>NC_135335.1:103398368-104765567 GCF_023851605.1 Tamandua tetradactyla
ATTATTTTTTAGCTCTTTGCTTTGTATATATGTTATACTATACAATAAAAAAGTTTAAAAGCTCTGCAAATCTGAAAATATATATATATATGTATACAAAGGCTCCTTTTGCTAGACTTAACTGAAACAACTTTCTAAACAAAGCCCTTTTTGTAATGGTGGCACTTCTTCCTTCTTCCTCAAAGTTGGGTTTTAGACCAGGTCTCTGCATTTTTTTTTTAAACTCTTGAGATCTTTAGACCAATCACTCTATCTCTGATAATTCCAGTTGAACTGCTCAAACTGAAACTGAGTGTCTTAATGACAGGCTTTTTAGGAGGCTAAATTGTTTTATTATATGCATTTAAAACATGCATACAGAACCAAGCACAAATTATAAGGGTGCAGCTGTGTTCATATATTTATAATTTATGCAAATGATATTTTGGATATCTATTTTTTTTCTATTTCCTCCAGAGTGTAATTAAAACAAGCAGAATAACTAATCCCCTCCCTCACTGGGCATTAGGTTATCCTTGCTAACTGCTTTTTGTGTCTTGAGAAGTACAAGTTTCCTACACTGCACTGACTATGCCACCAACCCTGAGACCGGCAGCTCTCATCACCTGTGGCCGTCAGATGAAACAGTGACGGCAAATAATGCTTGGTGAATGAGTTTACCTGAAATGAGTGACTGGTTTATTTAAAGATATTGTCTGTTCTGAAAAATAAGACTTTCCAGAAAGCTTACAATAGGTTAAAAAACAGTGGGAAACATTTTGTTAACAAAAAAATCAGTGGGTAAAGGCGACTTGTCCACCGGTTTTGTAATAATGTCCATGCAAGTCACTACTATCCTTAGTGAACGTGAATGCCTGGAGTTTTTAGGTAAGAGTGACAGAACTTTGTAACATGAAAGACCAATCCAAATAAAATAACATGCTATTTATGCACATAATAAATACTTCATTTTATACTATTTTAGAATGCTCTGTTAGTATTTTGAAAATAAATTGAGATATTCAGCTTTTATTAGAAAAATATTACTTTTCTGCACTATCAGTAGATGACTGCTGACTAAATATTTAAATATTTATTGGACAGATGCTGATGTATTTAGCCTGCCTCAGGATCCCACAAATCTCGGTCCAGGACAGCTACAACAAAGCAAGTTTCATTTCCCATGAGAGGAATCATCAAAGGATCTGAAGAAAGGTTCTGTGGTGTCATGGTCAGGTTCATGTGTCAACTTGGCCAAGTCGTGGTACCTTTTTGTCTGGTTGGGCAAGTACTGGCCTGTCTTTTGCTATGAGGACATTTCATAGAATTAAGTCATGATCTGGTCAGCTGCATCCACAGCTGATTCCATTTGTAATCAGCTAAGGGGAGTGTCTTCTGCAACGAGTGATGCTTAATCTAATCACTGGAAGCCTTTTAAGGAAGATTCAGAAGAGACAGGCTCTGTTCCTGCTTCAGCCAGTGAGCCTCTCCTGTGGAGTTCATCCAGACCCTCCGTCAGAATCGTCAGCTTCACAGCCTGCCCTACAGATGTTGGACTCTATGTTCCCACAGTTATATGAGCTACTTTTATAAATTTTATATTTATGAATATTTCTTGTTGATTCTGTTTCTCTAGAAAACCCCTAACTAATACAACTTGGTACCAGGAGTGGCTCTTAAGAAAGAGAATCTTTTTTTTTAATTTTTTATTAATTAAAAAAAAATTACAAGAAAGAAACACAAACATTCCTAATATATGCTCATTCTGTTCTACATATATAATCAGTAATTCACAATATCATCACATAGTTGCATATTCATCATCATGATCATTTCTTAGAACATTTGCATCAATTCAGAAAAAGAAATAAAAAGACAACAGAAAAATAAAATGAAAACAGAAAAAAAAATTTTTACATACCAAACCCCTTACCGTTCCCTTTCATTGATCACTACCATTTCAAACTAAATTTATTTTAACATTTGTTCCCCCTATTATTTATTTTTATTTCCTATGTTCTACTTGTCTGTTGACAAAGTAGATAAAAGGAGCATCAGACACAAGGCTTTCACAATCACACAGTCACATTGTGACAGCTATATCATTATACAATCATCATCAAGAAACATGGCTACTGGAACACAGCTCTACATTTTCAGGCAGTTCCCTCCAGCCTCTCCATTACATCTTGGATAACAAGGTGATATCTACTTAATGAGTAAGAATAACCTCCAGGATAACCTCTCGACTCTGTTTGGAATCTCTCAGCCATTGACAGTTTGCCTCATTTCACTCTTCTCCCTTTTGGTCAAGGAGGTTTTCTCAATCCCTTGATGCTGTGTCTCAGCTCATTCTAGAGTTTTTCTCAATTCCTTGATGCTGAGTCTCAGCTCATTCTGGGATTTCTGTCCCAAGTTGCCAGGAAGGTCCACACCCCTGGGAGTCATGTCCCATGTAGACAGGGGGAGAGTGGTGAGTTTGCTTGTCATGTTGGCTGGAGAGGCCACATCTGAGCAACAAAAGAGGTTCTCTTGGGGGTGACTCTTAGGCCTAATTTTAAGTAGGCTTGACCTATCCTTTGTGGGGTTAAGTTTCATATGAACAAACCCCAAGACTGGGGGCTCAGCCTATAGCTTTGTTTGTCCACACTGCTTGTGAGAATATCAAGAGTTCAACTTCGGGAAGTTTAATTTTCCCCCATTCTCACCATTCCCCAAAGGGGACTTTGCAAATACTTTTCCACTCACTGATCAAATCACTCTGGGATTTATTGGGGCATCACTCTGGACAAACCAACAAAATCTCATGTCCTACCCAAGGTTCCATGTACTTATGTTGTTCAACCAACTATCTACATAAGTTATATTAGGAGATGAACTAGTCAAATATGAATTTTGTACCAAATAAACATTTTTTGCTTTAGTCTCACACATAAGATGAAATTTTAAAATATTATCATCTATTTTCAGCACTCTACAGTAATGACATTCCTTTGTTCTTCCTCATGCAAAAACGTTTTTAAATTTGTACAGTTATTCACTATCATTATACACTCTAGGCATTCCTAGATTATACCATCTCAATCTTTATCGTCTATCTTTCTTTGTGATTTCATTTATGTCCCCAGCCCTCCTCCCTCTATCATTCTCACATTCAGCTTCATTCAGTGAAGAAACAGAATCTTAAAAATGGGTTTTTATGAATGGTTTTCTAAACTGACTGGACTCAAAGGCACTAAGGACTCTGATTCTCATAATCAGAATGGCATTGCCAACCCATGGAGTGAGTTGACAAAAGAGATAGTCAAAATATCACCATTCAATATTTTTAATGCTTCACTTATATGAAGCCAGGCTCTGGGGGATAATGTTTTTGACACCTTTATGGAGTTTTGTGGAAATAGTAAGTTTAGAGATGTTGGCTGGTTATTAGATACACTGCATACATTAATGAATGAAAGGGATGAGCTTAAGTCTTCAAATGAGAAGCTTAAGAGTCATCTGACAGATGTAGATATTTCTGTGAGTGTCCTGAAGGAAAATCTTATTTCCTGTAGCCATAGACGTGAGATCTCTGAAAATCAGACTCAGAATCTTGTTGTTAGAGCAGCAACTTTACAACATAAATTGAAATCTCAATCTTGGATGGTGCCTGCCATTAAAGTGAGGGCATTGATTGGAAAGGAGTAGGACCCTGAAAAATGGGATGGCAACATATGGATTGATAATGATGTCATTGGAGAGGTGGAAACTCTAGGTCATTCTGAGTATCCTCTAGATAACCCCTAATAGTCTGCCCTGAGGTCATAGCCACCCCACCTCCAGCCTGGAGTTGGCCACCCAAACTCCACCTGATGGTGTTAACCCTAGAGTGATTAATCCTGTTTCCCAGATGAAGCTGCATATGAATGCCCTGAAGCAAATGGCTTGGAAGAAACTTTTAATTATTTTCATGACCTACCCTCATCACCCGTCATTTCTTCTAGACTTATAACTAGACTTAAGTCCCAACAGGACCCTAAAGGTGAGGTACAAAGTATCACACATGAGGTGGCACGTTATACTCCAAAAGAACTGTGTGAGTTTTCCAATTTATATAGACAGAAATCAGGGGAATATGTGTGGCAATGGATTTTAAGGGTGTGGGATAATGGTGGGAGGAATATAAGGCTGGATCATGCTGAATTTATTAATATGGGCCCACTAAGCAGAGATTCTGCATTCAATGTTATAGCTCAAGCGGTTAGAAAAGGTATTAAGAGTTTGTTTGCATGGTTGGTTGAAACATGGATCAAAAAGTGGCCAACATTACCTGAGGTTGAAATGCCAGAACTGCCCTGGTATAATGTAGATGAGGGGATCCAGAGGTTTAGAGAGATTGGAATGTTAGAGTGGATTTATCATGCAAAGCCTGCTCTTATATCCCAGGAATGTCCGGAGGATGCAAAAACGTTTTTAAATTTGTACAGTTACTCACTATCATTATACACTCTAGGCATTCCTAGATTATACCATCTCAATCTTTATCGTCTATCTTTCTTTGTGATTTCATTTATGTCCCCAGCCCTCCTCCCTCTATCATTCTCACATTCAGCTTCATTCAGTGAAGAAACAGTGAGAAATAAATTTGTGAGACTAGCACCATCGTCCCTGAACAGCTCTGTAGTTGCACTTCTCTGTAGGTCAGATATTACTGTGGGAACTGCTTTCACTGAGCTGGAATCCTTAAACACAATAGGGATAACCATATCCCAAGTTGGCAGAAGTCAGGTGATAGCACTTAATCACCAAAAACAGGGCAGACCTGACTATTATAATAGACAGCAAACTCAAAGCAGGAGTCAAAATAATCTAACTCACAAGAGATTTGTGGCATTGGTTAGTAAATCATGGGGTACCTAGAAACACAATAGATGGGCAGTCTACTAAATTCTTGCTTGAGCTGTATAAACAAAAGAGCTCTAGGTCAAGTGAACAGAAGTCTGACATGAATTACAAAAACACAGAGTCATGGCCCCTTAATCAATTTCCAGACTTGAGACAGTTTACAGACCCAGAGCCCCTTGAATGAAGGGGAGGCCAGGTCCCTTTGGGGGAGAACCCTGTTACACTGCCACAAATCTATTCTGTTAATCTCCCTCCAAGCCTTCCCCAAGGAGAATGACAGCCTTTTACCAGGATAAGTGTGCATTGGGAAAAAGGAAATGATCAAATGTTTCGGGGATTATTAGATACTGGTTCAGAAGTGACATTAATTCCAAAACATCACTCTGGTCCACCAGTCAGAGTGGGGGCTTATGGAGGCTAGGTGATCGATGGCGTTTTAGCTCAGGTCCATCTCACAGTGAGTCCAGTGGAGCCCCAGACCCATTCTGTAGTTATTTCTCCAATTCTAGAATGCATAATTGGAATGGACATATTGCGCAACTGGCAGAATCTCCACATTGGCTCTTTAACTCATGCAATGAGGGCTATTATGGTGGGAAAAACCAAGTGGAAGCCACTAGAACTGCCCGTACCTAGCAAAATAGTAAATCAGAAGGAATATTGGATTCCTGGAGGGATTTCAGAGATTACTGCCACTCTTAAGGACTTGAAGGATGCAGGGGTGGTGATTCCTACCACATCCCCATTCAACTCTCCTATCTGGCCAGCACAAAAAACAGATGGGTCTTGGAGGATGACAGGGGATTATTGTAAGCTCAATCAGGTGGTAATTCTAATTTCAGCTGCTGTTCCAGATGTGGTATTATTGCTTGAGCAATTCAGTACATCCCTTGGTACCTGATATGCAGCTGTTGATCTGGCAAATGCTTTTTTCTCAATAGCTGTTCATTTAGGACCTCCAGAAACAGTTTGCTTTCAGCTGGCAAGGTCAGCAATATACTTTCACTGTCCTACCTCAGGGGTATATCAAACTCTCCAGCCCTAGTCATAATCTTGTCTGCAGAGAACTTGATTGTTTCTCCCTCCCACAAGACATCACACTGATCCATTATATTGATGATATCATATTGATTGGACCTAGTGAGCAAGAAGTAGCAACTACTCTAGACTTACTGATAAGGCATTTGCATGTCAGAAGATGGGAGATAAATCCAACAAAAATACAGGGGCCTTCCACCTTAGTGAAATTTCTCGGTGTCCAGTGGTGTGGGGCATGTCCAGATATCCCTTCTAAGGTGAAGGATAAGTTGCTGCATCTGGCCCCTCCTACAACCAAAAAAGAGGCATAATGTCTAGTTGGTCTTTGGATTTTGGCAACAACATATTCCTCATTTGTGTGTGCTACTCTGGCTCATTTATCCAGTGACCAGAAAAGCTGCTAATTTTGAGTGGGGACCTGAACAAGAGGAGGCTCTGCGACAGGTCCAGGCTGCTGTACAAGCTGCTCTGCCCTTGGGCCATATGATCCAGCAGATCCAATGGTGCTGGAAGTGTCAGTGGCAAATAGAGATGCTGTTTGGAGCCTTTGGCCCCTATAGGAGAATCACAATGCAGACCCTTAGGATTTCGGACCAAAGCCTTACCATCTGCTACAGATAACTATTCTCCTTTTGAGAAATAGCCTTTGGCCTGCTACTGGGTCTTAGTGGAGACTGAACACTGAACCTTGGCCCACCAATTACCATGAGACCTGAGTTGCCTATCATGAGCTAGGTGTTGTCTGACCCACCAAGTCATAAAGTTGGGTGTGTACAGCAGCACTCCATCATAAAATGGAAGTGGTATATACAAGATAGGGCCAGAGCAGGTCCTGAAGGCACAAGTAAGTTGCATGAGGAAGTGGCCCAAATACCCGTGGTCTACACTCCTGCCACATTACCTTCTCTTTCCCAGACCAGAGTTATGGCTTCTTGGGGAGTTCTTTACAGTGAATTGACTGAGAAAGAGAAAACTCAGACCTGGTTTGCAGATGGTTCAGCACGATATGCAGGTACCACTCGAAAGTGGACAGCTGCAGCATTACAACCCCTTTCTGGGGTATCCTTGAAGGACAGTAGTGAGAGGAAATCCTCCCAGTGGGCAGAACTTCGAGCAGTGCACCTGGTTGTTCATTTTGCTTGGAAGGAAAACTGGCCAGAGGTGCATTTGTATACCAACTCATGGGCTGTTGCTAATGGTTTGGCTGGATGGTTAGGGATTTGGAAAGAACATAACAGGAAAATTGGGGACAAGGAGGTCTGGGGAAGAGATATGTGGATAGACCTTTCTGAGTAGGCTAAAAATATGAAGATATTTGTGTCCCATGTGAATTCACACCAGAGGGTGACTTCAGCAGAGGAAGGTTTTAATAATCAAGCGGATAAGATGACCCATTCTGAGGGTACCAGTCAGCCTCTTTCCCCAGCAACTCTTGTCATTGTCCAATGGGCTCATGAACAAAGTGGTCATGGTGGTAGGGATGGAGGTTATGCATGGCCTCAGCAACATGAACTTCCACTCACCAAAGGTGACCTGGCTGCAGCCACAGCTGAGTGCCCAATCTGCCAGCAGCAAAGACCCACACTTAGGCCCAGATATGGCACCATTCCCCAAGGTGACCAGCTGGCTACATGGTGGCAGGTTGATTAAATTGGACCACTCCCTTCATGGAAGGGGCAGTGATTTGTTCTAACTGGAATAGACATATACTCTGGATATGGGTTTCTTTCCCTGCATGCAATGCTTCTGCCAAAATTACCATCCATGAGCTTACAGAATGCCTTATCCATCATCATGGTATTCCACACAGCATTGCTTCTGATCAGGGAACATACTTCACAGCTTACAAAGTGTGGGAATGGGCACATACTCATAGAATTCTCTGGTCTTACCATGTTCCCCATCATCCAGAAGCAGTTGGATTGATAGAATAATGGAATGGCCTTTTGAAAACTCTATCACGGTGCCAACTAGGCGGCAATACCTTGAAGGGCTGGGGTAATATTCTCCAGGAAACTGTGTATGCTCTGAATCAGCTTCTGCTATTGGTGCTGTTTCTCCCATAGCCAGGATCCATGGATCTAGGAACCAAGGGGTGGAAATGGGAGTGTCACCACTCACTATTACCCCTAGTAATCCACTAGGAAAATTTTTACTTCCTGTCCCTGTGACCCTGAGCTCAGCTGGTCTACAGGTTTTAGTTCCAAAAGGGGGAGTGCTTCCACCAGGAGAAACAGCAATGATTCCATTGAACTGGAATCTAAGACTGCCACCTGGTCACTTTGGGTTACTCATGCCCCTGGATCTACAAGCCAAGAGGAAGATTACATTATTGGCTGGGGTGATTGACCCTTACTATCAGGGGGAAATAGGACTGCAACTACATAATGGAGGTAAAGAAGGGTTTTCCTGGAATATAGGGAATCCCCTAGGGTGACTTTTGGTACTACCATGCCCTATGATTAAAATCAATGGAAAACTGCAACAACCCAATCCAGTCAGGACAACCAATGGCTCTGAAACTTCAGGAATGAAGGTTTGGGTCACCCCACCAGGCAAAGGACCATGGCCAGCTGAAGTGCTTGCTGGGGCTAAAGATGGGTAGTGGAAGAAGGTAGTGATAAATAT
Source organism: Tamandua tetradactyla (assembly GCF_023851605.1). Classification (NCBI taxonomy): domain Eukaryota; kingdom Metazoa; phylum Chordata; class Mammalia; order Pilosa; family Myrmecophagidae; genus Tamandua; species Tamandua tetradactyla. Next base: position 103,406,901 of record NC_135335.1, read on the forward strand.
GAACTATGGCCACATGATCAGTTACAGAAACAAGGACTGTAATGCTGTTTTGTTCATGTTATATTATTTAAGTTTAAGATATCAAGTTTAAAAATGAATATTACCCAAGGACTTATACCCTATTCTGGAGAGATTTAATGTGTTTCCAGTTATATGCAGAACAGTTGAGTATTGTTAGGAGAGAGAAAAAATGTATCTTATTGTTTTCTATTTAGAAATTAGGTGTGGTTTAAGGTGATGAGTATAGCCACCAACTTCACAAGGGGTGGACTGTCATGGTCAGGTTCATGTGTCAACTTGTCCGAGTGGTGGTAACTTTTTGTCTGTTTGGGCAAGTGCTGGCCTGTCTTTTGCTATAAGGACATTTCATAGAATTAAATCATGAGCATGTCAGCTACATCCACAGCTGATTCCATTTGTAATCAGCCAAGGGGAGTGTCTTCTGCAATGAGTGATGCTTAATCTAATCACTGGAAGCCTTTTAAGGAGGATTCAGAAGAGACAGGCTCTCTTCCTGCTTGGGCCAGCAAGCCTCTCCTGTGGAGTTCATCTAGACCCTCCATTGGAATCATCAGCTTCACAGTCTGCCCTGTGGATTTTGGACTCTGCATTCCCATGGTAATGTGAGATACTTTTATAAATGTTATATTTAAGAATATTTCCTGTTGCTTCTGTTTCTCTAGAGAACTCTAACAAAATACATGTGGGGAGCTTTTGAGGGAACATAGCCAGAGATTTTTGGAAGGTGGCTACTGTGGCAGATTGTGGGGATAGTTGTTCTTTGCAGAAGCAATGGGTTTATGAAAAGGACCAACAGGAGCACATCCAAAGGGGTTCTCTGATGTCAGGATCATTATGAAGCCTGATTACAAAGTATCTCTATTGGAATTAGAAATGTTGGTTAGGTTTTACAATTTCTCCAACACAGTGACCTTCAATACTTTTTTACTGCAAACTACAGTAAGGAATACCACTTACAGTGTGACTGTACACACATACACACACACACACATACACACATACACATAAAGCCTAAGAGTCACAAAATACCATTACTTCAGGCAATGCACTCAGATATTTTATTTTCTGTTTTATTATTATTATTTTTAATACTGGTTACAACCCTCTAATATGATCTCTTAATTCTTCAACGGGTCATGACCTGTAGTTTAGAAAACCCTGTCATGACCTTGTTTATATAGTTCAAGGCTAATAACCAAATTAACGTGTTTAATGCTGTTTTGAAGAAAATAATAAATATAATTCCAATTTAGTGTTGCAGGATACAATCCCACTGCAGTGGAATAAGGAATATTCTATCTGCTCTAAATCTTGTTGTGGAACTATGGGGAGACTGACAGCCCCAAATTGCTGGAGTGGTCACCAAGTCCTGATATGTTATCGAGGAACGTATTAAGGAGCTGGGAGGGACACATCTTGATCCAAACATGCCTCACTAATTGTCCCCTTCCTTCTCCTTTATAAAACCACCTGTTTCACTTTCCACTGCTACAACTTGTGATTTGCCACCCACTGGAATTGCTCTTTTCCTTGTTCTACTAATAAACCAAACACCATCTTAAGCTTTTCACTTCCCCTCCTGCCCTGGAATCAAATCACCAATCCTTTGAGGTTTTCCAAAAGGGTGTAAAGCTGGTAGGTGCATATGGGATAAAATTGTGTGCTCCATTTGCCTCGCCCCTTCTATTTTTCCCTTGGACCCTGGAGAAAAAGAGAAATTGTGTGGAACCTAGCAGTGGGTTTTTAGGGGCAGTAAGCCTGCCTCATCATTGTCTTTGAGATAAATCAGACTTGGTCTGTACTGATTGGGAAAGCTAGCATGAATTATGAAGTAGAAAGCAGCAAGTCAGAGGAGAGGAAATACAAGATACAAGCAGGCAAGAGCATTGCATGCAGTGACAGAAACCTGTGGCTTTCAGGACATCTGGCTAAAACCACCATTTTGAGATATTATTTCTAAATCAATTAGTGACATATATATTTCAGAGGGAGAAATGATAGAAATACACACCATATGCTATTAAATAATGTTGCTTTATTTCACCATGCATCTAAACAAAAAGGACACTGATTTTACTTTGTGCAACATGGCTGATGGGCGTATTCTGCTCTTTTGAAGTCAATTAAAATTTTAATCATTTGATAAAAATAAGCTCACCAGGGAAACAAAATAAGCCAGAAACAAAAGAACAAGAATGGTATGGTCACCTTTAAAAAATGTGTATAAGAAAACGGGGGCCTAGATTGCAAGTTTTTAGAGCAGACACATTAAGTCCATAGTGGTGATTATTATTTCTGGATTTTGAGAGGCTGTTTTATATATACAAAACCTAATATTTAGAGATAAGAATGAAGCCAAACAGGTTGGAGTTAAAGTAATTCAGAACATAGGGGAAAGGAACACAGTGCCTGTATTTTAGAACCACATATACTCTTTGAGACCAATGGAAGAAAGGTTTATTTGATATGGAACTGAAATTTTCTGTAGTGCATAATCTAATTCAACCTATCTGTATAGCTCATTTGAACAACTGAAACACAGGAAGCACAGAATAAGAAAGAGTTCCTTTAATCCTGTATAGATTATTGTAATGTCTGGATACATCTTAGTGTATATTAAGCAGACAATCAAAAAGTATTGGCAAAGTTCCCTGAAGGAAGGAAATAAAATAAGGAACTATTAAACCTTACCAGCAGAGAATCCCCTGATACTAGGGACACCCAAATCAATAGGCCTCACCCTCGATTAGGAGGCTTATTCTTGTGAAGATTATGGAAGTAGCGGAGAAGCTTAGACTACCTATAGACACGCCTAAGAGTTATTTCTGGAGGACCTCTGTTACTGCTCAGATGTGGTCTCAGTCTCTCTAAGCCCAACTCTGCAAGTGAAATCATTGCCCTCTCCCCTACATGGGACATGACATCCAGGGGTGAAAGTCTCCCTGGTGACATGGAATCAACAATTCCACCCTGACCAAAAAGGGGAAAAGAAGTGTAATTAATAAAGTATCAGTGGCAGAGAGAGTTCAAATAGAGTCGAGAGACTACTCTGGAGGTTGATCTTATGCAAGCTTCAGTTAGACCTTGATACCTATTATAACCTGCCAACCCCCAACCAGGATCATTCCAGCCAATCCTAAAGAACACCCAGGACAATATATAAGATTCCAAGCACTAGAGTAACTTTCCAGAAACCTACAACCTCCAAATGGGTTCCTGGTCCAGGTGAGTCCTGAAACCTAGCCCAGCCTCTCCAGAACATCAGATAGTTTCATCTCCCTACCCCATATTAGTGACAGACCCTTCCAAAATGAAAAATTTAGAATAGCCATAGCCCAAACACCCTAAAGAGAGGGATGGAATGATCAAAAGTGATGGTGAAGTTATACAGAGAAGATAGGATTTAACAAATGAATATGAATGCTGAATCACTAAATTGATACCTCTTTTACCTCCAGTATTTTAGAGCAGCTAGAAGTAAAAACCAAAAATTGTGAAATTGTAACCCATGTCAAAGTTTGAAATATGTTCTAAAACTAATTGTGGTGCTGTGCTTTGAAATTTATAGCTTTTTTGTATATATGCTTTTTTCACAAAAAAAGGAAGGGAAAAAGTCGATTATGATGGTAAAAAAATATTTAAGCCCTCTAGCCTTCTATATTCTGGAGCAGCTAGAAAGAAAAAATGAGAGGATCATATGGTAGCCCATGACAAACTCTGGAAATTGTCCTGTAACTACTTGTTGAAGAGTGCTTTGAAAACTATTGCTTTTTTATTCCTTTGCTTTGTATATACGTTATACTATACACTAAAAAAAAAAAAGTTAAAGGAAAAAAAAAGAAGCACACACCAGGAAGAAGAGGTGACATTTCACTCAAGGAATTTTCTGAAATTAAGAGTTGAAGAACAATGAGATTTTTATCTGCCATTGTTTATTGGTGATGAGCCAATGCCTTTTTTTATGAGCGTATTTTGTTCACATTTCTTTCAGTTTTGGCTATCACCATTTGTCTCTCTCCAATAGACTTATATGAGGCATACTGGATGATAATACCAAAGAAAGTTTCAAAGATGAAGAAGTAAAACACTGCCAGTTTTCAGGAATTCAAATTTTCTGGGATTATATCCTTTGCAGCTGGAGCTTTCCATATTGGAGTCAGCCCAAAACTTAATTTAGGGCAAAAGTTTGATTAACATTCTTTCCATTATGAGGCCTTTATAAAGCAAAAGTGTTTTTTTGGCATCTTTGTTAGCTTTATTTTTTTTTCCTTCTTTATCCATGAGAATATCTTAAGAAGAAGGAGGAGAAGAAAAAGCTGAAATTTGAAACAAACTTTACTAAGAATATGAATATTTTCTCAGTTTCCAAACTGAGAGAATACAAAACTGGAAGTATTATTTGTATCAGTATTTAGTATCATTATGGCCTCACTGTACACTGTGGATAATTCTGTGGAATAGGTAGAATATGTTATGAAATTCCAGTCCCATGTTCTTTAGCTTGGGCTAGATGCCACAGTGAGTTAGAACATAATGTAGATGAGACAAGATAGCACATTTGGTCCCCATTCGTGTTACTCAGTATCAGTTGAAGAAATTGTTATTCTTGACACTACTAAACTCTAACCCCAGCTAAGTGCTGGGAAATTTTGTGTTACCACTGAAGATAGGACTGGTTGAGGAGTGTAGGCGGTTGCTACACCATACTCAAAAAACCTTGAGTAGATAGTACCCAATGGGCACTCAGTAAATACTTGTTGACTGATTGTTACATAAAGGATACATTTATTCTTCCTGGAAGCAAAGATGTATAGTGGAGAAATACTGAATTTAGAATTAGAAGTTAACCTGCCAATTTTCTAGCTATGTGACTTGGGACACAATAAATAATTTTCTAAGGCTCCATTTCCAATCCTGTAAAACAGGAATAATTATGACTACCTCGCAGAGTTGTATGAAGATTAACTGGGTTGGCCGTTTACAAAAATATCTGATACCGAGGGAGCCCTCAATAAATGTGGGTGAATCCGATCTTAAATTATTCATACTTGGGCACAAGTTTGTTCCCAGTTCTAGTCTTTCCCCCAACAATTTTGATGTATTTATTTTGTTCTCCAGATTATCTAGTATTCTCCCATTGAAAACATGAACTCATGTTTGGCAGAGTACAGAAGCAAGTGAAAATAAATATATCACAATGTCAATAAACAGGATTAAGATCTTCTCTGAGGTGTTAATAAGCTCACAGAGCAGCCCCAGTTTTCTGGGAGTGTGTGGGTAAGAGAGGCAGTGGATCCGATAGCTGCTGCAGCTTTTCACAGAGAACCTAATGAATGGCAATGTTATGCCATCTTCTCAAAAATGGCTCTTGGCAGTTGCCTGCATTAAAACAACCATCCTTGATTAGATTAATGTGAAAAGTTACCATTCAGGCTTATATACATCCCTTCACATGAAATAGCATCCAAGGAAAAAGCAATAGATAAAAAATAAGGGGCTAACTTATTATATGATTCCAATCACAGGAAATAGCCAGAATAGACAAATCCAGAGAGACAGAAAGCAGATTAGTGGCTGCCAGGGGCTAGGAGGAGGGGGAAATTAAGTTTCATTTTGGGGTGATGAAAATGTTCTGCAACTAAATAGTAGTAGTGGTTGCCCAAAATTGTAAATGTACAGATGCAACTGAAGTGTACACTTTAAAATGGTGAGAGTGGTGAATTTTTTGTTATGTGTGATTTACCACAATTAAAAAATAAAGGAAGAAAAGAAATAAGCTAAAGGGGATTCTGAATGGATGCTCAGGCCTCTTAGAAGACTGACAAGCCCAGGATGTGATAGGCCAGACAGTCTGGGAGCTGCCCTTACTCTTCCAGCAGACCAGAGGCTGAGCAGAAACTGTGATATGACTAGCAAGACTGGCTGTGGAGAATAGAAAAATGCAAATGTGCTGACACTCTTCAGCCAGCAGTATGGAATCTAACTCCTGGTCGGCTGTTCAAAGTATGTGTTCAAAGCATATGATTAGCCGTTTTAAGATAAAGATTTGCTTTTAAGAAAAAAGGATGGCAATTTGAACATCAGCTTAAAAATGTTCTTTTATTTCAGAAGTTTTTATTTCCCGTGATAGTCCTATACGATTTTCATCACCAAACATTTCCATATTTGAAAAAAATTTCCATCAAATTAGGTTTCGTCAATATCCTATTTCTAAAGAAGGAGCTGTATCCTTAAAACAAAGTTTTGAGAGCCTGTGAGGTACCAAAGCATTTCAATTTACATGAAAAGTTTATTTCTGTGGTCTTAGTCTGTTTAGTCCAGTGTTTCCTTACCTTCAAATTAGTTGCCATTCCAATGTTTTCATAGATACTAATAGCTATAATAATGCTCACCCATGTAACACTAGTGTATTTGGTAATAAAGGATACATAGTCTTGTGATTTTTTCAGCATTGTGAGCACTTCTCAAAGAAAAGCCATCCTTAGTTTACCTCTGCCTATGTCAGACTGAGATAGGATACGACTTGCTTCGTAGTCTACAAAATCGAAGAAAGCAAATGCTTCTGTTTGAGCTTGCCCATATTGCCAAATTTTCCTGCAACTTGACACAGCAGACTGCCCACTAAATCATCTCAAGCAACAGATGCATCCCACAAGTGCCAATAAATATGTGTGAAGGAGGGGAACTCGGCAGAGATTTCCTGTATTTGAAAATCATTGTTGTTACTTGTTAGTTTCATCTCAGACATCATTTTTATTTATAATTTAATTGGAGATGGAAGTCAATGCTATGTGTGCTCTTAGGAAGTGCCGAGCAGTACTAACCCAACTCCAAAAATCAACATAGTCTCTTTCATTTTCATAATCGGTATTTCTTTTTTTAGTTTGTGTTTTGAACATAACAAAGACACTTCATTTAATTACTTAACATACCGAAAATCATGCTGTGTGCAGAATATACGGCAAGGAGCAATGTCTTCAGTACTTTAACTTTCAATCCCTATAAAGCAAAAGCTTTTCTCTGTGTCTAGGAATCTAATTTCAAGCTTGCAGGCAAAGACTGTTATTTCATAATCAACTCACAGTCTGACCACTAAAGTTTGGGGAAAATAAGTAAATAGAATCTTTCATAAAGTTTTGTGTTTCCAAATGAGAACCTGGCTTTTTAATGGCCACCTTGCTCATTACCTCACCTGAAATGTAAACTTCATAATACATGTGAATTGGTGAGTTTCTTATAGAAACACTTTTATGCTCAAAAGTTAGGTAAGTTATGTAAGCCTAACTAAAACCTAGCCAGAACAAAGTCATGATAATGAGAGGTATGTTTTGAAGAATATATTTAGTTCAATAACTTATTATTTTTTGAAGAACATATTTACCTCAATAATTTATTATTTAAAAGAGGATACATGTTTAAGAGGTACGAATGACACATATGTAAAAAGTGAAAAATTCTCCATTCAACTCCCAGAGGTGCTATTTATTAACCATTTAATTTTTTTTGAAACAAAAATTTAAGTTATATTGGTATTATATATAATATAGTTATGTCAAGATAATATGTGTATGTATAGGCTTTTCACAGATAGGGAGGCTGGGTTAGCATGATAGCAGCTACCTCATGGGGTTATTGTGTGGATTTCATAAGTCAATATATAAAGCACTTATCCCTGTACTGGCACTTAGTAAATGTTCATAATTGTTATTATTAATTTTTAACACCCTTTACACCTGGTAACTTTCTTAAGATCCTCTTCCTACAAATTTGCAGATCTGTTTTATGTACCACAGATAATACACACACTTAGAGGCATTCTTCTTTCTCCTATCCAAACTATTCAAATGTTCAATTCCTTTTGATTTTATGACCCTCATCCCCACATTTATCCCAGGCTACTTCTCAGAGGTCCCTAAAGGGTAGTTTTAATCCTGGGTTTACCATCCCTCATCTTCCTTAAACTTTTCTGAGGCTTCATTGCAAAAATGTTTGCTCCTTTACTTCTAAACTCTTTTCTCCCCACTCCCACTCCCCAGTTCTCTCTGTCTCTCTGTCTCTGTCTGTATCTCTCTCTCTTTCTCTTTCCCTCTTTTCCAGTTATCCCCAACAAGAGAACATTCAAATATATATGAATAATATTCTCACCTTTTTCTAAATGAAAGCACAATTAAATTTGCAAGGGAAGTAGGATAATTTCAAGGATAAGGAACCCCTATTAAGGAGAGAATGGTAGGATTGAAGGCCAAATCCTAATGAACTTTAGACATTTGGTGATTTGTAACCACCTATGCCAACTCTTGCTTATTGAGCATCTACCATATGTAAGGCACTAAGCAGTGGGCTCTAGAGAGGCAAAACTGATGAAGAGGAAATTGCTCCCACACTCCAGGTTCTCACAAGCTGGTGGACAATATCGACATGGACGCAAGTAGCTCTAATGCAAGACAGACTCTGTAAGTTCCACGAAGGAAAAGGCATTGCCTCATTTTCTCTACTCACAGCACCCTAAGGAGGGCCTGCCCCTTAGACCTGGGCAGGAGGGCACTCTGCCCTTGCTGCATTTTTACAGTGCACTATGTGTCACAAATTTGGGAAAAACAAATTTATTAAAGAACACAGAGCAACCCTGGCCACTTGAATCTGGGGAGCAGAGCTCACTCAGCATGGGCCAAATCTTAAATGCTCTTGTCACTAACTCCATTCAGGCCCCAGGGAAACCCTGCTTCACACACCTTGCCCCTTGGCCTGGAAAGTCACAGAGTTTGTGGAAGTGCTGTTGACTATGTGGAAGACAGACAGCACTTTGAACGTTCAAACAGGATCTCACTGGAAGAAGCATTAGTAAGACAAGGGCCAAAATGAACTACCTTGTCAGATCTGTGCCATCAGATAACATGATACTGCACTGCATTCTGATAACATGAATGAAATGTATTCCTGAATAGCAGCATGTCTTGTCCTATAGTCTGAAAGTCCATTTTCTTACGTCTCTTTGTGTCCCATTTCATGGGTTCAGAGGTATCCACATATTAGGACAGTATTTATGACATTTGCACACATAGGCTGAGGAACACTTTGGGGTATTAAGCAACAGGTATGACTTAGATTTATATTTATGTAGGTTTAGACAAAAATACGTGCAATGTGTGTTGCTATCCCTTACACGGGCAACTGTTTGAATGAATATTTAATGCTAGAATTGCAAGTTGTTTCATTTTAATAAAATATTTAATAATATAATTAAATTTTCAAAATGTTAAAAATTTCAGCTTTATTTAAATAATTTCTATTTAAAATTTTGATGTTCATCAGGTTTACATGTTAAATTGAAGACTGATTTTTAATTATAATAGATAATTGCATAGATTCAAATGATAGAACATGACATTATGTGAAAGTCCGAATTATAACACCATAATAAGTAACTCTGTTGAAATAAAAGCTAGGGAATTAATGTCACCAAAAATATTTATTAATTGCATATGTCTTTATTTTATTCCTCACCCAAACATTGTCAGTCCATCAATGGAACACCCAGATATGGTCAATAAAATACAACTGTCTTTGATATTTTGTTATGTCAGGTATATAAAAACATAGTTTTTCATATAGTATACAACTTTGTCTTTATTAAGGTATATACCTTGCTAGGAACCTAGAACATATTTTATTTGAATTTGTCTTAACCTTAATTTTTAAATCATTACAAATATTCCATGGGACCTCTATCTGTGCTCCTTGCCTGAGCCCTGCAAATGTCAGGAATGAGCCTGGCTGAGGGATGGTGTGGTGGTAGCATTGGGAGGGAGTGAATTTAAAGAAGGGTTTCAGGAAGAGAGGGTCCCATAGGTGAAGGCATGGAAGAAAAAGAATATGATATACTACTGATCTGGGGCACAGAGATATGTGGCTGGAGCACTGCCCTCAGGAGAAGGTGGACTAAGGCGAGAACAGAACAGTCAATGGTGGAAAGAAGAGAAATGTGATAGTCTGGAAACTTCATGAGGGCAGAAAGCACGTCTACTTTGGTCTCAGTGGTATTCCTGGGCTTTGCAAAGCATGCAGCCCATAGGAGTTAATGCACTTAATGTTTGTTGAATGAATGATTGGATTCTATATGTGATGTGGAACCATTACAGAATTTAAGGAAAGAGGACAGAAACAGGGCTGTGGTTCAGAGAGATAATTGTCAATGGTGGCTTAAATTTATTTGAAAGGTTAGCTACTGGAAGTAGAAGACTATTTCCTTCTTTGTTCCTAATTTATATAGATAGTGTTTTTTACCTATTTCCTGAGCATGTACATGTAATTTTTTTTTATTATACACTAATCTGGCCTAATGAGGCATCTCACAGAACATAAAACTCATAGGTCTTAGATACTGTGACTCTAGTGCTGTCCTGTCCAATATACCAGCCACTACCCATATGCAGCTATGAGCACTTGAAATGTGGCTAGTCCAAATTGAAATGTGCTGTAAGTAAAATACACACCAGATCTCAAAGACGTAGTGCGCCCACAAACAAAAAGAATATAAACAAACTCAATAATATTTTATATTGATTAAATGTTGAAATGATAATATTTTGGATATGTTATGAAAAATAAAATATATTATTGAAATTAATTTCACCTATTTTGTTAGGTTTTTAAATATGGCTATTAGAAAATTTTAAATTACATATATTACTATTGGACAGCAGCTGCTCCAGTGGATGCCAATTTTGTATACTTGTTTAACAGTTTTGGCCCCAGAACAATTCAAATGAATTGCAAAGTGAAAGTGCAAACGTTACAAAAGATTGAAGTAGTACCAAACTTCTTGGATCACACACAAAGTCTGGTCAATAGAGGATTTGACAGAGTTGGAACAGTGAACTACAAAGGAAGGGAAAATTGACAAGGATACCAATCCAAAGAAAGTAATCTGAATATTTCAGGAGGTTCTTGGGAAAAATGTATTAAGTCTTTGAATATTTTTGCAAAAACTATAGTCCCTATTAAGCCATTAAAGTCAGCTCTACACAAAGGATATCTCATCATACATCAAAAACCAGCAAACAACATGGATCATTCAAAGAATTCAAAGAATCAGTGCAGAGTTATAAGCAGAATTTTGTTACAAGATAGATTAAATTTAATAGGTTGTAGTTTTATTTTTAAATCTAAAATTCCAATCCAACTGTATTTTATTATTTACTTTGAAAACTGGATTCTTATTTTAAGTACATGCAAACAAATGCAATATGTTTAAATGGTTGGTTATGAAAATGGAAACATAAAATAGCTTAAATATTCTACTTTCATTTAAAACATATAAATAATAGAGTTTTGTTTGGGGTTGGTTTGGGACTTTTTGCCAGTATTTGACTGCTTAGTGTTCCACACATCTTTCTCATGCTTACAATGTTCAGTTTTACTTTCTTTGACACCAAATGAGAAGTGATAGTTACTTACAAAGTAAATTATTCTGAAGCTGAGAACTTTTTTCCAACCTTCTACAATCATCACACCCACAACTAATTTGATAGATTTGTTTTCAGTGACTTGCCTTCATTCACTCTTTCGAAGCATTCAACTTAAGTTTTTGTTGGAACAACTTTCTTTTGGCACTCATCTACCCATGCTTATTAATAATCAATTTCCTAAAATTTAATTAAATTTCATAAGGACAGTTATAATAGGCTAATCAGGTTTGGGAGCAAATACAAGTGGTTCCTGCAGGGCCCATGACTCACCAGGTGGAAGCAGATGTGGGCAGGTGCATACCAGCCACTGGCCATGGACATTCATTGGGCCCTGTCACCCCTCAGCAGGTTGTACATAAGGATGATGGGTGTGTGTTAATGAATGCGTCAGCTAAGGGGAGGCTGGCTGACTTTGTACTATAATGTCACCTACAATGCCCTTCTGGGGGGACTGGTTATCTACAGATGACAAGATTTCAGGACTCAGAACATCTAGAAACACCTGGGAAGTATGGTGTCTAGAAAGAGCATAGAGAAACTAAGTCCCAGCCCTACTCTGCAAGCATTTCCTAGTAAGTATTTTTTTTTTTTTTTGGTATGGGCTAGCACCGGGAATCGAACCCAGGTCTCCGGCATGGCAGGAGAGAATCTGCCTGCTAAGCCACTGTGGCCTGCCCCCAGTAAGTATTTATAAAGCATGGCAGAACACCAGCTTTTGCCCTACTCTCAAGTTTACATTCTTACTCTTATGCCTTCCTAAGACATAGATCTCTCAAACAGAGGCATGAATACATATGTACATATTGGTAGATCTGACTTTATTAGAGTCAGCCTAATAACCACAAGAGAAAACTCTTTGTATATTTGTAGTACGTGCTTAATAAATATATGATGAACAATGTACAGTCTGCACTATTTCTGCCACTGCATATTAAGTCTGTTCATTTCAACATCAGAGATATTTGTGCACAACGAGGAAACGCACAAACATTAAACTAGATCCTGCAAATGAATGTGATGTAGGAACTGAAGTGCGTCTTAGGTGATTCCCAGAAGCACTAGAAGCAGTGATCTGTAAAGCACTGCGTAAAGGTTACAAAAATTGTTGTGACATAAACGAAACCACTGCAAGGTTTGTATCCTTGAGTGAGGATGGAAATAGTAACTGGAATATTCAGCTCCAGAAGCAATCTTTGAAGTCTCCTTAATGTCATTAAAGAAATCAAATTAAAGCAACTCAGAGTGTACAGAATAGCTTGATAACTGACCTATATCTCTGTGCAGTAATATAGAGATCCAACAAACACAGAAGCTACAGTCTTACCCATACTTAAAACTCAGAAACCATGTTAACAATTCTACGCAGTTAAATTCTCAAAGAAGATGTTGTATTTAACGTATGGCTTTTCAGTCATGCAGGTCCTTTGATTGTTTTTCTCTCTTTAAAAAGAAAAAAAAGTCAGCTTGTCAGTGTGGATGCCTAACGGCAACCAGAATATTTACATAAAAGATTAAGAGTAAAATGATTCAAAACACCAAAAACTTGGGACAGACCATCAGTCAGGTTTCTTGTTAGGGGTGAGATGGGGAGTGTTTGGTGTGCGGTAGATTGAGATGGTCAGAGAAAGTAACTAGCGTTGCATGTGGTACCCCTCTGCTTTGGTCACAAGGACATATAAAGAGCAAAGGTAAATGTTTTGCTGGAGTCCAGTTTTACCTTTGCAACTGTGCCTAAACTTCAAAATTGGGACAATTTTGAAAGGCTTCACATTTCCACTCAATTTTCTCACTTACCTGAGGATGTGTGTGTGTAAATTTAAAGGTTTTTAGATCTAAATAGGAATGTGGAAAGTTTATCCTTTTCAATTTAGGAGTTAGTGGGTGTGGCAATCCCGGAAGACCTGGGAAATAACTACTGTTTGGGTTGAATGATACACTTGGCTACCATTAAAACAGCATATAATTATAGCCTAAATGTAGACTTGAAATTTTAACAGATTTATCCAAACTTTCAAAATTTGTACCGTTGGACGTAACTACCTAAAACTCTTATGGCAGCTGGTGTAGCACCATTCAAGACACCGAGCTAATATAAAATCAGTACCCTTAAAAAATTCGGCTCCGATATCACATTTATACCTGGAAAGAGGGCTTTCATTGTATGTATTCTCAAGAATTCAAAGGAATTATTACCTAGACAGCTCAGGCTTTTGTCTAAGTATGTTTAGACTAACAAGAAAGTTCTCTTTCTGCATGACACTCCCCCCAAGCAAGCAAGCAAGCAAGCAAGCAAACAAGCAAGCGCGCGCGCACACACACACACACACACACACACACACACACGTCAGGTCAGGTCTGTTTAATTTTTCACAAAACAAATCTTAGGGGCACTCCTTCTGTCTTCTGGGAGATTTCCCAATACAGAGAAACCGTCTTAAGGAAAAGAAGGGAGAGAAGAAAAACAAAACAACTCTACCGAGCTTTTCGAAAAAACATGAACATGTAAACGGTGATTTTTCCATCCCAGGGCACCGTATCGCAGGGATTCTCCTGGGGGTTGGAGTGGTTCAAACGCCGCTGCTGACACCGCCAGGCCAGGGGGTGGGGGGAGGAACGCGCTCCGTCCCCCGACCCCGCGAGTAAGAGGGCCGCGCAGCGAGGGGCCCCCGGGGGGCGGGGAGGGCCGGGGCCAGGCTGAGGACCGCGTTGTCGAGCACTTCCTGGCACAGCGCTAGTTCCTTCTCCAAACGTGCTCTACGTGGTCCTGTACTCGCCTGCCTCTCCCAGCGACTGAGCCGAGGGAAAAAACAAAGATCCGTAGGGAACCTGCCCTTCCGCGTCCAACCGGGTTGGGGATGTCTCAAATCAGTGATTTCAGGATGTGAACAAGGTATTCCAGAAAACTTTGAAGTTTTGCTCTTTATGGTCTACGAGTGGTGGGGGACACAAAAAAGGAAAAATGTTTTTTAAAAACGCAACTTAATACTGTCATGGTCTGCGGCTGCACGTCCGCTGAACGCTGGTTTTCTTTCGCCGTGCAGCAGGCGACAGCCCTGGCGCCACCTGCACGGCCCGTACCGGGCGGGAGGAGGGGCGGGGGGAGCTGCGCTCGAGTGCCCCGACGCCCACTGCAAAGGACAGCGCGAATGACAGAGTGCAAGCCCTCTTCCCTGCGTCCTCTTCAACGCACCACAAGCCCAGGTTCACACTAAGTATTTATTTCGGGCGCTGCAGCCGCTGTCGGACGAGCTCCGAACCAGCCAGCGGGATACTGCGGCGGAGATGACACGGCGCGACAGCGCCGCCGAAACCCCTCCTCTCGCCGGTGCTCCCGGGGACTACCTGGCGGCGCGGCGGGCGCAGCGCTTAGAGCCTACAGCGCCCCCGCTGTAGTCAGCGCCCAGCCCACCTCGCCCCGGCCGCGCACAGCTCACGCCCTCCAATCTGCAGCGCCGCCGCCGGCCCGCCCTCCGCCTCGTCGGCAGGCAGGACCCCGCGCTGCAGCCGGCCCAGGCCACCGGCAGAACGCCCGGCGGGCCGCGCTCACGCAGTTGGCGTAGGCGGCCTACGCTGGCGGCGCAGTGCCCGCCCGTCCGCCCGCCCCCCGCGCTCTCCCCGCCCCCTCCCTCCCTCGCAGGGGCCCAGCGAATGTAGCCCGCGAGAGAAAATGGCGGCGGCGGCGGGGAATCGCGCCTCGTCGTCGGGATTCCCGGGAGCCGGGGCGGCGAGCCCCGAGGCGGGCGGCGGCGGGGGTGCCCTCAAGTCGAGTAGCGGGCCCGCGGCGGCCGCGGGGCTCCTGCGGGAGGCGGGCAGCGGGGGCCGCGAGCGGGCGGACTGGCGGCGGCGGCAGCTGCGCAAAGTGCGGAGCGTGGAGCTGGATCAGCTACCGGACCCGCCGCTCTTCCTCGCCGCCTCTCCGCCGTCCTCTTCCCCGTCGCCGGAGCCCGCAGACGCCGCGGCGAGCGGGAGCAACTTCCATCCTGAGGCAGTGCCGCCGCCCCACGGAGCCTCGAACCGCGGCGGCGCCCACCCTGCGGAGCCGGCGGCCGCGCCGGACAGCGGCGCCCCGAACCCCGCGGGGGCCGAGTCGGGGGAGAAGCGGGCACCCGCCGCCGAGCCGCCTCCTGCAGCGGTCCCCACCGGGTGAGCAGCGCGGCGGGGGGCACGGCGGAGACTTGCGGGACGAGTGGAGGGCAATGAATGAATCCCGGACGCGGTGCACGGCGTCCCCGGGGCTCGGCGCAGGGAGGGTGCAAGCCTCTGGCCGCGACCTGAGGTCTCTCCGCCCCCGGGCATACACCCCCTGACCCCTCCGGCGTCGGGCGAGGCGCCCTGGACCCGGCCTGGGGAACTGGACAGGGGCCCGGGGCGGGGACGTGCTGGAGAGTTTGTTATTGTTTGCGGACATGTGACAGGCGTGCGAGCTGCACTGCAGGCACCCGTGGCGATAAGGTGTGGGGGTCCCGGCTTTCTCTGCGGGTCTCCGGGAACTGGGGCGCTCGGAGGAGCCCGGGGCGTGAGCCCCCGCGCTGCACTCGGGGTGTTTCGAGTCCCGGGCCCAGGGGGGCGGGGAGCTGCCCGGCGGCGGTGGCCCCAGACTGGTGTCCCGGGGTGAGGTCGGAGCCTTCGGGCGGGCGGAAAAGGGGCGGGGTAGGTGGGGAGCGGCGCCGGGGGCTCGAGTGCCGAGGCAGGTACCGCGGGTCGGGCCGGGCCGGGGGCGGCGTGCTTCCGAGCACCGGCCGCAGGGGACTCCCGGTGTCCGGTGGGTAATGCCTGTCAAAACTCGCAGGACTTGCAGTCTCTCCTGGCTTTTTTCTGATTGCGTCCCCCAAGGGCTCCGAGTGTTCTTGGGAACGCGAACTGTCCGGGAAGACGTGAGTGACTTCTGTTTGCAGTTTGCATTTGGCCTTTGAAGTTTACATTTGGCTGAGTGGTGTAAGAGCCGGGACCGGATGTGTCAGCCATTCAGTTTCCAAGCGGTGGTGACTGCACGCCGCAGCCCCTCGGGCGAGGTTCGGGAACCGCGGCGCGGTTGCGGCGCTTCCAGCTCTGTGCAGCTGCGCGGGCCGCCCGCCGACTGCCGAATTCCTGGGGTCACAGTACTGGGAGCTTCGGCTCAGATAAGACCCGTGGTGCATTTGAAGTACGATGTATGTAACATAGTTCAGACGAGCGGTTCATGGCCTGACCCCCCCCCCCCCTTTTTTTTTGGGGCAACTGGAAATTTTTATGTTAAAGGAAATACACTAAGTGTGACAGCCTTCATTCCTGTTTTTGAAAAAGATCTGACCAGTGTCTGCAGAGCACAGAGTCTTGGTGGGGTATTTCGAGTTGCTGCAAATGTTTTTGTGAAAGTCACCCGTTGCCCTGTAGAGAAGTACCAGACCCGTACTATGAGTCGTGTGAAGTTCTGCAGGAGTGTCTGTAATAGATTTGTATTTCTTGTGAGATGAGTTTAACAGTAGGAACCTTTAGTTTGGGTTGATTTTCTAATGTGATTTGGCGCTTTTTTGTGAGCTTGATTATTTAAAATCGCCGTTCGTTTATTATTTGCAAGCGCTTTCCCCGCCCCCACCCCCAAAAAAGAACTAAATTTTAAAATATGCCCAGGACTGTTTCATGTCTAGATTGGAAGAAGGGAGATTTGTGTGCACTTGTACATGTAACTCAATCAGAGTTTTATTCCTCTGCAGTTTCCTGTTCCATGCAGATTGCACTAAAACTTAACTGGGATAATTCTTTGAAGACAAATTGTTACCACCAATGTATTCCAGATAAAAATTGTAAACTTGAGAAATTAATTTTATTTCTTCTCATGAGACTTAACTCTTTGGATACGGTAATTCTTTAGTAATTACTTGACATTCTACTATTGAATTGTGAATACAGTATTAGAGTAACCTTTGTGAAAATAATATACAGAGGTTGTTTAGTGTAGTTCCTTGACTCAAAATAAGAGGACTAAGGTAGAGACAGAACTGAGGGACTGAGTAGTCCATGCTTAATTTTTATGTTTTACAACCTAAGCTTTTTCCTGTCTTTGTTAAGGGGTGAATTAAAATTTGCAGTCTGTGCTACACTGGAGTAGTTAGTATAATCTTTTTTTTAAAAATGATTTCATTAACCATAATGCTATTTGTTCATCCCAAATGTCATCTCTAAATATTTTATTTATGGTAAAATAGTGATTCTCTGTCCTTTTAAAATGCATTGATTTTTCCAATTTCCTTGGTGATGGGATTGAAATTCACTTGGTTTGCTTGGACATAAGCACTCTAATTATAAGCAGAGTAATGAAATTTCAGTTGAACTTTACATTATACTTTTTGACAGTAGTTGCATTCGTATTTTCAGGAGGAAAATCTAATGTTGAGATTTTGAAATATTTTTATTTGAGAAGAGCCCCTCTGTCTGAAGGCCTGATGTATTTTTTTAAAGGAGAATTTTGTAATTTTGATTTCAGAATTTTCTTTAGTTTCTGATCTTGGATGTAGATTCAAAGTTGTAGAAAATACATTTGTGAGCTATAAATGGAAATTTTTAAATCTTCTTCATAGTAAAAACTGAAATCAGTAAAAGTTTTGTGCCTGTAAGTGGCGCCCAAGGGTTTGAAATTTTTCCTTTTATTACCGAATTAGGGGCTTTTTCTTCCCATGTACTGTCTTTGAAGAAAAATTACAGTGTTATTCTCCATTGAACAGGTTATTGTGAGTTTAGTAGATATAATGACTCCATCCTATTTTTGTAACTTAAAAAAAGCAGGCTATCAATTTACTGGCCCCATGAAAGAACAAGATATGCTGTACTTATTAATGTTAGTTTTTGTTTAAAACTAAAGATATTTCATTGTCTACTTTTATATCCTCATATAGCCCTCAGTTTTCACTTCTTTTTAGAAGCTGTTAGGCTAAAAATATGATTCTTAATGACCTTTTACTGGGAATAGCTACGTTATTACCTAAAAATAAGGTTTTTCAAATTAAGTTGGTGATATTATGAAACAGAAGTAGTTACATATGGTAGTCTTATGTGAATTTTTAAGTTTTGTAGTTACGAATTGTCTCCAGGTTCCATTTAAAATTAGGTAAGAGAACTAATGCATTCTTCAAAGATTAACCTTATTTAATATAATTCTGTAAGAGAAATAGCAGAGCTGGAATCGTTGCCAACTTTTGTTTTCTTTTCATATCTGATTTTGGCAAGGGTGACTGGTTAACCAGCATTCCTTAATATATGATTTCCAATACACGATAATAACTCCCATTTTGTTAGATACAAAAAGCAGGAAGTAACCCTGTTTATTGATATTCTTTCACATCTTCTATACCTCCTCCAAACATAACATTGCATTTTTTAGAAATAGTCACTGACTTGAAGATTTCAAAATATGGAAAGACAGGAGTGTTCTTTTGCTTTCAGCAAGAGTAGAACTAGCTGCAGCTTGCCTAAGCTTAGTTTGCTGATCAGTCCTTGACACTGGCTGTGAGCATTCCAAAGAAAGAAATGATGGGGTGGCAAGGTAAATTAATGGGGAATGGAATACCTGTGAAAAAAATATGGGGCATTCAAAAGTGCTCTGAGTTGGAAAGCACAACTTTTGAGTTTTATACCTCGGTCATTGGGCGAAACTTATTGGTGAAGAGAGTGATAGAAAAATGTGCCATGGAAAAATAAGTGTCCAGGGGCTGTTTAAGAGCTGTGGTGTATTGCATCTCTAACCTTGGAATGTTTTGCTTATATCAGGTATACCAACTATGTTCCCTCGGCATGGCTGTTTTTGTCAGTCCTGACTTCTTTCTATATCCTAAGTAAAAAGTCAGAGCCACTTAGAAGTGTAAATGAGAAGAAATATGCAGTATTAGGAATAAAATCCAAGTTCTCTATATTTAAGAAAATTCTTTTAACAATTTTAAACATGAAAGAAATAAACAGGAACCGAGTTAAAAGAAATGGTGCAAAGCCTTGAGGTTTAACCATGTGGCCTTTCATATTGTAAAACTATGAGAGGATTTTAGCATATATGTCTGTGTTCAGTGAGCATACAGATATCTTGGATACCTTTTGTATAGTCAGCTTCCTTGTCTTCTGCATGCCAGGTAAATTATATACGTTATCTCACTTAACTGTCCCTACAGCCCTATAGGGGGAGGCACTGTAATTTCTATTTTCAAAAGGAGGAAACTCAACTGTGATGCGAAAACCCCTTGATCACACAACTAGAACAATAGAGCTAGAATTCAAACCTGGACTTGGTCTGACTCCAAAATCCGTTTCTTTCCACCATTCTGCGCTTTATTTTCTTTTTCAAATTAGTAGTCAAAGTAATTGATGATTTTTAAGGATGACATTGTTCTGCAGGAGTCAAATAGCTTCCTGGATCTCTACCCAGTGCCACAATACATCTGCTTTTTGATGTATATGTAATGCATAGCTTTCTGTAATCTGGGATCATACATGTAATACAAGTAAACTGTATTTAGATCAGTCTATCGTGTAGGCAAAGAGGAGAAACAGTCTTGAGTTCATTAGATTTATTGTTTTGTTATATTAACTCATTAGTGGAAAGAAATAAAGCAACTGAAATTGACATCACTCATCTTAATCACCACACATATAGAGAAGGCTTCTTGTTCCGATATTGATAGACCCTGCCCCTTTGTTACTTTTTTATTTTTCATTCATTTAAGATTTGTGAGCCCCTACAAGGGTGGTGGTCAAGGTGACAAAGGAGAAGACACCAGTGCACAGTCCATGTTTCTGTGGGTAGATTGTTTCATGGTGCCAGGTTAAGTGCTGCAGGAGGGGTGGGGATGCTGAGGAGCACTCAGATTAAAGTTAGGGCTCTGAATTTCACCTACAACATTCCACAGTGTATTTCTCTGGTGAGGGAAATGAAAGTTACCTTCCCAGCTTTGTGAGGAATTAATTGATCTAGGTTAGCAATTTAGAGTGGTGGATTTGTTTTACCATTTCCTTGAACATTTGGTCTACTAGAGTTTTGCCTTTTTTCCTTTGGTGTCTTTCCTTTTTTTGTAGAACAGATATATAATGTAGTTTTGAGTCGCAGTAATGGAAAAAAAACTAGCTGTAGCACAGTTTTGTATATTGCTGCCTGTGCTTTTAAGAGGGATATATACAGAACTGCAAGTTCAGGCATGATTTTTTTTCTTACACTTGCAAGAGAAAATTAAAATGGGGGTGTGGAGAGCAAGAAATTCAGTATCTCCCTCACTGATTTTAAAATTCAGTCTTTATTATTAGTACTGGCTACTCAGAAAACAACTAATGAACTGTAAAATGTGTTCTAGGGCATATGATGATCAAAAAGATATCCTTGTTTCAGTTACTCTGTGGCATGTCAGAGTTGATTTAGTTTGGTATGGAAGGTAGTTCTGTATTAGTGATCGAGTCCTAGGGAATACAAGGCTGATTAGTTTGATTCACTAGATTAAGATGGTAGAGAATGGTCAGGAGGACTGTTTGGTTCTTCATGCCCACCAAGCGTATTTCTGAAAGTATGCTGCTTCTGTCACATGGGAATTTTTAGTGAGACCATTGGAGTCCTCAGAGACAGGAGGAAGTCCCTGGAGCCCCGCGGTATAGTACACAGTGTGTTAGTTTATCACATGTAAACCCAGTGCCAATGGAGATTATGTGGAGGGAGGAGAAGGTCAGTTGAAGCTTTGCTTTTTACTTTTATTTTAAATAATCATTTGACTGGTAAGTTACCAAATAAGCTTCAAACTGGTCTTACAGTATTTTTAATAACACATATCAGCTTGTAACAGACCAGGAACTCTGTGTTACTGTTTGTACCATCTCCCAGCACCTACCCTAGTGTCTAGCACTCATGAATATTAGGGGTCCCGTGAATGTTAGTATGAATTAATTTTCCCAAAATGGTCTTTTCAGATTTCTGTACTTAAAGATTACACTAATTTGCTCTAATGTCACCTTTCCGTGTGAAGCAAGTTTTGAAGGCAAGAACTGCCTTTGCGTGCATTGCTTCATATTTAGCAAGTAGTCATTGATAATATTGGCTAATTTTACATAAGGTAAACCTTACAAGAATTAATTTATTTTTAATGGCAAAATGTATGTTACAAAATAATTGGAGCCATGCTCGAACTGTCAAATACTGAGAAAACAGAGTTCTTGGTATTTGAAAACATCTGGTGATTTGGTTAATGGCTAAACTCTCTCATTTTCTTCTTACCCCAGACAATTCTCCTTTGATGGCCCAATAGCTTCTTTTTGAGCATTAATGTTAGAAGGTCCTCAGGTTGATCCTGGCCTTCTCTCCTTCTGTCTCCTCCATCCCACCCGAGTCTCATTCATTCCCTCGCGTCAGTTGATTACCAATCACAAATGATTTCAGAGTTTATTTCTCTAGATTCAACTGCTCCTAAACGCTAGACCTATAAACCTAACTTCCTGTGTGATATTTCCAACTTGAATCTCTGAAATATGTCCACACTCAGATATCTAAAACCACATTCATGATTTTCTTCCCTAAACTTTGTCCTTCTCCTAACACATTTTCTGCCCAGTAAACAGCACCACCAGTGCTCTGCCTACTCAGCAGAGCCAGGACCTGGGAGTCATCCTTACCCCCACCCTCTCCCTCACCTCCTCTGTGTAGTGCATCATCAGGGGCTGCTGAGTTGACATATCCCAGATCTTAACTCTGTCCACTTCTCTCCATCTCTCTTATCACATCTCTAATCCAAGGCCCCATCATCTCTCACTGTGATCAATGTAGTAGCCTCCTAACTTGCTCCTTATATCCTTCTTTCTCTCTTCCAGTCCGTTCTTCACAATATGTGGCCAGAGTGATAATTTCAAAATATAAAGCTGAACATAACAACTTCCTTCAGAAAAGTAAATAAAATTAAATCAATAAACTTTCAAATGTTTTCTATTTGGATAAAGACCAGAGAAATCTGGTCTGGCCCCTGCCTGCTGGTGCAGGCTCATCTCAGATCACCTTCACACTACTCTCTGCAGAATTGTCTTATTTCATTTCCTCAAACTCATCAGCTTCCTCTTGCCATAGAGCCTTTGCATACATGCTCTCTGTGCCTGGAAAACTGTCCCTCAGACTCCAAGTTAACTCCTCATGGTTCAGATCTTAGCTCATTGATGCTTCCTTGGGGAAGTCTTCCCTGATCCCCCAGACTAGATCAGGCTCTGACTACTGGCTGTTGTAGTAGTGTCCCTACTATCAGTGTTGTGATTTTGCATTTGTGTTATCTCATTTAATTAAATGAATGGCTGCCTTCTCCATGTGATCTGTGAGGGCAGGGTGTAAAGACCAAGCACCAAGCAAAATGCTTGGCAGAGAAAAGACACTTAGTAAATATTTGATGAATACGCGAATGAGGGAAACAATGATGTGGCATGTTCAGACTAGTGGATCATCTGTGCTTCCTGTTTGGCCAAACATAGGCTAGGACCTAGCTGAGAAGGAGTTAAGCTGCAAAAGTCTGGACTACTGATGTTTCCAAATTGTAGGCTTGTGATAGACTCGCTGGGAGACATGATATTAGACATGCTGAGTACCTCGAGTGAAGTAGGAGAGCTTAATGTGGTCTGTAGGAGATAGCTATTCTACATGATTATCTGTGATAGATGAGAAGAATTGGCTATCTATATGTATCTCCTCTAGAGCTACTTTACAGTGTGTATATATGTATAAGTATATACATAAAGGTCATGCATTAATATAGTTATTCCTTTTTTCAAGGTCTCAGGATTTTATCTAAACTTAAGATACCTGTTTTTAAATTCTTGTTCAAAACTCTACATCCCAAATTCGTTAATTTGTTACTGGTAATAATTCAACTTGGGACAAATAGAAGTTCACATTTGCATTAAAGAAAAGATTTGCTCGGCAAGTACTACATGAGATTTCAGGAACTGAGAACCCACATAACAGAAAACGTTTTAAAGTTTACTGGTGATAACTAAACCAGGCAGCCTCTCATCTAGAACATGGTTTTGCTCTGAGAAGTAAGGAGAAAAGTCCCTGAGCAGCCACAGGGCCTGTAACAAAATCTGTGCTTTGAAGTTCTTTGATTTTAAACTTAGAAGAGTTCCAAGGACATTCACTCAGGATTTGTTGACACAACTTAAAATGTTATTCTTGCAGTCCCATCTATTTGGTGTCCTTAACATGCAGCAATTAAGAGCAACCAACTAGAAGGCGTAGTGGTGTGATTCCTTGAAGGCTGGCAGCAAGAGGAGAGGAAGACAGACTTATAAAAGCAAGAGAGAGAGAGAACATTAAAACATTGCAATTGAGGGCCACCTGGTGTTGGGACAGTTAGTTCCACATACCCATCTCGCCCCTAAGATTATACATTTATTGACTCACTGCACTCTTCAACATTGTATCTTGGGCATTAATTTTCTGGTTTGTAAAATGGGTTTGATCAAGATTCTATATATCGTTTTTATTTGCAACAGTAACTGTGGCTTATTGATGAAAGGTTGCAGTGTTTCTGCAACTCAGTGAATTAAAGTTAGAAAGCTTGTAATATATTTTAGGAACATTTCCATTTAAAGAGTTGTGGAAAATATTCTGATCTTTAAAGTGATAGACCTCTAATTTCTTGGGAGTTGTGGTCATGTAGCCTTTATGATACTGAATAAATGAGGTGAACCTTAGAATAACGTGATTCTCTGTGTGGAAAACTCATTTTGCTTTATTTGTTGTCAAGTCAATTTAACATCCTGCAATTTCTTTAAAATACTTAGTAATTAATCCCCTCACTTCCTCACATATGCTCCCTTAAAATCTCATACTTGGAAGTCAGGCAGTAATCTCCAGCTTTGTAACATCAACTAAGTCATTTAATTACTTCAAGGTTTTTGGTTTATAAATAATAAATCCCTTCTTCACGAGGCTCTAATGAGATGGCTACTTGTGAAACATTCTTAATATCTAAATGCTCTAAGATGATATTTACTTGTGTTTTGTAGTGGGCATTTCCCAGTTTTGCCTTTTTCTTTTTTCTTTCTTTTTGGGAGGGGGAGGGGGAGGTTTTTCCTTCAAAATATTTTTAATCGATTGGCTATATATATATATTTGTTTTTTGAATTTCTGCTGGTGCTTCTTGGGTAATAAACCAGATTATTTTCATTGAACCTTAGATTTTAAAATCAATGTAACAGATTCATTTAAATGTTACCGAAATAGTCTTACAGTTTTAATCTAAATTTATTTTGAATTTTGAAAATATGTTTCAATTTTTCCAATACACTAGCACCTCATGGCTGATTCTGTTACTAACAAGGTCCTTATGATATTTCAAGGATTCAGAATTTATAAGAATTAAACTTCAGTAGTAAACTAATGATTTTATATGATCATTTTAATTTATCACAGCAACTGTTGCTCATTATTAAAAAACTGTCTTTTTGAAAGCGCAGAACAATTCATTTTTTAAATTATTTATATTTTTATAATTTAACAAAAAGGATCATGCTATGTCTTCTGCTATATAATTTGCTTTCATCTCAACAATGGTTTTTCTTTTTTTTAATTCTTTTTTATTTAAGAAAACAAACAATACACTTAGAATCACCAAAAATGGGTATCTTAGTTAGCTTAACCATAGACTTATTTAAATAATGTATCCATATAATCATTGTAAAGCCTGTGTTTGCATAGTAAGTTTCATAAACCAATTTAAAAGTAAGGCAACAAGGAAAAAATCTACATATTCAGATAGCAAAGTTCTTAAATTCTAAGTATTGAAAACTAACTTAGATACCATTTGATCAGCTGTCAAAACTGTGAATGGTCTCAAAATATCAAGTAGAAAGTTCTTACAAATATGTGCCCTGCTGTAGCAATATTACTAAATATTTTCCTTATTTCAGGAAAATATAGAGATACAAATATTTTTACCATTAATATATGGAAATCTTAACCACCTAAAATGGGTATCCTTGTTAGCTTATCCATAGGCATATTTAAAAAAAAAATCTAAGCAATCATTCTAAAGCCTGTTTGTACACTATGTTTCATAAACCAATTTAAAATTAAAGCAAGGAAGGAAAAAAATCTGTAAGTACAGATATCAGAGTTACTTGAACTCTAAATATTAAATAGTATCTTAAGTACCATTTGATTAGTGATCAAAACTGTGTGCTTTCTCAAGATACCAAGTAAAAAGTTATTCCAGATATCACCTTTGCTATAGTAGCGAGCTATGATCCTAACAGTATTTTAATAGTTATCTTAATGATGGTGAAGAGGACCTATTTTTTTTTCTTAATTTTATTCACAGTGAATAACAAACATTACTGAATTTTTCAAATGTTTGTCACTTAACTTCCTTCCCTTCCAGAAGGATGATTTTGCGTTTCATTATCTTTAAATCTGATTAATGTTGGTGATTGTTGCAGTTTCATACCTGTCTTGACTACTGCAGGGAAAGATTGTAATAGGGTTTGCAAATGGTGACCTCTTTGAATGTGTCCCACACTCTGTTATGCTCTGGGTATAATGCTATCAATTTAAAACTAAAGGATTTTTAAATGAGAAAGAAAGATAATCTCTGCTACCTATGTCCAGTTTAAATTGCTAAAATTTGAATTGAGTTGGTTTAAATTCAAACTAAGAACATGTTGGCAAAGAGTTAATATTAGCACTTTGCACCCATTTTTTTAATGACTGCATATTATTTCATCATATGGATGTCTCATTAATTAACGTGTTTCCTACTTTTAGGCATTTATATTGTCTGTTTTTTATTGCTGTTGTGATACTCAGTTTCAGTGACTACCCTTGTATTTTCATTTTCATCCAGTTGTGCATTTAGTTCTATAAAAAAATAATCAGAAGTGGAATTACTGAGTCGAAGGCAATTGAAAGATTGTTTCTCATTTTAATTTACATTTCTTAGCTTTTTAGCATCATTGTACATCTTTATCATATGTATTGACAATATTTTGTATATTTCCTTTCACCATCAGAGAGAATGGTTCATCTTTTTCTTATTGATTTGCAAGCATTCTCTGCATGTTAGGAAAATTAACTGTCTGACATTTTTGCAATTGTTTTCCTCCGCTTTGTCTTTTGATTTATGAGTTTGTTTATGGTATTTTTCCATTTACGAAGCTTTACATTTTTTGTTCAAATTTTAATTCTTTCTTTTATGGCTTCGGTGTTGGGTTACATGCAAGTTCTTACAGAGAGACAGTGCTGTGTAGTGGCTAAGAGTACAGATGCCTGGGTTCTCGTCAGGGTTTCACCACTGTCAGTGTAACGGGAAGTCACTTCTTTGCACCTCACTGTCCTCATCATAAAATGGGAATAATAAGAACCGGGAGTGCTGAAAGAACGTTTGTATCGCTCTTAAATAGTATTTGCTTGGTATATAGTAAGTACTACAAAAGTGATAATTGTTGTTATTCCTTATTGCAAAATTATAAAAACTCTCCAATGTATTCTAATAGTAATTTTATGGGTTTTTAAGGACATTTAACAATTGATCCATCTGAAGTTTAAGGAGCAGCATAAGGGTCTAACTTTATTTTCTCCAAATGGCTGGTTAGGTGTCCCAGCACCTTTATAATGGGAAGTATCCCCTTTATTACATACTAAGTTTTCTATTTGTTTGTAAATTTCCAAGTACATTTCTTTATTTCAGATCTTTTTCTTGTTCCTAGGGTCTCAATTCCTAAATAACAGATTTTAAGCTCTGTGCAAAGGTTCAAAGAAATCCATTCAATGACTAGCAAAAAAAAAAAGAGTACATCAGGAAGTTATCAGCTACATCTTTGCTGACTCGTTCTTGTTGATGTTTTGATGCTTAAAGTGTCTTGGCTTCAGTGACAGAAGCATCCAACTGTCTCCAGAATAGAAGGGGTAGCTCTGCCAAACACTGCATTAGCCACGTGTCCAAACCTAACCCTTATTACTCCCAACCTCACTGTCCTCCCTCTCAGATCTCCTTGTCATTTTATCTGCACATTTGGATAAAAGCTGCCACAGACCCCCTAATTGATGTGCTCTTACTCTTTTGGCTTTCTCATTCTCTCAGCAGAGAGCCGTCCTGGTGCTGCCTGTTCTGTGGTAGCCTTAGGACCCACCCACTTCTCTCCACCTCCTTGGCTGCTACCTAGGTTCAGGTCACTGTTGACCCATCCCAGCTTTTGCACAGTCTCGTTCATTCCTAACCAGTCTTTTGCTTTTGGACCTGTCTTCCTCCAGTCTTTTCTCTGCATGACGTCAGGGTGAGCCTTATAAAATGCAGGTGCGAGGTCCCAGGGAGCTGATGGGTCATAGGTAAACAAGCACATCAGGTATAGGTTCACTTCAGAATCCTTTTTGTCTGGACTCTGGGTCCTCTTTCTAGAAAAATGAAAAGGCAGCGTGCCAGGGCAAATGCCTGTCATTGGTGCTGTCATCACTGGTGACCCAGGGAATGGCCATACCTTCAGGAAGCACTTTATTAGCAGCTGCTGTAAGCCAGGCACCAAGGTGCTGGGGACCTAACAAAGAAGTCGTCTCTATTCCGAAGTCACTTACCGAATGGCAAGGGCAGTGCTGACCTCAGTCATGGGAGTGGGAGGGATTCTGGGAGGTGGGAGGGCTACTCCTGGTCTTGAAAGTGGAGGAGTTAAACTGGTGAAAGGGGCCTTTAAGTAGACTTCATGATTTGGCAGAATGTAAAATACTCACAAGCCCAGATGTTTTTTATTGTATAATGGTATGGGGAATTCCAGATATAATTGGGGGAGCTTGGTTTTGGTGGAGAGTAGGATACAGATGGCAATCAGTAACCAAATTTGGGGCAGAATTCTTGGCTGTGGCTGGGGAGAGAACCAGGCAGGAGCTCTCTGCCTCATTATTGCTCCCACTGAACGATCCTTAGATCTCAGTGCTTAGAACAAAATAAAAAGCCTCTAGTTTGACAGGCAACCATGGTGTGCTAGCAAGAGGGTCAGGAGGCCCAAGGACAGAGTTACATCAGAGCTAGTGGTACAAGACAGAGTCGGAAGTCGCAAATCCTGGGAGCTTATTTGAGATTATCCCTGGTGAGTAATCATGCCCTGACAGCTTCCCATAGTCCCAGGGGTTTACAGATTAACAGATTTTCTCATGCAAAGTTCTCTCCACTCCGAGCCCTTGAATTTGCTTTGGAATTGCACATTTACAGTTCAGAAATACTATAGGTATAGTGATTAAGAAGCTGGACTGAGCCCCATCCTGATCAAGATGATGGAGTGAGAGGCAGGCTTCAGGGCTCTATCCCCAAACAGAAGTTTTGAACAATCAGCAAGAACTGGCAGAAACATCTTTCTCAAAGATCCAGAAGACAATTAAAGGACTGCATTGACAGAGTGAGTATTGAATCAGTCAGGATATAGGTTATTTAAAAGCAGTAGAGCCTTGCGGTGCCCTGGCTTGTCCCTCTCCCATCCCCTTACCTGCTTGGAGCAGAACCCACCATGCTCCCAGTGTGGGGGGAGGGGGTCCCTGGTCCCAGTTCCAGTGGGAGCAGAGTAGCCCACGTGCTTGTGCTTGGGAGCATGTATATCTGGCCCAGTCTGTTTGGTGGTGTTCTAGATGATTCGCCACCCTAGAACGTGCCCTCCATGGAGAAGGCAGCTCACAGAGCCCTCCTATAGCATCCTGTGGGAGATCATGCAAAATTCCCACAAAAGTTAGGTTGTACTGCCTTGGACCATGAGAAAACTGTTTCCTAGGGAAGAGGGGACAGTCATAACCTCTAAATGAGGGAATTCCTCAGACCACACATGTTCAAGACAAGACAGGTATGAAAGGGTCGGAGAGGTCCCTACGCTTTTGTGTGGAGCCATTCTCCAACCTCAAGGTATGGAGAAGTTCTAAAGGAGAGCATTCACGCTGGTCCATCTGCAAAGACTAAGAAAGGTGTTTCTTTATTTCCTTCTTTTTCTTTTTTTCTATTAGCTTCTGGCATTCAAGGAAAAGCTCTGTCTTAACAGTAGATGGATACAAGCTTAAGAAACAGACTCCTCAGAGTCTAGATTCCAGCTGTAACACACTAAAATATCAAAATGCATGGGTTTCAGCAAAAGATTACAAATCATATAAAGAAACAGGAAGCAACGGCCCAGGCAAAGGAGAATATTAAAGCATGAGAAACCCGTTCATATTGGCATAATTAAGACCAATAGCATATTGGAGCTGGCAGAAAAAAGAATCAGTGAACTTGAAGGAATATTGAAGGAATATTAGACATGGGGCATTCCAGATAAAGACTTTTTAAAAATGGTCCTAATTATGCCCAAAGAGCTAAAGGAAAATTTAGACAAAGAACTAAAGAAATCAAGGAAATGATAGATGGGCACAAAGATACTATCAGTAGAGAGTTGGAAATTATGAAAAGGAAGCAAACAGCTGAAGATCACAGTAACAGAAATTTAAAATTCCCTAGAGGGGATTAATAGCATATTGGAGCTGGTAGAAAAAAGAATCGGTGAACTTGAAGACATAACAATTGAAGTCATCCACCCATTCTGAGGAGCAGTAAGAGGAAAGATTGAAGGAAAGTGGACAAAGACTTGGGAGCCTTGGGCACCATCGGGTGTAGTGATGTACATGTTGTGGGAGTCCCAGAAGGAGAAGAGTGAGAAAACAGCAGAGAAAATATTCAGAGAAATAATGGCTGAAAATCTCCCAAATTTAATGGCAGACATGAATATACACACCTAAAATGCTCAACAAACTCCAAACAGGACAAAACCAAATAAATACATGCCATACCGTGTTCTAATCGGACTGCTGAATGCCAGAGATAAGGAGAGAATTCTGAAAGCCACAAGAGAGAAGCAGCATGTCACATACAAGGGAGCCTCGATAAGATGAAGTGCCAACTTCTCATCAGAAACCGTGAAAGCAAGAAGAATGGGAGTGCTGAAAGGAAAACATTCCCAACCAGGGATTTTGTATCTGGTAATACTGTCTTTTAAAATAGAGAGGAATTAAGACATTCCCACATAAACAAAAGCTGAGATACTGCATCGCCTGTAGACCAACCCTCTGAGAAATACTGAAGGAAGATCTGCAGGTAGAAATAGAAGGACACTAGACAGTGACTGAATCCACTGAAGATGTAGAAATCTCCGGTAGAGATAATGTCATGGATAAATATAAATACCAGTACCACTGTATGTTTTATTTGTAACTCCACTTTAATTTTCTACAGGATCTAAAAGGCAGTTGTATAAAATTTAATGATAAGTCAATAGTTTTGAACTCATAATGTATAAATATGTCATTTTTGACAAAAATTACATAAAGGTCGGGTATAGAAAAGTATAGGAACTTAGGTTTTGTGTGCTATTTAAGCCAAGTTGGTATCAAAGCAAATGAGATTGCTGCAGATTTAGGATGTTAAATATAAGCTCCATGGTAATCATACAGAAACTGTAAGAGAATATGCAAACTCATAGAGACAGTAGAAAACAGGTTACCAGGGTGGAGGGTGGGGGCATTGTTAATGTTAAATGAGTGTGGGTTTCTGTTTGGGGTGAAGAGAAAATTATAGTAATGAGTGATGGTGATGGTACTGCCATATCATTAGTGTGATTAATTCCACTGAAAGATGTGCTTGAGAGGAGTTGAGATGGGAAGATTATGTTATATATATTTCTACAATTAAAAAAGAGAAACTAAAAAGATAATGACAGTTAAGTGCAATACGTGATAATGGATGGGATCTAAGAATGAAGATCTAAGGATGTACTTTGTGATGTTTCTGTAAAGCAACAACTGCTCTAATAAAAAAAGAACAAAGGAGATAAGGCTCAAAGGACATTATTGGGGTAATTTCTACTATAGGTAAAAATTGGAATATAGACTGTAAGCTATATGTCAATATTAAGTTCCTTTAACTTGAAAACTGTACTTAAGGTGTTTATGTAAGTGAATATCCTTATTCATTGGAAATGTACATGAAAGTGATGTGTTTAAGGTATATGTAGTCGGCTTTCAAATGTTCAGAAACAGGTGGATGAAATGACATGGCAAATTAGAATTGGCAGAATTAGAATTGGTAGAGATCTGGCTATCGAGTGGGCTAGGGGTATGTTTGAGTTCTTCTGCATGGGGTTTGTATTTTGTTGCAACTGTCCTGTAAGTTTTAAATTATTTCAAAAATAAAAAGTTTTCTTAAAAAAAAAAAGAACCTCAGCCCTACAAGTGAGATATGTTAGCACTCACTACCATTGGTGTCCAGGGAAGTCACTTAACTTCTCTGAACCTCAGATTTCTTGCCTCTAAAATTGAGTTAGTTTTGGTAATTAGATAAGTTAGTAAAATATGATTCTTGACCCAGAAAAGCAGCCAGCAAATATAAAGAATTGATAGTACTATTGCAACTAGCTTATGAGTATTCTTTTTAACTTTTGACTGTACAGATGAGCAGGAGGTTAAGAGACTTACTCAAAGTTACCTTGATGGTTACTGTTAGTTTAGCAAAGGCTGTTTGTTTAGATTATGCTTCATCTTGATAGCAATTTATTTTTGCCCTATTTTAAAATTAATTACTAGAA
Organism: Tamandua tetradactyla; assembly: GCF_023851605.1. Classification (NCBI taxonomy): domain Eukaryota; kingdom Metazoa; phylum Chordata; class Mammalia; order Pilosa; family Myrmecophagidae; genus Tamandua; species Tamandua tetradactyla. Next base: position 103,438,946 of record NC_135335.1, read on the forward strand.
TAATGGTAAACTATAAATTTAAAAATTGTGTGGTATGGAATAAAGCATCCCATCCATAGTAGTTAGATCGGAATTCAGTCAGTCTTTGACCTAAGGCACATCTCCTGGGTCTTGTTTTCTTATCTGTGAAAAGAAAAGTCTAGCCTACCTAATCTCCTAATTCCCTGAAGCTCTAGCTTTCCTAAACTTTTATTTGAAAATTATTTCTTGTGCTAAATTTAGCTATAATTATTGAAAGAACAGTTAGTTTTTTGAGCTTACAAAAACCTTTGACCAATCCTAAAGAATGCCTAGGGCATTATATAAGATTCTACAAAGGTTCCCTGCACTAGAGTAACTTTCCAGAAACCAGCAACCTTCAGATGGATCCCTGGACCACATTAATACTGAAATGCAGAGGAGCCAGCCCTTCCGTCATGATGTTCCATGGAACATCAACTAGTTCCATCCCCCAACCCACTTTATTGGTAGCCCCTCCCCAACATGAAAAAATTAGAATGGCCATAGCCCAGATACCCCTGAGAGTGGGAGAAGGATCAAGGGCAATGGTGGAGTTGTACAGAGAAGGTAGAGTTTAACAAATGAGTGTGGTTACTGAACCATTATATTGATATTTCTTTTAGTCTCCAGTATCTTCAAGCAGCTAGAAGTAAGAACCTAAAATTGTGGAATTGTAACCCATACCAAACTCTGAAATCTGTTCTACAATTAATTGTTGTGATGTCCCTTGAAATTTATTGCTTTCTTGTATATATGTTATTTTTCACACGCACAAAAAAAAGTCTTGTGACTGTTTAAAAAAATAAAGATGAGCAGGAGTGAAAAAAAAGAAATTTTGTCTCAAAACTGGCATAAAAATTAAAAGCCTTAGAAATTTTAAACTAAGGTGCCAACTATACCAAGTACTACAGATGAAACACCCTCAAGGTTCAGAAAAGAGAGGGAGATTACTTGTTAAATGACATTAAATGATGGGGAAACATTTACTTTTTGAAGAACATATAACTATATGGGGAGAATATTATTTTGCAAAGTGGAGAAAATAAATTAGGGCAAGGAAGCATGTTTGTGTTTTGCAAATATTATCTACTTAGAGAATAGTTTTGAAAATAATTTAAAATCTAATTTGATGTAATTTTGGTGTTAAAAGCTGTATTTTCTCCTCAATTTTACTTGCATTAGGAAGGGGCATTAATCAGGATAACCTCTAAACTAGTCTACTTCTTCCTATGCTTCCTATGTTTAGAAACACTTTTCCATAAATATTTTTATGTACGCAAACTTTGGGGGGGGGTGTGAAACTTTGAAAATGCATTATTCAGTGATACTTTTGGTTGCATTCCTTCCTAGTTGTGAGAATTCAAATTTAATTATATTTTGACTCATAATTTGAACAGAGTTGGCAATTCCTGGGAAGTGTGAATTTCAGTATGAATCCTTTTTCTTTTGAACCTAGTAATTTTGACCTCAAATTCTAGAAAATTAAGACTTTCCAATAGATCTAGGATAGAATATTTAAATGATTTAATCATTACTATTGCACCAACCTGAAACATAATCACGCAGACCTTTCTTTTCCACTGTTGTGAGAACTGAAGCTGCTCACAACTCATTGCTAAGTCTATGGACATCCACCAGGAATTTCTGTTTGTCTTAGATTCTTGCTAGTGAAGGATGTTTGACCCTTCCTGCTTCAGTCACAACCCATGCAGTTCCCTGGTTGTCATTGTTGTGTTCAGTTATTCAGAGATTCTGGGGCACTTACTATGTGCTGCCTGCCTGCTCACAATTTCAAAACAAGACCATGATAAGAGAGAACAAAATCCTTTTGAATTCATCATTTTTGTCTCCTTAGCACCATATTCTAGCTGATTGGGACTGTTTAGATAACTAATTATAGGTTTTGTCACCAATTAACACAGCTAGATTGTCATCTGATCATTGCAAACTTGAATCTTCCTGCAGTTTTATAACTGAATAGTAGAATATTCCCTCCACTGCAAAATTTGCTAAGAGAATCTAAATAGTGCCAAAGACACATGCGAACAAAGCCATCCCTTCTTTGAACTCAGGTCCATAAATGCAGTTTTGGCATCAAAGAGAAAAAGTTTGTGTCAAGAACTTCTTGCTTTATCTTCTCCCTCTTACTTTCTGGGCCAAATTTTGTTAGTTAGATATAAAGCCATTTGTGTCTACACTCAGCTTTTCTCTGAATCCAGCAAGTTGCTAAAGAAATGTGTTCAAAATTACATGGTGTAATATAATACTTTATTCTTGTTGGACACGCCTCAAAATACTTAATGTCATAGACTTTAATTACTAAAAACAAATAAAGAGAAATTTCTTATCCAAGTAGAGAATATGGTTGATCACACCCTGAGGCAAACTGAGATTTTTTTCAAGTTTTGGTCTCTTATTTCTTCTTTTATTTCTCTCTTCCTCTCTGTCTTCAGCACATACATATAACCCCCCTAAACAGAACACACACACACATTTTGCTAACGTGCTCCATGCTACCAAGTTATTCTGGTACTTACAGTGAATTTCGTGCTATGGCAGTCTTCCAGTGCACTGAATTTTTTTCCTGTGTATCTTTGGTGCTTTATTATAAATAAATCTCATTTTATAAATTATTAAATATTGATAGGGTTTACATTAGTTATTAAATGCTACCTATCAGCTTTGCACTTTGGATTTACCTGTATTTTACTTTTACTCTTAGGTAACTTAACTGCTCCAGTACCACTGGGTTACGTCTGCCGCAACTACATTATTTTGTGTGTATTTAGAGCATATGAACAGACTTTTATGTTGGCCAAAGCCAGGGAGTTTTAAAATCTGTTACAAAATTTCATCCAAAGACAGAAAAATTGATGTTATCAATTACTGATTTTCTAATACCTAGTCTAAGATTGATTTTTGGAAAAAAAAAATGTAGTGAAGGAGATTGCCTGCAATGAAAGCATTGATAACAGCTGTAATGGTTTATTGCTTCAGCCCTTATGTTTTGTCAAAAGCTTCTGCTTCTGGAATATATGTAAAGTGTTGAGAGATTCTTTCCCATCAGTTTAGACAGTTATATGTGTCAAATCTTTTCAGATACAATATTCTGTCTTGTTCTTTCTAGAAATCATTAAAGTGTCCTAGAAATTTCATCATTTTGGAATTCCAGCTCTATCTTCCACAATCCTTTTACCTTATGTAGTTGTTAAAGTTCTGTTGTTTTTCAGGACCGTGTGTGTGGATTTGGGCTCCGGTCCCTGTAGAGGTGGACAGCCATCACCAGCTTTCCTCCAGGAGCTGCTGGGGGGGATGGGAAATGGTGCAGTCCGTGCTCGCAGCCGCTGTGGCTTTCAGATTCTCCCCTCAGCCTAGTAATTATTGTGCAGTCTCTTTTATAACTCTGGGAATTGAAAATATCACCAGGTCTCATCTTGAATTGTAGGCACAAAAGACATCGGTGCTGTGCTACATTTGAAGCCAAGGTGGATTCTGGCATGGACTGTTCAGAGACCTCTAAGAATCATCCCTCCGGGATAAGACTTTCTTGGAAGGGTATTTTTTCACTTGCTAGAGCATAGAGGAAGCCAGTGGGACTTCTTCAGGTAGGCCGGATCAGGAATGGGATATGGAGAGCAGGAGGTGGTGGCGAGCATGACTGAAATCAGTCTCTGGAACCAGTAAACTAAAAATCTCATCAGGTTCCAGTTCAGGGTGGTTAAGGCTGAGAGAGGAAGACTGACCACAAAAGACCTAGGCCTCAATGTTTTTAAATGTTTTCTTAGTTGTTCGTTTTGTTATTCAAGTCTAATCAGACCAGCTACTGGGTAGGCAGTAAGACTACTGTTTTTAAAAATTGCTGGCATGTTAACTTCTATACTTATTAGATGATATTCAGAATCATTTAAATTTCTTTAGAATATCAAACATTTTGAAAAATGCTTTTGAACTTATTAGTTTATTTCAAGATATCTATGGTTGCTTCTTAGAACTAATGAAAAAAATTAGAAACAAAACTTTGCGCTCTCAAGAATCAAGGAGCGCTACTTTATGTGAAAGTGAGACAATGTTAGACAATACTTTAAAGATTGAAATTATTCTGACATAAAATTCCCGTTTCTTTTGCTGTTCCAGTTAAAACAAAAGGCCTAATCAAATTGCAATTCAAGTTCGAGAGACTGAGACATGCCTTATGGACACATTGATTTCCTGTTTCCCCTTTTAGCTATTAGCTAGGGAATTGCCAGGTGTCTTTATTTGGAAAGACCTCTGACCCTGCTTTCTGACTATTCTTGTGGTGTTAGCATTGGGTTAGGCCTATGAGACCTATCCCCTTTACTGTCTTCTGCCTCTGCAGGACACTAAATAAAGTTAGTTTAAACTCTTTGAGTCTGACCTCCTCTGAAATAAAAATAGTGATACTTCTCCTACTTGTAGAATTTGGGGAAATCAAAAGAGCTGATGGATATGGAACGGCTCAGGAGGGTAAATATAAACTACTAGGATTTATGGTCACAGCATTTTAGAATTCAAAAGAGCTATCTCCTGACTCTAGTAACAGAAGGAAAGCATCAGAAAACTTCAGCCATTGTTGGAAGGTTGCATATTTAAGTGCAGTGCCGGATCTGGAATGGACCATGTCTGGCTCATGTGAGACCACTGTGGCATTCTCCCGCTGTACATGCCTAATCTTGAAATAACAGCAATAGTTAGCATTGAGTGAACACTTTCTCTGCGCTTGGTACACTGGGTACATTACATAGATTGTCTCATTTAAGCCTAACACTGTCCTCAGGACATATGTGCTATTTTTATTCTCGTTTCACAAATGAGAAAGCAGAAACTTTGAGAAGTGAATTAACTGGGCAAGGTGGCAACAGAGCTTGGATGTGAACCTGGTGTTTTGACTCCAAGCTTGTGCTTTTAATCTTTATAGATCCTCTTTTATGCAGATGTTTGTTTGTTTAATTAGGAAATACATTTGAGTTTTGCCAAAGTATGAATTTCATTATTATTCAGTTTCTTGTCTTGGCTTTTATCCATCCTGCTTTACGTGATATAAAATGAAGTAAAAATAGAATCTGGTGGTAACTTTTTAAAGGATCAGTGTAGGTTTTCTAAAAATACAGAGAGCATCAGCGAAGAATTTTAACTGTGTTATTAATGAAGTTCTTATAAAGTAAATTGTAAATATAAAGAAATTTAGACTTTAGTACGCTTATGGGGCCAGATAAGAGAGTAGGCTCTCTGTTAGAAATATGAGGTTTCCTTAATGCTCAGATTTTTGCCAGCCTAGAGGAAAATGTGCTTGGTGGGCACATGTGCTAAGAATAACAATTGCTAACAGTTGTGGAGTGATTCACCTTTTACAGAGTGATTTCACAAACTTGATCTCACCATTACCCTTTGAAATAAGCATTATTCACGTATAGCCCCAAAAAGTAGGTGCCCACCCACTAATGTGATGCTGTAAGGGATCCGCTGAAAACTTCTAACCCTCTGCTTTGTGTACTGCACTCACTCTCTCCTCCACATCTTCTCAAGTCATGCGTCAGTGTCATAGAATATGCCGTGACATAGCTTCCTTGGATTTCTCAGGAATTTTGAAAATTTGGTTTTCTACAATTACATGTAGCTGTTAGAACTCTTATTTGAATGGGTCCTGAAAAAAAAAAGTTTTCATTTCCAGTGATTTAAAATGTAAGCTCTTTCAGATTTCAGCATTCTTTTAGTTGGAGTGTTTTAATTGCCAGTACTGCATGTTTCCTAATTTGAGTAAAGAGTATATTATTGAAGGCCAGAGTCCAATGTAAAGTTAGGCCTAATAGACTTAGGTTTATTACTAATCTTATTGATGTTTACTCTCTACTAGTGATATTGGTCAATAGCACCTGTCTATCAGATGTGGAATCTTCATTTTGTGTTTAGTAAGTTTCTTCTTGGATAATTGAGAGAGCTTTTCAGTTCAGAGGAAATCCAGTCATCTCCCTGACCCCAAGCCTTCTCAACAAAGAAGATTATCTTTTAATTTATCTTCATAGGAAGGTTACTGAGGTAAAACTGAAATCTCCTTCAAGGCAAGATAAATATCTTTGTCCCTAAGTGTACCTCTGACATTATATTATTTTTTTTTCCTTCAATAATTTTGATATTGTCAAAATGTTTGATATTGTCTGGTGAACCCTTTTATAGGTGTCACTTAAGGGAACTTATACTATCACTTTAACTCAATACAGATTCATTGATATCCATACTTAGCATGTGTATACTACTGTGCTGAGAACTGAGTTATCCCTATATAAAAGCTATGGGGTGGGGGAGGCAGGTAGGGGAGAAGAAGCAAAAAATTCTAATTCCTGTGGTCTCTAGCTAATTATTGATTACTGCTATCTCATTTCATAACTCTTAAGGGAAATTGAGGGGAGTTCTAGATTCTACCTAGAATTGACAGTATTCCTGTGTATACTATATAAAGGACAGCTGGTTGAATGCTGGGCTATTACTTGTACTTCTTTCAGTGTACAAATGATATAGACAATAAAAAAGATCAAGAGAAGAAAGAAAGACTGTTATGTTTTAAGTCTTTTTAATAAAAATGTGAATTAACATCTCCCCCCAAAAAATATCAGGGACGATTTTAGCCTCAAGTCTTGAGAATAGTTTTTACTTTGTATTTTATTTATTTCCAGCTTTTAATTATAATTATTAGGAGCTGGAGACCCAAGTTCAATTCCTGGAGCCTGCCCATGCCAAAATATATATATATATAGTAAAGTAAGATACAGTTAATGTTGTATCTTATTACAGTAATAATAATTCTGCTTTCAGGATTTAAGTTTCATGGCTTGTCACAATTCTTTCCTTCTGACTTTTCTCATTTGAGCCCTGCATTGCTCAGAATCTTGCACAAATGCTGAAGATTGAGGAATGACCAGATAGTTCCTGTTGGCAATAAATTTTGATTCCGTGGTGGGTCGTCCCAGGTTCATATCTGTACAGATAAAAGGATAGTGGAAGAATTCTAGCTCAGATTTTTCCCTGAGCAGTGCTAATGTTTCCCAGAAGAGGGCAGAGAGGGTCCAGCAAAGGAGCCTGAGATATGCAAAATAGGAGACACAGGTGAGCCCAAGAAGGGGACTTTTCCAAGGAGAAAATGGGCACCAGGTGTCTCTGGGTGAGGAATGCATAGGGCGTCAGTGACTGTCCTGAAATTAGCGGAGTGATGGGAGTAGGAGCCACTGAACTAGGTTAAGAGATGAAAAGGAGGTGAGGAAGGTGGTAAAGGAGGGGAATGGAGAAGAGGTAGAAGCCAGAGGTAAATAAGTGTTTTGGAGTTTTTTATGACTGCCTTTTGTTTTAAGGCAGGAAAAGCAGGGAGAATGCTTCTGTGCAGAGCAGATGGAGCAAAGAGAGGAGGAGGCTTTATCATGTTGTTTAGGGAGGGGCATGCATTTCTGAAGCACTGTATTTAAACACAGAGGAGTCTCAGAGGCCAGTTGATTGGATGGTTGGTGTAAAGGCAGTCTGCTGTTGAAAGCTTGCCATGGTTATGAAGAGTAAAATAAGAGTTTTCTCTTTATTTAAATTGTTACAGCTAATGGTTTAACAAAACCATTCATTCAACACATTTATTAAAAATTGGGTATATGCCAGACACTATTCTGGGCACTGGAATACAGCAGTGAGTAAAACAACAAAAATTCCTGCTCTCGTAAAGATGACAGTCTAACAAAAAATATGGCTGTAGATGTGCTCTGAGCCCATTTCACGGTTTCTGCTAGCACATGTTTTGTGCAGTTGCTGTAAGAATTATATAAACATTTCCTTCGAAGTGACTTTTCCTGCCCCAAATTGTTCAGAGGATGAGTTTTTAACTAAACCCTGTGGGTGTCTGTTACATTTCTCTATCTTGTTTCTAGTTGTCCCTCTCATTGCCTCATAGAAGTACTGTCACCACATTCAACTTGGTCCACATTTGTACCTAATAGCAGGCAGTCTGGTTTTCATGTTGAGGCCATAGGTAGCGACATACTGAAAGTGTTTTCATCTTTTACCTAAAAGTTTCATCTTTTACCTTTGTTCATTTGAATTTTATATTTTAGTCATATTTGTATTTTTAATCTAAAACTATCATTGTATACCATCCTCCTAATCTTGGAATAAAATTGACACTTCAGAACAGATGCCCTAGCTTGCATGCTTGTGCCTTCATTTCAGATGTACCCTACCAGCTGCATCCTCCCTAACTCCCCAAGCTTGGAGAAATCAAATTTGAGGAACTTGGATCAGGAATACTAGCACTGCCTCTTTCTTGGGCGTACCCATTCATTGACCCTTCAGCTAGTTCTTTCCCTCAGGTTTCTTCCCTAATGGGATACAATCACTTGGCTTCTGCTTCTCCCATACCAGGCACAAAAACCTTTTAGGTTTTTTTTTTCCCCAAGTCCTTTCATTCCTACTAATCACTGGGAAATCAACAGGCATTAACAAAATTACTGACCTGGACAAGTTCCAAAGTAATGGGAAGAGTTTTTTATCATTGAAATGTGAATGAGACTTGGCTCATTGTCTTTAGCTTCTTTTCCTGATCATCTTTTAGTGTTTTCCTGGGGATGAAATCTGTAACTTCCCAAGACTAGTGTTCTTTCTTTTTTTAGGTGACCGTTGGTGGATACTTGGCTTACACAAAGGCCCTGGTGAATCTTATTTACACCTTAGAGATCCCTTTGGTCTGGAGGCTCATACTGGAAATGCATTACATCCTCACAGCTTGCCATGTGCGGGTACTGTGCATCTGAGGGTCAGTACTGGTAGAACCTGGGCAGGGAGAGGGAAGATACAAAGATGAGTAAGACATAAGTAGGCCCTGCCCTCCACTAAAATACCCTTGAGAGGAAAGACCAATTGTTCCTTTAATAGTCCATATTTATTGAGTCCCTCCTGTCTACCAAGCTTTCTGCTAGGGTTGGGGGGCATCAGGTTGAGACCTGTTTCTGCCCTCAAGAATCTCACAGTCAGTGGAGACAGGTTAGTGAAAGGCCATTGTAACAGGGAGCTGTTGTGGATTGAGGGTGAACGGAGACTCCCATAGACTCAGTTCGAGGGACTGTGGCCAGTGGAGGAGCAGGAATCGTTTCTACAAGGAAAGAGATGACCCTGGAGCTGACTGATAAAGTGGGAGCTGTAGGGTGTGGGGGCAAAGGAATGTGCCTAAGAGAAACTAGACAAATTTAGTTTTCCTTTTTTGCTTCTATACACCAGATAAGCTCATATTTTATTAGCTGTCAGCTTTGTTTTCACTGCTCAAATTCAAAGTTTTGAGGTTGATAACTTTGGTTTAGTTCATCAGAATGATAATGAATTGAACCCAAGTTATTCTAGGTAAAAAGAATATTCACATGCATTGTATGAAAAACACAGGGTTGGCGTCATGTTTTAAAACAGGAATACTACACTAATGCAGTTTCTATATTACAAGTACAGTCCTTTGTCCTATTTCCATTCAGATTTTTCTTTTATATCTGAATTCATTAAAATCAGATTATGATGTCTTTTGAAGTATATACCAAGCTAAAGTCATCAGTCAAAATCTGCCAGTTTAAAATAAGTATTTATTTGAGTCTACTTAGTTGTAGCTTTTGGTATAGAAAAAGAAATTGGCATATTTATAATGAACTCCAGAATTCCATTGAAATGAAGAAGGAATTATTTAGATAAATAGAGTATAATGTTTCTGACAATATTTGAGATAGGATGTTGGAGTTAATATGCCTTCTCTTTCAAGTGACTAGTGGACGGATGGTATCTTTTATATTAATAGTCACCTAGAGGGCGGGCCGCGGTGGCTCAGCGGGCAAAGTGCTTGCCTGCTATGCCGGAGGACCTCGGTTCGATTCCCGGCCCCAGCCCATGTAACAAAAACGGAGAAACAGAATACAATAAAAAAACAAGAAAATGTTTAAAAATGTTTCCCTTTCTTCCTTCCTTCCTTCCTTCTATCCTTCCTTCCTTCTCTCTGTCTTTCCTTTAAAAAAAAAAAAAAAAAAAAAAAAAAAAAAAAAAAAAAAAAAATAGTCACCTAGGTTGCATTTTTAAGGAAAGAGTGCCACCTATTGAATGAAGATTTTTTTTCTTTCCTCTCGTTGGATTCATAGAATGTTCTGTTCACTTTGGATTCTTAGTTTTTCCAACTGTGTGCTACTGTTAACTCCAGTAGGTAGCTTATGCCAGATAATAAACAAGAAAGTTATTCTTAGGTTGACTCCTGGTCCCATCTTCCAGTGGATTGACTAGGGTGGCTGGTGCTCTTGGAGTTTGTGCCTCCAAACCAGCGTCAACATAAGCATGATTCAGCACATTCTAAGTTCTAAAACTTTCACATCTTTTAATGTACCCACTGCTTCAAAGAATTTAGTTTGTTTTCTTTTAAGCTGGATCTAGTTTAGTGGGGTAGGAATTGGTGAGCAAATGGCTGGGAAGAAATGAACTGTTTTGAGGGAAAAATGAAGACAATTGAGGACTATATGACATTGGTCAGGATTTACTGGGGAGGGCCATGGTGACTCAGTGGCAGCGTTCTCACCTACTGTGTTAGAGACCTGGATTTGATTCCCGGTGCCTGCTCATGCAAAAAAAAAAAAAAAAAAAAAAAAAAAAGAAGATCTACTGGGGAGCCCTCAGTCTTCTGGAGATAATCTTATTGTAGAGATTGGTTTGATCACAACTTGGACAAAGGTCATCTGGCGGAATTCCTGAGGTCAGGTTGCTAATTCAAAAGACCTTTGGTACTTTTTCGGTAGTTCTTAACAATAATAAATTATCTTATCAGCGAAAGAGTGAGATGGTGAACACCTGCAAACACACCATTATCAGAATGAAAGGATTTTCTTTGAGCATTTTACATTTGTAGTATATTGGCACGTTTTTGGTGTTTTGGCTTAGTTTATTGCTAGTTATCAATCATCTCCAGTCTTTTCTACTTGTTTATTGGCCTAAGCAAGTAGAAAGAGATATTTTTAAAGCGGGTGAACTATATACTAGATTGACTTCACCTGCTGAAGTAAACACAGTAACTGTAAAACTAACTCACTGAGGGATGAAGTTTTGCATCCATATCCTGAAGTGAAAAATATATATATAGTGTAAGGTTTTAGAATTCATTCATACTAAGTATTTTTTTTCTAAATCAGATGATGTCAAGTTTTGTGCTCTGAACGTCTGAAGTAATTCACCAAAGATTAGTTACTTTTTTTCTGTTTAAAGTATAAATTGCAGTGAAGTCTAAGCTACTTAGATAATGAGTATTAATTGGCTGAATGGCAAGTATTCTTGGAAAACATAGTTTTTAATAATACGAAAGCAATGTATGGGCTGGCCATGGTGGCTCAGTGGCAGAGTTCTCGCCTGCCATGCTGGAGACCCGGGTTTGATTCCCAGTGTCTGCCCATGTATTAAAAAAAAAAAATTAATTTACTGTGGTTTTGGTTTTTTATTAGAGAAGTTATAGGTTTACAGAAAAATCATGCATAAAATTCAGACTTTCCATATGCCATCTTATTATTAACACCTTGCATAAATGCAACATTCAAAAGCAGTGTTTTTGGCAGTAATTTTGTGTTCAGATTAAGCACTTAACATTAGTATGATTCATTAAATGTTAACATTGTACTCCAGCGCTTCTCCATTTAAGCACATCATAGTTTCTGACACTGTTATACAGGATTATTAGAAAAGTAGGCCATGTGGCTGCAGAGAGTACTGGACTGGGAGTTGTTAATCTGATTGGGACATCATCAGCTACTGAAACTAAGTCATGGGTGGGCCAGGGAGCCACACAGTTTCATTTCACATTTCGGGCTGCAGCTTCATATCTTTTTTACTCATAACACTTAAATATGCAAAATGATTCTGTCTTATAAGGAAGAGATACTTGTGGTCATCCCTTAGAATTTTTTTTTTAATTTAAAAAGACTAGAAGAGTTCGTGTATTTAGTGAAAAACAGCTTTAAAAGCCATGTTTTATGGTCTCTACTCTCTCAGATGTTCATCATGACAGTTGGTTAATCTTTCTGAGAGAGCTTTGTTAGAGCTCTTTGTACATAATATTTGCCCCTTCTAGTTATTAAGTTTGGGTTGTTTTTGTATTCATAAATGTCATAGGTACTGAGTCTAAGATTAGTTTGTTGCAATATTTCCCATCCTGCACAAGGGGGCTGCAGATCTACATATATACCATGCAGATAGTGGCAGGAATATTAAAAAAGGATTCTCACATTTGAAATTATCGAGAGCCGCTGGATTATAGGAGTGACAGAGAATATTTTATACAAGTAAAACTTTGGAAAGTCCTCTTCATATTTAGCAGTTAAAGAGAGTCTGTGGGTCTTTCTGAGCTTTATATTTTTTATGCTGTATTTCCCTGGCAGAAATCTAACATTTGTATAGTGGTGGTAATAAGTGAATCACAATATTCACACCGGACAGCCCTAAAATTTCATTTTGTAGTAGTCCGATCTGATTTTCCATATGCGGATCTTGAGCCTCCATTGCCCGCCCTAGACTCTCCGCTTTCCCTGCCCACTCCCCGGAGGTAAGGGAGCGCAGAGGAGCCTTGTATAGCCTTCACTGTAGCTTTCTCTAGTCTACTTGATTACCCCTTGAAACTAGAAGAAATAGTTGCAATTGCTGCTTTGGTCTGTATTTCAGGAACATAGTTTTAAGAGAAGTTAGGAAGCAACATTGTACAGGAGGAGAACACAGGGCTTTGAAGCCAGAGACCTCGTTTTGAAACCCAGAATTCTCACCTGCTCTGGATTCTTAATCGAGGTACTTAATCTTTCTGCAAGAGTATTTCAGTCACTTAATGGGGATGATGAGAATTACCCTGTAGCCATTTTGAAACTAGTACAGAGGAAGTGCTGAAGAAAGGGCAGCTTCAATAACATTTATTGTATGCTGACTCTGTGCATGGCCCTATTCTAACTGCTTTATCCATGTTCATTTCATTTCAAAACTGTGAGGTGAGAACTGCATGCTTAGAACATACATGGTACAGAGTAAGCACATCATAAATATGAGCTTTTATCTCCATTTTACAGAAGAATAAATCGAGGGGAGGAAATTAGGGAAGTTAACCTTTCCTAAGCACCTTACATCTGTATTAACTCATTTAATCCTAATAGCCATTCTATATGGTAGGTGCTGTTACCCTGATCTACAGTGAGAAAACTGAGACGTGGAGAGGTTAAATAACTTGTGCCACATCGCTAGTAAGTGACAAACCTAGGATTTGAACCCAGGTGTTTTAGCCTCACCACTCATGCCCCTGATCACTGGGGCATACTCCATGACTATGCATGTGATATGACTTCTTACCTCATTCCCCTGTTCTAAAAACACATCCTTCAGGTTGTGTGATCTCTGTTGACTGAGAAGTCCTTTTGGTTTTTTGTGTTATAACCCACGTGACTCCAGCTATAGAATGGGGCCACTTTGAGGAAAGCTACTCAGATTTTGCTGATTTGGCCAGTTGCCCTGTAACCTTCTCTAGCTACCACTGCCACTCTGGATACTGCCATCGCTCCTTCAGCCTTGCTGGGTACTGTTCTGCGTCTGCTCTCACCTGCTCTCCTACCATGCACTGCTGGTACCAACTTCACCCATCCTGAAGATGCACAGGTGTTCCTGCTGTCTCAGGCTCAGGGGTCTTCTGCAGTAAAGTGAAGTGAAGACCTTGCCCCAGGTTCCTTTTTTTTTTTTTTTTTTAATATTTTTATTTATAAAACAACATACAAACATAAAAACATTCTTAACATATGAACATTCCATACATGGTGTACAATCAGTGGCTCACAATATCATCTCATAGTTCTATGTTCATCACCGTGATCATTTTTTTTGAACATTTGCATCAGTCCAGAAAAAGTACCCCTGTGTACCTTCTTAATTTTTTATTCTGGGCTCTCCAAAACCCTAGCCATGTAGGGATTTTTAGTAAAAGGTTTGTCCAGTGCTTTTTGCTTTTTGCTTCTTTGTCTTTTCGCCAGTGGCAGAGAGTGACTGCCCTGGGCCAGGACAAATCTTAGTGATAAAACTCTGGCCTTTGCTAGTAGTTGGATTGGGCCAAGCTTGAATGCCTGACATCTACTCCTTTAGGATGGGTTCATACTAGGAGGCTTACCCATCCTTTTATCAAGTAACCGTTTCCCCCATATTTTAACTCCTGAGATTGGACCCCTAATTGCACTAAACCATGCTAAAGTTTTTTATTTCTTAGGAGGTCTTTTATCAAGACAGCTGGTGATAGTTTCTTCTCTAGATTTTTCTTCTTAGAGGTATTATTGACTTATTGGAGCCAGAAGAGACTGTAGAGTTAATCCAGTACAGATTACTCACAGTATGTTCCGAGGACCTCTACTCTATCAGAGGTGTTCTGCTAAGAAGACTTTCGTGCTAACTAAGTGTGGGAAATGCTCCATTCTTTCCTGGAGAATCCTTTCCCGTAGAGGTCCTTGTTGAAGGTTCTGAGAAGGCCTACAATAATAAACATGTATAATTTCATTTTATCTGTGTTTCCTAAACTGCAGAATCATGTTTTGTATTTTATACAGCATTATTTTCACCAAAGCTGTTTCTTTGTCTAGACTATCTCCATTCAGCCTGTATAAGCTCCGTGCCTGCCAGTCCTGTTCTTTCCTTTAAAATTATCTAGATATCACCTCCTTTGTGGCTCTGTCCACAGTTCCCCTAGATAAAATTAAGGGTGGAGTCTATTCCACCCTTGCAGCTGTTATGGCACATTAAATGCTTCTCTTAAGCATGATGGCACTGTATTTTCTCTTTTGCTGGACTAAGTGCTTGGAGGACTAGAAGACCCAGTCCTGCCTTATTTATCTTTTGTTTCTTTATTCTACTTTATATCTCTGTTGCCTAACCCAGTGCTCAAGACATAGCAGGCATGTGAACATTCATTGGACAGAGTGGTTTTCCAGCATTAGACGCGTACAGAAGAAAAGAGGTGCATTTGTCACGAAATCATTCTTCCTCATTCTAAGCATCCCGGTTAACCTGCCTTTCTCCCAGCTAGAACGAGCTGCTGTAGAAATAGTACAGCTGCTCAACCGTGTTGGAAAGAAATGATTCTCCTAGTAAAGGCTGCACTAAGGTTTTGTGTTCTAATTCAGTGTTTGTACCCTTTTATCAGTTAATCTCAAAACACTAAAAACAATCCACAGGTTTTTATTAATATAGAAGGTGCTTACTTTAAATGTTACATAGTTTTTGAGGTTTTGAGAGGGGAATGCCTGCAGTGACGGACCATTTCCCCATGTCTAGCCTGTTCGTTTGGTCTCCTAGAATACTCAGACTGACCCACCACCATTCTTCATAGTTAAGTGTTCAGTGTAGCCACACACCCATTTGGAGAAGTTCCAAAGAAAAATACATGAGACATTTACACATCAGTTGTCTTTTCAACATTCCCAACTCTAGTTTATCATTAGCACAAAAGGGGAATTCTTTAAAGGAAATACACATTTAGCCAAATACTATTTAAAAAAAAAATAGCTTCCTTTTCCTTGGTTACTGATCTACATTCAACATTTAAGGAAGAGGATGCTCACAACGTCCCATTTATTTTCAAAGGTTTCTTTTTCAAGTATCAAGGACACAACAAAGGAAGGAATAAACCGTGGAATTTTTAGCACTGAATATCAAAATAATATAAGCGTACTTATAATACAAGTATAAGCTTTTCGTGGGTTTTTGTCAGAAAGGAACATGGCTCTCAGGAAATAGTCTGCATTAAACCTGGTAGATTTTCTACAGTTCTGGATGTGAGGGAGAAAAGAAATAGTGTTTGTGAATCCTTTCTTGCCCTGGGAGGATGAATGTATTTAGAGCATCTATAATAGTGATATTTAGAGGTGTTACAAAGGTGATTACTTTGATGAGTGAGAAAAGTATTTTTGAAAAATACTTAAAGTATTAAACATTTTAGTGACAGCTAGTAACCTGTCAGCTCTATTGTTTTATGTATCATCAGTAGCAGAACAGCATTGATTGGTGTTTTTGTTTGTTTGTTTGCTTGTTTTAGCATTGATTGTTTTTATCACTAAGGTTTTCATATATTTTATGAAAGGATGAATCTTACAAAATCACACAACTGATTTCTGTCCAATTTTGACCATTCTCTTTTCAGTTGCCACTTGTCTACGTAAATATTACCAACAAATTTTAGGTCAGATTTTGTGACCTGTCAGTGAAGTTCATTGCAGTTGAGTCATTATAAAACTGGCAACACACATTGGTTTCACTTCAGTCTGAATTGTTTTCTTTTATGCCCACCTGTGAGGAGTGTTAACTCCAAGAGCTGTCTGCCCTCACATTCTCTGCTTTTTCTTCCTTGAATGCTTTTGTTTAAAATAATATTTTCTGATTTAAAATTGCTAGTCATCTAGGGTTTTCATTTCCTTACCGATCTAACTTTATTTTCAATTTCTTTTATTTCCTTTCAGATTCTTACCAGTTTTAATAATTGTTCCATATTATTGATTGCCTTTGCACTACTACCTCCCCCACCCCACTTCCCCACCCCCTAATTGTGTTGTGTGTTTGACTTGTCTGAATTATCTTTCCCTCCTGGCAGGTTTTTAACTTCAGTCGCAGTTTGGCATTTAAGTCGACCTGTCAGTTACACATTCTCTAGTGATTGATATTTAATTTCTCATTTCTTTTGTGGGAAACAAATCCATTTTCCAGATTTGGATAGAACACCTTTGTCCCATTATGAGTGTGTTATCAGTACTGCGTATTAGACTAATGTCTTTGTGGTATACAAATAGCTTGAGCGTGGTGACTTTTAATGGAATCTACCCACTGCATTTCTGAGCTACTTGGGGATACCCAGGACAATGCCTTAAGCATGCTTTTGCATTGCTGCTTCGTGGTCCTGGACCAGACAGGTGTAAAGAGGTGATTTGGAAAATCTTTTTGCATTTTGTCTTTTTCTTGGTTTATCTGGGTCACAGCTCCAGGGACCACAGTCCATTCAGTTTGATATACTCATATATAAGCATGTCTACCTGAGTCTAGCCTTGGTGTTTTACCTTAAGCATGTCAATAACTTACAAGACTATTGGCTTTGAAATTATTTACTCCCAGCCACCTTCTGCGTTCCTTGTATCCATCTGCATCATTTCTTAAATATGTTCAAGAATGTATCTCCTACCCAGCTTTCCTTAGTAATTTCTTTCATCATTCCAGGGACCAGCTCTCTGAAAAATACTTCTGATATGTTTGCTAATATTATAAGACTTTCCTCCAATGCTGTTTTAGCAAATATTCACATTTGATATGAATAAATCAATGATGCCTTATAATCATAAGGTAGTCTTAGAGTTGAGAAAAATTCAGTTCAAGAAAGAAAAAAACCATGAATCTTATTTTCTTTTCATCACTCAATAATGTAGCCTCTATGCATGATAGTGCACTAGTCAGCAGTTGTCAGTATTTAAAGCACATATTATTTTATTTGTTTTTTAGTGATATCTGAAATTTGTAGCACATTGAATTCTAGTTGCCAGTAATATTTTATTTAGCGATCTCTTAGAGTTTATTCAGTATTCTGTAGAATAGCAGTTGCTTTAAATATATGTGTACATTTCCAGCATACACTTAAGAATTTATAAAATAGAACTGCTCAGTTAAAATACAGTTTTCTTTTGCCTCACTTTTCATCTCTAAAGGGAGACTTTGGGGCATATAATTTACTCTTAGACTAGGTCACAATTAATTGACTGCGAACACACACACACACAAAATCCACATGGAATTACTGCTTTCAAGATTGGTTTGATACTGACAAGCTCTTCTGCTACTTGTAAACTCCCTGTTACTACGTTTGAACGGTGTTTAAACAGATTACTAATTTGGAAGTAGGAAAACCTTTGGAATATTCTTCCTGTTCTCTTTGAAGTTGTTTTGCACATCCCGAAAGGAACTGATTTGTGGTAGAAGTTAGGGATTGTTAAGGGCTGTGTGTGTCCCTTATATGTGATGAGTGCAATGTCTGCACAGTGGTATTCCCTGGATTTTTGTTAAATAGAAATGATAACCAACTATCCAGACTTGGGTTCAGTGAGTATTTGTCAGGCCCGTGGGAATCTGTTGCCCTGGGCACTGTGTTCGTAGCTGTAGAACATCCCAGGTGAAAGGCCCTGCCCACAGAGAACTTAAACTTCCTTCGTCTAGACTGGCCTCGCTCAGCCTGTGAACAGGCTTTTGTGGTGTGATTATCCATAAATATGTCCTTTTAATTTAGTTTTGGTTAATTTCATACATATTCAAACAATGTTTTCCAAACCATGTGTCTTGCTTGCTTTGGAAATCAAATCCTTTAATTCCTGCTGAAGAATACTTTTAATTTTAAAACTCAAATAAGATGATATTTTAATAGAAACTAATCCATGATTTATTTATTTATTTATTGCATGGTCATGTATCGGGAATCGAACCTGGGTCTCTGGCATGGCAGGTGGGCACGTGGCCCACCCTAATCCATGATTTTTGATAAATTGATATATAGCATTGCACGTGACAATTTAAAGTACTTTATAAATACGAGTCCATCAGAATCACTAAGGTGGTACTAAACTGCTTAAATTCATTGTTGATAATGAGTTATGATATTGACTGTATTATTTGACCGTCATAGCTTTTCTGTTGACTTTTAAAGAGGGGAATTTATTAAGTTACAAGTGCACGGTTCAAAGGCTGTGAAAATGTCCAAATTAAGGCAAGGCTATGAAAATGTCCAAGTTAAGGCATCCAGGAACTGCCATAGCTTTCAACATAGCTAACTAGAACATGAGCTTTTTTGAAGGTGAGTGTTGTGCCTGTATCCCTCAAAGGACTAAATAGAGGGGGTTTGCCCACAATACTAGAAATAGCCTCCCTCCCCTATAAAACATACTGATAGAGATTCAACATATTGTAAAACTGATTATACCATGCCCACACCCATGTGAAGAAATCAGCAGTCCTTTTTTGGGCTCTAGAGAGGATGTTTACTCTAAATGGGGAAATAAAGTAGTTGCCTGCTGTGCCATCTTTTAGTTCTCAGAGTCTATCGTCACTGAGCGTAACTAAAAGATCAAAACTTTGGGACCCATTTTTGCAATGTGAGCCATTTTTATGTGCTGTTACTTCCTATGTAAGCTTTAGATCTGTAGTAGATGTTCCATTATATAAAGATGGTAGGGTTGCCCTTACCAGTTGTTTCATCTAATCACTCCTTGCTCAGAAGAGAGAGAAGGCCATCAGTTGCCAGTGATAATACATCCCTGGAGAAACTACCTTCCTGGAGAGTAGATTTGTTCCAGTGTTGAGATACAGGTTTTTTGGCATGGTAGTTGTTTGCAAGTGCCTCGTGTCCAGGTCAGAACTTTTAAATGCTTATAAATGTTCATTTTGCTCACATTCTGTAGGAAACAGAGACTCTAAAGTCACGCAGATCTGATTTAAATCCTGTACTTTTCATTTATAGCCTTATCACCTTGGACACGTAATGTAACCTCCCATCTGTTTTCTCACCCGCAGAGTGCGATAGAAGGAGTCCCTGCCATAGGAATTGACTGAGTTAACCCACTTGCAGCCGTAAACGCAGTGTCTGGCCGTAGGCACTGTGGCCACTCTTGTCAGCCTTTATGTTTCATCATACTTGCTTGCTCCCTGTCTTTGCCCAAGTCAGCTCTTCTTTGCCTTTAACCTGATAACTTAAAATTTAACAGTTTGACACTGGGCTAATTTTGTTTTGACAAGCTAGTCCTCCCCTTGTTCCTCTAATTTCCCCTCAGTAACAAAGCTCATGAGTTTGCTGTGTATGAAATCTGCTGGTAGGAAAACTTCACAGGGGGCTTAAATCGAGTGGCTTTGCATAGCATCTGTCCAGAGAATTCACTGTGGTTTCCAGTGTCCCTTCAGATCCCTTGGACACCAAGATTCTCTGTATAGAGTTATTCATAATCTAAACCGTTCTAGGGATTGTAGGTTAAGTCCCATTAATTTCCAGAAGGGTTTAAGTGGTCGTTGTAGTCTTCGTTGCTCCTGCCAGAATGAAGCACTTTACTGATGAGCGGAAGTCATGTGCTGCTTTCATTCTTAGCATAAAAAATAGCTTATTTCAGAAGTTAACTATGCAAAACCTCATAAAACTGCCTTGTAGTCTCATCATATAGATATCTGAATCCTTCATTGCTATAAAAACAAAATCAGATTTGGCGTTACCTACCATAGAGATGAAGGGCACAGGCTTTAGAGTCAGACAAGGGTTTTAAATCGTGGTCCTGCTACTTGCATACTGACCGTGAGTCCCTGGGTTTGTGAGCCGAACACTCCAGGCCTCAGGTGGTTGTGATCTCACAGGGTTGCTGGGGAGGAGAAGTAAGCTAATACATGTACAGAACCTCACACCTTGCCTGCCTATAACCTTCGCTTCTTCTATTACGACATGTCCGGCAGTTATTTTTCCATATTACTAGTTGTTGACTAATGTAATGTTTCCCTTTAAAGATGAACCATTTACACAGTGAACTTAGCAGAATTCTATTTTTGAATGTTCAATTAATGTCTTTTGTGTGTGTGTGTGTGCCAAGCACTGTGCTGAATAGGTATTTTAATTAGGCTCTTTGGGGTTGCAGAGAACAGAGACATGTTAGGATTTAATTCAGTTGAACATAAAGAATCTGTGAAGAAGCTTTTCCTCCTTTACAGTACAAATAAGCAGTCTCTGGAGAACTTGGCTATTCCCCACCCAGGTGCTCTGTCATCTAAAAGCATATCGGGGGACCCAAGTACAACTGTGTTTACATTTATTGCCTCCCCACCTCCCACGCATCTATGTAACTCCATCTTCCTTCTGACGCATTTCTCCCTTTGTCTCTCTCCTCTCATTGCTTCTGCCTACTGCCTTTCTCTGTTTCTGTGCTTCAGACCCATTCTTCCTGCAGTGACCCTATCTATGTATCTTGCATTCAGATTCCGAAAGAGAAATTTGATCAAGATGTATGGTACCATCCCATATGGAGGGTCCTAGCCCACATTCCTGGGCCAGCCAACTCTGAGCTGATAGATGGGTCCAGATGTATAAAGCATGGCACCCTAAGCTTCAGACACCACCCTCTGAAGGGAGTGGGCTGTAGCAGGAGAGGCCTCCTGGCTTCCCAGAAGAGGGCTGCATGTTGGGCACCTTTTGTGGCCTGTGCAGGATGTTTGCTTGGCACTGATGATAGAAAAATGAATAGGATTTTTACTAACCTGCCCAAGAAGAGCTCTTGATATGGTGAGGGAAAAAGATACTTAAACAAATATACTATTTTATGCTTTATTATAATTCATATGTATCATACCAGGAGAGAGTGACTAGCTGCTGAAGGTCTTTACAAAGGCATCTGAGAAGGCACAGGGTATTCCTCGCAGCAAAAAGAAATCATCCACAAAGGCAGAGAGATGTGAAATGCCCTGGTGTGCTCAGGATGGGATGTTCTAGTGCCCTGAGAAGAAGACAGTGATCAATATTTAAAAGGCTCCAGAAAGGAAGTTGAGTTTGCTGTACTGATGAGGGTAGGGAATTAGAAGCAGAACTAGGAGAAAGTGGGTTTTGTAGAAGCCAAAGGGATGGAGCGTCCCCAGAGGGGCAGCACCGTCCCCAGTGTCTGGCATCACAGCAGGTCCACAAAGGGAGGAAATCGGCTTCACTGAGCAGGGGCTGTTGAGGCATCTCATTTTTCAGTAGGTAAATTCTGGAGGCCTAGAAAGATTAGGATTAGAAACCTAACCTCAGGGAAGGAAGGGTCCTTGAAATGCTAGTTCAGTCATATTCATTCTGAAGAAATGTTTACAAACCAAAAAAGCAAGGAACTGCATTTTCTAAATAAATGGGAAAGGAAGATAAAGCCTCATCTGTTAGACTGTTTAAAATTTTTTTTTATTTCCCAAAACTCAGAAATTAAAAAAATAGCCATTATTTAAGTTAAAATAATAGATGTGTTTCTAGATAGCAGATTTGACACAAATACCTCCTGAAAATGTTCATGTTTGACTAGCATGGATAAAGGTGGCTTATGTCAATTCGATTTGGTGAAAACAAAAACAAAACATAGGGCTTCCGGGTCAAGATGGCGGTTTAACAACGTGCGCATTTTAGTTCGTCCTCCAGAACAACTACTAAATAACCAGAAACATTACAGAACAGCTCCTGGGGCCACGTCAGTGACCAGACAAACAGCGTACCCCAGTCTGGACCAGCTGGACCCGCTGCGAGCACCCCCCTAAACCGTTGAGTTCCCAAAGCTGCGGCGGCCAGCACCCCTCCCCCACAGGCCACTTCCCATAGGGGAAAGGAAAGGACTTTACCAGCAGCAGGGACTGGACACAACCAAACGCCATACGTAGAACTAATTAACAAATTTTGACTACTAAAAATAGGCCCCCAGCTTAGGTGAACCTGATCAAAGTGGAGGTTGCTCATTTATGCCCTGGCGCCAAGGGGGAAAAAAAAAAAAGAAGGAAACAGGTTTTTGTGGCTGTGTATCTACAAAGGCTTGACTCCCTCTGGATACAGTGGCAGGACTTTTCAGGCTGCAGCTGCCCCAGGCATAGGCAGAAGTGAGTTCTTTTGGGGGCTTGTCTGGAGCTTGTGCCTTCCCCAGGGGAGGGGTGAAGCCCCACCCAGGTGGAATCCCTCCATCAAGGAATTCAGACACCAGGGCTTGTTAATTTGAAGCCATTAAAACCAGCCTACAACCTCTGCTCTGTCTCCACCATGCCCCCAGCAGGGAGAGTCTGCCAAAGTTAAAGGTACCACATCATCTTATGCTGGTGGGACTTGCAGTCAGACAAGTGCCACACACAGGGCAGGATAAGGAAAACAGAGTCCAGAGACTTCACAGGAAAGTCTTTCAACCTGCTGGGTCTCACCCTCAGGGAAAACTGATGCAGGTGACTCTTTCCTCCTGATAGGAGGCCAGTTTGGTCTGGGAAAATCTGGCTGGGGTCTATAATATCTAAGTAGACCCTCCTAACTGTGTGTGAGGGAAAGGCACCACACAAGCAGGGCAAGAAACAAGAAAACAAGAACTGAAAAATTCTCCTCTGTTAAACGAAACTTAAGCTAAAGGTCCAGATAAAGCTGAATGGAATGTCAAAGAACAGATAGACAACAAATTCATCCAGCAAGAAAACCCTAGATAAAAGAAGTGAAAGCAGTCTCCAGAATAAACTAATTAAGGTAATTAAATGCCTAGATGCCAGCAAAAAAATAACAAATCACACTAGGAAGATTGAAGATATGGCCCAGTCAAAGGAACAAACCAACAATTCAAATGACATACAGGGGCTGAAACAATTACTTCAGAATGTACGAACAGACATGGAAAACCTCATCAAAAACCAAATCAATGAATTAAGGGAGGATATAAAGAAGACAAGGAAAGAACAAAAAGAAGAAACTGAAAGTCTAAAAAAACAAATCATAGAACTTATGGGAACGAAAGACACAGTAGAAGAGATGAAAAAAACAATGGAAACCTACAATGGTAGATTTTGAGAGACAGAACATAGGATTTCAAAACTGGAGGACGGAACATCTGAAATCCAACAAGAAACAGAAACTATAGGGAAAAAAATGGAAAAATATGAGCAGGGACTCAGGAAATTGAAAGACAATATGAAGCACACGAATATACGTGTTGTGGGTGTCCCAGAAGGAGAAGAGAAGGGAAAAGGAGGAGCAAAACTAATGGAGGAAATTATCACTGAAAATTTCCCAACTCTTATGAAAGACTTAAAATTACAGATCCAAGAAGTGCAGCATACCCCAAAGAAAAGAGATCCAACTAGACGTACTCCAAGACATTTAATAATCAGAATGTCAGAGGTCAAAGAGGAAGAGAGGATCTTGAAAGCAGCAAGAGAAAAGCAATCCATCACATACAAGGGAAGCCCAATAAGACTATGCGCAGATCTCTCAGCAGAAACCATGGAGGCGAGAAGACAGTGGGATAATATATTTAAATTATTAAAAGAGAAAAACTGCCAACCAAGAATTCTGTATCCAGCAAAATTGTCCTTCAAAAATGAGGGAGAAATTAAAGCATTTTCAGACAAAAAATCACTGAATTTGTGACCAAGAGACCAGCTCTGCAAGAAATACCAAAGGGAACACTAGAGACAGATATGAAGACAGAAGAGAGAGGTGTGGAGAAGAGTGTAGAAAGAAAGACTATGAGTAAAGGTAAAAAGAAGGAAAATTAGATATGACCTATAAAATCCAGAAGGCAAAATAGTAGAAGAAAGTACTACCCATGCAGTAATAACACTGAATGTTAATGGATTAAACTCTCCAATCAAAAGACATAGTGTGGTAGAATGGATTGAAAAACAGGACCCATCTATATGCTGTCTCTACTCAAAGGACATGAGGCCAAGGACACAAATGGACATTTACACACCAATGTTTATAGCAGCATTATTAGCAATTACCAAGAGATGGAAACAGCCAAAATGTCCATCAACAGACAGTTGACTAAACAAACTGACATTTACATAAGATGGAATATTATGCAGCTGTAAGACAGAATAAAGTTATGAAGTATGTAACAACATGAACGGACCTTAAGGACATTATGCTGAGTGTGATTAGCCAGAAACAAAAGGACAAATACTGTATGGTCTCACTGATATGAACTGACATTAGTAAATAAACTTGGAATATTTCCTTGGTAACAGAGACCATCAGGAGATAGAAATAGGGTGAGATATTGGGTAATTGGAGCTGAAGGGATACAGATTGTGCAACAGGACTGAATATAAAAACTCAGAAATGGACAGCACAATACTACCTAACTGTAATGTAATTATGTTAAAACACTAATGAAGCTGCATGTGAGAATGATAGAGGGAGGAGGGCTGGGGACATAAATGAAATCAGAAAGAAAGATAGATGGTAAAGATCGAGATGGTATAATCTAGGAATGCCTAGAGTGTATAATAATAGTGAAATGTACAGTGTACAAATTTTAAAAATGTTTTTGCATGAGAAAGAACAAAGAAATGTCATTATTGCAGGGTGCTGGAAATAAATGATAATTAATACTTTAAAATGTCATCTTATGTGTGAGACTAAAGCAAAAAATGTTTATTTGTTACAAAATTTAGATTTTGACTAGAGCATTTCCTAATATAGCTCATGTAGATAGTTTGATTGAATGTCATAAGTACTTAGAATCTCAGGTAGGACATAAGATTTTGTTGGTTTGTCCAGAGTGATGCCCCGATGAATCCCAGAGTGATTTTATCAGTGACTGGAAAAGTATTTGCAAGCCCCCTTTGGGGAATGGTGAGAGTGGGGAGAAATTCAACTTCCCCAAGTTGAATTCTTGATATTCTCACAAGTAGTGTGGACAACCAAAGCTATAGGCTGAGCCCCCAGTCTTGGGGTTTGTTCATAGGAAACTTAACCCCACAAAGGATAGGTCAAGTCTACTTAAAACTTAGGCCTAAGTGTCATCCCCAAGAGAGCCTCTTTTGTTGCTCAGATGTGGCCTCTCTCTCCAGCCAACATGACGAGCAGTCTCACCACCCTCCCCCTCTCTGCATGGGAGATGACTCCCAGGGATGTGGACCTTCCTGGCAACGTGGGACAGAGATCCTGGAATGAGCTGAGACTCAGCATCAAGGGACTGAGAAAAACCCTAGAATGAGCTGAGAATTAACATCAAGGGATTGAGAGAACCTTCTCGACCAAAGGGAGAAGAGTGAAATGAGACTAAGTGTCAATGACTGAGAGATTCCAAACAGAGTTGAGAGGTTATCCTGGAGGTTATTCTTATGCATTAAGTAGATATCACCTTGTTGTTCAAGATGTAGCGGAGAGGCTGGAGGGAACTGCCTGAAAATGTAGAGCTGTGTTCCAGTAGCCATGTTTCTTGATGATGATTGAACAATGATATAGCTTTCACAATGAGACTCTGTGAATGTGAAAACCTTGTGTCTGATGCTCCTTTTAGCTACTATATCAACAGAAGAGTAGAACATATGGAATAAAAATAAATAATAGGGGGAACAAATGTTAAAATAAATTTGATTTGAAATGCTGGTGGTAGATGAAAGCGAGGGGTAAGGGGTATGGTATATGTATAATCTTTTTTCTCTGTTGTTTTATTTCTTTTTCTGCTGTCTTTTTATTTCTTTTTCTAAATCGATGCAAATGTTCTAAGAAATGATGAATATGCAACTATGTGATGATATTAAGAATTACTGATTGTATATGTAGAATGGAATGATATCTTAATGTTTTGTTTGTTAATTTTTTTAATTAATAAAAAAACATTTTTTGTGATAGCTGTGATATTAATTGGATAAAATGACAAACCATTGCCCCCACCCCCACCCCACCCACATTTGGTAAAAATAAAAACCCTAGGTGTGTCTGGTCTCTGAAGACTATATTAGTATTATAACAAAACAATAAAAAAAAATGTAGGAAAATGTTGTTTGTTTCTTCCCTGTTTGGTTTCCATTTCAGAGACAAATCAAGTAGATATGATTTCTTCCTGTCAAATCATAATAGTATTTACTTTATATTTCTAAGATCCATAGTTGTAAGTTGTGCCGTTATTTTATATACCACTAAGAAAGAAAGGGAAAAAACCTGTCAATTAAGTGACAGCATTTGATTGTAAGAGGTATTCAGAGCTATCGAAGTGGGGGGAGGTGCACATTTTAGAATTATTGATATATCAATTTATTACTGATGGAGACACGAGTAAGAACACTTTGGTTTATATTTGCAGATTAAGAAACTAAAAATTGTTCTAAATAGCATCTAAAATGCAGGTGTAATCTTAATTAAATACAAGATTATAAAAAGATTCATATGAATAGTGTTTTTTTGGCATGGTCCAGGAACCGAACACAGCTCTCCTGCATGGCAGGTGAGCATTCTACCACTGAATACCCATGTACCCTTAATAGTCGTTAAATGTTAGAAAGAGAAAGACCCTTAGGATTGCTAGAAATGTCAATGATTGATCATTCAGCCATGTACTTTATTTATTACTTACCCATTATGACCCAGACATTGTAGAATGTTGGGTATATAGTGCATAAAATATACGGTCCCTATGCTGATAGAGCTTTACAGTTTATGAGAGGAGGGTGATAGGTCTTAAATAGTTACACAAAGTATAAAAGTGAGTTTGCAAAATATAATGAACATTTTAAAGAAAATGTAAAAAGTGCCATGAAAGAACTAAGTGCCCAAAGAACTAAACTGGAAGTTCTTAATAGAGTTTGGGAAGGTCTGAGAAGTAGAGATTTAAGCTAACACCAGAAGAAGGGGTAGAAATTGACTAGGTAAAAAGTAAGCGGAGGAAGACACGCTTGGTGTTTTTGAGGTAGTGAAGGAAGCTGAAGGATGGGGTGAGGAGTTGTGGCAACCTGAGTTGACGCAAGACCAGCTGATGCCTAGGCTCCTGGACCATGCTAGACGTTTTGGATTTTAGTCTGGAGGATTTTAATGGAGGAAGTGATCCTAATTGCTCTGGGGCACTTAGGCTGTATAGGAGTAAAGTTTCAAAGTCTGTTTCTTGTTCAGACCAGATACATTGGCAACCTGACCTTTGGGGAGTTATGAATGGAAGTTTTCTTATCTTTTGACCAAGCAGTTCCGCTTCTGGTCATTTATTCAGGAGATAATCTTGGATGTATGCAAAAGTTCAGGTACTCATATGTTTATGCCTGTATTATTTATAAGAAAGTGGTTTAAAAGATTATAGTACTTTCAGACAAGGGCAAGGAAAGAGGCAAATTGTGCAGACTTTAAACCACCCTGTCCAGTAATATTTGTTTAGACAAGGGGGAGTCCTCTGCATGTTTGGGGGGGGGGTGCCAGGGAATGAGACAAACACTGAAAATGCAGAACAGAAAAAAAAAAACAAATTTGGGAGAGATACCTGATAAAAGAAAGGCTTTTCATGCAACTCAGGATTTCACAGCTTTGTGAAGCGGTTGGAGAATGGACAGCATCCCATTTGGGTAGTAGAAGGGAGTTCCCCCAAGACACTGGAAAGGGGAAGCTCATCTAGGGCGAGGGCAGAAGCAAGTAAGGAAATTTTCTGATTGGAAGACGTTAAGTTTCCACTTTACATAGGAGGAGTCTTTCTAAGTGGGGAGCAGATGTACCTTGAGTGATATGGTATGCGTGTCCATTCTGATAAGCTATCTCTGTTAGACGGAAACTAGTTTTGTCACCAGGTGTTGCTTATCAGCAACCCTGTAGGATATGCTCAGTTTTCTTGGAAAACCCCTGCAGGTCAGTCATTTTAGTCTTCTGGACAAGCGCTTTTGGGAAACAGGTGTCCAGGCAGTGCCCAAGGCTGAGAGTCGCCTTAGATGAGAGACATCTAAGGACAGAGGGAAGAAGCCCCATTGTTAGGAACCACAGGAGCTTCTGGTCTCACAACTCGAGTTCCTCAGTGTGGCTTACTTTTTGAGAACTAGATTGGCAACCTAACCATACTTTGCAATGTTGTTTCTGAAGGGAAAAGTACTGGCTTTTCAAAGAGACTTGTAAGTGAATTTTTGATATTCAGTCAGCCTATAAATTCTGTTGCCTGTAAATCTGAGCTTTCAGGAGTAAGTTTTGAGTGAGCAGAATGAGTTTTTGAGAAAACATTTATCTCTCTACTCACTCTCCTTCTGTCTTCTCCAGATTCTCCACACACCCTCTCTCTTTTCCCATCCCTCTCCCTAGCCCAATTCTTCCTTCCTCCCCCCTGTGTTTCTCCTTTTCTTTTTACACTTTCCCCTTCGCCACCCTCTCTTCCATTCCTCCCTCCCTCCCCTCTCTTTCCCTCCTGACACCCCTCCTCCCCCTGCACATGCACACACCCTAACATTTATATTTTAGAATATAATCAGAGCATTCAGGACAAACACTTCTAAGTAAATTAATCTTTTTTTTTTCTTTTACTTTTATTTTCTTCTCATATTGCTTTTACCTTTGTTGACAGTGATGCTAGCTTCCTTCTGCAGGTGGCAATTTTGTGTACCTGTGTGGTAGCTATGCTTTGCTGTATGGTCTTAATGCCCATTTGCCTGTTTCCAGTCATATAAAATATTATGTGCTTTTTGCATTCCTAAAAATATCTAGACCAGTCTCAGACACAGATATGTCACGATTTCCATTCCCTTTGCAGTATTGATGCTGCTGTGAAACTAGTGAACCATTTCCTTTTTGGTGTATATATGTGTGTGTGTGTGTGTGTGTGTGTGTGTGTGTGTATTTGGGGGCAGGTACGTGGTCTGAGAATTGAACCCAGGTATCCCGCATGGAAGGCGAGCTTCTTCATGGAAGGTACACTGAACCACCAGTGTACCCTTATATTTATTTATTTATTTATTTATTTATATTATTATTATTATTTTGGCATGGACCGGCACCAGGAATCAAACCTGGGTCTCTGGCATGGCAGACGAGAACTCTGCCACTGCGCCACCATTGCCTGCCCCCTTGTATTTATTTTTAAGTAGAGTTTTTGCTGGTTCTCTAAAGATACTGCTTCGTAGTTCTGATGAGCTGGAAAATTTGCATTTGACATTTTAGTAGGCTCAAGGTTATCATCTCTGCTATTTCCTTGAGTATTTCCTTTTCCTGTCAGTGTAGAAAAATCACTCTTCTGTAGCTATAGACTTTCCAAAATAGTTTCTGAAGTTAACTTAGTATTTTAAAAATTGTTACTTCTCTTAAAATGCAGTTGCTCTACTTCCTTATGAACTAGTTTTTAAAATCCATTTTTATGCATGTTGTGCCATGTTTATATGTATTATATGTATATATAACCATAGTCAGATGAGTATATGAGAATAGTGTTCACTCATTTGGGCCTCAGAAAAGTATTGTAGATCATGGAAGATGTAGTTAGGTTTCACATAGCTTATCAAATATTTATTTAGTGCATTTCAGAAAATGAACATATAGTCCAGATTCTATCTCTATTGACTTTAATAAATTCTTGGAAATACTGGGACAACCATCTGGATGTTTGTCTCATATATTTGAGTATGTTAGGATGGTGGAATGCAACAGTCGAGTAGTATATAATTCACAATATTTTCATACTTTGTTTAAATCATTTGTTGTTTTTAACAATTATTTCTTTTGTTAAATGTCCCATGGAAGTATCCAATAGTTCTATTTGTTCCTGGAAATTATTTTTCCTATATAAATTTCTCATTCTCTTTGTTTCTCCTTCCATTTTAGTCGAGAGATGGAGAATAAAGAAACTCTCAAAGGTTTGCACAAAATGGACGATCGCCCAGAAGAACGAATGATCAGGGAGAAACTGAAGGCAACCTGTATGCCAGCCTGGAAGCATGAATGGCTGGAGAGAAGGAACCGAAGAGGCCCAGTGGTGAGTGGCTGCAGGGCCCCTCTTGAGTCTATTTAATTTCACCTGCTTCCCTGGAAGATTTCTAGAATTAAGATCCAGTAGGAATGGAGAATTAAACATAAGTAGATCCTCTTGTAAGCTCTTTTTTTCTTAATTTTAAATGCAGCAGTTTTTTATTTGTTGATATTAAAACTTGATAGCTAAAACTATGTGCATTAGACAACCCTAACCGAAGTGATCAAGGAACTGAACAGGATTTTGTAGGAGGACTAACACTTAAGGCAACGCTGCCCTCTAATGCCAGCATCTTGTATTGTGCTTCTTTCTATCTTTAAAAAGGCAAATTTTCCATGTATTTTTGGTGTTTTGTCTCTTAACTCCAGAAATCTTCCAGGGAAGCAGTTGAAATTAAATAGGCTCAAGGGGTTAAGATAAATTAAAAAGACGCCCAGGGTTTGAGAAAAGAAAACTTAAATACCTGGACTGGGAAAGGCAGGCGTACTCTGTCCTCTGCCATGGTTCTTCTCTTTTAAAGCTAAGAACATCATGAAATGTGCATCTTCATGCTTTCAAAGGAAAAAATAAGTCCCATTTTTTACAGTGGCCCAGTATCAATCTGTGCCGTCAAGTTTTGTTGTTTTTTTAATTTGCCCCTCCCTCCCCCTTTTTTATAAAAACAGAGATGGCAACATGAGCCTCATTAGGTTTTAGGGAAGAGGTGATGGCAGGAGGAGTAATTGTGAAAGTTGCTGAACAACCGCTTGTTTGAGATTTGAAACTCCTGCACGACACTGGTGCCAAATGATATACTATCCAGTGTAGCTACTCATCCCATGTGCCTGTTTTAAGTTTAAATTTAAATTAATTAAAAATCAGTAAAAATAAAATTTTAGTTCCTTAGTCACATGAGTCCTCCTTCAAATGCTCAGTAGCCACTGTGGCTTATTGCTGTCTTTTGGACAGCACAGACATAGAGCATTTCTATCACCCCAAAAAGTTCTTTTAGACAGCACTGACTGTCAGCCTCTTACTTAAATACCTTGATAACCCCTGAGGCTTTTGACTTCCCTTATCGTTGAGCTCCAGTCTGTCTGCATGCTGTCCCCATTGGTTGTAGATGTAACCCCTGGAGCTATACTGAGTAAATCTAATTGTTCCTCTGCGTACCAGCTAGGTAGCTACCGTAGAATCCATGAATCCTCTCCTTTCCACCAAGCTTCTCCGGTTCTCCCATTTATTCTTCATGTGTGGTAGTAGGATGAGAATTCATCATTATTTTAGTTAAGTCGGAGGATGAAGGTGAAGAAATTAAGGGGTTGTCTTAGAGAAGAGAAAATTCTATCAAAACAGCTTATAGAAATTGACAGTTAGGCACTATAAGGAAGAACTTTGAACAACTAAAGCCATCTGAAGTTTGAATGTGCATCTTCTGGGCTCCTTGAGCTGTTGAGATAGAGTCTGAATCATTTGAGAGTGCCATAGAGCTGAAATCAACTTGATGTTTTTTCTTAAAGAAGCCAAACACTACTCTTTTTTTACATATGAACTAAGAACATCCAGTTATCTAAGACCAAATCTGTGTGGAGGATAGATGTGAAGAGACATTGGTCTTTAATCTTCTCACATATTTTTGGTATTTCTGAGATACGTATCTAAACCATGTATTGTAATATTATACTGAGAAAAATATAAAGCAAAATAGTCTGTCAGACTATTTGAACAGTTAAAATCATCCCCAGTATGGTTTTCAGGGTCCTTCATTTTAAAAATATAAATGAAAAAGAAATCATCTACTGTATTTAGTCGTATATATACTTTATCTAGTCAAATTAACTGTAGAAGTAGTATTTTCCACATCTGTTCACTGTTTTTTGTTAATTTTGAAAGGTAAGATGAGGTAAGGTATATAATAAAAGATAACACCGATACTAAAATTATGTACAATAACATTTTAACTGGTGATGAAGCCCAAATGACCGGAATCGTGTAGTTAAAAATAATCTTTTAAATTAGTGGCTTAAAGTTGTGCCAAATAAAAGTTGAGATATTATCTGGTGTATTTGTGTAATATTTTGTAATAAAAACTCATTGAGTTCATTTCTTATTCTATTACTTAAATTTCTAAGCAATCAGAATATTTTAATACTTTTGATTCAGGTGGTCAGACCAATCCCTGTTAAGGGAGATGGAACTGAAATGAATAACTTGACAACTGAGCCTCAAGCAGGCGGCGAGGCGAGCACCGCTTCACCTGCTCCCAAAGGCCGACGCAGCCCTTCTCCTGGCAGCTCC
The DNA here is from genome assembly GCF_023851605.1 of Tamandua tetradactyla. Lineage (NCBI taxonomy): Eukaryota > Metazoa > Chordata > Mammalia > Pilosa > Myrmecophagidae > Tamandua > Tamandua tetradactyla. The sequence goes on from NC_135335.1 coordinate 103,471,687, forward strand.
CCATCAGGTCGCACAGTGAAATCAGAATCTCCTGGAGTGAGGAGGAAAAGAGTTTCTCCGGTGCCTGTAAGTTAATGTTCTAACAAATATGTTAGGTTTCTACACATTTTACACTGCATTAAAAATAATGCAGAAGAGACTGGCCCGTCTGTTAGAACAGCACTTCTCAAAGTAAAGTCTGTAGATCCCTGGGCAAGGGCAGTGAGGTTCATTAAGTCAAAACCCTGTTTGTAATAAAACCAAGGTGCTCTGCCTTTTTCAGTGCAATGATATATGCACACAATGGTACAGAAACAGTTGTGGATAAAAGTGCTGGTGCCGGACGGGCCATGGTGGCTCAGTGGTAGAGTTCTCACCTGCCATGCCGGAGACCCAGGTTCGATTCCCAGTGCCTGCCCATGCCAAAAAAAAATAGGAAAAAGTGCTGGTGCCTTCACCCAGATCAAGGCTATGACAGTAGAAATTGTATTAGTTACTGTCATATACTATCAGTTAAGGAAAAATGCCGATTTCATTTAAGAATGCCTTTGATGAAGCAGTAGAAATTAATTTTATTAAATCTCATCCTTTGATGCATGTCTGCCTTTTAAATAATCTATGCAATAAAATGGGAAGCATGCATAAACCACTTCTGCTGCATACCAAGGTATGATGGTTATGTCGAGGCAAAGCCTTTATGTGGTTGTTATAGTTGTAAGCTGACCTGGTCACTTTTTCATAGAGGAACATTTGTATTTGAAAGAACACTTGACCAACAGACTGATTATTCATACTTGGGTATTTGGCAGATATTTTCCTGAATATAAATTGAGACTGTTGCTTAGAGAAAAATAACTGATGATATTTTAACCAGTGATAAAATTTGACATTTCAATCAAATATTAGAATTTTGGAAAATCCAGAGCCACTACTGGGAGCTTGATAGCTTCCCAATATTTAGACTTTTCTGATAAGATCAATGATGATGATATCAAATGTGATTTTTTTAATATTGTATAATATGTCAGCATTTGGAAGTTCTGCATAACTTAGTGAACCAGTTATTTCCAAATGACCGGTGCGTGATGATGCAAAATCATACATGAATAAATGATCCAAAGTTTAGCTTATACCATTTGGATTTTAATGTGACAGGATAGGAAAAGTTTGTGGATGTGTTTTCAGATCCCACATTACAACTGCTTTTAGGAAACTACTTGTGCAGCTTTGGTAGGATAGCGTAAGAGGAATATTTGTAATTTTCTGAAAAGTCTATTAAAATATTCCTCCCTTTTACAGCTATGTATCTGCATTCATTAGTTCTCTACGGAGTATACCATGGAAGGAGTCCCTTGTCAGTGTTTGTAAGTTACCAACTATAGAAATATAGTTAGTAAAGCCTTCAGCAGAAGCTGGGAAACCGGGCGTTTTCAGTTTCACAACTAGACATATCATTTTTGCCTATTATGTGTATTTTTTTAAGCTTTTTATTTTGATTTACATAAAACATTTCAAAGAACTCACATATTTATAGAAGGTGAAAAAGTACATGGTTGAGTCTGTCAGCCAAAGACTTTTCATTAGTTAGAGGGATAACTGAGATTCAGAAAGTTTACCTGAGATGCATATGTCAGACAAAAGCATTTTGCCTAACTTTGTTCCATTATATTTTCTGTACTGAGATGTTTCTTCAGAGTATAATCTGTGACATGGCTGTCTGCTATGCCCTTTTCTGGGGTAATAGTTTCTTACTGAGATGGGCAACGTCCCCCTAATAAAGAAATCCTCGTGTGCAGTTTCAGAGTGGCAGGATCACACCACCCAGAAGGGCCCCTTCTCCAGACGGCTTCTCGCCTTACAGTCCCGAGGAAACCAGCCGCCGCGTGACCAAAGTAATGCGAGCCCGGCTGTATCTACTGCAGCAGATAGGACCCAACTCCTTTCTGATCGGAGGAGACAGCCCAGACAATAAATACCGCGTGTTTATTGGGCCTCAGGTAGGAATTTTCACCATTTGGTATTTTATTAGTGTTTGGTACTAACTCAAATTTCTACACTATTACAGTCTTAAATTTAAATGAGTTAATTCCCTTTGGCGAACAAAAGTGAGTTTAAAATGTATATTGGCTAGTAAACATGTGTGTTTTTGCTGTGACTTAAATTTTTACTGTGACTTAATATACTTTAGAATATAAATTTAATCTCTTCTCATTGAAAATGACAATGAATTCAGTAGAAAGCTATGGATTTGATTTGCTTGCCTTATAAATAGGCTAATGAAGAACATACATTAATAAAAGACATAGCATATTAAACTTGGAAATATGAACAAGTGATAAACTTAGCAATTCTGGTAGACTTACGGATTATTTACCTGTGGGTTTTCTTTTAACTCTGTAGAACTGCAGTTGTGGGCGTGGAACATTCTGTATTCATCTGCTGTTTGTTATGCTCCGGGTATTTCAACTAGAACCTTCAGACCCAATGTTGTGGAGGAAAACTTTAAAGAATTTTGAGGTAATTTTTTATAAATGCTTTAGAGTAAGATTGCCCACAAATTTTCATGGTGTATTTCCCAAAGTCTCCATGGTCACCAAGCTTAAATAGACAGTGGTCATTTTGAAGGTATAAAGGTTAAATATAAGAACTATTTGATGCTTATAGGTAGTTCTCTTATCATCTGTTGACTAATAAGTTCTCTCTTCTAGTCTGAAAAAAATAAAAAAGTAAGCACTGACCTGCTGTAAAAGTGTTATCCTTAATAAGCTATGTGCGTTCTTTATTTTTGAAGCTCCTAAGTCAGCTTTGTGAAAAATTTATGAAAATCTCAGACAAATAATTCAACCCCTAGAATTCCTTCCTTATGTATAATTATGGCACAAATATCATTGTTACTGTCTTTTTCCAATGTTAGGTTGAGAGTTTGTTCCAGAAATATCACAGTAGGCGTAGCTCAAGGATCAAAGCTCCATCTCGTAACACCATCCAGAAGTTTGTTTCACGCATGTCAAATTCTCATACATTGTCATCATCTAGTACTTCTACATCTAGTTCAGAAAACAGGTTAGTACTTTTAAAGGAACTAAAAGCATTAATTCAGTGTTACTTCTTAATTTTAGGGGTGATTTTTATATATCTATTTGTTAAATTTCTCTAAAATGGTTCAATTATCGAAGTTTGGCTTTCACCTTAAAATCAAGGGTAAAGAATATGAAACGTCATCTGAGTATAAATGTGGACATGTCTGTCCTGAAAACCGTAGTGTTGGAAAATAACACATTAAATATCAGAATATAATAAATGTTCATTTTTGTCATAATTCATAAGAAAAATCAAGTGGTAGTATAAAATTCCTAGTAGCGATAAGTGGCTACTAGTCAATCATTACTGTGTGCCAAGAACCTGCTCTGTTGTCTCATACCGTTCTTAGAACAACCTTATTAGGTAAGTTTGATGTTTTCGCATAAATTATGTGCAAGGCAAAGTGGTTTTCCAAAATCACTTTCAAATTTCAGATTTTTAAATTGTACGTCATCAATTGCTTCTTTCATAGCTACTCGAGGGTTCCTCATTACAGGCTGTTTCACACGTAAGAACCTAAGCATTCTCTTCTAAACAGAGTAAATTGTAATTAAGAAGGATAGTGGCTGTTAATCACAGTTAACACTGAAAATCTGCAGTGCCTCTCAAAGTTATCCACTGTTTGTTTGCTGATAAGAATGGACTCAGAGCGCTGCAGGATCTGAGATATACCCCAAAGTGACAGGTGTGAAATTTTTTTCAAGAGTTACCATAAAAATTCACTTGGTAAAATTCAATTTTTTTCTGTTGCATAGTATTGGTTCATTGACTTCAATGTAAAATAACGTCTGAAGTACCCTCAAGTATAGTCGACACCACAGAAAGGAGTGCTGCTTCCCTTAGGAAGGCACCTCCTGAAATGTTCTCAGGGAGCCCCGGTTTGAGAAGCACCTATCCAAACAATCAAGTCCCATCTCCATCCCCTCAGTCTTTTAAGTATTTTAACAACTTCAGAATTCATGAAAAATAGAGAAGTGATATCATGACGGGGACCCAGTGAAGAGACAATTGAGAGCTTGTTCTTCCATTTTGAAAAAAGTAAATGATTAAATAAATTGATTTTAAGACGGTAGAGTTTTATAAGTTGTTTGACACATAACCTGCCTCCGTGACAGCTGAAGCCAGAAGAACTGGCTCGTTTGAGCAATGACAGAACTGGACCCAGAACCAGAACCGAGCCTGGATCTCTCTGGCTCAGGGCCATAGTCCTGCCCCTCGTCTCTTCTAAATAGATTAAAAACTTGGGCTTTGTTTCTCAAGTTCTCTGACCAACACTTGTTCTAGAGTCTTTCTTCTTTTGGATGAGATTTCCATAGCTTTTTATTCCAGAGAAAAATATTCTAAAAGCGCTTAAAACCAGGTAGCCAAAGATAAAATAGGAAGTTTCTCTCTAAGATGAAGAGAGGTGCCTTCCAAATATGGGCTGGTCACGGTGTAGGGTTTTCTTTATGTCGTTTGGATCGGTGTGTCCATGGGGAAAGCCACGTAATCCATACTCTAGATATCCTAAAATTATGCTGTGTAGCTAAGTAGGCTTTTGTTTCACATGCTCACAGATTTGTATATCTAAAGACTATAATAAATGAAAGCAAAAGAAATTTATCTAGCAGATCTGATTACATAAAATTTTAAATGGTATGTCAGAAACAGTAAAAAGTGAATTAGGAAAAATTAAAAATACCAAAACCAAACCAAAACAAAAAGCTCTGCAAACAGGGAACTAGGGTCCCAATACATAATGGGGCAAAGGGCCTGAAGAGAATATTGTTTACAAAAGAAGTTCAAGGGGCTAGCAAACATCTGAAAACTGTAGGGTCACCTTAAAAACTAAAGAACTACTCTTTAAAAAAAATTACCAGGTTTATTTATAGAATTTGTGGAGATTTAAAATGAGAAAGTTCTTATAAGGCTGAGGTCCACTGTATATAAAGTAGTATACAGCCTTTCTGGGGTTCGGGACCGGGGGAGAGGAAGCAGTTTGACTTGTTTAAACATTTTATATTCTTTGATCCACTACATGTTTAAGAAAATTTATTTAATTTGAGATATGCAAAAGACTGATATATATGGCTCCTTCTCACAGTATTGTAGTGAAAAATTGGAAACAGCTTAAACATCCAACAGCAAGTGAATTGTCAAAGTATACCCATGTTATGAATGTTTCATGTAGGCAATAAAATTATGTTTTAAAAGACTATTGAATGACACAGAAGAGTGTTTATAAGTGAAACAAAATCCAGATTATAGTACTTATATATCATACATGAACCCAGTTTTTATATATGAAAGTAATATAGGTTCATAAAGGTAATCACTGGGTGGTTCTATTATAGGTGACTTCTTTTTTACTGAGTGGTAGAATTACAGGTGACTTTTTCTTACGTCTTTAATACCTTGGGCTTTGTAGGCCCCAAGTCTCAGCCCCAATTCTCAGCTCTTCCTTTGTAGCCTGAAAATAGCCATCGTCAATATATAAACGAATGCAAACAATACAAAAACAGGCAACAGGCCGATTTGATCCCTTTGTCGTTTGCTGAATAAGCTGCTAAAAAAGAATCTCAAATGTAGAAAAAGTGCACACAAAGATGTCTATAATGGTTTCCTAAAATGTGAAAATATGGGAACAAATCAAATGTCCAGGAATAAGTGGCTGCTTAGTTAGTTAGGATCTGTGTAGTCAGTGGAAAGTTATTCAACCAATAAAAATTATGTATAGTAAGAGTGTAATTATAGTGGAGTTTGAGTATGAAATTGTGCATGGATAAGATAAATGGTCTGAACAGTGTTTATAAAATACATGTTTGGAAAAAACATGGGCAGAAAAAAAAATAACCCAGAATATTTTAATTTAGTAAGAAAAGCATTTAAGTAATAATTTGTACGTGGATTTTAGTAAATTCTGTAATTTCATTTTTTTCTTACCAAGTCTAATTTTAGTGTAATTATTTGAAAAGTTAGATGACTTCAATCACTTTTGCCATTAATATTTTTATTATATATTATTGTATGAACCATTTTTGTAATGCTACGCTTAACATTTGTCATTAATGCATGTGTATTTTGGCAGCTTTTTCCCACTCCAAGTATTTCCGTAATTATGTAAAGAGATGGGGCAGATAAATTAGGAGGCAAAGAAACTAGTAAGTGTGCCATCATCTCAAGAACCATGCATTGTGACTTTGCTGACCTGTTCGTTCAGTATTTTGGAGCTTTTTGTGCTAAAAAAAAAAAAAAAGCTGATTATTTTTGCTTTCGGTCACTCAGATGTGTTTTCCAGGAATTTTAGCCTAAGTAGTAGAAGTGCAGTATTGGGCCCGGGGAAAGCCTGAGCTTAGTAGAGAATCTGACTTTTGTAGGGACAGGTAAGCAGTAACATATTCTTCTCAAATGGTATAGTCTAATGACAGCTCTGCCGCAAACCGATTTTATGATTTGGAAAAATTTGTTTAACATCTCAGATCCTTGTCCATGTAAAGGAAATAAAGTAGTCATCATACTATAAAAGTTCAAAAAAAAAGAAAATGAACACCCTTTCCAATCTGATGCACACAAAATAATTACTGTTGACAGTTTCATTAAGCTTTTAAAAATCATATAAAGCAAGGAAATAAACTCTACTCTGCCATTCTGTGCTTATGCAGACACACATACACATATGTACACAGGCACACACGCCCACCCTAATACTTCAATACTTTCCTCATCTTGTTGTTTTTAAAGAGATAGAAAGTCATGCATGTGTTTTGGTCTGCAACCTCCTTAACTTAATCTTATCAAGAACATTTTCCCAATGCTGTGCAAAAAGGCATACTTATTTTCATAGCTTTTTCATCATTTTGATGTGCCACAATTTATTTTGCTGTTGCCTCAATTCATGGACATTTAGTACATTGTTAATTTTTTTTTTAATTTTTTTGTTTACCTATTAAGTGCGAAAAAATCTAATTTTTTATATGCTTATAATATTTTTATAGGCTAGCATCCTTGAAAATAGGATTTTTAGGTCATGAGTATGGACATTTAATATTCTAAGAAATACTAACAAATTCCCTTCCAAAAATTTCAGTTTTTGAAATTTTTTGAAATGAGAACCCGTTTTCCCCTACTATTATCAGTGCCAGTTGTTATCAGTCTGTTTAATTTTTGCCAGTCAGATTGTCAAAAAAAATAAATGAAAAATAACGTATAAATTCATTGATTTAATACTTTGTGCTTAGTAAAATTAAATCTCTTTTCCTTTTTCTTGACTGTTGGTATTTTTTATACCAATGCCTTTTAATTTTTTGCACATTTTACTATTGAAATATTAATATTTTTCTTACTGATTTTAAAAATACTTTGCGTATTAGGAATATACAGATGTATACAATATATTTGCTAATTATATTTGCATATTTTGCAATAAATGGAATCATTCAGTATGTGTTAGGCAATTATTTGCTTTTTTCCCACTATACAGTATGTGGGAACATCATTCTTTGTAATTATTTATGAATCTATTTGATCCTTTTTTAAAGGCCTCATGGTACCTGAGTGTAATACAATTTCTTTATTGGCCCCATTTGATGTTCATTTGGTCGTTTCCGTTTTTTCATTATGCTAAATAATTACACTGTGAACATTCTCATACATATATCCTTATAGATTTGTTTTGTTCCTTATATGTTCCTGGATGTCTAGTTGTTTAATCAGAGATGTGTATATTTAGAATATTGCATATGCTTCTAGGCTTGTTTCTAGGAAATCGGACTTCTTTATACTCCCACCAGAAGTGTCTGAAATGAGCCTCTAAAACCAGAGCATTGACTAGTTGAGCTCTGAGGTCTCTTCCAGTACTTGAAATCTTGAAACTGGTTAAAGGTTGTATGTTTGTTCTTAGTCAGACCTTAATACTGGTTTATTCAAAAGGAAAAATAAGTATCCCTCAAATAGCTATGTAAGACTTTCTTAATCAGAAACTTCTAGTTCGTTTGTTCATATTCTAAACAAGCAGAGATTGTTTTAAGCTTTTGGCATTCGTTTGTGTGTTATATTTTGGGGGGCTTAAGGCTTTTCCTTCCCCTTCCTTGCAGCATAAAAGATGAAGAGGAGCAGATGTGCCCTATCTGCTTGCTGGGCATGCTTGATGAAGAAAGCCTTACAGTCTGTGAAGACGGCTGCCGGAACAAGCTGCACCACCACTGCATGTCAATTTGTATGTGCCTGTTTCCCTCTCTCTGCTGACTCAACACGGTTACTCGATGAGCTAACTTAATGTTACTTAGGATTTTAACATGGCTTGTGGGGAGGTTGGTGAGAGAAGAGAAAAAAATTACATTTAGGCCCTAAGTGACGTTTTAACAAATTTGAGTTTAGGACCTGTTAGGATAGGAGAAGCAAAGAAACACAGTGCAGTAATGTACATGTGGTAATAGAAGAGGTGCAGAGAATTAGAAACACGATTCTGGTCTGAAGGTATATATGGAGGGATGGAGAAGGAAAAGGTCTGAGCAAACATTATAGAGAGGGTAACATCAAAGTAAGGTTTGGTGTGACATTGCCAGGTAAGCAAGTAGGGTAGAACTTTTTTAAAATTAGAAAACAGAGTACATGTTACCATATCATGAAAATGGTATTTGCAGAAGGTACAAGCATCAAAATAATTTAACCAGGTTAAATTATGCCGTTATGACGTTGGCATAAATGTTACGTCAAATTATTTCTGTGTTTCTCTTCATATAAATCCTATATTAGCCTTACGAACAAGGATTACATACCTAATGTTAAAGATTTGCAGTTCTGTAAGTTTTTTGCTTTGTTTAATTTTTTAGGGGCAGAAGAATGTAGAAGAAATAAAGAACCTCTCATATGTCCCCTTTGTAGGTCTAAGTGGAGATCCCATGATTTCTACAGGTAACAGTTTTGAATTAATGATCTGTAGGTGTTTAATTTTTAATAAGTTGTCTCAACGTGGTATTTAAGTTTGTTACTTTCTTTTTAAACATGCTTTATTCATTTCTTATTTTAGCCATGAGTTGTCAAGCCCTGTGGATTCCTCTTCTCTCCGAGCTGCCCAGCCACAAACCATACAACAGCAGCCTTTAGCTGGATCACAAAGAAGGAATCAAGAGAGCAATTTTAACCTTACTCATTATGGAGCTCAGCAGATCCCTCCTGCTTATAAAGATTTAGCTGAGCCATGGATTCAGGTAGGTAATTCTTTGTTCTTCATTTCTCAAGGAAACATTTGTAGTTATTTAAAGTAATTTTCCCTCTACCTCTACTCCTGTTTATTTATAATTGAAGAAAATACTTTTATTTGCCTCCATTATGACACTTATTTCATTGAAACTTTTCATTTTACTTTTGATACTAGTTCTCTTCCACTTATTAAAAAGCTTAAAGTAAACCTTAAAAATTTTTTGGAATCTAACCTTCCATCTCTAGAAATATCTCTTCCTGAGCTGACAGACATAAAAATTCATCCAAGGATGGAAACTTGAATCCTTCAATGCGAACTTGTTCCAGTGTTTAATCCCCATTCCTGCTAAGAATTTTTCTGTCATTTTCTCAGTTGCTGCCATCTAAACTTGGTTTCTCTTTTCTATATAGTAATGACATATAATAGGTGCTTAATAATTACTGAATGGATAAGTGATAAGCATGTACCTTGTAATAGTCATTTTCATTTGTAAGATAGGTTTACTTTTCCTTTTATCTTCTCTTCTGAATAAATATTTTTTCATCCTAAGTCATTCCCTGCTTTTAGTCCATTATTTAGAAAACATAGAATACAAAACCAGACTATGTCTGTAATATACATTGTGAACTAAAATAATTTTTCTGAATCTTGCTCACCAAAACTTTTAAATTTAACAGACTCATTAACTCATTCGGTTCATATATTCCTAGGATTTATTTCCTTTTTCTTTTGGTGACCATTACAGTCTTTGCAGTTATTTCCGTTAATTTAGTTTTTCTTTAAATGTATACTTTTGAGTTATTTTCTCTGAGCATGTCAGCAGTCCATTATGAAGCAAATAAAATCTGCAAACTTAATGAACACTTCTTCTTTAATCCAGTTCATTAATAATATTTCACATAGTGACACCTCTTAATGAGAATTCTCAAGTTGGTAATAAGTTATTAGATACCACTCTTTCAAGACAGCTCTGTAGTTTGTTTTGCTTAAGCATTAGGTTAGACTAGGCTATATGTTCTGAGTTTTTATTAAATATATCATGAAAGAAGACTTAGATAGTGATGTGCTGCTTAACAGTGCTGGACATAAATTCACAATGTTCTACTGATTTATTCTCCTTTACTGTCAGTTTATAGCAGAAAACATAAATAAATGTAGCATAATTTGTTTTCTCTAAAAGTGTGTCTATTCATCTCTAATACCCATCAGATGATAAATTTTCTTAGGTATTAAATTGACTTTTAGCTATTTGGCCCATAATGTCAAGCCCATTTATTCCTTTCTTCAGGGCGTGGTGACTTTGCAGGCCTGGCAGTGATGACTGCTAACGCATACGTGCTAATTGTAGGTGTATCATTATTCTTTGCTGATTTGAACACAATTTTTCTTTAATCTTTTGCTTTTTCAGCTCCATTCATTATAGTCCCAACTATTTTGTCAGGTGTTTTTTTTTTTATTATTGTTCATTTGTTTGTTTTTTACCTTTATGACCAAGATAAAATTCAAATAATTAAAAGCCTTTGACTTTCTACTGTCATCCATAAGGTAAATATTCTCTGTCTTCTTGAATTCTCTGGGGCCTTTTTCAATTTGGCTTTTCTTGACCTTGCTCTAGGTTTTTCTTTGTAAACTATCTTAATATGAATTCAAAACTAGTGTTTTTCACAAGTTTTTTTGTTTTCTCATAAGCATGGGGGAACAGGCAGCAGTTAGGAATGGATATGTATGTATATCCTTATAATTACTTAATGGACCTTACTCTTTGTTTTACTTGAACTAATGAACGTTAGTGAGTTTTGATAATTACTAGTTCAACTTGAGAATAAAGTACCTCCTTGTGATTTTTAAGTGGCCAGACGTCTTTGTAGTTCTGTAATATGATGAAGATTTAAGAAATGACCTTGTTTTCTCTTTAGTAATCAGAATTCATGCTCAACTCAGAATACTCTGAGTTCATTAGTTTTTGTTCACATTGAATTCATTGTGTTTGTTTGATGTAGGTGTTTGGAATGGAACTCGTTGGCTGCTTGTTTTCTAGAAACTGGAATGTAAGAGAGATGGCCCTCAGGCGTCTTTCCCACGATGTTAGTGGGGCCCTGCTCTTGGCAAATGGGGAGAGCACTGGAAATTCTGGGTGTAGCAATGGAAGCGGCCCAAGCGCTGGAGCCACCAGTGGGTCTTCCCAGACCAGTATCTCAGGAGACGTGGTGGAAGCATGCTGCAACGTTCTGTCAATGGTTTGTGCTGACCCTGTCTACAAAGTGTACGTTGCTGCTTTAGTAAGTAGTTTTATTCCATAAACAAATTGTGTGGGGGGGTGGTGGTGGTTTGTTTTTGTTTTTCGATGTTTTATAGCTACTGTTTTTAAGATACAGAAAATTCATTTGCCTCATTTTAGAAAATCCACATTTTATTTTTATTCCACAATGCCAGTAAATTTTAATTTTCCATTTACCCTGTTCGTTTGAATTTTATTTTACTCTGTTCATGTTTTCCTTTATACCATTTACTTTTCCCTCCTAAAATAATTTCTTACTGTTCATCTCTTTACATTTTCCTGAGCAGATGTCTTGACAATCAAAATAAAAATACTGCATGGGATAACAAAGTTATCAAAATTAATTTTTGTGGGTTTTTTTTGACAATAAAGAGAACAGATTTTTAATTTAAAATTTTTTTAAATAAACATCTTGTGTGATTTTTCGTAAATATTTTTTCTTGGCAACTTTTCATAGAAGAGGTTTCTATGATATCGGCTGCTGAGTTTTTCCAATTTCACCTGTTAGAATTTACCTTAATTGGCCAGAATGCTGAGAAGACTTGTGTTTGTAATCCTCTGCTTTCTCCTTTCTGAGTATATCTCTCTTTAGGATAGGGTTCTCGACTCATCACTATTGCCTGAGAGGTGGTTGGGCCAGATACCCATTGTGGTTTTGGGGGGGAATGTAAGGACTGTCTGTTCATCATAGGATGTTTAGCAATACCTTTGCCCTCTACCCACTCGATGCCATAGCAATCTATTCCCAGTTGTGACCGGAATATCTCCAAGTATTGCCAGATGGTCCCTTGGGTCAGTATTGCCCCTATTCAGAACCACTGCTTTAGAATACTTCTTACCTGGTCTGTGTTAAGGACTTATTAGTCTTTTTGCTTCTACTCAATCTTTTTCTAATCTATCGCATAGCACTGTGCCTAATGAATCTTCATTTTGAAAGGTAGTATAGCATGATGGTTTTGAACATGGATTTGGGTCAGAATTAGGTGGCTTTAAAACTTGTCATTCAGACTGGGACACGTGAATAGTCTGCTGGTTAAACTGGAATAAGCCCAAGCAATCTGGATATGGGGTCATGATTATAGAGACCTTAATCAAAATTCTGGTTCTCACAGTGTGACTTTGGGCAAGTTACTTAACCCCTCTTAAATTTTAGTTTCCTCACCTACAAAATAATGAAAATATTTACCTCTGAGGTTTGAAATGAAATTTTATAGAAATCTTTTACCATGATGCCTGGTGTGTTGTAAGAACACTTAATATATAGTATCATTATTTTTAGATACCACTTTGAATATTCCACAGCTGAGAAAATGTTTCGATATTTCTGTTGCTGCAAAAACATTTCCTAAAGCATGTTTATGGAAGTTCAATGGGATTATAAAAAGTTCCCGTCAAAAAGAGTTCTGTTTTCAGTTAAGATTGGTGAATGCTGGATTACACAAGAGTATATACCTGTTCACTTGTGGTTTCTAGGAACTTCAACAAGCCAATATGTATTGTAAATTTATAAAATCAGGGGTTAGAATGTGATATTTCCCAGATTTATTCAACTGTGGCCCTTTTTTTTCTCACGAGGGACCAGTATACTATAGAATATTATAGAATTAAACATGAGCATGCAAAGACCAGTGTTCTTTGTCACACTTTCCCCCTCTCATTTCTTACTGTTTTCCAACATAAGCCTTCAGACATATTTCCCTGCTCAACATAATCCTCTTTTGCCAGTCCCTCTTCTGAAATTCCCAACCAGAAATAGCCTCTCCCTCTGCAGTATTGTTCTTTTTGCATGCACTGAATCCTGCCTTACTGTCTGCTTACTTATTCTTGAGTTTGGTGTGTCTCTCAAACAGCCTGTAAGCAGGTAGAGCCCGGGGACCGTGAGAAGGATGAAATTCTGACTCCTCTGCAGCCACCTAGCGTGCCGGGCTCGGGGAGGCAGAATGAGACAAACAAGATTCCTGCTCTTAGCATTTTCCCCTTCCCCTTTTTTCTCACTTCTCTCCCTCCCTCCTTTCCTTTCTTCCTGCCCCCCATCCCATATTTAATATTTTACTAAACCAATTGAGAGTTATTTGAAGGCATCATGACACTTTATCCTCAAATACTTGGGTTTGAATCTCTTAAGAACTATTATATTCTTTGGTATAACCACTCAGGGAATTTAACATTTATAGCTCGGCGTTATATACTATATAGTCCACATTCAGATATCTCCAGTTGTCCCAATCCCAATGATATCCTTTGGAGCTAAACCTCAGTTGTTGTTTTTTTTTAAACCTCAGATTTTATTCAGACTTCACCTGTTTTCCCTTGATATCCTTTTTCTGTTGTAAGGTCCGAACCAAGATCTCACATTGCATTTAGTCTTCATGCCCCCTTAATCTCTTCCAACCTGTGACACTTCCTCATTCTTTCCTTGTCTTTCCTGGCCTAGACAATTTGGAGAATAGTGATCAGTTATTTTGTAGAATGTCCCTCAGTTTGGGTTTATCTGATGTCTTCTCATGATTAGATGGAGTTTATGTATTTTTTGCAGGATTACCGCAGAGGCAGTGTGCGTTTTATCTAAGTGATGTTTATCTAAGTCTTATTACTGGTGATACCATATGTGTCACTTGGTTAAGGTGGTATGTATTAAGGTAGTTTTCTTTACAGTGTAAAGTTACGATTAATAAATATCTTGAGGGAGATACTTTGAAACTATGCAAATATCCTACTTCTCAAAATTTTGCCCACTGATTTTAGCATTCTATATAGATCTTGCCTGCAGCAGTAATTATTTTGGTGTTCTAATTGTAATTTTCTTTGTTTGCTTCATTACATCTACCTTTCATGAATTGGAATTCTTCTATAAAAAAGAGCTGTTTCTTCTCCCCCATTTATCCGTAAAATAAATTTATGGATTTATTCAATTATTTATTTATTCATTATGTACTCCTGGGTGCCCAGATAGTTTGGTGGTAGAATTTTCACCTGCCATACAGGAGATCTGAGTTCAATTCCCAGCCCATGCACCCCCTTCAAAAAAAATACATACTCATGGGTGTTTATTTTATCCTTTGGGTAATAATCCAGAACTATTAGTATTTTGTTGCTCAAATTATTACAGCTTTGGCCATTGTGAGTTCTTTTGGTTGGTTCCTGTTCTTGGTTTCTTTAGAAAAAAGTTGTTTTAACTTTTCATTTTGAAACTCTTTCAGACTTTTTAAAATTGCAGACACGGTTTGGAGAATTCCCGCACCCTTCTTTTAGAGTCCCCAAATGTTAACATCTTACATAACCACAATACAGTGATATAATATGATTATCTTGTCTATAGACATTGTTCAAATTTTACCATTTGTCCCACTTTTTCTGGTCCAGGATCCAATTCAGAATCATACACTGCACTTAATTATATTGTCTGTAGTCTTCTTTAATCTAGAACATTTGCTCGTTCTTTCTTTGTCTTCATGAACTTGAAGCTTTTGAAGAGTACTGACCAGCTATTTTGTAGAGTGTCCCTCAGTATGAATTTGTCTGATGCTTCCTCATGATTAAACTCAGAATACGTATTATTTTAGTGAGAGTATCATAGAATTGGTGTTGTGTGCCACTCGATACATCGTATCAGAAGGTGCATGAAATTGAATTGTCTTATTACTGATGATGTCAGCTTTAATCAGTTGGTTAAAATGTTGTCAATCAAGTTTTTCCATTGTAACTTTACCATTTTCCCCCTTAAAATTAGACTGTCCTTTGAGGAGATACTTTGAGACTATATAATTGTCTGGTTTCTCGTCATAACTTTTCCCACTAATTTTACATCCACTGATGATTCATTTTTGCCAAATTCATGTTTGCCAAGTGGTGATTTTTAAGTTTTCATTATTCCTTCTGTATTCATTAGTTGGTATTCTACTGTATGGAAGAATTCCTTTCGTTTTTACCCAATTTATTTATTCAGTTATGTATTTGTATCAGTATGGACTCACAGATTCTTATATTAGTCTATGGGTTATAAGCCATTCCTGTAATTATTTTATTGCTCAGATTATCCCAGAATAGCCATTGTGTCAGATGCTTTGTAAATGTAATTAAACTGACCTCCAGTTTTTTCCCTGCAGAAAACATTAAGAGCCATGCTGGTATATACTCCTTGCCATAGTTTGGCGGAAAGAATCAAACTTCAGAGGCTTCTCCGACCAGTTGTTGATACGATTCTAGTCAAGTGTGCAGATGCCAATAGGTAAGGATTGATTGATGAGCAGCTTCAAACCATCTTGTATTAAAAGTGTCTGACCCAGGGCCGTGTGACAGTGGTTCAGTGACAGAATTGTCACCTGCCATGCCAGAGACCCAGGTTCAATTCTCGGAGCCTGCCCATGCAAAAAAAAAAAGAAAAGAAAGTGCCTGGCCCATAGTATCACACTTAGTGAGTTTTTGATACATAGTTATTGAGTGATTCTTTTAATCTTGTTTTCTGTTGTAAGGTTTGATATTAAAATGTAGCACTTAAAGTTCTTCAGAAATAGAGGAAGGAACTAGTGGCAAGTAAAAGCCACATTAACAAACTTCAAGGACCTCCACATTATTATATTGTGATTGACTCTCTTGTATTTTAAACTAACATTCTTAATTTGAAGCCCAGTTAATAAGAGCAGTAGGTAGCATATATGTCTATAAATTATAATGTCTTTTTAGAGATTGAGTTACACAAAAGAATAGGAGTCAGTAAAATCATTATATTTTATAGCCAAAGTCTTATTACCAGGAATAATTATTACCAGGACTGCTTAAGTCTTATTACCAGGGGAAAAAAAAAAAACAGTTCTATTCCATTATTTTCTTTGTAATAGTGTTTTACTCTAATTACAACACTTTTGCAAATAACAACAACGAAAATGCCTTATATTCCTGTAATGTCCTTGAAAATTTACAAGGAACAAGAATAACCCTAATTGGAGGAAAGATTTTCAGAACAGAAGTTGAGATATGGTGACAGTGGAAATAAGCACAGCTATGCTTTTATTAGAGCAGTGGTTTCTCTTTTCTGTCCCCCTTCCATGAAATGGAAGAAAGACGACGGTTGTTTCACAGTGTGCATCTCTTTCTGGCCCTCGGGGTCGGCAAGAAGAGTTGTGCCCTTTGTCTGTCTCTGCCGTTACGCTCATACAGTGCCCTTCAGACCAGCCCTTCTCTTCCCCGAGTCACACAGCACAGATAGAAGAAGGTCTCAGAAATAGGTACTTAGCTCTGACTTATTCTTTCTCATCATGAAGTCTCTTTTGCCTCTATTATTTTCTCTACACAGGCCTTCAGAGTGAAAGTGCTAGAGGTTTTCTCGTTGCTTAGAGAAAATATTGTAATGCCTGAAAAATGATGGGCAAATACATAGGGAAAATAATTTCATTTTTCAGTATTAGACTGTGTTTTTCTGAGAATGTCAGTGTTTTGGTGGCATTTGTTGTGTGCACCACTCTCTGAAATTGTGAAGTTTGGTTGCTTACTTGGCCACTCAGTTAACACCATAAAAAAATACCAGATGAATATTTTTATGCTAAAACTTTACTTTTTAATAATATTTCAAATTAATTCATTTAAGAGAATATAAGGATTTTAGATGTTTTTAGTTCAAGAGACTCTGAGTGAAAATTCAGAAATCATAACGTCTGGGTCTTCATTCTTTCTATTTTAACAAGATATAGTAATGGAAATAAACCTTTTACCTAGTTTGATATGTTAAGTCAGTAAATGCTATCTCAAAGCCATTAGTAAAGATTCTGTGCTTAACATAGAGGATGAAGTTAAGTTTTTGAAATTAGACCTAATAATGAGTATTATTATAGTGACATCATTAATGTGATAAGTGAAGGAAAAGTAAACACTCCTGAAAATGTTTTTTCCACACTTCCTCACAAGGCAGTACATTACTCCCCTCTCACTGATGAGTAGTTTACCCAAAATCCCAGGACTTATGTTGCTTTCCTTTTGTTTTTAGCCGTACAAGTCAGCTGTCCATATCAACACTTTTGGAACTGTGCAAGGGCCAAGCCGGAGAGTTGGCAGTTGGTAGAGAAATACTTAAAGCTGGTAATGACTTCTACTTAAAATTAATATGACATGTTTTCTCATTTTCTTTAGCAACCTGTCTAATGTCATAATCTGTCATGCAGCTGTTCACATGGTTTTGAAGTAGTTTTGTAAATTCTATCAGTTAATCTTAGAAATATGAATTAATCAAAGGGAAATGTAATCAGAGTATTTTTGCTGACCTTAAGACATTTGATCATGTTTTGTTTTAGATTTAAATATCACTATTTTTCAGTCATTTCTTTTTACTTTCCTTTTTGTAGGCTCCATTGGTATTGGTGGTGTTGATTACGTCTTAAATTGTATTCTTGGAAACCAAACTGACTCAAACAACTGGCAAGAACTTCTGGGCCGCCTTTGTCTTGTAGATAGACTGTTGTTGGAATTTCCTGCTGAATTTTACCCTCATATTGTCAGTACTGATGTTTCACAAGCTGAACCTGTTGAAGTCAGGTAGTTTTTCTTCTGAAATATATTGTTGTCCTTTTCCTACCTCCTCCCCCAAGAAGGACACATTTTGGATTTTTGAAATGCTTCAACATTACAGAGCATATATGTTATTAATACTTATATATTTTATTGAAATAAAAAACTTGAGGTCTAGGTTACTTAATTAAAAATTTAATGGTCCTTTATAGAGAGAGGATTTGTGAAGTGTACAAACTATAAACTAAGACCATTTCTTTTCAATATACATATATTTTGCAGCAATTTGAACTTGTCTGGTAATGGAATGTATTTTTTCTTTCAGGTATAAGAAGCTGCTGTCCCTCTTAAGCTTTGCTTTGCAGTCCATTGATAATTCCCACTCAATGGTTGGTAAACTCTCCCGAAGGATATATTTGAGTTCTGCAAGGATGGTTACTGCAGTGCCCCATGTGTTTTCAAAACTGTTAGAAATGTTGAGTGTTTCCAGTTCCACTCACTTTACCAGGATGCGTCGTCGTTTGATAACTATTGCAGATGAGGTAGAGATTGCTGAGGCCATCCAGCTGGGCACAGAAGATACTTCGGATGGTCAACATGACAACTTTTTGCAAGCATCTTCCCCTAACAACTACCCAGAAACCACAGAGAACAGTCCCCTTGAGCGCACAGCCCATTTAGAGAAAACTGGAAAAAGATTGTCTGCTACAAGATTGAGTGCCAGTTCAGAGGACATTTCTGATAGACTGGCCAGCATTTCGGTAGGACTTCCTAATTCAACAACAATGGAGCAACCAAAGCCAATCGTTCAAACAAAAGGCAGACCCCACAGTCAGTGTTTGAACTCCTCTCCTTTATCTCCTCATTCCCAATTGATGTCCCCAGTCCTGTCGAGCCCGCCTTCCTCTGCCCGGTCTGTACCCACCTGCGCGGTAACAGATGTCTCTAAGCATAGACCTCAGGGCTTGGTTCCCTGCAAAATGCCTTCTGCATCTCCTCAAACGCAACGCAAATTTTCTCTGCAGTTCCAGAGAAACTGTTCTGAAAACAAAGACTCAGATAAACTTTCTCCGATCTTTACTCAGTCAAGACCCCTGCCCTCCAGTAATATACACAGGCCAAAGCCATCTCGACCTTCCCCAGGAAATACAAGTAAACAGGGAGATGCCTCAAAAAATAGCATGACACTTGATCTGAACAGTACTTCCAAATGTGATGACAGCTTTGGCAGTAGCGGCAGTGGTAGTAATGCTGTTATTCCCAGTGATGAGACAGTGTTCACGCCCGTAGAGGAGAAAGGCAGGTTAGATGTCAACACAGAGCTCAACTCCAGTATCGAGGACCTTCTTGAAGCATCTATGCCTTCAAGTGACACAACAGTCACATTTAAGTCAGAAGTTGCTGTCCTCTCTCCCGAAAAGGCTGAAAATGATGATACCTACAAAGATGATGTGAATCATAATCAGAAGTGCAAAGAAAAAATGGAAGCTGAAGAAGAAGAAGCTTTAGCAATTGCCATGGCAATGTCAGCATCTCAGGATGCCCTCCCCATGGTTCCTCAACTTCAGGTTGGAAATGGAGAAGATATCATCATTATTCAACAAGATGTAAGTACAGGGTCTTTAAACAGTTAGAGAATGACTTTCGACCATGCTAAATCTCACTCAAAAAATGCTATTAAACTGAGAAGGTTGAAAAACTGGTTATTATACAGCAATGGAATTATTAATTATGCAACTGTGTTTGTATCATTGTTTGAAAAGAAATGTTCCTTGACTATTTTGAAGGCATTTCTAATTGATTCTTTAATGAGGATCACTTTTACATTTGGCATTGTTCACTAGCAAGGGCCACTCAGAGGTTAAGTTTGCAGGTGGTTTTGAGTGTGTGCACAGGTGCTTCAGTGCTGGAATGCTCACCTTACATGCGGGAGTCCCGGGTTCAATTCCCGGACCATGAACCCAAAAAAAGAAGTTTATAGGTGGTTTTGGAAGCCAGATGGAATAAGAGTAATATTTTGCCAGGCTAATTTCATTAAATCTTAACTCTTCTAACTTAACAGTAAAAAGATTGCTTTCATTCAATATGTAGACACCAGAGACTCTGCCAGGACATACCAAAGCAAAACAGCCGTATCGAGAAGACACAGAATGGCTGAAAGGTCAACAAATAGGCCTTGGAGCATTTTCTTCTTGTTATCAGGCTCAGGATGTGGGAACTGGCACTTTAATGGCTGTTAAACAGGTAAGTATCTCTTGAGCTTATAAATGAAGTGAGTAAAATGAAACGTGCGCAAGTAAAAAGAATAGAAGATATGTCCTTGTATGTATACGTAAGTCTTTTCAGGTGTGAGTCCCTAAATTTTAGAGTACATATTTCTGAAACCCCAGAAGCATCATGACTCCTATTATAAGTCAGAGCATGATTGTTCTAAGACACGGTATCATGATGGACTTATAGAAGTTTTTTGTTGTTTGTTTACTTTTTATAGTTTAATAGAGATATGGTTTCATACTCTATTCACCAATCTGTTACTGGTACAGTGCCGACTTCGGATTTCTGTGGCTTACTTTTTATAATGAGCATATTTATCAGGATAAAAAATGATAATTTTTTTTCTTTATAAATCATATTGCTTTTTTCCCCCATGATTGGTTTTTTCCTTATTTTTAACTGTCTTCAGACAATTGGAGTATTAGCAGGGTCCCAAATTTTTGCCCATGTTCTTAAGCTATGTTCTGATTGTCTAAGAATCTGACTTGATTTGTAAAGTAGATATCTATACTGCATCCATTTGAGCATAAATGCCATCTGCTATTAATTTGTAAGCTAATATAGATTTGTCCATTTTAGATCAGATTGTTAATGAAAATGATAAATAAAAATCCGTGGTATTCAAGACACCTGTATACATGTTTATTTGAAACAGGTGACATATGTCAGAAACACATCTTCTGAGCAGGAGGAAGTAGTGGAAGCACTACGAGAAGAGATAAGAATGATGAGTCACCTGAATCACCCAAACATCATTAGGATGTTGGGGGCCACGTGTGAGAAGAGCAATTATAATCTCTTCATTGAGTGGATGGCAGGTATGTTCAAGTTCTAAGTTATAAGTAACAGGTACGTGGAGTTACCTTCCTGCTCGTTCTTAAATTTAGGAAAAAATAAAAAGTTTAGTGATGACTTATTTTTGTTAAATAGTTTGGGTTTTTAAAAAGGAAATAGCCCCTAACATATTAGTAGTATGAATTATAAATACTTTGTTTTATGTTTTCATTTAAATATAAATACAGTGTTTGCTACTAGTACCTTTTATATTTTTCCACTGTTTCTTTTAACATGACTATGTAGCCTTGTTTTTATAAGAGGAATTTTTCTAAAAAAAACCTGATAGATACAGTCCATATTTGTCTAGGTGGCTATCAGTAATCGAACAGACTTAGGGGACTTTTTTGATGTGGCAATATAAAAATAAATTCACTGATAGCACATTACACGTAAACTAGCACTGGAATATAAAGTCGAACCTTGTCATCTACGCAAACAAAGACTGAATTTTATTTTGTTTTATACAATGTATATGATAAAATTAATGACTTGGGATGTGATGATGAATAGATTAAGTGCTTGGCTTAACTTCTTAAATTTTTTGTGTTTGATGGGTACATTAATATTTACAAACCAGTTCTTCAGCACATTATCTGCTGCTGGTCTTCATAACGACGTGCAGAATGTATGTATTATAACATGTTTCTAAATGAGGCTCCTGGGCTCGTTGTGACTTGTCCCAGGTCAGAGCTTTACAGTAATTGGGATATACAGCCTGACATGCCTCTCTCGTCTCTCCTCCCTTTCTCTTTCCCGTCATGTTTCACATTTGAAGTAAGTTATAAATTTAACATTTTAAATGTAAATAAATGTGATCTTTCATGTAGGGCAAGCTTAAGTCACTAAAGTGTGATAAATGATTTTAATTATAGATGAGGTTTATGACAATTACTATTTTATATTTTTTTTGTAGGGGGATCTGTGGCTCATTTGCTGAGTAAATATGGAGCCTTTAAAGAATCAGTAGTTATTAACTATACTGAACAACTACTTCGTGGCCTTTCGTATCTCCATGAAAACCAGATCATTCACAGAGATGTCAAAGGTAGGAGTTTTAATTATCATCTAGTGGCTGCAAAAGAAAACAAATGTAGTTTTAAAACTTGGATCTTTGTTGATGATTTCTAAGCTGTGATCAACTATGGGATTGTTTCTCCTGAATAAATTAGACTATTGGCGTATTAGAACTGAAGGGAACTGTAGTGGGTCAAATAATCTACTTTCCTCATCTAGGGAAGGATATTGAACACCAGAGAGGCTGTGATGTTTCCAGTCTTCCTGGTAGTTGGTGGCAGAACCAAGTAGGAACTCAGATCTCTCATGATGTACTGCCTCCCAGAAAGTTCCTGTTGTCAGTTGTATTTAGAAAAATTGAGATATCATAAACTTTCCCTTTAAAGAAAAATCCTTTAAAATGTTTTGCAGTTCAGTTTTTATTAAGAAAAACTTTGTTTTTTCTTCTGTCATGAATCTTTTTAGCTAGTATTTGACATGCTGTGTTTAAGTCATGTTGTAAAACTAGTATTGTATTAGCTGTGCTTGTCCGTGGTTTGAGTTGGTCTAGGTCAGAAATGCTTCAACTGAGTTTTGTCTTGATATATAAACTACACCCAAATTTAGACTTTGGGGAAAGATTTTTTTAGGAATTATTATATGGAAGTTTTCAGTATGTATTTTTTCTTTCAAGTTTCACTAAATCTCTGCCTTTATCTCCTTATGCCTTAATACTTTGTATTTTAGAATATCTCTCTGAGGCTTTAAATTTATTTTACACTATAGAGATCTTTGTCCTTTTAGCAATAGTGAAGTAAAATGAGATGGAGAATAGATTTCTCTGCACTCTAACATGTAGTCCACTTCTTTTTTTGTGTGTTGTCTTATTTCATTAGTGGCATTTTATTAGGTTTTTATGTCCATGTTTTTGTTCTTAACATACAAGGTCATGTACTGTTTTTGTTGACAGGTGCCAATTTGCTAATTGACAGCACAGGTCAGAGACTGAGAATTGCAGATTTTGGAGCTGCAGCCAGGTTGGCATCAAAAGGAACTGGTGCAGGAGAGTTTCAGGGACAGTTATTGGGAACAATTGCATTTATGGCACCTGAGGTGAGAAGCAGCATTTTGAGTTCTGTGTGACAACATTATACCAAATTATTTCTGCAGTAGTATACATTGTGCGCTTATCAATTATAAGTCCATGATCCTAAAAATAAGTTCTTAATAATATCCTTGATTTCAGCCCCTTAATCCTACCCTCTTCATATTTGTCTTGAGAGAATTTAAGAACAGTTTTAATAGATTTGCCCAAAGGCTATTTCTAACAAAGAATTTTTGGATAATTTATAGTAGCTATTTTGTAGTAAACTCAAAGTGCATATAATAAAAAATTATAAAACATTAAGTGGTTATCTCTCGATTTAAAGAAGAACTGACCACACAGAAGCAGGTCTTATCAGTAGTGGAAGAAGTTTAGCTTTGCGTTGCTCTTCTGAACTTGGCTGGAATGTTGTATTCACAGCTCTTCCCATTAGTACCTGGTGTTGATTCGTCATCGTCGTGCCCCGTAGTTTACTAAGAACTTTGGGGCTGCTTTGAAATGGCTCTTCTTCAGAATCTCACAACTTTCCAAAATAATTTTGTATCACATAGGAGGTTAAGCTTTTTAATGAAATGTGAGACATCAGATAATCCACATAATTGCAAATCCATAACTACTACAAAATGGAGTCCTCTTTTTTAATGGGGCTTATACCAAATTAACTCTCTACTTTGTTTAGGTACTAAGAGGTCAGCAGTATGGTAGGAGCTGTGATGTGTGGAGCGTTGGCTGTGCCATCATAGAAATGGCTTGTGCTAAGCCACCTTGGAATGCAGAAAAACATTCCAATCACCTTGCTTTGATATTTAAGGTAATTATGAAATAAAAATTGCTTCTTTCTACTAAAATTGACAGAAGACAAATTTTTGCAGGCTCCTCTTATCAATCTAATGTGAAAATATATCTTCCTTGAAATAAATACACATACGTGTTTCTCCAGGAATTTATGTGATGTGGTAAGCATTGGTGGCATTTAATCTAATGGAAATAGTACTTTTGTATGGAATCTTTGTAATTTAAGCTTCAGAATTTTTTCCATTTGACTTATCTTCAATTGTATGCTGAATTTACTCAATTGAAACTTTAAAAACCTAAAGCTCTTCCTTATACACAACACACACATTTTAAATCTAATTTACTGCTTACTGTATTTAAAACATTTCACACCCAAGTCAGTTGCCAGATTTTCTCCCTTCTACCTTTTTGACAATTCAAATCCATTCTCTCTGTTTGCACCAGAGGTTGAGATTTTTAGCTTTTGAGTTACACTATGGTGGTTAAAAGCGTGAGCTTTGGAGTCAAACAAACCTGGTTTTAAATCGTAGCCCCACCCATCCCCTTAATGTCTCTACCTTCCGTATTCTCCTTTGAAAACTGGGTATAAAATTAGCACCCACTTCATGGGATTATTGAGGATTAAATAGAGTAAAGCACTTAGCGCACATAGGTACCACTCACCTGCTATAACCTCCCCCCCCACTTTATATATCTTTCTTAATCACCTCTCCAACCATAACTATTTCATACCATCATTCTCTTTTCTTCTGCTCTACCATGCTTCTTCTCCCCTGTTTCTACAGGGTTCAACTTCCGATTGTCACAAGGCCCATACCTAGCTCCCTTGCCTAAGCTTCCTTCAAACGGCCCCTGTCAGCACCTTCCCCAGACTCCTGTCGCTTCAGTATGTACCTGTGTCTGATTTCTGTTGGTCTCACAGTTACCTGTATTCCTATCTTACCTCCCTTGTCACACACCAAGTTTTCCTGAGGTCAGTTCTTACTGATTCATTTTTGTGTCTTCTGTAGAGTCTTGCACAGAGCTTGTCCAATAAATATTCATGGCTAGGATCAATTTGAAAGTTTGCTGTTATTTTCAGAGTTTTTGTGAAACCCTGAAAACAAATAGAATAGAGTTTCAAAGTGGCACTGTATTTTAGCAGATTTCATTCCACTCTTGGTTTATAGATAGAGTTCAGAGAGAATTGTACTGTAGCATTTTTAGTTTCCTTTACTTCCAGCAAATACTTTAGTATCTTTGGAAACATCATAAACAGAGAAACAGCTTTCTCAGACACTTTCAGACCTTGTTTGTAGTAATGTAAATCACCATTGCACCTTTTTTAGTTTTTCACATTTTAGGATTTTAGAATTTGAGTAAATATAGCCTGCTCAGCTGGATCTACAGTTTTCCATATTCTCTCAAATGAACAAGGTTAAGTGAATCAAAATGATCTGGTAGGAAAAGTTTCACTAAATTAATTCTATTTTCCTCCCTCCTTGCTTTACTGGGTGTTTGCTACTCTTTTTTTCAGCACAGAGAGCCATCCAAAGTAAGAAAGACTAAGCCTGGTTAGTCTATCTGATACACCAGAAACACAACTGCACTGAGTTTTTTCCCTTCAATGTTGAATAAA
This sequence comes from Tamandua tetradactyla, assembly GCF_023851605.1. NCBI lineage: Eukaryota > Metazoa > Chordata > Mammalia > Pilosa > Myrmecophagidae > Tamandua > Tamandua tetradactyla. Next base: position 103,497,326 of record NC_135335.1, read on the forward strand.
TCCTAATTTCTTAGTATCAAACACACCAGGAAGAACTGACTTTTGATTTTTAAATTTTTTATTATTTTTTAAATTTTAAATTAAAATTTGAGTGTGTACGTATCTTTGACCAGGAAGATTTTGACCAGGAAGAGCTGAATTTTTATTTTAAAATTTTTTTTTAATTTTAAATTAAAATTTAAAGTGTGTACGTATCTTTGACCCAGTTGTACCCATCATTAGGAACTTACTCTGGATTTACCTGTAGATACTTGCTAAATTCCAGGATGTCCATTGCACCAGTGCTTGTAATCCTAAAAACCTGAATTAACAAAATATCTAACAATGAGTCAATAAATTATCCACCCACCATAAAACTATACGGAGATTTAAGAAAGCATTGTAAACCTATTGGTACTGATTTAGAAAGTGTTCCACCATATATTAAGAAGTGAAAACAGTAAGTTGTATAAAGGATACCTTTTGTAGACATTTTATAAAAAAAAAATCTAAGTACAAATATATGTTGGTTTTTTTCCTTCTCGCGAAAGGAAACATGAAAAATTTTATCAGTGATTATATTTGGGGATAGGGAAAAGTTTCATTTTTTGTTTTGTATGTTTTCTTTTTTTGAGTGTAGTGTGTAAGATACATATCTATCAGTTCGGTATATCTTGAATTGTGGGCCTTTTGAAGTTTTTCTATATATTCCCTTTGCATGTTTTTTTAACCCAAGTGTTCATGTTACTGCGGGGATGCTAAGGGGTGGGGGTTGGGCTTCCTTGTGATTGGGGGTGAGTACGTGGGTTTAAATTATTTAGCTTCATTCTTAACCTTTTTATCAAAAGTCACTTCTTCCTGGTGTGTTTGATACTAAGAAATTAGGATTTATTTAACATTGAAGGGAAAAAATTCAGCACAGTTGTGTTTCTGGTGTACCGGACAGACTGACCAGGCTTAGTCTTTCTTATTCTGGATGGCTCTCTGTGCTGAAAAAAAGAGTAGAAAACACATAGTAAAGCAAGGAGGGAGGAAAATAGAATTAATTTAGTGAAACTTTTCCTACCAGATCATTTTGATTCACTTAACCTTGTTCATTTGAGACAATATGGAAAACTGTAGATCCAGCTGAACAGGCTATATTTACTCAAATTCTAAAATCCTAAAATGTGAAGGATTCTTAGAGGAAACCTCCCACCCAGTGGGAGAGTTTTTCCGTAGGCTCCCTGATGGCAGAAAGTCCAACTACTTCTACCTCAATTTGTCTGTGTAGAGAATATGAAATAGATGCACATGTACTTCTAAATATCAGAAATCCCAATTGTTAGGCCTAAGAGTCTCCCCCAAGAGAGCCTGTTTTGTTGCTCAGATGTGGCCTCTCTCTCTCAGCCAACACAGCAAGCAAACTCACCACCCTCCCCCTGTCTATGTGGTACATGACTCCCAGGGGTGTGGACCTTCCTGGCAACGTGGGACAGAAATCCTAGAATGAGCTGAAACTCAGCATCAAGGAATTGAGAAAACCTTCTCGACCAAAAGAGGGAAGAGAGAACTGAGACAAAGTGTCAATGGCTGAGAGATTCCAAACAGTTGAGAGGTTATCTTGGAGGTTATTCTTCTGCATTAAATAGATATCACCTTGTTAGTCAAGATGTAGTGGAGAGGCTGGAGGAAGCTGCCTGAAAATGTAGAGCTGTGTTCCAGTAGCCATGTTTCTTGATGATGATTGTATAATGATATAGCTTTAACAATGTGACTGTGTGATTGTGAAAACCTTGTGTCTGATTGATGCTCCTTTCATCTACCTTGTCAGCAGATGAGTAGAACGTATGGTATAAAGATGAATAATAGGGGGAACAAATGTTAAAATAAATTTAGTTTGAAATGCTAGTGATCAATGAAAGGGAGGGGTACAGGGTATGGTATATATAATTTTTTTTTCTGTTTTCATTTTCTTTCTTTTTCTGTTGTCTTTTTATTTCTTTTTCTGAATTGATGCAAATGTTCTAAAAATGATCATGATGATGAATATGCAACTATGTGATGATATTGTGAATTACTGATTATATATGTAGAACAGAATGATCATATGTTAAGAATGTTTGTGTTTCTTTCTTGTCATATATTTTTTTAATTTTAAAATTAATTAAAAAAATTAAATAATAAAAAAAAAAGAAATCCCAATTGTTGAAAGCCTCAAAGCTCTTGCTTTTTCCTCCTGCAGATTGCTAGTGCAACTACTGCCCCTTCGATCCCTTCACATCTCTCTCCTGGTTTACGAGATGTGGCTCTTCGTTGTTTAGAACTTCAGCCTCAGGACAGACCCCCATCAAGAGAGCTACTGAAGCATCCAGTCTTCCGTACCACGTGGTAGCCAACTGTATAAATAAACTCTAAATGGCGACAGGATGCTCAACAAGAGAAAAAACTTTTGGGGGGAATTACGTTGATAATCCGCTGGCCTTCGTGCCCCTAAACAGCTAAGAACAAGGCCTGTGGGGACCCCTTACCTAAGTATGTGATTGACAAATCATGATCTGTACCTAAGCTCGGTATGCAAAAGTCCACAATTTGTGTAGAAACTGTAAACTGTGCCTTTCAAAGAACGTGGCCCTAGGTGAACAGGAAAGCAATGAAATTTGCATGACTAAATAACAGAAGCATAATTTTATTTTATTTTTTGGAGCACTTTTTCAGCAATATTAGCAGCTGAGGGGCTCAGGATCTATTTTCATGTTTCAGTTATTCTTCCATTTCATCTTGTGATCACAAGCAGGGGGTTCTGCAATTCCGTTCAGTTTTTTGTCACTGGCTATAAAAATCAGTATCTGCCTCTTTTAGATTTGAATATGCTATGAGTAGCGGTAAATACATATATTTTTAAAGTTGATAACTTCTTTACCTTCATGTTTTTTTAAATGCCTTGGCAGTTGTGGTTCATTGTGCATTTTACTGTTGGCCCATTCATTTCGTTTTTGGAAATTACGGTTCTGTATTTTCATTTCACCTTCATTTTTGTTTAATATTCAGGGAAAGGTGATCTTTTGAAAGCAGAAAAAAAATAGAACTAGGTGTGAAGTAGACTTCATTGAATATCTTGCCATTGCAAGAGTTTTTTTAATACAGGTTTAATTTTTTTTAATTGGACTATAATAAATGCTACCTTCATTGAGTCAGTCACTGCTCTTATTGTGCAGGTTAAATATAAATTAAGTGAAAATCAACTGTTCTCTGTGATGCAGCTTACAGCCAAGATCAAGATTACTATAAAATTTATTTGAACTTTTTTTAATGTATCCATTTCTTTAGTCAAACTGTAGGAAACTTCACACCATTTAAGTCTTACTCTGTATGTAACAGTCCACTGTTCATCATCACCACTGATAATATGTAACTGCTATTTTCCTTCTGCCATGCATCATCTCCTTACAGTAGGTCTAGCCTACTGGTTAGATAAAGGAAAATTAATTTAATTACTCAACTACCAATGAGTAATGGTGTGTTTTTAAACAGTAAATTTATTCTGAACTTGAAAAATGTGTCCAGGAAGAAAAATGAAATGGAATTTCATTTCCTCATTGTTTCCTTGGGTTTTTGCACAATTATCTAATGGTTTTATTTAGCCTAGAGTTGAATTCACATGCATGGACTCCTGAAGGAAAATGGCAGCTCTTTTATCCTTTTTCGTGAGTCTTTTAAATCAAGTACTGATTAAGTATTTAATATACAACTTTATGAGATGTTAAGTTTTAACTCTTCAGAAGCCAGTTAATTGTTGCAGAGTAAAATAGAATTGGTTATTCTCAAAGACTCAGGATAAACTAAATAAGCTATGTAGAGTACATTTTAAATGTACAACACAAATTGGAAGTAAAATAAGTTACAAGATAAGTTTACAGGGATATATTGCTTGTAATTTTTAAAAGGCAGTTTTTTTTGTTTTTTTTTTATGTGAACGTGTTTCTTCGTGAAATTTTACATTCCTTTGTTTTGGAAGATTGGCAATATTTGAAGAGTTAAAAGAAAAATAGTACCGAAATGTGAAGTTTGGTAGCTCTGTGTTGTACATGATTGTCTTTTTTATTTTCTTTCTTTTTTGACTACTTAGAATTTTCGCAGTTCTACTAAGATTTTTCCCATGTCTCTCATGTGCAAGCTTTAAAAGGATGCAGTCTTGCCATTTTGTGTACTGGAAGATCATTTGTCAGATTAATACTGTGTCTGACAGAAATGTAAACTGTATAAACTGAGGAACCTCAGCTAATCAGTATTACTTTGTAGATCACCATGCCCACCACATTTCAAACTCAAACTGCCTCTAGATGTCAAAATCCATCATGTTTGAGTTTGTTTGCAGTTCCCTCAGCTTGCTGGTAATTGTGGTGTTTTGTTTGTTTTGTTTTGTTTTTGTTTTTTCCAATGCAAATGTGATGTAATATTCTTATTTTCTTTGGATCAAAGCTGGACTGAAAATTGTATTGTGTAATTATTTTTGTGTTCTTAATGTTATTTGGTACTCAAGTTGTAAATAATGTCTACTGCTGTTTATTCCAGTTTCTACTACCTCAGGTGTCCTATAGATTTTTCTTCTACCAAAGTTCACTTTCACAATGAAATTATATTTACTGTGTGACTAGATTCCTAAGATTTCCAGGGCTTAAGGGCTAACTTCTATTAGCACCTTACTATGTAAGCAGATGTTACAAAAAAAAAAAAAAAATCTCTGGGTTAAGAAAATTTGGCTTAAATGTATCCTTTGTTATTTTAACTATATCAAGATATTTTTAATTAAAATTTTTACCCCATTGAACCAATTTTATAGTATTTGTACCTATTTTGGTGTTTTGTCTTTATAGTAAATAAAAGTTTTTGAACAAAGGTCATTTGTTAATTTTTTTAAATCTTGAAATAATTTCAAACTCAGAAAAAAAGTTGCAAGAACATTATAAAGAACTTCCATACATACACCTTTCATCCAAAACCCCATTCTGGTTTCAGCAGCTGCTCAATGCAGTCTTCTGTCACAAGAGAATCCAAACCAGGAGGAATAGCACAGAGGTGACACTATGCTCTTCTCAGCGCCTAGAGGTACATGAGGTCCATTTGTTCCATTCCCAGTGACATTAACTGTGATCATTTGAGGAGGCTTCTCCACCATAAAGTTAGTCTTTTCCCCTTTATAAGTATTTCGTGGAGCAATACTTTGAGACTGCATAAATACCCTGGTCCTCATCCAAAATTAGCTCTTTTGCTGTTAGCTCACTCATAATTGCCAAGTGGCGATTTTCTAGTTCTTACATTCCTTCTTTCTTTGTTAATTGAAATTTTACTGAAAGGAAATGCTTTCTCTTTTCCTATCCATTTCTATAAAAAAGGAGTTGCTGTTGTTTCTTTTCAATTTCTAAGTACATTTTAACAAATAGTTACGGAACAGATTTTAAAGTTTGGTATAGGTTACAGTTCTATTTTTTTTTTTTTCCGTTTTTTCTTCTAGCTGCTCAAAGAAATATCAATACAGTGATTCAGCACTCATCTTCATTTGTTAAATCCTATCTTCTGTTATACTCCGCTTTTTTTTTCTTTTTTTCTGAAAAATAACATAAAAAAAAAGCAAATTCAAAGCACATTGCCAACACTTAGTTGTAAAACAGATTTCAGGGTTTAGTATGGGTTACAATTCCACAATTTCAGGTTTTTACTTCTAGCCGCTCTAAGATACTGTAGATTAAAAAAAAAATCAATATAATAATTCAGCAATCATACTCATTTGTTAAACCCTACCTTCTCTGTATAACCACCATCGCCTTTGATCTTTCTCCCACTCTTTAGGGGTATTTGAGCTATGCCCATCCTAATTTTTTCATGTTGGAAGGCACTGTTGATAATATGGCATAGGGGGATGGAACTAGTTGATGTTCTGGAGAGGCTGGCCTCTCTAGGTTGCAGGATTTATCTGGTCCAGGGACCCATCTAGAGGTTATAGGTTTCTAGAAAGTTGCCCAAGTGAATGGAACCTTTGTAGAATCTTACATGCCCTAGCGTTCTTTAGGACTGGCAGGAATGGTTTTGTTTGGGGGTTGGTAAGTTATGATAGGTAGCAATGTCTAACTGAAGCTTGCATAAGAATGACCTTCAGAGTAGCCTCCTGACTCTATTTGAACTCTCTCAGACACTAATACCTTATTTGTACAATTCCTTTACCCCTTTTGGTCAGGATGGCATTGTTAATTGCATGGTGCTAGGGCCAGCCTCATCCCTGGGAGTCATCTCCCATGCTGCCAGGGAGACTTTCGCCCCTGGATGTCATGTCCCACGTAGGGAGGAGGGCAATGATTTCACTTGCAGAGTTGGGCTTAGAGAGAGTGAGGCCACATCTGCACAAAAAAAGAAGTCCTCTAGAAATAACTCAAGCATACCTATAGGTAGGCTAAGCTTCTCCACTACATACATAAGCTTCACAAGAGCAAGCATCAAGATCAAGGGCTTGGCCTACTGATTTGGGTGTCCCTAATGTTTGTCACAGTATCAAGGGTTTTCCTGGTGATAAAGTTTAATTGTGCCTTAATTTTTTCTCCCATCCCTCAAGGGACTTTGCCAATACTTTTTAATTATCTGCTTAATACACTCTGTGATGTATACAGGCATTACATTAAACTGTACAGGATTAAAGGCCCTCATTCCTATTCTGGGCTCCCTGTGTTTGGATTGTTTAAATGATCTATCCAAACAGGTTGAGTTAGACTACATGCTACAGAAAATTTAGCAAAATAAACCTTCCTTTGGTCTCATAAAGTAGATGAGGTTCTAAAATATAGACAATGTCTTCCTTACTCTTCCTTACTTCCTTACTTCCTTCCTTCTGAATTACCTTAATCCTGACCTATTGGCTTCATTCTTGTCTCTAAATACCAGGTTATATAAAACAGGCTCTCAAAACCCAGACATAACAATTACCACTCCAGACTAAATGTGACTGTTAAAAGAGCTTAGAATCTAGGCCCCTGTTTTCTTACAAGCATTTTCTAAGTAAGACCATACAATATTTGCTCTTTTGTTTCTGGCTTATTTTGCCTCACCCAACATCCCACAGGTTCATTCACAATGTTGCCTACCTCGTAACTTCATTCCTTCTTGGAGCAGCACACTCGCATAAGTATACACCATCATTCGCCAATCTACTTCTCAGTCAGTGCATCCTTCAGCCACTTCCATTCATTAGGCATCATATATAAAGTCCAAAGTCAACAGTCCATCAACACTCAATTTTAAATAATGTCATTGTTCCCAAGAGAAAAATAAACACACCTTCACCAAATAGAAAACCTAAACCTCCCCTTAACTCTTGTCCCTCTCTCCATTATTTACCCCTGTGTTGTTGTTGAACTATTGATCTTTTCCTTTTAAACATAACCCATAGCATGCAATAGGAGTTTTCCCCCTATATCCTGAACTTATATACTCTGTACAAAATTTATACCTTTGAAGTACTTCATGCAAGAATTTATTTATATTCTTAGTTAGTCAGTGGCACACATGGGTCTATACAACCCCTTTCAAATTCACTTTCAATATGGCAATATTAGACCCACTAGTGAACTGCCTTCATTCCAATCTATTTCCTTTTATTTAAGTTCAACCTCATTAGCTCACTGTTCACACATCTCTAGCTTACCTGTATCTCTAGGTCCCCTTTATTCTGTATTATATTGATTTTATAATATATTTTATAATCTGATTTTTCCTTTATATGGTACTGATTCTTGTATTTAGGTATTTGATCCAATTTGACTTAGCTTTTGTATAGGGTATAAGATAGGGGTCCTCTTTCATTTGGCTATTGATACCCAGTTCTCCAATGCACATTTAATGAAAAGACTATTTTGTCCCAGTTCAGTGGATTTGGGGGCCTTGTTAAAGATCAGTTGACCATAAAATTGGTGGTCTATTTTTGCACTCTCACTTGGATTCCTTTGGTCAATACTTCTATCTTTGTGCTAGTACCATGCTGTTTTGATCATTGTGGCTTTATAGTAAGTTTTTCAGTCAGGAAGTGTTAACCCTCCCACTTTGTTCATCTTTTTTAGGATGCTTTTAGCATTTGGAGTCTCTTTCCCTTCCAGATGAATTTGGTAACTAGCTTCTCTAAGTCTTCAAAGTAGGTTAATGGAATTTTGATTGGTGTTGAGTTAAATCTGTAGATCAATTTGTATAGAATTGACATCTTAACTACATTTAACCATCCTATCCATGAGCAGGGACTGTCTTTCCACCTATTTAGAACTCCTTTGATTTCTTTTAGCAATGTTATGTAGTTTTCTGTGTACAAGTCCTTTACATTCCTAGTTAAGTTCATTCCTAATTACTTGATTCTTTTAGTTGCCATTTTGAATGGATTTTTTCCCTTAATTGACTCCTCAGTTAGGTCATTGCTTGTGTATAGAAACATTACTCATTTTTGCACATTAATTTTATATCCCACCACCTTGCTGAATTTATTAGCTCAAGTAACTTTGTTGTAGATTTGTCAGGATTTTGCAAGTTTAGTATCATGTCATCTGCAAATAATGAAAATTTTACTACCTCCTTTCCTATTTGGATGCCTTTTATTTCTTTGTCCTGCCTTATTGCTCTAGCTAGAACTTCTAGCATAGTTTTGAATAATAGTGGTGACAGAGGGCATCTTTGTCCATTCCCCATCTTAGGGGAAAAGCTTTCAGTCTTTCATCATTGAGTACGATACTGGCTATGGGTTTTTCATATATGTCCTTTATCATATTGAGGAAGTTATCTTTGATTCCTACCTTTTGAATTGTTTTTATGAGAAAAGGATGTTGAATTTTATCAAATGCTTTTTCAGCATCAATTGAGATAATCATGTGATTTTTCCCATTTGATTTGTTAATGCACTGTATTACATTAATTGACTTTCTTGTGTTGAAGCATCCTGGCATTCCTGGTACAAACTCCACTTGGTCGTCATGTATAATTATTTTAATGTGTTGTTGGATTTGAATTGCTAGTATTTTGTTAAGAATTTTTGCATCAATGTTCATTAGGGAGATCGGCCTGTAGTTTTCCTTTCTTATAGCATCTTTACTAGGTTTTGGTGTTAAAGTGATGTTACCTTCATAAAACGAGCTAGGTAGTATTCCTTTTTTCTCATGTTTTTAAAGAAAAGTCTGAACAGGATTGGTGTTTGTTATTTTGGAATGTTTGATAAAATTTCCTGTGAAACCATCTGACCCTGGACTTTTCTTTGTAGAAAGATTTTTTATGACTGATTGAATCTCTTTACTTGTGATTGTTTTGTGGGATCTTCTATTTCTTCTTGAGTCAGTGTAGCTTGTCATGTACTTCCAGGAATTTGTCCATTTAATCTAAATTGTTTAGTTTTTTGGCTTATAATTGTTCATAGCATTTTCTTATGATTTTTTCATTTCTTCAGGTTCTGTGGTAATGACTCCCCTTTCATTTCTGATTTTATTTGCATCCTCTTTTTTTCTTTGACATCCTTGCTACCGTTTCATCAAGTTTATTCCTTTTCTCAAAGAGCCAAATTTTGGTTTTTTTAATTCTTTCTATTGATCTTTTGTTCTCCCATTCATTTAACTCTACTTTAACCTTTGTTATTTCTCTTCTCCTATTTTTTGGGGGTTAATTTGCTATTCTTTCTCAAATTCCACCAAGTGATCAGTTAAGTCCTCAATTTTTACTCATTCTTTTTTAATGTAGGCATTTAGGGCATTTTTTCCCTTTGTGGCATCCCATAAGTTCTGATATACTGTAGTCTCATTTTCATTTGTCTCAAGATAGCTACTGATTTCTCCAGCAATGTCTTCTTTGACCCACTGGTTGTTTAAGAGTGTGTTATTTAATCGCCACATATTTGTGAAAGTTCTTGTTCTTTAGTGGTTATTGATTCCCAGCTTCATTCCATTATGATCAGAGAAAGTGCTTTGAATAATTTCAATGTTTTTAAATTTATAAAGACTTGTTTTGTGCCCCAGTATATGATCTACCCTAATGAATGAGCACTAGAGAAGAATGTATATCCTAATGTTTTGAGGTGCAATGACCTATATATGTCTGTTAGGTCTAATTCATTTACCACTTTAAGTTCTCTATTTCCTTGTTGATCTTCTGTATGGTTGTTCTATCTATAGAAGAGAGTGGTGTATTGAAGTCTCCTACTATTATTGTTGAAATGTCTATCTCTCCCTTCAGTTTTGCCAATGTTTGTTTCATGTACTTCGGAGCTTCTTGGTTGATAGCATAAATATTTATGATTGCTATTTCTTCACAGTGAATTGCCCCTTTTATTAATATATAGTGTTCTTCTTTTTCTCTTCTGATGTCTTTATATTTGAAGTCTATTCTGTCTGATATTAGTATAGCTACTCATGCTTTCTTTTGGTTACAACTTACATGGAACATCTTTTTGCATCTTTTCACTTTCAATCTATTTGTATCCTTGTATCTAAAATGAGTCTCTTGTAAGCAGCATGTAGCTGGATTATATTTCTTAATCCACTCAGCCAATATGTATCTTTTAATTGGTACGTTTAGTCCATTAACATTCAAGGTTATTACTGTAAAGGCATTTCTCGAATCCACCATCTTATCCTTTGGATTTTATTTTGAGATCTATATATTCTTTTCCCTCTTTCACTTTTTATCTTTTAAGTTACCCTTACTGGTAAGCTTCAATTCTGTGCTCTCCTCCAGACCTCCCTCTCCTATTTTTTTGTTTGTTTGTTTTTGTTTTTTTGTTTTTCAGCCAGCAGAACTCCCTCTAGCATTTCTTGTAGGGCCAGTTTCTTGTTGAAAAATTCTCTCAGCATTTCTTTGTCTGTGAAAATTGTAATCTCTCCCTCACTTTGGAAGGACAATTTGGCTGGGTACAGAATTCTTGGCTGGAAGTCTTTCTCTTTCAGGATCTTAAATAAGTCACACCATTGCCTTCTTGCCTCCATAGTGCCAGTTGAACTCAGTTTTATGTGGTTTCCCTTGTATGGAGAAGCCATTTCCAACATGGTGAGAGGAGGAAATAAGAGAGGAGGGGCAATTCTGAGCCCACAGCGAGCCAGTTCAGCCAGTAATTGTTATTTTTTAAAATGCATGTCATCAAAATACCAGTTATCAGGGAAAACAATAAAGCTAATGGATACTTACACAGCTGGCCGTCTTTCTACATCATGACTAATCTTAGGCTTGTCGATTTTAAATTTATGCTGTAAGCATAAATCTCAGAGGTTGAATAAGAGTAATGATGAGCTTTTTAAAGTAGGTGATGCCAAGGGACTCAAGTGACTACAGAACCTGAGATGAGATCAGGGTTGAATCTGGTTTTGCCATCTTTGAGCAGTGTAACCCCTGTTCAACTTTCTGAACTTCTGTTTCATATCTATAAAATGAAAGCGACAAGGTGGTGAAGAGTAAGGGAACCTATGAAAATGACCGAGAATAGTGGATGCACAATATATGTCTGTATTAATGAGTGAATGGCCCAGACTCAAATGCCTGTGGGGCTGGAATTGCACCTGGCAGAGCTTTTGAGGCCGACCAGACAGAATGTCATGTTCACAGCCAAGGGGGGCTTTGGTTGCTTATGGAAACGAAAGCCCAGTGTTGGCCAGAGGTTCTTAAGGTTTCAGAAGAAGCTAGTAATCTGGCTTCATGTGCAATTTCCTGATGTTTCAACATTGGAAACTAATTCAAAAATGTTACGAAGAACTGTAGGCCAAACTAAATACATGTGTGAGTTGGATTTGGTCTGTGGCTGGCCACTTTTTAACCTCTGTCTGGGTTCAGACAAAAGAAGGAAGGTAGAAAATTGGAGAAGAATCTCAACTTTGAGAAACTGAACCCACAACTTTTGTCTTCTCTTAAATGAGTTGAGGGAAAAGTGGAGGTGCTGATTATAGATGCTAGATAACTAATGTCTGAAGAGAAAACTGTCTAATGCATACACTAATATGAATAGCTTACCACGTGTTCTAGTTTGCTAGCTGCCGGAATGCAATATACCAGAGACGGGATGGCTTTTTAAAAAAGGGGAATTTAATGAATTGCTAATTTACAGTTCTAAGGCCGAGAAAATGTCCAATTAAAACTAGTCTATAGAAATATCCAGTCAAAGGCATCCAGGGAAAGATACCTTGGTTCAAGAAGGCCGATGAAGTTCAGGGTCTCTCTCTCAAGTGAGAAGGCTCATGGTGAACAAAGTCAGGGCTTCTCTCTCAGCTGGAAGGGCACATGGCGAACACGGTGTCATCTGCTAGCTTTCTCTCCTGGCTTCTGGTTTCATGAAACTCCCTGGGAGGCGTTTTCCTTCTTCATTTCCAAAGGTCACTGGTTGGTAGACTCTGCTTCTCATGGTTATGTCATTCTGCTCTGCTTTCTCTGAATCTCCCTCTGAAATGTTTCCTCTTTTATAGGACTCCAGTAAACCAATCAAGACCCACCCAAATGGGTGGAAACATGTCACCTAATCCAGTTTAACAACCACTCTTGACTAAATCACATCATCCAGGGAGATGATCCAATCGCAGTTTCAAACATACAGTACTGAACAGGGATTATTCTACTTTTATGAAATAGGATTTTGATTAAAACATGTCTTTTCTAGGGGGTATACATCCTTTCAAACCAGCACACCATATAACCTAATTATCCTGCAGCAGCAAATCATGCATATGTAGCATTCAAATGTGCCAGGACAGTATTACAACTAATTTTGTGAGATTTATTTCATTATGATAACTCTGTGTACATGAATTGCACAAAACTCCATCATGACTGAAACCAGTCTCATCACATGGTAGTTGTACTGGTTTAAAAGGATTATGTACCCTATAAAAGCAGTGTTTTAATCCTGATCCATTTTGTGGAGGCGCCATTTATTTTAATCCCTACCCAGTACTGTAGATTGGAAACTTAGACTATCTTCATGGCGATGTGATACACTCAATTGTGGGTATTAACCTTTGATTAGAGAAGAGATGTGACTCCACAATTCCAGGTGGGTCCTGATCAGCTTACTGGAATCCTTTAAAAGAGGGAAACATTTTGAAAAGAGCCACAAGCACCACGAGAGCCCACACAGCCAGAGACCTTTGGAGATGAAGAAAGAAAATGCTCCTGGGGGAGCTTCCTGAAACAAGAAGCCTGGAGAGAAAGCCAGCAGATATTGCCATGTTCATCACCTGCCTTTTCAGTTGAGAGAGAAACCCTGAACTTTATCGGCTTTTCTCGAGTAAAGGTAACCTCTTGTTGTTGCCTTAATTTGAACATTTTTATAGACTTGCTTTAATTGGGACATTTTCAGACTTAGAACTGTAAACTTACAACTTAATAAGTTCCCCCTTTTAAAAGCCGTTCTGTTTCTGGTATATCACATTCCAGCAGCTAGCAAACTAGAAAAGTAGTAAAGTAGAATCAGTGTTGCCCATTCTTTTTTTTTTTTAACATGGGCAGGCACCGGGAATCGAACCTGGGTCCTCTGGCATCACAGGCAAGCATTCCTACCTGCTGAGCCACCGTGGCCCACCCAATGTTGCCCATTCTTCATGGCCCTCAGCTCATACCCTTGCCAGAACTGTGGAGGTAAAATAAGGGTAAACTGAAGTTACAAGGGACAAAGCCTTCATGTTCCCAAGTTCCTATCCCACAATGCTAAAATTCCTATTAGCGTTTATTTCTGAGATAACAAAGTGCTAGTTTCCCTTAAAGACAATTCAGTTAAGATTTCTCAGTATCTATCTAGGTATACTGAGAGGATGAGAGTTGTTTCTGGGGTAAAAGGGAGAGGAATAAAAGGATGAAAAATAAGGAGGCAAGGGGAGATATTAAAAATTTTTGGCAAGGAGTGGCATGATCATACTTGTACTCTAGAAAGATCATTCTAGCAGTATCTTGAAGAAAGTATCAAGTGGGGCAATACAAGAGTTAGGAAGAAGTCAGAAGACAATTGCAGTATCCAAATTAGAATTTAGGAGGGTCTAAGTAAAGGGAGTATCATGGGATTGAGATAAAGAGACAAATTGGAGAGAATTAAAAGGCAGAATTGAAAGATCGTAGAGATGGTTATGGGAAGGTGGGTGGGGGTAGAAAGAGAATGTTGTCAAGGATGCTTCTCTTGTCTTGTCTTGGTAACCCGGGTGGATGGTGGTGCCATTCACTGAGACAAGGAAACCACAGAAAAAGCAGATCTGAGGATAAGATGTGCTTTAGGCATGTTAAATTTAAGGTGCCTGTAGGATATCCAAGTTAAAACTTCTAATAATACTGAATATATACATCAGTATCTGCAGAGATATTTTAGTTGTAAATAATAACTTTGGAAACCACCAGCAAATAAATGGTAATTGAAGCCATTTGTGTATTATTTAAGATTGTATGGGGTGATACGATGGTGGCTCAGTGGCAGAATTCTCACTTCCCATGCTGGAGACCCAGGTTCGAGTCCCCATGCCTGCCCATTTAAAAAAAAAAAAAAAAAGATTGTATTAAGTCACATGTAAATGTAGATTGATCACACAGGAATTTATTATTCTCACATGTGAGGAAACTACAGAGGAAGGGAGCCTATGGCTATTGTGTTAGCCCCTGACATCAACTATGTTCCTGTCTTTTATCTCTCTGCTCCACTCTTCTTAGTATGAGGCTTTCATCCCTAGGCTTCACCTCCAGTCTCCAACCTATAATCCAGGAAAGAAAAGGCAGAAAAAAAGGCAGTGTGTGAATCAAGAATATGCACATTTTCCTTAAAACCCTTAGCAGGTTTTCAGTTGCCTCTCATTTGGCCAGAACTTTCCATCTTCAAGGGTGTCTGAGATGACTGCCTGTCCAGTCGGCAATTTCAAGTGTCTCCCTCAATGGTAATAGGTAAGTTTGTTCCATGAGAAGCAAAGACCAAGACCAGAGCCCTGATGAAGACAAAGAATTAAGGCATTGGCTGAGAGGAAGCAGACCAGATGAAGGAGACAAGAGGTAATGTTCAGAAAACCAGGAGAGCAGGGGGTCAGGGAAATCAAGAGAGAAAAGAGTTTTAAGGAAATGCAGGAATTTCAAAAGCTGTAAATGTCTTAAGATAAGGACTGAAGTCTGAGAAGCTGAATGCAAAGGCCAATTCTAGTGGGGCAGACTGAAAAGAAACAAGATTGTGGATATGTGAAGATGATTACAGCCTATTTTGTCAAGAAGCTTGTTGAGGAGTAAATGTGACATAGAGAACTACTCTGGAGGGGGGGCATATACCCAAATAAGAAAACACAAATGCTTAGCTTGACTTGAAAGGCTCTACTCATGGTCTGGCTTCTGCCCACCTCTCTCACCTCCTAAACTATCACTTTCTCACAACCAACATACCTTACCACTTATATGCTATTTCCAGCCTAGGGTATGGTTTGTCTTGCCATCACACTCTTCTACCAGGAGACTTTGCTTGGCTCACTCCTACTGGTTTTTCAAGACTTAATCTTAATTCCTCTAGAAGTTACTCAACCCAGGCTGAGTCAGATGATTCTCTCCTATAGTGCTTTAGCTACCCATGACTCAACTTCTTTTGGCCCTTCCCACTTATCTCTCTTATACTATGAGACTGTGAGTTTTGCTCCTGTAAGACCAGTGTCTTATTTATTTCTGTGTCCCCCCATGACTAATACACTGGCTGTTACATACTCAACTTAAATTTATTGAACTAAATGGCAAGGAGAAACTATAGACTACTAAACTGATTTCTAATTTCATTAAAATATTTATTACTTATATAACTTATGAGCACAGTTTTCTGACTGTATTCCCTTAGTGGGATATCTTCACAGGAGAAATAATGCAAAGAATAATATGCAAAAAAACATTGGTTGTGGTTGTGGCATTGGTGTTTTAATTCTGAAAGTATACTGTAGAATAGAGGAAATAAGTAAACATATGGATGTTATCAGGAACAAGGGCTCTCACTGTGGAAGAAAGGAGATAGAAATATGAATGGGAGAAGGTGAGGAAGAACCAAATGGTATTAAATTTGAATTGGAGATTAACTCATGATATTTTAAGTATTAAGTTCCTAGTAACAACACACCTGGCTCCTAGATCTCGGCTTCTAAAGCCTACTCCCTAACTAAAAGGAAATAGGACTCCTGATATAAACAGCTGGTACCAGATCTGGGGCAGGAAGGTAGAAAGTAAGCCTAGCATATTTTCTTGTTTAAAAAATGCTCAAAGACTAATGGGAACATGTGAAAAGGACACAGTTGAAAGAGCTCTTTCAGCTCAAATTTGGGGAAATTCGATCATCAAAAGGAATAATAATGGCAATGGATTATAATACACAATAAAAAAAAAAATCCATGAGTCCACAGTGATTACTAGAAAGAAGCAAATGGGGAAAGAAAAGCTGTTCTTTACAGAAGAATGCCAACTCTAATAAATGATCAACTTTAAACAGAAGGAGGGATAGAAGTAGAAACTCATCTTTTTACAAACCTAAGTGTAATAATTGACCCAGACAAGAATCCCAATTGATACTGAAATTATTGGGTGAAAAGCTGTTAGGAAACAGGATATTCTCATGGTCTCAGAGCATCACTCCACCAATTACTTATTACCAATGGAAGCCAAATATGTTTCAATGCAAATCTGTTAGTTTCTACTTTTACAAAGTGGCCACAGATAGCATAAGCAATAGTAGGACAACCTGACATCCTGTGACTGCTGATGTGATGCAAAGAAGCACACCTCGTGTATATATATAAAAGTATATATATATTTAAATATATTGTACTTTTTTTTTTTTTGCCTGGGCAGACACCATGAATCTAACCTGGGGCTCTGGCATGGCAGACAAAAACTCTGCCTGTTGAGCCACCATGGCCCGCATCATGTATATATTTTGCAAAAAGTGTTAAATGAATTGAATCACTAGGAAACAGAAAAATCCTGAACATGGAACATCATGCAAGACAACTGGCCTGAAAAAGTTTCATGTCATGATAAACAAATAAAACCAGGGTCTATTATTGCTCTAGGTTAAAATAGAACAATAATAGAGCAATAAGTGATTTTGATCCTAGATTAGAATCTAAAACCAAATAATTAAAAAAAAGCTATAAAAGACATTTTTAGAACAATTATGGAAATCCAAATATGTACTGTATAGTCTTGATATTGAATTACAGTGAATCATTAAAGATGTAATAATGATATTCAATTATGTAGAAGAATGTGATTATTCTTGAAAACTTGGTTCTGGAAATCATGTTCAAATGGAAAGGCAAAAAAAACCATACATATATGTATGTATGTGCATATATGTATATACATATATACGTGTGTATAAGTATATTTCTGTATATATTCATGTATATACACATACAGAGAATGTTGCAAAAAAGACAACTGGTGAACCTAAATAAAAGATATATGGTTGTTCATGGTGCTTTTGTAAGTTGACATGTTTTTTGGTTCTGCCTCATTTCTTTTTGTATTTTATCTTGATTTCCTTTTTGTTTGGTTGGTTTGGTTTTTGTTTTCCTTTTTTTGCAGCTGAGTTCCCATATTTCAGCAGCAATTCAGCCTATGCTAATTGACCAACAGTGGAAGAATTATTTAGGCAACTAAACAACATCCAGAAGAGGGCAGCAGAGTAAAACTTTTCTTTTATTAAAGGGTTCTCTTTAACAGTGTGTTGAGTTTTCCAGATATCTGAAAACCAAACTTCACCTCACACCTTTCTCAGGAATAAAGGAAAAATCCAGGGACCACTCTGCTGCCTGCCAAGCCGGCCATCCAACCATCATATGCCCAACAATCCATCTATTCACCCACCCACCCAGCCATCCATCCATCCATCCATGCATGCATGCATCATGCTAACCACTGCTCCTCCAAGCTTCCCAAACCCTATTTCTACATGCTAGTCCTCTGCTTAATGACCTTCAATGACTATCACCTGCTAACTCAAATCTCAAGTTTTCTAGTGGTCTGACCTTATTTGCCTAACATCTTTATTTCTTGTTATTCCTAACATATAATTTCTCCTTTACCTGGATCGTTACATTCTTGCTCTCTGATCCAATTGTGTTTGATCCCACTTCTGCACATTTGCATATGCCAGTTGTTTTCAAACTTTTTAGTCTCATAATTTGATCTCATAAGCAGATGAGAATTCCTGCCCTAGAATTTTCCAGTGGACACTTAAGGCTGACATACCAGTTGTGTACTACACAATTCTACAGGGCATCGTTAACATTGTAGTCATAATAGATTTGTATATTTATTACATTTATTTTCCAGTAGATGGCAGTAAAGTGGCTGGAGGAATGGGTGATTTTTGCTAATTCATACAAAGACTAGCAGAGACTATTTTTTCCTTTCTTTTTGTGCAGTATTTTAGGTCCTATAGCACAAAATGACTTCAAAATACTTTGTGTCTAATTTTATCAATATGCAATATATGAGTGTAATTCATGGAATCGGCATAAACTTGAACATTCAGGGAAGTGACTTGTCACATACTTCTCAAAATTTTAATCACAATTCATGGTTCTATACTCAATTCTCAAATGGTTTGGCCTCGGGATCCCAATACACTTCTTGCGAAACTTCCAGGTCACTGTTCAAACTTTGTCATCTCCTTTTCCTGCCTTGATGCTCTCATCCTGTCTTTTGGGTAGACACTCTCTAATTTATATCTCCAGCCATGGCCTCACCTCATAGCTCCAGATGTGGATATTTGACTACTTACCTGACATCTCTCATTGGCATTTAAAATATCACCCTCCCACATCCAATCCATCAGCAAGTCCTGTCAGCAACTCCGCCAAAATACAAGCCCAATCTACCCACCCTTAACCATCTCCACAGCTAACCAGTTTAGTCCAAGCTATCATCGTCTCTCACCTGACTAATGAGTTAGCCACCTAAATGGACTTTCTGGTGCAGTGACTGTCGGCTTAATCTATTCTTCACGTAATATCCAAAGTAATTTTTTAAAAGCATAAATCAGATCCTATCACTCCCCTGCTTAAAACCCTCCAATTGCTTCCTATTACACTAAGAATCCCAACTCCTCACCATGACCTTCAAGGCCCTACATTACTTGGCCTCCTCTCTATTCCTCTGATTTCATCTATCCTTGTGTCTTACTTATTACATTGCAGCCACATTGGCCACCTTTTTCTTGCTTCAACACATCAAGCGCCACCTCATCTCTGTGCCTTTACATTTCTTATCCCAAGAGTCTTCCCTAGATCTTCCTAAGTTTGGTGCTTTCTTGTCATTTAGGCCTCAGTCAATCATGCCATCATTCTATCCAATACTGCTACCCCTATCTCCCAGGTCAGGTCCTAGTAAGAAACAAACAACACATACAACAAATTGGAAGTGTATAAATGTATGGTCAGCATTAGGATAGAACTATAGGGTGGGTAATACTGGGGCACTATTACCACCCCAAGGCAGAAGGCTGAAAAAAGGACCTTTGGCCAGAGTATAGCTGGTGCCAGGAAACCCACACCTCAGTCTTTTCCCTCTGTGCAGTTTCCTAACAGAGCTCCACATTGGTTCACTGACTGAATCTACCAGGAAGGAGGAGGACAAAGAAGTCTGTTGGCGTGGTTCAAGCCAGTTAGATCCCAGACCGTAGTTAGTCCTTTTGGGGGCTAACTCTCTTCTGGATATCTTGCCTTGTTTTCTTCATGGCACTAATTATTGTTTGACATTATTCATGTGTTTACTCAATCTGTCTCCTAGAGTAGGTGCTCAATGAGTATCTGCTGAAAGACTGAGTCACATCTCATTTTGGACTCTAAAAGTTACAATCCTTCCAGGTACACATGCCCTATTTGTGGATTTTTAGGACTCTGATATTAAAGATTATCTTTCCTACATAGTATTTGTGTGGTTTACAGCATAAATTAGCTTAAATGCAAAAATACAGCACACATATTCTTATTCTCATTTGGATAGGGTATTTGGGGAAACTAGAATCAACAACAGAGGGTAGATGTACAGAACTAGTGAGAAGAGGATAATTGTGGACAACAGCACAGCTCCATGTCTACATATGTTAACCTTTTCCTTGTTATGACATATTATAAAATTGTCTGCCAATCTGTTGTTTCTGACTTACTGCATTTAAATGTTTATGTAAACTATTAAATACACAAATGCCAAAAAGGAAAATTAGAAAATATTTTGAACTGCATGACAAATACAACATACCACAATTCCTGGGATTCAGCTAAAGTAATACTTGGATGGAAATGTATAACTTTAGATACTCATATTAGAAAAGATATCAGTTTAAAATTGGTGGCCTAGGTCCTACTTTAAGAAGCTAGAAAAAGAAGAGCAAAGTAAATCAAAGTAAGTAGAATAAGGAAATAGTGAAGATAAAAACAAAAATGAGCAAAATAGAAAATAGATGAATAATAGAGAAAATTAACAGAATTCAAAGCTGTTTCTTTGCCAGTTCAAGAGATGAAGAAAAAAAGAAAGAGAACACAAGTCACCAAAATAAGGAACAAAGGTGGGGTTATCACTATACTGACATTAAAAGGATAATAACAGAATATATATGAACAGACCTATGCCAACAAATATGACAGCTTAGATGAAACAAACAAATTCAATGAAAAATATAACTTACCAAATCTGTCACAAAATAAGACAAAATTTGAATAGCTCTCTGTCTTCAATAGAAATTAAACTCATTAGCAAAGAAAATTCCAAGTCCAGATGGTATCACTGGTGAATTCTACAAAACAGTTAAAGGAGAAACAATACCAATCTTATGCAAAAAGTTTTTTCAGAAAATAGGGGAGAGGGGAAGACTTCCCAACTCATTTTATTAGGCCAGCATAAGTCTAATAAACAAAACCCAAAAACAAAATTACGAAGAAGCCAGGACTTGAATATTAAAAACAAACAAACAAAAAAACACATACTTCAAAATAATAGCAAACTAAAGCAGATGTAAGAACCTGTCACTGAGCATGGGTGGTTCAGTGGTAGAATGCTCCCCTTCCATACGGGAGACCGGGCTCGATTCCCAGACCATGTACTGCCCACTCCCCCCCCCCAAAAAAAAACCTGTCAGAGGTGATCAGAGAGGTATTCATAAATGAGTTGAGTTATCTCAGGAATCCAAAGATAGTTCAACATTTGACAATGTGTTATGATATTACATTACCAGAAAAAAGAGAAACTATATGAGCATCTCAATGGATAACAGAAAAAAAGCACTTGATATTCTTCCCTCATTTTAAATTAAAGACAAACAAAAATTCTGGGGAAACTAGAAAAAGTAGAGAAATTTTTAAACTCCATAAAATATACATACCAGAAAATTACAGTAAATATCCAACTTGATGGTGAAATCTTAGAAACATAAAGAAGAATGAAGTAAACTTATACAAACTAATATTGGCAGGTCAAGAAAATGTATTTTTGAGTAAATAAAGGAAATTTTAGATATTTATAATATAATGTTTTATATAAAAACGCTCAAACAAAATATTATGTATTTTCTATGGGAATATACATAGGTATGTAAACGCATAAAAATAAAACTAGTAGAAAACACATCAATCTGATAACTTTTGAGGACAGAAAGGACCATGATTAGAGGAAGTACAGCATTATAGGGTACTATTAAAGGAGATGTTAGCCTTTCTACCATGTTTTATGGAAACGTTTTTATGAATTACTTAGATAACTAAAAAGTTAAATTTCACAAATTTCAAAAGCACAGGAAATATACACAAAAATACATTTTAAAAATGATAAGCATTAATTTGGGTTGGTCTCTTACTGGTGTTAAAGTGTCTATTTAAAAATTACCAAGGCCCAAACCTGTTAGAGACAGCTTGAATCATGATTGCCATTTTGGTGGATTACAAACACAATCATTTTTCTGGGTCTTTTAAAGCTTAGAACAATTGTGTATGTATTTACATATTTTTTTACATCTCCTTTTTATATCTCCTTTTTATAATTCCTTAGTTTTATTGTGATTTTGGACCTTTGTTAATGATTTGTTTATTATTTAACATATTTTAGTTCTAAGAATTCATTTACAAGTATGTGTGAAAATACATTTATAAGGCCTGGCCCGGTAGCCTCTGGCTGGAAGGCCCCCACCCGAACTAAAACCGTGAACATCTGGGCATATGGCTGTTCAAACTTAGCCAATCAGGACCTGGTTTGACAAACAAAGGACCCCCACTGCACACGGCCCGTGGCTATGCCCCCCCCTCCCCCGCCATGGCCCGTAGCTATGCCCCCGGCCCTAAAGCGTGGGAAACTCCTAACCTACCACAGGAGGCCCCGGAGGCATCATCAGCACCCCCACTAGCTAGCCTATATCTAACCCCGCTGCCCCCAGGGGGACGCAACTTCCCCCGCCTGCACCCTGAGCCCCAGGACCCGGGAACCTCGCCCCGGGACAATAAAATTTTAAACTCGGACTCAGTTTCTCTGATTTCTCAGTCGGCTACCATCTAAACATGACATTTTGGTGCCAAAACCTGGGAGGAGTTTCATGACCCCTCCCGGGGGAACCGACTCCTCCTTGCCGGAGGGACTTGGGACCCCTCCGCCACCCATCGGCTAGCCTGTTCTCTGAGCAGACTTTTACTGATCCATGCCTTCCAAGTCGGTGAGTCACCCTTGCCCATACTTCGGTCTTGTCCCTGCCGTTCGGAGGGACCTGTCCGTAATCACGGCCATGTCAGGAGCCCTTCTCTGACCGAGTCATCCTCCGGGGATGCCTGGAGGGCCTCTCGGTTTCCTGCCATTTCCAGAGACGTGGGGTGTGGAGATGTCCTCACTCTCACTCCTCCCTGCCAGTCCCGCAGGGGGACCCCGTTCCAATAGTCCGGCCACACCTTGGGACACCGCTACTTGATCTAACTATTTCCGGACTTGACTTAAATTATGGGCAACCAGGAGTCTCGCACAGACCCAAACACCCTGCTCAGATGTTTAATCTGCAATCTGGCTACGCTTTCTGCCAACAGACCAGCAAATGGTCGGAGGTCCCATATGTCCAGCTTTCTGGCATCTAAGATCTCGGCCTGATTTATGCACTACTTGCAATACCGCTCAAGTTCTCCTTGTAGCAAAGAAACCCTCACCTGCTCCTTCCCTTACTCCCCCCTCATCCTCAGTTTTTGCGAAGAGCTTGCCTCTCCGCCAGTCCCTCCTACTAACCCCCCTCCCCCTCCCTAGGCCCTGGAACCTCTCGCCTCTCCAGTCAGCTCGCACACCCGGTCACATGACCCTTCAGCACCACCTTCTGCCCCGGCGTATCAACTGCACCTGTCCAATCCTAACATGCGGGTTGGTGAGACCGCAGTTCCCATGGAAGAGCCTAACTGGGACTATCAGGTGGGATAGTCCGTACTTTGGGCCGGCCGTAAGTACCCGCACCAAATGGTTGACTATATATTAGCAGGATTAGAAAAGGCAGCCCAAAAAGTTAACTATGATAAACTCCGGGAAGTTACCCAAAAAGCTTCAGAAAACCCCGCAGTTTTTCTAAATTGTCTTACTAAAGCTCTAATTCAGCACACTAGGCTAGACCCTGAATCTCGAGCCGGAGCCACGGTCCTAGCCACCCACTTTATAACTCAGTCTGCTCCAGACATTTAAAGAAATTTAAAAAGGCCAAGGATGGCCCTCAAACCCCCATCCGTGACCTGGTGACCATGGCCTTTAAAGTCTTTAACAGCCAGGAGGACATGGCTGAAGCCACCCAGCAAGCCCACCGCCACCAAAAAGTAAATTTACAAGCCCAGGCCCTAGTAGCAGCCCTGAGGCTGGCAAAGCTTCAACAACCAGGAAGAAGGAGTCCACCAAAAGCAGCTAAAAACACTCCGCCGGGAGCGTGCTTCAAGTGCGGCCAGGAGGGACACTGGTTCCACCAGTGTCCACACCCCAGGCCATCACCAAGCCGTGCCCAGAGTGCGAACGGCACGGGCACTGGCGCAGCGACTGCCCAAACCGGCAAACTGGCTCGTCCTTGGCACCTCAATGCGGAGCGCCAGCTGGCCAACCGGACGAGGCACCAGTGCTGGAACTCCTCGGCCTGATGGACGACTGATGCAACCCAGACTCAGCGACCCCTATCACCCTTGCCGAGCCCAGGGTAACGCTACAGGTGGCGGGTAAGTCCATTTCCTTTTTGGTGGACACTGGGGCTACCTATTCAGTTTTGCCTTCTCATTCCGGTTTTAGCAACCCCTCCCAGGTCTTGGTGGTTGGTATTAATGGCAAACCCTGCCAACCGCAGCAAATGCCGCCGCTGTCGTGCAGCCTTGACCAACCCCCCTTCTCTCACTCCTTCCTCATTTTGCCCTCATGCCCAACTCCATTACTAGGGCAAGACATTCTCCAAAAATTGGGAGCCTCAGTCCAATTTGACTCCCTTTCCCCTTCCTCTGGGGCAGGACTCTTCTTAGCAGTGCTCATTCCAGAAAAGAAGGGCCTATCTCCGCCGCTCCCACCAGACATAGTTGACCCTGAAGTCTGGGACACTTCAAAACCCATAGTGGCTACACATCATGCTCCAGTTATCGTTAAACTCAAACAGTCTTCCTGTTTTCCATCAAGGGTGAATCCTCCTCCAGGGAAAGACTGCTATCCCTCAGCTCCAACTACTACCTCTCAATACTGAAATCCACCAGTCCCTGCACATCGGGCCAAAGGCACTCCACCGCTTTCTCTATCCGCTCTTTTCCTCCCCCCTTTTGCAACAGGCTATTAGAAGGGCACACAAAACCTGTCTTACCTGCTCTAAGACTACATCCCAAGGTGCCCTCTGACCAGGGCTACCCACTCACCAGTTACAGAGTCACCTCCCTGGATAAGACTGGCAGCTAGACTTCACCCACATGCCCACTCACAAAAAATTCCGCTACCTCTTAACCTTTGTGGATACCTTCTTGGGTTGGATTGAAGCCTTCCCCACTGCCAAGGAGACTGCGGAAACAGCTGCTTCCCTTCTACTCCAGGAAATTATTCCACAGTTCAGTCTACCCAACCCCATCCAGTCCGACAACGAGCCGGCCTTCATCTCCTGCATCATTCAGCATGTAACGCGGTCACTGGAAATCGTGTGGAAGCTCCACATCTCCTACCACCCACAGTCGTCGGGAAAGGAGCCCACAGGCCTCAGTCCATTCGAACTCCTGTACAGTAGGCCATTTCTTCTCCCCAATCTTCCTACCAACCCACCTCCTCTGGCAACGTACCTGCCCTTCCTCTCCCTACTAAGAGAATTGCTCCAGAAGCACGCGGACCAGGCCTTACCAGTCATAACAGGTAATTCTACACGTCTGCCCAGCAAAACCCTACAGCCAGGTGACAGTGTCCTACTTCATGAACTAAAACCACAATCTTTACAACCTAGGTGAACAGGCCCATATATAGTCCTATTAACTACCCTTACAGCAGCAAAACTCTTGGGACACAGCACGTGGATCCATCTGTCTCATCTTAAGCTTTGCCCACTGACCTCATCAGACCGGTGGAAGGCCACCACGCTATCCCCCACCTGAATTCGCCTCACACGCCATCATGGGCTCCCACACAATTCTCCTCACTCTTCTCCTCTTCACCATCTCTAAGCCCCACCGAGCCGACACACAGGTGTGTGCCTGGAAATTCACCACAAAAGAAATCTGGGTCGCAGGATCCACGGAACACGCTCAAATTATTGCCCAAGCTACTTGTCCAGTACAAGGGTGTCAAAAGCCTATTTTCATTATCATTGATCAGGGTAAAAGTCGCCTCGATCCAGGAACAAAGAATGCACCTGCACTATGCTTCCTTTATAAGCAGCAACATGGCTACTGCTGCAGGTGGCCAGAAATATATGGAGGGTGGCCTTACTATTCCTGCAGAATAACCATACCCTGGGCAGGTAGCAAATGCTACCGGGTTAGCCAGTACGGGGGGGTCTGTACTGCTGCAAAACCCGGATTGCTCACTAACCCACCACCCCAACCGATCCCTGGAATTAAAAGTAGCAGACCCATGGAATCCCAGACGGGAAAAGGGCGAAGTGGCAGAGGTCTATAAAGAGCTCAGGTGGTCCCGCCCACAGGGAAAATGGCTCATAGTCAGAAGCTGTTGCCCTATAACCACCAAATCAGTAGATACTCTGCTGGAAATCAAAGATGTAATCCAGCAAGGCGAAACCCAGGTCCAACAAATCTTGCAATCTGCAAAACCCTGAAACCCCTTCACCTGGAAAAATTTTTTGTGCTTAATTACAAGCACACTCAACACCACTCACATTTTTAATGCCTCTACCTGTTTCATTTGGACCTCCTTTGAAAGGCCTTTCTGGGCAGCTGCCCTGTTACCGGAAGCCCTTAATACCAGCATGCAGAATGGGCACGACCAGCAGTTTCACTCCTTTCAAGTCCCTCTGCTCAAAAGCCACTTTTCTAGCTTCAGCATTTGTTATATTGCCGCACAATCAAACTTCACATGTAACACAATTATCACGGTGGAAAAGACACTCCACGTGGAAACACACTTCTGGTGCAACGGGACCCTTACAAAAACCATAAACTCCTCCTCTCCCCTACCCTGCATCCCAGCAACTCTAGTTCCCCAGCTAAACCTCTATGGGGAAGCTGAGCTGTTGTCTCTTCTCCCTGATCCTCATAGTAGGCGGGAGATTTTTCTACCTGTACTTGTAGGATTGCCTCTTGCTTCTGCAGCTGCTGCCACAGGTGTAGGAGAGGTCGCATTAGGCCATAGCTTGACGGCCATGTCAGACCTTGAGGACAAACTGAATGCAGCCATCGGTGCCTCAAACGCGTCCCTCGACTCCCTTCAAAGGCAAATCACCTCCTTAGCGCAGGTAACCCCACAAAACCGAAGAGCACTTGACCTTTTAACAGCCGAAAAAGGCGGCACTTGTTTATTTCTGCAAGAACAATGCTGTTACTACATCAATGAAAGCGGCTTAGAAGAGGAGAACCTCAACGTCCTGACGAAACTGCAAAAAGGCCTTAACGAAAAGCAGGCTGTTGTTCAATCATCCTCCTGGTGGAACTCCCCTGTCCTGATGTGGCTAACCCCAATACTCACCCTAGTTTTAGTTATCTGCCTACTGTTAATGTTTGCTCCTTTTGTTTTAAGGTTCCTACAAGAGCATCTCAAGGAACTCTCTTGGGTGACAGTCAGTCAGATGCTGCTACACTCCTATGCCCCCCTTCCAGTCGAAGCACCTGCCAGCTAAAACCCCCTATCCAATGACGCCTTCACTCCGCAGGAAGTAGCCAGAAAGGCTACGACGCCCTAGTATATAAAAAGGCTGGAATGTAAGGCCTGGCCCGGTAGCCTCTGGCTGGAAGCCCCCACCCGAACTAAAACCGTGAAAATCTGGGCATACGGCTGTTCAAACTCAGCCAATCAGGACCTGCCCTGACAAACAAAGGACCCCCACTGCACATGGCCCGTGGCTATGCCCCCCAGCCATGGCCCATAGCTATGCCCCCGGCCCTAAAGCAGTGAAACGCCTCACCTACCACAGGAGGTCCCGTAGGCATCGTCAGCACCCCCACTAGCTAGCCTATATCTAATCTCGCCGCCCCCAGTGGGGCATGACTTCCCCAGCCCGCATCCTAAGCACCCGGACCTGGGAACCTCGCCCCGGGACAATAAATTTTAAACTCGGACTCAGTTTCTCTGATTTCTCAGTCGGCTACCGTCTAAAACATGACAACATTTTGTTTTTTAAAGAAAAGGTAAGCACATTACTATATGTAAGATTTAACTAGTTCATTTTGATTCCTTGTAACTTTGGAGACTGTAAAGTTACTTTTCTTCAAATATTACTACATCCGGGGAATGGACTGGATTCCATTCAGCTAGTCAGGTAATTCTGGGTTTTATCAAGTTACCTGCTTAGTTTGCCACAGCTGCTATGACAAATACTATACAATGGTTTGGCTAAAACAACAGAAATGGAGTCTCACGGTTTTGGAAGCTGGAAGTCCAACATTATGGTATTGGCAGCACTTGATTTCCCCAGGATTACGTGGTGACCTCCATCACATGGCCATCTCTCTGTCCTCGTACCTATTCCTCTGGCTTCCCACTGACCCCGCCTTCTGCCGACTGCTGGCTTCTGCCTTACTGGTTATAAGGACTGCTGTCACGGAGATGAAGGTCCACTTCGACTGCTTTGGGCCTCACCTAAGCAGGATTTTTCTTATTCCCGAATGAGTCCGCACTTTAATAGCATCTTCAAAGGTCCTTTTTACAAAGCGTTCTCACCCACAGGAACACAGATTAAGATTTAAGCATGTTTTTTTCTGCGGAATGATTCAATCCTCAACATTGCCCAACACAGCAAAGCTTCTCGAATCTGCCAACACCGTATATTGGAGCAAATAGAGATTTTGGCAGATAGTCTATGTTTCCTTGAAGGAATTCTTGGACTAGAACAAATTATTCCAGAGGTCACCGGCATTTGCCTGAATTTTTACTGGGTTTTTACCTTTCAATTTAGACTTTAGGATTCACCCTCACTGTCAAAGAATAGGGAAAAACAGAATTTCCAGCCTCAGGAAAATAGCACCAACATATTTACTTCTTAATAAACATATGATGATTTGAAGATGGTTAAGGGATTCCTGTAGTTTGCCCTCATTTTCTGAATTTGTCTTAAAAAACGTCTGCCTGCGTGTGCTGGGGAGGGGCAAGTTATAAATGTCCTTTCAAATTTCACCTATACAGGAACTACTTCCCACTTCATTCAATGAGGCCAAGAAAACTACAGACCAACATCCCTCAGGTACATAGCTTCAAAACTTCTAAACAACGTTCCAGCACATTTAATCCAATACTGTAGGAAAAGGATAACACATTATGACCAAAGTAACCTATATGGAGATAGAAAGCAGAGGAATGGTCGCTTGGGGTGTACGGGGGAAGGGGAAGGAGACGGAGGAAGGAATTATGAAGGGTCATAAGGAAACCTTTAGTGGTAATGGATATTGTTTACTATGGCGTTCGTGGCGATAGTTTTCCAGGTGAATACCTGTGTCAAAACGCTTCAAATTGTTCACTTCAAACATGTGCAGTTTACTGTATGCCAAGTACCCCTCCGTGAAGCTGTTCTTACCCAGCATCTCATCTGTGCGGTATCGCGCTTCGGGCGTTTGGGAGACTGGCGAGAAACACCGGAGTAGGAACAGGGCATCACCGCATTTTGTGTATTTGCGAATTCTCCAGAATTGATAACTTTTGGGGACACGGACTCACTCCGGGGGAAGGGCCTCTTCTAGGGTAAGGCTGAGAGTCTGGCTCACGAAGGCCCAGGGCGCCGAGAGGCCGCGGAGAGAGGGAAAGGGGCAGACGCTGACCAGAGCAGGGCTGCGCAACGACGGGCGTGGAGCCGGGTGACAGCGCGGAGGCCGGGGAAAGCCGAAAGCAATCCGGCAGTCAACTTTCGTGATGTAGTCCTCGAGGGCAGGATGCCTCCTGAAACACCGTGACACTCGCGCACGACGGCTGGTGTGTGTGTGGAAACACACGAGCGAAAGGAGAAAGGGCCTGGGCAGAAGGGAACCTCCTCCCAGTTCCCCGCGCCTCTGATCCCGCGAGCTGGGGGTCAAGAGAGGGGAAGCGCGGCCGCCCAGCGCTAGCGGCGCCGGGGGTAGGGACGCTGGGGGCGGAGACGGAGAAGGGGCGGGATAGCCCGACCGCGGAAAGTCGCGCGGTTCTCTTCACGACGTCGCGGAACAGCCATGCCGGGCCGCCTGCTGCGGGGCCTGTGGCAGCGATGGCGCCGCTACAAGTACCGCTTCGTCCCCTGGATTGCGCTGAACCTAAGCCACAACCCGAGGTGAGAGGGCGGGGAAGCCGGGCTGGGGTCGCTTTCCTCCAGCCTCGGGGGTATAGGCGGCGGCGGGGCCTAAAGCCTGCGGGATCGGAGGGGAGGGGAGCCGGAGGAGGCGGAAGGGCCTGAGATGGGCGGAACCCGAGGCTGGTGGAGTCGGAGGAAGGCGGAGCCTGAGATGGGCGGAACCTGTGGAGGTGGAGTCTGTGGGGGGCGTGGCCAGGGGCGGGGCCCGGAGCTGGTGAAATCTGGGGCAGGCGGAGCCCGGAGGTGGGCGCGGGACCTTGGGTGGGCGGGACCTTGGGTGGGCGGGGCCTGGAGGCCCATCTCCCAGCGCTCCCCGCGCTCCGGGACCTGCAAGGCTTGGGTCGCCGGCCTGGCCGCCTCTTAAGGTCTCGCCTTCCCGTGTGCGCAGTACCTCGGCGCTTGACCCCACCCTCTATCTTGACAGTAAACAAACTTTTCGAGAAGAAAACTTTTACCGCGTAAAAATGCGTGGCATTCTCTGTGTCAAAGCATAGTTGAATTTCTTTAGAAAAGCCACGCAAAGTCTATTTATACAGCTCGGTAGAAGTGTGATGAAAGCAACCCAACTCGGCTGTGAGGATGACAGCTTGAAATAGTTACCGCATAAAAACGTGCAGAAAGCACCTAAAACTACGTCGCAGTGTTGGGTTTATAGTATGTATTTAGCTCTGTAGGGGAAATGCTAAATCCTACCTGAAGAAAGGGATCTAGCCGAGTGCGTCGTAGTGGGATCAGTGTTACTGTCGGCTTTATTGTGTCGTGCTAATTGTCTGGAAGAAGTCAGTCTTCTGCTCCCTGAATATGCAGGCAGGTCTCCATTGAAGTCCAATTAACAACCAGGGAGCATTCCCAAAGTTTCATATACGGAAACTCGGGAATTCAGATGCATCATTTCCGTAGACTCAGGAGGCAAGAATTGCTTCCTTTTTGTTCAGAAATAAAAATAACACACAATTATGAGAATAAAAACGATGTAGTCTATAGAGAAGTAAGTATTTCTGGGAGAAAATGTGACGAAGTATATATGAGTTTAAATTTGTCTTTGAAACTACTCGCGTATATTACGAGCCTTTGCAATGTGAGTGTATTCATGTGTTCAAGTGGCTGTGGGTGTCGGGGGGGAAAAAGTTGAGCTGTTTCTGCTTCTGAGTCTGCCACTTACCAGCTTTAGGAGCTTGGGCAAGTTCCCTAACATCTCCAAGCTTCACTTTCCTTGTATGCAAAAATGAAATAATATATGTAAGGACCCAATAGCACTTAGCACAGAGTGGCCAATATAAGTATGTGCAGTTAGCTTACCTGCGTACTGTTGGGAGTTGGGTAACTAGAGCTGCCCCAAACAGTTTTTTTCTGTACTTCTTAATTTTATACCCTTCAAATACATAACAATAATAGTTTTTTAAGGCCAGGAACCCAGAAGGCATCAAGCAACTTTTATCAGTTGAAGGGTGGTGAATAGAAACTTTTCCCATTTTCAGGACACTCCGATATGTTCCCGAGGAATCCAAAGACAAAGTTATCTCAGATGAAGATGTCCTAGGAACATTACTGAAAGTTTTCCAGGCTCTATTCTTAAATGATTTCAATAAGCAATCAGATATCTTGACTATGCTACCAGAACCTGTTAAATCAAAATATCAAGACTTGCTGCCAGTACAGCATCAAAGAGTGAAACTACTTGAATACAAACATCAACAGCAAATTATCTTTAAACCAGAAGAAGTTCTTTATAATACGTTGGGTTTCAGTGTTGCCCTAGCAACTAGCTCATTGATTTCTGCTGGAAAAGGTGTCTTCGTTACTAAAGGATTGGTACCAAAAGGCGCGGTAGTATCTATGTATCCTGGTAATGGCATGATTAATATCATTTGCCAAGAGTTTCTTATATATAGATAAATATAAGTTCAACAAAATGCCTAGCCCTGTAATCCTTAGAATAAGAGATTGAATTGGAAATTCAAGTTTCCATAGATTTCTTTAATCCTAATTTAGAAATTTCCTGATTGTAAATGATTTTATGTGTTAGAAACTTTCTGGAATATTAGTTGGGATAAGTGCATTTTTCTTCTAAGAAACTTTTCTAGTCAATGTTTAAATTTAGGAGAATGTAGTATGTCCTACTTTGATAAAATATATTATGTAGAAAGCACTAGACAGTAATTCAGTTTGGCTTGGTTATTTAATTACTAAAGGTAAAAATGGTATGGGTTAAAATATGAAAGATACTATTTAAAACCATAAGTCACTGAATAAAAGCCTTCCTGCTATTTCTACACTTGGAAAGTAAAGCTATTTCTTTGGTCAATGATTAGAGTATGCTCAGTAGAATATATTGTTTGTTAAATGAACATTGTGTTACTGGTATGGTACAAAGTATTTGTGAATGGTGAAGTCAGATAGACTTATGTATTTAAAAAGTCATTCTGCTGCTAATTTTATGTCCCTAAGCAAGGGAATCTCAGTTTCCTCATTCCCTTGTATACAACTAACCTAACTCTGGAAGTACTAAATAGAAAAAGCCAGCAAATAAATAAATATAATAAATAGACTAACATGTACATGGGAAGCACCCAGTAAATATTTTCTCCCTTCCTCCTTTGCAGTGAAAGGAGAAAACAACCTGAATGTCAGACTCAAAAATTCTTGTATATGTCTTCATTATTTTATTTTTTTTTATTTTTGACATGGGCAGGCTCCAGGAATCAAACCCAGGTCTCCAGCATGGCAGGCAAGAATTCTGCCACTGAGCCACCTTTGCACTGCCCTATGTCTTCATTATTGAATTGATTGTTCACAAAATGCATTTCTTAAAGGACTCCTTAATAGATGTATAATCAGACTCTACTTTTTAAAAATATGATTGTGAAACTTAACCTAAAATATGATATTAACATTATTACTAACAAAGATAGTCATATGTTATTTGACTGTGTGGACAGGGTGGCATTGTGCTCAATTTGCTACTGAGCACTGTTGAACGGGAAAAATAGCCAAAGAGAATGTGATGGTCCACATAGGAGGTGAAACATTAGAAATATATGGAGGAAATAAAGCAGATTCCTCCATTTTGTGTTTATGTTCCAGAGAAAGGTCCTTATCATAATGTTTATGATTTTTGCATGTTGCTGTAATATGTCTTTGTCTTATTGTAAATAGGTACAGTATATCAGATGTATGAGCCAATCTTTTTCCAGTCCATTGGGAATTCATTTATTTTTAGATGCCTAGATGGGGTCCTCATTGATGGAAATGACAAAGGAATATCAAAAGTTGTATACAGGTAAGGTGATGCCCAGTTTAGATTTCATTATAGGAAATAGAACCATGTTTACCGCAATGGCGATGAACAATATCTTTGTACTTTTAATAAAAATCTATTAAGGAAGCTGCTGTGTAGCAACTCAGTTGCCCTGTTAACTAAACAAAAAAAAAATTTAAGAGAAATTACACTTATATGGTGTTTTAGTCTGTAAACTGCCAGAATGCGATATACCAGAAACAGAACAGCTTTTTAAAAGGGATTGATTAATTTATATATTTACAGTTCTAAGGCCATGAAAATGTCCAACTTAAAGCAAGCCTATAAAAATGTCCAATCTAAAGCATCCAGGAAGAGATACCTTGGTTCAAGAAGACTGATAATGTTCAGGTTTTTTCTCTCACCTGGAAGGGCACATGGCAAGATCTGCTAGCTTTCTCTTCAATAGCTTTAATGTCCATTCTGTTAGCTCTATCAGTTCTGGTGGCTCTGGTAGCTCTAAAGCTTTTTCCAAAATGGTTCCCTCTCAAAGGGCCCCAGTAAGCAACCCCACCTTGAATGGGTGAAGACACATCTCCTTGGAAACCATCTAATCAAAAGTTACCACCCACCACTGGGTGGGTCCTGTCTCCATGGAAGCAATCAAAAAGCTTCCACCCAGCAATATTGAATGAGGATTAAAGAACTTGACTTTTCTGGGGTATGCAATAGATTCAAACCAGCATATGTGGTTTTAACATTAATTTTGTATGTTTGAATTCTGTTTTAAGATGCAAAAGAATAGTCCCTTAGCTAATGCTTTCACAAAACTGTTTCAGATCTTGCAATGGGAGAGATCAACTTGGCCCTTTAAAAATGAGTGATACTACATGGCTAACATCAGAAATTCATAATCCACTGGCTGTAGGACAGTATGTCAACAATTGTTCAAATGGTATGTTGGCACCATGAAACCGTGAGACTTGATGTAAAATGACAGTGGGTAATTGTGCTCCTTTGCCTTATGACTAACTGTGATAGACAGTTGAGTTTAACATCTCAGCTATTCAGAGCTCTTAGTAACTATGACTTTTTGAGGGCAGATATCACAGGGAGAATTTGGGGAAATAATGATACATGTTTATTGGAATTTTAAAATTTTACTGTTTTCTGATTTTATGGTGAATGTAGGCAATTGATAACCATTGCCCTTTTGGTCATTATTATTTTAGCATTTGTTTTATGGTTGTTAGAGATGATTTTGTTAGTGACTCAGTATAGCTTTATAGATAAATCACTAGATTGGTATCCCCTTTTTGATGCTATGTTTATGAGCCAGCTTATTTTTTCTGGAACTTGTTTTCACAATAAACAAAATTCTGCTCATCTGGCCTAGACCTTAAGATTAGGGAGACATGAATTTGAAGCCTGACTCTTCTACTTAATCTATAATAACCTTTCTAAGTCTATTTCCTGATCTCCAAAAAGTAAATAATAAGGCCTATTTCGATTTATACATACATATATATGTATACATATAGCTATATAAACATATACCCCCACACATATAGCTGTGTAAACATACACACACATAGATGGGTATGAGTTCATCCAGCAGAGTGTGTGGAACATAATAATGATGAATTATTTGGGGCCAGGCTCTCATAGTTTAGAAAACTATTTGTAAAGTGTCATAATCTAATACTATTTTCCATGACCTTGTGTCCTGGCTGTTTCTAAAAATTGTGTGCTTTTTCCTAGAAAGAGCTGCTAATGTCTGTTATCAGGAATTTGATGTGCCTGCAGTTTTCCCTATAGAACTGAAGCAGTATCTTCCAAACATTGCCTACAACTCTGACAAGCAAAGGTTAGTCTTCTAAAAGAGCAGTTTCTGTCCCCTGCCTTATGTTCTTAAATGTATATTTTTTCTAAGAAAAAGCTAATACATTATAGGGTAATTTTTTTTTTTTTTTTTTAGTGGAAAATTAGAAGTAACTCAGATTTTTATGTTTATTATCCCGTAATCAGTTGAAATAGGCTCATTTGGAATTAAAACTTTTCCATTAACTTAGAGCATTCTGGTTATGATTACTCTTTTTTTTTTTTTTTTTACTATGTTTTACTTTGCAAGTATTAACCTTATATTTTTTTGACATGATTCTGTTGTTTTTCCTAGCCACAAAATCTTCAAATATGCTTTTACTTTAATCAGGTTAAATATCATCTTTTTCACTTCATATGAGAGCACCTAGTTGAAGAAAGGGGACACATTGCACTATTATTTCTTTTGCCATTTCACTATTAGGTTAGGAGTCCTGACAGTGAAAAAAAAAAGAGATCCAGGAGAGATATATTTTTAATGTAACATTTTCTATTCATTAAGTAGAAAGTCTACTGAAAATATTTAAACATTTGAAAAATATGGGCAATTCTGTAGAGCTAAGACTTCTTTCTTTATTAACAGTGCTGTAGGAGGATATTACCTGTATATCATTTCATCGAGCTACCAGTGGCTAGCAAACTATAACTTTCGTGGGTCCCATTGAATTAGTCTTTTAAGAGGGATGGTATTTAAAACTTGGGCTATTCCTTGTACTTAATATTTGCTAACTTTTGTGTCTCTCTGTGTTTTGTGTATTTAACAACTAGATTTTCTTAGCCACATAATTTGGGTCAGAATATCATTACCATTCAATAAGTAGAGAAAAAGATAAATGAGTAGGAATTTGAAGGTGTGCATATAAACTGTCTTACTAAGTGTGTCTAAAAAATGTATTTTTAAAAATTTCCAGTTAATTTTTTTTATATTCATCATCATGATTTCTTAGAACATTTGCATCAATTTGGAAAAAGAAATAAAAAGAAAACAGAAAAAAATTCATACATACCATACCCGTTACCCCTCCGTTTCATGATCATTAGCATTTTAGTCTACTAAATTTATTTTAACATTCGTTCCCCCTATTATTTATTTATTTTAATCTATATGTTTTACTCATCTGTCAATTAGGTAGCTAAAAGGAGCATCAGACACAAGGTTTTCACAATCACACAGTCATGCGAAAGCTGTATCATTATACAGTCATCTTCAAGAAACATGGCTACTGAAACACAGCTCTACATTTTCAGGATTTCCAGAATTTTAAGTAATGTTTCCAGTGTCACAGAATTCAAAGTTAGGAATTTTTATTAATTCTAAAACTTCACTTAAAAATCTTTAATACCAATTTGGGGGGCTTGAACATATAAACAACATTTTCAGAAAAGGTAATTAGTTTTATAAACTTACAGATTTGAGGTTTTCTTAAGTGACACAGAACAGACATTCTATTTTAGAAATGTCCATAAGGGATTAGAATTATTTCCTCATGGAAATCAAATATATAAACTAAGATGGTAGTAAGGAATCTGATTAGAAAGAAAGTTAAATCTACAAAACCCTATTGATTATATTAAAATATGAGCTTGTACCTATTAATACTTCTAACCTTTGTATTCACTTTTCTAGCACACTTCGATGTGTTGTTCTTGTTGCACTCAGGGACATCCAGCAAGGAGAAGAGCTATTTTCAAACTACTACACAATTGTCAGCTAACTGTGGATCTGTAATTAGGTTTTCTCGTCAGCTGTTGAGTTAATTCTAAATATTTTTTGTTAATCATTTCTCTGTGTTCCACCTGTAGAACAAATTCCTTAAGACCTAATTGGCGTAAGAATTTTTGTTTTTATTGGTATTGTATTTATGTTTCAATGCCATGATAAAAGCCATTTGCGTCATTACAGTTTCAAATGTGTAAAGCAATTTCAATTTTATTTGGTTCTCTCCTAAATACACAGTGGCTCATTAAATTAAAACGTACTGCCTGAACTTATCATTTCAGTTTTTCTTTTGTTTATTTTGTGTATCTCTGTGGTAGTTTATAAAATTTTAGCCAAGTCCTCAGCAGTTCTTGTACTGTTTACATGTATAAACCTCTGTAAAAACTTTATTCTTACAAAGTAAAGTAAAAAACATCTCTTCTAAGTTATTGCTGCAAAGAAGAAGCTAAGCCTACATATAATTATGCCTAAGAGTCACCCCTAGAGAGCCTCTTTTGCTACTCAGATGTTGTCTCTCTCTCTAAGCCAACTTGGCAGGTGAACTCACTGCCTTCTCCCCTCTGCTGGACATGACTCCCAGGGATGTAAATCTCCTTGACAACGTGGGACAGGACTCCTGGGATGAGCTGGGACCTGTCATCAAGGGATTGAGAAAGCCTTTCAGAACAAGAAGGAAAAGAGAGAAATTAGACAAAATCTAGTTTCAGTGGCTGAGAGATTTCAAACAGAGCTGAGAGGTTATCGTGGAGGTTATTCTTATGTATTTTTAGTTTATGGTGTATTGGAGTGGCTAGAGAAAAGCATCTGAAACTGTTGAACTTGTACTCCAGAAACCTTGATTCTTGAAGATGATTGTATAATTATATAGCTTTCACAGTGTGACTGTGATTGTGAAAACCTTTGTCTGTTGCTCCTTTTATCTAGGGTATGGACAGATGAGTTAAAAAATATGGATTAAAAAAATAAATAAATAATGGGGGGAAAGGGTAAAATAAATTGGGAAGATGGAAATATTAGTAGACAGTGAGAGGGGGAAGGATACGGGGTATTGGATATATGAGTTTTTTCTTTTTCTTTTTTTTTCTGGAGTGATGCAGATGTTCTAAAAATGATCATAGTGTTGAATATACAACTATGTAATGATATTGTGAGCCATTGATTGTATACTATGGATGGACTCTGTGAAGATTTCTTAAAAATATTTTTTAAATAAAAAGTAAAAAAGTATAAAAAAAGAATACCTATTCTAAAATGGAATTTATGTTGTCATCAGTAAATGTGTGTGTGTATGTGTAATTTAAAGATTGTTCTAGCTGAGAAAGAGGAAAATGTGGGGTCATTATATACTATTTTCTCTACCCTCATGTTTTGACATTTCTACATGCCAAAGAAAAAAAAATTAAAAAAGAGCAGAGAGATCCTTTGAGAGATCTTTTAGCATGGTGTTTTCACTTCCCAACTGCTAAACAAATACCATGGGTTGGCTTAACAGTGAGAATTTATTGACTCAAGGTTTTAAGGCTAGGAGAAGTCTGAAATTGAGGCCTCAGCAAAGAGATGCTTTCTTCCAGAAGACTGTCACGTTCTGGAACTGGCTGCCAGAATCCTTTGGCTTTTCCATCACATGGCAATACATATGGAAACATCTTTCTCTTCCAGGTTCTGTTGACTTGCAGCTTCTCCCTATGGCTTCTCCTTCCGTGTCCAATTTCCTTTGCTAATCAGGACTTCAGGTGCACTGGCTTAAGGCCCACCCACATTCAGTATAAGCTCACCTTAACTAATAACATCTTCAAAGGCCGTATTTACAAATGGATTCACATCCACAGGACAAAGGGTTGAAACCTGAATGTGCCTTTTGTAGGTACATGATTCAATCCCAAACATGGGAACATAGCTAAAAACTGGCTTTGGTAGGAGGAACATTTATTCCCCACTTGTGTTTCTACAGTTTAAGAAACACAAGCTAGGCTCTATTAGCACTAATGCCCCAGGCCTCTTTCTCCATCTGTAAGAGGAAGAGAGAGTTCTCTGAGAGTCAACTTTGGTGAACTAGGTAGGCTTAGACTCTTCTAGTTCCTTCCCTGTAGACTTTGTCAGCAGCAGAGTGTCTGGCCTGCTCTCTACCCTTGCTGTAGCCAGCTGGACCATGTTGTTTGAGAGTCTAGTTCAGAGGTGGGGTATTAGTAATGCGACTAGGCCACAGCTCTGAAGCCAACTCCTCCAAAGCTGCTAATAGTTACTTTAATCTCCATTGACCTGACTCCAGCATCTCAGTTCCAGATTTGGATGGGGTAAAAGTTGTTTTCTTTATTGGGCTCCTTAAGCCCTAATGTAGAATCTGCATAACCAGAATTTACTCTGACCATCTTCACTGCTACCTTTTTGATCAAAGCCACCAGGTTTTCTTACCTGGTTTATTGAGAATTAAAAAGCCTCCTAATTGCCTTCTGTTTCTATTTCTGTCCTCCTTCCACCCTCATACACACCCCCTGCACCCCTACCCCTCCTACAGACTATTTTGAGCACAGCACCAAGAGCGATCCTTTAAAAATGTAAGATCTTGACTCAAGTCTGCTCAAAACCCTCCAGTGACTCATTTCACAAAGTAAATGCCAAAGCCCTTCACCTACATGATCTGGCCTCTGATCTCATCTCCTGTCTCCCCCTTGTTCATGCCACACCCCAGCCATACTGGCCTTCTTGTCAGGTATTCCCACCTCAGGACCTTTACAACCTGTTCTCTGCCTGGAATGATCTCCAGATATCTACATTTTTACATAGCTCAATCCATACTTTTCTGCCACCCTCTCAACGAGGCACCTTGCCTAACCACCCTATATAAATTTAAATAACCCACTCCCACCCCTGACAATCCTAGTCCATTTCCCTACCTTATTTTTCTCTATAGCATTTATCACCAATTATCTCCCCTTAAAAGAATATTCAATGGAGTTCAAGTACCTAGAACACTAGTGGCCCAACAGTTGACATAAACCACTGAATGAAGGAATGACTGAAATACAGGTTAGTCCCAATAGCTCTCATTCATTTGCCTCACAGTTAAGAGAGTTTTTGTTGTTGAATCAGGATAATCAAGGTAGTCTAAGGTATAACTTGTGTTAAGAGGCTTCCATTTGGTATTTAGCGTGTATGTAGACACACATCCGTGAGAGGATTTGACTCTTTTTTCCAAGCTTAATTTTTTGTCACCAAGATCCTAAAAAACTAGCTCATCTTGTAGTGAAGCCAATCTACTTGATCAAGACCTGTAATAGAGATCATTATGTAAAATATGGAAACTGCTCCCTTGAACATGTTAGGCAAGCTTCGAAATGCAAAAAACTTAGGCACCATATTTTTGTGGGATCTGTCAGAACAATTATAGTGAAATATTTCCATAAGAAAGAGACCACCAATATTTTGGGCCCACTGTTCATTTTCTTAGGCATGACAATGACACTGGTTATGTAGGAAGATGATTATTCATAGTTTTGGCAAATTAGGGGCCAAAGTGTTTAGGTGTGAAGTATTACAATGTCTATGACAAATAGTTCAGAAAAAAATAGATCAAATATGGCAAAATGTGAACAACTGTTCAATCTGGGTTTCCTTTATGCTCCCTTTCAACTTTTCTGTGTACTTGAAGTTAGTTCTTTTAAAAAATTAAGGAAAAAAGTCACCTTTTGCTTAAGAATAATTTAAGTAATCAATTGTTTAGTGAATACCTACTATGTAAAGGGTCTTGGAGGGATACAAAAAGTAAAGCATGGCTCCTGCCTATGAAATGCTCGTGAGTATAAAGCTTGCCTAGTAATATGACTTGGTCTAGTATAGAAGGGAGGGGTGCATGGCATGAAGATATTTTAAAAAATAAAATTTTAAGGTGGAATAGACATGTTCATTTTTCATACCAAAATATTTTGTTTATAAATGTCTTCATTTCTTACATGCTCATGAAATTCTTTTATGAATTCTGTACCAGAAAACAACTTTGTGCAATATTAGTTATTAGTCTTATCTGTTTGTAAAAACATGCCACATCAAATCCAGGTGGGCACATGGAGTGTGTCTCTATAATAAATATCAGTTATTGCACATTAAACCTGGAAAAACGTGAGAATTGTATTCTGTGCTCCTGTGCAGTTTTGTCACAGAGAACCTAGACAGGCGCAGAAAGAGGATGATGATGATGAACAGTCACTTATCTGTTATCTGTCACTTATCTGTACAGTCACTAGCTGTCCCAGGGACTAGTCTGAATGAGAATGAAGTATATATGATGAAACGTAAAGTGAGATATGTCAGAGAAGCTGTAGGTTTAACAAGTATACCATTGATGGAAATCAATAGCTAACATGGAAAAGGTCTAAATTATAGAGATTGTTCTGCTTTCCTGAGACTTCTCCCTCTCCTGAAAGCCCAAAGCACTACATCGCTCCCATACCCCCACAGCAGGTCTGTGCATCTCCCCAGAGCCCCACAAAATAAGATTCTCAGATGTCTCGCCAACAAAGGAATGTGGTCTGAGATGAGTAACCAAGGCAGAGTCAAGGTTTGCTTTCATTTTGTCCTCCTCTTGCCCTGCCACAAAATCTGGGTATTATGGACAGTCTGATCACTGCATTTTAAGAATTGAAGATTCTTAGCCTGAACAGATGAACTTAAGAAAAGACAGAAAAGTCTCTGAAGCCATAAATATTATGGATAAGGAAAATTAGTTCACCGTTAAGCATATTATGTCAAATAATAATCTGATCAAATTTCAGACCTAATGTCTTCCTAACAGTTATGGCTACCTAGAACAGTGTTTAAAGCATAGCAGAAATTTCCTAAATTAAACTAAAAGTATGATCTTTGGGATGGTTAGAATTTTATTACAAATGTTAAACCATTATAGAAGATATAAAGAAA
Organism: Tamandua tetradactyla; assembly: GCF_023851605.1. Taxonomy (NCBI): domain Eukaryota; kingdom Metazoa; phylum Chordata; class Mammalia; order Pilosa; family Myrmecophagidae; genus Tamandua; species Tamandua tetradactyla. The sequence goes on from NC_135335.1 coordinate 103,538,951, forward strand.
ACTTATTTTGCCTAAAGGACCTTATCACTAACCTATCAAAAACCTCATTTACTATATCTAAAACTAATTTAACAGCAATAAAGTAGCTACGCATTTGGTAAAGCTCAGCATTCATTAGATAAAAAAATCTATTTGTGGCAAATACTCACACGAACCAAGAGAAAAAAAAAACAGATTTCCAGATTTTTATTTCTGGAACTGTACACCAGGTATTAAAGTACAACAAATACAAAATGATGCTCAAAAAAATCAGTGTTTATGTACAAATATTAAAATCAATGCAACAATAGCAACTTCCTCTTGAACATCTGATACTAAAATTTGTTCTGATTGTCACTATTTATGTCAAACTCACAGGGTATTTATTTCAAACTGGAACAACTGGAATCACTGGTCAGCTAAGAGGAATAGTAAGATTTACCATATTTAACAACAAAACTAAGTTTCCTTTTAGTGAAAAAATCAGGTACTTTTAAAAAAACATAGTAATGTCAGTATTTTTAAAAATTTCAATAGCCATTTGTAGGCAATGTGCTTTGAAACTGGGCAAACAATAATATCCTTGGTGGTCAGGTTTATTTGTTAGTTTACATTCATAGTTGAAAAATTCACTAGAGACTTTGGTTAAATTAAATAGTATCACTATGCTCTATTAGATCTGATGTTCTCAAATATTTATGACCCTCAATTTTAAAAATTAAAAAGGAAACAATTGCACAATTCTTTGACCTAATTGTACACACTTTAGTATTTTTTTAAACAGTATTCTACATCTTCAAGTAAATTCAGCAGTTGACCGCGACAAGAGGAAAATAAACATTTTAAAAGCTAGCATGAAAAAGATGAAGTACAACTAACAAAAGTAAAGTATTGCTATAATCACAGCACCAGTTAACACTTCTAAATGAATCCACTGTCCTCTTCAAATTCCCTGTACATAAAAGATACATCAGCCAACACTGCAATTGCTCATCATGGATTTTTGGTTTGTTCATATGAAAATATTGAGGCAAAGGAAAAACAAAAAGAATTCATCACAGTTTGTTATAAGAATTGTGCTTAACACTTGATAATAAAGGCATTATTATTTCTTCATATGATTGCAAACTGGTTATTTTCATGCTCTCAAACGCAATTCTTTTAATAAACAGTAACAAATTCTCTAAGATGCTTAAGCAGAAAGAAAAAACAGTAAATCCAGGTTTTAAAAGGAAATTCAATAAATAGTTATTTTACATGGATAAAGTCAAAGTGGTACAATTTATGAATGTCACATCAAGCATGCACAAAAATGGTATTATACATGGCAGAAGTAGTCAGAAAATATTGAATTAGATCTAAAAAGATAAGAAGAATTTATACATATATACAAAAATCTTGCAAATTATTGCCTCATTTTAACAAAGAATTAAAAGTAAACATTACCAGCTAGCTAGCACTCTCTAAGAGGCTAAAGTCAGATTGGCATTTAAAAATCTTTCAGACTAGCTGGAATTTATTTCTCTCATACCATTTTCTGGATTTTGGTCAAAAATCTTTATTAAATAACTAAAGTGTCCATTCAACTTGCTGATAATCCAAACTTTAGATAAGAAACACTGTTTCCCTCTTATATCAAGATCCCAGCAATGCATAGATAAACTGAATATATTACTGCATCAGCTACTGAGAATGGGCATGTTATTTAAGTGCAACTGGTATTAGCATTCAGTCATCTTTGTGTAAATTATTTTATACAGACCAGCCACTGTAAACCTAGAGTCAAAATTAAAGTTGTAACAATGGAAGATTATGGCCAGAATCTTACTAAATTACAGAAAAGGTACTCATTTTTAGCAAAACAAAAACAAAAACAAAAAACCAGTTCGAAGTTTAGCACAACACAGCAATAAGAAGCTGACAACTTGGATAAAAATATTAAAAGTAACATAGGGCCCAGGCTACCCATCATTTACTGTGTGCATATAGGAACGCTAGACTTTAAATGTATAAATTAGAGACTGATTTTAAGTTATTACTTTAACTACTTTTGTCCACTGGGCTACAAACTAAATTTTATAGTAAATGTGCTACTGCGTAAACACTTCAAAGCAATCTTCATTAAAATGCTGCAAAGAAAAATGAGAATACACATCATCCAAAACTAAGGATGTCATTGCAGTTCACAGTTTGTATAATAAATACCCTCCCTTTCAATCAGTACTAAGGTCACTACATTCTATCTACTTGTCAGCACAACCTTGAAGCAACTTATACTTACAAATACCAGCAATGCAGCCAAACATTTAAGTTTTTTGCAAAGCAACAAAACTAGTAGAAATCAAATTAAGACGGTGGAAAAAAAAGTAAAATTGTTTTAACTGTACTATAAAAGCAAAGCACATTACATCCTTATACTGCATTATATATTGTTTGAATTCACCTTACAACTTAAAGATTCAAAATGGCCAAAGTTTTTGACAATGGCTTCAAATTCATAATGTATGGAATAAAAATAAAACTAAGTTTGAGATGCATCTGAAATATCTATCACTTTTTAAAACTTAAAGTGGTAAATAAAGTACCAATCTATTTTAGATAGGAACTCACATTTTTCTTCCCAAATGTTCAAACTAAACAAAAAAGTTTAAATATACTTCAAGGTTCTACTGCTTTAGCTATAAAATCTAGAAGTTCCTCCTAAATATTAACCCTTTGAACTGCAGTGCCGAAACAATTTAAAAGGTGTCCGAAAATGTAAACCAATGAGTGGGAGCATCTTAGGCTTTGTAGACTGTGCCTCTGCACGTCAACTGCCGCAGGATAAACGCAATTATAATGACCGGTATGATTTTTAGGATTACAATCTTCGACAATGGTGGACAAAACCCCATTTGAATATCGTTATCTTCAAACATCAAATTTTTAGCCAATAAATAAAGTTACACAGAAATCTTCTGGCAGTAAAATGAGCGATTCTGTGTAAAGTAGCCCTGGTCTAGAATTTTGAAACAGGATCCAAGCAAGCGTCTTCATAATTTGCACGCAGTTCCGTGTGCTGGCTTCCATAAAGATGGACTTGCTGTTTTGTAAACTGAAGTGCTCTAGTTGAACAACATGAGAGAAGTTTCCATTTAAAAAAATCCTTGCATGTTTGTGCAGTTTAAAGAAACCTACCCCTGCTTTTATTTAATTAAGAAAATAAAACCAAAAAAATGCTACATTAAGCAGGGGTCAGGATCGGTACCTGTAAACATGGTTATTCCACTGCATCCATTTCGGCAAAAGGAATTTTACACAAAAAGAAGCCACTCCATTCAGTTCAGAACTTCCGTGCTGGTTTTGAGCTGGTGGCCTCTGTCTACAGGTTTTAAAACTGGGAGTGAGGGCAGTGGGGAACAGAAAATTATAGAAAAGTAAGGGAATAGGAAGGAGGTATTGGGGGATAAAGAGAGAAGCAGAGCTTAAAGCTGCACCACAGAGTTCAATCTTAGTTCCCACTCTGCTGATCATAGTTCATTTCCACATTTATGGATTGAAAAATGAAAATACTCTTGATAAATCAAGATATAGTTCTATACATACTGACATCACTGATGTCATAGTGAAAAAAGGTTCAAACTTCCAGTGAAAGACTAAGCAAACCTGACAGTTCCCCTCAAGTTTACTGATACTGCACACCCACTGTTTCTGGGCGCTTCACTCGGAGTGGAGGGCAGTGTGCTGATGCAAAGTGTGAGCACTGATGAAACCATTGGTCTCGTTGGCAGACAGACTGCCAAAGTCAGCTACAGAGACAGCCATTTTGGCACTGGTGATGTGATGTGTATGATTTTCAAAGTCCACACCCAAATTATTTACAGAAACCTCATTCATAAAGGATTCAGGAACAGCAATGCCCATTTTCAATCTCTTCGTTGGTCTCTCTGACTCTTCGCTGCACATGTTCATAGGGTTTAACTCCGAGTGATAAAATCCAGTCTCAAATAAATTAAAACAATCACTTTCCCCATTGTTGGGTAGGGTAAGTAAGTCTTCTGTTACAACAGGCACATGATTTACTTGTCCACGGGGTGTGTTGCCCAGTGGAGGAAAGCTATCATCCAAACAACTCACATCCGTGGGGCTGCAGACGGTTGCTACACTGTTGGTCAAAGCTAAAAAAAAAAAGAAATGGGAAACAGTTTAATTAAGGGTTTGAGGACACAATTTTGCCCCAAGCTGTACTAAAGGAACACCAAAAATGTTTACCTGTCAAGTCACTGGCAGTGAAAGAGTTCAGAATGTTCAGCTGCTGATCAGGAATAGGCTCAGGTCGGTTAGAAGTTAAGGCTGAAGAATTTACTGTACCACCCAGAGCTTCTGTTTCATCTACTAAACGATCCATATAATCCCTGAAAAACAAAACCCACTAATTTTATGATTGCACATCACAATTAAAAACAAAGAGCCACTGAAATCAAGTCCATGATACTTACGTTACCCCAGGGTGATGGTTATATCGTTTCTTTCCAAATCTTGTTTGTTGAGCAAAGTAATCATAACGTTCAGATTTCTTCCACATATAATAGAATGCTACACATTCAGCAACTGTTCTAGTTCTCACCTAACAAAAACAAGGTAGATTTTAAAAAATAAACCAATAAACTAAACCCATTTTTTTTTAGTAATTTTTTTAACATTGGAACTTCATTTCATGGATCTTATTTTCTATCTTCCCAATTGTGAAATTCTGAACACTTTATTAGTAACCTCCAGCATATGTTTTCAAATGTACGCTATGTAATAATGAAGCTACTTTCAAAGGCCCAAGGTATTTTTAAATTGGAATGTATTGTGCTTCCAGAAATTATCTTACACCTTTACTGAAAATTCTAAAATACTAGTATCCTTTACTTTTCTTCTTTGAATTCTCACTGTGATTCTGACTACAGCAGGGGTTGTTACACTGGGATTAACTGATCTGTGAGGGGACTATGACTGAGCTTCATACAGGTCTATTAACTCCCCAAATTACACACAGGTACACTTTTCTGAGAAGGGCCATAGCTTCATGAGATTCTCAAAGGGTTCCATAATTCAAAAGAGGTGAAAAACCCTGGGAAAGGATCAGCACTCTATTACAAATGGAATTTCCTAGCTAAAGGCAGAGTTTTCCCCATCCAATATGCATCAGCTCTTAGTTCCAACAGAGTTTGTAAGACCAACAACAACAAAATTCTAGCCTCACCAACTCGGCACCACACACAGATAGGGGCTTGTCTAACTATATACAGATACAGGCAGGAGTTCAGACATAGACTAAATTCTGTGTCCTAATCCAGTGAACACTCTTCTCTTTTGCTTACTCAGTATCCAACAAAGAAGTTTCAGTATTTCTATCCTGATTAGCAAGCTTGTTATGATATAAGATCACTTATGTAGGGACAAGTTTTTTAAACCAAGAAATATAGTATACCTTTCAATAAACATTATTAACTTAAGTCTTCTCATAATAATATAGGCTTCTTGGGGACAGAGACCTGTTCTGTCTTGTTCACTGATGTATCATCATTAGTGCCTAAAACAATGTCTGGTAAGTAGGACTTAATTACTTATGCAATGAATGGATAGAGTAAATTTCATAAATGACTGCTAAATTGTTTTTTTTATTTAAAAGGTCAACGCAGATTTTCTTAAAAACTGTTTTATATATTGACTAAATTAAACATGTCACTTTATCTTTGAGAAAATCTTAGGCTTTTAATATATACAAAATGTATAAGCTATTGACCCATCTACCCAAATATTTCAGAACCTCTTCCTTCAGGATGGAGAGGAATAATAATAAATGAAGCATATTTCAATGGGACTTAACTATTCTAAACTATTATAATACATTTTTTAGATGCTTCTGGTAACCAATATTTCTTCTTTCAGCAAATTAACTGCAGTTATCACTGCTAAAGAGGAACATTTTTTGAGGCCACAAGCTTTTGAACAGCGAGGAAAGAAATGAAAGCCAAGGAAAAAGGAAGAGTTAGACTTCCTAAAAAATATGGTGACTCCATTCTCAGCAATTAGAATGGTATGATAACAACATATGCCCAAAGACGTGCAAAATTACTATCAGTCATCCCTCAAGCAAGCTATGGCATCTAAGAGCAAATTTCTGTCATACTTACAGCAATATCAGAAGATTAATGGAGTAGAACATTAACAAATTGTTGCTGGTTTTTTTCCTACTCATGGCAGTAGCAGTAACTTATAGTTTCTTACATTCATTTTAATTACTAAGTAATTTCTTTCTACTAATTTGCCTAATATTTACCTTATTCTTCTGTATAAGATGAAAATCTTTTCCAAAGAGCATGAGTGCATGTTCAAAACTGCGGCATTCTTCCTCTGTCCATGCAGTCATTCCTTCTAAAGAAATTTCAGAACAAAATTCAATGGCCTCAAAATTCTTTGACGTGAATCACTGACTTATTTTCAGTATGTTTTCCCTGTAAAAGGCCATAAACTCAGAAAAAAAAAGAATTCTGCATTTAGGAGATTTCAGTTAGGTTTACCAAAAATACTCATTCTATAAATCTTACCAAAAAAAAGCCTAGAATACCAAACCATTAAAGCTGTTTTCTTTTTCTCTGCATGGTAGGGTGAGAATTTAATGTTTTCTATAATTCATGCTCATTGTCTTTTAAACAATGGGTATATATTATTTTTCTATTTGAAAAGAGGCTATTTCCTTTATTGAAAAAAAGACTCTGGTCTTATATCAAGACCATAAGTTCTTATCTAGTATCAATCATATTAAAAAAGTATAATCAGCACATATTTATTTAAAGTTGGTATGTGGAAGGCTAAGCCCAACTGTGGAAATTTAAAGGGAATAAAAAACAGTCCATGCTCTCAAAAGACTAAATCCCCTTCAACTTCCCAGCAGGTATTTCTGGGGGCAGAGAAGGAGACTTCACAGGTCTTCAGAGGCTGTGGTCCCGACATAAGAGTTACTGCAATGCTTCTCTTCACCTCTGAGGCGCCCCACTCAACGACAATGGGAACAAGATCGCAAAGTCATTGACGGTGGTCTACCACAAAGGTGAACAACAATTTGAACTAAAGAAATCAATACTTAGTTTTTGAAAGTCTTGAGGGCTCAAAACATCTTTTTGAAAAAAGCAGCTTTTACAAGGAAACATTTCAGTAGACTTATCTCAACCTACAAATTCAAATGTACTATTTCAGCTTTCACATTTTTCCAAGTCATTTATATAATAGTTATCATTTTCACACTATGTATTACTTAATAAAGTTATGATGCATGCAATCCATTTATATAATGACAAAAAATACTGAAATAAAAGTTAACCATCTTCCCTGACACAAAACAAAACCTAAGCACTGTGAAAATGTTACTTCATGACTACTAAAAATATACTTCTTATAATAAATTCAATGGAATATATTATATATGTTTCTTTTTTTAATCCTTAATTTCCTTTTCATTTCCTGTCTGGTTTAAAAAAAGAAAAGAGAAAAAGAAAAAAAACAACTTCTTTTCAATGAAATCATAAAATCATTCTTTTTAATTACTTTGAATATATTGTCATCTCTGGGGTCTGCTTTGTTCTGTAACTATTTCTTCAAGAAAGTGGAGGTGACAGGGGGGTAACTAATTTGTATTTGGACAATCTCTGGTACGTCTAAAAATAGAGGGCAAGAAAAGGAAAAAATTATTTGCTATGAAGACGAACACAGATCTTATAAAAGTGTTACAGGATTGCTCTGTCCATTATGATACTTGGTTATCTGAATCCCCAAATGACCATCCCCTGCCATTTCCCTCTCTTGATACTAGGTGTTTCTTACCTTGAGATGCCTTTCCATTGCAGCAGTACCTTTCAATTGCTTCCTTGATATTGTGATTACACTTAAGAAGTTCATATAATGCCTAGAAGACAGGTAAAAAATGTTAAATAAAAATTGCCAAAGTTCAAACCTAAAAATCTTTCTTTTAAAATCCTGCATTTAAAAAAAACAGGCATGGCGAAAAAATCTTCACAAATACTGGCTAAAAGGCTCTCTAACTTCAGGGGATTTCAAAGTATTAAAATGCCCAAGCATTCAGTCTATGTAACTATCCTGCAGACTGACTTTGCTACTCCCAGGGTTTGTTCCACCTCTCAGAAGTCATCCACCAGTATCATTCTTAATTGTTTTTGTTTTTTTAAATTGCCAAAACTTTCTGAACTGGGGGGAACGTCCCTATTTTAGATTACTTTTTCTAATTAGGAAAAATTAGACTTATCGTTCTGTCACCTCCTTACCAACTTTTAGAGTTTTAGATTACTTGGAATAAGAGGGCTGGTACTTACTGACTAGGGCTAAGAGGGTTGCAATTATTTCCATTTACAAGGAAAAGTGTTTATTTTAATTAGAATTTCTTCCTATTGAATGTGTTTGAAATTAATGGATATTCTCAATAGCTGCAGATAATTCAACTGAAAGTAAAATAACAATCCACTTTCCTAAGTAAGTTTCAGTGAAGGTAAATATGGCTCAATATTAAAAACCTAATAGTATATTAATAGATGACATAGAAAAACAGTCATCTCAACAGATGTGAAAAGAGTATCTGACTAAAAAAAAAAAGAGCTATACAACACAAAGCATGAACCCTGATGTAAAATTATGGACTATAATAATAATATTATAATATTGTTTCATCAATTATAACAAAGGTACCACACTAATGCAGACTGTTAACAGGAAGAACAGTGAGAAGGAGAGAGGGAGGGTATATATGGGAAATACATAGTTTCTGCACGATTTTTCTATAAACCTACAACTGCTCTAATAAAAACATTTTTAAAAAACCATCAAAGAACTCAATATCCATTTCTAATGGAAAAAAGGTCCAAAACTATGGATTAGAAAACGTCAGAGAGACAATAGAAAAATTATTATATTAAGTTTTCATTAGCCTGAGACAATACAATAAATATGAAAATAACTGATATTTCTCTATATTGGCAATATACAACTGTAAATATAATAGAGATCCCATTTGCATGTTGTACATAGTATAGCAAGGAATTAGTTAATGAGATATATGTGATGTTCAAGAAAACAAAAAAATTGCGTGGTTTAAAAAAGGTCAAATAAATGGAGAGTCAGACCATATTCTTGCAGTGGAAGGTTTAATGTTTTAAAGAGGCTAGTTCTTTCAAAACTGACTTATAGACTTAATGAAATATCAACATAGAAAAAAAAATGGAAGGCAGGTAATAGTGGTACAGTGGCAGAGTTCTTGCCTGCGATGCCAGAGACCTGGGTTTGATTCTCCATGCCTGCCCATGCAAATAAATAAATAAAATTTAAAAATTTAAAAAGCATAGAATTCCTTTTTGAAAGGTGACAAAACTACACTGAAGTTCAGCTACTACAACTTCTATTTGGGAATTTGAGTTTGCGTCTACTACTGCTGGGTACTTTTTAGTCAAGATTACTTACACTGGAGTGAAAGGGGCAAAATGACGTCAGAAGGGCAAAACCAGGGACATTTAAATAATGTTAACAGGCAACACTCCCACCCCTTCTCCTACCCCACACACAATCAGAATGTTCTGCACCTTCAGGCACACAAATGTTCCTGCATCAAATATATAAAATCATAACTGATGTCACCTTTATTTGTGAATTAAGTTCAACAATAATTCACATACTTCTATCATAAAATCTGAAAGTTCAGTTATAAGGAATGTTTAAATATGCGATAATATGACTATGGAATGGAATATATAAAGCCATCAAGAACTGGGTTCTTTAGCCAGAATTCTTACTGGCTAAAGAAAATAAGCTTAAGTGATTAAAAGTATAAAAAATTGTGATCTACATTAAGATCAAAATTATGTGAATGTTAGCCAAAAGGCCAGAAAGAAAAACAAATTCATTTAGAGTGGTCAATCTGGAGGTCTCTGGATTGCAGTGTTTTAAAAAATCATTTATTTTGACGTTTTAAAAATCTATCAGAAAACCTTCTTGACCAAAAGGGGGAAAGAGTGAAATGAGACAAAATAAAGCGTCAATGCCTGAGAGATTCCAGAGTCGAGAGGTTATCCTGGAGGTTATTCTTACGTATTAAACAGGTATCACCTTGTTAGTCAAGATGTAATGGAGAGGCTGGAGGGAACTGCCTGAAAATGTGGAGCTGTGTTCCAGTAGCCATGTTTCTTGAAGGTGATTGTATAATGATATAGCTTTCACAATGTGACTGCGTGATTGTGAAAACCTTTTGTTGTCTGATGCTCCCTTTATCTACCTTATCAACAGACGAGTAAAACATATGGAATAAAGATGAACAACAGGGGGAACAAATATTAAAATAAATCTAGAGTGAAATGCTAGTGAGGGGGAGGGGTGGAGGGTATGGTATGTATGAATGTTTTTGTTTTCTTTTTATTTCTTTTTCTGAATAGATGCAAATGTTCCAAGAAATGCTCATGACAATGAATATGCAACTAAAGAAAAATAATAACAAAATAAATAAAAATCCAAAAGAAAGAAAATCAGAAAAGGGTACCCAATTCACATGTAAGAAGTATATGAATCACAATAGATAGAAAAAATCAAGAGGATACTTCTAATTAGCTGGTGTTTCAAACAGAAGTTGGAAGCATACCTGTTCATTGTCCCTTGTGTGTGTTTCTGGAGAAGTTTTATCCGTTGATTTTTCATCTCCAGTTCTTAATGAGGTCTCAACAAGGTATTCCTTAACTTTGCTCTCCAAAACCACACCAGGACGCCAAAGTAACTGGTCTTCATTTTCATATACTGATGAAGAAAATCCCATCAACACATTAAAAACCATGAAAACAGATACACACAAACTGTTCTTTCTCTTCCTTGATAGTTTATAGGCTGGTAAAAGTAACTAACTCTAAAGATACCAATGATTTAATTGTCTGACAAGTAGAGCCTTTTATTAGCAAAGATTTACAAAAATATTTTTCATGCGCCAACAGGTCCAGTGGCTAGAGTAAGTAACTATTCGGGAGATTGGATTTACTGTCCAATCAGAAGGCTTTCCATTCCTTATAACGTCTAATGGAAAACCCAATAGTGGTATCTTATACTCTTCTTTTTTTTTTTACCATATAAAAAAACAAAGCTCAGCTTTATTTTAAGCAATTTCACTGATAAGACAATAAAAAGCCCAAACTTACAAGATATTTTTTAATTACAATGTGAGCCAAAGTTTCGTATTTTTTATGGATTCCACTTTAAAAAGAGAAATTTCTGAAATCAGCAGTAGGCAGACCCTTAATTCACTTTTTTTTTTTTTTTTTGGCATGGGCAGGCTCCAGGAAATGAACCCAGGTCTCCGGTATGGCAGCCTTAATCCACTTTTAAATCCTTCCCCACGAGCATTGCAGTCACAGGGTGCATGCTTGCTTTGTGCTGTTGGTAGGTATGGATAGCTTGATCACAAGATTTGTCAAAGGCAGCAAGATCCCTGAATCATATTTCAGAATTGTTAACGGCATTGAAGTTGTATACCTCTTGCATTCGCTTTATGTGCCCCAATGGAAGAGGTGCTTTCTAGGGCATCTGTGATAAAAACTCATTCAGCTGATGAGAAGAGAGATCTTTCAAAGTCTGCTGAGCTGAATGAATTAAAATCATCTTCTTTGGCAGTAATCCACCTCTGACTTAAGGCAATACAAGCATTTGTCGGAGTCATATCATAATTGGGTTTTACAGGGGGCAGTCCAGGAGAGTAGAGCCAGGCATTCCAGTCAACCTGATTGAGAATGTCAACCTTCTCCTTAAAGTGGGAATACAGGAAATCTTTCCAGTCATCAGTGGTTATGCTCTTGTAGGAAAACTTTTCAACATAAGCCTTTAAAAATTCTAGGAAAACCTCTGGTCCTCCAAGAAGTTGTTCAAGATAAAAGAGCAAAGCAAATCCCTTCTCATAGGGAACTGAAGAATATGCTATATCAGGGTCTTATCTGTCAGGTCAACCACAAGTTTGGTGAAGGGATGTATATTTCCAAAAGTCTTTACCGAATTCTGTAGTTCTCCCCATCCTCCCAGAGCATGAAAGTGTCTGAACTTTTCACCAAATAATCGTTCACAAATGTGGCGTTCCAAGTACACAGCATGTCCTTCATTTAACCAAAAGTGATCCCAAGTTTTGTTGGTCACTAGATTTCCTGTCCAACTATGAGATGTTTCATGTGCAATAACATTGGAGAGTGACTTATCACCTGCCAGCTCTTATACTCTTCTAATGAGGGAGTAAAAATAATCTATATACATCCTTTAATAAATTCACTAGAATTTTCTCTTGAATTCCCTAAAAGGCTGTATGAAATTTCTAAAAATTAAAAATTGTTAACAGCATAAAAACCAAAATATCTGCCAATAATGAAATATTTAAAGAAGGTATATTTTTCCTTTACTGATTTCTTCCCCAAAAGTTAATTTTTATTTAAAGGAGAAAATGGATTAATCAGATCTCCTTAGGGAAGTTTTGGAAAGAAGAGAGAAGCAAACCTTCCACAACCTCCTAAAGAGGCTAGTACACTAATAAGCAAAATTTCACTAAAACAAGGTTTGTATTTTATGTAACGTACACCCTGCCGATCTAACTCAATGTCTCCACTCTACACAATATATACAGATGGCCCAACCATTTGCCCATTGCTTCAAATACAACCCATTCTTCATGTGTATAATAAACTCTAAATACAGCTAACAAAAATAATTTACTAAGAGCTTACCATGTACAAGGACTGTGGTAAATGCTTTTTCTTTTCATCACTATATAAGGCACAGATTATCACTTTCAGTTAGCAGCAAAATTAAAAATAAAAAGTATAGATGGTACAAGGTGTTACACCAATGTTCCTGCATCAAATATATACAATCTTAACTGACGTTACCTTTATTTGTGAATTAAGTTCAACAATAATTCATATACTTTTATCATAAAATCTAAAATATCATAAAATCTAAAAGTTCAGTTATAAGGAATGTTTAAATGATAGAATTTAAACTTAGAATTTAATTTTAAAAAGTTCGGTGATAGAATTCTCGCCTGCTATGTGGGAGACACGGGTTCGGTTGCTGGCCTGTGCACTTTCCAAAACCAAAAAGTCAACAAATGGTGCTGCATTAATGGGGGATAGTCACACATGGAAGAGGAAGGAAATGTGACCCCCACCATACAGCATACAAAAAAAAAAAATGGCCTGCCTGTGAAGCAGTAAGATTGACTTTTTAAATTAAGTGACTTCATTCATGTATAATCTACAAACAATATAATGTGCACACTTTAAAAGCATTGTTTGATGCATTTTGATAGATGCTTACATATGTGTAATTATTGTCACAATTAAGGTATCAGATATTTCCTTTATCTCCCCAATTTCCCTCATATCCTTTTTCTATTGAGGCCTATAGCCACCCCTCACCTCTATTCTAGGGTTTTTGTTTTTTTAACTTTTTTTTATTGTGAAATATAACATATATACAAAAAAAATGCATTTCCAAGTACATTTTAACAAGTAGTTAAAGAACAGATTTTTAAGTTTGGTGTAGGTTACAGTTCCACGATTTCGTTTTTTCTTATAGCTGCTCCAAAACACTGGAGACCAAAAGAAATATCAATATAACAATTCAACAATCATACTCATTTGTTAAATCCTATCTTCTCTGTTATACTCCTCCTTCTCTCTTTTTTCTTTTTTTGTATAAAAAAACATAAATACAAAAAAGTAATACATTTCAAAGTACAACACAACCATTAGTTGCAGAACAGATCCCACAGCCTGGTATGGGTCAAAATTCCACAATTCTAGGTCCCCACTTCCAGCTGCTCTAACAGAAATATCAATCTAATGAGCTAGCACTCACACTCATTTGTTCAACACTACCTTTCTCTATTCAACTCCACCAATATGACCGACCTTTTAAATTCGTTTCCGGAACCAGTTTAATAAGACTGACTTGAGAGAAGTCAAGTCAGTCTTATTAAAGGGTAATTAAACTGATTCTGGAATCAGTTTAATTACCCTTTGTCACAACTGAGATAGGTAAAATAGTTTGGGTTTACTCCCCAAAAAGACAGAGAAGTTAAACCTTCCCTCTTGAATTTGTAAAAGTGAGGGAATATTACTGCTACTGATTAAGGCTTGACAGGTGTTAAGCACGTATTTGGCTTCAAGGGTGTGTATGACATTTGGATGAGGTATGGACAGTCAGTTTAGGAAGCAGTTTAGGAAAACGTGTTGCTAGTGGTTGCCAAGGCAAATGACTCCAGGATAATCAGACCCTGCTCCTTTAAAGGAAAAGTCCAAATGCTGAAAATATACCAAGTCTACTCAATTCTCAAGTTCAATTAGGAAAGTATACTTGTATTTTATTTCCCACCACTTCTTCCCTCCATACTTTCAGAGCCAACCATAGTTGGCATCTACCAAAAATGTGAGGAAAAACTGATCACACAGTAAGTAGGAGGGTACGGCAGAGGCAGCAGAATCCTTATATTCTACCTCCCACTCTCTTTCAGGGGCTGGGGCATGGAAATTTCTTCTAGCATCTTTTTGTTCCCTCTCAGGATTTTTTTTTCTGAGATCACACTAACATTCCATCATCTCCAGTGATGAGACTCTTCGCTTCTACTGGAGCAGGATGAAGGCCAAGGTTTCCACATTAAGAGGTGCTCTACTATTTTAACAGGTGCTGAGCACATTGGTCAAGAAACACTGTACCAGGAGGGTCTTGATTCTAATGGTTAAGTTTTTACATTTTTCCTAAGTCAGGCCTGAATATCCTGACGCTCCAAGTTATCTCTGACTCTGAACCTACATTTATACTGCTGAGGGTGATAAACAATCATATATTTAAACAAATATATTAAAGGGTAACTTGGTCTACCAAACGGTATCAAAACCAAAAGCCTTCCTTACCTTTCTCATTACCGTCGTATTCTCCAAGGTAAGGGGGAATCTCTGCCTGGTATTGTAAACCGACCATTATTTCCTATAGAAAAATTCAGAAGTAAAATCACTTTCTTACAAAAAAAAAAGCTTGGAAAAAAGAGCCCCAATTCCTTAATCAGTTACCACAAATTAAAAGAAACTTTATCTTGCAACAA
Organism: Tamandua tetradactyla; assembly: GCF_023851605.1. Classification (NCBI taxonomy): domain Eukaryota; kingdom Metazoa; phylum Chordata; class Mammalia; order Pilosa; family Myrmecophagidae; genus Tamandua; species Tamandua tetradactyla. The sequence goes on from NC_135335.1 coordinate 103,554,078, forward strand.
CAAACCTACCTTAAACTATTTCAGAAATATTAAGTTACTTTAGTACAAATGGTCTACTAGGTTATGATGGTAACTCAACCTACCTTCCTCAAATCTTCAGGTGAGTTACCACTGTCTGTTTCAGTATCTTCAATCTCTGATTCTTTATCCCCATCACATGTAGTATTTGCTTAAAAGAAAAAGATTAAAATTTAAAAATGGCTTTTACTGTCTATTTTTTTTGGCAGGATCTGGAAAAGTGCTTTATAAAGTATATGGTACTTTATAAAAATTTGTTGAGAAATGGAATCAGTACAAACACTAAACCTCTTGGCACTATTCTCACATTTCAATATTAATCAAAACAAGATATGAAAATACTAAGAAAGTGTATAATATCTTTTTAATTAGGATGGGGTACATTAAACAGCTTGGGGAAGTTAAGAGGAAAACCACTACAATCACTTTACAAAGAATGTAAAGCATGGGAATGCTGATTACACAAATCCAAAATGAGATGCACAGAGCTATACATTAAGTTCATCATTTAGTCTTATATTGCCTAAATAGTTTCAATTTAAAGACCTTTTTATTATTAGTGAAACACAATAAAAGGTAACACCAACAACTAAAAGGAAAACAAAAAAGTTAAATGAATCACTAAAAATAAAAATACTTTTTGAGCACTGATAATTTTCAAAACCTGGAGAGCAGGGTCTCCCAACAAAAGAAAAAATTCCTATAAAATTTCATGGTTGAACTAAGGCTGGTTACCCATAGTAACAAATGAGGCTAAGCAAAGAAAATAAAGAGAAAGCCTTGCAAAACTAAGTGAACATTTTAACTTTTAAACAGTATATTAGTTACCCATATTCTGATAAAAAGATATCTTATTCAAATTGTAATAGTATTTTAATTAAGTAAAACACTTCGAATACTCCAACATAAACTAGTGAACTCAATAAAATGTGCTCAAGCTGTATTATCAAGGATACTGTTAACCAGTAGTGATTGGGTTTCTTACATCGTAAAGGTCTAGGGAAGAAATCAGAAGTTTCGTGGGAAGTCACAGATGGCGTGAGATCATCCGCAGAAGACTGAGTTTCCTCATCATCACCTGACAACAGGTCTTTTGCTATTTCCTCCTGGAAGAAGAGGAAGGCAGTGCTAGAGTTGGAAACGATTACATCTTATCAATTAAGAAAGTATATCTTTATAACACATCACATAATTAAAAACTAGTTGAAGCACTCCTGCTTTTGAGAGAAGTAAATTTACAATTCTCTTATAATTTACTTCATGCACACATTTAATTAAATATTTAATTACATTTAATATTTAATAACTACACTATTATACACTAATCCTTATAACAAAAACAATCAGCCTAATTTATGGATGTGCAAAGAGCTTATCCAAAGTTGCAAGTTAATTTTTAGTGGATTTATAACAAAAACATCTGAGTTCTAAATGGTTAACAATTACACTCACTTTCTGCTATAAATAAAACAACAAATGCTTCCAAGCTCCACTCTTTTGACAATTTTAAAAGTCTGACTAACGAATAGCACTACTAATATAATTATGAAAAGAAAGAAACAGGTTTGAATTGTACTTTTTTTGTATGCTGTATGGTGGGGGTCACATTTCATTCTTTTTCCATGTGAGCATCCTGCTACTGCAGCACAATTTGTTGAATTTTTGTTGTTTGCTTTTTCCTTTGTAGGTCTAAATTAATTTTTATGTAACTGTTTAGTCATCCTTGTGCCTGGTACATAGTAGGCACATAAATATTTGCTGTATGAATATGGTCAAAGTATAATAATATCACATTTGCCTGTCAAATTTTTGTCACAGGTATGGGAACAACATAACTTAAGGGAGAGGTTCCAAAAATGTGGATTATTCTTTGTGATGTGCAAGGCAAGGAAAACTTTCAAGAAGGGCAGGCTCAACCTGTCCCAAGGATATATCAGCAGAGACTGAGGCTGTCTGAATTGCCCTTAGCAGGCCCCACATCTCCTCCCATAGATCCCATGTTAGAGATGGCTGTGCCGTCACTGTCACTCCCAAAGCTCAAGAAAATAGAACTTCTCTCCAACCACTTCACATCTAATCAGCTTAGTTCAAAGGCTTCTGGGGAATTTATTAATCAATGCATGCAAGTGTTTACAGGATCTAAAGAAGTTAAAGCAAAATCTAAGTTTAGATACAATGTGTCTAAATGAGAAAGAAAATTTGACAATTTATGAGAATATTCAAGGCTTTGAAAGTATTATTAAGCTACTAGTACTTTTAAAGTGGTATGTTCAAAGCCAAACAATGTTTAAATCAGTCATCAAAAATGAGAAGAGCAACAGGTCAACAGGAAGTTTACACTTCAGAATTATAAAATGCTGTAAATTAAGAGAATTATAATGAAAAAGTCATTATGATAATGGATTCAAATTTTTCTTTTAAATGCTTGTACTTACTTTGTCTAGTGTCATATCTGGTAGTTCATCTGCAAGTTCACTTGGGGAGCTATTTGCACTGGAATTAGCAACCGCGGGAACTGCAGGTTCATAGCCATAGAATGCCAATAAATCTTCCAGAGGCATATTTCCTTCCTATTCACCCAGGACACAAATATTAACTCAGTAAGATGGCACTATGCTGAACTGCAGGAAAACTGTGATGACCTTCATGTTCATAAAGCACATTATCAAAATAGCAGCTCCATCAAAACCAAGTTTTAATTGTTTCTTTTAATACTATTGCTAGAAAATAGGACCAAACACCCACAGCTATCATTACCAAATTAACAAAAACCTAACAATTAACACCTTAGTTTTTTATTTTCCACTTTACTTTTTAAAAAATTCATATTTTCAGGCAGACTTCAAAAAAATTTTTTTCACACTAGTATAAAGATTTGCCCTGAAAACATTTCCAATTAACCAATCAGTCACTTTGGGTAATTTTCAACTTATTTCCTTGCAGTTAGAAGTTAATCACTAGAGAAAACCTTGTGTCTGATGCTCCTTTTATCTACAGTACGGACAGATGAGTAAAAAAATAAGGATTAAAAATAAATAAATAGGGTGCACAGGTAGTTTAGTGGTTAGAATGCCCGCCTTCCATGTGGGAGACCCAGGTTTGATTCCCAGACCATGCACCCAAAATAAATGAATGAATGAATGAACAAAAGGGAGAACAAATGTCAAAATAAATTGAGTAGATTAAAATGTTAGTGAAATAGCTGGACAAAGGTTAAAGTATATTGGGTAGATGGAAATACTAGTGGTCAATGAGAGGGAGGGGTAAAGGGTATGGTATGTATGAATTTTTTCTTTTTCCTTTTTATTTCTTTTTCTGGAGTGAAGCAAATACTACTATGTGATTATACTGCGAACCACTGTACACCATGTATGGAACGTTTGTGTGTTAAGAATGTTCATGTTTGTATGTTGTTTTTGTCAATTAAAAAAAAAAAGTTAACCACTAGACAGTTTTCAAATTAATTAGAAGACACCTCATCAGACACCTCTGCTGAATATTTCCTAAATCGGCAATATTGCTATATTACCAATTAAAACACAATAAAAAGGGTGCAACAGTGACTCAGTGTCAGAATTCTCGCCTGCCATGCCAGGGACCTGGGTTCAATTCCTAGAGTCTGCCCATGAAAAACAAAAAAACAAAAAACCCACAATAAACCCCTGATATGCATACTAAATATGGGACACTTTATGCCATCTCCCACTCCCATAATAATCTAATGAAGTTCATATTATTACCACTATCTCACAAGTGAGAAAACTGAGGCTTAGCTCTGTGTTCAAATCCCAGGACTTCCAGTTCTTAGTGGCTATACTACCTTGGTTAAGTTATATACCCCTGGCTCCAGTGCTGCCTGTGTTGTATCTATGCCATGCCACACTGTGACACCCAGTCCCCTCCTTTTTAGCTATAAAAAGAAACCTAAAATGAACACCTGAAGTTGAAAGTATTATACTCCTTCTTCAAATATTTTAATTCAATTACTAAAGTATACAGAACTATTAATAATTATCATTCAAATAACTTAAAAGCAATATACCCAAGAACCAGTTAATTGTTAAATATTTAAAGATGTTTGTGTCCATTAAGAGATTTCTTTTTAAAGCTTGCTTAATGGCTTAGTTTTCTCTTTAAGCCAAAATATCTGTCATGAAGCAATCAGTTCAAAAATGCTAAAGCCAGAATTTATAAAATATACTCATAAAGTGAGCTGAGGAGACTGTGATGATTTTTAGAGAGTCTCTGGCAATGAATTCGTAGGTACAAAAAAAAGGGGAGACCCATACCCCAGAAATAATGGTAGGGGTGGGGAGAGAACACACAGAGAGGGTGAAGACTGAGCTAAGTCTTGAAACATGAAGAGGCGACTGCCAGATGAGAGCTATGTAGCAGGGAATTATGTTCAACCACCCAGTAACACTGACTGAGCATTAACTATGTGTCAAGAAGCAACTGTGCCAGGTGTTGGAATGAAGGACCGGTCTTGCCTTTCCACAACTTAGTCTGTCAGGGATGAATGATTTAAACAAATATAGAACTGCCAATTAAGGTAAGCATCAAGGAAATAAACAGGGTCCTAAAACATAGGAGGGCCTACTTTTAGTGGAGTAGCAGGGAAAGATAGTAAGTGACCTTCAGCTAAGGCCTGAAGTTTGAGAAGTAGCCAAGTTCTGTGAAAAGTATTCCAGGCAGAGGAAAGATAATACAGGAGGCATGAGAAGGTGGCTTCTCACTAAGCCAAGTGGCCAGAGCATGGTAAGTTGAGAGAAGAAGAAAGGCTTGAGAGGAGAATGGAAATCATGAAGAGTATCATAGTCAGGAACTTTATTCACAGGACAATTGGAAGCCACTGGAGAATTATAAAAAGGGAAACTATTTCTTCTTAAATACTGGGCAACTACATGAAGAAAGGCTTAAGGGTGGAAAAACAAAAAAGAAACAGAGACCACTTAGGAATCGCATGCTAGGATTAGGGAAGCGGCATTAACATGGAAAGAGGTGAACATCTGTGATATACTGAGGGGATTCAAAAGGACTTATGGGCCACCCCAGTCAACATGATGGAGTGAGATGCTTTGGAGCTCTGTTCCCCCAGAGAAGTTTTGACCAAAAAGCAAGAACTGTCAGAAATATTTTTTTCAAAGTCCCAGAAAAGTTAAGGGACTGCAGTAACACAGTGAGTGTCAAATCAAGAAAAAGGCCATTTAAAAGCAGTAGAATCCCCTAGCAGCCTGGCTGGCCCATCCTCCATCCCCTCACTGGCTCTGGACAGAGCCAAGAGCACTCCCAGTGTGGAACTGGGTCTTGGTTCCAGAGGAAGCAGAGTGGCCCTAATGACCATACCAATGGCATGTATGTCTGGTCCAATCTGTCTGATGGCATCCTGAGGGACTTGCTGTACCAGGTCTTCCCTGTGTATAGATACACAGCCTGAGTTCTCCCACAGGCTGTATGGGGGCAAGGTATTGCTGGCTGTAGGACATACATGGCCATGCCCAGGACCATGAGGAAATGGTTTCCTAGGGAAGAGGGAACAGTCATATTCATGTATCCATAGGGACAAATATATGGATAACTTCTTAAGGAGATCAATCTGCAAAGACTGAGAAGATATATTTTAGTTGTTGTTATTAATATTCCTAGCCTTAAAGGAAAACTCTGTCATAACACTAGCTGATTACAAGCTTAAGAAACAAATGCCTCAGTCTCAATTCCAGCAATAACAAATATGAAAATGTTCAGGTTTTAGAATACAAGGTAAAGGATGATATGGTCCTTACTTTAAAACTTTAATTTCTATGTGAGACCAAAGGGAGAGAGACTTATTTAGTGCAAAATTTCTATTTTGGGTAGTACATTATCTAATTTAATTTGTATGATCAGTTTATTTGAATCTCATTAAGTACATGGAATTCTAAAGAGGGCATGAGATCTTGTTATTTGCAAAGTCCCCTTGGAGCACTGGGGAGAAAGGAAGAAATACTCACCTTCCCCATCTGGGGAACTCCTGATATTCTCACAAGCAGTGGGGACAACCAATTTACTAGGGTGAGTCTTTGATCCTAGGGTTTGTCCATATGACACTTATTCCTGCAAAGGAGAAGCTAAGCTAAGAATCACCCCCAGAGAACCTCTTTTGTTGCTCAGATGTGGCCTCTCTCTCTCTATGCCAACTTGGAAGGTGAACTTACTGCCCTCCCCCCCTATGTGGGACATGATTCCCAGGGGTGTAAATCTCCCTGGCAATGTAGGACAGGGCTCCCAGGATGGGTCAGGACATGGACCTGGCATCGTAAGATTGAGAAAGGCTTCCTGACCAAAAGGGGAAAGAGAGAAATGAGACAAAATGAAGTTTCAGTGGCTAAGAGATTTCAAACAGAGTCGAGAGGTTATTCTGCAGGTCATTCTTATGCATTATATAGATATCCCTTTTTGGTTTATGATGTAATAGAGTAGCTAAAGTGAAGTACCTGAAACTGCTGAACTCTGTCTCAGTAGTCCTAATTCTTGAAGATGATTGTATAACTATATACCTTTTACAATGTGACTGCATGATTGTGAAAACCTTGTGTCTGGTGCTCCTTTTATCCAGAGTATGAATAGATGAGGGAAAAAATAAAAATAAATAAATAACAGGGGGGATAAAGGGTAAAAAAAAAGAAAGGCCCAAGTGTCAACCCAATATTGCAATATATGCATGGGACTAAGAAGCATTGGCCCAGGCAAAGGAGAAGACTAAAGAATAAGAAACCATCAACGAAGAGGATTAGACATGGGACATCCAGACAAAGACTTTACAAAAATGGTCTCAAATATATTCAAAGAACTAAAGAAAAAATTGGACAAAGAACTAAAGGAAATCAGGAAAATGATAGATGAACTTAGACTATCAACAGAGAAATGTAAATTATGAAAAGGAACCAAATAAAGCTGAAGACCACATGGTAACAGAAATCAAGTTTCCTAGAGGGTTTCAACAGCAGACTGGAGCTGGCATAAGACAGAATCAGGGAACCTGAAGATAAGACGAGTGAAATCAACCAGTTTGAGGAGCAGAAAAAAAAGAGTGAAGACAATGAGGAGAACCCGAGGAAGCTACGGAACACCATGGAGAATACCAACACTCGCACTGCGGGAGTCTCAGAGAGAGAGAAAGGGGCACAGAGGGTACGCTAAGAAATAATGGTTGAAAGCTTTCCAAACTTAACGAAAAACATGAATATACACATCTAAGACACCCAATGAACTCCAAATCAGATAATCCCAAACAGACCCACATCACACTATGTTAAAGCCAGATTGTCAAATGCCAAAGATAAAGAGAGAATTCTGAAAGCCACAAGAACGTGTCAAATACAGGGTACTCAATAAGAAAATTGCTACAGGGCTTTTGTTTGGGGAGAGGGAAAGTTGTAAAATGAATGATAGTAAGTAATCACTGTAGAAGTGACTACTCTCACTAAATGGTATGCTTGGGAGGGGCTGGGATGGGAAGATAGATGTTGTATGTGTGTTTCCAAAATTAAAAAAGGAAACAAAGAAAAATTAAAGAGATAATAACAATTAAATGCAATACATAATATTGGATTGTATCTAAGAATGGAAGAAAAAAAACTCAGAGGGATGTTACTGGGACATAAGAAAAAAATTGGAATATAGAACATAAGCTTTATATCATGTTAAATTTCTGGAACTTAATAACTGCACTTAAGGTGATTACATAAGTGAATATCCTTGGTTTATAGGAAATGTTCATGGAAGCATTACGTGTGCAAGGAGTATGTGTACAACCTGCTCTCAAATGTTCAGAAGATACCTAGCAGCAAGCAAGAGAAAGAAAGGAGGAGGGAAAGGGAGAAGAGATGTCAAAGGTGGTAAAATGCTAAAACTGGCGGATCTGAGTTATCTGGGGCAGGGCAGGGTTATGCTGGAGTTCTCTGGAGTCTGTATTATTTTTACAGCCATCCTGTGCATCTGAAATTATTTCAAAATTAAAAGTGAAGGAAAAAAAAAGGACTTATTGGTTACTAGATGGGGGGGTGAAAGCGAATGGGGAGGATTAGTTATTGGATTTCTATTTGAGTAACTGCCTAGAGGTGGTAACTTTTTCTAACGTTTCATTTGGAATCATTTAAAACTTCTAAGACAGTTGTAAAATAATACAAAACCCATATAGAGAATTCCAACATATCCCTCATCCAGATACCCTGGTCTATCAGCCTTTAACATGTTGCCATATTTGCCCTATCGTTCAAAGGTGATAAAATTTACGGAGCTAGAAAAGATTAAAACAGGATTTTAAAAGAGAAAATGAAGAGTTCTGCAAGGGACACCAGTTAAGTTTGAGAGTACTATGAAACATCCAAGTAGAAAAGTCAAATCGGCCAGGAGCCTGAAGCTCAGAGGATTAAACTGGGATAAAGATACATATCTGGCATTCATTAGCATCTAGATGATATTTAAAAGCCCCAAGAGCTAATGAGCTCACCCAGGGAGAGGGCAGAGAGAAAAGAGGTGATCTATGCTTTATTAGAAGAGTTTTCTATTTCTATTACCTTATAGACAATGGAGTATGTCTGAAAATTTTTAACTTGACTTGCATTTTGGAAATAGCATTCTAGGGAAATTAGAAGAATGACTAAGGAAGAAAATTATCTGAGAAATTTATTGTAAAAGAATCTTCTATTTATTGACTTACTTGACAGTGTAAATGAAAGAGACATTATTAGTCTAAATGGACTGCAAGATTTCTGTCTCGAGAGGATAGAGACAGAAGCACAAGAGAAACCTGAGGGTGGAGGGCAGGATGGGAGATGAAGAGTTTAAGGTGAAAGTTGAAGCAATGGGCTTGGATGAGATCACCCTGAAAAAAAGCAGACAGAGTAAGAAGACAAAAGCTAGAGACACCTGGGAAATACTTCAATTAAAACGTGAACAAAGTAAAAGAAGCCCATAAATAAGTCAGAGCAACATCGGAGAGTAGAAGTAGAACTGGGAAAAAGCCGATTTACTTAAGTTAAGGAAAAAAGCAGGGATAGACACTTGGATCACATACCACAAAGAGATCAAGTGAGTTAAAGTCAGATAAAAATTCTTTGTGCTCAGCAACCAAGAATTACTGGTGACCTTACAGACTGGTGGCAGCAGCAGCACTGAAACCTAAATGGGAGGGGAGAAAGTATGCATACAGTTCTGAAATGTGAAGGAAACAAGCATGTAGAATTCTATGCTGAAATTTAAAAATAAGGGTTTTTTTTTTCTTCCTTGCCCTACCACCCAAGATGCTGAAAGGAAAGAAGGCAAAGGGGAAGAAGGTGGTCGTGGCACCTGCTGTCATGAAGAAGCAGGAGGTCAAGGCAGTGGTAAATCCCCTATCTGAGAAAAGGTCCAAGAATTTTGGCACTGGACAGGATAGCTAGCTCACTTTGTCAAATGGCCATGCTACATCTGGCAGCAGCAGCAAAGGGCCATATTCTACAAGACTGAAAGTGCCCCCCGCCATCAACCAGTTCACCCAGGCCTTGGACCAACAAACAGCTATTCAAATGGCTTAAGCTGGCCCACAAGTACAAACCAGAGACAAAGCAAAAGAAGCAGAGGCTGTTGGCCTGGGCTGAGAAGAAAGCTTCCGGGAAAGGGGATGATGTCCTCACTAAGACGTGGCCCATGCTTTAAATGTGGGTCAATATTGTCACCATGTTAGTGGAATACAAGAAGGTCCAGCTGGTGGTGACTGCACATGTCGTGAACCCCATCAACCTGACTGTCTTCCTGACAGCCTTGTGTCGCAAAATGGGGGCTGCCTATAGCATCATCAAGAGGAAGGCCAGGCTGGGATGCCTCATCCACCAGAAGACCCGTACCATATCGCCTTCACACACGTCAACTTGGAAGACAAAGGAGTATTAGCTAAGCTGGTGGAAGCTATTAGGACCAATTACAAGTATAGATATGATGAGTTCTGCTTTCACCAGGGAAGCCATGTCTTGGATCCAAAATCTGTGGCTTGCATTGCCTTGCTGGAGAAGGCAAAAACTAAAGAACTTGCTGTTAAACTGGGTTAAATGTGCACAGCTGACTTTCCTGTACATAAAAATAAAAGTTCTCTTTCAAAAAAATAAAATAAAGGGAAAAAGAAATAGAAGAACACTGCTGGAAACTGTCTTAGTGAGGTGTTAGATCAATTTCAGTGACTAATATAATACCTGCCTGATACCTTAAAACATAGACTGCAAAACTGAGGGCAGGACACATGGAATTTAGGAGTCAGCCTGATATGTAGCAGATATTTCTAAGACAGAGGGAAAGAAGGAAGAATGAGTATAAATGATAAGTTTGTGTGTGAGAAACAGGGGATTCCAGGTAGACACATGTGAAAACCCCTACTTTCTCTATTAAGACAGATGCATGATCACCTGTTGAGGGAAAAGATGACCATCTTAGTGGAAACCTTGTAAGTTCAAGGATGACACTGTACAATTCCCTAGAGAATGCTGGTGCTAAAACACAGAAATTGTCTAAATTAAAATTTCTTAGGCAAAAGTGGAAAAACTGAATATAGCTTATGAAGCACTTAACAAATATTAGAGCACAAGAATAAAACACTCAGTCCTTTGAACCATAAAAACAATTTTTTAAAAACTGAATTGGTAAATCTCAAGGTCTCTGAGTTATCTGTGGTAGCTAGCTTGCACCTTATCCCAGTTACAAGGAGTCTCCTTTTTTTTCTCAGGTATTTCATTGAATCTATTTAAGTTTTAAGGGACACACTGGGCTTCAGTCACATTTATAAACTGACTGTTTTGATAAACTGAAGGGTTTATATAAGGAACAGCACAAGATTTGGAGATAGAGGACCCACTACCTACTAGTCATTACTCTTGGGCAAATCACCAACCCCCTTTCACTTCCTCACCTGCAAAGAGAAACATACCGTATTTTCTTGATACTATGATTTCATATACTGGAAACTAGGATGCATCCCAATACCAAAGTACAAATTTCACATAGTAGTATCAACTTCCACCCCAAGGCATGCTATTTCTAAATCAATGGTATACCTTATAATCAAGCTCACACCTGAGACAAGGAAATAATACCAATACCTGTCTGAAATACCTGATGGGGTTGCTGGAAATTACCTTAGTGAGATAAAGATCTATTTCAGTGACTAATATAATACTTGCCTGATACCTTAAAATGTAGGTTACAAAACAACCAACACATAATCTTTCCTTTTTAAAATGTTGGGCAGGGGGCCGGGAACCTATACAAAATTCTAAGTGGCAAAAAAGGTAATTTTTACTTTCTCATTTATCCATGCCTTTCTGAATTTTTGGAATTTTCCCACAATGAACATCAAGAGAAAAAAATTAGTATTAATAAAAGTAGAAATGCAAAGAACCCTTTAAAAAAAGTTCCAGCTTTAAATCTAAGACAATTAATTATATTAAAACCTCTCAAGAAACAGTAACATGAATAAAATTAAAATATATAAAGATATGACATAAGCCTTATTTTTATTGTTTAAAAATTAAAATCTAGTCACATAGTCTATACTCCATACTCTCCAAAGTAGCTTAAGAGCTACTAAAGAAAACTGATTTTGAATCTCTCATTTTCCATTGCATGTGATACATAAAAATTTGTAAGTGCTAAAATACAGACCATATGTATAGTCTACAAACAATGAAGTTTAAAAGTTTTGAAAATGAACATTAACATCAACGCCTCACACTGGTAACAAGCAGGAATACCCTATCACAGTTCAAATAATAAGAGATTAATTTAAAATCTCTTCTAAAAATAAAATGATCCTTATTTTTTATATCCATGTTTCTATTTACTATTTCTCTTGTTCATATTCATGTTTCATTATTCATCAATAAGGAATAGAGACCACATCTGCACAGTTATACAGATATGGGTAGTTAGTTGCTCTTAGAAATAATTCCTCTTGTCCCTTGCTAAATGAGGGAAAGACTAGCCTCTGACTAGATACACACTGTTGGGTCTTCCCCACAACTTATTTAAGGGCTACCTATATTTTTCTATCCCAATTTTCAAGAATGGGATAAAATGCCAAAAAGCAAAACTGTCCAAGTATAGATTAGATATTTTCTGAAAAACATAATTTTTCTGAATCTACAAATTCAGAGAGGTATCATTAAAAAGCAAAGATTTATTACTAGCTATTACTAAACAAAAAGAAAACCATAGACTTGGACTAGGTATTTCTGTGAACAGTTAAATGGTAACTCTTTGTAGTTATTTCTCTGTCTTCCCCAATTTCCTTTAAAATATACTACACACGATGAAAGCAGCTATTAATGCAAGCTCTGCAACTAAACATACAAATCTGAAAAAGAAAATTTTACCAGCCCAGATAATTTTCTGGTGGGAAAATTCCCACCAGAATTATCCACACCCTAGCAGTAACTAAGTTAACACAGTAAATGAAATTTTTAATTCTTATTATTTTACTTGCAAAATAGTTATTTGCAAGGCTAAAGTGTTATCCAACACATTCACATGTGACATTTTCTTTTATCATGTTGTAACTATATTATTGTGTACATTATGACACTATTTGGGACACTTTTGCCCCATGCCCACAGCAGTGTCCAGACTTAAAAATTAAAGATTACAGTACTGTAGAAGTATCACATACTCTAAGAGGTCTTCCCTCAACTTGTACACCAGTTTAAACTTCTTTTACTAAATACATATACACTTTCATAATTCTCACTGCTTGCTTCATCCATAGTTCTTTGCACAGAATATTAAAAACCTTTGTTTCCATTTATGTCCCTACCCCCCATTAGACTGTAAGCTCCTAGAGTTCTGAGATACTGTCAAATTACTCATTTTTGCAATCCTAGGATGTACCACAGTCTTTGGCTTAGTGATAATGTTAGTTGACTGTAACTGTTGTTATTTAAGGCTTATTCACTCATAAGAAAGAAGGAGTTGCTGAATAAGGCTAAAGTAGAGCTAAAAATTCTGGGGTACCTTTTCTCCTAACGCAACATTTTGTCAACAACCCTGGAAGGTGTGACAGGCAAGAAAGACTACTTCAACTATTTGAGTATTTCATAACAATTTTATCTCTATAGTCCCAAATTTGTTTGGCTTTTACAGGAGATATATTTAAAAAGTAAACAGAGCTGGGCGGGCCACAGTGGCTCAGCAGGCAGAGCTCTCACCTGCCATGCCGGAGACCCAGGTTCAATTCCCGGTGCCTGCCCATGCAAAGAAAAAAAGAAAAAAAAGTAAATAGATCTAACTGTGACTGTGTTTGATTAACTGGACAAATGGATAATTGCATTCAGAAAATTTCAGGTCTTCTGGAGCAAGCCTTGGGGTCTTGTCCCTGAAGACTTTGCCTTTTTTTCCCTATGAAGTTACATGAAGGAAGAAATGCAATAACCCACACCTGTATCACAAAGACAATAAGCAGAGGAAATTATATGAGAATGTACTTGTCTTCAAGAAAAAGAGGTGTGAAAATGCACAGGATCAGTATTATTCAATATTACTCCGGAAAATTCTAGTTATTCTGGGCTGAAAATCTGCAAATAAGGTCAATTTACAGATAAGTATTATCTCACATTTTTTTCAAGGTGATGGCCTGTGGAGGCTTCTCTCTCTGTAGTTCTGGTATAAATACATGTTTAAAATATGGTTCATTTGAATTTGTATTGCTTTTGGGCTTAAAAAGTTATAAATTACACTTATCCTGGACAAATTTTTAAAAGATGATTGGGATCTTTAGACAATGCCTGTTCTGACTTCTTCATGTTGAGAAGGGGTGTCCAACACTAAAGGACAGGGGTATGTAATCAGTGATAAAGCTTGGAGAGGCCGGTACCTCTGGGTTTCAGATTTATCTAGCCTAACAACGCTCTTTTAAAAATTTTTTTCCCTTAGTTTCAGGGGGAGAAGGATCAAAGGAGAAAGAGGAGTTATGATAGAGAATATATGATTTAACAAATGAGTATGACTGCTGGGAATCACAATATTGATATTTCTTCTGGCCTCCAGTGTTCTGGAACAGCTAGAAGGAAGAATCTGATATAGAATGGTAACCCAGAAGAAACTCAAATATGTTTTTCAACTACTCATTGAAGTGTACTTTGAAAATTATTGCTTTTCTGTTTTTTCTTTGTATATTGGTTGTATTTTACAATAAAAAGCATTAAAAAAGATGATTGGGGAGTAAGGGATGGACTATTAACTAAAATACATTTGAAATAGAGTTACTTTTTCTCTTTCACTTTTCTTATAGAATTCTACCAGATTATAAGTTATTCAAAGGAAATGACATTTCCCTGTATATCCTATAGTGCTTAAATTCAAGTTTGACCCTCAGTACACTGTAAAGTATAATGGAAAAAGGGCTGGGCTAGGATTCAGAACTGAGTTTAGAGCCTACATTTCTATCTCAGTTTTCTAAATGGTAAGATGACAAGATGTACCCACTTCCTTGTCCTAGCGTAAGCTTAAAAATCAGGTTAATGGATATAAAATTAAACAGAAATGTATTTACTAGGTTACAACACCCCCTGCCAATAATGGGAAAGTTAGTGACATTTTATAAAAAGTTAGGTCAAAAATAAAGATGCTGATCCTATTTTTATTTTACATGGTAATAAAATAATTTTTTTTAAATAGAATTTCTCAATCTTTACTACCAGATTGTGCAAAATACTAAAATAAATTCCTTTACCTTTTCTAAGTCTTCAATTTCGGAATTGAAGTTTTTGCCCTCGTCCATCATTTCCTCTTCTTCCAGAGTTCTTTCATCATCATAGTCGTGGACCAGCATCTCAGCAGTGGGGTCAAAATCATGATCCTCAGAAGACAAAGAGCCAACTGGAACAAAACAACGTGAATCACTTTATACATTCACAAGGCTATTTACAAAAGAAAGTGATCTGTGTTCTTCTGCCAGTTCCTTTTTATTTTTCTGTGGGTTTTATTAAATGTATTTAATATATATTTTACAAGTTGTAAAGAAAGACCATATGGGTCTGAAAAGCTATCCATATCAGCAAACAAAAACAAAACCAGAGTAATTTACAAAGGCTTTTATAAGGGATCCAGTCCATAAGAAAGCAATCATAATAGCTACAAAGTGGTTTCAATGAAGTGGTCCTAAATCAATGTTCTGACAGAAAAGCAAACTTGCTTATCAGTTAGTTTAGCACATTAGTCTAACAACAATAGCAAAATGTCAGAAGGATAAATCTCTATGAATGGAAGTCTTCATAAGAACCCACTACACACTAAGGCTAACAATTCATGAAAAGAAAATATAAATTTTACCCAAAATCTAATCCTCAAAAAAAACACACAAAACAAATAAAAGCCTGGTTTATAGAACAAGTAAAAGTTTCTATGAAGCAGCTATATAGCAATTCAGTCTTGGAAAGCACTGTATCACTTTTCATTTCTATAACAGTATTTTAAGCTCTTCAGCATTAATCAGACAGACACTAAACTGGAAAAGAATGCTTTATTTTAGATTACTAACAAAGGTCTTAGGTTTATGTGAAGGGAGGATATAAAATCATATTTAAAGACCTTGGAAGATGTATGTCGTTGCTATATTCTTGTAAATTGATTTCATCAATTCACACATTTATAAGATTTTAACTTTTTTTTAAATATCACGCACAAATCAACAGGTTAATCCAAAAACCAGAGGAGAAATGGATAAGACCCATAATTCCAGGAGAATGAAAACAAATGTATGAAAAACAGGATTCTCTCCATTTGTTTTACTCTAGTATCTACTTCAATTAGATCTGTGATTTTCAGAGCAGGGAAGGAAAGGAGTATAATAACCCAGGGTGAGGGGAGGTGGTTCGGGAGGGAAAAGTGGAAGGAAGAGGGAGGAAGCAAATTGAACATAAAAAATGTGATCAGTTTTTAGTTAAGCTATTTAATATTTTAGAATTCCAAACAGTATTTAAGGAGCGTGCTATCATCTAGGCTAATCACTTTTCACTATGGATAAACCACAAGCAGAACTCAATGTTTTTGATTTTGAGTCCAGAGACCCTAAAACCAATGGTCCTAAAGTAATATAATTTCTGTGGGACCTAAGTCTTTAAGAGGTTTTCAATATGGTAGTTATTTTTTAATCTGAAAAATGTTACCTGCTCATTTAAAAACCTGTTGAGATGTATATAGTCTAACTTAATTTTTAAGAGAAAATTATTTATTTATTAAATACTTCAAAGCAGACCATGTATCATTACAAATTACTTTTTTTTTTTTTAGGAATTACTGGAAACCTTTGTGGCATGTTAAAGTGTCTGTAACAAAACAGACGGTGACTTTCCACCAACTTGGGGACAATCTGTGTTATATTTTTTTGTTATCCTCATATCACTTGGCACAGCAGGCCACCCCCTTCATATGGAAGATATTCAATAAGGGGCAGAAATTGGAGGGCCTGAGGGCTACTGGTTTTGTCCCTGACTGTCTGTGGGACCAGTGTAAGTCATTTAAACTTTCTGGGACTAGGTCCAGTTCTTCAATTGTAAAATACAGAGGGTTAATTTAAATGACCCTCAAGAGTCCCTTCTAGCTCTAAAATGCTTTAAAAAATCAGCTAATTGATTAAAAACAGGTTATAAAGCTTGGTTTAGATACCAAAACCGCATTGCCTTTTTTCTTTCTTTTTATTTAGATCACAACTTAACAGCAGAAAATGATGCAAAATGGAAAAATTCCATTATCATCCAGATGTTTGGCAATGGTTAGATAAATATTCTTTTCCTGAAATCAGTAATGACAAAGAAATGTTTATCTCAAAATTAGAGAAACTTTAAAAACAATTAAAAAAACAAAAAGACATAGCTATTTTTATAATAGCCACAAATTTCTTCAACTTGGTGTTAATTATTTTATAATACTTTAAATAATAATCAAGTGAGGCCTTGAAAGCCTACTAAACACAAAAAGCAGTATTCCAGGGAAATGGAAGGCACCGTATTGTAATGGAAGACTTGGGAGATAGTCCAGGCTCTGCCATTAACTGGGGGATTCTCAGCAGAGTCATTTAAAAGTCTGTCTCCTAGACAATAAAATAAGGGAGTTAAACTACTTCAGAAATACTTTTTCCTGCAGATTATGAGAAAGAAAAGAGGCAGTCAAAATGGAGACTGGACAGGTATAAGAAACTAGAACAAAGCTGTCCTTACCACACGCAGAAAGGTCTTTACTATGGACCAACTTCAGGGGGTTCAACAAGCCTCAAATGTGCACAATTATGCACATGTAGAGTGTTCTGGGGAGTGAATCCCTTGCTTTCATCAGATTCTGACAGGGGTCCGTGACTTCCAAAAGACTAAGAAACAAACACTGTTGTAGATGATCTAAGACTCTCAGTTCAAAAACCGTATCATCACTTTTCTGTGCAAACTTGAAAGTTCTGTTTCTTTTGAATAAGGTAGCTTTACTTAACTCTCAATTGGCTGTTTAAAAAGAGACGCAATAAAGGGGAAAGGGGAATTGTGGTTAATCTATTAAAAGTTTCCATCTCTTGATTATTAAAGAGTCAGTCTCTCTAAGAAATCAAAATTAAAATCTAAACTAAACTGCTCAAGTTAATGGAAAGTTGATTGGGGATTAACTGTTTCAGGCTTGGAGAAAAAGATACGTGAGAATTAAAGACATAATTTAACAGGGCAGTTATTTGTTACCTGCTTTGTAACGAGGTATTTTTCAAACATGCAAGGAAAAAAAAGAACAATAAAACTGC
This sequence comes from Tamandua tetradactyla, assembly GCF_023851605.1. Taxonomy (NCBI): domain Eukaryota; kingdom Metazoa; phylum Chordata; class Mammalia; order Pilosa; family Myrmecophagidae; genus Tamandua; species Tamandua tetradactyla. The sequence goes on from NC_135335.1 coordinate 103,571,872, forward strand.
TCGTTCCTCGAATAACTTAACTACTAAATGCACAGTCAAACTCTTAAAAACAAATCGCGGGATAAATTTTTGTGGAGAAACCTTTAACGACAAATCTTTGAGCCCCCAATATAGAGGGTTCCTGCTGGGACCCACCAAAGAGGTAAGAAAATAGAACAAACCTGGGCTCGAACTTCCAAAAGAAGCCTAGGAAAGAGAAGAAAACGTGCGGTTAGATCGCGCAGCCCGGGAAGAAGCAATGCCGGCAACAGGGCTCAAAGAAGGCGGAGCCCGGCGCTCCTCCGCAGCTGCCAAAAGTGCAAGACGTAGCTTCACTCCAAATGCTCCCGGCCCCTTTCGGGCCCCCTCTTGGCTGCCTCGCCTTCCTCCCCGAGTCCCCAGCGTACAAACTCGCAGACCCGGGACCAAGGCTAGAGTCTAACAAGCAACTCCAAGCCTCCTTTTGGAGCACAGGAAGTTACAAAGTAAAGAAGCAAAACCTAGCGCCGTCGGATCGCAGCATCGGTCTCTCACCTTGGCATCTGGGGAGTCCCCAAAATCCCACCAGGCTCCCAGCACCCCAAACCAACTCCACACAACGCAAAACCCTTCCCTTAAAGGGACTCGCCCTCCGAGCACTGAGTTCGCCCCCTGGGGCCCGGGACCCCTAACTCCGGGACTGTCTTCTGCCCCAAAGCGCAGTAAGGCTTAGCAGACCGACATTGGCCCCCAAACCAAAGCGCGCGCCCCTCATTCTCTCCCCGAGTCCAGAGATGCAGCCCCAAGGTCCCTGGCAAACTGTTTTTCCCCCAGGGCGTGCAGCCCCTTGCCGGGCCCGCCGGCGCGCCCCTCGGCCGGGCCGGCGCCCACTAAGGGGCTTCTGCTGCGCCACCCCCTCCCCCATCTCACTTGTCCCACGGGAGATGGCCGGGGCAGCTTCTCTCCTGCCTCCCCTTCCAGCTCGAAGGAAAGTGGGGCTACCGACCCGTCCTCCGGGAGAAGGCAAAAGAGTCTCGGTTTGTCCCCCTCACTCCCGGGGGCTCTTGCACCTCCCTGGCTGCGGGGCGGGGTGTCCCGCTCACCTCCCGCAGAGCAGGGCGGCCGCGCATCCCGCTTGCCTCCGCGCCCGAAGCAAAGTGGAGCGTGAGGGCCCTTCACGCCGCAACCCGGGCCCGGCGGGCCGGGGGCGCAGCGCACTCTTCCCGCGGGGACAAGACGCAGCCAGCTCCCGGCTTTGCAATCGGCCCGGGAAAGAGGGAGCCGGGCTCCGTCGGTTTCCACCCACCCTGGACCCGGGAGGCAGCGCGGAGGTGCCGGCGGCCCGCGTCAGCGGCCTGGGAGCCGGTATGGCGCCGTCCCCGGGCCAGGGCTCGCTGCCGCCGTCCGTGCCCCCCACTCGGCCCCGTCGCTTAGTCTGGCCGGGGCTGGAGCTGCCGCGGCCTAGTCCCGGAGGGAGACCGCTCCCGCGCCCGCTCCCGCCCCCCGGCCGGCCCCGCCGCGGCCCGCCCCCGCCCCGTAGCTCCCGCCCCACTCAGCCGGCCCCCGTGAGGCTGCGGGTAGCGCACCAGAACCCTCGGATCGGCTCTGGGGTCGCGGGGAGCCGCCGGGGGCCGCCGGACGCCCGCTCCAGCCCGGCCGCTCCTGCCCGGTTTCCCTGCTCACCTCCGCCATATTGGTACCTTTAGGGCGAACGAGCAGCGCTGAGCCCAGTCCCCGGATGGGGCGCCTGAGCCAATCGCAGCCGCCGCCGCGGTCCGCCCGGCACCCGCCCGGCGGCGGAGGCGGCTCGGCCCCTTATAGGGCAGGGCGGCCCGCGACACCCCCGGCGGGCTCACGCGCCCACCGCGCCGGACCCCTCGCCGCGCAGCCCCTGGCGCCCGCCGGCCGCCTCCCCGGCTCCGCACTCACCGCCCTTACCCACCCGACTGGAGGAAAGTTCCGGCCACCAGTGTCCGAATTGGAGGAAAGTGGGAGACGGACGGGTGCGGGACGGACCCACGTCCAGCCACTCGAGGCCGAAGAGCCGGGCGGGTGTAACTGGAAATTGACCCACAGACACTTGGGACCGGCCAGGGTGTGGGGTGGACGGGCTGGAGACTTGAACGGCGGCGGAGGGGACAACTCGACAGACTACCCTAAGTAAGGAGAGGCGAGATCGGTGGAGGAGACTGATGCACGGGGGGAAGCTTTGGAAATGGGAGAAGGGACTGCTGGACCGCAGGATCAGTCAAGAATGAAAGGACAGGGACCAGGCATTTTTGCGGTTTCCCTGAAGAGAAGAGGAGGACCACCAGGAATTAGGGATGCAGCAGGGTTGTGGAGTGGAAGGTGGAAGTGCTCATTTGCCAAACATTCTGGAAGGTAGTTAACAGTACAGAAGATCAACTGGGCAGAAAAATGATGATGAACATACTTGCACAATTCCAAAGAAGATGCAAATAAAATAAAAGCTCTGCATCCGAAGAAAGAACAGTCCTAGGGGTTGTTAATTACCAGATAATCCAGGAGATGACCCAGAGGTACGCACTTGATAGCCCGTTGAAGGGCAGGCTAGCATATGAAAGGTGCTGAATTGACACCTCTACTTCCCTCTTCCCCACAAAAAGGCCAAACATTTGTTTAGGGTCAAACGAGGGGACTAGTCCTGTGAGCAGGTGGATCAGTGGAAGAGGGAGGAAAAGTCAGGGATAAAAGCAACAGGTGTACCTGCTCCCACTCTTGTCGTATGGCTACATGCTCTTCTTCCTTGGGGGAGGTAAGTCTAACACCTGGAGGGTCCACACTTCACAGCTTTGAGTAAAGGACACACACAAACAGGCACTGGTGTGTCCTTGGTGGTTGGTCCACAGAGGTTGGTCCTGCAAGAAGTGAAGGTTGCATGCTGGGTTGCCCTGGCAAATTTGGAAGACATACATAGTCCTCCTAAGGTGGGAGGCCAGACATATCCATATATGTGGCAAAGAAAGCCAGAGAGTTGTGGAAAAGTAAAATCTGCGGTAAGGTGTGTGTAGAGGTGAGGTGAAACACAATCAAATTCCTGTAGTGCATTACATAATTTTGTAGAGAGAAGGGTGAGCTCAGAGACTAGATCTATTCTCCCAACTGGATGCTGTTACATATCTGATACTAAATTGAGATTTAGTATTATTACTCAATACTAAATTGAGAGTTGAGGATTTTTATTGTAATCTCAGAAATTGAGAGAAAACTTTCCATACTTGTAGTCCAAATCTGAAAGTTCTGAATTTTAACTGTGGGGTCTCCTTCAGTTTCCCCAACTGACCACAGGGCTCATACTGAGGATGGGTCTGGAGACTATTTTGTGGGGGGAGAGGAGGTTACTTTAAAAATTTTTGCCAAGCATCTCAAAATTAAATTTCCACCACCAGTAAAATTATTTATTTATGGAAATTTTTAGAGAAAAATCACTTCAACAATTTCAAAAACACCATAAAGACATGGAAAATTACACTTTCCCTGCTGCAAAAGATATCTTATGACCTTTCGTCCAGTCAAATAACTCAAAAACAGCTGAACTTTGAAACCAGAGGGTTGGCACGCGTTGTATGTACTGTCCCCAACGAGGCGTTTACAGTTTCCAACATAAAAAATGACTTGAAATTAAGTGCAAGTGATTAACTTTAGAACTGTGATAGCACAGCACGTGCTATGAACAGAGCCATTAAACAGAGACCTGCATAGCATGACCAGAAACTGACCTGGCTCAGAATTGGGAAGAAAGTGTCTCTTAACAGCCAGCCTCCTTCTTTACACTAGGAAAAATGTTTTCTTGGTAGCACAACTTGGGTAATTCAATCTATAGTGGGGTCTAGATCCCATTTAGCTATGTCTGAGAAATACACTTAGGGCTTGCACTAAATCTGACAGATTGTTTTTGTTTAACTTGTAAAGAATATTTTGTATAGGCATTTTTAACTTTGACTGCTAATCTACTCAATCATAGTACAGAGTTGATGTAATCTGTGTCCAGTGAGTTAAAGATTCATAGAAAAATAAATGAAGCTAAATTAATTACTAGTTTAAGAAAGCAGAGCTACTTTTATCCTTTTGGTGCTACAAAAAATGTTCACCACAGTCTTACAAAACACATTCCTTTTATGATAAAGAATGTAAAGTTTACTGTATGTAAATGGATCTTGCATCTTTTTTTTAACTTTTTTTATTGTATAGTATAACATATACAAAGCAAAGAAATAAAAATGCAGTAGTTTTCAAAGCACTCTTCAACAAGTAGTTATAGGACAGACCCCAGAGTTTGTCATGGGCTAAAATACGATCTCTCAATTTTTCCTTCTAGCTGTTCCAAAACATAGACGGCTAGAGGGCTTGAATACTTTTTTATCATCACAATCAATTTTCTTCCTTTTTTTTGTGAGCAATAACAAATATACAAAAAAGTTATAAATTTCAAAGCACAGCACCACAATTAGTTGTAGAACATATTTCAGAGTTTGACATGGTTTACAATTTCACAATTTTAGGTTTTTACTTCTAGCTGCTCTAAAATACTGGAGACTAAAAGGGATATCAATTTAATGATTCAGCATTCATATTCATTTGTTAAGTCCTATCTTCTATGTATAATTCTACCATCACCTTTGATCTTTCCATACCTCTCTTTGGGGTTGTTTGGGCTATGGCAATTCTTAATTTTTCATATTGAAAGGGTCTGTCACTAATATGGGGTAGGGAGATGGAGCTATCTGATGTTCTGGAGAGGCTGGGCTAGGTTTCAGGACTTATCTGGACTAGAGACCTATCTGGAGGTCATAGGGTTCTGGAAAGGTACTCTACTGTCTGGAACCCTTGTGGAATCTTATATATTGCTGTAGGTGTTCTTTAGGATTGGCTGGAATGGTCCTGGTTGGGGGTTGGCAGGTTATGCTAGGTAGCAAGGTCTACCTGAAGCTTGTTTAAGTGCAACCTCCAGAGTAGCCTCTCAACTCTATTTGAACTTTCTCTTCCACTGATACTTTATTAATTACACTTCTTTTCCCCCTTTTGCTCAGGATGTAATTATTGATCCCACGGTGCCAAGTCTGGATTCATCCTTGGGAGTCCTTTCCTACGTCACCAGGGAGACTTTCCCCCCTGGATGTCATGTCCCATGTAGGGGGTGGGCAATGATTTCACTTGCAGAGTTGGGCTTAGAGAGACTGAGACCACATCTGAGCAACAACAGATGTCCTCCAGAAGTAACTCTTAGGCATGCCTGTAGGTAGTCTAAGCTTTTATGCTACCTACATAAGCTTCACAATAGCAAGCCCCATGATTGAGGGCATGGCCTATTGATATGGGTGTCCGTAAAGTTTGACATAGTATCAGGGGATTCCCTGATGGTAAGGTTTAATAGTTCCATAGTCTTTCTCCCTTCCCTCAGGGGACTTTGCCAATACTTTTTAATTCTAGGATGTTTCCAGGCCTTACAGTAATCTATACAGGATTAAAGGAACTCTTTCTTATTCTGTGCTTCCTGTCTTTCAGTTGTTCAAATGAGCTATACAGATAGGTTGAATTAGATTTGCGCTACAGAAAATTTCAGTTCCAAATCAAATAAACCTTCTGTTGATCTCAAAGAATATCTGTGGTTCTAAAATATAAACACTGTCTTCCTTACCCCTATATTCTGAATTGCTTTAACCCCAACCTGTTCAGCTTTGTTCTTATCTTAAATATCAGGTTATATATATATAAAACAGCCTCTCAAAGTCCAGAAATAATAATCACCACTCTGGACTTAATGTGTCTGTTCTAAAAGCTTACAATCTAGGCCCCTGTTTTCTTATGAGCATTTTCTCAAGGAGACCATACCATTGTTGTTTTTTTGTTTCTGGCTTATTTTGTATCACCAAATGTCCCACATGTTCATTCACTTTGTTGCATGCCTCACGACATTGTTCCTTTTCGTAGCAGCACAACCTTCTTTCATAAGTATAGTTTGAAGTATATACGCTTTCATAAGTGTATATAGTTCACCAATCTATTTCTATGTCAGTGCATCCTTCAGCCACCTGCATTCATCAGGCATCACGTAGAGGGCCCAAAGTCCACAGTCCATCAGCATTTTCAATTTTAGATGATTTCTTTGTTGCGAAGAGACCTAAAACCAATAAACACACCCTCCCCAAATAGGGAATCTAAACCTCTTCTTAACTCTTGTCTCTCACCCCATTATTTACCTCTGCTGTTGCTGTGGTAGTGCTGATGGTTTCCTTTTGAACATAGCTCATAGAATGCAATAGCAGTTTTCCCCCATACCCTGGATTTAAACACTCTTTGTACAAGAATCATATCTTTGAAGTAATTTGAATAAGAGCTCACTCATATTTCTAGTGTGAGTCAGTGGGACACGTAGGTCTATACAACCCCTTTCAATCTTGTTCATCTTCAATATGGTAAAATTACTTCTAGACCCACTAGAGAATCACCTTCGCTCCTATCTATTCCCTTACATTGGAGTTCAACCTCATTAGCTAACGGTTCACTGATCTCCAGCTTCTATGTATCTCTAAGTCCCCTATACTCTGTATTATAAGTCTCTGATTATACCTTTATGCTGGTCATAAAAATGGAATCATACAGTATCTGTCCTTTTGTGTCTAGCTAATTTCATTTTATAATTGGATTGTTTGTTCTTTTATTGTTGAATTGTATGATTTCTTTGTATATACGGGAAATCAAACCTTTGTCCGATATGTGATTTCCAAATATTTTCTCCCATTGAGTTGGCTGCCTCTTCACCTTTTTGACAAAGTCTTTTTAGGCACAGAAGCATTTGATTTTGAGGAGTTCCCAATTATCTATTTTTTCTTTTGCTGCTTGTGCTTTGGGTGTAAAGTTTAGAAAGGTACCTCCTATTAGTAGGTCTTTAAGATGTTTCCCTACATTTTCTTCTGGAAGCTTTATGGGGGCTAGTTCTTATATTTAGGTGTTTGATTCACTTTGAGTTAATTTTTGAGTAGGGTGTAAGATAGGGGTCCTCTTTCATTCCCTTGGCTATTGATATCCAGTTCTTCCATGCCCAATTATTGAAAAGACGATTTTGTCCCAGTTCAGAGGATTTGTTTATTAGCTCAAGTAACTTTGCTGTAGATTTCTCAGGATCTTCCAAGTATAGAATCATATCATCTGTAAATAATGAGAGTTTTCCAATTCCTTTCTTTCCAATTTGGATGCTTTTTATTTCTTTGTCCTCCCTGATTGCTCTAGCTAGAACTTCCAGCACAATGTTGAATAACAGTGGTGACAGTGGGCATCCTTGTCTTATACCTGACCTTAGGGAGAAGGCTTTCAGTCTCTCTCCATTGAGTACAATGCTGGCTATTGATTTTTCATATATTCCCTTTATCATATTAAGGTAGTTACCTTTGATGCCTATCTTTTGGAGTATTTTATCAGAAAAGGATGCTGAATTTTGTCGAATGCTTTTTCAACATCAATCAATATGAACATGTGATTTTTTCCCTTTTGATTTGTTAATGTGCTGTATAACATTAATTGATTTTCTTACATCGAACCATCCTGGCATTCCTGCTATAAACCCAACTTGGTTATAGTGTATAATTCTTTTAATGGGCTTCTGGATTCGATTTGCTAATATTTTATTGAGAATTTTTGCATCTATGTTCATTAGGGAGATTGGCCTGTAGTTTTCCTTTCTTATAGCATCTTTACCCAGTTTTGGTGTTAAAATGATAATAGCTTCATAAAATGAGTTAGGTAGAGTTCCTTTTTCCTCAATTTTTTTGGAAAAGTTTGAGCAGAATTGGTGTTAGTTCTTTCTGGAATGTTTGATAAAATTGCCCTGTGAAGCCATCTGGCCCTGGGCTTTTCTTTGTAGGAAGATTTTTGATGACTGATTGAATCTCTATTTGTAGTTGGTTTGTTGAGATCTTCTATTTCTTCCCGAGTCAGTGTAGCTTGTTTGTGCGTCTCCAGGAATTTGTCCATTTCATCTAAGTTGTCTAATTTGTTGGCATATAGTTGTTCATAGTATCCTCTTATGATTTATTTTATTTCTTCAGGGTCTGTGGTAACACACCCCTTCTCATTTCTGATTTTGTTTATTTGCATCTTCTCTCTTTTTTTGTCAGTCTTGCTAGTGGCCCATCAACTTTATTGATTTTCTCAAAGAACCAACTTTTGGTTTTATTGATTCTTTCTATTGTTCTTTTGTTCTCCCATTCCTTTATCTCTGCTTTAATCTTTGTTATTTCTCTTCTTCTATTTTCTTTGGGCTTAGTTCGCTGTTCTTTCTCAAGTTCCTCCAGGTTTGCTGTTAAGTCCTTGATTCTTGCTCTTTCTTGTTTTTTAATATAGGCATTTAGGGCAATAAATTTCCCTCTCAGCACAACCCTTGCCATATCACATAAGTTCTGATAAGTTGTAGTCTCATTTTCATTCATCTCCAGATAGCTACTCATTTCTCTAGCAATTTCTTCTTTGACCTACTGGTATTTAAGAGTGTGTTATTTAATCTCCATACATTCGTGAATGGTCTCATTCTTTGGTGGTTATTGAGATCCAGGTTCATCCCATTATGATCAGAGAAAGTGCTTTGAATAATTTTAGTGTTTTCAAATTTATGAAGACCTGTTTTCAGCCCTCGCATATGATCTATCCTGGAGAATGTTCCATGAGCATAGAGAAGAATGTATAACCTTGTACAACGACCTATATATGTCTGTTAGGTCTAATTCATTTATCAAATTATTTTACTTCTCTATTTCCTTGTTGATCTTCTGTCTGGTTGTTCTAGCTATTGAGGAGAGTGGTGTATTGAAGTCTCCTACTATTATTTTTGAAACGTCTGTCTCTCCCTTCAGTTTTGCCAATGTCTGTTTCATGTACTTTGAAGCTCCTTGATTGGGAACATAACATCTATGATTGTTATATATCTTCTTGGTGAATTTACCCTTTAATTAGTATATAGTCCTGCTTTGTCTCTTATGATGTCTTTCTATTTAAAGTCTATTTTGTCCAATATTAGTATAGCTACTTCTGCTTTCTTTTGATTACAACTTGCATGGAACATCTTTTTCCATCCATTCACTTTCAATCTATTTGTATCTTTGTGTCTAAGATAAGTCTCTTGTAAGAAGCATATAGCTGGATTATGTTTCTTAATCCATTCTGCTATCTGTATCTTTTGATTGTTAAGTTTAGTCCATTAACATTCAAAGTTATTACTGAAAAGGTGTTTCTTGAATCCACCATCTTATCTTTTTTTATTTTATTTGTCAGATCTATATATTCTTTTCCCTCTTTCTCTTTGTATTATTTAAATTACATTTCATGGTACTCTTCAATTCTGTTCCCTCCTCCAGACCTCCCTCCCCTGTCTTTTTTTTTTTTTTTTTTTTTTTTCAGCTGGCAGAACTCCTTTTAGTATTTCTTGTAAGGCTGCTCTCCTGTTGACAAATTCTTTCAGGACTTCTTTGTCTGTGAAAACTTTAATCTCTCCCTCAGTTTTGAAGGACAATTTGGCTGGGTACAGAATTCTTGGCTGGAAGTCTATCTCTTTCAGGATCTGGAATATATCATACCACTGCCTTCTCACCTCCATGGTCCTAATTGAGTAGTCTGAACTCAGTATTATTTGAAATTCCTTGTATGTAATTGGTTGTTTTTCTCTTGCTGCTTTCAGGGTTTTCTGCTTCTCTTTAACTCTTCAACATTTGACAGACTGATTAGTATGTGCCTTGGGGAAGATATATTTGAATTTATTCTGTTTGAAGTTCTTTGGGTTTCTTTGACTTGTATGTATGTGTCCTGTATGAGGGTTGGGCAGTTTCCCCCATTATATCCTCAACTACTGTTCCTAGCACTTTACTCCTCGCTTCTCCTTCTGGGACACCAATGATTCTTGTACTTGTGTACTTTTTTTGCCTATCATTTCCCTGAGTTCCCATTCTATTTTTCCATCTTTTTTGCCGTTTGCTGTTTTAAGTCTTCGAAGTCAATTATCCTGTCCTGTATATCATTTATTCTTTCCTCTGTCTCTTCAAATCTGGTATTGTGTCCTTCTAGTATGTTTAGTATTTGGTCAACAGAGTGTTTAATCTCTGGACATCTGCTATTTTTCTATTTATTTTTTCATATTCCTCTTTATGCTCTTTTACTGTCTTCTTGATCTCTTTTATGTCATTGCCATCCCCCTTATTTTATTAAGTAGAGTTGTATGAACATCTTTGATTGGTTGTTCCAACTTCTCTATCTCCTCAGGTGTTTTTATTTGGTCATTAGGCAGGGCTATATCTGTCTGCATTGTGATATGCGTAGTGATCTTCTGCTGTCTTTGTGCCATGTAAATATCTTGAGTGATTTACCTTGGGAGTTGATTTCTTTCGTAGTCTAAGACCTTGTGTTTGTGGGATGGTTGTACAGTAGGGAGCAGGGCATGGGGTAGAGCACTCAGTACAATGATTTGTTTCAGGGCAGGTATGGGTGCAGGTTGGGCATGTTACACTGATGCTTATGAACGTGGGCACCCAGCACCCAGGGAGGATGTAGCTGTGCAGGTGCACCAGTCTGGTGTGTGCTGGTCTAAGGCATGGGGCCGTTTGTGCGCACATGTAGAGCTCTAGGTCAGCATTATGCCTTCGTGGATTGGAGACAGATGTGACCCACCTGCACAGATCAGCGCTTTCTTAGAGGTGGGAAGTGAGGCTGAAGCCTGTGCGCATGTGTGGTTCCCAGAGCTGAATGACATGATTGGGGGTCCATGTGCATGTGTGGGCCTGGGAGTGCCATAAATGGATGCACTGAGCTCAGGGAGGGTGCGGTGATGCTGTGCAACACTATGGGTTGGGGGGCAGGGGTAGCCTAGGTATGGAAGTTAGTGCCCACAGCCTTTATGTACTAGCGACAGCCTGCATGGAACAGAGAGAGAGAGGTAGTGCTCAGGAGGGGTGTGGGAGAGGTGGGTTGGGCTGCCTTTGAGGTGGGGTTATGGGGCAGGTCACTGGGAGCTGGTGGGGTGGGGGTGCCTGGAGCGTGTGGAATGGGACCAGGTGATGGGTTCAGGTGTGTGGGGTGTGGGGCGAGTCACCAGTCAGGAGGCTGTGCTGGTGAGGGTAGTGCACCCAAGGAACACGTCCTGACTTACTTCCTAGTCCCATGTTCCTGTTCCTGCACTCCCAGGGGCTCTGCAGCTCTGCGCCAGGCTCCAGCCCTCTGCCTCAATTCCTTGGCATCTGCAACCAGGACTGCCACATTTAGTGCAGAAGGCTCTCCCACATCAGCTGCACTGCCGAATTGCTCGGTCGCCCTCCTGTCCCTTCTCTAACTTTTCCGTGGAGCAGGGCTAATCTCGAGCTACTCTAGTCGGCCATCTTCCCGGAAGTCCCTTGCATCCCTTTAGATAAAAAGACTTCCAGTAATCACTATAGATAAAGAGTTATCTTATTCCAGCAATGGAAATTAAAACATTATGTTTTTTTACTGTCATTCTTATTAGCCTGTTGTTACACAACAGGTAGCATAATATAGAAAGTAAGGCCTATGCTGTCTGCTGGGAATTATGGGGCCATCATAAAAGTCCTTACCTTCTAAAAACTCACAGCATAACTGAATAATTCCTATAGATGGTTGTTTTAGTTTGAAAGAGCTGCCAAAATGTGATATACCAGAAATGGGACAGCTTTTAAAAGGGGGAATTTATTAAGTTGCTATTTTATAATTCTAAGGCCATGAAAATGTCTAAATTAAAGCAAGTCTATAAAAATAATGTCCAACTGAAGGCATCCAGGGAAAGATACCTTGGTTTCAGAAGGCCGATGACATTCAGAGTTTCGCTCTCAGCAGGAAAGGTACATGGTGAGATCTGCTAGCTTTCTCTTCAACAGTTTCCCTGGGGCTCTGTCCTTTCTGTTGGCTCTGTTCGTTCTGGTGGCTCTAAAGCTGTTTCCAAAATGGTTCCCTTTTAAGATGCTTAGTAAGCAATCCCACCTTGAATGGGTGGAAACCCATCTTCATGGAAACTGTCTAATCAAAAGTTACCACCCACAATTGGGTGGGTCACCTCTCTGTGGAAACGATAGGATTTCACCCAGCAATATTGAATGAGTATTAACAGACATGGCTTTTCTGGGGTACATAATAGCTTCAAACCAGCACAGTGGTAGATGGGAGCAAGGCACAAGGAAAACTCAGAGCTAAAATGATGGTAATACCCTAAGAAGAACAAAAGATAATAGATCTTTGCAGCCTTACATAGAAATGAAATAACCTGTGAAAGAGATTATCTATAAATGTGTGATTTGAGATGGTTTACAAAAAAAATATGTAATAAAATCAGAACATATAAATTAAAATAAAAAATGAGGACCAGTGAAACTATTTAGACTAGGAAGTTAGTGCCAGAGAAAAAATTAGAACAAGATTATGCAGACCATGAAGTATAATACAGAATATTGGAGCTAAATCATAAATTTGGCTTAGAGTTGTCTGGCAACCAAAGCAAAAAAAAGGGAAATAAAATCAGTTGATTGATTCTCATTATCTTTGAGGAGAAATATACAAATCCTTCATTGGAAACAAAAATTTTCAGGACATTTTAAAAGAACTGTGTTGCCTGAGCTTCATAGCAATGGTAACATCCAGGCAACTAGCCTCCACTAGGTCCCCAAACACACTGTTGGGTTTTTTAATGCTATTTTTTTAGTTACCATCCATGAAAGTTAAGAGCATGATATTAATGCATGACCTACTGAAAACAATTTGGGAATAGGGCCAAGGTAATACAATACAAATATTTATCCTTCTACAAATTCGTCTAGCCCAAGGGAAAAAAATAAACTACCCAAAGCTAGTGTCTCCATTTCAAATGCCTATAATAGTTGAGCAGGGCACAATGAAAGAGTGAAGCCAGCCAGCGTAAAAACAAGAGGAGGAGGCATTAACAAACTGAAAAGGGTGTATCCTGCCCAAATGGGAAACCACTACTTAGTCTTAGCAGACTGACTCATGCCTTGTGATAATGTGGGCCCAGTGCTGCCACAGTGCTGTTTTCTGAGAACAGCTGGAAAACTGGATTCTTTAATGTGAAATCTCCTTGTTTTAAAAACTTGGTACATAATTAACAATTTTTAAAACTCCACATAGGCCAAACAGATCATGCATAGTAAATCATGTTTAGCCAGTGACCTAGAACATCCTCCTAATATCACCTCTCAATGTGGCTTTTGATAAGATTGTAATGTCAACAATTCTGCTCAAAATGGGACGGAATTACTTGCATTTTTCTCAATATATCCACCTCTCCTGTGTGATAATCAATTAAATATTTTTTGATATAATGACTGGCCAATTACTCTCAGAGAAAGCTAACTGATTGTAATAAGCTTCATCTAAACAAACATAACAGAAGGTATGGTAAATAAAAACAAAAAAGAGAGTTCAAAGATATAAAAAGGGAGCGTATCTTCTCAGTTCAGCCCAAAAGAGAAGGGACTTTGGTCTCTAAATATGAGCATTTTTCTGACCCATAAGTCTTACAGAAAATGGGTGCATCAGGCTATCTTGAACAGAATATCTTCCAGATCAGTGACTTTACATTTCAGAAATATTCCCAAAGGAATTTTGAGTAACTACTTTTTTCCATATATTCAAGTTGGCATCTAATTTTTTTTCATAATTTTAAAAAGTTATAAAGGATATAATTTCTAACATACTATAATGATGATCATTTAAAAATAAAGCCACAAATATACTTTTAAATAAATGAAAATTTAAGCCACATAAAACACTAAAATATATGTGATGGAACCTAAATATCATAGCAATTTGATATGTTCATTATCCTTTAAAAAATACTTGAACATGTTTCTTTTTTAACAGTAGGGAGTTTTACATGATTTCTTTTTCTGCTTGAACTCATATTTCCATTCAATTTCCTCCAAAGAATTTTACCCAAGTGTAACGCATGGAAGTCTTATTCATACCCTACTGTTCTAGTTTGCAAGCTGCTGGAATGCCATATACCAGAAAAAGAACAGCTTTTAAGAAGGGGAATTTATTAAGTAGAAAGTTTACAGTTCCAAAGCTGTGAAAATGTTGAAATTAAAGCAAGGCTATGAAAATGCCCAAATTAAGGCACCAACAAGAGCTTACTTCTGTTCTAGTTTGCTAGATGCTGGAATGCAATATACCAGAAACAGAATGGCTTTTAAAAAGGGGAATTTAGTAAGTTGGTAGTTTACAGTTCTAAGGCTGAGGAATTGTGGAGAGCCGCCTCCCGGGTCAGGCCTAGTGGTCGCGCTGCAGCCTGCTCTAGAGTTCCCCCCGCCCATCGAGTGAGTCAAGATGGCGCCCGCATCCTGTTTCCGCGTATGACGCACGCGCCCACCAACCCTATCTTCCAATCACCTCTGTATACGTGGCACTAACCTATTGGGTTTGGGCACAGTATATAAGAGGTTACCCGGACAGGGTGGGTGGAGACGACCCACAGGGAGCCGTACCTGACGGCCGCACAGAGGTTGTCTCCCCGCGGGGTATCTTGTCCCGCGTGGAACCTGTAACAGAGAATGCAAGCTTAACTCCAGTAAAGGTCTGTGCTCACAACCGTTGCGTGCCTCGAACCCGTGTTTATCACTCGAGTCGGTTTGCCTGCGCCTGTCTCTTTCTCCCCTCCTGTTCCCTTCGCCGGCCGGGGATCAGAAGCCGAACGAGACGGCTGCGGACAAGGAATGTCCCAATTAAAGCAAGTCTATAGAAATGCCCAATCTAAGGCATCCAGGGAAAGATATCTTGGTTCAAGAAGGCCGATGATTGAGAGAACCTTCTCGACCAAAGGGGGAAGAGTGAAATGAGACTAAGTGTCAATGGCTGAGAGATTCCAAACAGAGTTGAGAGGTTATCCTGGAGGTTATTCTTACGCATTAAGTAGATATCACCTTGTTGTTCAGGATGTAGTGGAGAGGCTGGAGGGAACTGCCTGAAAATGTAGAGCTGTGTTCCAGTAGCCATGTTTCTTGATGATGATTGAACAATGATATAGCTTTCACAATGAGATTCTGTGAATGTGAAAACCTTGTGTCTGATGCTCCTTTTATCTACCTTGTCAACAGATGAGTAGAACATATGGAATAAAAATAAATAATAGGGGGAACAAATGTTAAAATAAATTTAGTTTGAAATGCTAGTGGTAAATGAAAGCAAGGGGTAAGGGGTATGGTATGTATAATCTTTTTTTTCTCTGTTATCGTTTTATTTCTTTTTCTGCTGTCTTTTATTTCTTTTTCTAAATCGATGCAAATGTTCTAAGAAATGATGAATATGCAACTATGTGATGATATTAAGAATTACTGATTGTATATGTAGAATGGAATGATATCTTAATGTTTTGTTTGTTAAATTTTTTTAATTAATAAAAAAAGAAGAAGGCTGATGAAGTTCAGGGTTTCTTTCTTAAGTGGAAGGGCAAATGGCAAACACAGTGAGAGTTTCTCTGTTATCTGGAAAGGCACATGGTGAATACAGTCAGAGTTCCTCTTTCATCTGGAAGGGCACATGGCAAATACGGCATCATCTGCTACCTTCTTCTCCTGGCTTCCTGTTTCACGAAGCTCCCCAAGAAGCATATTCCTTCATCATCTCCAAAGGTCACTGGCTGGTGGACTCTGCTTCTCGTGGCTATGTCATTCTGTTCTGCTCTCTCAAAATCTCTCATTCTCCAAAATGTTTCCTCTTTTATCGGACTTCAGAAACTAATCAAGACCCACCCAAATGGGTGAGGACATGCCTCCACCTAATCCAGTTTAACACCCACTCTTGATTAAATCACATCTCCAGGGAGATGATCTAATTACAGTTTCAAACACAATACTGAATAGGGATTAGAAACAGCTGCCTTTACAAAATAGGATTAGGATTAAAACATGGCTTTTCTAGGATTAAAACACTCAAAAATGGCTGATGAAGTTCAGCATTTCTCTCTCAGCTGGAAGGGCACATGGCAAAAGTCAGCTAGCTTTCTCTCCTGGCTTCTTGTTTCAGGAAGCTCCCCAGAGGTATTTTCCTTCTTCATCTCCAAGTCTCTGGCTGCATGGGCTCTTGTGGCTCTCAAGCGTTTTTTTCCCCAAAATGTTTCCCTCTTAAAGGGCTCAGTGAGCAGCCCCACCTTGGAGACACATCTCCAAGAAAACCATCTAATCAAAAGTTACCACCCACAATTGGGTGGGTCACATCTCTATGGAAACAATCAAAAAGCTCCCAACAACAATAAAAAAAGCTCCCACCCAACAATATTGAATGAGGATTAAAGAATTTGGCTTTTCTGGGGCCCACAACAGATTCAAACCAACTTACCTACTATCTTTCTCTACCAAAAAAACTCTGTGAATTGGCATTCAAGGTTAATAATATTCCTTCTGATTGAATTATCAGCACAATTATTTTAATTCAAATTGATCAAAACAGTATACACGTATTGCAAATTTTTAATAAGGCATACTGAACAAAAATCAAAGTTGCATTGCTAATTCATCTCTTAAAAAGATGAATGGGTCCTTTTAAAAATTAGTCTATTTGCCCATGGATGAATATTACTGCAAAATGAGAGAGCTTAATATCAATTCTATTTTAATTTTTTTCTATAGAAATAAACTTTAAGAAAGCATATTAATACAAATAAATAGGTGGGAAGGGAAGGGAAGGGTTTTCTTATTAAAACACTCTATTCTTTAACTTTTGGTTATGTATCATGTTGTGATTTCCCATCAAATATTCTTCTTCATTATCTGTACAATGACATTTGTATTGTCTTTCTTCAACTTTGTTGAAAACAAAGATTTAGAAGCTCCCTGACTTGAAAAAGAATTTGTTACCCTACCCTTATAGTTCTTCAGTATACTTCATTCAATTTTGATTAAGAATACCATAAGTTTCTGGGTCAAGATGGCGGCTTAACAATGTGCGCATTTTAGTTCGTCCTCCAGAACAACTACTAACCAGAAACAGTACAGAAGAGCTCCAGGGGCCACGTCAGTGACCAGACACACAGCATATCCCAGTCTGGACAAGCTGGACCCACTGCGAGCACCCCCCTAGAACTGTGAGTTCCCAAAGCTGTGGCGGCCAACACCCCTCCACCACAGGCCGCTTCCCAGAGGGGAAGGAAAGGACTTCACCAGCAACAGGGACTGGGCACAATCAAACACCAATTGTGGAACTAATTAACAAATTCTGACTACTAAAAATAGGCCCCCAGCTTAGGTGAACCTGATCAAAGCGGAGGTTGCTCATTTTTGCCCCGGCAGCAAGGGGGCAGGACTGACAGAAAGAGGGGGAAAAAAAGAAGGAAACAGAGGTTTTTGTGGCTGTGTATCTACAAAGGCTTGACTGCCTCTGGATACAGCGGCAGGACTTTTCAGGCTGCAACTGCCCCAGGCATAGGCAGAAGTGAGCTCTTTTGGGGGCTTATCTGGAGCTTGTGCCTTCCCTAGGGGAGGGGCAAAGCCCCACCCAGGTGGAATCCCTCCATCAAGGAATTCAGACACCAGGGCTTGGTAATTTGAAGCCATTAAAACCAGCCTACAATCTCTCCTCTGTCTCCACCACACCCCCAGCAGAGAGTCTCCCAAAGTTAAAGGTACTGCATCATTTTATGCTGGTGGGACCTGCAGTCAGACAAGCGCCACATACTGGGCAGGATAAGAAAAACAGAGTCCAGAGACTTCACAGGAAACTCTTTCAACCTGCTGGGTCTCACCCTTAGGAAAAACCGACACAGGTAACTCTTTCCTCCTGATAGGAGGCCAGTTTGGTCTGGGAAAATCTGGCTGGGGTCTATAATATCTAAGTAGACCCTCCTAAGTGTATGTGGGGGGAAGGCACCACACAAGCAGGGCAAGAAACAAGAAAACAAGAACTGAAAAATTCTCCTCTGTTAAACAAAACTTAAGGTCCAGATAAAGCTGAACGGAATGTCAAAGAACAGATAGACAACAAATTCATCCAGCAAGAAAACCCTAGCTAAAAGAAGTGAAAGCAATCTCCAGAATAAACTAATTAAGGTAATTAAATGTCTAGATGCCAGCAAAAAATAACAAATCACACTAGGAAAATTAAAGATATGGCCCAGTCAAAGGACCAAACCAACAATTCAAATGACATACAGGAGCTGAAACAATTAATTCAGAATATACGAACAGACATGGAAAACCTCGTCAAAAACCAAATCAATGAATTGAGGGAGGATATGAAGAAGGCAAGGAATGAACAAAAAGAAGAAACTGAAAGTCTGAAAAAACAAATCACAGAACTTATGGGAATGAAAGACACAGTAGAAGAGTTGAAAAAAACAATAGAAACCTACAATGGTAGATTTCGAGAGACAGAGCATAGGATTTCTGAACTGGAGGACGGAACATCTGAATTCCAACAAGAAACAGAAACTATAGGGAAAAAAATGGAAAAATATGAGCAGGGACTCAGGGGATTGAAAGACAATATGAAGCGCATGAATATACGTGTTGTGGGTGTCCCAGAAGGAGAAGAGAAGGGAAAAGGAGGAGCAAAACTAATGGAGGAAATTATCACTGAAAATTTCCCAACTCTTATGAAAGACTTAAAATTACACATCCAAGAAGTGCAGCGTACCCCAAAGGGAATAGATCCAAATAGACATACTCCAAGACATTTAATAATCAGAATGTCAGAGGTCAAAGAGAAAGAGAGGATCTTGAACAAGAGGATCTCTTGAAAGCAGCAAGAGAAAAGCAATCCATCACATATAAGGGAAGCCCAATAAGACTATGCACAGATCTCTCAGCAGAAACCATGGAGGCGAGAAGACAGTGGGATAATATATTTAAATTATTAAAAGAGAAAAACTGCCAACCAAGAATTCTATATCCAGCAAAACTGTCCTTCAAAAATGAGGGAGAAATTAAAACATTTTCAGACAAAAAAATCACTGAGAGAATTTGTGACCAAGAGACCAGCTCTGCAAGAAATACTAAAGGGAATACTAGAGACAGATATGAAGACAGAAGAGAGAGGTGTGGAGAAGAGTGTAGAAAGGAAGACTAAGAGTAAAGGTAAAAAGAAGGAAAATTAGATATGACCTATAAAATCCAGAAGGCAAAATAGTAGAAGAAAGTACTACCCATGCAGTAATAACACTGAATGTTAATGGATTAAACTCTCCAATCAAAAGACATAGTCTGGCACAATGGATTAAAAAACAGCACCCATCTATATGCTGTCTCTACTCAAAGGACACGAGGCCAAGGACACAAATGGACATTTACACACCAATGTTTATGGCAGCATTATTAACAATTACCAAGAGATGGAAACAGCCAAAATGTCCATCAACAGACAGTTGGGTAAACAAACTGTGACATTTACATGAGATGGAATATTATGCAGTTGTAAGACAGAATAAAGTTATGAAGTATGTAACAACATGAATGGACCTTAAGGACATTATGCTGAGTGTGATTAGCCAGAAAAAAAAGGACAAATACTGTATGGTCTCACTGATATGAACTGACATTAGTGAATAAACTTGGAATATTTCCTTGGTAACAGAGACCATCAGGAGATAGAAATAGGGTAAGATATTGGGTAATTGGAGCTGAAGGGATACAGATAGTGCAACAGGACTGAATATAAAAACTCAGAAATGGACAGCACAATATTACCTAACTGTAATGTAATTATGTTAAAACACTGAATGAAGCTGCATATGAGAAGGATAGAGGGGGGAGGGCTGGGGCATAAATGAAATCACAAAGAAAGATAGACGATAAAGATTGAGATGGTGTAATCTAGGAATGCCTAGAGCGTATAATGATTGTGACTAAATGTACAAATTTAAAAAATGTTTTTGCATGAGGAAGAACAAAAGAATGCCATTACTGCAGTGTGCTGAAACTAGATGGTACTTAATATTTTAAAATTTCAACTAATGTGTGAGACTTAAGCAAAAAATATTTATTTGGTACAAATCTATACTTTGACTAGTGCATCTTCTAATATAACTTATGTAGATAGTTGATTGAACACCTTAAGTACATGGAACTTTGTATAGGACATGAGATTTTGTTGGTTTGTCCAGGTGATGCCTTGATGAATCCCAGAGTGATTTGATCAGTGAGTGGAACAGTATTTGCAAAGTCCCCTTTGGGGAATGGTGAAAACGGGGGAAAGTTCAACTTCCCCAAGTTGAATTCTTGATATTCTCACAAGCAGTGTGGACGGCCAAGGCTATAGGCTGAGCCCACAGTCTTGGGGTTTGTTCATATGAAACTTAACCCCACAGGGGATAGGTCAAGCCTACTTAAAATTAAGCCTAAGAGTCACCCCCAAGAGAACCTCTTTTGTTGCTCAGATGTGGCCTCTCTCTCCAGCCAACACAGCAAGCAGACTCACCACCCTCCCCCTGTCTACGTGGGATATGACTACCAGGGATGTGGGTCTTCCTGGCAGCATGGGACAGAAATTCCAGAATGAGCTGAGATTCAGCATCAAGGGATTGAGAAAAATTCTAGAATGAGCTGAGACCCAGCATCAGGGATTGAGAAAACCTTCTCGACCAAAAGGGGAAGAGTGAAATGAGACAAAGTGTCAATGGCTGAGAGATTCCAAACAGAGTCGAGAGGTTATCCTGGAGGTTATTTTTATGCATTAAGTAGATATCACCTTGTTATCCAAGATGTAATGGAGAGGCTGGAGGGAACTGCCTGAAAATGTAGAGCTGTGTTCCAGTAGCCGTGTTTCTTGATGATGATTGTATAATGATATAGCTTTCACAATGTGACTGTGTGATTGTGAAAACCTTGTGTCTGATGCTCCTTTTATCTACCTTGTCAACAGATGAGAGGAACATATGGAATAAAAATAAATAATGGGGGAACAAATGTTAAAATGAATTTAGTTTAAAATGCTAGTGATCAATGAAAGGGATGAGTAAGGGGTATGGCATGTAAAAAATTTTTTTTCTGTTGTCTTTTTATTTCTTTTGCTGAATTGATGCTAATGTTCTGGGAAATGATCATGATGATGAATATGCAACTATGTGATGATATTGTGAATTGCTGAGTGTATGTGTTGGGAATGTTTGTGTTTCTTGTAATTTTTTTTAATTAATAAAAACTAAAAAAAAAAAACCATAAAAAGACTTTTTTGAGACTTATAAACTATTAATTATACCAGGGTTGGGTTTATTTTTCTGACTTAGAGGCACTTATATAACCTAACACATTCAGAAAAGTGAATAAAAATAGAAATATTCTTAATTTCAATACCCTCTGACCAATACAAGCTTTAAAATAAAATGCTTTCATCTTATCACAGTTTAAATGGAACTGCAGGCTTAGCCCTTTCATTTTGTGTGAAGTATCCGCCCCATAGCCATTTAACAAATGCTGTCCTCTTTGTTGAACCAAACTACCAAGTCAGACTTGCCTTCTTTCAGAAAAAGTTTGACTTTGTTTTTCAATTCTAATGAGTATGCTGATTCTTTTTTTGAGGCATATTAAAACCTACTGAGAAATAAATGACAAAACACCTATTACAAGACAGATTTCAAAAGCAGACAAGTCAAGATTAAAAGTTGTAAGACCTTATAGAAGTTAATTTATCTATTTTACAATGTTATAAAAATAAGAATAAAAATGTAATTCCTCATTACTTAGTTTACTATAATACAAATGTAATGTGCAGCTAAAAACCATGTTATTTATTATGGAAGGAATATGATAGAAGGCACAGTATTCCTTTGGCAAACATGACTTTTTTTTTTTTTTCTGCCTTGGCAGGCTCCGGGACTCGAACTCCGGGATGGCAAGCGAGAATTCTGCCACTGAGCCACTGTTGCACCACCCTGGCAAACATGATTTTGTTGCATTGAACTCTGGTATATGCTTTGGGGATAAAAAGAAATTATGAGTAAAAATTGAAAAATACTCCATTAATTTCATTTATGTTCAAACTTTTCTTATATATTTGATGATAAGGAAATGTTATATTGCTAAAAATAATCATCCCAGTAGTTAATCTGCCAATTAATTTTTAGTAGGAAGTCGAAAAATATTAACTATTTCGTAAGATGAAATAATATAAAAATTTGTATCTGTAATTTTTATTCAGTGTTTAAATATGGAAGTCTTTGAAAACATTTCCATTTCTTCTCAGCTAAAGACATTGCCTACCAGTAAGTATTGAGAAGAATTGAAAATACTTGCTTAAATCTAAATGGTGTTTAATATCTCTTATCAATGCTGGCTTTTTAATTTTGCTCCTTCCAAACACTCCATTGAGAGCAATGCATTTCTGACAATGGTCAAGAGGTAAAAGAAAGAAAGTCATAAAATGAAAATTGCTGTCTCTTTTACTACTTACAATCCACAATATACTATATCGGATTTCAGAAAATCCTGACAAGGACCAAAATGCTCCATTCCCAGCATCATGTTTCACCCTTACTGAAATGTTTGTAAGGCAGTGTTGGAGACTGAAGCAGGTCCCCCATAAGGCATATCCAAGCTCTAACCCCCAGTACTGTGGGTGTGAATTCATCTGTGAATAGGACCTTCAAAGACCCTATTAAGGTGAGGCCAAATTGAATCAAGGCTGGGCCTTACTCCAGTTTGATTGGGGTCCTTATAAGGAGAGGAAATCTTGACAGAGCTCCAGATGACTGAGCAGGAGGAATAAAAGTTACAGGAAGAACGAGAAAGAGTTCACCATGTGACAGAGGCAGAAAGTGATTGCCAGCAAACCACCACCAAAACACTGTAGACTTCGGAGATGGCATAGCCTGCAGATACCTTGACTTTAGACTTCTAGCCTCGGAGCTTTCAGCCAATACATTCCTGTTGTATAAGAATATGAAGATTACTTATTATATCTTCTATCTAAATATCTATTCTCACATCATGTCTATAACTCTATAAAAAAATTCACTTCTCTGAGATTGACCAAAACAGGTGGAGCAAAACAATTTAAACCAAACACTTTGTGGTATTTTGTTATAGCTGCTCTGCAAAACCAATACAGATGGGAAGATTTGATGTGTATTATATGTGGCCTACAAGCTTATTATATTTCTTTGATTGCAATGTATACTCCTAAAAAGTACTGTGACGATTACTTCTTATATCTTTTATCTAAATATATATTCTTATGTCATATCTATAACTCTATAAAAACAATTCACTTCTCTGAGATTGACCAAAACAGGCTGAGCAAAACAACCATATGTACTGATGGTTGCTTCATAGTTGTCTACTGTACTGCATTTGAATGGAACCTAGACAAAGTTTTGAAAAAGTTTAACTTGACAATTTAAGAAATTTGGCACAAAATAACTGGGGCAACCAGTTTGGGAGAGATGGGTTTGAGATGGGATGCTAAGACAAGGATAAACAAGGATCATTAACACCTCCCAAGATATGTATTAGCAAAACTAGATGTATTTAACGGCTATATGAATTATCTTGAAGAAAGAAGACACAGTTTAAGTAATGCCCTACTTATCCACTCAATGGATAGTTGCTGGGTTTAGTTTGAGATGGGGTCTGCCTTAGTCTTGTTTGGCTTCTCAAAGTGTCAACATCTTGCTACAATGAGCATAATTCTAGTACTTAAAGTCATAACTTTTTTTTTTTGTACAGCTTGGCCTGAAAATACAAGCTAATTCCTTCATCTGGTGTTCAACTAAAGAAACACCCAAGACTGGAAGAAAATTGGCTATCTTAGAGGCTGTACGACCCCTTTCAATGTGACACTTTCTTAAGGCTTTTTTTTTTTTAATGTTTAATTTCTTTTAAAATTATTATTATGAAATAGATCAAGACTGGCAAAAAGTATGCCATTTAAATTGTTATTTATTATGTATGGCAGAAAAAAATGTTCTTAATCCATTCCTGTGGATGTGAGCCCATTGTAAATAGGGACTTTTGAAGATTTTTTTTTTAGTCATACTGTGGCCAACTGAATCAGGTTGAATTTTAATTGGGATTACTGGAGCCCTTTATAAGAAGAGTGAAAAATTCAAACATAAAGTCACAGGAAAGAGCAAGTAGCTGGAAGTTAATGGAACCTAGAAGAGAGAGGAGAAAATGCTGCCTTGCCCATTGCCATGTGACAGAAAAGTCAAGGATTCAGGAATCACTGGCAGTTAGCCCCGATGTCACAGTCTTCAGAGAGAAAGACTGTAACACTTTGAGTATGGACTCTTCCTAGCCTCAGAACCCTGGGCCAATAAATACCTATTGTTTAAGCCAACCAATTTGTAGTATTTTAGATCACAGGTTTGCACAAACTAAAGGTAAACACAACATGGTTCCACTTTATAAGCATTTATTGATTAACTATTTGGTACATATTATCTCATAGAATCCTCATAACCACATTTTGAAGTGGGTATCATTGTCCCTATTTTATAAATAAGGAAATCAAGGCTCAAAGAAATTAAAATTTACCCAGCTTGTGAATAGCAGAGCTGAATTTGGCCCACCTATACTTGAATTTAAAGCCCACCCTCTTTTCTTCATATCAAGATGTTAATGAGTAAACCAAGATCCATTACAAAAAAAAAGATAACATTTCATTGTAATCTTGATAATTATGAATGAGACTAAGCAACCTCTTTTTTTTGGTGGGGGAACATGTTAAACTAAGGGACCTAGCTTTTGGAACAAACTGTGACAGTGGATAAAAGGAAAATGTGTATCAGATCAACATTCTACTAACAATAATGCATTTAGGGAAAATAATCCAAGCTCTACAGTACTTAAAAACTGGTGGCAAGAGAGCAGAGATTGTGTCCATCTCAGTCCCTCCTTGCATGCCCTTGGCCTAGGATGGTGCTAGCTCATAGTGCACACTCAGTAAATATTTGTTGAATGAGTGTATCAGGATCTAGCTCAACTATAGCCACTTCCCTGGAGAGAAATGAACCAAGTTGTATAATGATAATGATAAACAGTGCCATTCATCACTGGGAAAGGTATTATAGAGGCAGCAGTCATTTATTTATCGATCCATTTACAAATGATTTCCATCCCAGGCCTTCAGTTGGATTGGACTTGCTCATGCAATATACCAGTCAGGGAACTCCACCATGGACATAGCCATCTGATATCTGGGCAGTCAGACAGCCTTGCTGCTAACCTGTTCTGACCTACTCTGGACCCTTCTCCCTCTTCCGCCTCAAGTACCTAACTCCCCTTGGTGTGACACCACAGACCAATGCCCCTTAGGGCACCATTGCTCCTATGACTCCCTGGAACATGCTACTTTGGCTTTTATCCTCAGCATTCTCTCTGGGTTATGATAGGTAGGTACCTTTTAGGGTCTCCATTCACCCACAGCTGCAAGTTTTGCCTGATGCATTCATACTGGTCACATCAGCTCTACTTGGCTTTCTCATCTGGGAAAGAAAGGGACATATTGCGCTCACTGACCTGGAATCTGTAAGGGAATACATTACAAATCTACACTGCAAAGCAACTTTCCTCACTCATCAAATTTTTTTTTTTGCATGGGCAGGCATCGGGAATTGAACTGGGGTGTCTGGCATAGCAGGCAAGAACTCTGCCTGTTAAGCCACTGTGGCCTGCCCCTCACTCATCAATTTAAAGAAATATATTTTTATTGGGATATTTTCATGCACCATATAGTCCATCCAAAGTATACAATCAATGGCTCACAATATCATCACATAGTTGTGCATTAATCACCATGATTATTTTTAGAATATTTGTAACACTTCAGAAAAAGTAACAAAAAGAAAAAAACCATAAAATCTGTATCCCTTACTCCTCTCTCTCTCATTGATCACTGGTGTCGCAATATACCCAATTTTTAACCCTTTATCCCCCCTATTATTTATTTATGTATTGTTCTTTTTTTTTTTTTTACTTGTCTGTCCATACCCTGAAGAGAGTGTCAATCAATTTCTATTACAGCTTTTGAAACATTTAAACCTTAACATTTATATTTACATGCAAATAAATCCACCCCTCCACTGGTTGGATTTCTCTCCAAAATTACCCTTTCAAAGTTGTATATACCCAACCCTATCTTTTGGGAGAAAAAAGTTTTAGGAACTGGTTTAGGAACTGGTATCAAAAATATGTTACATGCCCCCCTCAGGTTCTCTCCATTCAACCTGCCTACCAGATTTGCAACTTCCACCATAGAGGACCAATTCTATGCATGTAGCTGTATGCAGGGGTCTCTGGCTTATTCTGCCTCTTTTGTACTCAGATGATACACCACCCTGCAAAAGCATGGAATATGGCTTTCTAAGTGTCTGAAAGAGTTGAATGGTGTCTCCCAGGAATGTAGAGGTATTAATTCTACATGAGGCAAACTTTGATGAATGAAGGCATGGATAAAGGAGGGATCCAGGCTGTTACCATTTCTTCACATGGCCTGTCCTGAGTGCCCAGAAGAGTCAAGTGAATGGGTCTGCTGAGCAACCTACTGGGTCCCCTTGTGGTTTTGTCCTGAAACCATCACTAGTATGGTTATGCATCACTTTGCATTTCTCCACAGACTCCTCTGTTTAACTCCAGTTGTTCCACACTCTTGCTGCCATGGATTTGTTCCTCCCTAATACACCTTCAACACTTAGCCCTTGCCTCAGACTCTATTTTCCAGGAAACCCAGACTAGGACACTGGTAAACTTGTCAGCTATAAAGTAAAACTGAAAACTTACCTGTTAATTAGAGATAAACATTGACAAGTAATCTTGGGGCTGATGCTGAGCTGGAAATAATTTTATCAATGATATTCTCCTGCATTTTATATATATATATATATATATATATATATATATATATATATATATATATAGTTCAGAGGAGAAATTTTCACTCTTTATGAAATACAGGATTAGAAAGCGTACCACTCAGTTCCAACTGGAAAGACAAACCATTCTAACTATTAAAATAGGGAAATTAACCCATAAATTGGTTGCACAGATCATGAAGACCTGAGATGCCAAATAGAGAACTGTGAAGCAACCTAGAGATCTGCAAAAGCAAAAAGTTGCTCCCACCACTAAACAACAGAGACAAGGGAAGGAATTAGAGCTCAGAGGCCAGAGTCACTGAGTATGATGGTTTAGAGCTACATGTAACCAGAAAAGATCATGTTCTTAAAGCTAATCCATTCCTTAGAGTAAAAGCGAGACCTATTGAGGGTGGTATATTTTGATTAGATTATTTCAGTTGCAGTGTATTCCAGGTGGGTCTCAATCCTCTTACTGGAGTCCTTTATTAAAAGGACTCCAGATTAAAAGACATAGAAAAAAGCCAAAGAAGCTCAGAGAGAAAAACCAGAGAAACAGAGAGAAGGAGACACAGAAACGCAGAGCAACATAAGCTAAAATGGAGAAGCTTAGAGAGGACACACAGAAGCTGAGAGAGACAGAAGCTAAAACAGAGAAAAATGCAGAAGTTCAGGGAGGAAGCCACGGTAGCCAGAGGCTGGAAGCAATGAAACTCTTGAGAGAAGGAAGAGACCAGCAGATACACCATGTACCTTCCCATGTGAAACAGAAGCTGAGGATGCTAGCAGCCTGTCTTCAAAGTCCAGGTATATTGATACCTTGATTTGAAGATTTTCAAAGTTTCAGAACTGTAAACTTTTAAGTTAATGAATCCCCATTGTAGAAGCCAACCCATTTCTGGTATATTACATTTCATCAGCTTTAGTAAAGCAAAACAGAATTTGACACCAGAAGAATGGGGTGCTGAGATTGCAAATACCAAAAATGCTGGAATGGCTTTACACATGGGTAAGAGGAAGATTCTGGAAGAATTGTGGGGAGTTTGATACTAAAGGTCTAGAATGCTTTGAAGAGACTGCTAATAGAAATTTTGATTCTAGAGGTACTTCTGATGAGGGCTTAGAAATGATGGATGTGTCATTGCAAACTGCAAGAAAGGTGACCCTTGATATAAAGTGGCAGAGAATTTGGCAAAATCAAGTTCTGTTGTCAAATAGAAAGCAGAATTTGAAAGTCATCAGCTTGGATTTTAGCTGAAGAGATTTCCAAGCTAAATGTGGAAAGTGCTGAAACTGAGAAATCAGGATTTAAGGGATGAATTTGATTACTGAATCATTGTATAGTATTCCTTTTTGCTTTCTGGTGTATTGGAGTAGACAGAGGGTAACTCCTGAAATCTCTAAATTGTACTACAGCTGCCTTGATCTCTGATAATGGTTGTATAGCCCTTATCTTCTGCCCCTGTGATTGTAAAAACCTTGTGATTAACCTTCATTTGTACCCAGTTATCCAGATTTTCAACTTTCAAGTCTTGTAATCACTAGAGACAGCCCCAATGTTTATTAATGAAGGTTCTAAATCTAAATCTAAAGTTATCTTGATATACTGAGACTGGATCTAACCAAAGTAGGCCTGCCTGACATGTGCAGTAGCTTAGACTTTAACCTACAAGTCACCTATACCTCATGCCACCTTTTTTTCCTTCATACATTCTGTGACTAAGCATATAATCAATCAGCACATACTCAATAACCAGATCACCTCAATTGCATCAACTGTGGCCACTGTGCTCATTATCCTAAATCCTGCCCATCTTTTTCACTAATAAAACTGTCAGAATTACTGTAGTTTGGGGAGACAGATTTTGGGTTGCAAGGCCATCTGCTCTCTTACTACATGCCTAGTAATTAACTCTTTCCCTCTTTGAAACCCTGGTGTCTCAGGAATTGGTTATTGAGCACATCAGACAAAAGAATCCATAGCCTTTGTCCAGTAACAGTGCTTCCTGTCTTCTCCTTGCACCTTATAGTAAAATGTAGAGGAAAAGGGATAAGCTAAGAACTAAACTCCTTCACACAAAGAAACCAGGAATTGATTGGAAAATTCTGAGCTTCTGGAAGGCAAGTCCTCAGAGAATAGTGCCCCATTTGAGGGTTAAACCCAATATAAATTTAGTCATTCATTTCAGTGTGAGTCAAGATCGGAAATACCATTATCCAGGAAGAATTTGTGGAAAGTCCTATTGTCTGATGGTTGAGACCCTTGTGCTGCATGTAAAACCAAGATTTTTTTGTGAGATCTGTATGAACAGAAGCACTGCCAGCATGGACTAAAAGACAGAAAAGGAACAGATTAAAGGAAAATCGACTTCAAAGGTAGAACCATGGAAGATGAGTCCTGGAGTGAAGACATCTCAGTTGAGAGCACACTCCCACCCATCTAAGTAAAAAGGGTGAATATGCTCCAGAGCTTGCAGAGGGCCAGCCTTCCACCTATTGTTCAGGAAGTGTTACCACCCCAGGGTTCTCAGATGCCTGGGGAACTGCAGAGAACAGTTGGCTGCCCCATTCAGGAAGAGTGCTGCTATCCCAGACTTCAGAGACGATGGAGCACATTTCCTGGGGATTGGGGAGAGTCTGGCCACCACCCCACTCTTATGAGGGGATTGAGCTTGTGTCTCAGAGATTGCAGAGAGTCTAGCCACCACACCATTGCTTAATGAGGGTGGAACTGAGAGCATGGCCATCACCCAAATGTTTGGAGATGTTTGAGCCCTCACCCCAGTGTTTAGAAAGAGGAGGCCCACTGCACAAGTCCTTGGAAAGGATGTGGCTGCTCTTGCATCAAGCCCCAAGGACAATGCACATCATTCTGTAGTTGACTCTCAGATCTTGAAATTTAATAGAATTTGCCCTGAAGTTTTTTGGATCTGTTTGGGATCTGTGACCCCAGTTTTGTTTCCAACTTCTCCCTATGGAAATAGGAACATTTTTCCTATGACTATTCCTTCTTTGTATATTGGAAGCAGATATCTTGTTCTAAGTTTCACAGGTCTACAGCTGGAAGGGAATTGTACCCCAGGGCAAATCACACCTATTTTGGTTTGCTAAAGCTGCTGGAATGCAATAGACCAGAAACAGAAAGGCTTTTTTTTTTTAATTTTATTAATTAAAAAAAAATTAACTAACAAAACATTTAGAAATCATTCCATTCTACATATACAATCAGTAATTCTTAATATCATCACATAGCTGCATATTCATCATTTCTTAGTACAAGAAAGGCTTTTAAAAAGGGAATTTATTAAGTTGCAAGTTTACAGTTATAAGGCCATGAAAATATCCAAATTAAGGCTTCAAGAGATTACCTTCACTCAGAAAGGTTAATGCCCATGATGATAAATACACAACTGTGTGATTATATTGTGAGTCATTGATTGTACACCATGTATAGAATGTTTTTGTGAAGATTTATCAATAAAAATATCTAAAAAAAACAAAAAAAGAAAGGCTGATGCCATGTGGAACAACTCTGGCAGCTGGAAAGGCAAGTGGCTGGTGTCTGTTGGGGTCTTTGGCTTGCCAATGGAATGGTGCATGGCAACACCTGCTAGCTTTCTCTTCTCATTTCATAAGGCTTTCCTGGGGACATTTTCCTTCTGCATCTCCAAAACTCTCTGGTTGTATGGGCTCTGTTAGCTCTTTCCAAAATGATTTTCTCTTAAAGGACTCCAGAAAGCAGCACCACCTTGAATATGTAGAGACAGGTCTCCATGGAAACCACCTAATCAGAGGGTCTCACCTGCAATTGGGTGGTTCACATCTCCATGGAAACAACTTAATCAAAAAGATCCCACCCAAGAATACTAACAAGAACACGGCTTTTCTGGGGTACCCAACGGTTTCAAACTAGTACAATACCCATAACTGATTTTGATGAGGCTTTGCACTTAATACTGCTACTGAAATAATTTAAGCCTTTTGGGATATTGTGATGGAATGAATGGTAATTTGCATATGGAAAGAATATGTCCCTTTGGCATCCAGAAGGTGGAGTGTGATGGTTTGAAGCTGCATGTGCCCCAGAAAAGATCATGTTCTTAAAGCTAATCCATTCTTGCCAGTGTGGACCTATTGGGGGTGGGTCCTTTTGATTAGGTTATTTCAGTGGAGGGGTACAGGGTATTATTCCTTTTACTGGAGTCCTTTATAAGTGTATAAAAGAAAGAAAGAAGACACAGAAAAAAAACAGAGAATCTCAAAGAGAAAATCCAGAGAAACTTATAGAGAAGGGCACACAGAAGCTAAGAGACATATAAGCTAGAATAGAGAAACATGCAGAAGCTTAGAGAGGAAGCTATGAAGTCAAAGGCCGGAAGCAATGAAACCAAACAGAAAAGTGAAACACCAGCAGACATGTCATGTACCTTCCCATGTGACAGAGAAAAGGTGAGGATGTCAGCAGCCTAGTTCAGAGTCCAGGTATTGTCATGGTGATGCCTTGATTTGGACATTTTCACAGCCTCATAGTTGTAAACTTGTGAGTTAATAAATCCCTCCTGTAAAAGTCAACCAATTTCTGGTATGTTGCATTTCATCACTGTTCTAGTTTGCAAGCTGCCAGAAAGCAACACACCAGAGATGGACTGGATTTTAATAAAAGGGTATTTATTTGGTTAATGTATAGTTCTTCAGAGGAAAGGCAGTTAACTTTCAACTGATGTTCTTTCTTACATGGGAAGGCACAGGGTGATCTCTGTTGGCCTTCTTTCCAGGCTTCTGGGTTCCAACAACTTTCCCGGGGCTGATTCCATTCTGCATCTCCAAAGACCTGGGCTAAGCTGAGAGTGCCGAGATGAGGTATGCTGAGCTGCTTGGGCTGTGCTATGTTGATGTCTCTCATTTAAGCATCCAGCCAATTAATCAAATATCATCATTCATTGCAACAGGCACACTTCCCAGTGGACTGCAGATGTAATCAGTGACAGATGAGCTTCACATGTCATTGTCTCATGTCCACAGCAATGGAATTAGGCACCTTCACCTGGCCAAGTTGACACCTGAATCTAACTACTACATGTCCACCCCTTGTCAACTTGGAAAATATGCACATCATCTTAACTGATACTAAAGTGGCAAAAATTCTCTTCTGGCTGTGGACCTATGAATCTCAGAACCAGTTATCTGGTGCCAAAGAGGGACAGTCACAGCACACATTTTTTCATTTCCATAGGGAGAAATTGGAAGGAACACAAACAGTTCAAGACCCAAACAGTTCTGAAAACCTGCAGGGCAAATACAATTGTATTTCAAAGTCTGATAGTCATTTATCCTTCAGCTTTAGAAAGTGGCAGTCCCACCCTTCCCAAGGGCCTATGCAGTGGCCCACCTCTTTCCAAATCAACCTCAGGGGACATTGAGGAGATCACCTTTTTCTCAGCTCCACCCTCTCCAGGCATTGGGACCAAACCTGGGCTCTCTGCCATTTCCGGGGCACACACTCACCCCCTCCATGTGGTGGCAGCCAGGCTCTCCCAAGTCCCCAAAGAGCATGCTATATCTTTTCCAAGGACTGAGGTGGCACACCTCTTCCACTGCAATAAGGTAGGAGACTCATCCTCTGTCCTCAGGGCAAACTCACCCTATCCATGTATACAGGTGGGTCCATTCTCCTGGTCTGAGGTTTCTTGGCTTCAGACCCAAGCTTCTATAGTTTTCACTCAGAAAACTCCAATTTCTCCCTTTTGTGTCCCCCTTTATCCTGATTGGCAGTGGTTCAATTTACACCAACAGTCTTTTCAAACACTCCAGGACTTCTCCATCATTCTCTTCACAGTTCCTCCAAAATCTTCCCCTTATCCATCCAAAAACCTGTTCCAACATGTCTGGTATTTGTAAACTGCAGCAGCACCCCATTCTGGTACGAAATCTGTTCTAGTTTGCTAGCTGCTGGAATGCAACACACCAGAGATGGATTGGCTTTCAATAAAAGGGGATTTATTTCATTAACGTATAGTTCTTCAGAGGAAAGGCCGCTAACTTTCAACTGATATTCTTTCTTACATGGGAAGGCACAGGGCAATCTCTGCTGGCCTTCATTCTGGGCCTCTGGGTTCCAACAACTTTCCCTGGGCTGATTCCTTTCTCAATCTCCAAAGGCCTGGGCTGAGGTGTGAGTGCCAAGATGATGCATGCTGAGCTGCTTGGGCTGTGCTACATTGACCTCTCTCATTTAAGCATCCAGCCAATTAAATCAAACATCATTCATTGTGGCAGGCACACTTCCTAGTGGACTGCAGATGTAATCAGTGACAGATGAGCTTCACATGCCATTGGCTCATGTCTGCAGCAATAGAATTAGACACCTTCACCTGGCCAAGTTGACACCTGAATCTAACTACCACAATCAGCTTTAGAAATTGGAACTATGACAACTTATGAGCTGAAGCTGAAGATACAGATATGCTGGAGATGTAATTAGTGACAGAGGGAGAAAGGGTTCTTTCTCTTCATGGCTTCTCTCTTCCATCCTCCAATTTCCTGCTTGTCTCTCCCATCTCCTGCACCTAGGAAGTAACCAGCTGATCCTGGAGCCTGGGAAATGCAATCTACAGGAGTTGACTGCCTATATACAGAGTAGAGCAGAAAAAGGATATGGGAGGAATTAATGGCACAATATAAGGACTGGCCCAGGAGGGTATAACTTTAATGGCCAGGAAAGTATACCTCAGGGGGAAAAGCCATAATATCATATATTAGCTTGCTAATGCTACCTGAAAGCAGTATACCAGAAATGAAATGGCTTTTAAAAAGGGAGTTT
The DNA here is from genome assembly GCF_023851605.1 of Tamandua tetradactyla. Lineage (NCBI taxonomy): Eukaryota > Metazoa > Chordata > Mammalia > Pilosa > Myrmecophagidae > Tamandua > Tamandua tetradactyla. The sequence goes on from NC_135335.1 coordinate 103,605,447, forward strand.
AATAAGTTACAATTTTACAGTTACAAGGCCAAGAAATGTCCAAATTAAGGCACTGACAAGAGGTTACCTTCACTCAAGAAAGGCTGATGCTGTCCAGAACACCTCTATCAGCTGAGAGGGGATGTGGCTGGTGTCTGCTGGTTCTTCTTCCCAGATCTGTTGCTTCAGCTTCTGATGCCAATGGTTTGCTCTCTAAGTGTCTGTGGGCCTTCACTTAGATCCTCAGGGACACGACTCTGGATTCTGGCTTGCTCAGCATCTCATGGGAAAGCACATGGTGATATCAGCTGGGTTCTGCCTATGTCTAGAAATCTGCTCTCTCTCTGTTGGCACTCCAAGCATCTCCAGACATCAGTATCTCTGTTGGCTCTGAAGTAACTGTTCTCCAAGTGTCGCATCTGAGGTTTCTCCAAACTATTTCCCCTTTTAAAGGATTTCATGACCCAGCTTGAATGGGTGGAGTCACATCTTCATCTAATCAAAAGGCCACACCTACAATTGGGTTGCCACATCTCCATATTAATCAAAGAGGTTTCCACCCTACAATTTTCTATCAGGATTAAAGGGCATATCTTTTCTGAGGTACACAACACTTTTAAATTAGCACACACAGTGATAACATAGGGGACATTGGAATAAAATAGATCTGAGTTCAAATGGAAGATTTTCCCATTTATTGACCATGTGACCTTGGATAAGTCATATAACATCCCTGAACCTCATTCAGTTTTCTCTTCACAATCTGTGTTGTGAAGATTAAATGAGATCACTTATGTGAAATGCTTAGCACATTACCTGGCATGTAATAAATGATCAGTAAAGGGCAACTCATGATAAGAAAATGGAAAACAATAGCTGACTAGAAGCTGCTTAGTGTATTAGCTAGGGTTCTCTAGAGAAACAGAATCATCAGGAGATATCCATAGACATTAAATTTATAAAAAGGTCTCACGCAACCATGGGAATGTAGAGTCCAAGGTCTGTAGGGAAGACCACAAGCTGGTAACTCTGAGGAAGTCCACAGTGAACTCTCAGAAAAGGCTAGCTGAACAACCATGGGGGTGGAAGAGTCCCAATAGGGCAGGCTGTGAAGCTGGCAACTCCAACAAAGGGTCTGGATGAGCTCCACAGGAGAGGCTCACTGGCTAAAGTAGGAAGACTGACTGTCTCTCCTGAATCCTCCTTAAAAATCTTCTACCAATTAGATTGTGTCATTCATTGCAGAAGACACTCCGCTTAGCTGATTACAACTGTGAATACAGCTGTTGTAATCATGATGTAAGTCCATGAAATGTCCTCAGAACAATAGACAGACCAGCGCTTGCCCAACCAGACGAACGGGCACCACCACCTGGCCAAGTTGACACATGAACCTGACCATGACACTTAGTATGGATTCTTCCAAAGGCAGATAAAGGTTTGGGTGAATTAATTTATTTGAGAGATGATCCCATTGCAAAGCAGTGGGAAACTGAGGCAGGGAAGGGAAAAAAAAACAATAAAGAAGCATTCCTGCTGTGGGCAATGGGGGCTCAGTCCCACTGAGAATTCCCTTATAAATGTTGTATAGTATTTTAAAATTGTCCCAATGAGGGGTAAGAAAGTTGAAATTGTGTATACCTATCCTTGGTCCTCATTGAAGATCACTGCTGGCATTTGCTGACATGTACTTCTGGTCTGCCCTTCATGATGGCTGTGTTCGTTCTTTCCACCAGAAACTATTCTTAGGCAGAGAGATGCAGTGATCAGGTGTCTACGGGTGCTGTCTGCAGGGAACTCCAGAGCAGACTGAGGAATGTGCGAGGAGAATTGGCAGCATCTGCTGCTGATGTACAGCTGAAGAAGATCTGGAAACCATATTAGGCCACAATCTAGCTTTAAATCAACACAGTTGTATTTTCATGTTTCTCTAGACCAGTACTTTTCAAAATTTTCTGAACAATAGCTACCTTTAGAAATATATTTTTACATTGTGACCCAGTACACATAAGTGTTCACAAATTTATAACTGAAACAAAAGTCTCATTAAATAAGTACTCTAAGTATCATACTCTGATATTTTTCTATCCAATTAGATTTTCTTAAAAACAAAAGGTGGAATCCCCAAAATTGATTTCATGACCCTCTAATGAGCCTCAGTTCATTACTCTAGCTACTCAAAGTATGGACAACTTTAGTGCCAAGGTAAGGAGCTTAAGCCAGGGTGTAAACCAGCTATGTCAGTAAGTACTATGTCAGTATGCACTAAGTTCAGCTAACATTTTTTAATAGCAAGACATTCTCAATGAAAGAAGCAGTGTGTTGATTGATATTTTGGCACAAGCTCCTTACTTATTCAAGACTAATAATAAATAGTTCTTGGGACCACACTTTAAGTAGCACTACCCTAGATTACACTTAAGGGAGCTTTAAAAAATGGGCTTATTTTAAGAGTGAAAAAAACTTTTCTAACATTTGTCCTTTGTTGTTAAAAGATCCCTACCCCTTTATAAGTCCTATTCAGTTATTTCTTGGGATTTCTTGGGAATATCTCTGATGACTTTACCATGCCTTATTCACAGAAGGTGCCCACCTTCCCCTTAGTGCCAAAGGCTAGAGGGAGGGGTGAGGATCATCCCCCATCCCCTCTGCTTAGCCCTGTGAGAAGGGTCACTTGGCCCATACTTTTGGATTCCCTGCTTCCCTGCTCCTGCTCCTGCCCAGCCCTGTTAGAAAACAAGGTTCTAGTTCCACTTCAGTGGACTAAGGAAAGAAGGGAAACTGAGTCCCACACTGCAACTATGAGCTCCCTGTCCAGGTTGCAGATGAGTTTTGTGAAATTCCATCTCCCAGAACAGCAGTTCTCAAACTGGAGTACCCTGAGGCAGTGGCAATTTTGCTCCCCCGCCCCAACCAGGGGACATTTGACAATGTCTAGAGGTATCTTTACTTGTTACATTTGGGGTTACATTAAGGCTACTGGAACACAGCTCAACAGTTTCAGATACTTCCCTCCAGCCACTTCAATACACCATAAACTAAAGAGGAATATCTATATAATGCATAAGAATAACCTCCAGGATAACCTCTTGACTCTTTGAAATCTCTCAGCCACTGAAACTTTATTTTATCACATTTCTCTCTTCCTCTTTTGGTCAAGAAAGCTTTCTCAATCCCTTAATGCCAGGTCCCAGCTTATCCTAGGAGCTTTGTCCCACATTGCAAGGGAGACTTATCCCCCTGGGAGTCTTGTCCCATATAGGAGGGAGAGCAGTGAGTTCACATGCCGAGCTGGTTTAGAGAGAGAGGCCACATCTGAACAATAAAAGAGGTTCCCTGGGGGTGAAGCTTAGGCCTAATTTTAAGTAGTCTTAGTCTATCCTTTGCAGAAATAAGTTTATTGGGGCAAACCCCAAGATCAAGGGTTTGCCTATTAATTTGATTGTACCCAATGCTTGTAAGAATATCAGAAAATTTGCAAATGGGGAAGTTAAATATTTCCTCCTTTTTCCCCAGTGCCTCAAATGAGGACTTGCCAATACTGCTTTATTCATTGCCCAAATTACTCTGGGATCCACTGGGGCATCATTCCAACCTGGAAAAACCAACAGTGTCATACCCTATTCAAGATTCCATGTACTTACGGTGTTCACTAAACAGACCATGCAAGTGAAATTAGGAAATATACTACTCAAAATAAAAATTTTGCACCAAATAAATCTCTCTCCCTTTGGTCTCACACAGAAGTTGAAGTTTTAAAATATGGATGATATCATCCTTTACCCTGTATTTACTTTACCATGATTTACTTTAGTTCTATCCAGATAAACTTCATTCATATCTCTAGTCAAATTCTGATCTCTTTTTCAACTTTTTTAACAGCTCCTATGTGGGGTACTGTTGACTTTCACAGCTTCAGAGCTCTAACTCTGAGTCTCAGTTGTCACATAAATACCTGAAGTTTCTGGGAGTGAACAGATTATATACAAACAGCTCTGTATCTCAGAATTTAGGAATTAACAGTTACAACTCCTGAATATATGTGACTGCTATAAGAGCTTACAATCTAGGACCCTTTACAATAGGCCCCAACCTGACAACCCATGCTCTCATCCTCAGTTCACTGAGTTTTTATATTATAGTTAGTCCATATGAGTGAGGCATGATAATATTTGTCTTTTTGTTTCTGACATTTCATTCAGCTTACAGTCCATAAGGTTCATTCACCTAGTTGCATGCCTCACAACTTCTTTCCTTCTTACTGCAGCTCAGTAGTCTGTTGTATGTATACACCATACATACATTCTTCATTCTTCAGACAATGTACTCTTAGGCCACCTCCACCCATTGTGAATCTAGAACACTGCCACCATAAACACCAGTGTGCAAATGTCCATTCCTGTCCCCACACTCAGTTCCTCCAGGTATATACTGAGCAACAGAGTTGCCGAATCATATGGCAACCCCACCTCTCACCTCCTATGGAACCACCACACTGCCCTCCAAGGGGCTGTACCTCTCAGTTCCCCTACCAACAGTGAATAGGCACATTTCTTTCTCTGTGTTTTCTCTAGCACTCGTTTCTTTCTGTTCATTTTTAAACAGTTTTATTCACATATCGTACAATCCAACCTAAGTAAATAGACATGCCCTCACCACCATAATCTATATGAAGACATTTCCTTTTCTCCACAAGGAATCCATACCCCTCCCCCATTTCCCCAGTCTGTTGACATTTAGTTGCGATATAATGCCTTTGTTACATTCAGTGGAAGCATATTACCATATTGCCATTGACTATAGACCCTATCTTAAATTGATTGTACTTTTTTCTGTATACCATCCATTTTCAACACCTTGCAATGTTGACATTCATTTGTTCTCCCTCATACAATCAAGACCCACCCAGATAGGTGGAGACATGCCTCCAACTAATCCACTTGAACAACCACTCTAGATTAAGTCACATCTCCAGGGAGATGATCTCTTTAGTTTCAAATATCCAATGCTGAATAGGGATTAGAAGAAACGGCTGCCTTTACAAAATGGGATTAGGAATAAAACACGGCTTTTTTCTGGTACAGACAGCATTTCAAACCAGCACCATTCTGTTGCACAATCTGTATCTCTTCAGCACCAAATGTCCAATCTCTACCCTATTTCTATCTCCTGATAACCTGTGTTCTTAACTTCATCTCTCAAAGTTCACTCATTTGTTTCTAGATAATTTCACTCAGCATAATATCCTCAAGAATTGGTATGTAGTTCATGACAGTATTCTGTCTTACAGCTGTGCAATATGCCATTGTATGTATGTGCCACAGCTTGTTTAACTACTCATCCACTAATAGACATATCCATAGTATTTTATGCATTTTCAATGCTATTTTAAATGACATTATTTTTTAAAAATTGATTCATTTTCCAGCTGACTATTGCTTATATCTAGAAATTATATTGAATTTTGTGTAATTACCAGTATCCTGCAACTTTTCTAAAATCACTTATTATTTTTGTGCAGTTTCCATAGGATTTTCTATGTTTGCAATCATATTATCATCTTCCTTTCTAATAAATATGCTTTTCCCCCTTTTTCTTGTCTTATTGCAATGGCTAGGACCTCCAGGTTGATGTGAGTTGAAGGTTTGAGAATGCTTATTCTTTCTTATTCCAATTCTTCCCAGGGGAAAACATTCTGTCTTCACCATTACGGTGATATTGAATTATATCCACCATGTGGGGCATACATAGTGACTTGCTTCCAATGGATAGACTCTGATGGAGGTGATGGTGTTGTGTCTTTTGAAGACTAGGCTGTAAAAGGCATGGTGGTTTCCTCTTTGCACTCTCTCTCTCAGATCATGAGGAAAACCATTAGCCATGCCATGAGTATACTCAAACAGCCCCACGTAAAGGTCCTTGTGGTAAAGACCTGAGACTTCCTACAAATAGACAGGAGCTGAGGTCTTCTGCCATGAGTTATATGAGTGAGTTATTTTGTAAGTGGATCCTGCCACCCAATCAAGCCTTCAGATGACAGCCTGACTAAAACCTCATGAGAGAACCTTAGCCAGAGTCATTCAGCCAAACTGTTCTCAAATCCTCAACACTCGAAACTGAGAGAAGATAAATGCTTGTTATTTAAGTTGCTAAGTTTTGGGGTAAGTCATTACAGAGCAATAAATAACTAATATAACCATTAAGTATCATGACAACTGTAGATGCTTTTTATGAGATTGAGGATTTACCTCTATTACTAGTTTGCTAACAGTATTTATCATGATGAGTGCTGAATTTTTTCAAATGCCTTTCTACATATATTGAGATGATCATACGGATCATTATTTTGGTAATGTGATGAATTACATGTATTGATTTTCAGTGTTAAGCAAACTTTTAATTCCTAGGATAAATTTTTTAAAAACAGATTTATTCATACATCATACAATCTATCCAAAGTATACAATCATTGGCTCTTGGTATAATCACAGAGTTATGCATTCATTACTACAATCAATTTGAGAAAATTTTCATTGCTCTTAAAAAAAAATCCCATACTCCTTATACCTTCCTATTACTGACACACATCATTGGTATGGTACCTTTGTTATAATTGATGAAAGAATATTACAATATATTCTTACAGTCTATAGTTAGCATTAGTTGTATTTTTCCCATATACCACCCTATTATTAACACCTTGTAATAGTGACACATATTTGTTATAATTCACGGAAGAATCTTCTTATATTTGTACTTTTAACCACAGTTATCATCCACAACAGCGTTCACTATTTTATAAAGCTCTTTATTCTATCCTCTAGCTTTCCTTCTACTGTCATGACCCAAAACTTCCCCTTTCAACCACAATCACACCCATAATTCAGGACTGTTAATTACACTCGCAATAATGTTCTCCCATCACCTCTATCCAGTAAGTAAAATTAACTTAGCATATATTAAGTATGTAACATACATCTTTAATATATGTTGATGTATGTTTATACAGTGGAAGACTATTCAGCAATGAAAAGGAACAGACAACTGATAGACACAACAACATCTCAAAGACATTATGTTTCCATTCATATTAAATTAATTCAAATTAGTATTTCCTAGGAAGAGTGCAGAGATTAGTGGCAAAGGGCATAGGAAATTTTCTGATGTGATGGAAATGTTCCATGCTATGAGTATGGCAGTAGTTACATGAGAGTATAGCTCATTGGTCAGTTCCCTTCAAGTGGGTATGTTAAAATTTTTTAAAACATATAAATTAAATATTTACACTTAAACTCTATAAAATGAAACAAAGTGAGAATTTATGTCCTAGTTATGACCACTGAAATAAAAATGCTAAAACAGTAGTAGGTCCCAGGTATCTTTGAACATGGTTGTCTATGTTACAACTAAAGCTGGCAATCTGTTTAATGAACACAGTAAGGGAGAAAACACTGGCCTAGTTAATGGATTTAATCTATTCCCAAGTCTAAGTGGTTGTTAAGTAAAAACTTCCACCGTGCATTGACTCATTAGTGTAGCAAAGTGTGCTCATTGAGGCTGGTTTCCTGGGGTGAAATTCAAACACACTTAAGAGATCCAAACCCAAGTCAATTTTCCAAGGCAGAAACCTACTTAAACCATCCCAGCCTCTGAATGGAGAGTTAAACAGAAACACAACCCATGGCTTTTCTGATGATTTTTCTTCCTGTGCTGACATTATTTCTCCTTTAGGTGTGATAATTGGGAAGTCTTTCTCACCCTGAGCTAGTACACTTCAGCCTGGAACACAGGAATGATACAACTGCCAACAGTAATTTCTAAACAAATCAGACACATAAAAGAGAAGTCATTGATAAGAGGAACAATTAACGTTATCAAGTGTAAATAGCTGTCAGCACAGTGATTCATTATTTATTACCATGTCTAAGCTGACCCTGTTCTCCCTTATCTATACATTTGCAGAAAATGAAGACTGAAGGGAATGAGACTCTACCTCTCACTTGGTCATTGCACTGACTGTGCTGCCGTCCAGGCACTCACAGGGTGGAATTCCAGAATGACTCCTAGACCCTCCATTGTCATTCCAGTGGCTGGAGCAGAGGAGAAAGAATAAGGTTAAGACAAATGTCAGTGGCATTCAACTTTCTCCTTCCTTTTATCTCACTTTTTGGGGTAAAATCTGAGAATCCCACTATCTGCAGTCCTTTTTCCATAGTGAGGAAGCAGACGGGTTAATTCTGCCAATGTGCTAGAGGATGCTTTTTATAGGAAACCCGAGGGAGCTCTGAAATCAAGGGAGAATGCAGAGTCAGGGCAGGACAGCTAAGGTCAGCAAACCCAGGGAAAGCCAGCTGCCAATAACAAGAACCGGGAGATCATAATAAAAGTACAAGATGATAAGAAGGCCTGGCAAGGATATGGAGGAATTGGAACCCTAATACACCACTGGAGGGAAGGTAAAATGGTGTAACTGCTTTGGAAAACAGTCTGGCAATTCTTCAAAAGGTTAAACAGAATTATCATATTGCCACATGACCCAGCAATTCCCCACTTATGCATATACCCAAGAGAACTGAAACCATGGATCCACACAAAAATTGCCACACAAATGTTCATAGCAGTATTATTCACAATAGCTACAAAGTGGAAACTATCCAAACATCCATCAATTGACAAATGAATAAATATAATATGGTATATCCATAAAATGGAATATTATTCAGCAATAAAAAGAAAAAGTACTGATACATGCTACAACATGGATAAACCTTGAAAACCTTATACTGAGTGAAAGAAGCTAGTCATAAAGGACAACATATTGTATGATTCCATGTATGTAAATGCAAAATAGGCAAATTTATAGAGAGAGAAAGTAAATTAATGGTTGCCTAGAGCTGGGGGAAATAGGGATGGGAGTTGATGGCTAGGAGATGCAGGGATTATTTTGGGGGTGATGAAAAAGTTCTAAAATTGATTGTGGGTAATGGTTGCACAACTCTGTGAATATCCTAAAAACCATTGAATTGCATATCCCAAGTGGGTGAATTGAATGTGAATTATATTTCAATAAAGCCAGGTGATGGTTAATTTCATGTGTCCACCTGGATAAATTATGGTATCCAATTGTTGGGTCAAGCAAGCTCCAGCCTGACTGTTACTCTTGTATTATTTTGTAGATGAATTTGTACCCATAATCAATTGATTGCCTTTACAATCAGCAAAGGAGAAGCCCTCTACAACATGGAAAGTCGCTCCATTCAATTAGTTGGAGGTCTAAAAGCCAGAACTGAGGATTTCAGAAGTTAGAAGGAAGAATTTCTATCTCAAATTTATCCATGCCACTTCTCCTGGGGAATTCAACTTCACCTTCATTGGAGTTTCTAGCTTGTGGTCTGCCCTACAGAATTCAGACTTGGTTACTCCCACTATCGTTTGAGCTGATTCCTATGATAGCTCTACCTCCATCTCTATCTACGTCTCCATCTCCTTCTCTGCCTTTCTCTATCTCTATCATCTCTCTATATATCTTCTCTCAGTCATTTTTCTCTGGAAAATCCTGATTAATAAAAGTCATTGCCATCAACAACAACAACAACAAACAGATGACTGGGTCAGGGAATGAAGAAACCAGAAGTTAGCCAGAAGGGAAGGATTGAAAGAACAAGCAAGCAGGTGGCTTGAGGCAGGCCCTAGGGTAGGTGCTGTGTGCTGCTGCTGTTGCTGGATATGTCTCTGCTGCAACATGAGACCCTGAAAGGGTGAGCTGGGGTAGACATCTACTGTGCAGTAACAAATGCTGTTTGTATAACAGAAGCCTACTGTTTTAAAGAATTCCAAAGAGGCTGCTACTACTTTGTGGTGCTTTGGGTGGGAGAGGGAAGTGGGTAGTACGTGGATTTGCTTTTTAATGTCCTCAGGTCAGAAAGTTGAATTACTCATACTCCTCACCTCAAGACATTTTATCCTCATTGATCCATGCAAGGTCTTTTTTTGGATTTATTTCTTTATGTATTCCTTTTTACTTCCATATCCCACCCAAGCAACCATTCTAATGGGTATAAAGAGTATCTTTTGATTTGCATGTTTATATGTGGATATTGAGTAGTATTGTCTTATTTGCATGTATTCTTAAGTTTAGTAAATGTTATTGTATTGGAATCTTACTCTGTTTCTTCTTTTTCACCTCACACTTTGATATTAAGAGCCATCCATGCACATATGTGTGTGTCTAATTCTTTGCTTCCACCACACGTTACCTGTCCACTCTCCTTGGGATTGACAAACAGGTTGTCTCCCTCTACCTGTCACCTCGAATAACGTGTAGCAGCCCTGAGAATGCACCTCCTAGACTTCCAGCTACAGGGAGCACAAGTGACCAAAAGCTCCATCCTGGTCTCTGAAACTCATTGCTGTGTCTCACCTGAGGTCATGTTTCCCACAGGTTGCTCCCAGGCAGTAACTGAGTACAACAGGAATATAAGGTGGCCCATTCTTGGAATCACAGGATTCTTTTCATGGTTGAGTTTGGTTTAAGGATTTCCTGATAGACTTACTGAGTCCTTCTTATGCTGTACCAACCTTCCTCTGCTCGCTCCATTACTTAGAGGCAGAGCTGTTGCGTGGGTTAACAGCACTCTGAGCCTTTCTTGACTACCTCCTCACTTTCTCTCAAAGGCATTTACCCTAATAAAATACTTGTACCTTTAATTCCACCTTGTCGCTTGTTTTTCAGAAGACCCAGACTAGTACATAAGGCTATAATGAATATCTGTTTACATGTCCCCTAATGGTTGAGTAAAGATGCACACCTAGGAGAGAAGTTATAAAGTCAGAGAGTGGGGCCAGATCTCCCCCCTGAATGGTTATTCCCATCTACACCCTACCAGCAGTGCATGGGATTCCTACATCTTTGCATCCCTGCCTATTCATGGTGCTATTCAGCTAATTTCTGCCAGTCTAATAGGCATAGAGTGGTTACTCTTTGTTGTTTTAAATTTCTTTTTTCTGCTTACTAAAATCATTTGATCATTTCTTCATATGCTTAGTAGCTTTAGGGCTTGCTCTTCTGTAAACCACCTGTTATGTACTTTGCCCATTTTTGTGTAGGGATTGCTTTGTATTCTTAGTTCCCAGGAACTCCTTGTGTATTCTAGATATTAAACTCTTCTTGGTTTGGGGGCATTTTGGACATCCTAATTTACCATCTAGTGGACGTCCTTCTCCATGATGTCCTTCATGAAACATAAATTCCTAATTTCAAAGTAATCAAAAGCATCATTTGTTGGGGAGGACAGATGTTATGGTCTATGCTTTTGAAGCATGTTTAAGAAGACTTTGAGTTTCTAACCCCAGAGGGATATTAGATCAAAATGCAGTTAACCCAGCATCTGGTAGTCAAGAGCATGAGTCATGGCCAGTCACATTTGGACTTCATTCCTGGCTAACTAGATTCATGAACATCAGCAAGTTACCTCTCTAACTTTCAGCTTTTCATCTCTAAAGTAAGAGAAGAGAATCCTATTCACCCAGAAACACTGGGATAGGTTAAATAGTTGGTTAACGAAAAATATGAAGAATCATAAAACATGCATTAAACATGTTTTTAAGCTTAAAAACATAGATGTACATTTATTTCTGAATTTCTTTTTGAGAATGACTCTAGTTCACATCTTTGTTTCTTACCTATTTTAACTTCATAACATACTGGCCACAATTTCCACTTTCGGATTAAGCCAGAATTTCTATCATCGAGATTTTTACAAGTTTTTCTACCTTTCTAGAGTTAATCTCATCTATATTTAATTGAACCAGAAGTTTTTATCATATCTTTCCAAAGCATCAGGTTAATTTTCTAAGGAACAATTCTTCCTTTTTACACTCATATTTAGTCAGTTTATGGACCATTTAATTAAACAGCACAATTATAACAAGCACAATAGGCACAGACAGGTTTGGGAACAGGCACAGATTTATTTTCTTAAGTATATGACTCAATGTTTGGGAGCAAAAGTGCATGGGCAAGCTAGAGTCCTTGGCTGTAGATGTTGTACATGCACTTGGAATTGGTCCTTGCAGGTGATGGAGGAAATGGAGATCCTGAGTAATTAATGAGGTGTTAGTGGAGCCTGCTTAAGTGTCTCTTTGTTAACTACCTTTGGCAGGTTGTTCCCAGCACTTAGCAAGTGCTCAGTAATTGTTTATCCTTATTACCATTAGACCAGTGGCTTTCAATCCTGAGGGACTTTTCTCCTCCCTTTGGGATGTTTAATAATGTCTGGAGACATTTTTGTATGTCACAACTGGAATACTGCTATTATCTTGTGGGTAAGGGCCAGATATGCTGCTAAATATCCCACATTGCACAGAACAGCTCCCACAAGAAAATGTCAATAGTACCAAGCTTGAAAACCCTATACTAGACTATGTTCTTCCAGAGAGAAAGAAACATATTTATATCCGTTCACAACTTATCTCTAGTACCTAATATATCACATATGCCCACGGTAAAACATTCAATAGATGTGTGTGGATACATGTATGCAAACCAACTAACTGAGTAAAAGAACTTTGAGAGGAGGCACATCGTCTGAGTTAGTCCCCAAGTCTCCAAAGAGACACAGTTGCCTTCCTAGAAGATTAAACCAAACTACCCTGGACCTGAATCTAACTATTGTATGTCATAGCTGGTCAACTTCAATTGGTTTAATCCTGGTCTGCTTGCATCATTATTGCCTTTCATATTTGCCCACTTATACTTTTTTAAAAATTATTTCGATAATTGGTTTCTGGCTAGATACCTGAACTTTGCTTCTACCTTGTAACTCAATTTTAATCCACTTGCCACCCATCCACCAGTGTTCAGCCACGTGTTCTCCCACCTGTCACCTGTGAGCTCCTGTACTCTCCCTGGCACAGAGGACATTAGGAAAAGGGAGAATGAGAGTTTTAGGGCTGTTTAAAGAGAGGGCCCAATTGAAGAACACAAAAGAGGCCTGGCCAAGGGAAGCAGGAGATCTGAGTTCTCACCCTAGTTCTACTATTTATTAGCAATATCTTGGGTAAAATCCCATACTTACCTTTCCCTAACCTGTGTTTCCATCAATAAAATGAAAATGATAATGCTTTCCAATCTATTTCAAAAAGCAGTTTATAATGAAATGATGACCTAAAGATCATTTAAAGGAAGTTTGACAAATAACCTAAAGCAAATATTTTTGGTAATGTCAAAGAAAGCAACTTCTTAAAATATATTGTTCTCTCACAAACATATCTGACAAAAGTCCACAGAGAACTTTATCATTTGATCCCCATGAAGTTGTAAGGCAGGCACAACTTCATACTATTCCCATAGAGGAATAAATACTATTCCCATAGAGGTTAGTGCTTTGCACAACTGAAATAGCTAGAATGTTCCAGAGACAATGGACCAGGACATAGACAAGTGGTCTTTCCACTATGATATCTGCTACAAAGCAGGTCCTTTGAAGATGCATCAAAAGTGATTTTGATAAATAAAAAATAATCATATTATGGATGTTTTGGCATAAAAGAAAGCTGCCCAGCACACATCCTAGGGGCACTTTCATAGACATGTTCCAGGGCATAAAATTGGGAAATAGTAAAATTAGACAGCATTTTGTCTTTTCCTCACTTCGAAACATTCCACTTTAGAGAGGATTTGCATGTGGCTTGAAATTTCTCTGCTCATTCAAGTTTTGGCTATTCTTTTTTGTAGCACGAGTCTATAGAGCAGCAAGTGCCATAACTTTTCATTCATGCATGACTGTTGCCATTGTCACTCTGTGGGATCCAGCCAGGCCTAGCAATGCTTACAGATGCATGGAAGGGGAGGAGGCACCAGGGCTTGGAAGTTTCTGTCCCCAGGGATAAAACATGAGGAAGAGAGAAGGAATCAGCAGCTGCAGCTGCAGTTTATTCTGGTTCCATGCACAGTGCTCAACTCATGCAAATGTAGAAGATCTGAGCAAGCAGTTGTAGAGGGAATGAGGGTCCCAGCAGATGTACGAAGTACAGGAATGAAGGATTCAAGGTGATCACCCTTAGGATCCCAAGACACTAAACCATGAATCGATCAGCAGTGGGGATATTGGAGTCCAGTCCCTGGGAGTTGGACTAGCTAGGAAAAGGGAGGTCCCTGTGCTTAGAGGAAATCAGGACACTGGCCAGGTTATCAAGAACAGGCTCAAACGCAGAGGCCCTGATACAAGAAATGGGGCATGTGGAAAAAGACTGAGCATATAAGAACAAAGTAGGCACTCCTTAAGGATATCTTTCATAGTTGGCTGTAGCTGAGCTGCTTTTTGGGGAGCAGAAAATGGAGAAATCAGGCTCCGGTCTGGACAAAAGAGGCAATGGAGTAACAATTGTCAGTAGGCTGTGGGATCCATGATTATTTCTGTCATCTCTGTGTGTCCACAGGACCAAGCACAATGGAGTCACTTGGCTCCAGAACATTCTCTCTCCATGTGCTGCCCATGGGGTAGTGTCACAGGTAGTATCACACAGTTATTATTAAAGAGGTAAAGGAAAATAGAGGAAACTCTCTAAATTGAGATTATAAATATTTATACTTCTGCTGCAGTTGATCTTTGGTTGACTTCTTTTGCTCTCTTTTGTCCCCTTTCCCTTGCCACCAGCCCACAGAGTTCTTTCTAAGCAGCTAGCCCCAACCTCCTGAGCCTGTGAGCACTCTGTGAACAAAGCTTATTGGAAGTGTCCAAATGGAAGGCAGGACCAGAGGAAAAGAGTGACAGAAGGAGTCAATTCTAATAGAAGTCTTAATTGGAAGGACACTAAGAAGGAAGTGATATAGCAAAAGATCTCAGATGGTTGTTCAAGAATTTTGTGCTAGGGTTAGGTTACCCTTGTGTATAAATCTTTTAAATGCTGATCTACAAATGAATGAATATTGGATGAACACATCAATGAATGAATTTAAAAATCCATGGATTAATCATTGAGAATAGGAAAATGGCAATGTGCAACCACCATATACTTCTCTCTCTGTGTGTGTGTGTGTGTGTGTGTGTGTGTGTGTGTGTGTGTGTGTGTGTGTGTGTGAAGGAGGAAAAGTTCAAAGGGCTGATGGGTATAATAGGTACACAGAAAGCTATCCTGGATCTTAGAGAGCGATTGATGACAACTTGAAGGAGGGTCACAAATCCCAAAGGCCTCAGAAGTAGTTCACCCCTAGAATGCCGATAGACTATGGCAGCTGCACCCTCACAGCTGACAGCTGTCATGTTCAACTCTCACCATCCCCCATCCAAACAGAGGTGTGGAGCAAAGGCAGACTCAAGTTAAAGAACATTTCATTCAGCCAGTCCTGTCTCTGCCAAGTCCCTTATGTTTACTCCCTGATACTACAAAATAAATAAAGTCCCTTGCAGTGTATGTAAGTAATGCTGTAATGCAAATGAAATTCTGTGCCTCTGAAAGACCAGAGACTCAGTGTACTGCAGAAGAGAATACATTACACAGGCACTGTACCCAGAGTGGCAAACTGGGGCTATACCAATTCGCCTGGGGAGCTGTGAACAAACTTCACATATCCCAGTCATCCTAACCCTGATTCTTATATTCCCTGCCTGGATCATAAACTGCTCAAGAGCCATAAATTAGACTTAAAGTGGTTTGCTGTATCACTAACACTCATTGCAATGCCTGTCACGTAATGTGGGTTCAAATGTATTTACTGAATAAATGAAAGAATTTAGAGATTATTATAACCATAGATTTTGGAGCGTCAAGGAATACTAGAGCTCAACCCATCACCTACCTATTTAATACTGAAAATTAGGTCCAGAGAGATGAAATAATTTGTCCAATATCACACAGTTAGCTAGTAGCTCAGTTAGGCTACTAAAATTACAATGGAACTTAGAGTGGTTAATATAAACATGTTGCTCTAGTTTGCTAGTGCCAGAATGAAATACACCAGAAATGAATGGCTTTTAAAAGGGGGAACTTAATAAGTTGCTAATGTACAGATCTAAGGCTGAGAAAATTCCCAATTAAAACAAGTCTATAGAAATGTCCAATCACAGGCATCCAAGGAAAGATACCTTGATTCAAGAAGGCTGATGATTCAGGGTTTCTCTCTCAAGTAGAAAGGCACATGGCGAACACAGTCAGGGTTCCTCTTTCATCTGGAAGGGCACATGGCGAACACGGCATCATCTGCTAGCTTCTTCTCCTGGCTTCCTGTTTCATGAAGCTTCCCAGGAGGCATTTTCCTTCTTCATCTCCAAAGGTCTCTGGCTAGTGGACTCTGCTTCTTGTGTCATTCTGCTCTGCTCTTTTTGAATCTCTCTCCAAAATGTTTCCTTTTTTATAGGACTTCAGAAACTAATCAAGACCCATCCAAATGGGTGGAGACATACCTCCATCTAATCCAGTTTAACAACCACTCTTGATTAAATCATATCTCCAGGGAGATGATCTACTTACAGTTTCAAACACACGATGCTGAATAGGGATTAGAAGAAACGGCTGCCTTTACAAAATGGGATTAGCATTAAAACATGGCTTTTCTAGGTTACATACATCATTTCAAACCAGCACACATGTAAATTAATCAGTATATGTAATTGTTTTCTGTAAAGGTTTAAACATCAATTTTAGAGAATTGGATAGAAGGAAAGAAAGTAAAGATATACTAAGACCACACTGGCAAATGTGCGGTGTATGGGCCATGGATCTCTCCCACATGGGAATTCTGCCAACTCCGTTTTGGGAAGCCCTACTGCCAACTAGGCTTTGTCTGACAATCCTAAGCCTCCAAAGTAATAGTAGATGTGCATGGCTTCTCAGGGAGATATTATCTCATTAGCAGGAGAAAAGAAACAAGCCATCAATTCTTGAAGATGATTATATAACTTTTACAGTGTGACTGTGTTCTAGTTTGCTAGCTGCCAGAATGCAGTATACCAGAAGCAGAATGGCTTTTAAAAAGGGGAGTTTAATGAGTTGCTAGTTTACAGTTCTAAGGCCTAGAAAATATCCATTGAAGTCTACAGAAATGTCCAATCAAAGGCATCCAAGGAAAGATACCTTGGTTCAAGAAGGCCGATGAAGTTCAGGGTTTCTCTCTCAAGTGAGAAAGCACATGGCGAACACGGTCAGAGTTTCCCTCTCATCTGGAAAGGCACATGGCGAACACGGTCAGGGTTCCTCTCTCATCTGGAAGGGCACATGGCGAACACAGTATCATCTGCTAGTTTCCTCTCCTGGCTCCCTGTTTCATGAAGCTCCCTGGGAGACATTTTTCTTCTTCATCTCCAAAGGTCACTGGCTGGTGGACTCTGCTTCACATGGCTATGTCGTTCTGCTCTGCTCTCTCTGAATCTCTCATTCTCCAAAATGTTTCCTTTTTTATAGGACTTCAGAAACTAATCAAGACCCACCCAAATGGGTGGAGACATGTTGTCATCTAACCCAGTTTAACACTCACTCTTGATTAAATCACATCTCCAGGGAAATGACTGATTACAGTTTCAAATACAATACTGAATAGGCATTAGAAGAAACAGCTGCCTTTACAAAATGGGATTAGGATTAAAACATGGCTTTTCTAGGGCACATACATTATTTCAACCAGCACAGACTGTGTGATTGTGAAAACCTTCTGTCTAATGCTCCTTTTATCCAGGATATGGACAGATGAGTAAAAATAAGGACAATAAATAAATAAATAATAGGAGGGGATAAAGAGTAAAAAAATATTGGGTAGATTGCAATACTAGTGGTCAATGAGAGGGAAGGGTAATGAGTATGGATCATATGAGTTTTTTCTTTATATTTATTTTTTTGATGCAAATGCTCTAAAAATGATCATGGTGATGAATACACTACTATGTGTTGATATTGTGAGCCATTGATTGTACACTATGTATGGACTGTATGTGTGTGAAGATTTATCAATAAAAATATTAAATAAAAAAGGATGCTAATATTAAAAAAAAAAACAGAATGCAACCAGAAGTTTTTAAAAGTTTGAATCTCAACATGACACATGGGTACAAATGACCCTACAAACTCTTCTGGTTCATATTGACAGAAGAACTACATTATCAAGTAAAAAGTAGACCATGTCATGAAATTTTAAAACTTTGCAAGGATGGTATTAATGTTAGTTACAAAAAAGGTTAAAGAGCAGAGTCCCTGCATCATAATTTAAAATACTGGAGTTAAAGAAAAGAAAAGAAACAAATATTGAATGCCAGTCCAGGGCAGGTGCTGCACAGAAGATTCTGCAAAAGTTGCTCATTAATCAGAATTGATTTAAGTGAGGTTCCATTTGGAGACACATCATCTTAATTATGAAGATGCTCAGGACCACTAGAGAACATCAGCAAAGCTACCCATTTCAAGAGAAATGCTACTTATTTCTACTGCCAAGAGTAAGAAATCATTCAACACTGAAACAGTTACTTAGTTTTCATTGGACAAAGGCCAAAATGAAAAACCATAGCTTCTGCTTGCAGGTTAGGTTTGTTTTCTTAACACTTCACACTCCAAGGATCTATAAGTAAACCTGTCTTACAGTTAGAAAGCAGGTTATCTTAAGCAAACATATTACACATCTTTCCTCCCAAGAGTTACACTTACCATGTGGCCACAAGGACAACTCCAAGAGAAGATATTGATGAGGCACAATTATCTTTTCACACTGTGCTATGGTAACTGAAGAACTAGAAGGTAACCCTGATGTGTAGGGGGTTCAACTTTACTGAGCAAAGGGCCTGGTTCATTTGGTTATCCTTTCAATAATAAAGGGCACTTATGAAATTGGGCCCCATGAAACACCTAAACCTCATGTCTGTGAACTCTATCCACCCACCAAGTGGCTTACACTAAAATCAAGTGTTGGCATATGAAATATTTTGAAAATATTTGTGTGCAACCCTAATAAGAAATGTTTAGGGCATTCTCGCCTGTCATGGTGGAGATCTGGGTTCAATTCCTGGTGCCTGCCCATACAAAAAAAAAAAGAAAAAGAAATGTTTAGGGCAGCAGGTTCTTAGTCACCATATTTTCAAAAATATCTTTTGCATGTGCCAACAATTGAGTACAGAACCTGTGTTTTCCACTCCTTCAACCACTTGCACTGTTTATCTTTGAAGCCTGCTGTTAAAGGGCATTAACTGCGAGATTATTCATGCTCCAAAGAGGATCATTTGAAAATGGCACACAAAGTCATCCAAGGGATGGGCTGGTCTTATCACACTCAATACAACATACATTGCAGGTGGAAGATAAGAGTCCTTGCAACTGGGTGTAGCCTACATGGTTGCACAATGTCAGTGAGATCAGAGAGGTGCTACCATGAGAGCAGTGAGTCATTTCTGAAATTTAAAAATATTTACCACTGCCTTGTCTGCTCCAAGATAGCAAGCTGATTTACAAAATCCATCAGTGAATTAAGAGTTTAAAACCTTCAGATGGCAAGACCTGCAGTATTTGCAACTTTCTATTAGCTCATTCTAAGATATATAAAATCACACCTGATCTTTCATATTTTCATCTGATTGTAATAATAAAATTCTAAGGAAATTTCTTTTAACCAAATAATTACTCGTGTAAACTTGAAAATAAAAAGTGTTCTGGTGAGAGGCCCTTATGAGCCTGAGGTCCTCCAGCCTCCTCTTGCTTACCTCCTTGGGAAGTACTAAATATTTACCAGGAAAAGAAGTAATGTAGGTAGAAAGTGTGATCAATTCTCTCAGGAATGAAGTTTGGAAAGCAATCAAGGATGATGCAACGGTCGGGTTCTGGTGTCAAAATGGCCACAGGATTATGCCCAGTTGTCTGGTCAGGCAAGCACTGATTATCATGGCTGGTTGATAAACTAGAAGGCTGGTGTATTAAATCATGCAGTCAGTTGATTGCATCTACGGCTGATTACATCTGTGATCAAATAAGGTGTGTCTTCCACAATGAGATAATCCAATCAGTTGAATACTTTTTAAGGAAAAAGAGATTCTTTCACTGCTTCTTCAGCAGCAGGCCTCTCTTGTAGAGTTTATCCAGACCCTTCAACGGAGCTGCCAGCATCACAGCCTGCCCTGTGGATGTTGGACTCTTTGATTCCCAGGTTTCCTGAGACACCTTTATATCCCATATCTCATATTTACAGATTTCTCCTATTGATTCTGTTTCTCTGGACAATCCTGACTAACACAGATGGCTTCATAAAGGTGATGACCACTGAGCGGAGGTTCTGCAGGATGAGTAAAAGTTCATCAAGAAGCTAAAGGGGGAAGGAGAAGGCTTTCTAGCAGGTGGAACAGTCTGTGTAAAGGCTCAGAATTGATGAACAGCACTATCTGTGTAGGGACACCATCCATGGTTCAGGATTACCTGGATTAAAGTACAGAGAGAATTTGTTGGAGGTGAGGAAGATAAAATCAAAAAGGTAGATGGAGGCCAGACCATCCAGGGCCTTGAATGTAAGAGAAAGAAAGTTAAGGGACTGACATTCACTTTCTTGGAGGGAGTTTCAAATGCCCAGGAAATGTTTAGCCTGGAGACTTAAGGGAAGGTAAGAGCATGGTAAATCTACAGGACAACTTTCATATGTAAACATAAATCTAGCCACTTTATTTTTAAAAATACATTTTCCAGAGAAGGATAAAAATGTTTGAGACCAAAAATATCAATTACCAGATGTTTGTCGTAGATACCTGCAGTCCCTCCTTCCCAGCTGAAAAGTTAGGATAGGCTAACCAATGAAATAGATAAACCTCAAATTTTAGTGACCAAACCCACTGAGAATTTATTTTTCACAAATGCAATGGTCCATTGTGGTTGTTCTAATATGGCAGCAATCTTGGGCAGCTCTTCTCTGAACAGTGACTCAGGAACCAAGACTCTTTCCTTTTAGTGGCTTCATTAGATGTTTTGCATTAGGCTAGCAGGTGAGAAAAGAGAGAGAATTTGTAGGATTGTACAAGAGGTTTTCTTGGACCAATCTAGGGACAATTTGTAATGCTGCTGTTGGATTCTATTGGCCTGAACTTAGTGACATGACCATGCTCAATATCAAGGAAAATTGAAAGCTATCTGTGTAACTAGGAGGAAAAAGGATATAATTTGATGAACAACTAGCCAATTGCAGCCACACTAACATAACCAAAATAGGGAAGTCTTCCACGTGGTAACTGTGTTGTGTCCATGGAGGTAAGAGTGGATAATCCTTCCAAGAACTAGAAAATGAAGAAATGAAACTTAACATAGGTAAAACCAACCCAAATATATGAAATTTACTCAGCTCCCACCTATTAGAGCAGTGAACAGGAGAGACTTAGAAGGACATTGCAAAAGATGGCATTCCTGTCCGTGTCCTATGTACAGGATTTCCTCTTCTCAACCACCCAACTTCTGACCACTTTATCAGGATGGAATAGCTTCATGCTATCCATGAGTGGAACCCAATAGACCTGATAGTACCCAGGCTGAATTCGAGTGATTTGTATCTAATCTTCAAAAACATGGATTGTACTAATAGATCTGAAATCATAGCACAATCAAAACTAATATAATCAAATACATTAATCTGAAGCCTAATCAGTCTAAAGAAAAGGTGTATTAATAGAAAAAGAGGATCTTCAGATAATTTATTAAAAGTCAAGAATTTGACAATCTATTCATCATCACTTAGGAGAAACATTAAATCATAACTTCAGCTAATATTCATTAAACTCTGTGCCTCTGAGGCTTCCAAACATTGCACATATGTTATATCACTTAATTTCATAACAACCATCTCTATATAGGCTTTATTGTTATATCCTTTCAACAGATGAGGAAACTCATGTCATGAAGGTTAAATGTTCTGCTTAAATTTTCAGTTTACAAGTGTCAAAGTTAGGAGTCAACCACTAAGGATCACTGCACTCCTTGCATCCTGTGTTACATGAGAACTGTGGTCACCAAAAAGGTGGGACTTTGTTGCAAGGCAGGAATAATTCACCTGGCTCCACCTTAGCATGTGTGAAATATTTCCCCAACAAATACAAACAGTAATTTATAAAAACAAGATCCTTTCCTGGAACCGTTTATGAGAGAGAGCCAAAGAGAAGCTAAAAAAAGAAAATGCCCTGGGGAGAAGCAAGAAGGACCCACAAACTGATGCTAACGTTCTGGGAAATGATCATGATGATGAATATGCAACTATGTGATGATAGTGTGAATTGCTGAGTGTATGTGTTGGGAATGTTTGTGTTTCTTGTAATTTTTTTTTAATTAATAAAGAATTTAAAGAAAGAAAAAAAAAAAAAAAAGGCCCCACAGGTGCTGAGAGACCGTTTTGAAGCCAGAAGCCAGGAGAGAAGGACTGCAGATGTTACTGTGCGCCTTCCTACGTGACAGAAGGACTGGACGCCGGTTTCCTTTCCTCCAAGAAGGTCTCCTCTTGCTGGTGCCATAATTAGGCATTTTCACAGCCTCCGAAGTATAACTTACAACTTAATAAATCTCCTTTCTAAAAGCCAATCCATTTCTAGTATACTGCATTCTGGAAACTTCAGCAAATCGAAACAATATACCATCCCAAGACTCGGTGCTATCCAGAGTTTTTAGGAAATAACAATTTCATTCTTAATGAGGCCTTGCAAATATTAAAACATACAGCGTATAGCTCATTGTGGAGACCTGCTGGAAGAAAAGAGACTTCGGGTTTCTCAAAAATGGAATGCTCTGTAATTTCTTCTCATCCTTTCGTAAAGAGTACTTAGAAGCAATGCAGACGTCTGTTTCTATATAGTACTAAAAAGTAATAGGAACAGATCCAAGGGCCACACCAGAAATTTGATCATAGAAACTACGAAGAGCCTGGAGAAAAGACTCTGGAGTTACCAACTGTTCCTAAGAAAAGCCCCCCAGTGCTTCCCTCCTCACAGCGGGGCTTGGGCTTCTTTTCACCTTTTCTCAGTCCGGTTATGCTTCAAGTGCGTGACCTAAGTGATTGAGTTTGCCTAATAGATTCCTACTTTGTTTCTAAGATTTTTTTCTTTATGCAAGTATAGGTTAGTGGCAGGTCTGTCATTTATATATTAACACATCTGAATATTCATAAACAGGGGCTCCTTTAGTGTTCTCAAGCTCTGCCTCATGAATAATTCACTTGTTTTACAGCAACCTGTGTTATTCAATTTATTTAAAGATTACAGTCAATATAGGACGCTGCTCAAAAACAGCAACCAGTCCTTTAACTGTAGTGTGCTTTAAATCTTTTTTCTGGTTATTTCCTCCATCACATTGAATCACAAATATAGGGTAATTACTAATAATTCTATCTCCATTTTGCATGTCACCACAATCAACGTATTGATTGCTTTTTTATTATAATAAATGGTTGGCTAAATTGAGGGTTTGCGATTAAGAACATTAAGCTTCGATATTTATTTAATTCAGCTGCACCAATTTGGGTTCTACATGGTAATTTCATAAAAAGCTATTGAGAATCAAAGTAGTTATTTGAATCAAGTTATAAAAGAGAGACTAGTTTTCCCAGGAGAATCAAGCATTTTAGTAAATTGCACCAAGTAGGGGTTTGAGTTTTGCTTTTTGGAGCATACAAATCATTCCAGCATTATGTTCATTTTGATATGTAAATAGAGTGGAGGAAAACTGAGGAAATTCCTCCACTAATTTCTTATTTTAGGGTTTAGGGAAATTTAGGATTCAGAGGAAGCCTAAATGAAGGCTTATTTGTATAAAATTATTTCCTGGGTATCAGCACGGATATATACTGGCTGGTTAAAGACTAAAAACAAGAAATATGGAAAAAGTGTGAAAGAATAATCACTTTTGGTAGAGAATTTGGAACTTTGGCTTACAGCCAGGAGACCCATTTCAAAGGAATGAAAATCCACTGTTTTCAAATCCCTCAGTAGGAGACACTAAGTTTTTGTGTAAACCCCATTTTGTAATTAATAAAAATCAGTCAAACTAGGATGATCAGTGATAGAAAATTGTCACTAACATCATTCAGCATTTTCATCTCATTACCTCTTCTCTCTGAGTGGAGCTGAAGAGCCTTCTCTCAACAGCCTCCTCATTCATTCATTTAAGGAACACGATATGTTCCCATGAGGCTGTCTCTGCCTTCTACCAACCAAGGATGTGGTGGAGGTATGCAGAACCAGCTCTCATATTTTCTTGACTTTAAGGCATAAATATTTCATTTTTTAATGTTTCTGAAACCAGAATGCATTATTAATGTAGTTCTTCTCCTCAGCCCACCCCCATCCCCCCCCCCAAAAGCTATTATTGATCAGATGGTCTCACAATCCATGTTTTCTTAGAATGGAGAAACTATGCTATTATCATTGTTCATGAACTCATCTAGACTAGAAATCCCAAGGAAGTCTAATCAACCTGGGCCACCCAACTCTTTACAAGAACCCAATTCCCTCTTACTCACAAAGCCACTGTGGGGACTAATTCTTCCAGAAACCTTGCCATTATTGCTTCATATTTCAAATCTATGTAAACTTTGGACACTACCCAAGATGAAATTTCTTTGCTTCTCTCTCAGGCTCTCTTCCTCTACCTACTTTGTCCTTCCTTTCTTCCACCTCAATTCGCTACTTATCTTCTCCTTCCTAAATCTGTGCATTGTGCTCTTAGAAAATTCTATTTCCTGTATTCAAACTCCACTGAATTTTAAGTCACAACTAAATAGTCCCCACATCTCCTTGTCTAAACTGAATCCCAAACATTCCTAAAGGAAACTGCTTGCCTAGCAACCCTCTGAACAGTTGCTTCTCACTTTTCCACACCTCATGTTCCTTGAGGTCAAAATATTAGTCTGACATCCTCTTCTGTCATCAGTGATGCGTTCAGATCATTGTACTTTCAGCCTTGAATAAAACTTTCTTTTCCTTTAAGTCCCATAATCTGGCATTAGTATCCCTTCTTCTTTATTTTATTCATTCATTTCTCTCCTCATAATGTTCCATCATTCACTGTAAACTCTGGTCCCTTACCCACCATCTCCCTCTCTCCCCCAGTCTATCCTCATTGAGGGTTAGTTCAGTGTTTATATGAAAGACCTACCCGGCACTTTGGTAACTTGGTGTCTTTACCAATTCATCTCCAATTTTGTCCCCTTCATCCACTCCAATTGCCGTTACTTGGATTTCATCACAACCTAAAATGTTTCTACCTCCAAAGTCTTCATTTCACATGTTGCATTACTTAATCCTTACATTTGTCCATCCAGTATTCCTTCATTGCTTCCCCTATGGTCTCTCTATCACATCTGCCGGGCAAAGCTCCCAGACTGGCATGCTTGTTTGAAAGGATTATGTACCCCAGAAAAGTCATGCTTTAATTCTGATCCATCTTGTGGAGGCAGCTTTTTCTTTTAATCCCTATTCAACACTGCAGGTTGGAAACTGATTAGATTATCTCCACCAAGATGTGGTACACCCAATTGTGGGTATCAACCTTTGATTAGAGAGAGATGTGACTCCACCTATTGCAGGTGGGTCTCGATTAGTTTACTGGAATCCTTTAAAAGAGGAAACATTTGAAAAAAGCTTCAGAGCCATGAGAGCCCACACAGCCAGAGATGTATGGAGATGAAGAAGGAAAACACCTCCGGAGGAGCTTCATGAAACAAGAAGCATGGAGAGAAAGCTAGCAGATGTCACCATATTCACCATATGCCTTTCCAGCTGAGAGAGAAATCCTGAATGTCATCAGCCTTCTTGAATTAAGGTATTTTTTCTAGGTGCCTTACACAGGACACTTCTATAGCCTTGCTTTAATTTGGACATTTTCATGGCCTTAGAACGTGTGAACTCTCACCTTAATAAATTCCCCTTTTTAAAAACCATTCTGTTTCTGGTATATCACATTTTGGCAGCTTGCAAACTGGAACACCTGGTAAACTCAACCCGCTGTCTTCTGTGCGCCATACCCAATTTGCTGGCCACTGATGGGAAAAAGAAAACCTATGCAAATGTATAGAATCAGGCCACTCTGAACTCACTCGAGTACAACCGGGTCCTCAGTAGCTGCCTGGAAATCATTTTGTTGCCTGGGTAGCTTTCCTTACACTCTCTACATAAATTGTTTCAAACTACTTCCTCCTTTTATTAACCTGATATCCCACCACTCCCCACTCTACAGAAATTTCCCTTAAAGGAAAATAGAACCATCACTTGGGAACTCCCTCAGTTTTGTGCTATTCAATACATACATTCACTTACATGTGAACCTCTTCATCCTTCTTTTCCCTTAGGAGAAAATACCATGCATTTTGTCCCTCTACCCTCACTCTGAATCTCTCTACCTTTTCCTCCATCTCTCAACTTTGTACCGCCACTTTTGCCTTCATGACTAAACTTCCTAAAGGCAGTCAAAGAGTCCTTGATATTTGCAATCAAAAATAAATTGTCAACTCCACATACATCTTGCTTTATTTTCTTCCTTTTACAGACAATACTGTTCAAAAAGATGTTTATACTAAATATTTCCATTTCTTATCTGTCATTTATTCCTTGGCTACTAAAGTCTGGGCCTCTCACTAAAATCGTCCCCAAGATCATTAAACCATATTGTCAAGTCCAGTGGACATTTTAAACCTTTATTTGACTTTTATGGCACTTGGCCATATTGACCATGCCATCCTTAATGACACTCTCTTAATTGGGCTTCTTTGAAGCCATATTATCTTGGTTTCCATCCTACTTTTTTCAGTCTTTTCTCTGCCACCTCTTGCTCTGTCCACCCAGTGAATGCAAGTGAACTTCATGGTTCTGTTCTGGCCCTCTTCTTTTTTTACCTGGATGATTTCCACCACACATATCTTCAATATGATCCATATTATGGCAGCTTAGGTTCTCCAAGAAGCATCCTCCAAGATATGATTAGTTGTGCAAGACATTTATTGGAGAAAATAACTGAAGGTTAAAGGAGAGGAAGCAGGAATAAATTGGGAAAACATTCAAACCATGATTCTGTCCGACATCTGTGAAAGAAGAGGTAGAAGACAGGAAGACTGGGTAGGCAGGTTCTCAGACTACCACATGGTTCTAAGAAAGTTTCAGTCAAGTGCATGGGGAATCCTGGAGCCAAAGTTGCCATTTGGGTAGCTCTGTAGCTAGCAGAGAAGCTTTGTTTTGGGGTGAATATGGTGCTGGATCCAAAAGGGGGCTAGTTGGGTCTCAGTCAACTATGCTTCCTATAGCAGGTTCTCTTGAAGAAGGTCTGAGCAATGCACTTTCATGTGTACCACACATATCAATAAATTTAAACCTTGGCAGAAGATCAAAATTTCAATGGAGTTCTTTAAAACCATATGTATCTAAATTCTCCAGAAAGTTCAGTATAGAATTACAATATGATCCTGCAATCCCTCTTCTAGACATACTCAAAAGAATTGAAAGTAGAATTGTATACCAATGTTTATTGCAGCATTATTCACAATAGCCAAAGGATGGAAGCAACCCAAGTGTCCATCAACAGATGAACAGATAAATAAAATGCAGTACACATACAGACACACACAATGGAATATTATTTGGCCATAAAAAAGAAATGAAATTCTGATAAATGCAACAACATAGATGAAGACATCAAGTTGAGTGAAATAAGCCAGACACAAAAGGACAAATACTGTATAATTTCACTTCTACAAAACAAATGAGAATATTCAAATTCATGGAGACGGAAAGTAGATTCCAAATTATCAGAGGTGGGGGGATCAGGGTGAGGGATGTATGGTTAATGCTTAAAGAGTACAGAGTTTCTGTTTGGGGTGATGAGAAAGTTTTGATAATGGATGGTGGTGATGGTAACATAATATTATGACTATAACTAGTACCACTGAACTGTATACTTGAAAGTGGTTAAAATGAGAAATTTTATGTTGTATATATTTACTACAATACCATTATATATATCCTTATAGATCCTACTCCCTGTAAATTTTTATTTAGTTGGTCTTGGATTATTGCCAAATTAATGCACAGACAATTTTGATCCCCAGTCAAGTTTGGGAACAATAATCTATATGTTGATGGCTTGGGAATTATTCTGTGTAGTCCAGACTTCCATCCTGAGGTCCAGATTCATATAATCAATAGCTTGCTGGGTTTTTCCATTTGTATATACCAAAATTAAAGTCAGTATAATCTTCCCCAAGCCTGTTCTTTCTCCTGCATTCCATAATCAATGAATGCTCATACCTTTTACTTTTAAGTGGTTTGAAACCAGGGACAATGGCGTCATTATGAACTATTCCCTCTCCCTTTTCTTCCACAGCCATGTTAATTACCAAGTCCTGTTAATTCTGTCTTCTTGATTTTTTAAAATTTACCTATGTCTCTCTCCCTCCCCCACCACCACCATGTTAGTTCAGGCTATTATTCTTGACTCCATTTTTGCCCCCTCAACCTGGTAATCCTTCTAGAACACAAGTCCAATAATATCACTCCAATGGCTTCTTATGGTTTGCAAGATAAAGTACAAAATATTTTGTACATTATTCAAAACTCTACATGTTTGGGAGTGTCCTGTTTTATCTCTTGCTATCATCCTACCTCCTGCTGAGCTACTTTCAATTCTTAGAGATCCCAAGCCTCTGTAATCTCTTCCTGGATTATACTGTCTGTGCTGATTTGAACCTGTTATGCACCCCAGAAAAGGCTGTGTTCTTTTAATCCATTCCTATGGGACAGATCTATTGTGGGTGGAACATTGTTTCAATTGAGATGTGACTCACCCAGTTCAAGGTGGGTCGTAATCCTTTACTGGAGTCCTTTATGAAAGAATAAAAGGTAGAGAAAGCCGAAAGAGCTCAGAGAGAAACATCAAGAGAACTTGGAGAGAAAAGCCCCTATGATGCTAAGACAGGACCCATAGAAGCTCAGAGAGGAAGACACTGAACCAGAAACTGAAAGCAGCAAGACCTAAGAGAGAAGGACAAGTAGACACCAGCTGTGTGCCTTGCTATCTGACAGAAGAACCATGGATTCCAGCAGCCTGTCTAGAGTGTAACTAAGAAGTTAGCATTTAGGGAGGGGTAAGGGGTATGGTATGTGTTCTGGTTTGCTAGCTGCCGGAATGCAACACACCAGAGACGGATTGGCTTTTAATAAAAGGGGATTTATTTTGTTGGTTCTTCAGAGGAAAGGCAGCTAACTTTCCACTGAGGTTCTTTCTTACGTGGAAGGCACAGGATGGTCTCTGCTGGTCTTCTCTCCAGGCCCCTGGGTTCCAACAACTTTCCCCGGGGTGATTTCTTTCTCCATCTCCAAGGGCCCGGGCTGAGCTGCAAGTGCTGAGATGAGGAATGCCAAGCTGCTAGGCTGTGCTACATTGCGATCTCTCATTTAAGCACCAGCCAATTAAGTCAAACATCACTCATTGCAGCAGACATGCCTCCTAGCCGACTGCAGGTGTAATTGGCAACAGATGAGGTTCACGTACCGTTGGCTTATGTCCGCAGCAACAAGATTAGGTATGCTCACCTGGCCAAGTTGACAACTGAATCTAACTAACACATATGGTATGTAAAATTTTTTTTTCTGTTTTTGTTTTATTTTTTCTGTTGCCTTTTTATTTCTTTTTCTGAATTGATGCAAATGTTCTGAGAAATGATCATGATGATGAATATGCAACTACGTGATGATATGGCGAATTGCTGAGTGTATGTGTTGGGAATGTTTGTGTTTCTTTCTTGTAATTTTTTTTTTAATTAAGAAAAAATTTTTTTAAAAGTTAGGATTTAAGGTATGATTATGATTATGAATTATCATATCGATATTTCTTATTACTTTCATGTATATTAAAGTAGATAGAAGGAAATGCCTGAAATCTTTGAACTATAATCCAGTTGCCTTGATCT
The DNA here is from genome assembly GCF_023851605.1 of Tamandua tetradactyla. NCBI lineage: Eukaryota > Metazoa > Chordata > Mammalia > Pilosa > Myrmecophagidae > Tamandua > Tamandua tetradactyla. The sequence continues at coordinate 103,635,310 of NC_135335.1, forward strand.
CTGATAATGATTACAGAGGCTTTATCTTGTGCCCTTGTGATTGTTAAAAAAATTGTGATTAACCTTCACTTGTACCCATTTATCCAGTTTTTTTGTTTTCTTTTTTTTTACCTTAAAGCCTTGTATTCCTAAAGAGAGCCCCTAATGTTTATTAATGATGGGTCTTGGGTCAGCCCAGAACTAACCCCACCCCAAGGCCAATGTTACCTTAAAAACTGAAATTGGATCTAACCAAAATGGGCTGCCTGACGTGCAGTAACTTAACCCATGTTTCCTATAACTTGTTATAATACTAAAAATCATGCCTACCATCATATTTTCTTGCATGTGTTCTGTAACTAAGCATGTAATCAGTCTGCACATGCTCAGTAATTAAATCACCTCTAATCACATCAGCTAGGGCCATTGTGCTCATTATCCTAAAACCTGCCCATCTTTTAACGCTATAAAACTATTAGAATTACTGCAATTCAGGGAGACAGATTTTGGGGCTGATAGGCCATCTGATCTCCTGCTTTGCACCTAACAATAAACTTTTTCTCTCTTTGAAACCCTGGTGTCTCAAGACTTGGTAATTTGAGCACATCGAGCAAAAGAATCCACCTCCTATATGGAATAAAAATAAATAATAGGGGGAACAAATGTTAAAATAAATTTAGTTTGAAATGCTAGTTATCAGTGAAAGCGAGGGGTAAGGGGTATGGTAGGTATAATTTTTTTTTTCTGTTTTCATTTCATTTCTTTTTCTATTCTCTTTTTATTTCTTTTTTTGAATGGATGAAAATGTTCTAAGAAATGATGAATATGCAACTAAGTGAAGATATTGTGAATTACTGATTATCTATGTTAATTTTTATTTCATTTGTTAATTTTTTAATTAATAAATAAATTTTTAAAAAAATCCACCTCCTTTGTCCAATAACAATTTGGTGATTCTGGTGGGGCCAAAAGAAATCAGGTATCATTCTGTTGATGCCTTAATTGGAACACTTTCATGGCCTTAAAACTGTAAATTTTAAGATAATAAATTCACATTCGAAAACCTATCCATTTCTGGTATATTGCATTCTGCGGCTTTAGCAAACTGAAACATTGCCCCGTTTCCTTTCCTTGCTAATCCCTAAATCTCTCAAGGTTCCATTTGAATTCACTTCTTTTGCAAGCATTCATTGAAATCAGTCTCCCTTTCCATCTCCATCAAGACTGGGTTAGATGCTTTTGCACTCCCATAGTATCCCATCATTGCACTTTCACAATGATTAATGTGATCCTTCAGGCTATGGATGTACCTCCTTTACTGTAATAAGCTCAGAACTTAGTACAGTGCCTAGGCATTCAATAAAAGTTGGTGCATAAATGAATTAACATAGGAGTAAAGCAAATGAACAGTGGTGATGTTTCAGCCTCTAAGCTGAACTGAAGCTCTAAGCTATGTACCATGAGGGCTGTGAGCATAGAAAGAATACAAGCTTTGAATCCCAGTATGGTCATTTTCTGGATAATCTTGGGCAAGTATTTAACGTCTTTGACCTTCAGTTTTCTCATCTGCAAACTGAAAAATACGTGCCTGGTTGTTGTGACGATTAAATGAATTATTATGTAAAACAAGGCACCAATCACATGAAAGGTATACCCTAAAATTTTGGTTTCTTGACTCTCTTTACTTTTGCAATATCTTAATTTTACTCTCCTTCTAATTTAATCTTATTTGCCTTCTTCATTCTTTCCACCTTAGAGCTGGTTCCTTCCTGTACATTAGACCAGCTTCTCACAAGTTATCTATATAACCACCTTCTTCTTTTCTGTAATTTTTTTCCAAGAGCCATTCCTGTACCTCATTGCTGAGGCAGACACCACTAATGGTTTTTGCAGAAACTGTGGCGTCAGACACTACATCAAACTCATAAGTTACTGTACATTCATGAGAGCAAGGGATAGGGTTTGAATTCCCCAGGTGGGAAAATGATAAATATAATTGCTGAAGTGGATACCATTAATGGTTTTTGCAGAAATTGTACTGTCAGATCCTTCATCACATGGAGACTTGAGCTCTCAAGAGCAACAAGTCTAATAAATTCTGATGTATCAGAAGTTCTTAGTTAGGTCTTGGGCATTAAAATACAATCTCATGTAAGTATTTGATGGGGACAAAGCAAAAGCTAGATAACAAAGCTTTCTCACCAAGATGTACTGAGATTTTAAAAAAAGCATTAGGATTCTTGTCAAACATGGAGAGATTAACTAATTAATTAATTCTTCTAGCATTTTCTCAATGCTTTCTATGTACCAGGCACTGTGAATGGTCTAGGATTAGTGAGTTAGTGTATCAGGGTGGCTAACAGAATGGACTATAGATCCAGTCTGTACAAACTCAAATCTTGGTCCTTTTACTATTTGCATATCCTTGGTCAGTTAAGTGCTCTGTGCCTCAGTTTCCTTGACTGTAAATTGAGGATAATGATACTACGTTCTTGATACGACTCTATGGAATGAGTTAGTGTGTTAGGGGTTACTTAGAATATTGCCTGCCAAAGTATGCACTCAAAATGTTTGTCATTATTTTTATGTGAACACAAGGGAGAAATATGCAGTCCAGGCTTGGGGATCAAGAAGAGTTTGTGGAGGAAATGAGGCCTCAACTGAGATAAGAAGGATGAACATAAGAGTGGGAAAGAGAAACAGTAGGAACAGCACTTACAAAGCCCTAGAGTGGAGTGACTAGGACCCAATGTGGAAAACTGTTCAGTAGTTGAGTTGTGTGTGTGTAGGTGTGTATGTGTGTGTGCATGAAGAGGGCCATAGAGAGGATGATGCTGGTAAACGCCATAGAGATAGATGAGAAAAGTAAAAAAGTGTTGGTGACTGCCATCTTGATTTTGGACTTCCAGCCTCCGAAACAGTGGTAAAGGTTGAGTCAGGTTCCCACAAAAGGCATATTCAGGTATTAACCCCTGGTTCCGTGGGTATGGAACTATTGTACATAGGATCTCTTGAAAATGTGGCGTCAGTTAAGGTACGGCCTGAGTTAGGTTGGGCTTTAATCCAGACTCCTGGCGTCCTTTATAAGCAGAATGAAATTCAGATATATATATATATATAGAGAAAGCCACAGAGAGCAGCTAGAAGCTGGAAGTCAACAGAACCAGAAAAGAAAGGAGAAGTTGCCGCCATATGCATAGCCAGGTGACTGAAAAGCCAAGGACCAAGGATCGTCAGCCACCAGCACCAGAAAACCACATTCTTCAGGGAAAAAGCATTGCTTTGCTGACTTTTCAATTCTGGACTTCTCCTAGCCTCAAAACCATAGGCCAATAAATTCCCTTTGTTTAAGCCAAACCATTGTATGGTATTAAGCCAACCAATGTGTGGTATTTGTTATAGTATCCTTGACAAGCTAAGACAGAAGGAATGCCACACATCTGCCTTTGCCTTTCCAGTTATTACCCTCCTCCACCCTGACATTTGTCCCAAAGCTTGAACTACTTTAGTGAACTCTCTTTCTTACTGGCTTTCAGTTGTGTTTGGCCAGTGGGGACCCCAGACAGGCCATCAGAGTGAGGGAGGAGAGTGAGGGTGGTGTGTTACTCCCTTACATCCTTTCCTGAGGGGTCCTCTGAGCCACAGCTCCTTTCAAGCAGCTCTTCTCATCCAACAATCTTCCTCAGCCATAGCAGGGAAAGTATCCCAGCCCAGAAAAATGCCTATGGAAAGATGCCACTAAGCCTGATATTCTATGGCTCCCAGGATGTTTCCAACATCCATTAGATGCTTCTAACCTACTCCAAGTATCATCCCTAAGAAGTAAGATGTAAAGGTAAAACATTTCAGTCTTTTTGCTTGTATCCTCCTTCTTTCTCTTAAAATATCCTGGGTTTGAAAGGTGGGGATTTCAACTTTCACTTTCTCTATTTTATAACCTCCTAGTTTACCAGGCAGATGGCCTCATGGGCTAATCATCTTGATGGAAGCAGTATCCACTTTACACTATGACAAGCCCTATGCTCTCAATGCCACAGGAGAGGCTCTGGAAATGTGTTCCACAGGATAACTTGGCCCCAGGGACTACTTAGGACAAAAATACTTCAGTTTAACATGCTTAGGATATTTTACTCATTACACAGAGATTAGTAGTCATGTTTACACAATGCTGTACACAACTCCTGGCATGTAGGAAGCACTTATTACATGGTACCTATTTTTATTTTGTAAATCAGAGATGATTCAGAGAAGATTATTATTTCTTATGTGTTGATTCTGAAGTACTTTCCCCACTGCACACAAACAGCTACAGACCTACTTGCAAAGACTTTCTTGCTTTATTTTTCTTTCTATTTATGTATTTCATGGTCTTAAACCCTGCATCTAGGACCGTTCTGTGTGGAGTTGTGATCAAAGAGTTGTCTTAATCCTGTTATCACCTGCTGGCTAATGTGTTGGTTGTTTTGGTTCCCCAAACTCTTCAGTTATGCCCTTGAAAAGCGTATCTCTCCAGGGGTTGGCCATGACAGCTGTCCCTGATCTCAACCCTGTAATGCTCTCACTTATATCACTTTCTCAGAGTCACTGGCAACTTAAAGGTTTGCCAGGTATGAGAGCAGTTGACACTACACACCTGGCCTCTAGGGACACTTTTGTCCCTCTAGTCTCCAGTGTTGAACTCATCAGTGTGGGGCTTTTACACAATACAAGTTCTTAATGCTAATGCAACTAGAAAATCGCCAGACTCATTTTATTTGCACAGCTCCCAAGGTTCATAGGAACCAGCTCCTTCCCTTTTGCACTGACTCACTGTGGTAGTGCAAGGTGTACAGACTCTGTGCTTAGGATAGTATTGGAGTGGGACTGTAGTGAGATGGAGCGTTCTAAACCTTGCAGAATCCCCCAATATTGTCTCTTTGGTGTCAACCCTAAGGAGTTCTGCACATCTACTCAGTAGCAGCCCTAGTCTTTGAAGGTGAAAACCTTCTAGACACTGGAAATAACATCTTGTTTCATGGAGCTATTTTTTCTTAATTCTGTTTATTTTTCTTCACTTAAATCATTAACCAGTTATCAGAGCTAGTTCTACCTTTAGTTCAGCTCATCATCTCTCAAAGAGTGATCTTTGACATCAGAGCCACTGGGGATGCTTTGCTAAAAATGACAATAACCTTTACCCGAGCACAGACACAAACACACACACTTAGATGTTAAATACAAAATTAAAAAAAATAAAATCTAAAAGTGCATTAAATGAATTATATCCCAAGACCAACTAGGATTTATTCCAGTTATGCAAGTTAGGTTCAACATTCAAAATTCACCCAATGTTAGCCACCATACCACAGGCTAAATAAGACAAGACATTATTACATCAATTGAAACAGAAAACACATTAAATGAAATCAACATCTATTCATGATAAAAATTCTCAGAATACTTATAAAGAACATCAAAAAAAAAATTCTACAACTAACATCACACTTAATGATGAAAGACTGCATGTTCCCCCCCAAGATTGTGAACAAAATATAGTAATGGAAGCTCCAACTAGTGCAATAAGGTTATAAAAAGAAATAAAAACCTCCATGTTGGACAAGAAAAAATAAAACTGTCTCTATTTGCTATGACTGTCCACCTATAAATCTCAAGAAATCTAAAAAAAGACCTCCTAGAACTAATGAATTCATCCAGATGTCAGGAAAGAAGAACATGCAAAAAATGAACTGTATTACTATATAGTGGCAATGAACACAAGGATACTGTATTTAAAATACAATACCATTTAAAATTGCTCAAAAGCCACTGATACACTTAGGAATAAATATAACAAAAATGTACTGGAACTGTGTGATGAAAACTACAAAATGCTGATGAAAGAACTCAGAGAGCTAAATAAATGGGAAGACATACCATTTTCATGGATTGAAAGACTTAAACACACTAAACACATCAATTGTCTCCAAACTGATATTCAGATTTAATGCAATTCTAATAAAAAATTGGGAAGCATTTTTGTAGATATACACAAGATTATTTTACAATTTATATGGAAAGGCAAAGGAACTAGAATAGCTAAAACAGTTTTGAAAAAGAAGAATAAATGGAAGGAATAGGTTTACCCAATTTCAAGGCTTATTACATAGCTACAGTAATCAATTCTGTGTGGTGGTGAGAGAGATGGACACATAGACCAATGGAAAAGAACAGAGAACCCAGAAACACTGATTTCTGCCCAACTGCTATTTTTCCTTTTTTAATTTATTTATTAAACATAACATACAAACACAAACATTCTTACCATATGATCATCCCATTCTTGATATATAGTCAATAACTCACAATATCATCACATTGCCCAACTGATTTTTGACAAAAGGTAAAAAGCAGCTCAATTCAGGAAAGATAATCACTTCAACAACTTAACATCCATAAATGAAAAATATCAACCTTAAACCTTACAAATCATGTAAAAATGAACTCAAGCTGGTCTACAGTCTTAAGTGTAAAACATAAAACTAAGGAACTTTTAGATTAAACAAAAGAGAAAATCTTCAGGATCTACAGGTAGGTAAGAAGTTCTCAGACTTGGCACCAAAACCACAATCCATGAAAGGAAAAACTCATAAATTAAACTGCATCGAAATTTAAGATTTTTCTTTGTGAAAGACTATCTTAAGAGGGTGAAAATGTAAGCTACAGATTGGGAGAAAATATTTAAAAACCACATGTCTGACAATTGACTACTATCTAGAATATAGAAAGAACTCATAAAACTCAACAGTAAAACAAACAAAAAACCCAATCCAAACAAAATGTTATAGTCACTCTGGAAAAGAATTCAGTGATTTTTTTAAAAACTAAACATGCAATAACAGCATGACCCAACAATTGCACATTTGAGATTTATCCCAGAGAAATAAAACTTACATTCACACAAACTTGTAGTACAGATGTTTATAGTTTTATTCATACTAGCCAAGAACTAGAAATAACCAAGATGTTTTCTAAATGGGTAAATGGTCAAACTATAGTATGTCCATTCCATGGAGTATTACGCAGCAATAAAAAGGAACAAACTATTGATACATGCAACAATTTGGTTGAATCATCAGAGAATTATGCAGAGTGGAAAAAGGCAATCCCAGATGACTGCATAATGCGTGATTCCATTTACATAAAGTTTTTCACATGACAAATTATGGAGACAGAGAACAGATTAATGATTACCAGGGCTTGAGGACAGTGGTAGGGGTAAGGATGTGAAAGTGGCTACAAAAGGGCAATATGAGAGTTCCTTAGGTGATGAAAGTGTTCTGTCATTCATCTTTGTCAATATATTTTAGAATATCTATATCAATCTCAATATCCTGATTGTGATATTTTATGGTGGTTTTGCAAGGTGTTATCATTGGGGATAACTGGGTAAAAGGAAACTTGGATCTCTCTGCATTACTTCTTATAATTGCATGTGAATCTATACTGATCTCAAAATAACAAGCTTAATTTGAAGATAAAAAGTGTTAATTGACCTTAACATTTAATTGTAATTAAAGCATCAAGCATAGATAGGCAAAGCATCTTGGGTATTTTTTTTTATTGTCGTACCTTAACAAACACACATACAAACATTCTTGACACATGAGCAGTCTATACATAGTGCACAAGCAATGACTCACAATAGCATCACATAATTGTGTATTCATCACCATGATCATTTTTTAACATTTAAATCACTCCAGCAAAAATTTTAAAAAACCTCATACATACTATACCCCTTATCCCTCCTTCGCACTGACCACTAGTATTTCAGACTACTCACTTTATTTTAACCTTTGTTTCCCCATTATTTGTTTATTTTCTATCCATAGTTTTTCCTCATCTGTCCATACCCTAGATAAAAGGAACATCAGAAACAAGGTTTTCACAATCATATAGTCACATTGGGAAAGCTTTATCATTACACAATAACCTTTAAGAACAAAGCATCTTGCTTGCAGATTTTTTGAAAAATCTTAATTCATATTAGTCTGTATTGGAGGTTTTTAAATAACTAAATAGTAGGTAATGTCTAGAGCAAAGAAAGATTAACACATTCATTAATTAGTATCTAAAACTGCTCAATATTGGATTCATTTATAAATGCTGATCATTAGTTAGTTTGGACTTACCTGTCATGCCCTTATTAAAGTTACTTTGCATAGAGTCAAGATGCTACTCTGGGGGCTACTCTTACACAAGGTTCAGTTAGACATTGCTACCTATCATAGCCTGCCAAACCCTAACCAAAACCATTCTGCTAACTCTAAAGAATACCTAAGCCATTATATGAGATTCCACAAAGGTTTCACGCACTACAGTTACTTTCCAGAAACCTACAACCTCCAGATGGGTCCCTAGACTAGATAGGTCCTGAAATGCAGGGGGAGGGGGTGGCAGCCTCTCCAGAACATCAACTAGTTCTACCCTCCAATCCCATATTATTGACAGCCCCTTCAAACATGAAAAAGTTAGAATGGGTATAGACAAAATATCCTTAAAGAGTGGGAGAAAGATCAAAGGTGATGGTGGAGTTATACAGAGAAGGTAAGTATTCTAATTTGCTAGCTCCTGGAATGTGATATATCAAAAACAGAATGGCCGTAGTCTATGAAGCATTTTCTATCTTGATGCTACAGATATTTTGTTGTGGGACCTGTCCTGTGCATTGTGGGATATTTAGCAGCATATCTGGCCTCTAACCACAAGATAAAAGTAGCATCCTTTCAGTTGTGACATCCAAAAATGTCTCCAGATATTACCAAATGTCCCATGGGTAGGACGGAAATCCCTCAGGGTTGAAAACCATTGGTTTAATGGTAATAAGGAAACAGAATGGCTTTTAAAAAAGGGAAATTTTATTAAGTTGCAAATTTACAGTTCTAAAGTAATGAAAATGTTGAAATTAAAGCAAGTCTATAGAAATGTCCAAATTGAGACATCCAGGGACAGATGCGTTGGTTCAAGAAGGCCGATGACATTCAGGGTTTCTCTCTTAACTGGAAAGGCACATGAAGAACATGGCGGCATCTGCTAGCTTTCTCTTCATGCTGCATGTTTCGTGAATGCCCAGAGGCATTTTCTTTCATCTCCAAAGGTCTCCAGCTGCTTAGGCTCTATATTTCTTTCCAAAATGGTTCCCTCTTAAAGGACTCCAGCAAGCAACCCCATGTTGAATGGGTGCAGACACACCTCCATGGAAATCATCTAATCAAAATTTACCACCCACAATTGGGTGGGTCACATCTCCATGGATAATCAAAAAACTCCCACCCAGCAATATTGAATGAGGATTAAAGGACACGGCTTTTCTGGGGGCCACAAATTCAAACCAGCACAGTAGGGTTTAACAAATGAGTATGATTGCTGAATCATTATATTGATATATCTTTTAGTCTCTAGTAGCTTAGAGCAGCTAGAAGTAAAAACTGAAATTGTGGAATTGTAGCCCATACCAAACTCTGAAATCTGTTCTACAACTGATTGCTGCAATGTGCTTTGAAATTTATTGCTTTTTTGTATATTTGTTATTTTTCACAAAAAAAAAAGGAAAAAGTTGATTGTGATGATAAATACACAGCTATATGATGATACTGTGAACCATTGATTGTATGCTTTGGATGATTACATGGTACGTGAATATATATCAGTAAAAATTTTTAAAATGACACACCATATAGAAAATGACACGTAGGAATTTAAAAGAATAAAGTAGATTTTTATGTGCTGTTACCAAATGATCCAGATGTACATATACTGATTGAGTGGAAAAGCAAGGTATAGAATAGTATGTATAGTGTGATTACATCTGTGAAAAAATGAAACTATAAATAGGGCTGCAAAAAAAAAGTTAGTTTGCTTACTAAAAAGTTTATTCAGCTCCTTCCCCCAAACACACATGCGCACCCACACGCACATACATTTATTTACTGTGGCCTGGCGTGGTCCCTAGAATCTCTATTTATGACAATCATCCCCAAAGATTCTAATGCACCCTAAATGACAGCTTTAAGTGAAACTTGGCATCTTTACCTATCATTCTAAATTAATGTGGCCAAGGCTACTTATAATTGACCATATGATATCAATGGTAGGATGGGCAGCCCTTGGGCTTTGCTGTCTGTGGATCATTCAAAGGTATCTGGCTCCCCCTGTTTCACAGGACATGCATTGTACTGGAACAGACAGCAGCCTGCTCCTTCCTATGTGTAAAACACTTCAGCTTTGCTCACCTCCCCAAGCTGTGCCTGCCAGTCCATTTCGTTTCACTTGGAGGAAAAAAGCATGGCGACTTCAGCTCAAAATAAGAACCTTTTAAAGAGTATAAATAAGTCAAATTAAAAATAAAATTCATATCCTTGCATTTCCTGATCTCGCAAATGGTAAAGCAATAAGAAGAAAGTCCCCTTTTTAGAAAGAAAGAGGGAAAAAAAGACTCTGGACTCCATGTATTACTTGGGGCGAAGGTCCACAGTTAGGCTAAGGGATACAGTTTCCTCCTAAAATCTATTTAAGGCAAGCAGAGACTTAAAAAAACACACACAAGTTACCTCTGATACCAAATAGAAAGAATTAAAGCCTGTGGTAGACAGCTGCTTGTTTCCCAAAATGGACTGGCAAACACACAGCTGTAACTTTTATGAAATCTGAAGAATTAAATTCAGGAGAGGAAGTCAGGGGTTAAAGTTCCAAGACTTTAGAATGCCAAAGCACTCATTAGAAAGTTAAGAGGAATTTTGATTGTCAAGGCAAATTAACCTATGCCAAGTTAAAATGATTTAAGGTAGAGGTGGGGCAGTGTAACTGGGGTGGGGAAAGGAATACGCTTGGTGTAAACTGCGCATTTACATTATAGGACGTGAATATCTTTTCACGGATGGGATAGATTCTGCTACTGATCAATTAGGCTTTTGTTCTAGTTTGCTAGCTGCTGGAATGCAATATACCAGAAACGGAATGGCTTTTAACAAGGGGAATTTAATGAGTTGCTAGTTTACGGTTCTAAGGCCGAGAATTAAAACAAGTCTATAGAAAAGTCCAATCAAAGGCATCCAGGGAAAGATACCTTGGTTCAAGAAGGCCGATGAAGTTCAGGGTTTCTCTCTCATCTGGAAAGGCACATGGCGAACGCAGTCAGGGCTTCTCTCTCGGCTGGAAGGGCACATGGCAGACACGGCGTCATCTGCTAGCTTACTCTCCTGGCTTCTGGTTTCATAAAGCTCCCCGGGAGGCATTTCCCTTCTTCATCTCCAAAGGTCGCTGGCTGGTGGACTCTCTGCTTCGTGGTGCTGCAGCATTCTCTGCTCTCTCCAAGTCTCTCTGAATCTCCAAAATGTTTCCTCTTTTATAGGACTTCAGAAACTAATCAAGACCCACTCAAATGGGTGGAGACATGTCATCCCCTAATCCAGTTTAACAACCATTCTTAACTAAATCACATCAACCAGGGAGATGATCTCATCACAGTTTCAAATATACAGTATTGAATAGAGATTATTCTACCTTTAAGAAATGGGATTTATATTAAAACATGGCTTTTCTTAGGGGGCATACTTCCTTTCAAACCAGCACAGCTTTCTTCCAGAGGACAAAGGCATAATCTGTATATATATATTTTTTCTCTGTGTAGGAGATAGATAGAGGGGAATGTGCAGGGACCAAGCATTCCTGAAAGCCTCACTTGGTTTATGGAGGCCAGGGGACTTGGTTGCAAACAACAGAAACATTGTGGATAATTTATTATCAGAAGCCTGAAGCATCTAGCTCAGAAAAGAAATATGAGCCAGGAGAGGCTGGGTCACCAGGTCCACACCAGGTCATGCCAACCTGGCAGGGGCCATTGATACTATTCCCATATGCTGACTGTTGGTAATAGCTTTGCCATCTCTGGACCCCGATGGCCGCCACTGTTGCCACCACCACCAGGGAGTTGCCTCCCCAAGGAGTAGAATGAATTCTCAGACTAACTGAATTAGGACCTCTGGGAATGTAGCTTATACATTTGTATTTTAAAATAAACTCCCCAAGAAGACTGGAAGTAGCCACCTGGTTTGGGAAACACTGGCTTCAATGTAGAGCATTAATCTTATTATGACTCACTCTTCTCAAAGCCTTCCTATTTGTTTCCTGTTGAAAAGTTTTCCAGTGGTGTGACGGTTTGAAGTTGCATGGACCCCAGAAAAGGTCATGTTCTTGAAGCGCATTCACTCCAGTGGGTGTGGACCCTTTGTAAGCAGGATCTTTTAGCGAGCAGGATCTTAAGTGGAGCTGTAACTCACGGCATTCAGGGTAGGTCTTAATCCTTTCATGGGAGTCCTTTATAAGAGGATAAGATGGAGAAGGCACAGAAAAGTACCAGAGAAGCTGAGAAAGAAAAGTTAGAATCTGCAGGCAATGAAACCAGGGAGAGATGGACTAGCAGATGTCATGTGGCAGAGCGGCTGCGGACTGCTGGTGGCCCATCTTCAGGGAGAAAGCATCACCTTTTGATGCCTCTATTTGGACATTTTCACAGCCTCACAACTCTAAGCTTTGAAGTTAATAAATCCCCATTGTAAAAGCCGATTCATTTATGGTATGTCTCATTTCATTATCTTTAGCAGACTAAAACAAATGGCTTATCATTACCTATGGAAAATTAAGTTCAGATGTCTGACTGTCACTCAATATTCGGCATGTTCTGGTCCTCTCCTATTTTGCATGTATTACCCTTCTCTCTTATGTATACCAACAGACCAGTTCCACTGAACTGCCTGCTCTTTCTGTAGCTGTTCCACTGCTCCTGTGTCTCTGCTCCCATTTTTACCTGAGGAGATACTATTCATTTTTAAGGTCACCTCCACCACAAGCTGTCCTTGTTGACTACTCAGCTTTCTTTGAACTCTCTTTTGACATCATATTATGACTCATCATAGTTTTGGGCATACGTGTTATTTATAGTAATAGGTGATAAGAATCTTAAAGAAGACTGTATTTTTCATCTTTGCATCATCTGTTGCCTATAGAAATAATAGTAGATATTACATTTAGTAGATATTTAATAAATATATAATTAAATGTCACTGTATTTAGCACCAATAAAATTATGCTTTCCAGAGTTTGCTCATACCCTTGACTCAGAAGTTAAAATTAAGAATGTATGTTACTGTAGAGCAAATATCGCTTACACACAAATCTTTTCTGAGGAGATGAATAGCCATCATAAATAGTAGTGGTGAATTTTAGAGAATTCCAACAAACAGATACCTAGATATTTATTTTTAAGAGGTTAACCACAAAGAAAAGATCGTCCATGTATCGTTCCATAGGTCACAGCTTGAAGACCCAGGATGATGGGTTGGTATAATGTTTTGTGGTTAAGAAGGAAGAAGGATTACATTTTCATTTTCTTCTGTGGGTCGATTTATATCAGAGAGATATTATAAAATTATAAACATAGCGGTGTTGGATGTTTTACTCGGTATGTTAGATGTTTCCTCTACCTTTTTTTCTTTTGGAAGTTACAAAATCAAAACAAACCTAAATGAAACTGGAAAAACAAGCAAGCTAATAAAACTAAGATCTGAATTCCTTTGCTTTTGATCTAAGGGCTGTGACACCAAGATCGGAACTGCATAAATAGAAAGGTAAACAGTGTGGGGTAGGGCTTTCTTACTGTAACAATGGGGCAGGCAGTGAGTTTGGAGGACCAGTACAGAATCCAATTCACAGGCAGGAAAGTATTGCATAACAAGGCCCAATACGGGATGATTTCATGACTATTAATTTATTCAACAAATATTTATTATGCATCTGGCACTGTAGGTCTTGGGGTAAGACACACATAGTCCATCTCCTCATTGAACTTATAGTCAAGTGAAGGACAATTTCCCAAATGATTGTACAAGTGATTATTTTGCTGTAGTGACAGTAATTAACTACAAAGAAAATGTGCCACGAGGTCTGAGATTATGTAACGGGGGATATCATTTGGTCCCATTCCCAACTCAGTTCTTGGCCTCCAGACCTTTGATATCTACCTCTATGATTAATCTCTAATTTGTTTAACCCTTTTCTTTACTCATGATGGTCTTATCTGTTCTAGCACCCTTTTCTGCAGAGTTCTGGGAAATCACTGGGCTTGTGTTACTTCCATGTATCTAGAATTTGGAAAAATTGATCATTCTTTTCTGCATATTATCATACCCTGGATATGGCTAATTAGAAGAATTATGATCCTTGGTGATCCTAGACAAGATTCCCTTGATTCTTATCTTTACAAAAGTGAGTCTGCATTGTCCACACAATGTTGTATAGGAAGCCTCCATTTAACGACAGTAATCCATGGCCCACATTCTCCAAGAGCCCTCTCTGCTCCTACCAGTGGCAATGGAGCATCATATCCCCTCTGAATTGGTACTTCAAGTGAAATACTAATAGCCAGATTCTAATTCTGCTGCATACTCAGGGGTTTGAGAGCATTGTCTCTGCTCAGACACATAGACATAGATCAGTATTTATAATCCTGATTAGGTAAGACAATGCCCATGCACTGAAAAATATCTCGATTTTTGCATTAGTCTTTCTTATTTCATGAATAAGGAGACTGGCTATGACCATAGATTTAATGGTTGCAGATTTCAACCTATGGAGAAGTAGAACTGGGAGTAATAGGAGTCAATAAAAGATGTGATTTATTAATTTATTCATGCATTCAACATTTGGTCACCACTTTGGGAGTGGTATCTTCTCTAGGTTTTATATTAAGGAGATCTCAAGATGAAAAGATATAGTTCCAGTTTCTAGGCAATATGATAGACTGAGCTGTTATAAAAGGATGTCCCTCAAACTATTATACTGCTGTGGAAAAAAAGAGTCTGACAAAAGTTTTTGATACATGGCTAAGCTTGAAAGCAAGTAAGAGAAATCCCCAGGTCTCAGACACACGAGAATCCTTTTAGCAGGATCTGAAGCTAAATCTCTCAAGAGAATAATATTAAATCAATATAGGCCTTAAGAGGCCAAGGACTGAGTTATTAAACCTCTCATGGGGATGGGAGGTGAGGCTGTAGGCTTCCCACAAAAGCCAGGGCTCACAAGGTCTGCTCTGCCCAAGACAGAGAAATGGAAGGACATTGATCACTGGCCAAGAAAAGGAGGCACAAAGAAGCTAATTATCTACTATGGGAAAGAGGCATCCATCAGAAATCAGAACCCCTAAAACTCAGCCACAAAGTTTGGGGAAGAGGATACAAATTCATGCTACCTTATTGAAGAGGGACACCAAACCAAAAGATTAACTCCGCAATTTTTCTGGAATCAGTGAAACCCATAGGGTTCTATAATAGGCATCACAAGACTACCTAGTAGAGGTGTCTCCTTGTCAGGGACCTCAAGAACACCCCCAAGCTTGACGATTTGCTAGGAGGACTCACAGAACTCATCATATAGTCATACTCATGGTTTATTTATTATAGCAAAAGAATTCCAAGCACAGCCAGCAAAGGGAAAAGCACATGTGGCAAAGTCCTGGGGAAAGCAAGCATGAGCTTCAAGAGTCCTCTCCCAGGGAAGTCATACAGGCCTCGCATAATTCCCTCAGCAATAAGTTGTAATAACATGTGTAATATTGTTCCTAGGGAAGCTCATTTGAGACTCGGTACTCAGGGTTTTTACTGGGGAGTAGGCATTCTCTGCCTAGCTTGCACCAAAATTCCTGGCTCCCAGAAGCAAACTATGTATATCAGCATAAACCACATTGTTTGTACAAACAATTTAGGCACAGTGAGCAGCTCTTCTGTTTTGTGACTTGGTGGGAATGCTCTTGAAATCTGAGTTCCAAGGTGCCAACCGTGCTGGTTTGAAATTGTTATGTGCCCCAGAAAAGCCTTGTTTTCTTTCCTAATCCAATCTTGTGGGGGATGCCATGTCCTTTAACCCTGATTCAATATTGTAGGGTGGAAGCCTCTGATTGGATTGTTTCCATGGAGACTGTTCTAGTTTGCTAGCTGCCAGAATGCAATATACCAGAAACGGAATGGCTTTTAAAAGGGAGAATTTAATGAGTTGCTAGTTTACAGTTCTAAGGCTGAGAAAATGTGCCAATTATAACAAGTCTATAGAAATGTCCAATCAAAGGCATCCAAGGAAAGATACCTTGGTTCAAGAAGACCGTTGAAGTTCAGGGTCTCTCTCTCAAGTGAGAAGGCACATGGCGAACACAGTCAGGGCTTCTCTCTCAGCTGGAGGGCACATAGCGAACATGGCATCATCTGCTAGCTTACTCTCCTGGCTTCCTGTTTCATGAAGCTCCCTGGGAGGCCTTTTCCTTCTTCATCTCCAAAGGTTGCTGGTTTGTGGACTCTCTACATCTCATGGCTACATTATTCTGCTCTCTCCGAATCTCTCATTCTCCTTTTATAGGACTTCAGAAACTAATCAAGACCCACTCAAATGGGTGGAGACATGTCATCCCCTAATCCAGTTTAACAACCATTCTTAACTAAATCACATCAACCAGGGAGATGACCTCATTCCAGTTTCAAATATACAGTATTGCATAGGAAGTATTCTACCTTTAAGAAATGGGATTTATATTAAAACATGGCTTTTCTTAGGGGGCATACTTCCTTTCAAACCAGTACAGAGACTGACCCACTAAATTGTGGGTATGGCCTTTTGTTAGGTGGAGATGAGACTCCACCCAGTCAAGGTGGGTCTTGATTAGTTTACTGGAGTCCTTTGAAAGGGGGAACATTTTGGAGATACCTCAGAAGAGACAGAACCAACAGAGATGTAGACATTTGGAGATATATGGTGTGCCAAGAAAGAGAGCAGACAGCTAGACATCGAAGTTTGGAGATGCAAAGCCCAGCAGACATCACTATGTGCCTTCGCATGAGATGCTAAGCAAGCTATAACCCAGAGTTGTGTCCCAGAGGAGCTAAATGAAAGCCCACAGATGCTTAGAGAGGAAACCACTGGCAACAGAAGCTGAAAGCAGCAGAACTGTGAACAAGGACCAGCAGACGCCAGCCACATGCCTTCTCATGGGACAGACATTGGCCTATCTTGAGTCAAGGTATCTTTCTCTAGATGCCTTAATTGGGACATTTTTGTGGTCTTAGAACTGTAAATTTGTAACATAAGAAATTCCCTTTTTAAAGGCCATTCCATTTCTGGTATACTGCATTTCTGGCATTATTAGCAAACCAAAACACCAACCAATGGCCCACTTACAAACAAGCTTTTATAAGGATAGTCTCAGGACTACCCTTATAAAAATACCCACTATTAACTCTTTTCTGCATATCTCCACTACAAAGGCATGAGAGAGTCCCAGCGAGCACAATCAGTGAAGATCACCCAGAGTTAATAACAGACAATTCTCTCTCCTTAAGTGCCAACTGTATATACAGTGATATCCTTCCACAGAATTCTATATTCCACAATACAGAATTGGAGAGAAATGGAAAATGGAAAGGGAGAGAAAAAGATGAGCTTTGTGGAGATCCTGGCAAACACCACCTTATAGGTGCTGGGGGTTAAGAACAGTAGTGATAAATCGTGCCGATATGTTGATAGCATGTGCCTGTGAGGTGACGTGGTGAGATGGCACTTTGCCTCTGTGATCTTCCTACTCAAGACATATATCCTCACTCTCAGGAGAAAAAGCATCAGACAAATCCCAGTTGAGGGGCATTCTGTGAAACACAGTCCTCAAAGCTGTCAGGGTCATTAAAAAAAAAAAAACAGGAAAAATTCTGAGAAACTGCTACAGTCAAGAAGAACCTAAGGAGATGTGATGACTAAATGTAACATCTGGATGGGCTCACAGGACTCAGCATATAATCATATTCATGGCTGATGTATTACAGCAAAAGAATTCCAAGCGTGGAAAATTAAAATATAAAAGGGCATTGTATTAAAACTAAGGAAATCTAAATAAAGCACGGACTTTAGTTAATAATAATGTATCAACCCACCTAATTCAAGGTAGGACTTAATCCTTTAGTGGATCCTCTATGAGAGGATGAAAGACAAATGAAACTCAGAGAGCTCAGAGAAGCTGAGAGATAAACACTCAAAGACATTTGGAGATAGCCATTGAAACCAGAACCAGGAGAGAAGCACCAGCAGATGTTGTCATATGCCTTCTCACATGACAGAGGAACTCCAGATGCCGATAGCCCTTCCCTAGAAAGGGTATTTTCCTATGGATGCCTTAATATGGACACTTTCATGGCCTTGGAATTGTAAAATTGTAACCTAATAAAACCTCATTGAAAAAGTCAAATAATTATAATACTTTATCAGTATTGATTCATTAGTTATGACAAATACACCATACTATTGTAAGATATTAATAGTAAGGAAAACTGGGTGTGGGATCTATAGGAACTCTCTGTACTATCTATGCAATTTTTCTATAAATCTAAAATTAAAAGTTTATTTAAAGAAATTAACGAGCCTCAAGAGGAAAAGCTCCATAAGAAAGAATTAGTGTTTTAACAAAGGTGATTTTTTAATTCCCTGAATAAACAATGATAAAGAATTAAAATAAATCTTTTGTGTTTTTTTTCTCTATGGATACCATCTGCTTATGGCATATAAACAACCCCCTATTTTGGGAGAATCGCCTATCTGTGGTAGATGATGGTAATTGCCAACAAGCATCCATCCTCTCCTTCTGTCTGACTTTTTCTCTTTTTTGCTCATGATAATTTAATAAGACCAGAAAACAATCTCCTTAACTATATTACTTTGCCTATGTATTTGCAAATAAAAAGTCACAGGGCAAAATAATAACAAGGATGTACACTGTGGTTCCAAGTTGAACTCCTAATAGTTAAGCTTTCTTACTATTTTTGTATAAAATAAGTATTTTATTTGTATAAAATAAAATCTAAGCAGCAAAACTATCCTTTTCTTGCTTTGAGAAGCAATGAGTCATTTCCAGATTAAATGTTTATGTTCATGAAGCCAGTTCAGTTCTGATTAAATAAACTGGGGCCCTAACCTTCATAAAGATGCTGGGACACTGTCCATCTCCACTGGGGATCTGATAGCTGCTGTCAAAGCTGTCCTCTCAGTGGTTATTTTCATGAGTGATGACTGTCCAGGAGCATATGCTGTTCCAAGGAAAGTTCTGTGGCCAATGCAGGGATCTTAGTATACCATTATCAGAGTGAAGTATTCCATTACAACCTCAAGTTTATATGGTCCAAATAGCTTAAAATCTGCTCTGCTGCACCAAATGGTCTGAGTTTAAAATCACCCCCAGCTGGTTGGAAACAGACTGGTTTGTTCTGGGGTTTGAATTCCCATTGTATTGTCCTATTATGGATGATCCAGGAGAGCCTCCGTGCCAGACAGTGACTGTGTCCCAAGCACAAGATGTATGGCTTTCAATATCAAAGTCCATGAATATAAGAGTGATGCTGTGTGAACCACATGAATCTTGTACAAAGAGTTGATAATAGAGGGTGTTTCAGTTTGCTAAAGCTACCAGAATGCATCACACCAGAGATAGATCACCTTTTAATGAGGGGATTTATTTAGTTACAAATTTATAGTTTTTCAGAAGAAAGGCAGCTAGCTTTCATCTGATTTCTTTGTCAATGGGAAGGCTCAAGGCAACATCTGCTGGCCTTCTCTCCTGGCTTCTGGATTCCAATGGTTTTTCCTGGGGTTATTCCTTTCTGATTCTCCAAACATCTGGGCTGAGCTGCAAGTGCTGAGATAAGGTATGCTGAGCTGCTGAGTGCTTTTCTGACCTCTCTCTTTTAAGCCTCCAGCTAATTAAACTAAACGTCACCCATTGTGGAGGGTACACCCTCTAGCCAACCACAAATGCAATCAGTCATAGATAAATTTCACATATTGATTATTTAAATCCACAGCAACAGAACTGGGCACTATCACCTGGCCAAGTTGACACCTGAACCTAACTACCACAGAGGATGTTTCAGTTTGTAAAAGCTGCTGGAATGTAATATACCAGACATGGGAGACTTTTAAAAGGGGGGATTTATTAAGTTGCAAGTTTACAGTTCTAAGACTGTGAAAATGTCCAAACTAAGGCATCCAGGTGAAGATACCTTGTTTCAAGAAAGGCAGATGAGTCCAGAACACCTCTGTCAGCTGGAAGGACACATGGCAATGTCTGCTATCTTTCACTCTCATTTCATAAGGTTTCTTTGGGGGCATTTTCCTTATGCATCTCCAAAGATCTCTGGCTGTGTGGGCTCTGTCAGGTCTGGTGACTCTATTCAAAATAGTCCCCTCTTGAAGGGCTCCAAGAAGGAACCCCATATCGAATGGGTGGAGACACATCTCCATGGAAATCATCTAATCAAAAAGTACCACTCACAATTGGGTGGGTCACATCTCCATGGAAACAATCAAAGAGATCCCACCCAGCAATATTGAATGAGGATTTAAGGATATGGCTTTTCTGGGGTACATAACAGCTTCAAACCAGCATAGCAAGATATAGGAGGAAAACTACCATTTTGGTTTGCTAAAAAAGTTGTTTCAACATGTTTGGTATTTGCAAACTGCAATACCCCACTCTCAGTACCAAAATCTACTTTGGTTTGCTAAAGCTGCCAGAATCCAATATATTAGAAATGGAATGGCCTTTATAAAGGGGATTTATTACATTACAAGCTTACAGTTTTAAGGCTATGAAAATGTCCAAATTAAAGCACCAACAAGATTTCTTTCTTTCACTTAAGACTGATGCCATCTGGAACATCTCTGTCAGCTGGGAAGCATGTAGCTGGTCATCTGTTGGTCCTGGTTCCTGGTTCCATTGCTTCCAGCTTCTTAAACCAGTGGTTTCCTCTCTAAGCATTTCACTTAGTTCCTCCAGGACACAACTCGATTCTGGTTTGCTTAGCATCTCATGGGAAGGCACATGACAATGTCTGTTGGGCTCTGCCTTTGTCTAGGCATCTGTTCTCTCTGTTGACACTCCAAGTATCTCCAAACATCTGTGTCTCTGTCAGCTATGAAGCAGCTATTCTCAAGTATCTGCATTTGAGGTTTCTTCAAAATGTTTCCCCTTTTAAAGGACTCCAGTAAATAATAAAGACCTATGTTGAATGCATGGAGTCACATCTTCATCTAATCAAAAGGTCACACCCACAAGTGGGAGCATCAAATCTCCATGACAGCATCTAATAAAAAATTTCTGCCCCATAGTATTGAATCAGATTAAAAGAAACAGCTGCCCCCACAAGATTGGATCAGGATTAAACAGGGCTTTTCTGGAGTACATAATAGTTTCAGACTGGCAAAACTACTATTGTATACTATGGCCTATATTTATCATGAAGACATTACCAGTACCACAGAAATACCAGGGGTAGGTAATAGGTGTGTGTGGGGGGGGGGGGTGCAAGAATTAAGGGCAGTTTTGGATTTTCTTTTTGGTGAGGGTGGGTTTATCTGTTATTTTTCTGTTTGGAGAAATGAAAATTTTCTAAAATTGAGAGTGATGATTGTACAACTAAGTGAAGGTATTGTGAGAAGTGGACTGTATATTTTGGACATTCTCCATGATACCCTATGGGTGGAGGTGGCTGAAGAGTACAATGACTGAGAAACAGAAGGATGAACTGTAGTGTATACATATGATGGAATATGGTGCAGCTACAGAAAGGAACAAAGTCGTGAAGTACGCAGTGAAGTAAATGAACACTGTAGACATTGTACTGTGCAAAAGAAGCAAGAAACAAAGGGATGGATATTGTATGGTCTCTTTTAGAAAATGCTTATAAGAAAATTGGGGCCTAGATTATGAGCTCTTATAGCAGTTACATTTATTCCTGAGATTTAAGTGTTATTTCTGGATTCTGAGATGGTATGCTATATGTGCATACTCTCTGGTATTTCCCTGGAGCTTTGGTACCTATGCGACATCTGGAATCAGAGTTGGAGATCTGCAGCTTTGAAGGTCAGCATTGCTGCATCTAACAACTGTTAAAGAAACCAAAAAAGAGATGAGACTTCAATTAGAGATAAGAACACAGCCAATCTGGTTGGGACTAAGGTAAATCAGAATGCAGGGTAAAGAACGACAGTGTCTGTATTGTAGAACTTTACCTGGTGTATGAGACCAAAGGAAGAGAACTTCATTTTGTTCAAAACCTAAATTTTTTGTAGCACACAATCTAACTCAAACTGTCTGGGTAGTTCATTTAAACAGTCCAAACACATGGAGCCCAGAATGGGAAGGAAGGCTTGTAATTAGGTATAGTTTAATGTAATACCCAGATACATCCTAGAGTATGTCAGACAGATAATTTAAAAGTATTGGCAAAGTTCCTTGAGGGACTGGAGAAAAAATACGGAACTATTAAATTTTCCCACCTGGGGAGCCCTTGATACTCTCTCAAACATGAGGGACTCCCACATTAATAAGCCTAGCCCTTGATCTTGAGGCTAGCTCTTATGAAACTTATTTCTGTAGCAGAGAAACTAAGCCTACCTATAATTATGCTTAAGAGTTACTTCCAGGGAACCTCTTTTATTGCTCAATGTGGCTTCATTCTTTTTAAGCCCAACTCTGCAAAGAAAATCATTATTCTCCCCCCCACCCCCCCACATGAGACATGATGTCCAGGGGTGAATCTCCCTGGCAATGCAGGACATGACTCCCAGGAATGAGTCTGGCTATGTCACTGTGGGACAGACAACATCTTCCTGGCCAAAAGGGGGAAATGAAATTGTAGCAAAATAAGGTATCAATAACTAAGAAGTTTCAACAAAGTTGAGGCTACTCTGGAGGTTACTCTAATGCAAGCTTCAGCTAGTTATTGTTCATTGCCACAGCTTGCCAAACCAACTAACATCATTCCTGTTGAGTCTAAAGAATACCCAGAGCTCTATCTGAGATCCTACAAATGTTTCATGTACTAAATTTACTTTTCAGAAACCTAAAACCTTCAGATGGTTCCTAGGCCAGATAAATCCTGAAACCAAGAGGTACCAACCTCTCCAAGAACATCAGCTAGTTTCATCCCCCTATCCCATATTATCAAGACTACTTTTCACCATGAAAAAGGTTAAAATGAGCATAATCCAAATATCCCTAAAGATTGGGAGAAGGATCAAAGGAAAAGGAGGAGTTATAACAAAGAAGTTAAGAGTTAACAAATGAATAGGACTACTGAATCATTATATTGATATTTCTTTTTAGTCTCCAGTGTCTTGGAGTAACTAGAAGGAAAAACCTGAAATTGTGGAAATTGTAAACTATACCAAACTTTGAAATCTGTTCTATAATTACTTGTTAAAATGTACTTTTGAATTTATATTATATATATATATATAATATTTCACAATAAAAAAATGTTTTTTAAAAAAATGATGCTGTGACCTGGCAGGGTTTGTCACAACCCAGAATAATGGGTCAAGGTGTTAGAAGATGCTGCTTAGTTGGAGATCTTGACTATCACCTATCTGTATCCCACTACAGTCTGTGAAGGAGTACTCTGCATAGAATCCAACATGCTGGATGTGCTCATTAGTGACAAAATGGATCCAGACCTGAAAGTAAGGTATGACCAATGGTTAGAATGCTGAAATGCAATACACATTAAATGGACTGGCTTTCTTTCTGTTTTTTTTCGCATGGGCAGGCACCGGGAATTTTGAACCCGGGTCTCCAGCATGGCAGGTGAGAACTGCCTGCTGAGCCATCGTGGCCCACCCAATAGCTTTTAACAATGGGAATTTATTAGTTTACAAGCTTACAGTCCTGAGACCTTGAAAATGTCCAAATCAAGGTATCATCAAGACAATACATTCTTCCTGAAGACAGGCTGCTGGAAATTCTGCACTCTTCTGTCACATGGCAAGGCACATAGCAGTGTCTACCAGTCTCTCCCTTCTCTTCTAGGTTGTGTTGCTTCCAGATTCTTGCTTCTGTGGCTTTCTCTCTCAGTTTCTGTGGCTTTCTCTTTCAATTTCTGTGTCTTTTTTCTGAGTTTCATTATTTTATAAAGGACTCCGGTCAGAGGATTAAGACCCATGCTGCATGAAGGAAGTCATATCTTAAGATCCTACTCACCAAAAGTTCCTACTTTTACAATGGGTGCACACCCACAAGAATGGATTAACTTTATGAGCATACTTCTTCTGGGGTACATACAGCTTCAAACCATCCCAAATGGCATTGCAGGCTGTGGATATCCATGAAGTCTCCATATCAGAGACCTATTATTGTTACCCCTCAAAACTCCAGGACATCAAATTGACAGTCTTGGTGACTTTTCAGGTAAAAATCCTCAACACAAATATAAATGGATGTATTTTCCTGATTTGGATTACTGAGAGTCCATTCACAGCTCAGGTTTCTTGAGTTAATTACTGATTCCATTGTAGCCAAGAGAAGAGAAGTTTCCTTCAGGGGAATTTGTAAAGGACCCACCACACACTGCATCTTCACTGTGCAGGTACAGTGAAACCTCTGTAGGGACTGGATCTATCAGTGAAGAAAGTGTCTCTTAATGGTGTTTTTTGAAGATTCTACCTTATCACTCATATCCATGCTATTGTACAGCTTCTCCAATTGTCCTGGGTAGGTTCTGATGCCATTGAGCACTATCACATCCTCATTGTTGCAGGATGGGCAAGCTTCAGTCTCAGTCTTCAGTCTCATTCCCCCCCTAATGAAAGTTAGGGGGCCCGCCTCCCTTCCTGCAAGTGTTTCTCCATCTGACTGTAAGGGTTTGGGTTCTGGTAGTTGGGTGAAGCAAATTTCTCATAGGGCCTTGGAGGCCCCCACCACATTCTTCAAACCTGGATTTGAAGCACAGTCTGAGTTCCAAGGCAGTCAGGGAGCCATCGGTGGCAAACCTGACCAAAGTCATGTGGCTGGAGGTATCCAGGCTGTAAAGAATGATGTTGCTACAGTATCTGCCCAATGTGTCTCCAGGGCTGCAGTTCTCCTGGATCTCCACAAAGTCTTTTACATAGCCAGAGGAATTCAGGAGTCCTCAAAATTTAAGTCCTCAAAATGGGTGGTGAGATAGTGTCTGAAGGAGCCCTACAGACACCACTTACAGAGCAGATGGTCTCTGTGCAGAAGTGTTGGATAACCAGTGCTCTCAGTAAAATCCGCTCTGCTCAGTCACTGCTCCTCCACACGGGGCTACAGAATACTTAGCCTTGTATGTAGCATGAGTGGAGTGGTTGTCAGGCTGAACTCTCAAATTACATGGACTTGTTACCAGACAAAGGCCATGGATTCTTTTGCCCAATGTGCTCAATAACCAATTCCCAAGACATCAGGGTTTCAAAGAGAGAAAAAGTTTATTACTAAGCACATAGTAGGAGAGCAGATGGCCTAGCAGCCCAAAATCTGTCTCCCCAAATTTCAGTAATTTGTATAGTTTTATTAGAGAATGATGGGCAGGTTTTAGGATAATGAGCACAGTGGCCCCAGATGATGTAATTAGGAGTGATCTTATTATTGAGCATGCACAGATTGATTACATACTTAGCCACAGAATGTATGAAAGAAATTGGTGGAACAATGTGTAGGTGACTTGTAGGTAAAGTCAAAGCTGCTGTGCATGTCCAGTGGGCTCATTTTGGTTAGGTCCAGTCTTAGTCATTAAGGTAAGCTTGGACTTGGGGTAGGTTAGTTCTAGGCAGACCCAAGATGCTTCATTAACAAACATTAGGGGCTATATTCAGTGATTATAAGACTCTAAAGTGGAAAACTGGATAACTAGATAAAAATGAAGGTTGGTCACAAGGTTTTCACAATCACAGGGACAGAAGATAAGGTCTATACAATCATTATCAGGGATCACTGATCTGCTGGATTACAATTCAGAGACTTCAGGAATTTCCCCCTGTCTGCTTCAACATATCAGAAAGCAAAAAGAAATATTTATATGATGATTCAGTAATCAAAATCATCCCTTAAATCCTGATTTCTTGGTTATAATTCCTCCCTTTCATTTAATAATTATTTCTCAATCATGAAGGGTATCTGGGCAATGATTCTCTAACTGCTTCAAGGATGAAAAGGGGCATCATTACTAGGGGTCAAAGAAATGAACTGATGAAGCCAGTAGATATTCTTAGAGTCCAGCATCTCTGGGTTTCAGAGCTTCTCTGACATTGGAACAACTAGAGGTTTCAAGTCTCTGAAAAACAAACTTAATAAGTAAAATTTTACAGTGCACAGGATATCTTTCTGGGTTTCCAGGAATACTGTTGATTGGAGCTTGCCAAATTGTAGCAGTTTGCAATATCTGGTTGGCACTTGCACGAGAATAACCTCCAGAATGACCTCTTGACTCAATCTAAAATCTCTTAGCCATTGAAACGATATTTCTTTACCTACATTTGGTCAACTAATTCATGATGCCAGGGTCAGGCTCATCCTTGGAACTTATGTTTCATGATGCAGGGCCAATAATGTTTCATGCTGCCAGGGCCAGGCTTACACCCCCTGGAAATTATGTCCCACACGAAGGGAAACTCAGAGTTTGGCTTAAAGAGAGACCACATTTGAGCAACAGCAGAGATTTTCTGGAGATAACTCTTAGGCACTAATCATAAGTGGGTTCAGTTTACTATTACAGAAATAAATTTTATAAGAGCAGGCTTCAAAATTGAGGCCTTGGATTGCTAAATTGGGAGCCCCTCTTGCTTAATAAAACATCAGGAGTATGGAATGTATATATTTTTTAAGTATGGTATGTATAATTTTTTTTTCTGTTTTCATTTTATTTCTTTTTCTGAATAGATGCAAATGTTCCAAGAAATGGTCATGATGATGAATATGCAACTATGTGATGATATTGTGAATTACTGATTATATATGTAGAATAGAATGATCAAAATAGGAATGTTTGCATTTATTTGGGGTTTTTTGTATTTAAATAAAATAAAATAAAATAAATCAGGAATTCCCCATTTGAGGAAATGTAATAGTTCTATTTTTCCAAGTCCCTCAAGGGACACTTTTTCATTTTCTACCCAAAACACTCTGAAATGCATCATTCCATAATATTAACTTGTACAGAACATTAAGATCTTGATCCTTATTCCAGGTTCTATATCAAATAAAGCCAAATTAGGCTGTTTAACTAGACAGATTAAATTAGTGTAAATTTTGGACAAATTAAACATTTTTCTTTCTATCTGACACAAAAGCTTTAAAATATAGACAATGCTATTCTGTACCTTGTATATTCATTTACCTTAGTTTTAATCAATCAATTTCATCACATCTTTAATCAGAGTTTGATTATTTTCAGTTTTGTTTTTTTTTTTAACAATTGCTGTTTGAACTTATGCTGACTTTCAGAACTGGAGAACTAAATCCGAATCTCAGGGGTCATGCAGATACAGTTCCAGGGAACTACTAGGTAATATAAAGACCAAAGCATTTCCAAATTTAAAGATAACAACTTCAACAGTTAAAACTTACAATCTGAGCTTTAATTTATATAAGCATTTTTAAATGAATCTACTTTCAGAAATGAAAACATTAGACAATTATTTTATATTAAGAACCCATAGCAGAGGTTTTGTTCTGTTTCACTTTTACACTGTTACACTTTTAGTTACACGTTTACACATTTTCCAGAGTTATGTTAATTAACAGATAAGCATATATATATATATGTATACATATATATATTTGACCTGCCTTTCTTTTTAAAGTTTTTCCTTGTTTAGATGACCTATAGATGATCATATATACTTTTAGAGAACTATTAGAGCAAAGCAGCATAACTGACAATTTGGGCATTTCTATGATGTGTAGCTTTTTAAAGAATAACTAAAACCATGACTATCAACCCCATACCACACTTTTTAACATCACATAAATTAGTATCAGTATATAATGCAGACAGTGAGAATATTGTCACATTTTTAGGAATTTTATACAATTTCTAAATATATGAATAATATTTTACCTAAATAAATTTAACCAGTAACAGGATAGAAAATTCCTTTTCACCACTGTAATGCTTCCCAAACACTACCTATGCAATAGGTTAAGATATTTTAGCAACCTAATTATACAAGGTGAAAGAACAAATTAGCTACAACAGTTTTTCCCTTAATAGTGAGAAGACATCCTCTGAAGTAAAGGATAAAGTCAACACAAACATCAACAGAAGTATTATTCTTATGTAAAATCTTTGTTTACAAGACAAAGCACTCAGATGATTAAGAAAACTTTTTTTAAAAACTTTACATTAAGAGCAAACTAACAATCCACGTTATTTTAACAGGGAGGAAACTAAACTTCAGTTTTGTATGAATACCCAGCTTGACACAAAAGTTTTATTTTTTTTAAATATATAATGAACAGACTTATTAAAATTTTGACCAGCAATGGTTATAACAAACAAAATTTACCTCCTCAAACTCTCTATTACTTTCTGTATGTGTTCAGAATATGTAGTCCACAATGACTATAAAAAACAACCTCCCTTCCATTCTACCTATAGTTTTATTATCCAGGCTGCACATAATCAAATAAATTTGATAATAAATTCACAAAGACTTTTTTTAATTTTTAACTTCTTTTATTGTATATTATAACCATATATACAAAGCAAAGGAATAAAAAAGAAGTAGTTTTCAAAACACTCTTCTACAAGTAGTTACAGGACTGCTCCCAGAGTCTCTCTTGGGCTACCATACAATCCTCTCATATTTTACCTTCTAGATGCTCCAGAATATAGAAGGTTAGAGGGTTTAAACATTTTTTTATCATCACAATCAACTTTTTTCCTTCTTTTTTTGTGAAAGATAACATATATTTAAAAAAGCTATAAAGTTCAAAGCATAGCACCACAATTAGTTGTAGAACATATTTCAGAGTTTGACATGGGTTACAGTTTCACAATTTTATGTTTTTACTTCTAGCTGCTCTAAAATACTGGAGACTAAAAGAGATATCAATTTGATGATTCAGCATTCATATTCATTTGTTAAATCCTATCTTCTCTGTTTAACTCCACCATCACCTTTGATCTTTCCAACCCTCATTTTAGGGGTGTTTTTGTTATGGCAATTCTAAATTTTTGATATTGGAAGGATTTGTCACTAATATGGGGTAAGGAAATGGAACTATGATGTTCTGGAGAGATTGGGCTAGGTTTCAGGACTTATCTGGACCATGGACACATCTGGAAGTTGGAGGTTTCTGGAAAGTTACTCTAGTACCTGGAACCCTTGTGTTCCAGGCAATAGAGTGCCCTAGATGTTCTTTAGGATTGGCTGGAAAGGTCCTGGTTGGGGGTTGGGAAGTTATGATAGGTAGCAAGGTCTATCTTAAACTTGAACAAGAGCAACCTTCAGAGTAGCCTCTCTACTCTATTTGACTCCCTCTGCCACTGACACTTTATTAGTTACACTTCTTTTCCCCCTTTGGCCAGGATGGGATTGTTGATCCCTTGGTGCCAGATCTGGATTCATCCTTGGAAGTCATCTCCCTCATTTCCAGAGAGACTTTCACTCCCTGGATGTCATGTCCCACATAGGGGGGAGGGCAATGATGTCACTTGCAGAATTGGGCTTAGAGAGACTGAAGCCACATCTGAACAACAAAAAGAGGTCCTCCAGAAATAACTCTTGGGTATGCCTACAAGCTGTCTAAACTTACATAAGATTCATAGGAGTAAGCCTTGTGATCGAAGGCATGGCCTATTGATTGGGGTGTCCCTAAGGTTTGACATAGTATCAGGGGATTCCCTGATGGTAAGGTTTTAATAGTTCTATATTCTTCATCGCATCCCTCAGGGGACTTTGCCAATACTTTTTTTTTTTACTTTCTTCTACCATTTTGCCTTTTGGATTTTATATGTCATATCTAATTTCCCTTCTTTTTACCTTTACTGGTAGTTTTCATTTCATTTCTTTTTTTTTTAAATTTTTTACTAATTAAAAAAAATTACAAGAAAGAAACACAAACATTCCCAACACATACACTCAGCAATTCACAATATCATCACATTGCCAATACTTTTTGATTATCTGCTTAATATACTCTAGGATATTTCCCTGTATTACAATAATCCATACAGGATTAAAGGACTTCTTTCTTATTCTGTGTTTCCTGTATTTCAGTTGTTCAAATGAGTTATACAGATAGGTTGGATTAGATTATGCACTACAGGAAATTTCAGTTCCAGATCAAACAAACTTTTCTTCCTTTGTCTCAAAGACTATGCATGGTTCTAAAATATAGACATTGTCTTCCTTACCCCTATGCTCTGAATTACTTTAATCCCAACCTATTTGGTTTCATTCTTATCTCTAAATATCAGGTTATATATATAAAACAGCCTCTCAAAATCCAGAAATAATGATCACCAGTCCGGACTTAATGTGTCTGTCTAAAAGCTTGCAATCTAGGCTTCTGTTTTCTTATAAGCATTTTATAAAGGTGACCATACCATTCTTGTTATCTTGTTTCTGGCTTATTTTGTCTCACCAAATGTCTCACACATTCATTCACATCATTGTATGCCTCACAGCTTTGTTTCTTTTTGTAACAGCACAATCTTCATTCATAAGTATACACCATCATTCACCAAACTCCTTCTCCATCAGTGCATCCTTCACCCACCTGCATTTATCAGGCATCATGTAGAGGGCACAAAGTCCACAGTTCATCAACATTCTCAATTTTAGATAATTTCACTGTTCCCAAGAGAAAGAAAACCAATAAACATACCCCCACCAAATAGGAAATCTAAACCTCCTCTTAACTCTTGTCCCTCCCCCCATTATTTACCTCTGCTGTTGCTATGGTAGTGCTGATGGTTTCCTTTTGAACATAAGTCATAGCATGCAGTAACAGTTTCCCCCCTGTATCCTAGACATAAAACAGTCTCTGTACAAGAATCATATCTTTGAAGTAATTCTTGGGAGAATGAATTCATATTTCTAGTGTTAGTCAGTGGGACATGGAGGTCTATAGAGCCCCTTTCAATCTTGTTCATCTTCAGTATGGTAATATTACTTATTGGCCCATTACAGAATCACCTTCACTCCTATATATTTCCTTTTACATTGGAGTTCAACCTAATTAGGTAACAGTTCACCCATTTCTAGCTTCTATGTGTCTGTAAGTTCCCTATATTCTCTATTATAAGCCTCTGATTATACCTTTATGCTGGTCATAAAAGTGGAACCATACACTATCTGTCCTTTTGTATTTGGCTATTTTCATTCAGCATTATGTCCTCAAGGCTCATCCATCTTGTCATGTGCTTTAGGACATCATTTTGTCTTACCACTGCATGATATTCCATTGTATGTATATACCATATTTTGTTCATCCACTCGTTTGTTGATGGGCATTTCATTTGCTTCTATCTTTTGGTGATTGTGAATAATGCTGCTATGAACATCGGTGTGCAAATGTCTGTTTGTGCCATTGTTTTCAGTTCTTCTTGGTATATACCAAATAGTGCTATTGCTGGGTCATAGGGCAACTCCATATTTAGTTTCCTGAGGAACCGCCAAACAGTCTTCCATAGTGGCTGTACCATTAAACATTCCCACCAGCAGTGCATAAGTGTCCCAGTTTCTCCACATCCTCTCTAACATTTATAGTTTCCTGTTTGTTTAACAGCAACCATTCTTATAGATGTGACATGGTATCTCATTGTAGTCTTCCCTTAAAGCCAGTTAAATGAGCATTGCTTCATGTGCTTTTGAACCGTCTGTATTTGCTCTTCAGAAAAATGTCTATTCATATCTTCAGCCCATTTTATAATTGGGTTTGTTCTTTTTTGTTGAGTTGTATGATTTCTTTGTATGTATAAGAAATCAAACCTTTGTCTGATAGGTGATTTCCAAATATTTTCTCCCATTGAGTTGGCTTCCTCTTCACCTTTTTCACAAAGTCTTTTGAAGTGCAGAAACATTTGATTTTGAGGAGTTCCCATTTATCTATTTTCTTTTGTTGCTTCTGCTTTAGCTGCAAAATTTAGAAAGCTACCTCTTATTACTAGGTCTTGAAGATGTTTCCCTACATTTTCTTCTAGAAGTTTTATGGCGATTGTTCTTTTATCTTGGGTTTGATCCACTTTGAGTTGATTTGTGTGTAGAATGTAAAATAGTGGTCCTCTTTCATTCTCATGGCTATTGATATCCAGTTCTTTGATGCCCTATTATTGAAAAGATTATTTTGTCCCAGTTCAGAGGATTTGGAGGCCTTGTCAGAAATCAGTTGACCATAGGTTTGGTGGTCTATTTCTGCACTCTTAATTTGATTCCATTGGTCAATGCTTCTATCTTTGTGCCAGTACCATGCTGTTTTTTTTTATTAATTAAAGAAAAAAAGAAATTAACACAACATTTAGAAATCATTCCATTCTACATATGCAATCAGTAAATCTTAACATCATCACATAGATGTATGATCATCATTTCTTAGTACATTTGCATCAATTTAGGAAAAGAACTAGCAAAACAACAGAAAAAGATATAGAATGGTAATATAGAGAAAAAATAAAAATAATAATAATAAAAGAAAAGGAAAAAGAAAAAAACATAAGACACAAACAAACAAACAAACAAAAACTATAGCTCAGATGCAGCTTCATTCAGTGTTTTAACATAATTACATTACAATTAGGTATTATTGTGCTGTCCATTTTTGAGTTTTTGTATCTCCTGCTGATCTCTGTTACCAATGACATATTCCAAGTTTATTCTCGAATGTCAGTTCACATCAGTGGGACCATACAGTATTTGTCCTTTAGTTTTTGGCTAGACTCACTCAGCATAATGTTCTCTAGGTCCATCCATGTTATTACATGCTTCATAAGTTTATTCTGTCTTAAAGCTGCATAATATTCCATCGTATGTATATACCACAGTTTGTTTAGCCACTCGTCTGTTGATGGACATTTTGGCTGTTTCCATCTCTTTGCAATTGTAAATAATGCTGCTATAAACATTGGTATGCAAATGTCTGTTTGTGTCTTTGCCCTTAAGTCCTTTGAGTAGATACCTAGCAATGGTATTGCTGGGTCGTATGGCAATTCTATATTCAGTTTTTTGAGGAACCGCCAAACTGCCTTCCACAGTGGTTGCACCATTTGACATTCCCACCAACAGTGGATAAGTGTGCCTCTTTCTCCACATCCTCTCCAGCACTTGTCATTTTCTGTTTTGTTGATAATGGCCATTCTGGTGGGTGTGAGATGATATCTCATTGTGGTTTTGATTTGCATTTCTTTAATGGCCAGGGACATTGAGCATCTCTTCATGTGCCTTTTGGCCATTTGTATTTCCTCTTCTGAGAGGTGTCTGTTCAAGTCTTTTTCCCATTTTGTAATTGGGTTGGCTGTCTTTTTGTTGTTGAGTTGAACAATCTCTTTATAGATTCTGGATACTAGACCTTTATCTGATATGTCGTTTCCAAATATTGTCTCCCATTGTGTAGGCTGTCTTTCTACTTTCTTGATGAGGTTCTTTGATGCACAAAAGTGTTTAATTTTGAGGAGCTCCCATTTATTTCTTTCTTTCTTCAGTGCTCTTGCTTTAGGTTTAAGGTCCATAAAACCACCTCCAATTGTAAGTTTCATAAGATATCTCCCTACATTTTCCTCTAACCGTTTTATGGTCTTAGATCTAATGTTTAGATCTTTGATCCATTTTGAGTTAACTTTTGTATAGGGTGTGAGATACGGGTCCTCTTTCATTCTTTTGCATATGGATATCCAGTTCTCTAGGCACCATTTATTGAAGAGACTGTTCTGTCCCAGGTGAATTGGCTTGACTGCCTTATCAAAGATCAAATGTCCATAGATGAGAGGGTCTATATCTGAGCAGTACCATGCTGTTTTGACCACTGTGGCTTTAAAATAGGCTTTAAAGTCAGGGAGCATTAATCTTCCTTTTCATTCTTCTGTTTTTAGGATGCTTTTAGCTATTCAGGGTCTCTTTCCCTTCCAGATGAATTGAGTAATTAGCTTTTTCACATCTTCAAAGCAGGTTGTTGGAATTTTGATTGGTACTGTGTTGAATCTGTAGATCTATTTGGGGGAGAATTGACATCTTAACTAGATTTAGCCTTCCTATCCATGAGGACGGAATGTCTTTCTTTGATCTCCTTTTATTTCTTTAAGCAATGTTATGTAGTTTTTGGTGTACAAGTCCTTTATGTCCCCAATTAAGTTCATTCTTAAGTACTTGATTCTTTTAGTCACTATTTTGAATGGAAGTTTTTCTTTAACTGACTCCTCAGCTAGGTCATTGCTTGTGTATAGGAATGTTACTGATTTTTGCACATTAACTTATCTCAAAGTCTTTTGAACCTACATATTTCCTTCCAATAACAGGACTCATGAAGGAGAAAAGAAATAGAGATACTACAAAAATAGTGGAAAAGGGAAGAAATTTATGCCTGGGTTTAGAACACAGGCAGGCATCTACATGCAGAACACACAAATGATTATTTACAGTATGCCTAAAATCTCTCAGTCCAATTCAGCACTACTTTCTAAGATCAGAAAAGCTTCAAATTTGAAATATAATCAGCTTTGATTTTATATCCAGAAAAACACTTAATTTTTTCTCAACATTTTCCCCAACTGCTAAATAATACCAGGAAAGTGTTCACAAAATCAAGTTACAGCTCCTAAAAAAAACTAGTTCAAAGCTCTATTTATTTAAGTGCTACTCTCTTATATAAGTCTTACAAGTGTCATCTCTTCTATTAGGTCTTCTAGGTCATTCTTTATCTATCTGCTTTTTAAATTTTTCCAGCACTTTTATTCCTTTGTTATTACTGTCATATATTATGCCCTAATACATGTATATTCTAACTAGAATATAAACTTTTTTGAACCTACGACTTGTTTTTTCTATTCATGACAGCATTACTAACAACAGTATGCTGATTTACATTTAAAAAGCCACTAAAAATTCAAATTCTTCCACATACTGAGGTGACAAATAGCCAAGTAACCAAAAGTCAGATTCTTTGAAATCCAGGTAATCAAGATTATTTAAAAATCCATTTATATTTCTTACTAAACTTAACTGATTTCTTAAATAGAATATGGTTGAAACATTAGCATATCCTTATTTTATTATACTTTATATACATATAATTATTACCAGATATGTTGCTTAGCTCCTGTAACCTAACATATCTAGTAAGGCTATTTTAAGAGGAATATTGAGAATGTACTTATAATACTAGCTTATTTTATCAGTAAGCTTATATAGATTTAGGAAGAACACACCCAAACAGAATAAAACCACATCTGTTCAGTTCAAAATTTATCATAAAATTCCTATTATCAGAGGTTGAAAAAAAATCTCTTTGTTTTCATAATACTTAAAATACAAATAATTTTAAAAGTTCATTGACTATCTTCCTCAATCCTCTCTTCTTTTTTAAGAAATTAAAGTTGGTTTCCTTTACTTGCAAGCAAAAATGTGTATGAATACATAATGTTTAACTCATTGGGTGGTTGGGAAAATTAAATGAGATTAAAAACACTATGTAAATGGAAAGCACTATACAAACTGAAAAAAAGAATAGATTTTATGACTGATAAAGACAATAGATGTGAACAAAATGGACATGCTGCTTTTTAATGAAAAGCTAAAATTATCTTGGAAAAAAAGTATTTCTTGACCTGGAAAGATGTTTAAGACACATCATTAAGCAGACAATCAGGCTACCAAAGAATCATTAATAACAGAGATCAGCCAACTTTTTCTGTGTAAAAGGTCAGGTAGCAAATATTTGTGGCTTTGCAGGCTGTACAATCTTGGTGACAACTACACAGCTCTACTATTGTAGAAAGGAAGTAGCTGTGGATAATGTACAAACAAATGGATGGGGCTGCATTCAATTAAACTTTGTTTATGGACACAGAAAAAAAAAGTACATTGACTATCAAGTTGTGGAAAATAAACTGCAGTTGTTTAATTCGTCCCAAGCCTAAATCCAGGAATGCATTTCCATAGCTCTCAAAGACCTTTCATTTTACTTACTGAAATGTGGTAATTGGATTTTATTCAGTTACTCCTATTCCAAGGCTAATTATATTTTAATAATAATCTGATTAGTGTAGTTATCATTGCAAAGGTATTATTGGAAAAAATAATATTAACAGATATAGCCTACGCTGTAACATTTTTTCTGCTTACCATTTCTGATCTCCAGGCCCAGTAAAAAAAGAATTCTAAACCACACCTTATCATATCTTTCTGTGCCTCACCCTCCCGCACAACTGCTTTAGGTGATTTGGTCTTAGGGCAAGGGTAGGCTAGACAGACAGAAAGATATCAGGCTTATTGGATTTGAAAGTTTTAGGTGAGGTCCCTGGCATTTTGAGAGTTCCTGTGCTCTTCTTTAACTATTTTCAATTATTAGATCTATTTTATCAAAAGCTATGACCAGGACAATTAGAAAAGATCTTTGGTTTTTTCAGAGGCAGCCCTACAGCAGTTTTCTGCTGCGGTAGGGAAATTTCAGGGGCAGTTTCTTTCTAATGTCCCGGTTTGTTTACAGTAATTGCAAAACTAAGGTTTTGAATCTTGCCATATAGAGAATTTTTTTCTCCTTTTACTCTCTTACTTCAGAAGCACCAAATTATATATTGATATTAGGCACCTAATTATTTCTAAGCAGTTTAAATAGAGCTCTCTAAGAATTTTTTTATTAATTGGCTATTACCACCTGTAGGTATGAGAATATACATTGAAAATGCAGACAGACACAAAAAGAAATTAGTTACATAAAAAACAGAAAACACTTTTGAGAGGGAAAAATAAAAATAAAAGATTGAATACATTATCTATCTTTCTTGAAGAATAATTCTAACTATAATATTTTTAACTTTAACTATAATGGTAGTATTTTTATTTTAAATCATATTGAGGCCAGATTATGCTACAAAAATAAAATATCTTTTTTATAGACTCATAGCCAAAATCTTTTCAATTTTCAATACAGCCCAAACGTTCCTTTTTTAAAAGATTGCTATAATCAGTAACCAATTTGGAACATACCAATCAACAAATTTAAACAGACACTTAACACTTATTATATTTAAGTAACACCAATTAATAACTAGACTGAACACACCAACAAACAGGCATTAAATGCTTATCACACCAATTAATAATTAAACAAACATTAACTCTTACTATGCCCAGGTAACACATTGGCTAGCTTTAAACAGGCTTACTTAATCTCATTAAATATCAATTAATTGTTGGGTTACTCTTTCTTTTTTAGGAGTATAGTCAACAAACAAATCTAGGTTAGGACCTCAAACCCTGTTTGGAACACATACCATCAAATACAACAATTAACAATTAAACAGACATTAAACACTTAGCATACCAATTAACAATTAAACAATACCTAGGTAACACACCAGCTAATATGAAACAGTCCTACTTAATTTTATTAAATACCAATTGACTGTTGGATTAGGTCAGGGCTTTAAACCCTGTATAGTATGGTACCTATTCTAGTTTGCTAGCTGCTGGAACGGAATGGCTTTTAAAGAGGGGAATTTAATAAGTTGCTACTGTACAGATCTAAGGCCAAGAAAATGTTCCAATTAAAACAAGTCTATAGTATCTACTCAGAGGACATGAGGGAAAGGACACAAACAGATATTTGCACACCAATGTTTATAGTAGCATTATTTACAATTGTGAAGAGATGGAAACAGCCAAAATATCCATCAACAGACAACTGGCTAAACAAATTGTGGTACATACATACAATGGAATACTATGTAGCCGTAAGACAGAATAAAGTTATGAAGTATGTAACAGCATGCATGGACCTTAAGGACATTATGCTGAGTGAGGTTAGCCAGATACAAAAGGACAAATACTGTATCATCTCACTGATATGAACTGACATTAGTGAATAAACTTGGAGAATTTCATTGGTAACAGAGACCATCAGGAGATAGAAATAGGGTAAGACACCGGATAATTGGAGCTGAAGGGATACAGATTGTGCAACAGGACTGAATGTAAAAACTCAGAAATGGACAGCACAATACTACCTAACTGTAATACAATTATATTAAAACACTGAATGACGCTGCATGTGAGAATGATAGCGGGAGGAGGCGTGGGGGCAGAAATGAAATCAGAAAGAAAGACAGATGATAAAGACTGAGATGTATAATCTAGGAATGCTAGAATGTATAATGATAGTGACTAAATATACAAATTTAAAAAATGTTTTTGCATGAGGAAGAACAAAGGAATGTCATTAATGCAGGGTGCTGAAAATAGATGATAATTAATATTTTAAAATGTCACCTTATGTGTGAGACTAAAGCAAAAAATGTTTATTTGGTACAAAATTTATATTTTGACTAGTGCATTTCCCTATCTAACTTATGTAGACAGCTTAATTGAACACCATAAGTACATGGAACCTTGAGTAGGACATGAGATTTTGTTGGTTTGTCCAGAGTGATGCCCTGATAAATACCAGAGTGATTTGAACAGTGAATAAAAGTATCCACAAAGAATGGTGAGAAAGGGGAAAAATTCAAGTTCCCCAAATTGAATTCTTGATATTCTCACAAACAGTGTGGACAACCAAAGCTATAGGCTGAGCCCCCAGTCTTCGGGTTTTTTCATATGAAACTTAACCCCACAAAGGAAGGTCAAGCCTACTTAAAATTAGGCCTAGGAGTCACCCCCAAGAGAACATCTTCTGTTGCTCAGATGTGGCCTCTCTCTCTCAGCCAACATGACAAGCAAACTCACTGCACTCCCCCTGTCTGCATGGGGCATGACTCCCAGGGGTGTGGACCTTCCTGGAAACGTGGGACAGAAATCCTGGAATGAGCTGAGACTCAGCATCAAAGGATTGAGAAAACCCCTAGAATGAGCTGAAACTCAGCATCAGGGCATTGAGAATATCTTCTCGACCAAAGGGGGGAAGAGTGAAATGAGACAAAATAAAGTGTCAATGGCTGAGAGATTCCAAACAGAGTTGAGAGGTTATCCTGGAGGTTATTTTTATGCATTAAATAATATCACCTTTTAGTCAAGAAGTAGTGGAGAGGCCAGAGGGAACTGCCTGAAAATGTAGAGCTACATTCCAGTAGCCATGTTTCTTGAAGATGATTGCATAATATGATATAGCATTCACAATGTGATTGTGTGATTGTGAAAACCTTGTGTCTGATGCTCCTTTTATCTACCTTATCAACAGATGAGTAAAACATGTGGAATAAAGATGAATAATAGGGGCAACAAATGTTAAAATAAATTTAGATTGAAATGCTGGTGATTGATGATGGGAAGGGGTGGGGGTATGGTATGTATGAATTTTTTTCTGTTTTCTTTTTATTTATTTTTCTGAATAGATGCAAATATTCCAAGAAATGGTCATGATGATGAATATGCAACTATGTGATGATATTGTGAATTACTGATTATATATGTAGAACGGAATGATCAAAAGTTAGGAATGTTTGCATTTGTTTGGTGTTTTTTGGTATTTTAAAAAAATTTTTAAATTAAAAAAAGAAACAAGTCTGTAGAAATGTCCAATCTAAGGCATCCAGGGAAAGACACTTTGGTTCAAGAAGGTGATGAAATTCAGGGTTTCTCTCTCAAGTGGAAGAGCACATGGTGAACATAGTCAGAGTTTCTCTCTCATTTGGAAGGGCACATGGTGAATATGGCATCATCTGCTAGCTTCTTCTCCTGGCTTCCTGTTTCATGAAGCTCCCCGGGAGGCATTTTCCTTCTTCATCTTGAAAGGTCGCTGGCTGGTGGAATCTGCTTCTCATGGCTATGTCATTCTGCTCTGCTCTCTCTGAATCTCTTTCTTTCTCCAAAATGTTTCCTCTTTTCTAGGACTCCAGAAACTAATCAAGACCCACCCAAATGGGTGGAGACACACCTCCAGCTAATTCAGTTTAACAACCTCTCTTGATTAAATCACATTTCCAGGGAGATGATCTAATTACAGTTCCAAACATTCAATATGAATAGGGATTAGAAGAAACAGCTGCCTTTACAAAATGGGATTAGAATTAAAACTTGGCTTTTCTAGGGTACATGCATCATTTCAAACCAGTGCAGTACCCAAAATCAGAAGGTGTAGAGGTCAAAATAAAGGGGATTATTTTGGAAGTGTGATCCTGGACTAGGTCAAGGGGATTTGAACCACCTATTTACTCCCTAATTTACTTTTACCCTGATGACCTACTCACCTACTCAGATGTCTGGACATGGAACTGGAAATGGCTTCTCTTGCTGAAGCTTTTCAAGGCATCAAAAGACTCCAGAGTGCCAACAGAACAGAGAAACCCCAGTTACTGAGCCTGTAGACTAAATTCAGTCAGCAGTTGCAAAAGGCTTGATTACCTGGCTCACCTGCTTTACTGGGCCTCCAGAGATTCGGGCATTCATCCTGGAGAGTCACCAAATTGTTACTGCACAAAAGCCATGGACTCTTTTGCCTGATGTACTCAATAACCAGTTCCTAAGACACCAGGATTTCAGAGACAGAAAGATGTTATTACTAGGTACATAATAGGACAGCAGATGGCCTAGTGGCCCAAAATCTGTCTCCCCAAACTGCAGTAATTCAGATAGTTTTAACAGAGAAAAGGTGGGCAGGGTTTGGGATAATGAGTACAATAGCCCCAGATGATGTAATTAGAGGTGATCTTATTATTGAACATACACAGGTTGATTACGTGCTTAGTTCCAGAATGTATGAAAGAAACTGGTGGAATAAGGTATAGGTGAATTGTAGGTTAAAATCTAAGCAACTGGGCATGTCCAGCAGACCATTTCAGTTAGATCCAGTCTCAGTCATCAAGATAACTTTGAACTTTGGTGGGTTAGTTCTGGGCTGACCCAAGACCCTTCATTAACAAACATTAGGGGCTATATTCAGTGATTACAAGACTCTAAAGTTGAAAAACTGGATAACTGGGTTCAAATGAAGGTTAGTCACAATGTTTTTACAATTACAGGGGCAGAAGATAAGGGCTATACAATCATTATCTGAGATCAAGGCAGCTGGATTACAATGTAAAGATTTCAGGAATTTCCCTCTGTCTACTCCAAAACCCCAGAAAGCCAAAAGAAATATCTAGGGAAGCAGGGTGAGAGGGTGGCTTAATAAAGTGTGGAATTTAGCTCATCCCCCAGAGTAGCAGATAAATAGCCAAGAATGGTACAGAACAATTGTTGGGGGAACATTAGTGACCGGACACACAGCACACACCAGTCTGGGCCAGGTGAGACCCCACACAGAACTGTATGTTCTCCAAGCTGTGGAAGGTCATGCCCCTCCCTGCAGGCACAGCAAGCTCGTGATCTAAGAGAAAAGGAAACACTCTTTACTAGCAGCAAGGGCTTAGCTCAACCAAGCTCCAATTGGGGAATTAATTAACAAATACTGACTACCAAAAACAGGCTCTCAGCACAGATAAACCTGGAATAAGCACTAAAGGTACTAGGAGTTTTTGCCCTGACAGAGAAGGGGTGAGGCTGATGAAAAAAAAAAGAGGCTTTTTTTTTTAACATGGGCAGGCACCAGGAATCAAGCCCAGGTCTCTAACTTGGCAGGTGAGAACTCTGCTTGCTGAGCCACAGTGGCCCACCCCAAACAGAGGCTTTTTAAGTCAGATGGGACAAAATAATGGAAAAGGGCTGGGTCCCAAGAAAAGAGGGCGCATACAGCCTGGAGATATATAGAGACACAAACCAACTTAAGCTCTTGATTGACAAACCTAAGGAGGTATTCTGAAAATGTTTTTTTTCTTTTTAGTTTTTTTCTGCTCCTTAACAGCTCATTGGATAGAACTGGAAGCACTCTCAGGCTCCAGCACTACCCCAGGCAAGGAGAGAATTAAGCTTGTCTGAGAGACAAGGTAACTAATCAAGTTAATTCCTTAAATGGTGTATCTTCCTCAAGAGAAAGGTGGGGTCCAACTCAAGTGGAATCACTTCTTCAAGGAATTCAGGCCACAGGGACTGAAGAACTGAAGCAATTAAAGTCATCCTACAACCTCACCTCTGTTTCAACCATGCCTCTGGCAATCATCACATCATTTTACACTGGTGAGAAGCTGCAGGCCGACAAGTGTCATGTGCTGGGCACGACTGGAAAAGCACAGAGTCTAGAGGCTTCATAAGAAAGTCTGTCAACCTGCTGGGTCTTACCCTCAGGGATAACTGATATTGGCTACCCTTTCTTCCTGAGACATGGGCCTGTCTGGTCAGGAAAAATCTGGGTCTATAATGTCTGAGGAGACACTCCTCAAAAAAAAAAAAAAAAGGCTCCATATAGGCAGAGCAAGGAATATAAAAACAAGAATGGAAAGATACAGTTAAAAAGAACCTAAGCTAGAGGTCTAGAATAAGGTGAACTGAATGTTAAAGAATAGACAGAGAACAAAGCCATTCAGCAAGAAAATCCTAGGTAAAAGAGTGAAAACCTCCAGAATAAACTAATAAAGGAAATAAAATGCCTAGACACCAATAAAAAAATAATGAATCTAACTAGGAAAATTGAAGATCTGGCCCAGTCAAAGGAATAAACCAATATTTTAAGTGAGATACAGGAGTTGAAACAACTAATTCAAGATATTCAAACAGACATGGAAGACCTCATCAAAAATCAAATCATGTTGAAGGATATTCTAGTTTGCAAGCTGCTGGCATGCAATATACTGGAAACAGAATGGCTTTTAAAAAGAATTTAATAAGTTGCAAGTCTATAGTTCTAAAGTCATGAAAATGTCCAAATTAAAGCAAGGCTATTGAAATGTCCAATGTAAGACATCCAGGAAAAGATAGCTTGGTTCAAGAAGACTGATGATGTTCAGGGTTTCTCTCTCAACTGGAAAGGTGCATGGCAAGCATGTTGACATCTGCTAGCTTTCACTCCTGGCTTATTGTTTCATGTTGCTCTCCCAGGGGCATTTTCCTTCTTCATCTCCAAAGGTCACTGGCTGTGTGAGCTCTAGAGGGTCTCATGGCTTTGTCTAAAATGTTTGCTCTTTCAAAGGATTCCAGTAAACTAATCAAGGCCAACATGGAATGGGTGGAGTCACATCTCCCTCTAATCAAAGGCTAATACCCACAATTGGGTGTGTCACTTCTCCATGGAGACAATATAATTAAATTTCCAACCTACAGTGCTGAATAGAGTTAAAAGAAATGGCTGCCTCCACAAGATGGATCAAGATTTAATAATTGCTTTTCTAGGGCACATAACCCTTTCAAACTATCACAAAAGAAGATATAAAGAAGACATTGTGCACACAAAAAGAAGACTTGAAAATTTTAAAAACAAATCACAGAATTTACGGGAATGAAAGGCACAATAGAAGAGATGATAAAAACGATAACAACAACAAAAAAATGGAAACCTACAATATTTGATTTCAAGAGGCCAAAGAAAGAATCATTGAACTGAAGATGGGACAACTGAAATCTGAAATCTGATAAGCAAAAGAAAAGATAGGGAAAAGAATGGAAAAATATAAGCAGTGTCTCAGGGAATTGAATGATAACATGAAGCATATAAATATACATCTTGTGGGTGTTCCAGAAGGAGAAGAGAAGGGAAAAGGAGAAAGACCAATGAAAGAAATAATAACTGAAATTTTCCCATCTTTTAGGAAAGACATAAAATTGCAGATCCAAAAAATGCAGCACACCCCAAACAGAATAGATCCAAATAGACATACTCTAAGACACTTATGATCAGACGGTCAAATGTCAAAGATAAAGAGAATTTTTAAAGCAGTAATAGAAAAGCAATCCATCAAATACAAGGGAAACCCAATAAGACTATGTATGGATTTCTCAGCAGAAACCATTGAGGTTGAGACGGCAGTGGTGTGATATATTTAAGATTCTAAAAGAGAAAAACTGCCAGCCAAGAATTTAATATGCAGTAAAACTATCTTTCAAAAATGAGGGGCAGATTGAAATATTTAAAGACAAACAATCACTGAGAGAATTTGTGACTAAGAGACCAGCCCTGAAAGAAATACTAAAGGGAGCACTACAGGCACATAGGAAAAGGCAGGAGAGAGAGGTATGGAGAAGAATGTAGAAATAAAGACTATCAGTAAAGGTGAAAAGAGAAAAAATATATATATATCATATAAAATCCAAAAGACAAAATGGTAGAAGAAAGTACTGCCTTTACACTAATAACCTTAAATGTTAATGAATTAAACTCCACAATCAAGAGACACAGACTGGCAGAATGGATTAAAAAAAACAGGATCCATCTATATGCTGTCTACAGGAGACTCATTCTAGATGCAAGAACAAAAGCAGGTTG
The DNA here is from genome assembly GCF_023851605.1 of Tamandua tetradactyla. NCBI lineage: Eukaryota > Metazoa > Chordata > Mammalia > Pilosa > Myrmecophagidae > Tamandua > Tamandua tetradactyla. The sequence goes on from NC_135335.1 coordinate 103,679,645, forward strand.
AAAGTGAAAGGTTAGGAAAAGATATTTCATGCAAACAATAATCAGGAAAGAGCAGGAGTAGCTATACTAATATCCGACAAATTAGACTTCAAATGTAGAACAATTAAAAGGGACAAAGAAGGACACTGTGTATTAATAAAAGGAACAATTCAACAAGAAGACATAACAATCATAAATATTTATGTACATAGCCAGAGTGCTCCAAAGTACATTAGGCAAACACTGACAATACTGAACAGAGAAATAGACACCTCTACCATGATAGTTGAGACTTCATTTCTCCACTGTCCTCAATGGGTAGAAAATTGAGACAGAGGATCAATAAAGAAACAGAGAATTTGAATAATACAATAAATGAACCAACTTAACAGGTATTTACAGAACATTAAACCCTGCAACAGTAGGATACACATTTTTCTCAAGTGCTCAAGAATCATTCTCAAGGATAGACCATATGCTGAGTCACAAAGCAAGTCTCAATAAATTTAAAAAGATTGAAATAATACAAAACACTTTCTCAGATCATAATGCCATGGAATTGGAAATCAATAACAGACAGAGCACCAGAAAATTCACAAATATATGAAGGCTAAAGAACACACTCTTAAAGAAACAATGGATCAAGGAAGAAATTACAAGAGAAATCAGTAAATATTTCAGGGCAAATGAAAATGAAAATACAACATATCAAAATTTATGGGATGTAGCAAAGGCAGTGTTAAGAGGGAAATTTATTGCCTTATAACCTATATCGAAAAAGAAGAAAGAACAAAAATTGACGAATCAACTGTTCACTTGGAAGAACTAGAGAAAGAACAGGAAACTAACTCCAAAACAAACAAAAGGAAAGAAATAATGAAGATTAGAACAGAAAGAAATGAATTTGAGAACATGAAAACAATTGAGAAAATCAACAAAACCAGAAGCTGGTTCTTTAAGAAAATTAATAAAATTGATGGACCTTTAGCTAGGTTGACATAGAGAGAAAGAAAGAAAGAGAGAGAGACAGAGAGAGAGAGAGAGAGGATGCAAATAAATAAAATCAGAAATAGAAGAGGAGACATATCCACTGACCCTGAAGAAATAAAGGAGGTATGAGAGGATACTATGAGCAACTATATGCTAATAAACTAGATAGCATAGATGAAATGTACAATTTTCTAGAAAGGCATGAACAACTAATATTGACTTAAGAAGAAATAGACAACCTCAACAAATCAATCACAAGTAAAGAAAATGAATCAGTCCTGAAAAAGCTCCCAAAAAAGAGAAGTCCAGGACCAGATGGCTTCACATGTGAATGCTTCCAAATATTCAAGAAAAAATCAGTACCAATCCTGCTCAAACTCTTCAAAAAAAATTGAAGGTAAGGGAAAGCTACAAAACTCATTTTATGAAGTCAAAATCACCCTGATACCAAAGCCAAAGGTACTACAAGAAAAGAAAATTACAGACCAATCTCTCCAATGAATATAGATGCAAAAATCTTCAACAAATTACTTGCAAATTGAATCCAGCAGCATGTGAAATGAATTAAACACTGTGACCAAGTGGGATTTATTGCAGATATGCAAGAATGGTTCAAAATAAGAAAATCAATTAATGTAATATACCATATCAACAAATCAAAGCAGAAAAACCATATGATTATCTTGATTGATGTAGACAAAATTTGGCATTTGACAAAATTCAACATCCTTTCTTGATAAAAAATCACTTCAAGGATAGAAATTGAAGGGGGCTTACTGAACACAATAAAAAAAAAAAAAAAGAAAAACCCATAGCTAACATCATTCTCAATGCAGAAAGACTGAAAGCTTTCCCTCTAAGATCAGGAACATGCTCACTGTCACTATTGTTATTCAACATTGCGCTGGGAGTTCTAGCCAGAGCAATTAGACAAGAAAAAGAAATAAAAGGCATCCAAATTGGAAAGGAGGAAGTAAAACTCCTACTACTTACAGATTACATGATACTATATGTTGAAAACCCTGAAAAATCCACAGTAAAGCTACTGAAGTTAATAAATACAGCAAAGTGGTAGGGTAAAAGACCAGCACCTCAAAAAAATTGTGTTGCTATACACAATTCTATACACTAGCTATGAAGAGTCTAAGGAGAAAAATCAAGAAAAAAATTCCATTTACGATAGCAACTGTGTGTGTTAGATTCCGTTGTCAACTTGGCCAGGCGAGCATACCTAGTTCTGTTGCGGCGGACGTAAGCCAATGGTATGTGAACTTCATCTGTTGTTAATTACATCTGCAGTCAGCTAGGAGGCGTGTCATGCAATGAGTGACATTTGACTTAATTGGCTCGTGCTTAAATGAGAGAGTGCAATGCAGCACAGCCTAAGCAGCTCGGCATTCCTTATCTCAGTACTCGCAGCTCAGCCCAGGCCTTTGGAGGGTCACCCCGGGGAAAGTTGTTGGAACCCAGGGGCCTGGAGAGAAGACCAGCAGAGACCACCCTGTGCTTACCACGTAAGAAAGAACCTCAGTGGAAAGTTAGCTGCCTTTCCTCTGAAGAACTAACAAAATAAATCCCCTTTTATTAAAAGCCAATCCGTCTCTGGTGCATTGCATTCCAGCAGCTAGCAAACTAAAACAGCAACCAAAAGAATAAAATATTTAGGAATAAATTTAACCAAAGCTATAGGAGACCTAAATAAATAAACGGGTATATCGTATTCATGGATTGGAAGGCAAAATATAGTTAAGATGTCAATTCTACTCAAATTGATTTATAGATTCAATGCAATTCCAATTAAAATTTCAACAACTTACTTTGCAGAAATAGACAAAAGAGGGAGAGCAAATGAATGTTAACATTGCAGGGTACTGAAAATAGATGGTGTGCTGGTTTGATGCTATTATACACCCCAGAAAAGCCATGTTCTTTAATCCTCTTTCAATATGGCTGGATGGGATTGATTATTCCCATGGAGATGTGACTCACCCAATTGTGGTGGTAACTTTTGATTAGATGGTTTCCATGGAGATGCATCTCCATGCATTCAAGGTGGGGTTGCTTACTGGAGCCCTTTAAGAGGGAACTATTTTGGAAAAAGGTTCAAAGCCATGAAAGCTACGAGACCCCATTCAGCCAGAAATCTCTGGAGATGAAGAAGGAAAATGCTCCCAGGGGAGCTTCATGAAACAAGAAGCCTGGAGATAAAGCTAGCAAATGTTGCCATGTTCACAATGTGCCCTTCCAGCTGAGAGAGAAACCCTGAACTTCATCAGCCTTTCTTGAGTGAAGATAAGCTCTTGTTGGTGCCTTAATTTGGACATTTGCATGAAATTAGAACTGTAAACTTGCAACTTAATAAATTCCCCTTTTTAAAAGCCATTATGTTTCTGGTACATTTGGTATATTGCATTCTGGCAGCTTGCAAACTGGAACAGAACTTAACCTGTGGAGTCTGACCTAACTCTGGGAAGAGTCAAAATTGCATTGTAACTGGAATTGTACTGCAGTTGCTGTTTGAAGTTATTTAAGTCATTAACAGCAACAGAAACAGATTTTTGAAAAGTTAAGCAGAGAAATAATTTACTGGAAGAATACTATATGCCTTATGAAATTAATGGAAAGGTTATAAAACTAGATTTACAAAATAGTCAAGAAGCAAGAGATCAAGCAGAATGGAGGAGTGCAGCTGGCACCACCACCTCTGAAATTAGTAATCTCTACTGCCACTGCCAGACTCTGTCCCTCTACCCCTTCCATTAATTTCATCTCAACTATCTCTGCATCTTTGCACCACTTCCATGAGATTCAGAATATCCAGTAGTAGCTTCTAACTGGTCAAGCTGAGAGTATTTGCCCACATCCAACAATGTACCAAGTAACAGGAGGGGAGAATACAAGCCTCTTCAGTTTTTATAGGGGGAGGAGTCAGGATGCCTTTGTGTCATGAAAATACCAGAAAACCTAATTGAACTATAAGGAGACATTTTAAACCCTCATAATAGGAAATCCAAAGGTGGAGCAGGGTCCAGATGAAGATTATCAGGCTTTGGATTTCACGTCTCTGTGATTTTCTTGGTCCTACCTTCATTTTCCCTGTTACTTTTATCCATAGAATGGCTCCCTTCACAGATGCAAAATGGCTGCTGGCAGAAACTACATCCTTTTTCACATACAGCAGGAGAGAAGGAAAAACATCTCTAACCAGTAATATAAGTCCTCTCTTCATTCTGATTGGTTATTTGGGGTTAAGTATCTCCCCTTCAGCATTCACCTGGGGAATGCCACAAACTGATTGGCATGAGCTTGAGTTCCTGAACCAGTCACTGGCAAGAAGTAACAAGGCAGAGACAGACACAGAGGAAAGATGGTCAAGTGAAGACAGAGGCAGGAATTGGAGTGATGCATCTACGAGTCAAGGATTTTGCTAAGGATGGCAGGATTCACCAGAATCTGGAAGAGGCAAGAGGATCTTCCCCTACAGGCTTCAGATGGAGTGTGAACTTGCCTACACCTTAATTTCAGACTTTTGGCTTCCATAATTAAGAGACAATAAATCTCTCTGGCATTAGCCACCTAGCTTCTGGTACTCTGTTACAGCGGCCCCGGGAGACTCAGTGTGTGTGACACCAACTCTGTTCCATGGGCACTTGTCCCAGCAGAGCACGGGGCAGACACAGAGTCCAATATCCTTTCTTAAATTATAAGATAATCTTCTCCACCAGCCTGCCTTAGTCCTGTCACTTGAAAGAGTCCTGCCATTTCTCTTCCTTCTTGGCTATGATCCTATAAACTAGAAAAGCCACAGAACATATTGGGTTTCTGAAAAGGAGCACACATTCATCTTCAATTCTCCTCTATTGGCTCATCTAGTTATTCCTGCATCACATGTTTCAGCATAAGCTTGGGAATGGCCTGGGGTAAGGACATATGACTATTCAAAATGCTGAGACTGCTGCCTGGTCAGTGTATGTGGGAGGCAGTGGCTGCCTGACCCCGTTACCTCTTTGGGAAGCATTCTGTTTGGGCAATTCCAGGCTGGCACAGGCAGGCAGAGCAGGGGCTTTTGAGCTTGCTTTAGGCAAGTCCATGGAGGCCTCATCTTTACCAGCTCTCTTTCTCCTCCCTACTATATCTCAACAAATATACAAACAATCAGAACTGTGTCTGGATAATTCAAGCTCAATCTCCTTTCAGTCACGTCACACTCTCCATCAGCCACATCAGTCTGGAAAGCAGGCTGTCACGTGTGCCTGGGCCTACTTAAGAGATTTTGGACAGCAGGTCCTAGGTGACCCTCTCCACAACTGATACTGTGGCCCATCCATGCCATACCCTGCATGTCTTTCAGCCTCTACTCAATGCTGAGATTCATTTCTGATTTCAGAGTGAATTCAGCAAGTTTTGATGCTTCCTATGTAGCTTTGCCATCAGCTTGAGGTGGGACTTCCCACATGGCAGTAAGTGTCTTCAACAGCCCTGGCTTCCTAGAGGTCTAACCTCCCACCCCAAACCCCAACATCAAATGTGTCTGGAACATCCTCAGCTCCTTTGGCAACTGACTGTAGCTCTCTTCTGTGTGCCTGTGGAGGCTTCCTGAGGACTGGGGAGGTGCACGTCTTTCTGTTCTCCTTGGGCTGGCCCTGAAACTGCAGTGACAAGGCTGACTGTTTGAGGCTCTTGCAGGCTCTGGATTTGACTGTGGAGCTCAACAAGCTCATGATAATAGAGACAAAAAACGTGGACCAGCCACTAGTGGTTCTATGTGGGTGGGTGCCAGGGCCCATCTGGCCCATGGGGGACACATGCTGACCTGCTTTGCCCCCGACTTCACTGTGACCAGGTTGGGCATTGATGCATTTTTCCACGAAGGGGTTACCACATCCCCCAGGTTCCCTGACACCTATCCACCCAACCTCAACCTCTCTAAGTACGTCCTGTGCAGAGTGGCCTGCATACTTTGAATGGCTGGTCCAGATTCCCAGCAGAGAAATTTCCTGCAGCCAAGAGGGCCACTTGGTACAAAAAACATAGACCTGACGTTTCTTCCTGGCCCTTTGGACCCGTTGGAGGAAATGGCCATTTCTTTGGCAGTCATTCATCACTCGTTCTGTTCACCTCAGATAATCAAATGTTCGCTCAGGTTATTTCTGACCATAGTGTCAGGGGACAGGGGTTTAAGATCAGTTGGTGACAAAGAGTTCAGCCGGCAGAGGCACCTTCCACATTCATGCTGCTGGGTCTGCAGGATGCAGAACCCCCCAATGCCTCATCACAAGGCCTGGTACCCTGTCTGCATCTGGGTCACAGCTGTTCCACCCTGGAAGCTCGTAAGGCTGCAGTTTGAAGATCAATTCAATATCAGAGTAACTCCCAACCATAGTCCCAATTACCTCAAATTGCAGGGTGGAGCTGATTCCAAGTCCTGCTGGGCTTCTGGGCCCCGCGGTCAGCTCTCCTCTGGAGAGTCTGTTAATAAAAAATCAAGATTTAAGGGATGATTTTGATTACAGAGTCTGTGATAGTTAGATTCAATCGTCAACTTGGCCAGGCGAGCATATCTAGTTCTGTTGCTGCGGACATAAGCCAATGGTATGTGAACCTCATCTGTTGCTAATTACATCTGCAGTCGGCTAGGAGGCGTGTCTGATGCAATGAGTGACATTTGACTTAATTGGCTCATGCTTAAATGAGACAGTGCAATGTAGCACAGCCTAAGCAGCTTGGTATTCCTCATCTCAGCACTCGCAGCTCAGCCCAGGCCTTTGGAGATGCAGAAAGAAGTCACCCCGGGGAAAGTTGTTGGAACCCAGAGTCCTGGAGAGAAGACCAGCAGAGACCATCCTGTGCCTTCCATGTAAGAAAGAACCTCAGTGGAAAGTTAAATGCCTTTCCTCTGAAGAACTAACAAAATAAATCCCCTTTTATTAAAAGCCAATCCATCTCTGGTGTGTTGCATTCCAGCAGCCAGCAAACTAGAACAGAATCATTATATAGATATTCCTTTTTTAAAAAATATTTTAATTGTTAAATCTTCATATACATATATTTCATACATGGTGTACAATCAATGGCTCACAATATCACCCCATAGTTGTGTATTCAACACGATTATCATTTTTTTAGAACATTTGCATCGCTCCAGAAAAAGAAACTAAAAGAAAAAACTCACACATACTATAGCCCTTACCCCTCCCTCTCATTGACCACTAGTATTTCATCTACTCAATGTATTTTACCTTTCGTCATCCCTATGATTTATTTATTCTTTACCTATATTTTCTTACTCCTCTTTCCATATGCTGGATAAATGGAGCAACAGACACAAGGTTTTCACAATCATACAGTCACATCATAAAAGTTATATCTTTATGCAATCATCTTCAAGAATTGAGGCTACTGGAACACAGCTCAACAGCTTCAAGTACTTCCCTCCAGCCACCCTAGTACACCATAAAGTAAAAAGGGACACCCATATAATGCAAAAGAATAAACTTCAGGATAACCTCTCAACTCCATTTGAAATCTCTCAGCCACTGAAACTTGATTTTGTCTCATTTTTCTCCTCCCCTTTTGGTCAAGAAGGCTTTCTCAATCCCTTGACGCTGAGTCCTGGGTCATCCCAGGATTTCTGTCCCACATTGCCAGGGATATTTACAACTCCTAAGAGTCATGTCTCATGTAGTGGGGAGGATAGTGAGTTCATCTGCTGAGTTGGCTTAGAGAGAGAGAGAGGCTACATAGGAGCAACAAAAGAGGTTCTCTGGGGGTGATGCTTATGCCTAATTTTAAGTAGGCTTAGCCTATCCTTTGCAGGAATAAATATCATAGAGGCAAAACCCAAGATTGAGGGCTCAGCTTATTGATTTGGTTGTCCTCTCTGCTTGCAAGAATATCAGAAATTCTCCAAATGGGAAAGTTGACTATTTACTCCTTTCTCCTCACTCCCCGGGGACTTTGCAAATATTTCTTTATTCACTGCCCAGATTACTCTGGGATATATTGGGGCATCACACTAACCTGTACAAACCAACAAAATCTCATGCCTTATTCAAGATTCCATGTACTTAGGGTGTTCAATTAAACTGACCATACAAGTTAAATTAGGAAATGTACTACCCAAAATATAAATTTTGCACCAAATAAACATCTCTCCCTTGGTCTCACACAGAGGTTGAAGTTTTAAAGTATGGACCATATTATCCTTTACCTTGTATTCTGATTTACCTTAGTTCTATCCAGATCAATTTCATTCATGTCTCTTCTTGAAGTCTGATCACATTTTCTACTTTTTAAACAGTTTCTCTATGGGGCACTGTTGACTTTCATAGCTTCAGAGCTGTAACTCTAAGTCTCAGGTGTTACATAAACACCCAAAGTTTCTGGGAATGACCAGGTTATAAACAAACTGCTCTAGTATCTCAGAATTTAGAAATAACAGTTACAATTCCTGAATATATGTGATTGCTGTAAGAGCTTACAATCTAGGACCCTTTACAATAGGCCCAAACCTGATAACCCGTGCCCTTGACTTCAGTTCACCAAATTTTTATATTATACTTAGTCTATATGAGTGAGGCCTGATAATATTTGTCTTTTTGTTCCTGACATTTCAATCAATATGTAGTCCTTAAATTTTACACACCTAGTTGCATGCCTCACATTTATTCTTTCCTGTGACCGCTCAGTAATCCATTGTATGTATACACCATAGTTCCCCCTTCCATTCCTTAGGCCACCTTCATCCATTGTAGATCGGTAACATTGCTCAGAAACACCAGTGTGTAAGCATTCATTCGTGTCCCCACACTCAGTTCCTCCAAGAACTGAAATAAATGCTAAAGCAAGGATATACATTTTCATCACTTTCATTCAACATTGTACCTGAGGGTCTAACCAGTGCAATAATACTATACAAAGAAATAAAAGCATCCAGATTGGAAAGGAAGAAGTAAACTGTCTATTTGTAGATGACAAGATTATTAATTCCTCCTCTACTGGAATTAATAAATGAGTTTAACATTATTTCAGGATTCAATAACAATATACAAAAATCAGCTGTATTTCTATATACTAGCAGAAAATAATTGGAAATTGAAATTAAAAAATAATTTTTCAAACAACATAAAAAACATGGAATGTTTAGGGATAAATCCCACAAATGATATGCAAAACTGAAAACTAGAAAACATTGTTGAGTGAAATTAAAGAACTTAGACTTGAGAGTCCATAAATAGATGCACATCTTTATAGACAACTGATTTTTTACAAAGGTGCAAAAGCAATGCAGTAGGGGAAGGATAGCCTTTTCCACAAATGTTTTTGGATATCCATGTATTAAAAAATGAACTTTGATCCATACCTTGTACAGTATTAAAAAATTAACTCAAAATGAATCATAGGGCTAGTTGTAAAACCCCAAACTATAAAAGTTCTAGAAGACCATAGGAGAAAATTATTGGTAATGAAAATGTAAAACTTCTGCTCTTTGAAAGACATTGTAAAAAAAAATGAAGAGACAATCCACAGATTGAGAGAAAATGTTTGTGAACCATATTCTGCTAAAGGTCTTGTATTCAAACTCTCTAAAGAATTCTCGAAACTCAATAAGGAAACAAACAAGCTAATAAAAAAATTTCAGCAGAAGATTTGAACAGACACAATGACTACTTGTCATTAGCATAGGAAAGCATAGGCTTACTTAGCATAGGAAAGATGTTCAACATCATTAGGGAAATGCAAATGAATACCTAAACAAGACATCACTGTACACCCACTAGAATGGCAAAAAGTATAAAGTCTTACCATACTAAGTTTGGCAAGGTTGTAAAACAATCAGAACTTTCACGTAGAGATGATAGCAATATAAAATAGTATGACCTTGGAAAACAGTTTGGCAGTTTCTGAAAGAGTGAAACATTAATTTTCCATATATGATCCAGCCTTTCAATTCCTACATATTTGGCCAAGAGAAATGAAAGCATATGTTCATACAAAGACTTGTACAAGAATGTTCATAGCAACTTTATCTATAATAGCTAAAAAGTAGGGAAAAAAATCTACCAGTAGGTGACTGAATAAACAAATTGTGGTATATTCATATGATAGACTACTAATTTCAGAATAAGTATGCTGAGTGAAAGAAGCCAGACAAAACAATAGTATATACTGTACTATTCCATTTATATGAAATTCTAGAAAATACAAACTAGACTATAACAACAAAAGCAGATCAGTAGTTGCCAAGGCATGGAGTGATAAGTGGGAGGAGTGGATAGTCAGGGGACATGAAGAAAGTTTTGGGGATCTTGGATAAGTTCATTATCTTGAGTATGGTGATTGTTTCATGGGAGTATACATATGTCAAAACTTTTCAAATTGTACACTTTCAATATGTGAAGCTTATTGTTTGTCAGTTTTACTTCAGTAAAGCTGTTAAAATAAATAAAGGTGTCTTCTAAGCTCAGACTTACCTGCCGAGGTAGATTCCACCTGCTGCTAGAGCCAGATCTGGAGAAGCTCATAACAATTTGGAATTTTCACTTTGGGAAATGACTGAGAAGCCAACCCATATGAGAAAAACTTTTCTGGAACAATGACAAGTGTTTCAAAGAGGTTGAACATGGTTCATTTGCTCTGCATTTCATCAGTATGGAAGGCCTCAGAGTCATAAGATATTGGAGCAAGAAGGGATCTTAGAGAGATGAAATACAGTCCAGTTTCCTTATTTTACAGACAGAGAAATGAATCAGTTACCATAGATGACATAGTTCACAGAGCTCAAAATAAAATGTTTAATAAAAAAAATTAAACCTGAGGTTTAATCCAATGCTGGTTTTTTTTTTTTCCTATTTAGCCATCCTAAACCCTTGGGTAATTGTTAATCTATGGAATTCAAGAATAAAGTAAAAACCATGGAACACTGAGTTCCTTCATGTTCTTGTGGACAGTCCAGAAGGTGGAAGGGAAACTCACCACCTCTGCCTTCCTATCTTCAGTCCCCAACCTCTCCTAGCCAGACAGACAATATTCCTTGTATGAGCCTTCCTAGCACAGCCTTCCTGTCTACCCTGAGGAACTAGTCATACTTGGAACCATTACACATGATGTGAACTCCCTACAGGTACAATCAGTTCCGCTACATAATTTATTTTGGAAACAAAAATTTATTCCAGGGTAGGCCACAGTGGCTCAGCAGGCAAGAATGCTCACCTGCCATGCCAGAGGACCTGGGTTCAATTCCTGATGCCTGCCCATGTAAAAAAAATAAAAATAAAAATAAAATGCACTAAGCGGGGTCGTGGCATTTAAAAAAAAAATTTATTCCAATGTGATTGACCTATTAGAGAACAATCTGCACTTAGTGTGAATTTAGCATTCACCTATGCAAGATCTTTTGAGGGACACACAACCATATCTGAATACTAACTGACAGATAGAATGTCACATAGGTTTGTCTCAGGGCTGATGGGAGAGGAAAGTGTTCTTTTCAGAGGTAACTCACTTCATGATTCTCCTCATTGGGAAGTTTCCCCAACTCCCTTCCTCTTCATGGTAGATATGGATACCTTGCTTCTTCCTTCTCTTTGACAAAGCTAGTCTTCAGATTCTGACCAGTGACTGATATTTGATGGAATGGAAACCATTAGCACTGTTCAACCAAGAGAGGCCACCATTAATTCAGTTCACCCATGATGGGTCAAGCTTAGCAATGACCTGTCCTCTTAGCATTTCAGAAGCTGTAAAGGGTACAGGTCAAAGCATGTTTCATCCTGCGTTAGAATCACCTGAGGTACAGATTACGGTGAAGATGCTTGGGCCTTACTCCAGACCTATAGAATCAGAACCTCTAGCATTGGAACCAAGGAGTCAGCATTTTGAATGGCAACCTGTGCTCCTAAGGCAGTCTGATTTTTGAGAACCAAATGGACTAAAATGTCACCTGAATTATAGCAAGAAATATGAAGCATAACCAGGTTACCAGATGCTTTATGATATAGCCAAATTCCTTTTTTTTTGTTTTTTACCTGAAACAGCTGGCTCTTACTCTGTTTATATATCATTACTGTTCTGTGACAATGGCTTTTGCCCAACTATAGATGATTATTATTGAGGATTTTTCTTGGATAATCTCTCTAATCTATAACATGTTAACCTGTTGTGAGGAATGGGGGATTGATAGAAAGGAGAGTTGCAAAAGAGAGATTTGACATACTACAGAGTGTTGTTCTGTCGCTGGTTCATTAAATTTATACCCCATCTATCAAAATATTTTTTAGAACTTTGAATTACATTTTTTGATGTGTTCTGAAATGAACACAGGGCATCTGTAGCTTCCTAATGAATAATTTCTCTCTTCTGTAATCTAACCACTGATATTTGCATACGACATGAGTTAGGAAAAAAAACAACAGTTAAAAATTGCATGGATATTATGACTGCTTTAAAGGAATATAATTATTTTTCTGAATAAGATAACCATTATTGTAATGTAGCATACAGTGATGACTTATAATCAACAGCAAGTGTTAATGTAATGTTTATCATCTTTCATTGTGGAAAAGTGAATATTTTATTATAATTCAAGTTACAGGCAAAATAATGAAAGACCTTGAGGCCTTTCCCAAATGGGAAAGTACTCCCAAATACTGGAGTATTACAAATGTCTCCAGTACTTAGTACACTGGTAGGAAAAAGCAAGTTTTACCTTCTAGTGTATAAGAGGATACAGTAATGCAGATGTGTTTTTGAAATAAACAATGAAGAAAATGGACATGAGATCAAGCGTGCAAAATTAAAATGGATTTGCTTTTTCTCTTAAAATTATTGAACCAGAACTATTAAGATGGAATTCACTATGCATGCTACATAAAGTGGTACCACTTATCAGAGAATCAGGGTGAGAATTAGCTAAGGGCTGCAAACCTACATTCTTAGAAGTTATGCCGGCAATTCATCTTGCACACTCTTCAGTCTCCACGTGAAGACTTCACTTTACTTGTCCAAGAATTCACATGTTCTTGATGGCAGAACAAACATCAAGCTTGCTGAAGTATTCAGGGGTAAAATGTCATGATATTGCCAATTTATTTTAAAGGGTAGGAAAAGTAAAAATATAAACTATACGTATGTAAATACATATAGTTATTTTCAGAGAGAGAAAAAGCAAATATTGAAAAATGTTAACCATTATTGAATCTAAGAAGAAGGTGTATGGTTGTTCTTGAACTACTCTTTCAAATTTCTGAATGTTTAAAGTTTTTCATAATAAAAATTTATAGAAAAAAAGGGAAATGTATAATTTATTCAGTCACTTAATGTTGGTGAAAATATTTATAGTAACTCCAGAAACCTCTGAAATCACATCCAAGCTTGTGAGTAGGATTTAGCGTGTTTTTCTGAGTTTATGGTTTAGTGAAGCCACTCCTCTAAAATTATAGATGAAGAAGGAAGTGAAACTCAGAACTGCCCTACCCACTGCAATTCTTTTGATACTGAGTATATTACCCTCCAGAGGTATGACTTGTATGCTAAAGGTTAGAGTGGTGTCCTACTTCTGGGATTACCAGGCCCACTCTCAATAAGACTATTCCTCTTTCTGTGGTTGACTAGAAACTGAAGGGTCACAGTGTGAGGATCAAAGCGAAGAGCTTCTGTAGAGAACAGGTTTTGTACAGCCATCAGACCAATGAGATTGCAAAAATAGGAACAGGCTTCTAAATAAACCTGACTTCAAGAGTAAAATTTCATTTATCAAAATAGATGACAAGGTGGGCTTATTTATGAAGTGAAAAAAAAAGGAATCAGGGTTTCTCCTGGAATAGTCATAGGTGTTCACATGTTTTATAAATATATATATATTTTCTTATGTGTGTTATGCATGTTTCCATTTCAGTAATTTGAAGCAACAGGTTCATCTCGGATTGTCTTTCCTCTCTCCCTGAAGGGGTTTCTGTCATCATCTTTCTCCTTCAGTTCCCATTACTTCTATCTCAGCCTTCACACTTGCAGTGTGGCTCTGGGTAGAGGATCACCCTTTGCATGCCCCTGGGTTTCCACCTCTGCACAATGAAGAGGAAGGCTAAGCTACCTCACAATCCTTGTGGATCTGGTCCCTGTGGATTCATCAGCTTCATTCTCATTTGCAGCAATTGTCTTGTGTACTCTCCTCATCCCCTGGAAACCCATTGCTGTTCATGATCTCTCCAATCAATAATTCAAACACCCCTTCTCTGAAACAAGAATAGGGATATCTTCCTTTCTTCCTTCCTTCCTTCCTTCCTTCCTTCCTTCCTTCCTTCCTTCCTTCCTTCCTTCCTTCCTTCCTTCCTTCCTTTCTCTTTCCTTCTTCTCTCCCCTTCTCTCTCCCTCTCTTTCTCTTTTATTCTCATCTCTTCTCTTCTTTCTTTCTTTCTTTCCTACAAACTTCCATTTCTGCAAGTCCAACAAATGCCCTCAGATTGTATCATTCACACTTATGAGTTCCTAATATTAGTCCTTATGCAATTAGTCCTTACATAATTGACCTATTAAGCTCTTCACAACGGCCTCCCCTCTGCACCTGCTTTACCCATCATAGTTCTACCTTCCAAAAGATTCTTCAAACATGCTTAATAAATTCTGGTTCCTTTTTTTCCTAGGAATACAAGTTTGTGTCAGGTGAAATGTCTAATGTGCACTGCTGGACATAACTATATTCTTTATTGAGTCCCTTCGGTATAGCCCCATGATTTCCCAGTTGCTAAAAATTTCCATCTACCCGACCATAAGCATCTGATTCTAAATGCATGGTTAAAGCATGATTAGCCAGACACAGGAACACCTGCACATAACTTCCTAAAGCACCTTCTGGTTGACAGGTATGGTATATGTTCATCTGCTGCTGCTATTAATAGAAGCACTTCATACTTACTAAGCTATTATTGAGGATGAAGTAGATTAAGATTTATGGCATCTGAGTGGTAAACACATGACACAGGGCTTTTACAGCAGGCTGGGTGGCATGCAGTTTTATATAGCACCACACCTCAAATGCTTAGCAGAGCAGCCTGCTTTAAGGGCACTCTCTAAGCAAAAGGCAATTCAAATGTTTGAACGACTCTTCCAAATTGACCTTCCACTGCAGCCGAATTAACCTTGGGGGATGAGTAGACAGGTAGCACAATGTACCAGGGGAAAAGCACTGAGAAGGTAAGCAGAGGATGCAAGGGAACCCACAGTTGCCCACTGATTAGGTAGATGAGTCATCTTTTCCCTCAATGCCTCTGTTCCCCCATGAAGTTCAGAGATAAGAACAACTGCCTCCTATTTGCCTTGTGAGGTTGTTTTGAAAACTACAGGTAAATGTTGACCAAGTACTTGGAACTCCAAATACTTGCACATTTGCTAATATGCAAATATAAATGGAATGCTAAATCATTATGGGCACTTTGAACTTTAGGCCTTCCATAGACGGACAGAGGTGTGTCTTATTGATAAAACCATTATTACATGATGATCTAATTAGTAATTAGAGAGCCATTAGATATAAAGCTTCAACTAAGCTGTATTGAAACTGCCCCATAGGCAGAAAGCAAGAGCCCTGGAGAAGAGCATGCTGAGGATTGTAAATTTTTTATGAACTGTACCTGTTCAGAGTGTTAAAGGGCCAGCAACTAGGTATAGGAGGTGTGCCGTTTTGTGTGGTGGACCCCAGAAAAGTCAAGTCCTTTAATCCTCATTCAATATTGCTGGGTGAGAGTATTTTGATTGTTCCCATGGAGATGTGACCCACCCAATTGTGGGTGGTAACTTTTGATTAGATGATTTCCATGGAGGTGTGTCTCCACCCATTGATGGTGGAGTTGCTTACTGGAATCCTTTAAAAGAGGAAACATTGTGGAGAGAGTCCATTTTGTAGAGACATGAGAAAGCCAGCAGATGCCGCCGTGTTCACCATGTGCCCATCCAGCTGAGAGAGAAACACCAAATGTCACCAGACTTCTTGAACCAAGGTATCTTTCCCTGGATGCCTTAGGTTGGATATTTCTATAGACTTGCTTTAATTGGGACATTTTCTTGGCCATAGAACTATAAAATAGCAACTTATTAAATTCCCCTTTTAAAAAGCCATTCCATTTCTGGTATATTGCATTCTGGCAACTAGCAAAGTAGAACAGGAGGAGCCTGGGAATTGGACCGGGGCAGTGTGCAGCAGCTGGCCATTGCCTAAATGTCTGCTTTGGGGATGTTACCAACTCTCAAGTAAAGACAGCCCAGCACTGAGGGCAATAGGCACACCCAAATGAAATCTCCAAATAGATCTTGATCTTTCTAGAGCATAAATAAAATAAACAACAAATAATCAAATGGAACTTGTGGAAAATGCTTAGAATAAGAGAAGAGGCTTTGTTCTCAAAATTCAGATAACTCACAGAATGCTGAAAACATTTCCTGAAAGAATCAGACCAAAATGCTTGTAAAGTTTCATACCCTCAAAAGAATTTTTAAAAAAATAAAAATAGAAATAAATAAATAAATAAATAAGAATTTAAAATAACTGACTGTTAGGTACTGAATCATGGCCCCCACAAAAGACTTAATCCATGTTCCTGTAGATATGGACCCGTTTGTAAATAGGACTTTTAAAAATGTGAAGATGTTATTATCAGTTAAGGTGTGGATTTATATGTGGAGAGGCTTTGAAGGTCCTTTTTAGATGAGGTCAAATTGAATCAGGGTGAACCTTAGTCTGTATGACTGGAGGCCTCATAAAGAGAGGAAATTTGGACATCGTCAGTCAGTAGAAGCCAAAGTCACTAGAAACCAGAGAGGGGTAAGAGATCACCACGTGACAGAGGCAAATACACAAGTCAAGCAACCCCTAGGACTGCAGCAAGTCAACACTTGAAAGCCACAGCCTTCGGGAGAAAGGATGACCTGTCAAGACCTTGATATTGGACTTCTAATCTCTGAAAATGGGAGAATAGATTCCCATTGTTTAAGCCAGCCAGTGTGTGGTATTTGTCATGGCAGCCTTGGCAAATTGACACTGACCTCTTTGATACAGTTTCAGGAAATCATAGAATAGGTTGAGACAGAAAGGTAACGGAATGAAAAGAAAAGGAAGATGGGTGAGATGAATTCTGAAATAGGAAATTAAAATTCATAATAGAGGCAATAGAGAACTGACAATGTGGTGTCATCTTTCTTGACAGAAAGACAGGGCAGTTTAGCAATAATACAACCCTTAAATATTTTCTATTCTATTTCCTTTCTAAAATTGTATTTCTAAAAACTTTAATTCAAAAAATAAGAGTAAAATTTGCAATAATGTACATATAGGTTGTTCATCAGAGCTTCTTATAATAGAAAAAAACCACACCAGAAAATATACTGAGTGTTGACTTAGGGAATTAGTTAAATAAATTATGGTATTGATTATAATATTAATATGAACACAATATCAACCATATTATGCAACTATTAAGCATGCAATATTAATATTTATTTAACACTGCAATACTGATTTAACATATACTATATTATATCAAGGAATATAAAGCAAGTTACAAAATAATGCACAGAGTAACATCCTAGTTTTAAAAAATATACAGTAATTAAAATTTATTTTACATAAAACAATTTCCTACAAATACATTTAGAAACCATCTAGATATTGCTATTTATCATGGTTGGCCAAACCCCAACCAAAACCATTCCAGCCAACCCTAAGAACACTTAGGGCTCTATCTGAAAACCAGATCTCTGAGAGGGGCCAGTATCAAATAGTCCCATTCCCCTATCCCATGGTATCGACACTCCTTTCCAACATGAAAAAGTTAGAATGGTCATAGTCCAAATCCACCTAAAGAGTTGGAGAGAGATCAAAGGTGATGGTGGAGTTATGCAGAGAAGGTAAGGTTTAATAAATGAGTATGAGTGCTGAATCAATTATATTGGTATTTCTTTTAGTCTCCAGTGTCTTGGAGCTGCTAGAAGGAAAAGCCTAAAATTTTGGAACTATAATCCATACTGAAATTTGAAATCTGTTCTATTACTAATTGTTGCAGTGTGCTTTTAAATTTGTTGCTTTATTGTGAATATGTTATTTTTCACAATAAAAAATTAAATTAAAAAATGATCAACACTTTTAGGCGGTTTTCTGACCGTTAAATATAATGCTCTGGAAAAATAAAGTGTTATGTCATTGTACCAGTTTGAAAGGCTTTATGTCCCCTAGAAAACCATGTTTTCATCCTAATCAATTTTGTGGACGGAACCATTTTTTTCTAATCCCTATTCAACACCATAGGTCGGAAACTTGATCAGGTTATCTCCACAGAGACGTGACCTAATCAATTGTGGGCATTAACTTTGATTAGATGGAGACATGTCTCCACCCATCCCATATGGGTCTTGATTAGTTTACTGGAATCCCATAAAAGAAGAAGGATTTTGGAGAAAACTTTAGAACGCTACAGAACGATAAAGCAGAGTGCCCACCAGCCAGCGACTTTGGGAGATTAAGAAGGAAAACAGGGCGGGCCGCGGTGGCTCAGCGGGCAAAGTGCTTGCCTGCTATGCCGGAGGACCTCGGTTCGATTCCCGGCCCCAGCCCATGTAACAAAAACGGAGAAACAGAATACAATAAAACAAGAAAATGTTTAAAGATGTTTCCCTTTCTTCCTTCCTTCCTTCCTTCTATCCTTCCTTCCTTCTCTCTGTCTTTCCTTTAAAAAAAAAAAAAAAAAAAAGAAGGAAAACACCTCCCAGGGAGCTTCATGGAACAAGAGGCTTGGAGAGAAAAACATCAGATCCTGCCATGTTTGCCATATGCCCTTCCAGCTGTGAGAGAAGCACCAAACGTCACCGGCCTTCTTGAGCCAAGGTATTTTTCCCTGGATGCTTTAGATTGGAAATTTCTATAGACTTGTTTTAATTGGGACATTTTCTTGGCCTTAGAACTGTAAACTAGCAACTTATTAAATTCCCCTTTTTAAAAGCCATTCCATTTCTGGTATATTGCATTCTGGCAGCTAGCCAACTAGAACAGTCATTTTGAAAGAAAACTCATCTAAATACTAATTTTACTGCAATACAAAATATTGAGAGGCACAATTGGTATTCAAATAGTATATAAAAGAGCATATATGTGTGACACATAGAAAAAAAGTCTGGAAAGATTGCACTGTCAACTCTTGTTGCATAGCAAATCACCCCTAAACTTAGAGACCTAAACAACAATGATTTTTTTAATTCACAGTTTTGCAGTGTGGCAATTTAAGCTGGATTCAGTTGAACAGTTCTTCTTGTTTTGGCTAGCTGGCTCACTCGTGTATCCATGCTCAGCAGCTAGGCTTACTGGAAACTGGCCGGTCCGGGATGGCCTTAGCTAGGACAGCTCATCTTTGCTCCATCTGATCTCTCATTTCCTAGTACCTTAACCTGAACTGGTTCCCTTGATGACCTCCTCAGGTCCTGAGGGTGAAAGTGAATCAAACAGGGCTACTAAGGCCTGGGTTCAGAACTGGCATATTATGCCTAAACATTTGTAGTCAAAATTAAATCAAGAGGCCAGCTGAGATCCAAAAGGAGGGATAATAGACTCCCCCTTTTGATATGAGGAGCTGCATGCCACATTGCAAAAGGGTATGGATACAGGGGAGGAAATTATTGTGACCACTTTTGAATTCAATCCACCACAAGAATATATACTAAAATGTTAGCCGTGCCTATTCAAGAGATGGAATCACAGATGTTTTTATTTTATTATTTAAATCTTTCAATACTAACAAAATTCTTTACAATTAGCACATATTAAGTTTATTACCAAATCACATTAGTTCCATCATAAAATTTTATTAGTTTTAAAAAGCATGATAACAAATTTTAACTCATATACACAATATATCCTCAAACATAAAAATGCAAGAGAAAGGTATAGAAAGGCTAGAAAGAAATTATGAAAATATTAGTCATCTGGGTATGGGGTTATGGGTATTTTATTTTATTTTATTTTTTATATATTTCAGGTGCAGCTTCATTCAGTGTTCCAACATAGTTACATTACACTTAGGTATTATTGTGCTGTCCATTTTTGAGTTTTTGTATCTAGTCCTGTTGCACAGTCTGTATCCCTTCAGCTCCAATTACCCATTATCTTACCCTCTTTCTAACTCCTGCTGGTCTCTGTTACCAATGATATATTCCAAGCTGATTCTCGAATGTCGGTTCACATCAGTGGGACCATACAGTATTTGTCCTTTAGTTTTTGGCTAGACTCACTCAGCATAATGTTCTCTAGGTCCATCCATGTTATTACATGCTTCATAAGTTTAGTCTGTCTTAAAGCTGCATAATATTCCATCGTACATATACGCCACAGTTTGTTTAGCCACTCGTCTGTTGATGGACATTTTGGCTGTTTCCATCTCTTTGCAATTGTAGATAATGCTGCTATAAACACTGGTGTGCAAATGTCCGTCTGTGTCTTTGCCCTTAAGTCCTTTGAGTAGATACCTAGCAGTGGTATTGCTGGGTCATAATCCATTCTGCCAGTCTATGTCTTTTGATTGGGAAATTCAGTCCATTAACTTTTAGTGTTATTACTGTTTGGATAATATTTTCCTCTACCATTTTGGCTTTTGTATTATATATATCATATCTGATTTTCCTTCTTTCTACACTTTACTCCATACCTCTCTCTTCTGTCTTTTCGTATCTGACTCTAGTGCTCCCTTTAGTATTTCTTGCAGAGCTGGTCTCTTGGTCACAAATTCTCTCAGTGACTTTTTGTCTGAGAATGTTTTAATTTCTCCCTCATTTTTGAAGGACAATTTTGCTGGATATAGAAGTCTTGGTTGGCAGTTTTTCTCTTTTAGTAATTTAAATATATCATCCCACTGTCTTCTAGCTTCCATGGTTTCTGCTGAGAAATCTACACATAGTCTTATTGGGTTTCCCTTGTATGTGACAGATTGTTTTTCTCTTGCTGCTTTCAAGATCCTCTCTTTCTCTTTGACCTCTGACATTCTAACTAGTAAGTGTCTTGGAGAACGCCTATTTGGGTCTATTCTCTTTGGGGTGCGCTGCACTTCTTGGATCTGCAAATTTAGGTCTTTCATAAGAGTTGGGAAATTTTCAGTGATAATTTCTTCCATTAGTTTTTCTCCTCCTTTTCCCTTCTCTTCTCCTTCTGGGACACCCACAACACGTATATTTGTGCGCTTCATATTGTCATTCAGTTTCCTGATCCCCTGCTCAAGTTTTTCCATTCTTTTCCCTATAGTTTCTGTTTCTGTTTGGAATTCAGACGTTCCATCCTCCAGTTCACTAATTGTAGCTTCTGTCTCTTTAGATCTACCATTGTAGGTACCCATTGTTTTTTCCATTTTTTCTTCTTTGTCCTTCACTCCCACAAGTTCTGTGATTTGTTTTTTCAGATTTTCTATTTCTTCTTTTTGTTCAGCCCATGTCTTCATGTCCTCCCTCAATTTATTGATTTGGTTTTTGAAGAGTTTTTCCATTTCTGTTTGTATATTCAGCATTAGTTGTCTCAGCTCCTGTATCTCATTTGAACTATTGGTTTGTTCCTTTGACTGGGCCATATCTTCAATTTTCCGAGCATCATCCATTATTTTCTGCTGGTGTCTGGGCATTTGATCAGATTTCCCTGGGTATGGGACCCGGCTGGTGAAAGGTTTTTCTGTGAAATCTCTGGGCTCTGTTTTTCTTTTCCTGGCCAGTAGGTGACGCTCGTGGCGCTCGTCTGTCTGCAGGTCCCACCAGTAAAAGATGCTGTGGCTCCTTTAACTTGCCAATCCAAATCTCGCAGTCCTCCCAGGAAACCGTGTGTGGAGAGGGGGTCGCCGGCTGCCGCGGCTTGGGGGAGTGCCGGTCCAAATTGCCCAGCTGGCCCGAGACGCCAAGCGTGGTGGGAGGGCCCTGCTATCCAACGTTCCCAGTCAGACCAGGGAGCCACATGCGTGCAGGGGACTCCAGTCGCCAGCCGCCCTGGCCAGGAAAACGCGCGCCCCTCAGGTATCTCACCGCAGCAGATACTCCCTGCCCATTCAGCCATTCCAGAATGGGGTAGGCTGTCTTCCTGGTCTCTGTCATGGCTCCGGGAGCTGTTTCGTACTGTTTCTGTTTCCCCAGTTGCTGTTCTGGAGGAGGAACCAAGACCCGTGCGTCTCACTAAGCCGCCATCTTCTCCGGAAGTCGGGTTATGGGTATTTTTGCATTTTATTAAACTTACTAATTTTTCCACAATTTGAAATTACATATATAATTAGGAAAGAAAGTATAAAAACTGGAAAATAAAAAAGGTTTTAGAAAAGAAGGCTTTAACATCCAAAAGATGGCCTAGAACCAATGATAATAGTATGCTTCTCACTGAGAACAATTAACTCAGTTCTCTGCATTTGAAATCTAATGCTAGGAAAACAATATTTGTGGAAAAACAATGATGAACTTGTTTGCCTACTTATAGAGAAGTATTCAGAAAATATCATTAATGTGGATTTGAGGGAAATTACAGTACAATTTCCACATCTTCTAACACAATTTAATAGAAACCCTATATTGTGGAGTTGTTAGGTACTACCTAGCTAATATCAAAATGTCTACTATATTGTCTTCTTATATTTATTTCCAATTGATTGGTACTCCAAGTGCAGAGGTGATTGCTTGGCAGAATGACCTTAGAGCAAGGCTAGGCTAGATGAAGCAAGAGAGGAAACTAGGGCAAAAATTTAAGAAGGCTTTCTTTTTTAAGGCCAACTCTGCACTTGCACAACCCTGGAAATGAATGCCTCCTTAAATCTTGCACCCTCGGTGCTTCTTATGGCTCACCATTGTCTCAGGCCCCCTGGAGTACCATTCTCATCTTTTTAACCAATAGTCTATTATGGTTCTCAAGCTGAGGGTACTGACAGCATATTAACTTAGGTTCCCAGAAAGAACCAAAACCAGAGGGCTAATGTATGGTGGTTACTTGACCAGGGAATACAATCCCAGGGGCAGGAGTAAGGCTCCAGGATGGTAGAGCAGAGAATGAAAGACTACCGATATGAAAATGAAGTATCAAGCCAGCTACCAGGTGCAACTGATTACTCAAACTATGAGATTATGCCACCAAGAACCCACATAATGGCCTCTCTCTCTAAGCCAACTCAGCGGGTGAACTCCGTGCCTTCCCCACTATGTGGGACATGACTTCTAGGAGTGTAAATTTCCCTGGCAACGTGGGACCTGACTCTCGGGGATGAGCCAGAATCATAGGACTGAGTAAGCCTTCTTGACCAAAACGGGGAAAGGAGAAATGAGACAAAATAAAGTCTCAGTGGCTGAGAGCTTTCAAACAGAGTCAGGAAGTCATCCCAGAGGTTATTTTTATGCACTATATAGAGATCCTTTTTCAGTTTATGGTATATTGGCATGGCTGGAGGGAAGTACCTGTAACTGTTGAACTGTGTTCCTGTAGCCTTGGTTCTTGAAGAAGACTGTACAACCATAGAGCTTTTACAACGTGACTGTGTGTTGTGAAAACCCGTGTCTGATGTTCCTTTTATCCAGCATATGGACAGATGAGTAAAAAATACTAATAACATAAAAATAAGGATAAAAAAATGAATAAATAATAAGGGAAGATAAAGGCAAAAACTGGGTAGAATGATACTATGGGTCAATGAGAGGGAGGAGTAAGGGTTATGGGATGTATGAGTTCTTTTTTTTTTCTTTTTCTTTTTCTGGAACGATGCAAATGTTTTAAAAATGATCATGGTGAAGAATACACAATTATGTGAAGACGTTGTGAGCCATTGATTGTATAATATGATTGGTTTGCCTATGTGTGGCTATTCCTCAATAAAGATATTGAAAAAAAATTAAAATATATATATATAAAGAAAAGAACCTACATAAACTGCTTCTCAGGATATCCTGGGGAAAGCAGGGGAGAAAGAGGGAGAAGTTATTCATAGAACTTTTGAAAGGTCTCCTTATGCAACACTAATTCCCCCACACTGCTAGGCTTTACTTTTGTGAGCAGCACTACCCTAAGACCCAGACAAGGGGACCATGCCTTGGGCTTTATATTTTGAAATTGTCCGACACATCACAAATCAGGCATCTCAAAAACACACATACATGCACACACAAGTATCAGTGAGCGTATCTGCCACTGGATCCTGTCATTTGCACTGGCACAGCCATGCTCTAAATATCTGCTCCTGTGACTAAGCTGCTCAGGCCCCCGGAGAACACTTCTTCACATCTCTTGCTCTGTATCTTTGGAACAAAAGGCAACTATGTTAAAACGCCGGGAAGATTTGTAGGCTGTTCTGCTGCCGACATTGGAGAACTATACTGTTTTGGAGTTCAGGGCAGATTTGAACAGATGTGCCTAGGTAAGAAAAAAAGACCCATTTGTTAACTTGTCACATTTTTCTCAGACAGCGTAAATGCAATAACATCCTCCATAGTGACAGATTTACCAACAGTGCCAAGCATGTTCTTTGTGTTGTAATTCATGGTTCTGGAGGAACTGACAAATTAATGTCGTATTTACAACAGTCATATAGGACGACTGAGGAACATTTTATAATTTTAAATGTCAGTAAATTCGTATTGTCTGTCAGGTCCCAAACCCCAACGTGATTTTGCCTTGTGAGGCAGTACCAGGACTCTGCAAACTACACTTCTATGTTGCTAGCTGCTCCTGGTTAGCTCTGAAATAGGGAAGGCTAGAGAGACAAGGGGGAAGGGACTTGCTTTGCTTTCCTGTTTATTGGATGTTCCCGTCAGCATTGCCTTCTCAATGGCCCTTCAATGTGACAGCAGCGGTTGTTTCCAATATTGAGTTTATTTTGTAGCGGCCCCAGAACTAGCACTTTTGTACCCCTGGGGAAACACTAGCACCAGGCAAGCAACTCCCCCTTCTCTAAAGTCTGTGTCCTTGACTCCCAGGGTCATAAACCTACCTAGCAACATGAGACATGACTCCCAGGGGTGTACCTAGCTCTGGCATCATAGGATTGAGAAAGGTTTCTTGACCAAAGAGGGGAAGGGAAATGAAACAAATTAAGGTTTCAGTTACTGAGAGGTTTCCAGTAGAGTCCAGAGATCATTCTGGAGGTTATTCTTATGCAGTATATGGATATTCCTTTTCAGTTTTTGGTGTATTCGAGTGGCTAGAGGGAAACACCTGAAACTGTTGAACTATAATTCAGTAGCCTTGATTCGTGAGGATGACTGTATAACTATATAGCTTTTACAGTGTAATTATGTGACTGTGAAAACCTTGTGACTGGCATTCCCTTTTTACAGTGGATAGACAAATGAGTAAGAAAATAAAGACAAAAAATAAATAAATAATGGGGAGTGGGGATGGGAATGGGAAGCTTTGGGTGTTCTTTTTTAGTCTTATTTTATTTTTAACTTATTTTTGCTTTTTTCGGAGTAATGAAAATGTTAAAAAAAGTCAACTGTGATGATGAATGCACAGCCATATAAGACTGAAACATTGATTGTACAATTTGGATGATTATATGGGATGTGAATACATAATATATCTCAATAAAGTTGCATTTAAAAAAAAGTATAGGTTGCACGGGTAGTTCAGTGGTAGAATGCTCCTTTCATGTGGGAGACCCGGGTTCGATTCCCAGACCATGTACCCACACCCCTGCAAAAAAAAAAGTTTATGTCCCATTTCTGCAGGGCCCCTCCAAGTTTCTACATCTTTTTTGCTCCCAACTCTAGGCATGGCAGCTTCTGCAGATACTATCTTAATGTCACCTCATGTTCCTTTTCCATTTTTTAGGCCTCTAATACCTGTTTAGCCAATTCCTTATATCCTAGAAGATAAAATAACTGCTGTGGTTGTTTTCCTAACTGGTCCACAAATGATACAGCAAGTCTGGATGTCGTAAGCATGAAATATAACAATTCTTTGCTATATTGTTATATTTCATGCTTACGACATCCAGACTTGCTGGACAATGAGGCTAGAATTGTGAGTGGTTTTATTTTGTAATGCTATTTCATAAGATTTATTTAAATTTTCAAAACATTTAATAAAATTCAATTTCATTTAAATATTTTTTATTTAAATTTTTGATGTAATTAATAGTGTTTGTATTTTAGTGTATCTTTTAAGACAGATATTACACTGAATATTTTCTTTCTTATCCTATCTTTGTGATTTCTAGTATCAAAATTATGCTGTTCTCTTAAATGAGTTAGGAAATGTTTCTTCTTCCTCTCCTACAAGAATTTTTGTAAGCTAAGAATTATTTATGCTTAAAATATTGAAATTATTTGGCAGGGAGTACATTTGGCTCAGTCTTCTTTTATGCATTAACTCATATTATGGTGTGAATAATTGCTCCAAATGTATTCATATGTATTTATGCATTCAGTTGTGCCTGCTCCATTAACCAAAAAGGCCCTTCTATGCCAATAGAATATTGCTGAAACTTGGGTTAAAAATTAATTTACCATAGATGTACAGGCTAATTCATGACTTTCAATTATAATATATTGATATATATGTTTATCCATTTGACACAGAATCTTGATTAATGTGGCTTTGTAGTAAGTTTTGAATTAGGAAGTATGAACCCTTGATATTTATTCATCTTTGTCATGATTGTTTTTAATTTAAATATGAATTTTAGACTGAGCTTGTTAATTTCTGCAAAGAATGCTCCAAATTTTATACGGCTAATGTTGGTTCTGGATTTCAATTTGGGTAGTATTGCCATCTTAATAATATTATTTTCTGATCCATGAACACCAGGTGTCTATCCATTTATTCTGGCCTTCAATTCCTTTCCAAAATATTTTGTAGATTTCACAGTATAAGCTTTCCAGATTTTATCAAATGTATTCTTAAATATTTAATTTTTGATGCTAATTTAATTGGAATTTTCTTAATTTCATTTCTGATTGCTCATTTCAAGTATATAAAAAAAAATTGTGTTTCATGTATTGATATTGCATTATGGTAGTTAGATTCAGGTATCAACTTGGCCAGGTCAGGGAACCTAGTTCTGTTGCTGTGGACATGAGCCAATGGCATATGAACCTCATCTGTTGCTGATTACATCTGAAATCAGCTAGGAGATACGCCTACTGCAATGAATGATGTTTGATTTAATTGGCTGGAAGCTTAAATGAGAGAGGTCAACGTAGCACAGCCCAAGCAGCTCAGCATACCTTATCTCAGCATTTGCAGCTCAGTCTAGGCCTTTGGAGATGCAGAAAGGAATCACCCCAGGGAAAGATGTTGGAACCCAAAGGCCTGGAGAGAAGGCCAGCAGAGATCTTCCTGTGCCTTCTCACGTAAGAAAGAACCTCAGTTGAAAGTTAGCTGGCTTTCCTCTGAAGAGCTATACGTTAACTAAATAAAGTCCCTTTTATTGAAAGTCCCTCCATCTCTGGTGTGTTGCATTCCAGCAGCTAGCAAACTAGAACAGATTTTACTGAGAAGTGGGGTACTGCTGTGGCTTGCAAACACCAGACATGTTCCCGGTGCCTGACCATGAAAAAAAAAAAAAAAAATTTACTGTGAACCCCAAGAGCCTTTGTTTATGAGGTTATACCCATTGACATTTACCACATTTGCAATTAAACTGAGAAATTTTTAAAATATTTAATTTATTTTAAAACAAAGATAACCCCATCACTTTTTTCCATTTTTTTAAAAATTTATTTATTAATTAAAAAATAAAGAAACAAAATAAAACAACATACATAATCAGTAATTCACAATATCATCACTTAGTTGCATATTCATCATTTCTTAGAACATTTGCATTAATTCAGAAAAAGAAATAAAAAGATAATAGAAAAAAGAAAAACCCCAACACTTTTTAATATAAAGTTTCCAAAACATTAAAAAAAAAAAGTGCCTTCCAAAATATAAAAAAATTAGAAGAATAGTATTGTTTTACATTTAGGCAAATGCCTTCAATGTATAGCTAATGGAAGAAAGCTGGAATCTCATATCTGTTTCTGCATTCGATTGGATATGACAACACAGTCTCTGTTGAAAGAAAATCCAGCTTCGTGGAGATCCCCCGGAGCCCTAGGAGTCCTGGAACTATGGTTTACATAATATCCTGTGTATGGCACAGGAGCTGGCCTTCTGTAAGACAAAGTGATGTCCAAACAGGCCAGTCACACAAGGGATCCCAAAGCAAGGGCTCTCGTGCTCCAAGCCATGTCCCTGGGCTTTCAGGGTTCCCCAAGTCCCTTTGTAAATTTTGGGCACGCCTGTGGACCAAATTTACTTGTACAATTATTTCTTCCTGGAACAGATATTAATCCTCAAGGCAGTACCAGTATCAACCCATAAAAAGGAGGAAAATGTTCTTCTAACTTTCTCAAATCACACAAATTCCCTTATCACCATGGAGTCAGCAGTTACAGATTGTTAGGCAGAGCAGGATTTCAGATTTAGTACTTTTCACCTCTGCACACCCTTATCACTTTCAAATTGTGCCCTTTGGACTTGCAACTCTATACCTCTGAAGAGCTTATAGTTTAGACAATGAACCGTTTATCTTACCATTCTGAATCCTCACTCAAGGGCATCTTTTCTCTTCAGTGCAAGGTGGTTGGAGTTACAAAGTGGAGTACCTGTTATCTGGGCTTTCAAAGAGTTCCACCCTTTTCCTTCTTATGGAGCAGCGTCCCACTTATCATGCCCAGCCCAGTAAAGCCACCATCCACCTTCCCCAACTACATCTCAAAGAAGTCTTGGGGGTGTGAGAAAATCCTATTTCTCCAGGTTACATCCCTTCAGTTTCCTAACTTCCACTGACTCTTGATCCCATTTTTGCCCCACCCTCTGCATCTTCTTTCCTCTTTCAGCACCCTTTCTCCGCAAAGAGCACGTTAACACACACAAAAAAAATATTTTAAGAAGTAAAAACGCAAAGTTCATAAGAATTTTAAGATAAAAACTCAAGTAATTTTTAAGCTTGTAGCAGGACATCTAGATACACTTCTTACACCAAGTCCCTCCTATCTCTGACGGCCATTTCTTCTGCCTTCTGCTTATGCATTTGTAGTGACAGGGAGCCCAGGACTTTTTTTTAATCAGACCATCAGCTTACTAAAATAGCATGAGAAATAGACATATCAAGCAGCCAAGTCATTCCCCAGACCATTGAATTTTCTTCTTGTGGGGCAACCACCTGGGAAACCAGAGTTCATTCTCAACAGTTTATTTGAAGGTGCAAAGTAAAGAGAACTAAGCATCCCGTAGCATCAAGCTCCGAAGGGTGGAATCAATCCTGGCATTCAGAACCTAAAGCCTTCCCTCCCAAGGGCAGGCACCGCTCTGGGCTTCCAGTTCATTCCAACCACCTCATTTTTCTACGTCCTTTTCTCCTCCCCAAACCCATTCCCATCTTCTTTCTTCAGATATGTTAATGAACCATTTTGCCTTTATGAATGCTCAAGCATTCTTTCTTTTCAAGGTCTCCAGGCGTATCTCTGATTTCTTCTGGCATGCTAATTATTAAGTTTAACTCTCAGAGGGCGGCTTTGTTTTCCAATGCTTAAGTGGTTTCTAAAGGTTAATCCAATATATCACATTCAGTGGGCTACGTAAATTTCTTTCCTCCGGTAAGAAGTAATTTGCCCTCAAGGAATACCACAAGACCTGTCTAATCCTTTCCCGTGATATTCCTTCAAGTGTTTGAATGAAAGTATCAAGTTTCTGTTTACTCTTACTCACCTTCAGGTATGAATATTTATAGCTCTATTTTCCAAACACATCACCATTTTTAATATCTTTGCCAAACATAATGGAAATGGCAATGTCCCTTAAATATATTGCAACCAGGATATAAAAATGTTTCTGGGCTGGACACATTCTGTCAAATTGCTTTATTTAAAATGTATAACAATTTATTAATAAATATTTTCATTTACTTGTTTTTTGGGTAATTTGTGGACAGAAATGATACCTCATTTTTGCTTTAATTATTGGTAAGGCAAAACACTTCCCCAATGTACCTGTTAAATTGTATCTTCCCTTTAAATATAAAACTACTTATAGTTCCAGATTGAGCAAATCAACTTCTAGTCAACTGATTCTGAAGAAATAGCCTACACTAGGTATTATAATGGTTTTCTAGAGTAATTAATAATATTGGAAAATTGGATCCAAAGTTTATTCCTTGGGGACTTATTATTTAAGAATAATAAATCAGTTTACCTGAACTTTTTGTGACTCCTAACAATGGCTGCACCCCAAGGGGGTATAACAGGTGGAGGACTCATGTATAATTTTAAGTGTAAAATGATAACAGCAACAACAAAGAAACCCTCAAGATACTAATTATGTGTACAGGTTAAAATTTTAAAGAAATGCAGTAAAAAGATTAAAAGGAGATTCATCAAAACGCTAATGGTGATGGTTATATTTGGACCATCAGACTGCAAGTGATATTTTTCTTCTTTAATTGCCTTCAAAATTTCCTGTAAAGGAGTTATATAACTTTTTCATTGGAAATAAAATTTTTTTAAAAAAAGCATATATTATACTAACACTTCTGAACTTACAAAATATATGCATCATTCAGAACTGAAAAAAAAAACTGTTCACTTTCATTAGAAAATCTTCATGATTTACTGTGAAAGTAGAGACATTTGAAGAGAAATTCCTCCTGTTTCCTTTCGTCACCTCGAAATGTCTCTGTGTATTGGATTGCCCTTTCCTATTGTCTTAGTGAAATATCCTGCCTGTTTTCCAAGAGTAACTCTTCTATTCTGCTATTGGTTGATTTATTTTCTTTCTGCCATAACTTTGCACCCTGTTAATATGGACTGTGTCTTGTGGATTTGCCTTTTCTATAATAGGGCCCTTCCCTGGTGGCTAATGATGTTCAACATCTTTTCATGTACTTGTTGGACATTTGTATGTCTTCTTTGGAGAAATGTCTATTCAATTTCTTTGTCCATTATACAAATTGGGTTTTTTTTTTTATTGCGTTGACAGAAGTCTTCGTATATATTTGATACAAATCTCTTATAAGATGTATGGGATTTGCAAACATTTTCTTGTATTCTGTGAGTTGTCTCTTCACTTTATGGTATCATTTTCAGCACAAAAGTTTTTCATTTGGGTGAAATCTAATTTATGTATTTTTTTGCTTCTGCTGTATGTACTTTTGACGTAGCATGTAAGAAGACCTTAACTACTCCAAGGTCATCAAGATTTACTCCTGTGTTTTCTTCTGAGAGTTTTATAGCTTTTTTTTTTTTTTCGAATTTTGATGCATTTTTGGAATTATAGATTCATTGTTTTAAAAAAATTGTGGAAACATATATAACATAACATTTCCTATTTTAACCACTGTCAAGTGTACAGTTTAGAGGTGTTAATCATATTCACAATGTTGTGCTAAGATCACCACCATTCATTACAAAAACTTTCCCACCACCCCAAACAGAAGCTGCGTACCCATTTTGTACATCTATGCACCTGATTCATTTTTTAAGTTAATTTTTGTATGTGTTGTGTGGTAGGGGTGTGCAAAGGCCACCCTGCCCCCTTATCTCTTTTAAAAGCAAGTCACTATATGCCACCACCTACATCACCTGGACAGACATTAAAAATCAGAGAATGTAAAACTCCCCTCCCCCAATCGCTGTTGGTAACCAACTCTTGACTCTGCTGAACCAAATCTCAGGAGAGTCTGTTGAAACCCCATTGTAACCAAATCTCCCAGGACCCTGTTAAACTATAAAAGCCACCCCTACCCCACCCTACCCCCTACCCCAACTCCCCCCCCCCCCCCCCCCCCCGCTTGGCACTTGCTCTCTTGCTTGGGTGGAGTGCTGATTTTCATTTCCCAATGGGCTGCCTTTGGGTAGAATTTCCTCCTGTTCTTAAGTCCCTAATTAAAACTCATGGCTAATTTTCTGCCTGGTGTGTCCTTTGGTCTCAGGTTTATTCTGAACTGGAATGGGGTCCAACATTACTCTTTTGCAAGTGACTGTCCAGTTGTCCCAGAACCATTTGTTGATTGCTTGAAAAGGCTATTCTTTCCCTCATTGAATTGTCTTGGCACCCTTGTTGAAATTAATTGACCATAACTATAAGAGTGTATTTTTGGACAGTCAGTTCTGTCCCGTTAGTCTATATGTCTATCCTTAGGCGAGTCCCACACTATCTTAATTATTGTAGCTTTGTAGTAAGGTTTTCAATCTGTAAATGTGAGTCCTCTTCCTGCCATTTTTGATCTTCGGGAAGTTACTTTGTTTCAGTTTTCATATTTTATGCAATGATGATAAAAAAGAGTACATCCCTGAAAATACACTATGTTCCCACACTCCTAGGGAAAAAAGAACAAACCTGTAGCTATGGAGAAAAGGAGTCAGCATTATCAGTTTTTAACCCATTTAATTAATCAAAG
The DNA here is from genome assembly GCF_023851605.1 of Tamandua tetradactyla. Lineage (NCBI taxonomy): Eukaryota > Metazoa > Chordata > Mammalia > Pilosa > Myrmecophagidae > Tamandua > Tamandua tetradactyla. The sequence goes on from NC_135335.1 coordinate 103,712,032, forward strand.
ACAAGTTACCATTGAGAACACACTTTTGCAAGCCAACCAATCGGTGCTATCCTCTCACTTCTAAAAGTCAGTCAGGAAAATGTTCACTCCACATGATGCTCTATAAAAAGAATTCCATTGTTGAGTAAGTTTAGGAAAGACTACTGTTCTAGTTTGCTACCTGTCAAAATGCAGTATACAAAAAAAAGAATGGCTTTTAAAAGGGAAATTTAATAAGTTTCTAGTTTACAGTGCTAAGGCTGAGAAAATGTCCCAATTAAACAAGTCTATAGAAATGTCCAATATAAAGCATCCAGGGAAAGATACCTTGGCTCAAGAAGGCCAATGAAGGTCAGGGTTTCTCTCTCAACCGAGAAGGCACATGGTGAACACAGTCACGGTTTCTCTCTCAGCTGGAAGGGCACATGGCGAATATGGTGGCCTCTACTGGCTTTCTCATGGCTCTACAAAAGGGACTTTCTCCAAACTGTTTCCTCTTTTAAAGGATTCCAGTAAGCAACTCCATCTTCAATGGATGGAGACACACCTATGTGGAAATCATCTAATCAAAAGTTACCACCCCTAATTGGGTGGGTCACATCTCCATGGAAACAATCAAAATGTTCCCACCCAGCAATATTGAATGAGGATTAAAGGACTTGGCTTTTCTGGGGTCCACCATAGGTTCAAACCAGCACAACTACATACTTTATTTCCTTCTTAGAAGCCCATGAGTCCATATCCTAGGTCTGATTCCCTAGGAAACAGACCGAGATGGAAATTTGTGTGCAAGTACTTACTGGGGAATGCTTTTGGGAATAATACTTGTAAGGGAGTGAGGGAAGCAGACTGTGTGGAATAAGTTTAACTGCAATGAACTTATCACAGAGCCCTCAGATGATCCCATATGGATTCCTCTGGAGCTGGAATAGCCCCTCAGCGATGTTCTGCATTGAGGCAAGAGAGACCAGGCTTCTCTAGTCATTGGACCAGGGGTGACGGGAAGAAACCATAAGCAATTCAGTTCCCTTCTACCGGGGCATCTTCCAGACAGGGATGTAACTGTGAGCATTCCAGCAACCAACACTTCCTTTCTCCAGCTGGAGGAATAAGCATCTCAGTCCTGAATAGGGGAATCTGGGCTCAGTGGCACACCAAGGTATCCTGTACATATTAATAATCCTGGGATATCCTGCAGTTAAAAAAAATGATTTAACTTTCTTTAACTCAGTATGCCCTCAATTTACTAGACCATGGAACCCTTTTTTTCATGAATCCCACTTTTTTCTCCCACAACACCTGTTAGTAGTCCTTGGAAACCTACTTTTGGGGACATTACTCAAATCCTTATTTCTCTGAGCTCAAATGCTGCACTCCCAAATGCACAATGGCAGGACTCTCTACACAATTTGGGGGGGTCCCGATGCGAAACCAAAATGTGGCATCCCTTGTTCAAAAACTACAAGGCATCAATGACAGAGTGTTGAACCAAGCATGGGGAGCCTTCTAAGCACAGGCCCTCTGTGACTACACAGGTCGCATGTCCACAAAGCCAGCCCTGACTGATGGATCCCCTCCTACTGTGTATTCTATCTCAATCCATGACATCATCATATACCCAGCTTCCTTGCTTATCTTTCTTGACTTTTCCTCTCCTTCAACCCTCAGATCCAGTAAAATCACCAAGTATTAAATTCTCCCACTTAAATATTTCTCAACGGCATCCACACCTCTTCATCCCTAACACCACCTTCCCTAATGCAGGCTACCATCATCCCTCATCTATGTAAGAATCAAACTAAATTTAGCTCTCACAAAGGTAACACAGGTGGGGAGAGGGGAGGGCCTCTGACACAAGCTTAGAACTGGTGCCAAATCCTTAATGACCAAGGTCATTAAAAATGTAAAACATAATCAAAGGGAGAATCTTCCGGGGGAAGTTCAAATTAGTTAGATTTCCCAGATAGACTGTAACCTCTGGAGTATCCAATCAGCAGAGAAACAGGGGAGGGACTGCGGGTCAGGCACAAGTATAAATAACCCTCTTGGCTTTCTATTATTTGGCAGGCCAACCACCATTTTGTGTTTGGCTGGGCAAGATCATGAGTAAATTCTTTCCTCCTCCACAATCAGATGAGCACTTGTTCTCCTTCAGGTACAGCGTTCTTTCTAACAATCTAGAAAACCGCTTCAGGCAACCACTGGCCACTCTGCCTCCAATCTCACACCTCCACAAAGGAAGCCTGGATTATATTTCTAAAAATGCAAATGCTATCACAGTTCTCCTCTTGCTTATAACTCCTCAGTGAGTCCCTTTGCTTTCAGAATAAAGTTCGAATACTTTAACTTGGCTTATAAGGCCCTCTATGATGTGGTCCCTGCTTACTTTTCCAGTCTTAATCCTCACATGGCTCCTTCCCTCCTCAAGGTCACTTTTTTTTTTTTGCACTTTTTAAAGAATGTTTTTTTATTGTGAAATATAGCATATATACAAATAAAAGGCAAAAAAAAGCAATAATTTTCAAAGTATACTTCAACAAGTAGTTACAGAACAAATCTCAGAGTTTGTTATGGGCTACCATTCTACCATCTCAGATTTTTCCTTCTAGCTGCTCCAAAACACTGGAGGCTATAAGTAATATTAATATAGTGTTTCAACAATTATACTCTTTTGTTAAATCCTGTTTTCTCTGTTATACTTCCTCCTTCTCCTTTGATCCTTCTCCCAATCTATAGGAATCTTTAGGAGTGTCCATTTTGACTTTTTCATGTTGAGAAGGGATGTAGACACTAAAGGACAGGGGGATGTAATTAGCTGATAATTTTGGAGAGGCTGATTCCTCTGGGTTTCAGGACTTATCTGGCACAGGAACCCTCTGGAAATTAGAGGTTCCAGGAAAGCAAACTTAGTTCATGAAACTTCTCAGTTCAAGCTCTAGGGGTTCTCAAGAGCCAACAGGAGTGATGTCAGTTGAGATTTAGTAAACTCTGGCAATCAGCACTATCTAACTGAAGCTTGCATAAGAGTAGCCTTCTGAACAGCCTCTTGACTCTATTTGATCTCTCTTAGCCACTGATGCCCTATTTTATTACACCTTTCCCCGCCTTTGGGAAGGAAGGCATTGTTGATCCAACAGTGTGAGGGCCAGAACTACCCTAGGAGCCATGCCCCACCTTGTCGAGGAGACCCTTACCCCTGAACACCATATATCATGTAGGGGGCAATGATTTTCTTGCAGAGTTGGGTAAGTGCACTGGGTTTTTTTTGTTTGTTTGTTTTTTTAATTTTTTTTATTAATCAAAAAAAAGAAAAGAAATTAACACAACATTTAGAAATCATTCCATTCTACACATGCACTCAGTAATTCTTAGTATCATCACATAGATGTATGATCATCATTTCTTAGTACGTTTGCATCGATTTAGGAAAAGAACTAGCAAAACAGCAGAAAAAGATATAGAATGTTACTATAGAGAAGAGAATTAAAATAATAATACTAATAAAATATATATATATATAAAAAGGAAAAAGAAAAAAACAAAAACAAAAGATACAAACACAAACAAACAAACAAAAAACCATATTTCAGGTGCAGCTTCATTCAGTGTTCCAACATAGTTACATTACACTTAGGTATTATTGTGCTGTCCATTCTTGAGTTTTTGTATCTAGTCCTGTTGCACAGTCTGTATCCCTTCAGCTCCAATTACCCACTATCTTACCCCGTTTCTAACTCCTGCTGGTCTCTGTTACCAATGATATATTCCAAGCTGATTCTCGAATGTCGGTTCACATCAGTGGGACCATACAATATTTGTCCTTTAGTTTTTGGCTAGACTCACTCAGCATATTGTTCTCTAGGTCCATCCATGTTATTACATGCTTCACAAGCTTAGTCCGTCTTAAAGCTGCATAATATTCCATCGTAGACATACGCCACAGTTTGTTTAGCCACCTGTCTGCCGATGGACATTTTGGCTGTTTCCATCTCTTTGCAATTGTAGATAATGCTGCTATAAACACTGGTGTGCAAATGTCCGTCCATGTCTTTGCCCTTAAGTCCTTTGAGTAGATACCCAGCAGTGGTATTGCTGGGTCGTAATCCATTCTGCCATTCTATGTCTTTTGATTGGGAAATTCAGTCCATTAACTTTTAGTGTTATTACTGTTTGGATAATATTTTCCTCTACCATTTTGGCTTTTGTATTATATATATCATATCTGATTTTCCTTCTTTCTACACTTTACTCCATACCTCTCTCTTCTGTCTTTTCGTATCTGATTCTAGTGCTCCCTTTAGTATTTCTTGCAGAGCTGGTCTCTTGGTCACAAATTCTCTCAGTGACTTTTTGTCTATAAATGTTTTAATTTCTCCTTCATTTTTGAAGGACAATTTTGCTGGATATAGGAGTCTTGGTTGGCAGTTTTTCTCTTTTAGTAATTTAAATATATCATCCCACTGTCTTCTAGCTTCCATGGTTTCTGCTGAGAAATCTACACATAGTCTTATTGGGTTTCCCTTGTATGTGACAGATTGTTTTTCTCTTGCTGCTTTCAAGATCCTCTCTTTCTCTTTGACCTCTGACATTCTAACTAGTAAGTGTCTTGGAGAACGCCTATTTGGGTCTATTCTCTTTGGGATGCACTGCACTTCTTGGATCTGCAAATTTAGGTCTTTCATAAGAGTTGGGAAATTTTCAGTGATAATTTCTTCCATTAGTTTTTCTCCTCCTTTTCCCTTCTCTTCTCCTTCTGGGACACCCACAACACGTATATTTGTGCGCTTCATATTGTCATTCAGTTCCCTGATCCCCTGCTCAAGTTTTTCCATTCTTTTCCCTATAATTTCTGTTTCTGTTTGGAATTCAGACGTTCCATCCTCCAGTTCACTAATTGTAGCTTCTGTCTCTTTAGCTCTACCATTGTAGGTATCCATTGTTTTTTCCATTTTTTCTTCTTTGTCCTTCACTCCCATAAGTTCTGTGATTTGTTTTTTCAGATTTTCTATTTCTTCTTTTTGTTGTTCAGCCCATGTCTTCTTCATGTCCTCCCTCAATTTATTGATTTGGTTTTTGAAGAGTTTTTCCATTTCTGTTTGTATATTCAGCATTAGTTGTCTCACTCCTGTATCTCATTTGAACTATTGGTTTGTTCCTTTGACTGGGCCATATCTTCAATTTTCCGAGCGTCATCCATTATTTTCTGCTGGTGTCTGGGCATTTGATCAGATTTCCCTGGGTGTGGGACCCAGCTGGTTGAAAGGTTTTTCTGTGAAATCTCTGGGCTCTGTTTTTCTTTTCCTGCCCAGTAGGTGGCGCTCCTGGCGCTCATCTGTCTGCGGGGCAATCGGCCCGGGAAACCGCGCGTGGAGGCGGGGGTCGCTGGCCGCCGCAGCTTGGGGGACTGCCGGTCCAAATTGCCCAGCTGGCCCGAGACGCCAAGTGTGGCAGGAGGGCCCCGCTATCCAACGTTCCCAGTCAGACCGGGGAACCACGTGCATGGAGGGGACCCCAGTCGCCAGCCGCCCCGGCCAGGAAAACGCGCGCCCCTCAGGTATCTCACCGCAGCAGATTCTCCCTGCCCGTTCAGCCGTTCCAGAATGGGGTACGCTGTCTTTTTGGTCTCTGTCGTGACTCCGGGAGCTGTTTTGTATTGTTTCTGTTTCTTTAGTTGCTTTTCTGGAGGAGGAACTAAGACCCGCGCGTCTTACTAAGCCGCCATCTTCTCCGGAAGTCCAAGGTCACTTTTTTAATACTCTGTCCTCATGTTTTATCAGCTAAGGTCAGACTTCATAAAAGCCAGGTCAGGTCACACAAGTAGGTTTCAAGGGAAATGGAAGCCACTGTCCAGCTGAGCCTGAATATCCTGGGCTAGTGAGCTGCCTCCACTGGATCCACTCCTCCTAGTGAGCCAGGTGCTGGGGCCCGTCCAGGTACTGATTAAAAGTACAGCCTGTGGAACCAGGCTGTCAAGTTACTTTGCTCTTTTCTGCCTCAGTTTCCCCATTTGTAAAAATGGGATACGTACCTACCTTAAATTAAAGGTTAAATGAGCCAAAGTGTGCAAACCACTGAGGACATCCCCCAACGAGCAGTAAGCCTGCCCTGAGCATTATTAATGCAGTTCAGCACTGCTTCTGTTTCTTCCTGATCTTGTCAACTCACTACTTAGCCACTATCCTTTCCCATACACGTAACTTCTGCTAATTCATGGCTTTGGCTGACTTGTGGCTTTTACTGTGTTATGGCAACTGCATATTGCCTTCCCTCTGTGTGAGGAGCCTTCTACTCCAATTTTATTCCAATTGCCAACTATTCATCTCTCGAAACTTTCCAAATTCCCCAAGAGAGAGGATCTAATTGGTCCAGAAAATTGCTGCTATCTCTCTGGGATAACCTATGACAGTGCACTGGGCCAAGAATCCAAGGTAAGCAGCATGACTGAAAACAACCACCTGGTACAGCTTCCATCTGTGGAGAGTTGGGGAAGGAGCCTCTCAGAAGGGGCCTGTGGGCAGAGCTTGCATTCTTGGTCAAAGGCTGTTCAGTTTATGTGTATTCACCCCACCTTTAAGATCTGGTCTTATCTTTGACTTTTATAAGTGCCTTACTCTCTAACGTCCAATTTTCATCTCTCCTTCTCCTCTTCCTCCCTATTATTTTGTATTGGAAAGCCATGCATTACCTTCGTTTTTCATATTCCAAGTCACTGTACATTTAGTTCTGTGAAAGTACTGCTTGCATTTCAGATAAAAAACATTCTAAAAATTGCGTCAGTAGTATATGAAATTTTCACCTGAATAGTGAAAAAGCACCTCCAAATTGCTGCTGCTCAGTTATTTCTCCATATCCTATGTTTCTTAAAAAGTAAAATTATTTTATTTGATAATATATTCTCAAAGAGTAGTTATGAAAAAGTCAGACAATTCCATATACCTCTAACATCTCATTGCAAATACATTAGCATTGGATCAACCATAGATGCTGCTATAGTAGCATGATGTGTGATGTACATATGGTTTTTTTTTTTATACAGAATAATGAAGTAAAATTTATATTTATTAAAATGTATGCAAAAAATTTAAAAACCTAGATATGTTATACAAAGCATAAAATAAAAATTATTTTCTTTAATGAAACGTGTGCCCTTGCCAGATCATAAATTCATTCCAGATTTGAATACCCAAGGACAATTAAAAAGCTTATTTAGTGCCCTGTCATGTCATTTAGTGACCATTACTGCCTTTTCCTGTATTTTTCTCCCCAATATTTATTATGAAAAATTTCAAAAGATAGAAAAGTTGAAAGAATTATCCAATTATCACCATATATTTAGCTATCCTCCTTTTAATGGAAACTTAGGTCATTTCCAATTTTACTATTATGAGTAAAACTGGCTATGAACATTCTAGTATGTCTTTTTTTTTTCCCCCATGGGCAGGCATGGGGAATCGAACCCGAATCTCCAGCATGGCAGGTGAGAACTCTGCCACTGAGCCACGATGGCCCGCCCTCTATTTGTCTTTTTTGTAGACATTTTATTGTATAAATACCTAAAAGTAGAATTGCAAGGTCATAGGGTAAATGTATGTTGGGTTTTATAAGTAGCTACCAGATCTTTTCCCAAAGCAGTGGCACAATTTTACATTCCATTCAACAATATATGAAGTTCTGGTTACTCCACATTGTTGTTTGTTTTGTTTTGTTTTTTATTTAAGGAGTAACACATAAAGTGCAAAAAAAAAAAACTTATCTTAAGTTGTCAGCTCAATATATTGAGTGAATATATTCACTCAACCATGAATCCACCACCCAGAGCAAGACAGAAAATATTTCTGATGTTCCATGAAGTTTGTACTTCCTTCCCAACAGGTAGTAACTATCATGACATTTATAGTAATCAATTATTTTATCTATTCTTGAACTTCATATAAATGACATTATAATTTTAGCCATTCTTCTGGGTACTCTTTTGTGTGGCTTCTTTCACTCAAAATAATATCTATCAAATTCATCTGTATCCTGCCCTAGAATGAGCTGAAATTTAGCATCAAGGGTTTGAGAAAGCCTTCTCGACCAAAAAGGGGAAGAGTGAAATGAGACAAAGTGTCAATGGCTGAGAGATTTCAAGCAGAGTCGAGGGGTTGTCCTGGAGGTTATTCTTACGCATTAAGTAGATATCATCTTGTTATTCAGGATGTAATGGAGAGGCTGGAGGGAACTGCCTGAGGGTGTATGGCTGTGTTCCAGTAGCCATGTTTCTTGAGGATGATTGAATAATGATACAACTGTCACAATGTGGCTGTGTGGTTGTGGAAACCTTGTGTCTGATGCTCCTTTTATCTACCTTGTCAAGAAACGAGTAGAATATATGGAATAAAAATAAATAATAGGGGGAACAACTGTTAAAATAGATTTAGTTTGAAATGCTAGTGATACATGAAAGTGAGGGGTAAGGGGTATGGTATGTATAATCTTTTTTTCTCTGTTAGTGTTTTGTTTCTTTTTCTGTTGTCTTTTTATTTTTTTTTATGAATTGATGCAAATGTTCTAAGAAATGATGAATATGCAACTATGTGACGATATTTAGAATTACTGAATATATATGTAGAACGGAATTTTAAAAAATTAAAAATTAAAAAAATGTAAATTTCAGTGGGAGAGGTAGGGAGGGAAGGAGTGGGGTAGAGATGAAACAAGATTGACCAAGAGTTTATAATAAAGTTTAATGATGAATGCAAGGAAAAAAAGAATTCATCTGTGTTCTGGCCAGTAATTTATTCTTTTTATTGCTGTGTAGCACTCCATTCTATCGATACATCATTACTTATTTGTCCATTTTCCCATTCATAAGCATTTGTGTTGTTTCTAACTTTTGGCTATCAAGAAAAAAAGCTGCTATGAACATTCTTGCTCGTACCTCTTTCTGGAGCTAGGCAATCATTCTTCTTTCATATCCACCGAAGGACAGCATTGCGGATGATATGGTAAGCATATGCTTAGTTTTAGAAATTGCTAGTTTTACAGGGTGATCCTACTATTTTCTAATACTATCTGCTCTGTATGAGAGTGTCAGCTGCTCCACAGTCTCACCAATGCTTCCTTTTATCACTTTTAGCCATTCTTGTGGGTGTGTAGTGATATCTCCTTATAGTTTAAATTTGCATTTTCCTGATAAGTACTGATGTGGAACATCTTTTTATATACTTACTAGCTGTTTGGATATCCTCTTTTGTGAAGTGCCTGTTTAAGACTTTTGCTCATTTTTTTTGTGTTTTTTTCTTGTTAATTTGAACAAATTCTTAAACTATTTTAATATAGCCTTTATCTTGTCTGTGTGTGCAATAATTTTGGGGGGCTCTATGATTTGCCTTTTTACTCTCCTAATTGTGCTTTTGAGGATTTCTGATGAAATCCTATATATCATCTTCCCTTTTTTTATGTTTGAATCACTGTACCTTAATTATGAATTTTTGCCAACCCAATTTCATGAATATCTTTGCTTATGTGGTTTGCTAGAAGCATTAGACTTTTATCTTTGACATTTAGATCTATGATTTGATCACAACTTGATCTTTGAGCATGGTGTGAGCCACAAGTCAAGGGTCTTTATTTCATGTGAATATCAAATTGTTCAAACACCATTTGTTGAAAAAAATCAGACTTTTCCCATTGAATTGCATTGGTGCTTTTGCCGTAAATCAAGTAGCCATTTATGTATGGGTCTATTTCTGGACTTTCTATACTATACCCTTCATCTATTTGTCTGTTATTATGCTGAAAGAAATAGGGAAAATGGCCTCTTCTCAGGAAACAAAATGGCTCAGATCTGCCTACCCAAACTCCCTCCAGTCCTGTTTGCTAAACCTCCCACATCCCGGTTCCTTGTTTAAGTCCCAAAAAGCACAAGTTAGCATTTCGCCTTCCTGTAGGCAGGTTCATTTCCATGAATCCAGGCATCCACGTCCACAAGTAGGCTGTAACTGTAACCTTGGCCCTTCCTAAGGAAGGGTCGTGTCTCTTTGTAATTGGATTAGCTTTTGTGCGCAAGACTCTAAACCCACAACTCCCAGCCAATGGGGAATGGGTGAGCAGGGGAGGGGGGCAATTGCTCAGGGTCCTATGTAATCTGTTACTGTGCAGAGCCAGCACACTAACCTGCTTCTTATCTAGTGGGTGCCTTTTCTCATGCGAAAGAAATAAAACAGTGCCATTTACAATGGCAATAATTGTCATGGTTGTTTTTACCCTATTGTGGGTAGGCCTTACCAGATTAAAGAAGATCCCCTTCTAGTTTGCAGAGAAGACATAGCTTTTTTTAAAAAAAAACTTCTTTGATTTTATATTTATAAAATATAAATTTTATATTTATAAAATATATTTATGCCTCTTTTCACTCACATTGAAAATACTGGTTCTTAATAATGTCAACCTATTTATTCATTTTTGGCTTTCTACTATGATATACATAAAATAGCTTCAATATTATGCTATCAATATAAGTAAAAATTAAGATTTATTTGCCATTCTTTTGCCCTTATAATTTATATCATAAGGATTTACAGTGAGAGCTTTATTTTCTAAAGAGAGTTGAAATCATTCGTTTCTCTTTATGGTTCTGTTACCAATTTGTTATAGTTTCATTTGTTTCATCCCTGATTAAAAAAGATTTAATGGCTTGACTGTATATATTGAGCAAATTGCAAACACCTTTGCCTGACCTGCAAAGCCTACTGCCTGAGGTGCAATTGTCACAAGTTTGTTATAAGACACAAAAGGACTAAGGTTGAGTTTTGAAAAAAATGTAAGATACAAAAGCAGAAATGATGGAAATCAGAGTCATGTATAGTTCTGTCTAGAAAGAGACATCAAATTTTCAGTCTCAAAGATGGCAGTGTAGGGAGGTATGGAATTTAGTTGGTCCTCTAGAGCAGCTACTAAATAACCAGGAACTGTCTGGAAAAATTGTTTGGGGGATGTGTGCAACTGGACACCCATGATATACCAGTCTGGAATGGGTGGAACAGCCAAGACCACAGCATGGAACTGTAAGTAAGCCCCTGAACTGTGGAGGTGGGTGCCCCTTCCCCACTGGCACAGCAGGCTGCTGGAGACAATTCCTGGTGGAAAAAAGAAACAGACTCTACTAGTAACAAGGGATGGTAGCACAACCAATTTCCAGTTGCAACTTTAATTAACACATCTGGACTGCTGAATAAAAGCTCCAAACACAGATAAACCAAGAGAAAGTAGGAAAGTAACGCTGTGGTCTCTCCCAGCAAAGAAGGGGCTGAAATAAAAAAAAAAAAAAAAAAAAAAAGGAGGCTTCTGCAGTCAGCTATGCTCCGAGTACTGGAGCTATGCACCTTAATATAACCAGGTACCAACTCTGGCTCTTGAACAGTGAAAATCTGGGGCTGGAGAGAGGCTCTGAAAAGGGAATTTATTTTATTTTGTTCTCTCTCTATTTTTTTCCTTTTCCCCCCCTCTTTTTTTAAAGTATTCTAAGTAACACATTAGAGAAAGCCTGAGGCATTTTCAATTGTTAGCACTGACCCAGGCAAGGGTGGAGTTAAGATAGGTCTAAGAGACAAAGTAGTAAGTGCAGTGAAGAAGAGAATTCCCTAAAAGGCATAGCTTCCCCAAAGGGGGTGGGGGACCCAGCTCATTGATGGCCCTCCTTCAAAGAATTCAGACCCCAGAGTCTGGGAATTGGAAATAGCATAAGTTTGCCTTCCACCTCAGCCTCTGTCTCCACCACACCCTGCCAGGCTGAAAATTAATGGCTCCATACTACTTTATGCTGGAGAGGAGCTGTGGACTGACAAGTGCCACTTACAGGCAGACAGGAAAAGAGTCTAGAGGCTGTACATGAAAGTCAGACAACCTGCTGGGTCTCATCCTCAGGAAAATTTGATGCTGCTTACACACTCCTCCTGAGACCTGGGCCTCCCTTGTTTGGGAAAATCTGATTGGGGGTTATGATATCTGGGGAAACCCTCCTCAAAAAAGTTTCCATATAGGAGGGTCAAGAACCAGAAAAACAAGAGCTGCAAAATTCTGAACAGTTAAATAGAAGCTATACTAGAGGTCAAGAATAAATTGAACTGAATACCAAAAAAAGGAATTTAGAGGACAAAGCCAATTAACAAGAAAACCCTAGGTAAAAGAGTGAAAAACAACCTCCAGAATAAACTAATCAAGGAAATCAGATGCTGAGATACCAGCAAAGAATTACAAGTCATACCAGGAAAAATGAAGAGTGACTCACTCAAAGGAACAAACCAACACTTCAAATGAAATACAGGAGTTGAAACAACTAGCTAATGTTCAATCAAACATGTGAAATCAAGTCAAAAATCAAATCAATGTGTTGAAGGAAAGAGATGACAAAATGGCAAAAGAGATGACAGATATAAAGAACACATTAAATGACCACAAAGGAGAATTCAAAAGCTTGAAAAAAATAAATAGTAGAACTTATGGGAATGAAAGGCACAATAGAAGAGATGGAAAACACAATGGAGACTTACAACAGCAGATTTGAAGAGGCAAAAGAAAAGATTAGTGAACTAGAGGACAAGTCATCTGAAATCCTATACACAAAAGAGTTGATGGGAAAAAAATGAATAGAGTCACAGGGAATTAAATGACTACATAAAAGTGCATGAATATGCATGTTATGGGTGTTCCAGATGGAGAAGAGAAGGGAAAAGTAGCAGAAAGAATAATGGTGGAATTATCACTGAAAAATTTCCAACTTTTATGAAAGACATAAAATTACAGATCCAGGAAGTGCAGCATACCCCAAACAGAACAGACTTACTCCAAGACACTTACTAATCATATTGTCAAATGTCAAAGACAAATAGTGAGAAGCAGCAAGAGAAAAGTGATTCATTATATACAAGGGAAGCTTGATACAACTATGTGCGGATTTCTCAGCAGAAACCATGGAGTAGAGAAGGCAGTAGTATGATATATTTAAGATACTGAAAGAGAAAAACAGTCAGCCAAGAATTCTATATCCAGGAAAACTGTCCTTCAAGACATGAGGGGGAGTTTAAAATCTTTTCAGACAATGAGAAGGTTTGTGCATAAGATACTGGCTGTATAAGAAACACTAAAGGGAGCACTACAGGTAGATAGGAAAAGACAGGAGAGAGAAGCCTGGACAAGAGTGTAGAAATGAAGACTATCAATAGAAAAGAAAAGATAGGAGAGAAAGGTCTGGATAAGAGTGTAGAAATGAAGACTATCAGTAAAGGTAAAAAGAGAAAAAAAAAGATATGATATATAAAATCCAAAAGACAAAATAATAGAAGAAAATACTGACTTTACAGTAATAACATTTAATAGTAAGCAATTAAACTCCCCAATTAAAAGACATGGAATGGCAGATTGGATTAAAAACAGGACCCATATATATGCTGTCTAAAAGAGACTCACTTTAGACCAAGGACAAAAACATATTGAAAGTGAAAGATTGGAAAAAGATACTTCATGCAAACAACAACTAGAAAACAGCAGGGATAGCTATACTAATATCTTACAAATTAGACTTCAAACATAAGACAATTAAAAGAGACAAAGAGGATGGGCCATGGAGGCTCAGCAGGCAGAATTCTTGCCTGCCAGGCCAGAGACTTGGGTTCAATTCCCAGTACCTGCCCATGCAAAACAAAAGAGAGAGAGAGAGAGAGAGAGAGAGAGAGAGAGAGAGACAAAGGACACTATACATTAGTAAAAGGAACAATTCATCAAGAAGACATAACAACAATAGACATGTTGGACTTTATTAAAAATTGTGCTTCAAAGTACAGCATCAAGAAACTGTAAAAAAAAAACCCACAGAATAGGAGAAATTATTTGCAAATCATATATTTGATAAGTGATCGGTATTCAGAATACATTAAGGACTTTTACAACTCAACAATAAAAAAGCCAATAGCCCAAATAAAAATGGATGAAGGCCATCTCTCAAAGCTAGCTCAGCAGGTAAACTCACTACACCCCCACCATATGGGATTCCCAGGGTGTAAATCTGCTTGGCAATGTAGGACATGACTTATGGGGATAATTGTGGACCTGGACTGTAGGATTGAGAAAGCCTTCTTGACTAAAAGGAAAGAGAAATTAAACAAAATAAAGTTTCAGTGGCTGAGAGATTTCAAATAGAGTCAAAGGTCATTCTGGAAGTTATTCTTATGTAGATATCCCTTTTTAGTTTTTAGTGAATTAGTATAGCTAGAAGGAAATATCTGAAACTGTAAAACTATATTCCAGTAGCCTTGATTCTAGAAGACAATTGTATAACTATATAGCTTTTACAGTGTAATCATGTGATTGCAAATGCCTTGTGGCTGACACTCCCTTTATCCAGTGTATGGACAAATGAGTAAAATAATAAGGACAAAAGTAAAATAAATAATGGGGGGAGGGGATAAGGGGCATGGGATGTCTTGGGTGTTCCTTTTCATTTTCATTTTTATCTTTATTAAATTAAGTTTTTTTTCTGCAGTATTAAAAATGTTCAAAAATTGATGTGATAATGAGTACACAACTATATGGTGATACTGTGAACCACTGATTGTACACTTTGGATGATTATGTGGTTGTTCTAGTTTGCTAGGAGCTGGAATGCAATATACCAGAAACAGAACGGCTTTTAAAAAGGGGAATTTAATGAATTGCTAGGTTACAGTTCTAAGGCCGAGAAAATGTCCCAATTAAAACAAGTCTATAGAAATGTTCAATCTAAGGCATCCAGGGAAAGATACCTTGGTTCAAGAAGGCCGATGAAGTTTGGAGTTTCTTTCTCAAGTGGAAGGGCACATGGAAAACACAGAGTTTCTCTCTCATCTGGAAAGGCACATGGTGAACATGGTCAGGGTTCTTCTCTCATCTGGAAGGGTGCATGGCGAGCATGACATCATCTGCTAGCTTCTTCTCCTGGTTTCCTGTTTCATGAAGCTCCCTGGGAGGCATTTTCCTTCTTCATCTCCAAAGGTAACTGGCTGGTGGACTCTGCTTCTCATGGCTATGTCACTCTGTTCTGCTCTCTCTGAATCTCTTATTCTCCAAAATGTTTCCTCTTTTAAAGGACTTCCGAAACAAGACCCACCCAAATGGGTGGAGACACAACTCTACCTAATCCAGCTTAACAACCACTCTTGATTAAATCACAATTTCAGGGAGGTGATCTAATTACAGTTTCAAACATTCAACACTGAATAGGGATTAGAAGAAATGGCTGCCTTTACAAAATGGGATTAGGATTAAAACATGTCTTTTCTAGAGGACATATCCTTTCAAACCAGCACAATGGTATATCAATATGTCTCAATAAACTTGCATTAAAAGACAGAACACATTCTGGTAAAACATATGAAAACTAATGTTCTAGTTTGCTAGCTGCTGGAATGCAGTATACCAGAAATGGAATGGCTTTTGAAAAGGGGAATTTAATAAGTTGCTAGTTTACAGTTCTAAGACTGAGAAAATGTCCCAAATACAAGTCTATAGAAATGTCCAATCAAAGGCATCCAGGGAAAGATACTTTGGTTCAACAAGGCCAATGAAGTTCAGGGTTTCTCTCTCAAGTGAGAAGGCATATGACGAACACAGCCACAGTTTCTCTCTCATCTGGAAGGGCACATGGTGAACATGGTCAGGGTTACTCTCTCATCTGGAAGGGCACATGGCAGACATGGCATCATCTGCTAGCTTCTCCTGGCTTCCAGTTTCATGAAGCTCCCTGGGAGGCATTTTCCTTCTTCCTCTCCAAAGGTCTCTGGCTCGTGGACTCTCTGCTTCATGGTGCTGCAGCATTCTCTGCTCTCTCTGAATCTCCAATTCTCCAAAGTGTTTTCTCTTTTATAGGACTCCAGAAACTTCTCAAGACCCACCCAAATGGGTGGAGACATGTTGTCACCTAATCCAGCTTAACAACCACTCTTGACTAAATCACATCATCCAGGGAGATGATCTGATTACAGTTTCAAACATACAGTATTGAATAGTTCTTTTTTTATGAAATGGGATTTTGATTAAAACATGACTTTTCTAGGGGACATACATCATTTCAAACCAGCACAACTAAGATGAAGGAAATTAGTCCAGGTTTCCAGAGATGAAAATGAATAAATAAATAAAACAGTTTACATGTGAAAAAAAGCGGAAGACATAGCAATCATGTTTATGGACTGAGCCAGAGTGCTCCAAAATACTCGAAGCAAACATGGAAGGGAGTAGACACCTGTACCATAATAGTTGTAGACTTCAATTCACTGCTATCATCAATGGATAGGACATCTAGGCAGACAATCGATAACGAACCAGAGAATAATATGATAAATTATTATCACAGAATAAAATGATATTGAATAATATGATATATGAACTAGACTTAACAGACATTTACAGAACATGACACCCCACAACAGCAGGATACACATTTTTCTCAAGTGCTTATGGATCATTTTCAAGGATAGACCTTTTGCTGGATCACAAAGCAAATTTCAATAAATAATTTTAAAAGATTCAATTATACAAAACACTACTCAGATCATAATAAATGAACTTGGAAATCAATAACCAGAAGAGAGATGGAAAATTCACAAATATATGAAGGCAAAGCAACACACTCTTAAACAACCAATGGATCAAGGATGAAATTACTAGAGAAATCACTAAATATCTCAAGACAAATGAACGTGAAAACACAACATAGCAAAACTTATGTGATGTAGTAAAGGTGGTGCTGAGAGGGAAATTTATTGTTCTAAAAAGAAGAAAGAGCAGAAATCAAGTAATTAACTGTTCATCTGGAAGAACTAGAGAAAGAACAGCAAACTAACCCCAAAACAAACAGAGCAAAAGAAATAATGAAGATTAGATCAGAAATAAATGAAATTGAGAATGTGAAAACAGAGAAAATCAACAAACCCAGGACCAGAACTAGTTTGGAGAACTGGATATCTATATCCAAAAGAATGAAAGAAGACACTTATCTCACACCCTACACAAAAATTAACTCAAAGTGGATCAAAGACCTAAACATTAGAACTAAGACTATGAAACTTTTGGAGGAAAATGTAAGGAGATATCTTGTAGATCTTGTGATAAGAAGTGGTTTCGTAGACCTTACACCCAAAGCAGGAGCAATGACAGAAAGAAATAGATAAGTGGGATCTTCTCAGAATTAAACACTTTTGAGTATCAAAGGGATTTATCAGGAAAGTAAAAAGGCAGCTTACACAATGGAGACAATATTTGGAAACCACATATCAGATAAGGGTTTAATGTCTAGAATGTATAAAGAGTTTCTACAATTTAACAACAAAAGACAACACAATTAAAAAATGAGCAAAAGACATGGACAGACATTTTTGAGAAAAGGAAATACAAGTGGCTTAAAAACAAATGAAAAGATGCTCAACCTCACCAGCTATTAAGGAAATGCAAATCAGAACCACAATGAGATAGCATCTCCCAACTACTAGAATGGGCATTATCAAAGAAACAGAACTACAGGTGTTGGAGAAGACATGGAGAAAGCGATACACTTATTCACTCTTAGGGGGAATGCAGAATGGTACAACTGCTATGGAAAGCAGTTGGTGGTCAGTTCCTCAGGAAGTTAAGTATACAATTGCTGCATGATCCAGCAATCCCATTACTAGGTATATATTCAAAGGAACTAAAGGCAGGGACACAAATGGACATTTGGACACTGATATTTATAGCGGCATTATTCATAATTGCTCAGATGTGGCTTCTCTCTCTATATATAAGCCCAACTCTACAAGGAAAATCATTACCCTCCCCACTACATGGGCCATGACATCCAGGGATGAAAGTTCCCCTGGCAACATGGGACATGACTTCAAGGGATGAGCCTTGCCCTGGCATCATGAGATGGATGTGTCCGTGACCAAAAGAAGGAAAAGAAATGTAACAAAATAAGGTATCAGTGGCTGAGAGCTCAAACAGAGTTGAGAGGTTCTTCTGGAGGCTCTATTTGAGGTCCTACAGAGGTTGCATGCACTAAGTTAACTTTTCAGAATCCTAAAACTTTCAGATGGTTCCTAGGCCAGATAAGTCTTGAAATCCAGAGGTACCAGTCTCTCCAAGAACGTCAACCAGTTCCATCCCCCTATCTCATATTGTCGACACCTTTTCAACATGAAAAAAGTTAGGATGGGCATAACCCAAACATCCTTAAAGATTGGGAGAAGGATCAAAGGAGAAGGAGGAGTTATAACAGAAAAGTTAGGATTTAACAAACGAGTATGACTATTAAATCATTATATTGACACTTCTTTTTAGTCTCCAGTGCCTTGTAGCAGCTAGAAGTAAAAACCTGAAATTGTGGAGCTATAACCCATACCAAACTTTGAAATCTGTTCTATAACTTCTTGTTAAAATGTACTTTGAAATGTATTGCTTTTTGCATATATGTAATATTTCACAATAGAAAAATGTTTTAAAAATGAACAGAAGGATGGTGCAATGATGGCTTAGTGGCAGAATTCTCACCTGTCATGTTGACCTGGGTTTGATTCCTAGAGCCTGCCCATGCAAAAAAAAAAACAACAGAAAAACTCACAAAATGTGGAGAGAGAGATGTACCTAGTCATTATTGGTAGGGAAGTAAAGAGGTGCAGCCTCTCTGGAGGGCAAAAGGTGGCTCCACAGGAGTCTAGGGGTGGAGTTGCCCTATGATTCCACAACCCGCTTGTTAGGTATATACTTGGAGGAACTGAGAGTTGAGACAGGAATGGGCATTTGCACACTGCTGTTTATGGCAGCAATGTTCAAGATTTGCAGTGGATGGAGGTGGCCTAAGGGTACACCAAATTGAGAAATAGAAGGGGGAACTGTGGTGTACACATACAATGTACTATTGAGTGGCTACCAAAAAAAGAATGAAGTTGTGAGACATGCAACTAGGTGAATGAAACTTGAGGACAGCATGTTGAGTGAAATAAGCCAGAAATGAAAAGTAAATATTATAACACCTCACTCAAAGGGACTTACTATAATATGCAAACTCGGAGAATTGAATTCAAGAGCATGGGTTATCAGGGGAAGGCCTATTGTAGTTCCTGTATTGTAAATCTTACAGCAGTCGCATCTCTTCCAGAGTTGTAACTTTTATTTCTAAATCCTGAGATGATGAACTCTGTGCATAACTTGGTTGTTCCCTGGAATTTTGGGTATCTGAGGTTCTGTGTCACCTGAGACTCAGAGCTAGAGTTCTGCAGCTATGAAAGTCAGCATTATGCCATACAACAGCATTACCCCATACAACAACCGTTGAAAACACTAAAAAAGTGATCAGATTTCAATTAGAGAAATGAGTGAAGTTGATCTGGGTAGGACTATGGTAAATGAGGCCAAAAGTTAAAGGATGATATTGACTGAACTTTAAAACTTCAACTTCTCTGTCAGACCAAAGAAAGAGATGGTTATTTGGTACAAATTTATATTTTTGGCAGCACATATCTAATTTAACTTCTATGGTCAGCTTATCCAAACATGATATTTACAGGCAACCTAGAATAGGGAGTGAGATCTTGTTGGTTTGTACAGATGGTGGTGTCATGCCCCAATAAATCCTAGTCAGATGTAATCTAGTCAGAAGATTAAAAAAGTATTTGCAAAGTCCCCTTGAGGGATTGGTGATAAAGGTGGAAATATTAAACTCCCCCACCTGGAGGAGACCTGATATTCTTGCAAGCAGTGGGGACTGCCAATTTGACGGGTCAGGCCCTTCATCTTGTGGCTTACCCTTATGAAACTTATTCCTGCAGAGGAGAAGCCAAGCTTTCTTATGATTATGCCTAAGAGTCACCCCTTTTTTTTGCTCAGATGTGGACTCTCTCTATAAGCCAAGTTCACAGGTGAACTCACTGCCTTCCCTCCTACATGGGACATGACTCCCAGGCCTGTAAATCTCACTAGAAACATGGGACTCCCTCAGATGAGTCCATACCAGCATCATGGCTTTGAGAAAGCCCTCTTGATTAAAGGGTAAAGAGAAATGAAACAAAATAAAGTTTCAGTGTCTCAGAGATTTCAGAGTCTAGAGGTTATCCTGGAGGTTATTCTTATGCAGTGTATAAATATTCCTTCTCAGTTTTTGGTGTATTCAAGTGGCTAGAGGGAAATACCTGAAACTATTGACCTGTAATCCAATAACCTCGACTGCTGAACATGACTGAATAACTATGGAGCTTTTAAGATGTGTTTGTGTGATTATGAAAACATTGTGACTGACACTCCCTTTATCTGGTGTGTGGACAGATGAGTAAGGCAAAAAGTAAATAAACAATAGTGGGGGGTGAGGGGATGGGATGTGGTATGTGGTCTTAAAAAAAATTCCCAGTGTCATGAGTTGGCATATGTTCTGGTTTGCAAGCTGCCAGACTGTGATATACTAGAAATGGGACAGCTTTTAAAAAGGGGAATTTAGAACTGCAAGTTTACTGTTCTAAAACAGTGAAAATGTCCATATTAAAGCAAGGCTATAGAAATGTCCAATCTAAGGCATCCAGGGAAAGATACCTGGGTTCAAGAAGGCCGATCATACTCAGGGTCTCTCTCAACTGGAACAGAATGTGGCGAACATGATGACATCTGCTACCTTTCTCTCCAGGCTTCTTGTTTCATGAAGCTCCCCCAGGGGCATTTTCCTTCTTCATCTCCAAAGGTTATTCTTATGCTGTGTGTGTTCTCATGGTTTTCATGGCTCGGTTGTAGCTCTGTCCAAAATGTTTCCTCTTTTAAAGGATTCCAGTAAAGTAATAAAGACCCACATAGGATGGGTGGAGTTACATCTCCCTTTAGTCAAAGGTTAATACTTACAATTGGGTGTCACAGCTCCATGGAGATAATCTAATCAAGCTTCCAAACTACAGTACTGAATAAGGATTAAAAGAAATGTCTGCCTCCATGAGATCAGGATTCAAACATGGCTTTTCTAGGGTATGTAATCCTTTCAAATTAGCACAGCATATAATCATCCAGAGTTAAGACTGATATCATAGAACAAAGACATATCTGCAAAATTCAGTCCTTGTCTGGTGGAGAAGTACCTCTTTAAAGATCTGAAGTCCCCTCCCACTGATACTAATAAAGCACCATTTTCTGACTCCAGCCCATGTTCCAGCTTTATTCCACACTATTGCTCTTGACAAACCCAGCCACAATGAACTATTTCTGTACTATTTTGCTCCCACGGATTTCCAACTGTGTCCAATTTGCCTCTGACACTTTAAGGTCATCCTGTGCAGCCATACACCAAACACCTGTTAGCCACAAATACCAAGCCCTCTTCAAGACTCATACACAACCCAAGGGCTTTGACCATGTTCTCTACTCTAGTTATTCTTTCTGCCCAAGGAGTATATCCCAATACTTTCTTGTAGAAATAATCTCTGGCTTCTCTGAATTAGCATACAATTTTACCTATAGCTTTCCTATGATACATTGCTTTCTATTTTCTGCTGAGGTTTTTCAAATATATGTCTTATCCTCTGAATAAACTTGAAGACTCCTGAAGTAATTTGGATGAGCCCAGTTTTGTATTCCCTTCATTTCTAGAATGATATCCTGAGTCATGCTGTCCTGATTTGAAATTATTATGTACTGTAGAAAAGCCATGTTTACTCTTGATCCAATCCTGTGGGGACAGACCTTTGTTTCGGGTGGGATTTTCCTCTGCATCTCCAAATGTCTGTGTCTAAGCTTTCTCTTGTTGGCACTCCAAGCATTTCTGTCAGCATTCCAAGTGACTCCAGATGTCTGCCTCTATGTTGGGTATTTTAAGGACTCCAGTAAACTAATCAAGACCCATCTTGAATGGGTGGAGTCACATCTTCATCTAATCAAAAGATAACACCCACAATTCAATGTGTCACATCTCCACGAAAGTAAGCTAATCCTTCTAGACTACCTGCTAATGAGAAATTTGTGAAGAGAAGAAGAGCCTCACCTCTATTTTTCCAAGAGTGCACACACTCCTGAGGTCCATAGCACAATACCAGCTGTGATGGTCAGGTTCTGGTGTCCACTTGGCCAAGTGAAGATGCCCAAGTGTCTGGTCAGGCAAGCACTGGCCTGACCATTGGTGCAAGGCTATTTCATGGCTGGTTGATAAACCGGAAGGCTGGTTTATTGAATCAGTCAGTTGATTGCTTTACTGTTTCCTCAGGATCTAAATGTTCAAATTAACTCATTCTTTTCTTTCATGTGAGTTTTAGGAGAAAACATCAGGATGAATAAAATAAAATAAACATCTGTTGATTCACTAAAAAAAAAGTAGTTTTCTAAACATAGCTAAAATTTTTGAGTCTTTATTTCCTGGCTTACATCTCTCCTCTTAGGCTGAGTTCATAATTCTATCAATTAATTTGTGCCTATTGCATGTATTTTCTTTATTCAGGGCACTAGTATAAATTCCATTAAATTTGTAAAACTTTAAGTTACATTGTTTCTTGTCCTTGCCGCCAGTACTTTCAGTAAGGAAGCACAATGCAAAATAATTCTATTTACTAACACATTTTTCTGCATGAAAAGGGCTAGAACAGCAACAAAGAAAGTTTGCAGGTAAAGTTGTCTATCTCAGGACAATTTCCAATATAAAATGGCATTCAGCTAGCCAACACTAAAATAACTTTTTACCAAGTTCCAGTCAAAATACCTAAAAAGAAAAAGATAAATGTTAAAATAAAAATAAAAGCTTAAATTGACAATTAACCTTCAGACAAGAGGAAAGTTCTACTAAGTATAAATCAGATGAAACTGTTTAGAAAAGTATAATCAGTTGCTCTCCCTTCCAAAACCTTTGGGCAAAAGGGCAAACCTGCAGGCAGGAAGACAGGTAGAAAAGCCCTTCTTCACTTAGCTCCGATTGAAAAAATACATAATAGACCTGTAGCAATGAGGAAACTCAGACAGACAGCCTTCCTCATGTGGGAGCTGTTTCTGAGGTTACCGGAGTGTTTGCTCCTAGTTCTCGTATCCTTCCATCTCTAAAAACATTTTAATTCCATGGCAGAAAACAAGGCAGGAACTGTGGTAATACTAGAGGTGTTATAATTCGCTAAGAAAACACTGCAGAGAACATTAAGACAGAAAGAACTGTAAAACAGTGAGCTCTGGCAATAGTAATGTTTCACAGATCCCACCAATCAAAAAAGAGTGACAGAGCCAGGCAATGGGAGCAGGAGAAGGTACCATTGTAGGCCAATAAAGCCTCATTAGATGAAAACCTATAAGAGACTGGGAACTGAGCAAGGAGTCACACATCAGCCTAGGTTCTGGCTACAGAACTGAAAAAGGAACACCTGAATGGAAAACCAAAGTGCAGAGGAGGGCTGGTAGACTAACTCTCTGACCAAAAGGGCCCTGATTTGTAGCATCTGACAGTTTCACAGAGTAAATATTCCCACTATGGCAGATCTTTACTATCAGCATCATTCAACCCCAACTTGGGAATCATGAGCATGTAGGATCCACCTCATTCCCAGCAATAATAAGTTGCTAGTTTACAGTTCTGAGGCTGAAAAAATGTCCCAATTAAAACAAGTCTATATGTGTCCAATTTAAGGCATCCAAGGAAAGATACTTTGGTTCAAGAAGGCCGATGAGGTTCAATGTTTCTCTCAGCTGGAAGGACCTGTGGCAAGCTTCATGGCATCTGCTGGCTTCTTATGGCTCTACAAAAGGGACTCTCTCCAAAGTGTCGCCTCTTCTAAAGGATTCAAGTAAGCAACTCCACCTTCAATGGTGGAGACACACCTCCATGGAAATCATCTAATCAAAAGTTACCACCCACAATTGGGTGGGTCACATCTTCATGGGAACAATCAAAATGATCCCACCTAGCAATATTGAATGAGGATTAAAGGACATGGCTTTTCTGGGGCCCACCACTGATTCAACCCAGCACACCCTGTGTTATAGTTTGCTAGCTGCTGGAATGCAATATATCAGAAATGGAATGACTTTTAAAAGGGGGGAATTATTAAGTTGCAAATTTACAATTCTAAAGCTGTGAAAATGTCCCAATTAAAGCAAGTCTAGGGCAGTGTGACAGTGGCTCAGTGGCAGAATTCTCACCTGCCATTCTGGAGACCTGGGTTTGATTCCTGGTGCCTGCTTAGGCAAACGAAAAAAACAAATTATCAATAAAGCAAGTCTATAATAATGTCCACATTAAGGCACCAACAAGAGGTTACCTTCACTCAAGAAAAGCTGATGAAGTTCAGGATTTCTCTCTCAACTGGAAAGGCACATGGCAAACATGGGGACATCTGCTAGCTTTCTCTCCAGGCTTCTTATTTCATGAAGCTACACCAGGAGTGTTTTCCTTCTTCATCTCCAAAGGTCTCTGGCTGCTATGGGCTCTGCAGCTTTCTGGCTCTGATTCTGGTGGTTCTCTCCCAAATGTTTCCTCTTTTAAAGGATTTCAGCAAACTAATCAAGACCCATCTGGAATGGGTGGAGTCATATCTCCCTCTAATCAAAGTTTATACCCTTGGGTGTGCAAGGATAGTTCAGTGGTAGAATTCTCACCTGCCATTTGGGAGACCTGAATTCAATTCTCAGTCCATGCACTTCCCCCTCCCAAAAAAAAAAACAAAAACAAACAAAAACTCAACAAATGGTGCTGCAGTGATGGGATATTCACATGGAAAAATAATGAAATGTGACCCCACCATATAACATACAAAAAAAAATTAATACCCACAAAATGGGCAAGTCACATCTCTGTGGAGATAATCTAACCAAGTTTCAAACATAAAGTGCTGAATGGGGATTAAAAGAAACACCTCTCTCACAAGATGGATCAGGATTAAAACATGACTTTTCTAGGGTACATAATCCTTTCAAACTGGCACACATTGCTCAGGCAGCTATTGAGACAGTTGTGCTTTGGACTGCTAAACTCCAAAACAAAGCTTACACACTTAAACCCTATACAAGTACAAAAACCTGTAACAAATACATTGATTTCTTGATTCAAGCCTTGTTGTCATTTTCACTTTTATCTCTTTGGATTAATGTAGGACTTATGTTTAGGGTCTTCTAATTGTTTTTTCCTAATTTAGAATGAGACAGGCCTCTGAGATGTGCGCATATGCATGTCGGTGTGGTAGAGAATATATAGAGAATGGGGGACCAGACTCCTTGAATTCCTCTCCAGGATTCCAGAATGCAATGGAGAGAGACCGGAACTGAAAATCTCAAACAAAAGTAGCCTGTCATCCACCTGTCTCATGGTATTCTCCTAAATTCATAGGTAGAGTCTTTCTTTTTATTTGTCAAAAAAGCCTGAGTGTTTAACATCCACATAGATAACCCATCTAACACCCTGGCTTCATGGTGGACTTGATCCACAGTGACCTTTATCCCATACCACCTACCTCCTTCATAGGCACACCTGGACCTTTGCACATCTTTTTGCTGATATTGTGAATTCACACATACACACACACATGCACATTTGATTTATTGAATTCCAGTAAGTGGCTCTCTGACCACAACCTTTTTGCTCTCACACATTTTACTCCTCCATTTGGCCTTTGATCTGTCCTAGCCCACCAAGGATTGCTCCCTTCGTTTTCCCCCTTCCTATCAAACTCTTTCTGTGTCCTTTCCTTTCTTTACTCAGCCTAGACTCCAGATTGTATAAGTTCAGTCATTTTCTTGTCAGTAATATTACCTCCTTTGTCCCTTTGCCTTCCCTCATACCCCAACTTTCATCCATCCACCTTCTCAGTCCCTGCATTTAAGCTGCTTTAGGGCAGCTGAGAAAATTGTGCAATAAGGTTCTCTAGTCCCAACTTACTCTTCCTCGTGGTTCAAATGTCCTTTGGTGAATGCATTTCAGATTTTTCTCCCGTTCCCCATGGGAGCTATTTCAAACTTCTACCACTTGCCTCAACTCCTCTATTCTTCCTTCGCCTCAGAAGATGACACTGTCTCCTACTGTTCAGTAGGCGGTCTCTTGTGCTGGTGTCTGGACACTTCCCACAAGCCTTTTTTGAGGAAGGTCAATCTCCCTCTGGAGGTCTTCACATTCTCCTTCAATTCTCCAAAAACCCTAAGGGTACCCCCAGGCCAAAAGAGAGTCAATCTGGTGTCCACACCCAGATAGAGATGGTCTGAAGTCCAATTAGGACCAGCTGCCATGGTTTCTTGCTGGCACACGTGTTATTGACACTTAGTCCTATAAGATCCAACATGTTAGATCATAACTCACTGTTTTATGCTCCCTTGATAATCCTATGTGGGCTGCCTTGAGTCTTCAAGGGAAGACAGTCACCCTCACACAGCATTAATCTCTCTCAAACCTACCCCCACCCTTGGGCTCTCAAAGTTACAGACCTAGAGCAGCAGGAAAAAAAAAAAAACAAAAAACCTAGGGCCCAAATTTCTTTGATTCAGTCTCCATTAAGATTATAGTTGAGCTAGAGGCACTATATGTTTCAACTACAGGAACCTTGAGCAGCTGAGCTGTTGACATAGGCATTTTAAGGTTACAAAACACTGAGCTAGCCATCTCAGCTTGTTATGGAGATAAGGATCAAAGTTGGACATATTACCAATCAGATATCTTAAGGACACTAAAAATGTAAACATTAGCCAGATGGGGTTGAAGGTCCCTTCTTGACAGATTTATGTTTCTTATCATCATGAAATGGATCCCTGGCTAGTTTGCATTCAAGAAATTCGCTAGTTACATCTTGATTTTTAACTACAATGAGTTGTTGTTATATAACCCTTAACTTAGAGACAGTGATGCCTGTTTTACTCATTTGTCTTAAGAAATTTTATCTCCTCAAGGTTTGTTACAGGAAATTCAATTTGAATGTATTCGACATTCTAACTGATCATATAGTAAATAACTTGAGTACATGGCTCAAGGTGTTTCTATTTTGCATTTTAATTTGAAATTTTCTTTATTTTTTTTTCCTTCATAGGTTATTCATTTCCTTATTTTAAATTATTACTTAATTGTACAATGCACAATTATGCACTGTAATCCATCAAACACTACAGAAAGTTATTTTCACTAATGTCAGTTCATATCAGTGAGACCATACAGTATTTGTCCTTTTGTTGTTGGCTAGTCTCACTCAGCATAATGTTCTCAAGGTCCATCCATGTTGTTACATACTTTATAACTTTATTCTGTCTTAACAGAAAGTTATTTTCAAGTTCACAGTCTCTTCCTACCTCTGAGGTACCTAGTGTCAATGTTAACAGTTTGGTTTTTGCACTCAATGTTTTCCTTCACGTTCGTCCACTTATGTACAAGCATAGCGTGTCAGTTGTTAAGCCATGTATTGTCTCTGTGCTCCAAAATTGCGATGCTGAGATGGTGACTGTAAACCACATTTCTCCTTTGGGCTCTAACTTCCCGTTAGGATCTTTGTTTGCTTCCTGTTTGCTAACGGATCCTAAGCCTGTCACTCCAGCAACGCTGTTTCACTCCTGCACCGGCAGTTACTGCCAGTAACAGGGTAACAGCAGCTGAATCCGGTTTGCAGTTTTTCAGACACTTGTAGAACCAGATTCATCACACCTTCCCTCAGACATCAGCCCCAGCTGGCCGGCACTCCTTCTCAATCTGGGTCCCAGGTATATGGGTTCCCTCCTCTTGAGTTCCAAAGCACCCACATAAACAGAACAGAACCCTCTTTTCACAAGTCTGGTTGTCAGCTCGACAGGTTCCCTCTTCTCTGTCCCTACATTTTAACAATCCAGTGTGTCTTCCATTCCCATCTTCTCCTCTTCAGCCCCAGCTTTAGGAGTGAGGGCTGCTTACTGGAGTTGTTACCACCATAACTTAGCTGTTCTCCAAGTTCCCTTTTATTAACCTAGTCAGCAACATGATACCTAGTTAACAATTATTTCATATTTAATTTTCTTCATTCAAATAAATAATATGGTTTCTCTCTTCTGATTGATCATTGACCAATACAGAAATATACATAGATTGCAATTTTTTCTTCTCCTTATTTATACATATATTTATTTATTTACAAAAATGGGATAATACCATGCCCATAACTCTACAAACTGCTTTTTTTTCATTTAATGTTTCATGTACATCTTTCCATATCAATACATATAAACTCTAACTCATTCTTCTCAATAAATGCTTAATATTTCATTAGTGAACATACTGTAATTTATTCAACTTTTCTCTGGTTGATGGACATGTAAGTTTTGCTAATTTTTGCTATTGCAAAAAAAAATGCCGTAATGAACATCCTTGTTCATATATGATTACATAACATGGTTGGTGGAATGAATATCCATGTGGGTGAATTCAATCTTCAGTCTCTTCTTACCTCCAAGAGGTCTGGGAGGTCAGACTGGCATAACAGGGCTCACAGGTCCAACCCCCAATCACATGATCTGTCTTTCTGGTATGGCCAACCCCCCACCCTAACTCCACAATATGGCTGGCCCCACCCTGTCATCTTCTTACCTTATGAACTGTCAGGTCTGGTGCCCAGGTCCACTACGAATAACAAAAAACACTCCTATCACAGGAAATTCCAAGGAAGTAGAGGTTACTCTCCAGAAGCCAGATAAGGCCAGACCTCGTTTTGGAGGTCAAATTCCTTACTGCGCTCACAAAATGTAGGGGAAAAATTGGAAGATGGATTTCTTTTCTTTTCTTTTTTTTTTAGTTATGCAAAATGCAAACAAATATCAAAGCAGTACTGATTTGAGACAATTTGTGCGTTTTAACATGTCAGTGTTTGTTAGGCTAGCAATTAAATGTAACATTTTTTGCTTTTAATTGAACAAATACTTATTTTCTTTTAAGCCCATCCTGGGCTCCCCAATCACAGAAACTACTTTTGCAGTTTTGCTGTACACAGAAGCTCTTTTCTATGCAGTATAAGTGAAGTGTTGCATCCCATTTGAACTCTACAAGTTTGGAAGCCAGATCTAAAGTCCCTGGAGGTTAGAGTAAAGGCCAGTTACTACATTCCTTCTTGGAGTACTTTGTTTAACCATGTGTAATTCTAGTTGCAAAAATGCAGCCATCAATTCTGGGCTTCTCTCTAAGGTGGGGTACCTTAGCTCTACCTAAAAGCATTAAAGAAAGTAAACTTTTCCTCATAGTTCTCCTTATGCCTAAATTTCTAAAATTTGCCAACCTTACTGGGGAAAGGGGGAATTTAGGATGGAAAGCCATGTTTCACACCCACTCTGGCAGTACAACATTCTGCTTCTGAAGAATTGTAGACTTTCATGTGTTTACAGAAACTTGAATGGGGAGAGTTAACCATAAACCATTTGGACTAAAAAGTGGCTTGAAACCTCTTCTAGCCAGCTCAGTCCCTTGTATTATGGAAATGCAGAAATACGCATTTCAGCCTCAGATCAAGATGCTCTTCTAGCTACAGTCCCAATTTAAACACTTTATCATGAAAAAATCTTCCATTTAAAATATACTGCGGCCTCTTGCTTTTCTCACCTCTGTCTTTATGAGAGTGCCCACATGTTCTCTCACATGTGTGCCTCATAAATCTTTTATCTGCTTACTCTAAGTGCTGTGCCCTCGAATTCTTCTCATAACATGGCAAATGTTTCAGTTTGTTAAAGCTGCTGGAATGCAAAATACCAGTAGTGGAACAACTTTTAAAAGGGGAATTTATTAAGTTGCAAGTTTATAGTTCCAAGGCTATGAAAATGTCCAAATTAAGGCACCAACAAGAAGTTACCTTACTCAAGAAAGGCTGATACCATCCAGAACACCTCTGTCAGTTGGGAAAGCACTTGGCTGGCACCTGCTGTGGTCTCTGGCTTCTGGTCACCTCTCTCAGCTGTGAAGACACATGGCGACATCTGTCAGCTTTCTCTCTTCATTTCAGAAGGCTTCACCGGGGATGTTTTCCTTCCGCATCTTCAAAGATCTCTAGCTGTGTGGGCTCTGTTGGCACTAAAGCTCTTTCCAAAATGATTCCCCCTTAAAGGACTCTACTAAGCAACCCCACTTGAATGGGTGGAGGCATGGAAACCACCTAATCAAAAGTTACCACCCACAATTGGGTGAGTCACATCTCCATGGAAACAATAAAAAAGTTCTCACCTAGCGATACTGAATGAGGATTAAAGAACATGGCTTTTGGGGGGTACACAATAGTTTCAAACTGACATAGCCAAGAACCTGGAAACCCAAATCTGGCAACATGTTTTTGGCAAGGCAGCTAGGAGTGAGTCCCCTTCTCTGACCATCTGAACTATTAAGCCACGGCTGTAGATGAGGAGGCTTAGCTGCATGCTATTACCTTTTCCTTCTCACTTGGCTCATTGCTATCCTCTCCTATGTCCTCATGCAACTCTGCATCTCTAGGAATCTAAGGGCTCTAATTTGGCTCCCCCAGGACATAAACTCAGTTCCCTCTGAGCCTCCAGCTCCCTCCTCATAGGTGGCAGGAGTCCAGCTCTATGCCGTGTAGATCCAGGGAAGCTCAGGGCAGCAGATGACACCACCCCTTGGGACCTGACTGGGAGCTCTCCTTGTCAAGCAGGAGTCCAGTGGGAGCCAAATCAAGTTCCACAACTCTCTTTCCCTCTCCCTTGGCTCTCTGAGACTTCCCCACACTCTCTCTTTCCCTCCCCTCTGAGTCCCCTCTTGCTGAATTTGTTCCTCTCTTCACCTCTTCAACAGAAGTCCTCTCCCCTGCTTCAGTTGGAATTTCCCTCTTTCTTCTCTACTGGCTTTCAATGCCTTCTAAGACAGTCCATCTTTTGTACCACAGGATTCTGGATTAAAGACTTTTATACCAAACAAGGTGTTCTCTTTAACATTCTAGGGAGTCACTGATGATTTATGCCCATGGAAATTAGGTACTTTCCAGTGGGAGTGTTTCCCCTCTAGACATAATTGTTTAGTCTCTATTGAGACCCTTGGTGAACATCCCAGGGACACCCAAGGGATTCCCAGGGAATGCTCTCCCTATGTTCCCAAGTGATTGGGCCAGGAGAGAGGACTCCTCAAGAGTGTTGCTTTAAATTTTTCTCCAGGCAGGGCCCAAGAAAGCCCCCGAAAGGGTAGGTCCAGGCATCTCTCAGGAACATTGTATGGGGCTGCAGTTCCCAACTCCTCGAGAATGTTGTCCTGGAATTCTTCCGGGCAAGTCCTGGGAGACCCCCAGAAGTGTAGGTCCAGACATTTCTCAGGAAAGGTGCATACAACTCTGCTGAGTTCACATCTAACCATTTGGAGGAGCCCCTGGTGACATCGATATGACAGGTAAGATTATGAATTTCTTAATTAGCAATAGAGCCACTGTCCTAAACTGCCACTCTGGACTCACCTTCACTCAGACTCGCCTAGTTATGGGAATCCATGGTAAAGCCAAAACCCAAACCTTCACTAAACCCTCTGCTTTGTAAGTTTGGAAGCATTCCATATCCCATCAATTTCTCTTTGTCCCTGAATGTCCTACCCCCTTCTAGGGAAGGATCTCCTTCATTCCCTGGGGGCCTCTTTAAGACTGGTAAACCCATCCAGGATTTACCCCCCTGTCTGCCCCGAGGGCCCTACCAGATCAAGGCCTCTTGGCATCACAAAGGAGATCCTTACACAAATGAGCCCCAGAAGCCCCCAACCTGGCTCCCTCTGGGATGACGACAGTGAGGGTGAGACCATTGAATAACCTCTGCCTGCATTCAAGTTCTCAATCCTAGATCTTAAAAATGCATTTTTTGGTCCCCCTCTTCTCGCTGATTTTCAATGCCATTTAAAATATTTACCTTTATTTAAATATTTACTCAAAACAATCAAATTCCCACCCAGCTGATTTAGTGCTGCCCCAAGGGTTTCATAATAATCCCCATATCTTTAAGAATGATTTAGCAGCAGACCTTACTGACCTCCAACTGCCCCAAAGCATCGTTTTGTAATATGTTAATTTTGTGAACTAACATATTGCTAATATGAAACTGAATTTTGTTTGTGGTTGTCATTGCTGACTGAATGGATACAGACTGTTATAAAAGGTTTATGAAAGTAAATTCTGTCATAGTCAATGCTAACAAATTTAATAAGTCTGTTTATAATATTACTTAAAAAAAAGTTTTGTGTATAACTGCGTATATATACAAAACTAGAATTTCATTTTCTTTATATTAAAATAATGCAGATTGTTGGTCTACTCTTTTTTTTTAATTGACAGAACATAACAACATACAAACACGAACATTCTTAACATGAGAACATTCCATTCTTTGTATAAAATCAATGACTCACAATATCATCACATAGTTGTATATTCATCACCATGATCATTTCTTAGAATATTTGCATCACTCCAGAAAAAGAAATAAAAAGAAAAGAGAAAAAATTCATACATACCATACCCCTTACTCCTCCCTCTCATTGACCACTATTATTTCCATATATTTTAACCTGTGTACCTCCTATTTTTTTTAACTTTTTTTTATTAATTAAAGAAAAAAAGAAATTAACACAACATTTAGAAATCATTCCTCCTATTTTTTTTTATATAACCCTTACCACTCCCTTTCATTGATCACAAGTATTTCAATCTACTCCATTTATTTTAATGTGTCCACCCTGAGTGGAACAACAGTCGCCTATCCAAAAGAAGATTTCTGAAGACAAGAGGCTAAATCAGAGATAGCCACTGTTTCATTTCCTTCTCATGAGAAAGGGCACCCACCAGATAAGTGGAAGCAAAGATTATAGAGGCTCCCTGACGCAACTGCCCCCTCCTACCGCTCACCCATCCCCCACTGGCTGGGAGTTGCGGGCTTATAGTCTTGAGCACAAAAGCTAATCCAGTTAGGAAGAGACACGACCCTCCCTTAGGAAGGTCCAAGGTTACAGTTAAAGCCCCCTTGTGGACTTGGATGAGGAAATGGACTGGCCTAGAGGAATGCGAAACTTAGCTTGTGCTTATCTGGACTTAAACAAGGAACCAGGGTGTGGGAGGCTGAATAAGCACATCTGAGCCATTTATTTTCCCTTTTTCTCTCACCCCTATTATTATTTTTTTTAATTTTTATTTATTTATTTTTATGCAATATGAACATTCTTTTTTTATCACAAAGTTGTGTATTCATCATCACGATCATTTCGTAGAACATTTGCATCAATTCAGAAAAATAAATAAAAAGAAATCAGAAAAAAATTCATACATACCATACCCCTTACTCCTCCCTCTCATTGACCTCTAGTATTTCCATATATTTTAACCTTTGTTCCCCTTATTTTTTTTCTATACCTCTTACCGCTCCCTTTCATTGATCACTAGCATTTCAATCCACTAAATTTGTTTTAACATTTGTTCCCCCTATTATTTATTTATTTTTAATCCATATGTTTTACTTGTCTGTCAATAAGGTAGATAAAAGGAGCATCAGACACAAGGCTTTCACAATCACACAGTCACATTGCGAAAGCTATATCATTATACAATCAAGTCTATTCTTAATGAAAAGTTATAAAAATTTTCTCTTAACCATCTGAGTACTCTGCCTAAATGTTTATGCTGACCTTCTCAACATAATTTGCAAAGAATTTGTTCTCTCACTTTGTAAAATTGAGGTGCTAAAATAGTTTTATATAAAGTGTTTAGGAAATATTACAATAATTAAAATAAATTTTCTATCCTTCTATTAATCTGTTAAACTAAAATTTCTCATATATTTAGAAATTGTACAAAATTCCTAAGCACTTAATATTTTCCCTGTCCATGTTATGTCCTAATGCTTACCCATATAATAACCAAATTTAGTTATTGGTTACACAACTTTACTGTAAGGCTTCTCTAAAAGTATACATGGTTAGCCATAAATCAGAAGTTCATCTTCAACAAAAGAACTTTAAAAGAGAAACAAGGCAAGTATACAAACTATATTCTACCTGTTAATTAAGCTAACCCTAGTAAATGTATAAAAGTAAAACAGAACAAAACTTCTGCTATAGCTTGTCACATATTTTATTTCCAAAAGTAGTTTAATTAGCCAAAAAACAAAGAAAGCAAAGTATGTGACAGTTGAACTAGAGGGAAGCCAACGCCTTGCCCCCAGGGACTTTAGCTCAAAAAAGCAGAACTAATTGCCCTCACCTGAGTTCTAGAACTAAGAAAGGGAAAAGTTATGCCTTTCTACTCCTCCATGCTTACACAGCAGTCGAGAGAATGAGGCTTTCTCCCAATTTAACACCGCTAAGAAATACGCAATTTCCTAAATGTTGCGCTCTTGCCAACAAAAACAGCATTAATTCATTGCCCTGGCCATCAAAAAATAATACTAACATCTCTCAAGGAAATAAAAAGCCTGACATGGCAGCCAAAGCCACACAGTCCAATCAATCAAGCCCCTTCTAAGTCTCATTCCTGCACCCCTTAAATTGCCACATGCACCCTCTTGTTCCCCAGTTTAGCAGGAATATGCTGCTTAGCTAAAATTCCCTCTTGGACCTGGAGGATGGTCATTTCCTTCCCTCTTCCCCAGTCTCACTAATGCCTCTCTTAGGCCCACTCCATTTTTTTTTTCATTTTCAATGAACTACATAATTAAAAGAAGAAATTATATAAATACATATAAAATATATATAAAATATAAATTATATAAAAAACATTTTTTATTGTTAAAC
The DNA here is from genome assembly GCF_023851605.1 of Tamandua tetradactyla. NCBI lineage: Eukaryota > Metazoa > Chordata > Mammalia > Pilosa > Myrmecophagidae > Tamandua > Tamandua tetradactyla. The sequence continues at coordinate 103,746,680 of NC_135335.1, forward strand.
ATAATATTTAGGGAAAGAAAAGAAAGAAAAAGCAATGATTTTCAAAGTACACTTCAACAAGTAGTTACAGAACAGATTTCAGAGCTTGTTAAGGATTACCATTCCACTATTTCAGATATTTTCTTCTAGCTGCTCTAAAACACTAGAAGCTAGAAGAAATATTTTGTGTGTGTGTGTGAAAAGTAACATATATACAAAAAAGCAGTAAGTTTCAAAGCACATCATAACAATTAGTTGTAGAACAGATTTCAGTTTGGTATGGGTTACAATTCCACAAATTTAGGTTTTTACTTCTAGCTGCTCTAAGATACTGGCACTAAAAGAAATATCAACATAATGATTCAGCAATCATACTCATTTGTTAAACTCTACCTTCTCTGAATAACTCTTTTGATCTTTCTCCCACTCTTTTTTTTTTACCGTATAATCATTCCATTCTTGTTATATAATCAATAACTCGCAATCTCATCACACAGTTGTATATGCATCATCATGATAATTTCTTAGAACATTTGCATCAATTCAGAAAAAGAAAACAGAAAAAAATTCATACATACCATACCCCTTACCCTTCCCTTTCACTGATCACTAGCATTTAATGTACTAAATTTATTTTAACATTTGTTCCCATCATTATTTATTTATTTTTAATCCATATGTGTTACTCCAAACATGACAACTTTATGAATTGGTTAAGTAAATTCATTCAACAAACTATTTATAAATCGTGGGGATTCTTGGATCCCTAACATCAAGGTAATACAAACATGATTCTGATATCAACCCTACTTTCAGAATACTCAGGGGCTCATGTCCATGGCCCCATAAATGTGATAATGAAGGCCTGGAGAAACCAGGTACCATTTTCACCTAACAAATTAACAAAGAGTAAAACAAACAAGAAGACATGGCTGAAATCAGTGTACTCTATGTTGCTGCTAAGAGTGGACCTGATTTCATTCTTTTTAGAAAACAGTTTGATGTTTTCTAGACTTAAGATATGTTTTAAGTAAAATAGTCACCCATTTGAACTAGTGATTTCCTTTCTGGAATTCTATAGAATCCAAAATTCCGGTTAAGATGTGTATACATATATTTTATCATATATGATAGGCTATTATACAGTCATTAAAATAATATTTGTAAGAGTATTTATAGCATATTTCATTTTTTATTTAGTATTTCGTTCATCAAATATTTTTTGTACTAGGTACTATGTTAAGAACTATGTACCCAAGATCCTTTGCCCTCCCATGTATACTCTGGTAGAGAGAACTTACGTTAACAACTAACACACTCCACATATTAAAAATGCAGTTACTAATTGTGATAGAGCCTTGAAGAAAAGGATCCAGGGCTATGAGACATACAGTATGATAGACCTCAGGCAGAAGGTCAGGAAAGATCCCTTTGAGCAAGTGGAAATTTTAGTAGAAAGCTAAAGAACAGATGGCAATTCTGGTTGCTCTAGAGAGAACTACTGGAGGGAGAAGAAACTAGAAGCTGGGAAGGCCCATTCTCTTCTATCCTCCTCTTGTTATACTTCTCACCAAGTTTGTTTCTGCCAGATTAGAAACCCTTCAAAACAAACTTCTCCTTGCCACAGGCCATGCTGCTATTCCCCATTCTCAAGCAGCCACCATCAACAGCACAGCCAGAGACTTCTATACTCCCACAAGTAGGGCCTATGACCCACTTACAGCTTGAAGCAATTACAGAAGATGGACCATCAGCCCTAATTCCTTTAAGATTAAGGGAAGTTCGAGGTCTCTGATGGGGAAATGATGTAGGGTTGGAATTAGGGTGGTGATTGGCTGAGCAAAGGGCAAACTCCCAAAAGAAGAAAAAGAGATCTCTAGAACAGCAGTACACAGCCCGTGTAATAGACCCTACCTGAGTGGGTCATCTATGGAGAGTGGTGGAGCCAGCAGACCTACCCACCCAAAGGCACTATCTACCACCAGGCACCACCCTGGAAAGAAGGGAGAGTAGGAGGAAGAGTGCCTCGCAAAGAAGGGGGAAGGGAAGAAAGTAAAGCTAATCTATAAAAGCAAATGACCCACGTTGCGTTTTGCTTCTCGCCTTTCTCACTTTTGTCCTTGTGAGAGTGTCTGTATGTTCTCACGTGTACCTCATAAATTTTCTATCTGCTTAAAAAAAAATACTGCATTTCTCTACTATTCTCATTACAACTAAACCGCACATCTAAGGCTCAAGAAGTATCCTCCAAACTGCAGACTTAAATTGCATGCAAAAAGGGTTCAGACACACCCAAATCAACAGGCCAAGCCCTTGATCTTTTTTTTTTTCATAGTTTATCTCTCCATTTATTTAGGACTTATCCATAGAAGTTATCCATAGAAGTAATCAAGAAAAAATGCCATTTACAATGAAGCATCAAATATCTAGGAATAAACCAAACCAAGGATGTAAAGGACTTGTACACAGAGAACTAAAAAATATCACTAAAAGAAATCAAAGAAGACCTGAATAAATGGAAAGACATTTTGTGTTCATGGGTTGGAAGGCTAAATGTTGTTGAGATGTCAGTTCTCCTGAAATTGATCTACAGATTCAATGCAATACCAATCAGAATTCCAAGAGATTACTTCACAGAAATGGAGAAGCTAAATATCAATTTTATTTGGAAAGACAAAGGGCCTTGGATAGTCAGAAACATCTTGAAAAAGAAGAATGATGTGGGAGGTATCACACTTTCTGACTTTAAAGCATATTATAAAGCCACTATAGTCAAAACAGCACAGTACTGGCATAAAGACAGATGCAGGGTTGAATTGAGAGGTCAAAAATACACCCTCAGATCTATGGTCAATTGACTTTAAAAAAATATTTTTGTTGACAAATCTTCACACACCTACAGTCCATACATTGTGTACAATCAATAGCTCGCAATATCATTCTATAGTTGTGTATTCAGTTCCATTATCATTTTTTTTAGAATATTTGCATCACTCCAGAAAAAGAAATAAAAAGAAAAAAGAAAAAACTCATTCATCCCATACCCTTACCTCCCCCTCTCATTGATCACTAGTATTTCCATCTACCCAAATTATTTTACACCTTATCCCCTTTCTTACTTATTTTTTATCCATATTTTTTAATCATCTGTCTATACCCTGGATAAAAGGAGCATCAGACACAAGGTTTACACAATCACACAGTCACATTGTAAAAGTTATATAGTTATACAGTCTTCTTCAAAAATTGAGGCTACTGGAACACAGTTCTACAGTTTCAGGTACTTCCCATTCAGCCACTCCAATATGCCATAAACTAAAAAGGGATATCTATATAATGCATAAGAATAATTTCCAGGATAACCTCTCTACTCTGAAATCTCTCGGCCACTGAAACTTCATTTGTCTCATTTCTCTCTTCTCCCTTTTGGTCAAAAAGTCTTTCTCAGTCCTATGATGTACATGAGGCAAACCCTGAGATCAAGGGCTCAGCCTATTGATTTGGTTATCCTCACTACTTGTGAGAATATAGAAATTCTCCAAATGGGGAAGCTGAACATTTCCTCCTTTCTCCTCAGTCCTCCAAGGGTACTTTGTAAATACTTTTTTATTCACTGTCCAAATTACTGTGGGATATATCAGGACATCACACTAACTTGGACAAACCAACAAGATCTCATGCCCTATTCAAGATTCCATGTACTTATGGTGTTCAACTAAACTTGGTCAATTGATTTTTGATAAGACTCTCAAGCCCACACAACTGGGGCAGAACAGTCTTTTCTATAAATGCTTTTGGGAGAATAGGATACCTATCCATAACCAAAAGAAGGAACAAGGATCCCTACCTCACACAGTATTCAAAAATTAACTCAAAATGAATCAAAGACCTAAATATAAGAACCTGTACTGTAAAAATCCTAGAAGAAAATGTAAGAAAACATCTTCAAGATCTCGTGATAGGTGGTAGTTTCTTAGACTTTACCTCTAAAGCACAAGCAATGAAAGAATAGTTTTAAATGGGAGCTCTTCAAAATTGAATACTTCAGTGTTCCAAAGGACTTTGTCAAAGGGTGAAAAGGCAACTGGCTCAACGGGAGAAAATATTTGGGCACCACCTATCTGACTAGAGTTTGATATCTACTATATATAAAGAAATCCTACAACTCAACAATAAAAAGAAAAACCTAATTTAAAAATGGGCAAAGGACATGAATAAAAATTCTCCAAAGAGGCACATGAAAAGATGCTTAGCTTCACTACTTATTAGGGAAATGCAAATCAGAATCACAATGAGACGTCATCTCACACCTACTAAATGACTGCTATTAAACAAACAGGTAACTACAAGTGTTGGAGAGGATGTACAGAAATTGAAACACTTATTCACTGCTGATGGTATTGTAAAATTGAATAGCTACTATGAAGGATGGTTTGGTAGTTCCCTAGGAAGCTAAGCATACAGTTGTCTTACTACCTGGCAGATCTGAGAGGGATGCAAACAGACATTTGCATGCTCATATTCAGAGCAGCATTTTTCACACTTGCCAAAAGATGGCAACAATCCAAGTGCTCATCAACAGATGAATAGATAAACAAATGCATTGTATACATGTGATGGAATATTATTCAGCTTATATACATGGAATATTATTCAGCAATAAGAAGGAATAAAGTCCTGGACATGTGATAACATGGATGAAACTTAAGAATGTTATGTTAAGTGAAATGTCAGACACAAAAGGACAAATGTTTTATGATCTCACTGATATGGATTAATTATAATATGAAAATTCATAAATATGAAATATAAACCACAGGTTACCAGGATATAGAATGAGGTTAAAGAATGGGGAACGGTTGCTTAATATGTGCAGAATGTTGAACTGGGGTGAACTGAAACATTTGGAAATGGACAGAGGTGATTGTAACACATTCTTGTGAGAACAATAAACAGTGCTGATTGGTGTGTGAATGTAGTGGAAAGGGGAAGTTTAGAGTTATATATGTCACCAGAAGGAAAGTTGGAGGTTAGCACATGGGTATATGTAACACAGTGAATCTTTGGTGGACAATGACATTGATTAACTGTACAAATATTAAAAAGTTCTTTCATGAACTACAGTAGATGTATGATACTATTATAAGGAGTTAACAATAGAGTTCCATGCATGAAAATGGTCTATAGCTTCATTTAATTCATCTTCATTTATGTCCTTTTAATAGAATTCAGTTTTTCCCCACAAGACTTTTGTGCATTCTTTGATAGTTTAATGCCTAGACACTTCATATTTTATTGTTATTATAAATAGTATCTCAATTTCTACCATATTTTTGCCTGGTTATTGGTGTATCAAGGAAATATATTGATTTTATTTAAATTTTGCATTGATCTTATTAGTTCTTCTGGGTTTTTGCTGTAAATGAAAATATCTTGTGCAAGTAAAGGAGATATTACTCCCAATCCCTATAAACATATTATTTCTTTTTTTTTCAATCTTATTTTATTGATTAGGTGCTATGGTGGTGGTGGTAGAAGGTGTTTTTATTTTGTTCTCAACAAAATATTAGGATTATCCAGAGAAACAGAACCAACAGGACATATATATACACACACACACACACACACACACACGCATGCAAATTATGAGATTTATTATTGAAATTGGCTCATGTGGCCACAGGGCTTGACAAGTCTTAATTCTGTTGGGCAGGCTACAAGTTGGAAACTTCAATGAAGGTTTTGATGAATTCCCCAGAAGAAACTCACAGGCTAAAGTAGAGATAAAAATCCTCTATCTTCTGTGAAGCTCTTGGTTTTCCCTTTAAGGCCTTCAACTGACTGTATGACACTTTTGTCATTACTGAAGACCATTTCATTTGTGGAGATATCATCGGTTATAGATACAATCAACTGACTAATGATTTAAATCCACAAAATATTCTTACAGTAACAATCAGGCCAGTACTTCCTTGACCAAACAATTGAACATCATCTCTGAACTTAACCATAACATCGCAAGGATGCATTCTGAAATTTCTCACTAATTATTGTGTTTGCTAAAGGTATTTGATAAATATATTTTGTCAAGTTAAAGGAGTTCTCTTTTGTTCATATTTTTAAAGAGTTTATTTGTTTTTAATCATATATACATGGTCAATTTTATCATAAGTTTTTCCTGACCTATTGAGATATTTGTGGGATTTTTCTTCTTTTGGGGTGAATGGGGTGAATCACGTGGAAAAAATTACCTGATGTGAAGCATGCTTGCATTTCCTGGGTTAAAATGTTATTTAAGATTTTTGCATCTGTGTTCATAAGTTGTATTGACCTATTTAGGGTGATCAACTATCCTGGGTTGTCAAGAACCATCCTTGGTTTATAAAACTGAGTGCCACACCCCAGGAAACCCTTCAGTCCTGGGCAAACCAGGGCAATCAGTCACCCTATCTATAATTATCTTTTCTTCTACTGCTTGTGGTAGTCAGAATAATGGCCCTCTAGAGGTGTCCACATCCTAATCCCCAGAACCAGTGAATATATTATGTTACATGGCAAGGAAGAATTAAATTGCAGGTAAAATGAAAGTTGTTAATCAACTGACCTTAAAATAAGGAGATTATTCTGGATTATCCATATGGGCCCAATGTAATCACAAGGGTCCTTCAATATGGAAGAAGGAAACAGAAGAGTTTCAGAGTGATGCTAGGTGAGAACGACTCCATCAGCAAATGCTGACTTTGAAGACGGACAGGACATGAGACAAGGAATGTAGCAGCCTGTCATACTAGAAAAGGTAAAGAAACAGATTGTCCCCTCTGGCCTCCAGAAAGGATTGCAGTCCTGCCAGCACCTTGATTTTAGCCCAGTGCACCTCATTTCAGACTTCTGACTTTCAGCATTGCATGATAATAATTGTATATTATTTTAAACCACTAAGTTTGAACTTATTTGTTACAGGAGCAATAGAAAATTAATACATTTATCTTTTTTAGTTCAGGTCTAATGTTATATTCATCTTATATTCAAATGAGTTAAATTGCTTCCCTCCCACCCAACTCCACTATTTGCAAAAAAATATATCTGAGTCAACTTGATAGTGAGTGACTGTGCTTCTTGGTAGCATTGGCAGTGTTATAGAAATCACAAGAATTGGTCTGTAGTGACATTATAATTTTATTATTTGCCTTTCTTGCTTTGATTTTCTCCTCTTTTCCTTCCCTTCTCCCTCTCATACCAATCACCCCTCCCCTTGTCCCAGGTAATCCTTGCTAACACACAAGTATTAATATGTTTCTTTCCATGTTTTTCTCCATGCTTATATTATCTTATAATCATACACATATATTGACATACATAGAGAGAGTGTTTTGTTTGTCTTACAAAAAATAGAATCATGTTATATAGTTTTCTACCTTGGCTTTTTTACTCAACATTTCCTTAGAATATGGTTCTAATTTACTTATTTTTAACTGTATAATATCCCATGATAAAAGCAGCATAATGTACTCAACATTCCTTTATTTATTTATTTCTATATTTCCAGGTTTTCACTACTCTAAACAAGGCCAAACACAACATTCTGACCACATGTTTTACATGTGGTTAATGTGATTTAGACAGAACAGGTACAAAGGTACGGGCCTGCAGAGAAAAGATTATGAATATATATATGAATTCATATATATATGAATGGATATACATATAAATTAATGAATATATACATTAACGATTGTTGGTAGATTCTTTTTCAGAGTATACAGATTCATGGTTCCACAACAATATGTGAAAAAAATTTTCTGCTAATTCCTATCAGCAATAGAGATGATTAATCTTTTAAAATATTTTTCCAATCAAATAACTGAAAAGTGGTATCTGATTGCTACTTTAATTTTGCATTTCACTGAGTATCAATGAATCAAAACATTTAAAAATATATTTATTGGTCAGTTTTTATACTCAGTTTTACAAATGTATCGCCAAACCTATTATTTGTCTATTAACTTCTCATCTCATTTATCTATGCTATCTTTTGCTATAAAAAGCCTTTATTTTTATATAGTCCCATAGGCTTACCTTGGTTTAGAAGGCCCTGTACATCCTTAGGTGGTTCCTGTAGAATCCTACATTTTCTTTCAAGATTATTCTTGTTCTACTCTTAACAATGATGCCTTCAATCTAACCACAATTTGTTTTTTATTATTATAAAATACAGGATTAAGTTTAGTTTCTTCCAGAAAGATAGCCAATTGCACCAATAATACTTACCAAATAATTCAGCCTTTTCTCATTCAATTGAACCTTTTCCATGTACTAAATTTTTATTCAAATTGTATTTTTTTCCTAAATTTTTCTATTCCATTTCTTCACTAGCGCCATGTGGATTTAGTTTTACATTAGCTTTACAGTGTTTCCCAATATCTGAGTGGGCAAGTTCTCTCACACTGTTGGTTTTTTTTCACTATTATAATATATTTAATTCTTCCATATAAATTTTAGGGTCTAATTACAAGAGGAAAAAGCATTTGTTGGTATTCTAATTGGAATTGCATTAAACTTATAAATTTATTGTAGGAAAATTGGTATTTTTTTTTGAACTACAAATAGTCTTTAAAAAGAAAAGGCTAAAGAAATCAAACAACATTCCAGAAAGAAGGACAATAAGACCTGGAAAAGACTGAAATGAAACTGAAAAACCCTACAAGTGTCCTTTTAGTCACTGCTTCAGGAGCTTCTGACACACTGTCTACAAAGACATGGGAGGGAACATCAGCTTTCAACTGCCAAGCTGCGAAGGCCATGGTCTGCTATAGAGGTGGAGAAACTGCATCCTGATTAATGGGACTTTGGATATTGCTTTTCGTTACCATTCTTGAACAGAGCACCCTGGAGTTGCCAAGGTGTTTTGGAGGCGTGTGTGCCTGGTCCAGGTCTCGGGGCTCTCCTCCCTTCCTTTTCCCTGGACCCTACCATCCCTTTTGGTATATTTACCATTTCAAGATTTCACCTATTCACAATCTTGGTCAGTGGAAACTTCTACATTGCAAAGTCCAACTTCCATTGCCATGATCAGCGAGATGTCTGAATCACTGCTTACCACTGGTTCTTGTGCACCTCCTCTCCTGGTTTCTCAGCCACCAGACTCAGATTTCACAGATGCCATTCTCAAGTCGGTGTCTTCCACATGGGAATATGTGAGTTGAAAGGGAAAGGGGCCATGGAAACTGCTATAACTAAGGCTACTAAATTTATGGTGCCATTTTGGAAATCAAAATTGCCCTGCACAACTCAAGGCAAAGATAAAAGTAGAAAGATTTTAAAAATAAAAATAATGGTTCAATTTCTATGAGGTAACGCTGTGCCTAACTTATCATCTAAATGTTTTCTATTTAAAAATTCTATCTGAAGACGTTTTAAGTTATTCATTAGTATGTTTTGTTTTTAATTGAATTTGGTTTGTTCCATAATTTTTAAATTGAGAAAACTTCACACATACATTCTCTATATGTTCCACAATTTTTAAAAACAGGGTTTTATCCTTTAATCAAGGCAGATGTTTTATTTATTTTTTTAAATTTATTTATTTATTTTATTTAAATTTATTTATTAATTAAAAATAAAGAAACAAAATAAAACAATACACATAATCAGTAATTCACAACATCATCACTTAGTTGCATATTCATCATTTCTTAGAACATTTGCATTAATTCAGAAAAAGAAATAAAAAGACAATAGAAAAAGAAATAAAACGAACACAGGAAAGAAAAAAAAAAGATTATACCTACCATACCCTTTACCCCTAGCTTTCATTGATCACTAGCATTTCAAACTAAATTTATTTTAGCATTTCTTCCCCCTACTATTTATTTTATTTCCATATGTTCTACTCCTTTGTTGACAAGGTAGATGAAAGGAGCATCAGACACAAGGTTTTCACAATCACACAGTAACATTGTGACAGCTGTATCATTATTCAATCATCCTCAAGAAACATGGCTACTGGAAAACAGTTCTACATTTTCAGGCGGTTCCCTCCAGCCTCTTCACTACATCTTGATTAACAAGATGATATCTACTTGCTGCATAAGAATAACCTCCAGGATAACCTCTCCACTCTGTTTGGAATCTCTCAGCCATTGTCACTTTGTCTCATTTCCCTCCTCTCCCTTTTGGTCGAGAAGGGTTTCTCAATCCCTTGATGCTCGGTCTCAGCTCATTCTAGGGTTTTTCCCAGTCCCTTGATGCTGAGTCTCAGCTCATTCCAGGATCTCTGTCCCACATTGCCAGGAAGGTCCACATCCCTGGGAGTCATGTCCCACGTAGAGAGGGGTAGGGTGGTGAGACTGCTCGTTGTGTTGGCTGGAGATAGAGGCCACATCTGAGCAACAAAAGAGGCTCTCTTGGGGGTGACTGTTAGGCCTAAATTTTAAGCAGACTTGACCTATCCTTTGCAGGGCTAACTTTCATATGAACAAACCCCAAGACTGGGGGCTCAGCCTATAACTTTGGTTGTCCACACTGCTTGTGAGAATATCAAGAATTCAACTTGGGGAAGTTGAATTTCTCCCCATTCTCACCACTCCCCGAAGGGGGCTTTGCAGATACTTTTCCACTCACTGATCAAATCACTCTGGGATTCATCAGGGCATCACTCTGGACAAACCAACAAAATCTCATGTCCTACCTGAGATTCTAAGTACTTATGGTGTTCAATCAAACTATCTACATCAGTTATATTAGGAAATGTACTAGTCAAAATATAAATTTTTGTAACAAAGAAACATTTTTTGCTTTAGCTCTTCATCATCTTTTTCCTCAGCATTTGAAGAATGACTCTCTGCCTCCTGCTGTCCCAGGGCCTTGCTGAAGGCAGGAAGGGCAGTTGTCCTGTATTTTTAAAATTACATGGTTGCATTTGATTTGCTAACATATTATTTAGAATTTTTTTTGCTCTATATAAATGAAAGTACTTTTAGTTCTCTTTTTGCCTTCTTTCTCAGGATTTGTTATTATGACTATGCTGGATTTATAAAAATGTAGGAGGATTTTCATAGTTTTCTATATATAGAATAGTTTGCAAAACCTAGGAATTATCTGTGATTTGATGCTTAGAGGGAACTGAGCTGTAACATGGTCAGAATCTGTTTCTTCTTTCATTATTTAGAAAGAATTTTATTATGGAAAATTTAAACACATACAGAAACAAAGAAAACAATATAATGAACCTCATGAATCTACTACCTAGCCTTGACAATTTTATCAGAGTTTTCCATTCTTGCTTCATCTATTCCATCACTTTTCTTTTGCGGGGTTATCTTAAAGCAAATCTCAGACTTCATCTCTAAATAGTTCACATGTATCCTCAAGAACTAATGTCAGCTTATTTTTTGACATAGTCACATTATCGTAACACATTTTTCCTGACTGTTTAAAAATTATATTTTACAGTTGGTTGGTTTGAATTATAGTCCATTCAAGGTCTATAAAATAATTTTTTGGTTGTAATGTCTCTTAATTCTCTCCTAATTTATAAAAGTGTCTTACTCTCCCCTGCCCCCACTATGCCATTTTATTTGTTGAAAAATTAGATTGTCCTACAAGATACCCTAGATCTCAGAATTGGTTGATTGTTTCCTTGTAGTATTGTTAGTGTGTTCATCTTTTTTTCATATTTTCTGTAGACTGAATTCTGAATACACCTTGATATATTTAAGTTCAATTATTTTTTAACGGAGGATTCTTCATGGGTGGTGTTCTTGTTTGCAAGCTGCTGGATGCAGTATACTAGAAAAGGAACAGCTTTTAAAAGAGGGGAATTTATTAAGTTGCAAATTTAAAGTTCTAAGGCTGTGAAAATGTCCAAATTAATGCGTCAACAAGAGGTTCCCTTCACTCAGAAAAGGCCAATGAAGTTCAGAGTTTCTCTCTCAACTGGAAAGGCACATGGTGAACATAGTGATGTCTGTTAGCTTTCTCTTACAGCTTCTTGTTTCATGAAGCTCCCTGGGGGCATTTTCCTTCTTCATCTCCAAAAGTCTCTGGCTGTGTGGGCTCTCTTGGCTCTTTCCTAAATGGTTCCCTCTTAAAGGGTTCCAGTAAGCAACCCTACCTTGAATGGAGACACATCTCCATGGAAACCATCTAATCAAAAGTTACCACCCACCATTGGATGAGTCACATCTCCATGGGAGCAATCAAGAAGCTCCCACCCAGCAATATTGAATGAGGATTAAAGGATATGGCTTTTCTCGGGTCCACAACAGATTCAAACCAACACATGTGGTATGGTGTGCTTCATATTGTATCACATCACAATGCTCTAAATGTCTGGTTGTCTCACATATATAAATGATATTGAGATTGATGGATGAATTCTTCATAACTGATCCATTCTTTATAACTTTCCCCATCAACCTTTGGCCTAATGGTTTCAACAGCCATTGGTGGTCAATTTTTACAGCCACTGTGTCATTAGGGTTTGGAAAATGGTAATTTTCTTATTCTGCCTTTACTTCTGCATTCATTAGCTGAAATTCTTCAATAAAGAAGAATCTTCCTTTATTTATTTATTTTTGTGAAAGCTATATCATTATTCAATCATCCTCAAGAAACATGGCTACTGGAACACAGCTCTACATTTTCAGGCTGTTCTCTCCAGCCTCTCCCTTACATCTTGAATAACAAGGTGATGTCTCCTTAATGCATAAGAATAACCTCCAGGATAACCTCTCTACTCTGTTTGGAATCTCTCAGCCATTGTCACTTTGTCTCATTTCACTCTTCCCCCTTTGGGTCAAGAAGGCTTTCTCAATCCCTTGATGTTGAGTCTCAGCTCATTCTAAGATCTCTGTCCCACGTTGCCAGGAAGGTCCACACCTCTGGGAGTCATGTCCCACATAGACAGGGGTAGGGTGGTGAGATTGCTTGTTGTGTTGGCTGGAGAAAGAGGCCACATCTGTGCAACAAAAGAGGCTCTCTTGGGGGTGACTGTTAGGCCTAAATTTTAAGTAGACTTGACCTATCCTTTGTGGGGTTAAGTTTCATATGAACGAACCCCAAGACTGGGGGCTCAGCCTATAGCTTTGGTTGTCAACACTGCTTGTGAGAATATCAAGAACCTAACTTGGGGAAGTTGAATTTCTCCCCGTTCTCACCATTCCCCAAAGGGGACTTTGCAAATACTTTTCCACTCACTGATCAAATCACTCTGGGATTCATCGGGGCATCACTCTGGACAAACCAACAAAATCTCATGTCCTACCTGAGATTCCAAGTACTTATGGTATTCAATCAAACTATCTACATCAGTTATATTAGGAAATGTACTAGTCAAAATATAAATTTTGTAACAAATAAACTTTTTTGCTTTAGTCTCACACAGAAGGTGACATTTTAAAATATTAATTACCGTCTATTTTCAGCAACCTGCAGTAATGACATTCCTTTGTTCTTCCTCATGCACAAACATTTTTAAAATTTGTACATTTAGTCACTATTATTATATAATCTAGGCACTCCTAGATTATACCATTCCATCTTTAACATCTATCTTTCTTTCTGATTTCATTTATGTCCCCAGCCCTCCTCCCTCTATCATTCTCACATGCAGCTTCATTCAGTGTTTTAACATAATTGTATTACAGTTAGGTAGTATTGTGCTGTCCATTTCTGAGTTTTTGTATCCAGTCCTGTTGCATAGTCTGTATCCCTTCAGCTCCAAATACCCAATATCTTACCCTATTTCTATTTCCTGGTGGTCTCTGTTACCAATGAAATATTCCAAGTTTATTCACTAATGTCAGTTCATATCAGTGAGACCAAATGAATCTTCCTTTATTAACTACTTGACTACCCCCAAAAACAGATTTTCCAGAAAAGGTAGGCTGGCATCTTTTTAAAAATTTTAGATTTAATATCTCTGATATTTTCTATGATATTAGTATTATGTGTTTTTCCCTTGTGCCAGAGTTTAGACATTTATATTTTGCTATAAAAAGATTCATTTCTAGTTTATTGCCATGGAACACATAAAACATTTTGTTATAATTCTCTCAACTCTAACCAGATCTCCTTTTCCAAATCTAAAATAGTTCATAAACATGTATACCAGAGGCTACATGCACACATACACACACACATACACACACACACACACACACACACTGCCTGAGGTTTTATATAGGCTTTGTCAACTTCAGGGATGATTTTCCCTTGTATAAAAGTGATTTTCCCTCTAAGTGATTCTAAGTAGCTGCAACTCTTTCACATTGCTAGGCTGGAGGGTGGATCAAGAGTTACTTAAGGAAGTTATAATTTCAAATTGCCTACGTGGTACGATTCTCCAGTTAGTGCAATCTTAATCTCTGGCACTTCATTTTACTACACAGAGAAATTAGAAGTCATTAGGAAAAATACCTCATCTTCTCTCCCCAACCTATACATTTGTTTGCATTCTTGTCCTTTTTTTTTTTTTCACCAAAAGGAAAGAATAATTAAACCTTAATCCATTAATTATTGCTTCTAGGATCTTTACGTTCTCTCTATTGACTTTCTTCCCTCAATTTGTAAACATGCTTAAGTTTTCCCCCAACTTAATAAAGCAAACACAATTTTACCCTGTGGTCCCTTCTAGTTATCTTATCTTTTTTCTTCCCATCACAACCAGATCTTCTGAACACAATTTATGGTTCCCATCCATAGTCTTTCCTCTACCCCTGTTCTTCAAATCTGCTTTTGCCAAAGTCAGAAATTAATTCCTTTTTTATTAAAAAAAAAATTGAACTTTCCCCAGACTCTGATACTCTTGAACTCTTTGAAATGCTTTCTTATTGCTTACTTTCTTGACCTCCCACCTTCTCCCAGTCTTCACTTTTTCCTTCTTATCCTCTTTGGTGGGTACCTCTTGATTCTGGAATAGAGAAGACCTTCAAATGTCATCCTCCCACTATCCTTAGCTCTCTTTTTCCACTTATTCTGGAAGAAAATTACTCCAATTAATCTTTGTATTATGATGATTCTCAGAGCACAGCTCTGACACAAAATGTCCTTATAAGGTCCTCTGTGTCCAACTTGGACTTGCCTAGATGTCCTACAGGCACCACAAAGCAAAATATCCTAATCTGACCTCACAATTTTTCCTTCAAAGCTTGTTTTTCCACCTATGTTTCTTTCCCAGTGAGTGGTACTACGAGTTTTCCAATTCGGGAACTTTATATGATGGTATGAGATAGCATTATCACAAAACAGATAAGCCATGCAATATTGCAAAGAAAAAGACTTAACATATGCTTAAAGATAATCTCATGGAATGCAATTATGAGTTGTATGACCAGACTCAAAGGAATAGGAAGGTCATCGGTCTCTACTCTCTCTGAGGTCACTTGAATTGTTTTTCTCAGCTTTTACCTATTTCCTCCCTCTCTGATCTAGATTATTTTGTTCATGTATGACTCAATAAGGCTACTATAACTCTGACCTTGTATGACCTTTCATGTCAAGCCCACAATGGCATTTCCTTGAGGTTTCTGAATATCTTATTTCATACCAAGAAAGAATCAGATTGCCCCACTTTTGCTAGGTTAAGTGTTGCAAACCTGGCTGTCCATGCTGTGCCAGTTTGAAACTGTCATGTACCCCAGAAAAGCCATGCTAGTTAATCCTCATTCAATATTGCTGGGTGGGATGTTTTTATTGTTTCCATGGAGATGTGACCCACCCAACTGTAAGTAGTAACTTTGGATTACGTGGTTTCCATGGAGATGTGTCTCCACCCATTCAAGGTGGGGTTGCTAACTGGAGCCCTTTAAGAGGGAACCATTTTGAAAAAAGCTTTAGAGTCAACAGAGTTCACACAGCCAGAGACCTTTGGACATGCAGAAGGAAAATGCCCCAAGGGAACCCTTATGAAATGAGGAGAGAAAGCTAGCAGATGTCACTATGTGCCCTCCCAGCTGAGAGAGAAACCCCGAACTTCATCATTCCTTTCTCTGGAGTTAAGTTATCTTTCTTTGGATGCCTTAATTTGGATATTTTCATGGCTTTTGAACTGTAAACTTGCAACTTAATAGATTACCTTTTTAAAAGCTGTTCTGTTTCTGGTATATTGCTCACAAACTAAAACATGCCCTCTACTTTCATTGAATCTACTTTCGTTGAATCTAAAGATGGAAATACATTCTCTTTGAAGGAGTTGTGGGCTGACCAGGCTGTCAAGAATCAATTCTCCTCACACCTAAAAAGTAATGATCAAGTTCTATCAATTCTACCTATCCAGTATCTCACAAATCCATTCACATCTTTTCTTTCCTCTCTCACTGACCTGGTTCAGGTTGACATCATCCCTTTCCTGGTCACTTCAATGTATCCCTATAACCAATCTTTCTCTCTTCCAATCCATCCTCCACACTGCAACCAGAGTAATCTTTTCTAAAGTATCAATTTGCCATTTCTCTGGTTAGAACCCATAAAAGACCTATAGGCCTTTTATGATCTGGTACCTACTTGTCTCTCCTGCCTCATCTCTTACCAGTCCCTACCTCTCATTCTAAGCTCCATTGCACCTAGGTTTGCCTCAATGGTATGTAATCCACTGTTTCGCCATTGTAATTGTCTCCCCACTTTTTCTCCAGGTCTCCTCCCCAAGCCTTTATCACCCAAATAATTGGTAAAGGACAGTCATTTATTGTTTTGTTTTGCTTCGCTTTTGTATTCTTTGTGCCTAATACAGTGCCTATAGGCATTCTGTAAATGATTGTGGAATGAGTGAACAAATGGGTGTCTGTGAAATGCAGTTCACCTACGGCAAGATTTTCCAGGTGTTAAAATTGATGTGCATTTGGGCTGATGAAAGGTTTTTGGTGTGGATGGTGGTGATGCTAGTAGTACAACATTACTGAGTTATATATTTAAATGTGGTTAACAGGAAATTTTAGGTTATAAATATGTTACTAGAATCATAATTTTTTTTAATCCATAGGACTGTACAACATGAACAGTGAGCCCTAAGATAATCATGGAATATGGTTAATAATACAAATATAAAAATGGTCTTTCATGAATTACTACAAATGCACCACACTGAGACAAAGCACTAATAATAGGGTGACATATAGGAACTCTGTATTTTATGCATGATTTTTCTGTAAGCCAACAACTTCTTCAATAAAAAAAATATGGAATAAAAATGATGTAATAGCGTCTGTGGTGTTTGTTTGTTTTTAATTCAGGTCTGTCTTTTAGAGAGAATAACAACTTCACCTGAAGAAAGTGAGGTAAACACTCAATGAATGTTGAATATTGTATTAGGCAGCATTAAGTTACCCCATTTAGTTTTGGTGTTGTATGTATACAAAACCCACTTTCATCTGACCATAGCTCTATTCATCTTCATTATCCTCAGATAAAATAATCTAAGATTCTCAATTATAGCCATAAATTTTAATGGTGGAGTTCCCATACGGATGGGTTTGAATTCCATATTAATATTAACTTTGAAGAAAATGATGTTTATTTTTCTAAAGAAATGAAAAGCTTCTATTGAAATCAGAAAATGTGTACATCTATATGGTAGTTAGGTTCAGGTGTCAACTTGGCCAGGTGAAGGTGCCTAGTTCTATTGCTGTGGACATGAGCTGATGACAAGTGAAGCTCATCTGTTGCTGATTACATCTGCAGTCAGTTAGGAGGTGTGCCTGCTGCAATGAATGATGTTTGATTTAACTGGCTGGTGCTTAAATGAAAGAGTTCAACATAGCACAGCCAAAGCAGCTCAGCATACCTCATCTCAGCACTCACAGCTCAGCCCAGGCCTTTGGAAATGCAGAAAGAAGTCACCCCGGGGAAAGTTGTTGGAACCCAAGGGCCTGGAGAGAAGGCCAGCAGAGATCGCCCTGTGCCTTCCCATATAAGAAAGAACCTCAGTTGAAAGTTAGCTGCCTTTCCTCTGAAGAACTATATGTTAATGAAATAAATCCCCTCTTATTGAAAACCAATCCATCTCTGGTGTGTTGCATTCCAGAAGCTAGCAAACTAGAACAACCTACAAGTGAAAGAACTAGGAATTGGGCCTTAAAGAAAACAGAAACATTAAAGTAGAAAGTATAGATTATCTTCAGACAGCTCTCTCATCACCAATAGAATTAAAATTATGTAAGTATTTTGAAAGACATAAGTACAGAAAACTGTTATTACTTAATAATTTTTTAAATAAAAGGTTCCCAGGATTCTTGAAAGTTTTCCTTTCTGGTTAACAAAATGTCAAGGATTATACAAGTATGCATCAAGGCTAGTGAGTTGACTAGAAGAAAAGAGCCTGCAAAGTAAATGTGACTGAAAATATCTGTAGGTAGGACATCAACAGCCAAACAGTTTTGGGAAGTTCCAGCCTCCCAAGGAACTCTGTGACTCAGTCATGAGGAAAGCCTGGACTTCTGAGAGTTATAAGGACTAACCACATAACATGCCCTGCATGCATCCTATCTACCTGTGAAAAATGCCATGGCTGGAAAACCTGGATATTTTCTTTTAACCCTCATTTCTGGAAATTTGCACATTCATTGTTTCTTTTTTCACTCATGTATTTACTTTTCAATTATCATTCAATAAACATTTATTTTGTCTGTAATGCACTAAGCATATAATTTGTCCTCCAGATCAATTACTTTCAATCCTTTTTTTTTTTAAGCCATTTTTTTCCAGTGAAAGATTACAGATTCTTAGTATGGTAAACATGAAAGCTGCACTAGGTATATTGGGTGGGGACACAAAACTTGACTGATTCTTACCAGACCAATCCTAAAGCCCCTGAAGGATTCTATAGAACATCGTAGAACTATATAAATGTAGAATATATATACAAACTACTGCTCTAAAATGGGCACTCTCATCCACTGCCAGTGGGGCTATAAATTGGTATGATGACTTTGGAAAACATTCTGACACACAAAATTAATACATGCCCACCCAGATTCCACCCTGGATAATATGACCAAGATTGAAACTCGTACACATGAGAACTAGAGGACAGGTCAAGAATAACCATTGTTCATAAGGGCCTTGAATGGAAACAATTCCAATCTCTATCAAGAGTAGAATTCTTGTTCAGTTACATGGAACAACATGGATGAATCTTTTAAAAATAATTGTTGAGTGACAAACACAAGACACAAAAGAATATGGACAATATGTTTGCATGTATATAAAGTTCAAGAGCAAGAAAAACTAAACTGTATTATTTAAGGAATGCATACATAGAAGGTAAAAACTAATAGTAAAAACTAATGTTTGTACTATTTCTTAAACGGGTGGGGTGGCTATACTGTTCATTTATGCTTTAAGTCCCTTTCTATTTTCTTTATTTGAATCCTCTCTCTTTTTTTCTTTGTCAGTCTTACTAGCGGCCCATCAATTTTATTGATTTTTCTCAAAGAGCCAACTTGTGGTTTTATTGATTCTTTCTATTGTTCTTTTGTTCTCCCATTCATTTAACACTGCTTTAATCTTTGTTATTTCTCTTCTTCTATTTGCTACAGGATTAGTCTGCTGTTCTTTCTCAAGTTCCTTCAGGTAAACAGTTAAGTCCTCAATTTTTGCTCTTTCTTGTTTTTTAATCTAGGCATTTAGGGCAATATATTTCCCTCTTAGCACAGCCTTTGCTACATACCACAAGTTATGATATGTTGTATTTCCATTGTAACTATAGAAAGTGCTTTGAATAATTTCAACCTTTTTAAATTTATAAAGACCTGTTTTGTGCCCCAGCATATATATATATATATATATACTGAAGAATGTTCCATGAGCACCGGAGAAGAATATATAGCGTGGTGTTTTCAGATGTAATGATCTATACATGTTTGTTAGGTCTAATTCATTTATCAAGTTGTTTAATTTCTCTATTTCCTTATTGGTCTTCTATATGGTTGTTCTATCTATAAAGGAGAGTGGTGTATTGAAGTCTGTTACTATTATTGTTGAAACATCTATCACCTCCTTCAGTTTGGCCAATGTCTGTGTCATGTACTTTGGAGCTTCTTGATTGGGAGCATAAACATTTATGGTTGTTATTTCTTCTTGGTGAATTGTCTTTTTTTATTAATATATAGTGTCCTTCTTTGTCTCTTATGATGTCTTTACATTTAAAGTCTATTTTGTCTGTTATTAGTGTAGCTACTCCTGCTTTCTTTTGGTTACAACTTGTGTGGAACATCTTTTTTCCATCCTTTCACTTTCAATCTATTTGTATTTTTGTGTCTAAAATGAGTCTCTTGAAACAGTATATAGCTGGATTATATTTCTTAATCCATTCTGCCAATCTGTATCTTTTAGTTGGTAAGTTTGGACCATTAACATTCAAAGTTATTACTGAAAAGGTGTTTCTTGAATCCACCATCTTATCTTTCGGACTTTATTTGTCAGATCTCTATATTCTTTTCCCTTTTTCTCTTTTTATCTTTTAAGTTACCCTTACTGGTACTCTTCAGTTCTGTGCTCTCATCCAGACCTCCTTCTCCTATCTTTTTTTTTTTTCCAACTAAATGAACTCCCTTTAGTATTTATTTAGTATTCTCTTGTTGACAAATAATTTCAGGATTTGTTTGTCTGTGAAAAATTTAATCTCTCCCTCAGTTTTGAAGGATAATTTGGCTGGGTACAGAATTTTTGGCTACAAGTCTTTCTCTTTCAGGATCTTAAATATATTATACCACTGCCTTCTCACCTCCATAGTGCCAGTTGAGTAATCTGAACTTGGTCTTATGTGGTTACCCTTATATGGAGTAGATTGTTTTTCTCTTGCTCTTTCAGGATTTTCTGCTTCTCTTCAATATTTAACAGGCTGATTAGTAAGTGTCTTGGGGAAGGCCTATTTGGATTTATTCTATTTTGAGTTCATTGAGCTTCTTTGATTGGCATATTTATGTCCTTTATAAGGGTTGAGAAGTTTTCTCCCATTATATCCTCAACTAATCTTCCAAGTCATTTACTCTCCTGCTCTCCTTCTGGGACACCAATGATTCTTATATTTGTGTGCTTTGTTTTGTCCATCATTTCCCTGAGATTCAATTCAAATTTTTCTTTTTGCCATTTGCTGTTTTGAATGTTTGAAATCAGTTTTCTTGTCCTCTAGTTCACTAATTCTTTTTTCTGCCTCTTCTGATTGGCTGTTTTCTGTCTCTAGTATGTTTTTTATTTAGTCTACAGCATCTTAATCTCTGTGATATCTATTTTTCTACGTATTCTTTCAAATTCTTCTTTATGATTTTCTAGTGTCTTCTTGATTTCCTTTATGTAATTAGCCATCCCATTTATTTTATTTAGTAGCATTATATGAACATTTTGTTTCATTGTTCCAATGTCTGTGTCTCCTCTGGTGTTTTAATTTGTTCTTTAGGCTGGGCTATATCTGATATGTTTAGTGATCTTCTGCTATCTTCGTGGCATGTAAATATCTTCATTGGTTTACTTTGGAAGTTGATTTCTCTCAGTAGTCTAAGCCTTGCATTTGCAGGATGGATGTGGAGCAGGATGCAGGACACTGGGCCTGGCACAACAGTGTGGTGATGCATTACAGCACAGACATAGGTGCAGGTTGGAGATGCTACACTGGTGCCTGTGAACGTGGGCACCCAGTGACAGGGAGGATGTGGCTGTGCAGGTACATGGGTCTTGGGGTTGGGGCCCTGGTGTGCTCTGGTTTAGGATGCATGGCCCTTTATGCACATGCACAGAGCTCAGGGTTGGCATTGCACCTGCATGAGCTGGGGACAGATGTGGCCCAGCTGTGCAGGTCAGTGCTTGCCCAGAGCTGGGGGTCATGACTTGGGGCCATGCATGTGCACAGAGCTGGGAGGTCTGTAAACTGACACAGAGTTGTGCAGAGCTCTGGGGTGGGGGAGGTTGCATGACTGTATGGGTTGGGGGCAGGTGTAACCTGGGTATGGAGGAAAGAGCCCATAGCCTGTATGCACTGATGACCACCTGCATGGGGGCAGGATCTGGGAGGTAGGGCTTGGGAAGGGTGGGGTGAGACTGAACTTTTGCTGGAGAGGTGGGTTGGCCTGGGGCAGGCATGTGTGCACTTGGGGTGGGGATGTGGGGCAGCGCATGAGGGGTTGGTAGGGCAGGGGCACTTGGAGTGCAGGGAGGGAGGCAGGTGGCAGGGTTCAGGTGCATGAGGTGTGGGAAGAGTCTCGGGTTGTGGGTCTGCACTGATGTGGGTAACATGTTCAAAGAACGTGGCTTACTTCCGAGTCCCTGTCTCCCAGTCCATGCACTTCTGAGGGCTCCAAGCTTCCACATTAGGCTGATTGCACAAACTGGATGGTCTCTGGTTCTCTGCTTCTCAGTTCTTCAGTTCTTCTTTTGCAAACGGGGCCACCTAATTTGGGGCAGAAGACTCTCTCAGGTCATTTACATGCTGGAATCTCCTATCCCTTCTCCAGCTGTTCCTTGGAACAGGGTTGAACTTGATCTATCCTATTCTGCCACCTTCCTCTCTATTGTTTAAATAACTAAGTAAACAAAACAGCACTCCCCCATGCAGTAGTCAAGAGAGGAGAGTCCTAGTTTTGACAATTTTGGAATTTTTAGTTCCTAGCACAATATCCAGGCCCAGGCAGGGAATCTATAAATGTTGGCTGGGCTAAACTGGCCAGGCAATTTGTTGTGGTTTCAAAGAATAAACATCATGCACAGCCCACAAGCTATATCTAAAATTCTCATCTTCACTCCGTGCCAAAGAGAGGAGAGATATTGTCATGGTTCTACAATTATTTATCTTACTATGCATCTCATTAATTCATACTAAAGAAGAAAATAATCATGATTTCCTTTGAGGATACGGAGTGGTTTTGTTCTCTCTTTTTTTTAAATGCAACTTTGTTGAAGTGTATTCCCACAACACACAATCCATCCAAAGTATACAATCAATGGCTTGTAGTATCACAAATAGTAGTGCATTCATCATCAATCAATTTTAGAACATTTTATGCAGTATATTTAATTGATGTTTTTGTTTGTTTAACTGAGTATTGATTATTCATTTCTGTCCCCATAAGAAATTTTGTGGACTTAGATGAAGTAACTATTTCAGTTTGCTAAAGCTGCTGGAATGCAACATACCAGAAATGGACTGTCTTTTACAATGAAGATTTATTAGTTTATAAATTTACCGTTGTAAGGCCATGAAAATGTCCAATTAAGGCATCAACAAGAGGATATCTTCTCTGAAGAAAGGCCACTGACATCCGGGGTTCTTCTATCAGTTAGTAAGGCACATGACCAGGTGTGCTGGTCCTTCCCTTCAGTGTCTGCTGATCTTCTTGATAATATCAACAGTTGATAAGGAAAACTCCCATTTGCTGCTGTGGAAGAGAAAATTGGTATCATCTCTTCAGAAACTACTTGGCATTCTCTATTAAAGTTGAGTATGCACATACCCTTTGACCTAGAAATTCCACATCTAGATATATATTTAACAGAAATAAATCAAGACATGTACAAGAATGTTTATAGCAACATATCTGTAATATTAAAAACTGAAATAACCAAAACTTCATCAACAATTGAATAGATTAAATTGCGTTGTACACATACAGTGGGATACTGTACAAGAAACAACCACATGAATCAAGATGGATGAATCTCACAAACAACGATGAATAGGAAAAGCCAGACATTAAGATCATCTGCTGCATGGTGCCACTGATATAACATTTAAACAGGCATAGCAAAATTATGGTTTTAAAGTCAAGATGGAGATTACCTTTTGGGGGTTGGGAGGTGTATGAAGGACTTCTGGGGTGTTAGCAATATTTGCTTTCTTGACATGGGGGGTGGTTACATGATAATTTATTTTGTGATAAACCAATAAACTGTACATTTATGGCATGTACCTTTTTCTATGTTTATGCTGTATTTTAATTTTTGAAGTTTAAAATAATAAAAATTAAGTAGCTTGGTTGTAAAAAGTTATAAAAAGCTAAGAATAGCTGGAGAGACTTGACCATCTTTAGCTACTGCCAGAGTTGGCCCTCTTAGTGCAGTGGATGGTGTGTTGATCTCATAAATGCTGCTTGAAAAGCAAACTATGGAGACACAGTTTGAATGCAGGAGAGAAAGAATAATGGGTGAACTAGGGCAATTGATTCTCTTCAGAGACACACTATTTTCATATTCCTCCTCCTAAGTCCTTTATAAAAAGAACTGCAACCTACAGTAAATAAAATCATGGCCTCATACCTTAACATATGAATCTTAAAATCCTAGGATTGAAGGTTATTCTGGAGGCTGCTTTTATGCAAACTTCAGTTACATAGTGCTAATTGCCATGATTTTCTAAACCCCAGTCAACATCACTTCTGTTGACCCTTAAGAACACCTAGGGCTTAGACTGAGACTCTGTAAAGGTTTCATGCAATAGGTTTGCCTTCCTGGAACATATAATTCCCAGAGGGTTCCTAGGTCAGATACATCCTGAAACTCAGAGGGACAAGCCTCTCCAGGATTGTCAATTAACACATCCCCTTATCCCCTAGTGTGTACACCCCTTCTCAACATGAAAAGGTCAGAAGAAGCATTCCCCCAAAATACCTACATATTGGAAGCAGGATTAAAGAAGAAGGAGGAGAAATATATATAACATATAACAGAAAAAATGGGATTTAACAAGCAAGTATGGCTGCTGAATCACTGTATTAATATTCCTTCTAGCCTCCAGTGTTTGGGAGCAGATGGAAGGAAAGATCTAAGATGATGGAATGGTAACCCATTACAAACTCTGTAATCTGTTCTGTAACTACTTGTGGAATTGTGTTTTGAAAATTCTGGATTTTTTCTCTCTTTGTTTCGTATATATGCTTTATTTTACAATAAAAAATGTTTAAAAATAATCAATAAAGAAGAAGATCCAAAAAAGAGCTAAGACAAAAAGGAGCCTCAAAATTAAGTAGTAGAATTTAAAATAAAATATATCAGTAAATACATTAAATGTAAATCAAAATCACATTAAATGTAAAATCTACATTAAATTAAAAGTGCATTTTCTAAAAAGCCATAGAGTTTAATGTGCCATTAGAAGTCATATGTTCTACTTATTCATCCAGGTGCATTAAAAGACTGACAGTAGCTTAACTGTTAGCAATCCAAGAACCTTCCATTGGACTATGGCCTAAATCTCCTACTATGCAAAGTTAGGTGTCAGATTGCAAAGATGACATGGTAATTTCAATTTCTTGAGATCTACTTCTAGGTCTAGGCTGTGCCTGAATTGTTTCATTGTGAAGGAGATATGTTGCCTGACGTTTTGGGCCATATAAAAAGTGGAAGATCCTAAATCCTCAGATATTGCTCTAATTAGCTGTTCCTGTGCAATAAACCACCTCAAACAGTGTTATAAAACAACAGTGGTATTATGCTCACAGATCTCATGGATCAGGAGTTTGGAAAGAGTACAGACTTGAACAATTGCTTCTGCCCCATGATGTCACAGACTTCAGCTGAGAGGACTCAAAGGCTGGGAGTGGGAGTCAACGGGATAGGGTGACCAGTTGTCTCACTTTGCCCAGGACTGAGGGAGGGTCAGCTTTGTTCCAGACAAACCAGGATAAGTTGTTCACCCTAATCAAGAAACTGAAATCATTTGAAGGCTCACTTATTTCATATCTGGTGGTTGACCCTGACTGTTGACTGGGAACTAAGCAGGAATTGGCAACCAGAAAACCATTATAAGAACTCTTTCTGTGGCTGCTTGGGCATCCTCACAGCATAGTGGCTGTATTCTACAAACAAGGGCCACAAGAGAACCAGGCATGTTGTGTCACCTTTTATGAACTAACCTTAGAAGTAACATAGAGTCACCAGATTCAGGGGCAGAGACAAATCCCACTGCACCATGAGAGAAGTATCAAAGATGCATTCTAAGAAGAATGTCTAGGATGGGAGATATAATTGTGGCCATCTTCAGAAAGCACAGATTGCCACAGTTGTACACAGAACCTACTAAGTTACCCCAAGGACTTGAATATACATCCAACTTGAGATGGTTAGGTAGAGGGGAGCAAAACAAAATCATTCTCATAAATCCCTCTCACTTTTCTCTCCCAACTAAGCAGTAAATTTCTACCCTGTGTGTTCTAAGTTTCCAAATACAGGTGGGAATTCCACAAATGATGTCAAAGTGCAGGAGCAATGTGGCTGTGAAGTGCTGGTGTGATATTATATGAGCATAGAGTGAGGGCTGGCCAACTGAAATAGTAGGAAGACAGCCCGATTATCTGTTGGCACCTCCATTGATCTATCTTGTGGCATTCATCAAGTCACTTTTGAGTCTCAGTTACCTCAGCCTTGAAATGAGAATGATAGCAATACTTGCCCTATTCATTTCACAGCTGTAAGATTCAAATAAGTATGCGAAACTGCTGTAGAAACATAAGGCTGATGCATGTATAATGTGAAGGTGTCAAATTTGGCATCTGCTATCTTTAGGAAGGCTAAGTATAGTAGCAAAGGCAGGAACAACCCTGCGTGGGAATGCAGTATAATGACCTTTGAGGCCTTGTAAAATCAGTAATTAACACTTTGAACCAAACCAATTAGTATGTTTGACTTAACAAATTAAAACATTTTGGCAAAACAAAGACCAACAAATAATTAGATGGAAAAACTGTGTGTAACATTAATACAGCAAATCTGTTAGATCAACTGAGGTCTGATCTTATTCTTTTTAGAAAATAATTAAAAAAAAGATTTAGTTCCTATGATTTTTATAAGATCCAGAGCTTAACAAATTTTAAAAATTATTCTGCATTTTATTTAACCAAACATCCACTCTGCTGAACTTCATGATGGAGAAAATGGAGTGGTGTAGAAAAGGCAATATTGGGCAATAATTCAGAATTGAAGAATAATGCTCACAATCATCTGTGGAAAGTAGCTGTAAAGAATTGAGAAAAAATGAGCAATGCTAAAAAAGAAATTAAATCTTCTAAATTAATGAATCTAATAATGATGTCACAGACTGAAGGGGTGATAACAACCACCTAGATGAATAATGAATTTTATTTCATTTCTGTTCCTAAGACAACAAGTTTAGGAACAGCTCAGAGGGGCATGAAAAATACTTCGAATTACATATTAAATAAATCAATGTTTGTGTTGTGTTTGCCGGGCTAAGGAAACGCTGCTCTGGGTCTCAGCATCCAGTCTAGACTTTGAAGCCTCCTTGCTTGAATTTGAGTTATCTCAGCCACCCCACGTTTTTAATGATCATCTTCACCTGGGTGTCTTTCTCTCTGTCACTAACCCCATCTGGTCTCTAGGCTTCACACCCATCACCATAGCCCACTGATTACAGGGTGACCAACTGTCTCATTTTTCCTGGCACAGAGGGAGTTCTTTGGACATGGAACTTTGAATGCTGAAACCAGTAAAGTCCCAAGC
Source organism: Tamandua tetradactyla (assembly GCF_023851605.1). Classification (NCBI taxonomy): domain Eukaryota; kingdom Metazoa; phylum Chordata; class Mammalia; order Pilosa; family Myrmecophagidae; genus Tamandua; species Tamandua tetradactyla. The sequence continues at coordinate 103,774,097 of NC_135335.1, forward strand.
AAACAGGGACAAGTTGGTCACTCTACTATTGAAGAACTCTCCTGGATACTCCTGGCTTATATGCAACATGTCCAAAATTAACTCTACGTCTTTCCTTTCATCATTATTCCTCTCTGTAGTCTAGCAATGGAAAGCACTGCCACCCATGCTAATAACCATATTCAAAATCTTGGAGTCATCCAGATCCTTCCTTCTCACTTACGCCCCCATCAAATCAATTAAGTCTTCTGAATGCCTCTTTTGAGAACTGTATTTTTTTAGTTGCTGTAAATCCTTCATTGTTTCTTGCATTGACTATTGCAAAGCCTTCTTATTATAGAATGAACTGATATTTGAAATATTTATCTCCCAGCATATGCCTCACTACTCATATTATTTGTGATCTGTATTTGTGTTTCTTTATTAATAAAAATTATTAATGTGTGTTAGCTGCAATGAAAAGCTGAAGAATAATTCCAGAGTAAAGGGGCCCAAAGGGACGTGATTGAATCCTGAATTAGTGGGGGAGGGGGGGTTGCTATAAAGGATGATTTGGGACAATAAATGAAAATTGAATATGGACCGACTGTATAATACATAATACTAGTTATATCAGTAATAAATCTGTTGAGTTAGATCATTGCTCGGTGGTTTTGAATGTCCTTGTTCTTAAGATGTACATGATAAAGTATTTAGGGGGATTGGCCATGATCTCAGCAACTTGTTCTTAAATTTTTAGCAAAAAATAAAAAACTATGAATAAGAAAAAAATAATAAAATACGGTATTTTGGGTTTATGAAAATACTTGGCAATATAGGTGAGATATTAACTAGTCACTGACTACTCAGTGCCTGGTTTGTTCCATGTCAGGCAGCATCCCATTCAGGTCAAACGCAACAATAGTCCAAGGTCTAGTGACAGGGAAACCTAAGATGTAGAGACAAAGGCATTCCAGAATCCCCTATCTGACCAAGTAAGGAGATAAAGGGTTCCATGAGCCAAAGTCTTTATTAAACTCCTTCAAAGCTTTTATTTGGTAAGTGCTGGCTGAGCAAATCATTGTTATCTGTTACAATCCAGCTCCCACTTTCTATTGCAGCCATTGTCTATTCCAACCCAGCTGATTACTGTCTGAATTTTTTTTTTCATCTCTGACATTAATAAGTGAAGCCTTGAAATAGTAAATCTATAATGTGGGGTCAACTGGCTTTACTGTCTCAGAGATACCTAATCACTCCTGACTTTGCAGGTAAGACCATCCTTGAGTCACTGAAGCAGTGGCAGGTGTGTAAGATTGGTCTAGGAAAAAGGCACCTGTTTTTTGAATGTGAGGTTGCCAACATCTTCCTGAACAAGGATTAACCTTCCAAGGTATGGGAAGGGAATTATTATCCTGATACTGCCTCCAAGTTTCAATCAGGTGGTATTTCACCAAAGCCCAAGTTCCTACCTATTTGTGATGCTGCCGTGTTATAACTGACCATCCACGTCTTTTTGTTCCATAGCCATTCTAAATATCTACCATTTACCCAACGCATTTCCCCATGCTTGCATTTCAACTATATCTCAATTAACTGATCCTCATTTAATGAATAACACTCTTCTATGCCACTAGTCATTTCCCATGCTGTTGCTTCTACTCAGAACACCTTTATCCACCAGGCATGCAATAAATCCTACTCTTGCTTCAAGTTTATCTCAAATGCCTTCTTCTCTTCAAAACTTTTACTGAACTCTTGTTTTATGACTCCTCCAAGTAGAGGTTAGAGTAATAATTTTGTCTCACATAGGACAGATCTTTGTTATTTTTTTTATTTTTACCTTGCAAGAGGGTTAGTTTTCATGTCTGTCTTCCTTGATAAAATGTACACTTCTTCAAGGCAAGAACTGGGTACTATTAATTGTTTCCTATCTTGTTTTCCTTCCCTATTATCACAGCAGCTCTGGCAGATGGTTTAGCTGAATCATTCTTTGTTAAGGAGATTAGGTATATGATTCATGGACCTGGACAACTATCTCAGAGGAAGTTAGGGCTAGAAATGCATTTATCTAGTTAGGATCTGTAGAGTTCCTTTTGTCTGAGGGCTTGGACTCAGACAAATTTACAGCAGGCTAACTGACAAAGTTGCTGAGAATTTTGTATGAGAAGAATCTCCCTCCTGGACTGAAAGGGACAGAGAGACCAGATGAAAAGAAGGAAAAGTGACTTCAAAGGCAGAACTATGGATGCAGAGGCTGGATTGAAGAGATATTCTTGGGCCAAGAGAGAAGGCCTTCCTCTCTAATGTTCAGAGAGAGAGTGCAGCCTTCGCCCCAATGTTCACAGAAGGTGGGGCTTATCATCCATGTTGGGTGTTTGGGGAGAACATGGCCACAGCCTCAACATTTGGAAAGGGTGGGGCTGCCACTCCAGCAGGTCAGGAAGACAAAGCATTGCTCTAAACTTGACTCTCAGAGCTTGGAATCCAATAGAGTTTGCCCCACTGAGTTTCAGACTTGTTTGTGACCCATGATCTCTGCTTTTCTTGAAATCTCTCCCTCCTGTGATTGGAATACCAAACTTATGCCTGTGACATTCTATTTTGGAAGCAGTTGATTTGTTTTCTAGGTTTCACAGGTACATATATGGAGAAGAATTTTACCCCAGGTTGGACCACAACCTTAATTGATTTTGATGAGACTTCATGCTTAGAGTTGTTACTGAATGGCTTAAGGCTTTGGGATAGTGGGATGGGTGAATATCTTTTTCAGGTGAGAAAAACAAGTCTTTCATGGGTCCAGAAGCAGACTGTTGGTGATTGAATCATGTACTCCACAAAAGACATGTTTAAATCTTAATCTGCAGTTCACAATAAACCTCTCAGCAGTTTGCAAGCTGAAGTACCTGAAGAAATCATATCTATCCACCAAAATACACAGATTGGGTACTGAAACCATTATGTACCCCAAGAAAGCTGTGTTATTTTAATTCTAATCCAATCTTGTGGGGCAGAACTACTGTAAGGTGTGAATTTTGATTAGGTTGTTTCCATGGAGATGCGGCTCACCCAATTGTGGGTGGCATCTTTTTAAAAATGTATATATTTTCAATGATAAAACAACCTACAAACATATAAGCATTCCATATATGGTGTACAATCAATGACTCACAATATCATCACATAGTTGTGTATTCATCACCATGGTCATTTTTTTTGAACATCTGTATCACTCCAAAAAAAAAAAAAAGAAAAAGCTCATACATACCATACCCATTACCACTCTCTCTCATTGACCACTAGTATTTCTATCTACCCAATTTATTTTAACATTTGTTCCCCCCATTATTTGTTCGTTATTTATCTATATTTTTTACTCATCAGTCCATGTCCTAGATAACAGGAGCATCAAACACAAAGTTTTCACAGTTACACAGTCACATTGTACAACCATCTTCAAGAAATAAGGCTGGGGTTCCAAGATGGCAGCTTAGTGAGATGCGGAATTTAGTTCATTCTCCAGAGTAGCTAGTAAATAGCCAGGAACAGTACAGAACAACTGTTGGAGACACACCAATGACCTGACACACAGTGTACACCTGTCTGAACAAGCTGGACCAGCTGTGATCCTGCAGAGAACTGTAAGTTCCCCAAGCCACAGAGGCTGATGCTCCTCCCACACAGTAATGGCAGCCTGGTTACCCAAAGAGAAAGGAAAGAAACTTTACTAGCAGGGCTTAGCTCAACCAAGCTCCAATTGCAGAATTAATTAGCAAATTCAGACTACTGAAAATAGGCCCCCAACTCAGATAAACTTTGAATGACAGCTAAAGGTGCTAGGAGTTTTTCCCCAGCAGAGAGGGGGCAGGAATGACTGGAAAAAAAAATAACAAAAATGAAAAACAGAGGCTTATTGGATTGGACAGCACAAAATACTTGAAAAGGGTTGGACACTAAAAAAAGGAGGGGTACAGAAAGTCTGGAGATACATAGAACAATGTACCAACTTAAGCTCTTGATTAACAAACCTGAGGAATGCGGGTCCTGCTCTGAAAAGGATTTTTTTTTTGCTTTGTTTCTACAACTTAACAACTTATTAGATAGAACCGCAAGACTTCTCAGGCTCCAACTGTCCCAGGCAAGGGTAGAATTAAGCTTGTCTGAGAGACTAAGCAGCTAGTCAAGTGAAAGGAATTAATTCCCTGGAGGCTGTGCCTTCCCCACGAGATGGCTGTGTCCCAGCCCAGGTGGAATCTCCCCCTCAAGGAATTCAGACCCAGGGACTGGAAAACTGAAGCAATTAAAGCCAGTTTACAATCTTCCTCTGTCTCAACCATGCCCTCAGCGGGGAGAGTATGCTGAAGTTAAAGGTACCACATAACTTTAGCTGATGGGAAACCACAGGCAGACAAGCACCACATACTGAGCAGGATAGGAAAAACAGAGTCTGGAGGTTTCATAGGGCAGTCTGTTAAACTGCTGGGTCTCACCCTCAGGGAAAACATAGGCAAGTCACTCTTTCCTCCTGTAAGGAACCCAATTTGGGCTGGGAAAATCTGATTGGGGTTTATAATATCTAAGTAGACCCACCACACACACAAAAAAGTCTCCATATAGGCAGGGCAAAAAAAAAAAAAAAATAGGAAAAACAAGAACTGAAAAATTCTGATCTGTTAAACAAAACCTATGCTAAACTGAATGTCAAAGAAGAGATAGAGAACAAAGCCATGGAGTAAGAAAATCCTAGGAAAAAGAGTGAAAACACTCACCAGAATAAACTAATTAAGGAAACAAAATGCCTAGATATCAGCAAAAAAAACAAGACATACCAGGAAAATTGAAGATATGGCCAGTCAAAGAAACAAACCAACAATCCAAATGAGATACAGGAGTTGGAACAACTAATTCAGGATGTTCAAACAGACGTGGAACATCTCATCAAAAAGCAAATCAACAAGTTGAGAGAGGATAAAAAGAAGGCAATGAGCAAACAAAAGAAGAAATTGAGTCTGAAAAAACACATCACAGAAATTATGGGAATGAAAGGAACAGTATAAGAGATGAAAAAGCAATGGAAACCTACAATGATAGATTTGAAGAAACAGAAGAAAGGATTAGTGAATTTGAGGACTGGACATCTGAAATCTGGCACACGGAAGAAAATATAGGGAAAAGAATGAAAAAATAGGAGCAGGGGCTCAGGGAATTGGATGACCATGTGAAATACATGAATATACATGTTGTGGTTGTCCCAGAAGAAGAGAAGAGAAAAAGGAGAAGAAAGACTAATAGAAAATTATCACTGAAAAATTTCCATCTCTTATGAAAGACATAAAATTGCAGATCCAAGAAGTGCAGTACATCCCAAACAGAATATATCCAAATAGGCATGCTCCAAGACACTTACTAATCAGAATTTCAGATGTCAAAGAGTAAGAGATAATTTCAAAAGCAGAAAGAGAAAAGTAATACATCACATATAAGAGAAGCCCAATAAGACCATGTGTGAATTTCTCAGCAAAACCTTGAGGCAAGAAGGCAATGATATGATATATTTAAGATTCTAAAAGAGAAAAACTGCAATCAAGAATTCTATATCCAGCAAAATTGTCCTTCAAAAATGAGGGGGAAATTAAAGCATTTTCAGACAAACAATCATGGAGAGAATTTGTGACCAAGAGATTGGCTCTGCAAGAAATACTAAAGGGTGCACTAGAGGCAGACAGGAAAAGGAAGGAGAGAGAGGTGTGGAGAAGAGTGTAGAAATGAAGACTAACAGTAAAGGTAAAAAAAAGAAAAAATTAGATATGTCATATAAAATCTGAAAGGCAAAATGGTAAAAGAAAGTACTGACTTTATAATAATAATATTAAATGTTAATGGATTAAACTTCCCAATCAAAGGAGATATATACTGGCAGAACAGATTTAAAAAACAGGACCATCTATATGCTGTCTACAGGAGACTCATTTTAGACCCAAGGACAAACATAGGTTGACAGTGGAAGGTTGGGAAAAGATGTTTCATGCAAACAACAATCAGAAAAGAGCAGGATTAACTATTATCAAACAAATTAGGCTTCAAATGTAAAACGATTAAAAGAGAAAAAGAAGGACACCATGTATAAGTAAAAGGAACATTTCAACAAGAAGACATAATAATTATAAATATTTATTCACTGAGCCAATGTGCTACAAAATACATGAGGCAAACACTGAAGGGAGAAATAGACACCTCTATCACAATAGTTGGAGACTTCAACACCCTGCTCTCATCAATGGATAGAACATCTAGACAGAGGATCAATAAAGAAAAAGAGAATTTGAATAGTATAATAAATGAACTAGACTTAACAGACATTTACATAACATTACACCCTACAACAACAGGATACAGCATGATACACCTTTTCCTCAAGTGCTCATGGATCTTTCTCAAGGATAGACCATATGCTGGACCACAAAGCAAGACTCAATAAATTTTAAAAGATTGAAATCATACAAAACACTTTCTTGGATCATAAAGGAATGAAGTTGGAAACCAAAAATAGGCAGAGGGCCAGAAAATTCAAAAATACATGGAGGCTTAGGAAAATACTCTTTTTTTATTATTGTTATTAATTTTTAAAATTTTTTTAAATACCAAAAAACACCAAACAAGTGCAAACATTCTTAACTTTTGATCATTCCATTCTACATATATAATCAGTAACTCACAATATCATCACATGGTTGCATATTCATCATCATGATCATTTCTTGGAACATTTGCATCTATTCAGAAAAAGAAATAAAAAGAAAACATAAAAAATTCATACATACCATACTCTTTACTCCTTCCTTTCATTGATCACTAGCATTTCAATCTAAATTTATTTTAACATTTGTTCCCCCGTTATTTATTTTTATTCCATATGTTTTACTTATCTTTTGATAAGGTAGATAAAAGGAGCATCAGGCACAAGGTTTTCACAATTACACACTCACATTGTGAAAGCTATAACATTATGCAATCATCTTCAAGAAACATGGCTACTGGAACACAGCTCTACATTTTCAGGCAGTTCCCTCCAGCCTCTTCATTACATCTTGACTAACGAGGTGATACCTACTTAATGCGTAAGAATAACCTCCAGGATAACCTCTCGAATCTGTTTGGAAACTCTCAGCCATTGACACTTTATTTTGTCTCATTTCACTCTTCTCCCTTTTGATCAAGAAGGAGCCACACACTCTTAAACAACCAGTGGGTCAAAGAATAAATTACAAGAGAAATCAGTAAAATCTAAAGGCAAATAAAAATGAAAACACAACATATCAAAATTTATGAGATGCAGCAAAGGCAGTGTTAAGAGGGAAATTTATTGCCTTAAATGCCTTTATCAAAAGAGAAGAAAGAGCAAAAATCAAGAAATTAACTGTCCATTTGGAAGAGCTAGTGAAGAACAGCAAACTAACCCCCAAAACAAGCAAAAGGAAAGAAATAATGAAGATTAGAGCAGAAATAAATGAAACTGAAAACATGAAAACAATCGAGAAAATTGACAAAACCAGAAGTTGGTTCTTTGAGAAAATCAATAAAATTGATGAACCCTTAACAATGTTGACAAAAAGAAAAAGAACAGAGAGATATTGCAAATAAATAAAATTAGAAATGGAAGAGGAGACATAACCACTGACCCCGCAGAAATAAAGGAGGTAATGAGAAGATACTATGAACTACTTTATGCTAATAAACTAGACAATGTAGATGGAGTGGACAACTTCCTAGAAAGGCATGAACAACCAACATTGAGTTTAGAAGAAATAGCCGACCTCAACAAACCAATCACAAGTAAAGAAACTGAATTAGTCATTAAGAAGCAACCAGCAAAGAAAAGTCCACCCTCTCTCTATGTGGGACATGACTCCCAGGGGTGTGGACCTTCCTGCAACATGGGACAGAAATCCTAGAATGAGCTGGGACTCAGCATCAAGGGATTGAGAAAACCTTCTCAACTGAAAGGGGGAAGAGAGAAATGAGACAAAATGAAGTGTCAATGGCTGAAAGATTCCAAAGTCAAGAGGTTATCCTGGAGGTTATTCTTATGCATTAAATAGACATCACCTTTTTAGTTAAGCTGTAACAAAGAGGCTGGAGGGAACTGCCTGAAAATGTAGAGCTGTGTTCCAGTAGCCATGTTTCTTGAAGATGATTATATAATGACTTAGCTTTTGCAATCTGACTGTGTGATTGTGAAAACCTTGTGTCTGGTGTTCCTTTTATCTATGGTATGAACAGATGAGTGCAAGATATGGAAAAAAAGTAAATAATAGGGAACAAAGTTTAAAATAAATTGAGTAGATTGAAATTCTTGTGGTCAATGAGAGCGAGGGGGAAGGGGCATGTTATGTTTGAGTTTTTTCTTTTTTCTTTTTTATTTCTTTTGTTGGAGAGACGCAAATATTAAAAAAATGATAATGGTGATGAATACACAGCTATGTGATGATATGGGTGAGCCATTTATTGTACACCATGTATAGAATATTTGTATGTTTCTTTGTTATTTACAATAAAATATTTAAAAATAAAATACAATTAAAAAACAAAGGGCTTTGAAAAAAAGAAATAAGGCTACTGGAACATAGCTCTACAGTTTCAGGTACTTCCCTCTAGCCACTTCAATACACCACAATTTATCCATTCATTTGTTGATGGACACTTGGGTTGTTTCCATCTTTCCCAATTGTGTATGATGCCACTAAAAACATCAGTGTACAAATATCTGTTCAGGACCTGCCTTTCAATTCCTCTGGTTATATACCTAGTAGCACGATTGCTAGGTCACATAGTAATTCTATACTTAGCTTCCTGGGGAACCGCCAAATTATCTTCCACAACAGCTGCCCCATTATATGTTCCCACCAGCAATGAATGAGTTTTCTTATTTTTCCACATCCTCTCCAACACTTGTAGCTTTCTGGGTTTTTTTTAATAGTACCCATTATAGTGGGTATGAAATGATACCTCATTGTGGTTTTGATTTGCATTTCCCTAATAGTAGGTTGGGCATCTTTTCATGTGCTTTTTAGCCATTTGTATATCCTCTTTGGAGAAATGTCTATTCAAGTCTTTTGCCTATTTTTAAATTGGATTGTTTATCTTTTTACTGTTGAGTTGTAGCATTTCTTTATATATTCTGGGTATTAAATCCTTATCAGATATGCAGCTTCCAAATATTTTCTCCCATCGAGTAAGTTATCTTTTCATTTTCATACAAAGTACTTTGATTCATGAATGTTTTGAATTTTGAGGAAGTCCTATTTGTCTATTTTTTCTTTCATTGCTTATGCTTTGGTTGTAAAGTCTAAGTAACCATTACCTAACACAAGAGCCTGAAGATGCTTCCCCACATTTTCTTCTAGGAGTTTTATAGTCTAGGTTCTTATATTTAGGTCTTTGATCCATTTTGAGTTCATTTTTGTATAGGGTGGGAGATAGGTGCCCTCTTTCATTCTTTTGAATATGGATATCCAGATCTTCCAATGCCTCTTGTTGAAGAGACAACTCTTTTCCAATTGAGTGGACTTAGCAGCCTTCTCAAAAATCAATTGGCTGGGCCCTTGACCTTTATGCTTGCTCTTGTGAAGTTTATGTATGTAGCAGAGACTATAGGTATGCATAAGAGTCACTTCTGGAGGACCTCTTTTGTTGCTCAGATGTGGCCTCTCTCTAAGCCGAACTCTGCAAATGAAACCATTGCCCTCCCCACCCTTAAGTGGGACTTGACATCCAGGGATGAAAGTCTGCCTGGTGGCATAGGAGATGACCCCAGGGATGAGCTTGGTCCTGGCACCATGGGATCAACAAAGACATCCTGACCAAAAGAAGGAAAAGAAGTGTAACAAACAAGGTGTGAGTGGCTGAGAGAGTTTAAGTAGAATTGAGAGGCTACTCTGGAGGACACTCTTACACATGCTTCAGTTAGACATTGCTACCTATCATAATTTGCCAAACCCCAATCAAAATCATTCCTGCCAATCCTAAAGAGCATGTGGTTATTATATAAGATTCTACAAAGTTTCCATACATTAGGGTAACTTCCCAAAATCTACAACCTCCAGATGGGCCCCTGAACCAGATAAGTCCTGAAATGCAGAGGGTCCAGCTTCCAGAACATCAATTAGTTTCATCCCCCTATTCCATATTTTAGACAGCCTCTTTTAACTTGAAAAAGTTAGAATGGCATAGCCCAATTACCCCTAAAGAGTGGGAGAAAGATCAAAAGTGATGGTGAAGTTATACAGAGAAGGTAGGGATTAACAAACGAGTATGAGTGCTGAATCATTATATTGATATTTCTTTTAGCCTCCAGTACATTAGAGCAGCTAGAAATAAAAACCAAAAATAATGGAATTGTAACCCGTATCAAACTCTGAAATCTATTCTACAACTAATTGTTGCAATGGCCTTTGAAATTTATTGCTTTTATGTATATATGTTATTTAAAGAGAAGGAGGAGTATAACAAAGAAGATAGAATCTAACAAATAAAATGACTGCTAAATCATTATATTGACATTTCTATTTGTCTTCAGTGTCTTGAAGCAGCTAGAAGAAAAAACAAAAATTCGTGGACCTGTAACCCATACCAAACTTTAAAATCTGTTCTATAACTACTTGTCAAAATGTACTTGGAAATGTATTGCTTTTTATATATATATTATATTTCTCAATAAAAAAAGTTAGATTAGATTAAAGTAAAAAACAATCAATTGATCATAGTTGTAAGGATCTATTTCTGAACTCTCAATTCCATTTCCTCGGTCGATGTATCTATTCTTGTGCCAGTACCAGGCTATTTTAACCACTGTAACTTTGAAGTATGCTTTAAAGCCAGGAAGTTTGAGTTTTCTAACTTTTTTTTTCCTTTTTCAGGAAGTTTTTGGCTATTTGGGGCCCCTTACCCTTCAAAATAAATTTGACAATTGGTTTTTCGATTTTAGCAAAGTAGGCTGCTGGCATTCTGTTTGGGATTGCATTTAATCTATAAATCATTATGGGTAGAATTGACATCTTAATGATATTCAGTCTTCCAATCCATGAACACAAAATGTCTTTCCATTTATTTAGGTTTTCTTTTATTTCTTTTAGCAATGTTTTGTAGATTTCTGTGTACATAGCCTTTATCCGTGGTTAAATTTATTCCTAGATTTATTTATTCAAATAAATCAAATTTATTTGATTCTTTTAGCTACTATTGTAAATGAATTTTTTCTTGATTTCTTCTTTATGTTGATCATTAATACTTCAAAGAGACACTGCTGATTTTTCATGTTTATCTTGTACCCTGCCATTTTGCTGAATTCACTTATTACCTCTAGTAGCTATGTTGCAATTCTTTGGGAATTTCTATATGTAAGGATCATGCCATCCACAAATGGTGGACGTTGTGCTTCTTCCTTTCCAATTAAGATGTCTTTTATTTATTTTTCTCGCCTAAGGGATCTGGCTAGAACTTCCAGTATAATGTTGAATAGCAGTGGTGACAGTGAACATCCTTGACAGTGGGTATTCCTGACCTAACAGGGAAAGGTTTCAGTCTTTTGCCATGGAGTATGATATTAGCTGTGGATTTTTCACATATGCCTTTTATCATGTTGAGAAAGTTTCTTTCTATTTTTTTTTTTTTCTAAGTGTTTTTACCAAGAAAGGCTACTGAATTTTTTTCAAACCAAAACAAAACCTGACATTATATGTAAGAGATGGATGCAGAAAAATTTATAGGTGAAATGATTTGCAATCTGGGACTTACTTTAAAATAATCCAGAAAAGGGCGGGCCGCGGTGGCTCAGCGGGCAGGAGTGCTTGCCTGCCGTGCCGGAGGACCCCGGTTCGATTCCCGGCCCCAGCCCATGTAAAAAACAAACAAACAAACAAAATATAATAAAACAAGAAAATGTTTAAAAAATGTTTCCCTTTCTTCCTCCCTTCCTTCCTTCCATCCTTCCTTCCTTCTCTGTCTTTCCTTTCTAAAAAAAAAAAAAAAAAAAAAATAATCCAGAAAAAAAAAAGAAAAGTAAAGTTAAAGAGGTGAAACGTGACTGATTGGCAATTACTGAAGATAATGGAGGCTTATTATGCTATTTCAGTTCTACTTTTGTGTGTTTGAAAGTTTTCATAATAAAAAGTTTTTTAAGATAAAATTTTAAGGACTTCCGGAGAAGATGGCGGCTTAGTAAGACACGCAGGTCTTAGTTCCTCCTCCAGAAAAGCAACTAAAGAAACAGAAACAATACGAAACAGCTCCCGGAGTCACGACAGAGACCAAAAAGACAGCGTACCCCATTCTGGAACAGCTGAACGGGCAGGGAGAATCTGCTGCGGTGAGATACCCGAGGGGCGTGCGTTTTCCCGGCCGGGGTGGCTGGCGACTGGGGTCCCCTACACGCACGTGGCTCCCCGGTCTGACTGGGAACGTTGGATAGCGGGGCCCTCCCGTCACGCTTGGCGTTTCGGGCCAGCTGGGCAATTAGGACCAGCACTCTCCCAAGCTGCGGCGGCCAGCAACCCCCGCCTCCACGCGCGGTTTCCCGGGCCGACTGCTGTGCACACAGACGAGCGCCACGAGCGCCACCTACTGGGCAGGAAAAGAAAAACAGAGCCCAGAGATTTCACAGAAAAAGCTTTCAACCAGCTGGGTCCCACACCCAGGGAAATCTGATCAAATGCCCAGACACCAGCAGAAAATAATGGATGACGCTCGGAAGGTTGAAGATATGGCCCAGTCAAAGGAACAAACCAATAGTTCAAATGAGATACAGGAGCTGAGACAACTAATGCTGAATATACGAACAGAAATGGAAAAACTCTTCAAAAACCAAATCAATAAATTGAGGGAGGACATGAAGAAGACATGGGCAGAACAAAAAAAAGAAATAGAAAATCTGAAAAAACAAATCACAGAACTTATGGGAGTGAAGGACAAAGAAGAAAAAATGGAAAAAACAATGGATACCTACAATGGTAGATCTAAAGAGACAGAAGCTACAATTAGTGAACTGGAGGATGGAACATCTGAATTCCAAAAAGAAACAGAAACTATAGGGAAAAGAATGGAAAAACTTGAGCAGGGGATCAGGGAACTGAATGACAATATGAAGCGCACAAATATACGTGTTGTGGGTGTCCCAGAAGGAGAAGAGAAGGGAAAAGGAGGAGAAAAACTAATGGAAGAAATTATCACTGAAAATTTCCCAACTCTTATGAAAGACCTAAATTTACAGATCCAAGAAGTGCAGCGCACCCCAAAGAGAATAGACCCAAATAGGCGTTCTCCAAGACACTTACTAGTTAGAATGTCAGAGGTCAAAGAGAAAGAGAGGATCTTGAAAGCAGCAAGAGAAAAGCAATCTGTCACATACAAGGGAAACCCAATAAGACTATGTGTAGATTTCTCAGCAGAAACCATGGAAGCTAGAAGACAGTGGGATGATATATTTAAATTACTAAAAGAGAAAAACTGCCAACCAAGACTCCTATATCCAGCAAAATTGTCCTTCAAAAATGAGGGAGAAATTAAAACATTTATAGACAAAAGATCACTGAGAGAATTTGTGACCAAGAGACCAGCTCTGCAAGAAATACTAAAGGGAGCACTAGAGTCAGATATGAAAAGACAGAAGAGAGAGGTATGGAGTAAAGTGTAGAAAGAAGGAAAATCAGATATGATATATATAATACAAAAGCCAAAATGGTAGAGGAAAATATTATCCAAACAGTAATAACACTAAATGTTAATGGACTGAATTTCCCAATCAAAAGACATAGAATGGCAGAATGGATTACGACCCAGCAATACCACTGCTAGGTATCTACTCAAGGGACTTGGGGGCGGGGACACAGACGGACATTTGCACACCAGTGTTTATAGCAGCGTTATCTACAATTGCAAGGAGATGGAGACAGCCAAAATGTTCATCGACAGACGAGTGGCTAAACAAACTGTGGCGTATACCTGCGATGGAATATTATACATGTTAAGACAGACTAGACTTATGAAGCATGTAATGACATGGATGGACCTGGAGGGCATTGCGCTGAGTGAGTCTAGCCCAAAACTGAAGGACGGGTACTGTGGGGTCCCACTGATGTGAACCGACATTCGAGAATCAGCTTGGAATATATCATTGGTAACAGAGACCAGCAGGAGTTAGAAACAGGGTAAGATGATGGGTGGTTGGAGCTGAAGGGATACAGACTGTGCAACAGGACTGGATACAGAGACTCAAGGATGGACAGCACAATAATACCTAAGTGTAATGTGGCTGGGTTGGAACACTGAATGAAGCTGCACCTGAAATATGGTTTTTTGTTTGTTTGTTTGTGTGTTTGTATCTTTTGTTTTTGTTTTTTCTTTTTCCTTTTTGTATATATATATATATATTATTAGTATTATTATTTTAATTCTCTTCTCTATATTAACATTCTATATCTTTTTCTGCTGTTTTGCTAGTTCTTTTCCTGGATCGATGCGAATGTGCTGGGAAATGATGATCATGCATCTATGTGATGATACTAAGAATTGCTGAGTGCATTTGTAGAATGGAATGATTTCTAAATGTTGTGTTAATTTCTTTTCTTTTTTTGATTAATAAAAAAATTAAATTGAAAAAAAAGATAAAATTTTAAAACAAAAAAAGATAGATAAAATTTGGGATTAAACCTGAAAGGATATTAGCAGCTAAAGGCAACCAGCCTGTTCAAAGAGGGCAGTCCTAGGACCTTACACTGTGGTCTGAAATGAGGGCAGTCTTGTGAACAGTGCCCTGTAGATGTGCAGTTTGGAGTAACTCCAGGGAGTTAGTGTCATAAGTGTTGGAGCCACTGTCTTGCTTACTCCACTGTAACTCCCAAAGGATGGGCCCTCTGCTCACAAGGAGACTGGTGACCACGGGTTCCTTCTCTGAAGATAAACTCTTGGGGCATAAGGTCAGAATCACCCTTGTGTTCGCTCAGGGCACCATACTTACTGGGTACTAATTAATAAGTGTTGACTTGAATAATACAACCAAAGATATGCTTGTCATCAGCTCTTGCTGATGCTACTTCCAATGCGTTTTGGTCATTCCCAGGTACTCCCAGTGCAAAAGGGCCATGCCTAACATTTATTAAAGCAATTCCATTGCTCAACATTATTCTAGGGGCTTCACATGTAATAACTCACGTAATCCTCATGACAAATCTATGGAGTAAGAATTATCATTAATCTTATTTTTTGTTTGAGGAAACCAAACAAACTCAGAACTAGTCTGTGGAAATTGGTTAGGGTCACACAGCTAAAGAGAGCCAGGATTTTGAATCCAAACAATCTGATCCAGAACCTGCTCTTTTGAATGTTAACAATGAAGAGTATGCAGTTTTCCAATTAACTATCCTTATCTTTTTTCTCTCTGCATGTACACCTCTGCAGCCTTCCCTTCCTGACCGTCATCATTTTCCTCCTTCTGTTAAAGGGGCTGCCTTCTCACTACCTCCCCTACTTACTGCTCTCAGCTGAGAACAAAATCAACTGAAAGTATCTTACCAGCATCTTTGCTGTCTACTTGCTTAATATAGATGAGTCTCACTTCTTTATCTTTGTCAAGCACATTTAGAGATGAAGCCATTGAAAGGGAGTTCAGTTAAGCTTTTTTTTTCTCCCTCAGAGGATGTTTGGCCGGGATATTCCTGGTCAGAAACCAAAATACAGACCTTCATGGCAAAGAGCTGCTGACTGAAGAAAATTGAGGTGAAAAATATAAAGCAAATAACACAAAAGCTAGACCAGGCTGCAAATTGTTGCTGGGCTGAGTGTGAATTTATTGAAATGATTACTAGCACACCAAGCTATTTAATGTAATCAAAATAGTAATAAACTCAATTTTAAATTCATGACGCTAATTTACATTCAACAACTAAGTAGTTATAACCCATTTCCTACCCTAAGCAGCCATCTTCCCCCTTTTATTCTTTCACTAAATTTATATTACAAAATAGACATAATCAATGTGGATTTAACATCTCTTCTGTTTTCTGTGTGAACAGCCATAAATTTACAAGAAAATAATAATTAATTGATAAGAAACTCAGCAGGATTTAGACTGTCAGAGTCCAATGCAAGACCTTTATTGGGAAATGGTCTTAGAATCGACACCTGAGGAAGAGCATGGGAAGCGGGACTGGGAAATAGGATTGGGAAGAAGGAGACTTCAAGCTGCAAAGCAGACTCAGCAAATGCCTCAGCTGACCCCACAGGGAACTAAGGCTGGGATGGCCCTTCAGAGTTGCCTTGAGTTGGGGCAAGGGGACTAAGCCTTCATATCCCCCTCCCCATTAGTTAGTCATTGGCTGCAGTCAAGCCATGAAATGATGTGTGACCTTGGGCGAAGCAGCTTTCTTCAAGCCAAGGCAATCACCAAGGAGAGCTGTCAGCTAAGGGTTATCTTACTACAGCACTCCCAGCAGCTGGGAGAATAAGTCCTTCATTTGTGAAAGGGGATCTGGGTGGTGCATAATAACTACAGTTATTAGTTAGGTATAACTTTGTGTAGTTCCCGTACTCTAGTACTGCTGCACCTCCTAAGCCATTCCTTACTTCATAATACAAGTCAGAAGTCATTTTTTCAACCCTTATGAATTATTCTGAGACTCTGGTAGAAGCAAATATAGTACCATGAGATTCATCTCTAAAGCGGAGGGAAACAAAATTACAACTTAGTGTAATACAAACCCTACTGCAAGAAGAGCTACAGTATAAACGAGATAAAGTGCTCCTAAAGAACGAAAAGGGGAAGAGATGGGGTCTGAATAGGACTAAAGAAGGTGGCTTTGAACTGAGCTTCTTCAAAATATGATAGGTTTTTGGTGGACAGAAATGAGGGTGAGGAAGGACATTTCAGGGGGAACAGACTAAACAAAGCCCTGGTGGGCCACGTAAAGGGTACAGATTCTAGCCTGGCCCTTTTGGTTTTGTCATCAAGGGACACGAAGTGATTAAGTTCAGTTAGCATGTTGGTGGACTATAGAGGACATGGCCTAATAACAGAGGTTTTAAATGAGTAATATTTAAAATTATTTTAAATAAACTCATGCCTAAATGATGTATCAAGACCTTAATTTAATTTAATGTTAGACCTGATTTTAGTTTCTTTTTCAAGCACTCTTCTGTTATCTGATAGGAAATGAGCATCAGTCATTCTTTGAGTTTACCTAGGGGTATACCATCAAAAGGAGCACTTATAGAGTCAGCACAGCAGGGGAGAGGTAGAGGCCTCAGGTCATTGGCCATCTCTGCACATAGGCCATGGCAGAGCTGGCCCTTGTCCCTGTTCACATAGCCCTTTCTGGGCAGTGGAACAGGCAAAACGTGGGATTCGTTCACCAGGTCACCAAGTTTTAAGTTGGTGGATGCTGGCGGGTTGTGGACTGCAGATGATGTTATTCTGGTCTGCATGTGGCACTTAGACATTTGACTTATTTGCAACATGTAAAACTCAAGAGATTTGTCCTAAAACACCCAATTTTGTTATTTTATTTTAATGGGGGGATGTGGTAACTCTGGTCCTACATTCTTACCTGGCAACATTAGGCTGGAATTAAGTAATACCTCCCTACTTGAGAGTCCCTTCACTCATTAGTGCTACCTGCTTAACTCTAGATGTTTGGATTTGCAATATCTGCCCTACATTTCCCACAATATCACGAAGTCGTCATTCTCAGAAGGCTTACTGCATCATTTGGATACTGTCAAGGAGCAGCACGGGGCTCTCTTTAGGTTAGAAGAACCCAAAGGCTTTCCCCCTCTGCCTTGAAGCCTAGGGCATCTCTCTGCTGTCTGGGCGGAGAACTCCCTCCTATCTCATATGCTTTATCCAAGCTCTCCATTTCCCTTCTACAAAACTTCACTTTCTACCACCTCTGGCAGTTCTCCTATGAGATTGTTTGGGCTTTTGGATGTAAAGACAAGCAAATGACAGGCTTATGTTTTCTGAGTTTTGCAGAAGCAAATAGCCAGCTACCTGCTTGAAGTGCAAGAGGGAAAACAGGGAGAAACATGAAACTAATATCTCAAAATTATCCAGCTGTATATATCAAGGAGTTTGGATGACTTTCTGTTTCTACTCATAGTGCCTCCTCCCTTTTTTATGATAAAAATGTTTAGAACCAGATATTTACATGATCTGAATTTTGTTGGCAGCATTGAGACTCCGTGGTGAAGGGCCAACCTGATGCATGCCTTCTTGTCTCCATCAGGCCTAATCAGGGGTTTGACCATGACCTTGGCCATATTAATGACATGAAGCTGCTTCAAAGATTGCTTGATCTGAGGTTTGTTGGCCTTGGCAGTCACTATAAAAACTAGTGTGTTGTTGTTTTCCATCTTCTTTATGGTCAGGGAGAACTTAATGATGAAATTGTGGTTAAGCTTGTTCTTACTGAAAGCACATTTCCAAGGGTTATCAAACTGCCTTTAGAGTCACTGGATGTTTTTTTTTTTAAGCACGCCTTAATTATCATTGATTTGTAGTAGCTACTTTCTTTTTTTAACTTCTTTTTTTAAATTGTGAACTATAACATAGATACAAAAGAAGGAATAAATTTCCAAGTAAATTTTAACAAGTAGCTATAGAACAGATTTTAAAGTTTGGTATGGGTTACAGGTCCATGATTTTTTGTGTTTTCTTCTAGCTGCTCCAAGCAAGACACTGGAGAACAACAGAAATATCAATATAATGATTTGGCAATCATTTTATTTGTTAAATTCTATCTTCTTTGTTATACTCCTCCTTCTCTTTAAATAACATATGTACATAAAAGCAATAAATTTCAAAGGACATCACAACAATTAGTTGTAGAACAGATTTCAGAGTTTGGTATGCGTGACAATTTCACTATTTAGGTTTTTATTTCTAGCCGCTCTAATGTACTGGAGGCTAAAAGAAATATCAGTATAATGATTCAGCACTCATACTCATTTGTTAAACCCAACCTTCTCTGTATAACTTCACCATCACTTTTGATCTTTCTCCCACTCTTTAGGGGTATTTGGGCTATGCCATTCTAACTTTTTCATGTTAAAAGGGACTGTCTATAATATGGGATGGGGGATGGAACTAATCGATATTCTGGAAGCTGGACCCTCTGTACTTCAGGACTTATCTGGTTCAGGGGTCCATCTGGAGGTCGTAGATTTTGGAAAGTTACCCTAATGCATGGAACCTCTGTAGAATCTTATATAATATCCTACATGTTCTTTAGGACTGGCAGGAATGGTTTTGATTGGGGTTTGGCAAGTTATGATAGTTAGCAATGTCTAACTGAAGCATGTGTAAGAGTGTCCTCCCGAGTAGCCTCTCAACTCTATTTGAACTCTCTCAGCCACTGACACCTTGTTTGTTACACTTCTTTTCCTCCTTTTGGGAAGGATGACATTGTTGATCCCAAGGTCCCAGGGCCAGATTCATCCCTGGGGGTTATCTCCTATGCCGCCAGGGAGATTTTCACCCCCAGGTGTCATGGCCCATATTGGGGGGGGTGGGGCAATGATTTCACTCACAGAGAGAGGCCATATCTGAGCAACAAAAGAGGTCCTCCAGAAGTAACTCTTAGGCATACCTATAGTAAGCTAACCTTCTCTGCTACATACATAAGCTTTACAAAAGCAAGCCTCAAGATCAAGGGCTTGGCCTGTTGATTTGAGTGTCCCTAGTGTTTGGCACAGTATCTGAGGTTTCTCTGGTGGTAAATTTAATAGTTCTGTAATCTTTCTCCCATCCCTCAAGGGACTTTGCCAAAACCTTTTGATTATTTGCTTAACATACTCTGGGATGTGTCTAGGCATATTACATTAAGCCACGCTGGATTAGACTCTCATTCTTAGAGTCACAGAATGTTGCACCACTAGAGGCGAGGTTATTTGTGGACCTTTTTCTGGAGGTTGTAGCCACCTTTCACGTGACCTCCTTGTCTTGGTTCTTGCTTTCGTTTATTGCTGGTCTTTTTTTTTCAGATCTATATGCATTTTTAAATTAGAGAAGTTGTAGATTTGTAGAAAAATCCTGTATAAAATACAGTTCCTTATACTACACTCATTAACATTTTGCATGAGTGAAAGAACATTTTTATAATTCTATTAACTATAGTCTGTGATTCACGTTAGGGCTCGCTGTGTTGTACAGTCCTATGGATTTTCTTTTTGTAATCCATATTCAAGTAACATATATACAACCCAAGATTTCCCCATTTATCACATTGAAATACATATTTCAGTATTGTTCATTATGTTCACAATGTTACACTACCATCACCACCATCCATTACAAAAACTTTTCCATCATCCCAAATAGAAACTCTGTGTAATTTAAGTGTTACTTTTGATGAGGTCCCATTCATCTATTTTTACTTTTCCTTTTTTTTTTGCTTTGTTTTGGGTGAAACGTCTCAAGAAACCTTGCATAAACAAGGTCCTGAATAAAACTTTGCCATGTTTTCTTCTAGGAGTTTTGTAGTTCTGGTTTTTATATTTAGGTCTTTGATATGTTTATATTAATTTTTGTATAAGGGGTGAGGTAAGGATCCACCTTCATTCTTTTGCATATGAAGATCCAGTTTTGTCAGCACCATTTATTGAAGAAACTATTCTTTCCAAATTGAGCAGACTTTGTGTCTTGTGAAAAAGGTGTGTGTGATTTCTGAACTCTCAGTTCACTTCCATTGATCTACGTGTTTGTCCTTGTACTGATATGATGTTGTTTTGATTACTGTGGCTTTGTAATAAAGTTTTTTTTTTGCACGGGCAGGCACTAGGAATCAAACCCGGGTCTTCAGCATGGCAGGTGAGAATTCTGCCACTGAGTCACTGTCACACCACCCTGTAATAAGTTCTAAGATCAAGAAGTGTGAGTCCTCCAACTTTGTTCTTTTTATTCAAGATAGCTTTAGCCATTTGGGGTCCCTATCTTACCATATAAATTTGACGAATGGTTTTTTCCATTCCTACAGAGAAGGCTGTAGGAAGTTTGATTGTAAATTGCTTTGGGTAGAATTGATATCTGAATAATATTTAGCCTTCCAATTCATGAATGAGAAATGAACTTCCATTTATTTAGGCCTTCTTGGATTTCTTTTAGCAATGTTTTGTAGTTTTTTGCGTACAAGTCCTTTACATTCTTGGTTTAGATTTATTCCTAGATATTTAGACATTTGATTCTTTTAGTTTCTATTGTAAATGGATTTTTTTTCTTGATTTCCTCCTTATATTGCTCCTTACTAGAGAAATCCTACTGAATTTTGGGTGTTGATTTTGTACCCTGCAATTTTGCTGAATTCATTTATTAGCTGTAGAAGCTTTGTTGTGGATTTTTCAGGATTTCTTGTATATAGGATTATACTATCTGCAAATTAGTGAAAGTGTTACTTCCTCCTTTCCAATTTGGATATCTTTTATTTCTTTTTCATGCCTAGTTGCTCTATCTAGAACATCCAGTAAAAGGCTGAATAATGATTGTAACAGTGGGCATCCTTGTCCTATTCCAAATTTTCAGGGAAAGCTTTCAGTTTTTCACCATCAAGTGAAAGCTTTGGGTTTTTCAAATATTCTCTGTGCTGATTTGAAAGTATATTGTACCACAAGAAAGCCATGTCCATTAATCCTAATTCAATATTGTAGGGTGGATACCTTTGATTAGATTGTTTCCTTGGAGACTGACCCATTCAATTGTGGGTGTCACCTTTTGATTAGATTACCAATCAAAGTAATGACTTTGAAATCTAATCACCTTTGTTTAGATTACTAATGCCCAATTGTGGGTGTGGCCTTTTAATCAGATGGAGCTGTGACTCCACCAATTCAAGGAAGATCTTGATTAGTTTACCGGAATCCTTTAAAAGGAGAAACATCTTGGAGAAAACACAGTTGTTTCAGAGCTGACAGAGATGCAGACATTTGGAGATGTTTGGAGTGCTGACAGAGAGAGCAGATACCTAGATATGGAAGTTTGGTGATGCAGAGCCTAGCAGACATTGCCATATGCCTTCCCATGAGATGCTAAGCTAGCCGGAACTCAGAGTTGTGTCCTGGAGGAGCTAAGTGTAGTCCCACAGATGCTTAGAGAGGAAACCACTGACATCAGAAGCTGGAAGCAACAGAACGAGGAACAAGGACCAACAGATGCCAGCCACATGCCTTCCCATGTGTTCTAGTCTGTAAACTGCCAGAATGCAATATACCAGAAACAGAACATCTTTTAAAAATAGGAACTTATTAAGTTGCAAATTTATACTTCTAAGGCAATGAAAATGTCCAAATTAAGGCACCAACAAGAGGTTACCTTCACTCAAGAAAGGCTGATGAAGTTCAGGGTTTCTCTCTCAGCTGGAAGGTCACATGGAAAAGTCTGCAAGCTGTTTCTACTAGCTTCTTGCTTCATGAAGCTCCCATGGGGGTGTTTTCCTTCTTCATCTCCAAGGTCTCTGGCTGCATGGACTCTAAAGCGTTTTCCAAAATAGTTCCCTCTTAAAGGGCTTTGGTAAGCAACCCTACCTTGAATGGGTGGAGACACATTTCCATGGAAACCATCTATGCTGGTTTGAAAGGATTATATTCCCTAGAAAAGCCATGTTTTACTACTGATCCATCTGGTAGAAGTAGCAATTTCTTTTAATCTCTATTCAGTGCTACAGGTTGTAAACTTGATTAAAGTATCTTCACGGAGATGTGACTCAACCAATTGTGGATTAGAGGGAGATGTGACAGATGTGACTCCACCCATTCCAGGTAGGTCTTGATTAGTTTACTGGAATCCTTTAAAAGAGGAAGCATTTTGGAGAGAGTAAGAAAGCCATGAGAACCACGAGAGCCCGTGCAGCCCAAGACTTTTGGAGACGAAGAAGGAATACACCCCTGGGGGAGCTTCATGAAACAAGAAGCCTGGAGAGAAAGCTAGCAGATGTTGCCATGTTCACCATGTGCCTTTTCAGTTGAGAGAGAAACTCTGAATATCATTGGCCTCTCTTGAGTGAAGGTAAACTCTTGTTGGTGCCTTCATTTGGACGATTTTATACACCTGCTTTAATTGGGACAGTTTCTTGGCTTTGGAACTGTAAACTTTCAACTTAATAAATCCCCCTTTTTAAAAGCTGTTCCATTTCTGGTATATCACATTCCAGCAGCTAGCAAACTAGAACACCATCTAATCAAAAATTACCACCCACAATTGGTGGGTGACATCTCCATGGATAATCAAAAAGCTCCCACCCAATATTGAATGAGGATTAAAGGACATGGCTTTTCTGGGATACACAACAGATTCAAACCAGCACACCATGTAATAGACATCATCAATCATCATTCTCAGGTCAAGGTATCTTCTCTGGATACCTTAGTTTGGACATTTTTATAGCCTTAGAACTGGAAACTTGTAACTTAATAAATTTCCTTTTTAAAAGCCAATCCATTCCTGAATATAGATTCCAGCAGCATTTAACAAACTAAAACATGCTCTTTGTCATGCTGAGGAGGTTTTCTTCTATTCCTAGGTTTTTGGTTTTTTTTTTTTTAATTTTTTATCTATTCCTAGTTTTATAAGTGTTTTTATCAAGAAAAGATGCTGGATTTTGTTACCTGCCTTTTCTCCATTAATTAAGATGATCATGTGTTTTTTTTTACCCATTGTTATATTAATGTGGTGTATTACATTAATCCATTTTCTAATGTTGAATGACCTTTGCATACCTGGGATAAATCCCACTTGATCATGGTGCATAATCCTCTTAATGTGCTGTTGGATTTGGTTTCTTGTATTTTGTTGAGGATTTTTGCATTTTTTCTCATAAGAGATACTGATGTATAATTTTCTTTTCTTATGGTAACTTTATGTGGCTATGGCATGAGGGTGATGTTGGCTCCACAGAATAAGTGGAGAGTCTGCTTCAATTTTTTTTGGAAGAGTTTGAATAAGATTGGTGCTAATTCTTAAAATGTTTAATAAAATTCCCCTGTGCAGCCAACTGGTCCTGGGCTTTTCTTTGTTGAAAGGTTTTAAATACTGATTCAATTGCTTTACTAATTATTGGTTTGTTGACACCTTCCATTTCTTCTTCTTTTTTTTTTTCTGTTCATTTTTAAACAGTTTTACTCAAGCATCATACAATCCAACCTAGGTGCATAGAATTGCCTTTCCACCATACTCTACCTAAAGACATTTCCTTTTCTTCCACAAAAATCCAAACCCTTTCCCATTTCCCTGGCCTGTTGATGTTTAGTTTTGATATAATGCCTTTGTTACATTCAGTGGAAGCATGTTACAGTGTTTTTGTTGACTATAGACCCTAGCTTACATTGATTGTACTTTTTCCATATACCCACCTATTTTCAACACCCTGCAATATTGACATTCATTTCTCCCTCAAGTAAAAGCATTTTAAAAATGTGTACTTTTTTTATTAATTAAAGAAAAAAAAGAAATTAACACAACATTTAGAAATCATTCCATTCTACATATGCAATCAGTAATTCTTAACAAAAAATTTGTACATTTAATCACCATTTGTACCAGTTTGAATCTGTTGTGTACTCCAGAAAAGCCAAGTTCTTTAATCTTCATTCAATCTTGGTGGGTTGGAGCTTCTTGATTATTTCCATGGAGATATGACCCACTCAATTGTGGGTAGTAACTTTTGATTAAAAGTTTTGATTAAAAACCCTTTGATTAAAGGGTTTCTATGGAGATGAACACATCTCCATAGAAAAAACTTTAGAGCCCACGCAACCAGAAACCTTTGGAGACGAAGAAGAAAAACACCACTGGGGGGAGCTTCAGGAAAAAAGAAGTTGGGACAGAAAGGTAGTAAACTTTGCCATGTGCCCTTCCAGTTGAGAGAGGAACCCTGAACTTCATCAACCTTTCTTGAGTGAAGGTAACCTCTTGTTGGTGCCTTAATTTGGAACATTTTCATAGCTTTGCCTTAATTTGGACATTTTCACTGCCTTAGAACTGTAAATTTGCAACTTAATAAATCCCCCCCCTTTGTTTTTTTCCTTACATGGGCAGGTGCCAGAAACCAAACCCAGGTCTCTGGTATGACAAGCTAGAACTCTACCACTGAGCCACTGTTGCTTGCCCTAAAAATGACTTTTTAAAAGCCATTCTGTTTCTGGTATACTGCATTCTGGCAGTTTGCGGACTAGAACACCATCACTGTTCATGATAGGAATTACTCAATTATGTCTCAGGCTTTCTCTGTCTTTCCTTCTGGTTTAACACATGCCCCCATCCCTTCTCCCTCTAACATACTCACATTTAGCTTCATTCAGTGTATTTATATTACTGTGCTACAATCAGGTAGTAGTGTGCTATCCATTTCTGAATTTTTATAAATTTTTACAATGAATCTTATTACACAATGTGTTTTCCTCCAGCACCAAATGTCCAATTTCTACCCTATTTCCATATCCTGATAACCTGTGTTCTTAACTTCAACTCTCAAAGTTCACTCATTAATGTCAGCTCATATTAGCAAGGCCATACTGTATTTATCCTTTTGTTTATGGATAATTTCATTCAGCATAGTGTCCTCAAGGTTCATCCACATTGTTACATGATTCATGACTTTATTCTGTCTTACAGTTGTGTAATATTCCATTGTATGTATATACCACAGTTTGTTTAGCCACTCACCCATTCATGGACATTTGGGCTGTTTCCATCTCTTGGCAGCCATTAACAAGGCTCCTATAAACAGGAAGACTTTCTCAAACCTATAATGCAGGTCCAGGCTCATGCCTTGGGAGTCATTCCCATGTGTGGGGGGAGGACAGTGAGTTTACCTGCCAAGTTGGCTTTAAGAGAGAGGCCCTACCTGAGCAAAAAAGAGGGTTCTCTGGAGGTGACTTTTAGGCATCATTTGTAATAAGGCAAAATATCTCCTCTTGTTCTGGATCTGTAAAACTCAACACATACAAAGGTGGGATAGTCACAGGACAGATGTTCCCATTTCCACAGGGAGAAATTGGAAGGAATACAGGGGTCACCAGACCCAAACAGTTCTGAAAACCTACAGGACAAATTGCATTAGATGTCAAAGCCTGAGAGTCATCTTTCCTCTGGGCTTTAGAAAGCAGCAGTCCCACCCTTTCCAAGCATCTGCGTAGTGGCCCTGCTCTCACCAAATGCTGGCATGGAGTTTGCAACCTTGGAGGACATTGGGGAGACAACTTTCACTCAACTCCACCCTCTCCAAGCATCAGGGCAACACCCGGGCTCTCTGCCATCCCTGAGACACAAGCTTGACCCCTCCAGAACAATGGGGTGGCAGCCAGGCTGTCCTCAATCCCCAAGGAATGTGTTCTACCTTCTCCAAGGCTTGAGGAAGCACCACTCTTCCTTTGCAATGAGGTAGAAGGCCTGCCTTCCGCTTCAGGAAAACTCATCCTCTACAAGTTATTGGGTGGGTCCACTCTCTTGGCCCAAGGTTTCTTGACTTCAGACCTTAGCTTCCATGGTTCTGTCTCTGAAATGGTTTTTCTTTCAATTTCTCCCTTTTCTGCCCCTTTTAGTCCAGACTGGTAGTTGTTCCATTTATAAAGATCCCATAACACTCTTGTTGTTTTTCTATACAGTACACTGGGATCATGTCTATCAGACAAAAGGACTTTCCACAAATCCTTCCTGGATAACTCCATCTCCAATCCTGGCTTTTTGTGAAAGGGCTAACTTGTTCCATATTTGGTTAAGTTCTTATGGGGCACTATTATCTGGGGTTTCACTGTCTGGAAGCCCCAATTTTCCATAGCATCAGTTTCTGGTTTCCTTATACCCAAGAGTATAGTTTTCAGCTTATCTCTTTCCTGTCACATTTCACTATAAGCTGTGAGAAGAAACCAGGCCACATTTTCTGCATTGAATTTGGAAATCTCTTCTGCTAAATATCCAAGTTCATGGCTTTTAAAATCTGCCTTTCTGCCAAAACCAACAATCAATTTTTCCAGATTATAGCTATTTAAAAACAAGGGTTGCCTTCCTTCCAGTTTGCAATAACACAGGCATGACTTCTGCCGAGGTCTTGTCAGAAGTATCTTTAGAGTTCACATTTCTACTAACAGTCTCTTCAAAGTATTCTAGGCCTTCTCTATCAATTTTTTCACAACTCTTCCAGAATCTTCCCCAGACCCATTTCAAAAGCCATTCCAACATGTTTGGTATTTGCAAACTGCAGCAGCACCCCTTCTCTGGTACCAAAATCTGTTTTAGTTTGTAAGCAGCTAGATTGCAATATACCAGAAATAGAAAGGCTTTTAA
The DNA here is from genome assembly GCF_023851605.1 of Tamandua tetradactyla. Lineage (NCBI taxonomy): Eukaryota > Metazoa > Chordata > Mammalia > Pilosa > Myrmecophagidae > Tamandua > Tamandua tetradactyla. The sequence continues at coordinate 103,801,371 of NC_135335.1, forward strand.
AAAGGAGAATTTATTAAGTTTCAAGTTTACACTTCTAAAGCAGTGAAAATGTCCAAACTAAGGAATTCAGGGAAAGATGCCTCGATTCAAGAAAGGCTGATGGATCCAGAATAACTCTGTCATCCTGAAAGTCACATAGCAACATCTGCTAGCTTTCTCTCATGGTTTCTCATCTCATAAAGTATCCCTGGGGGGTGTTCTCCTTCATCTCCAAAGGTCTCTGACTGTGTGGGCTCTGTTAGCACTAACGTTTTCCAAAATAGCTCTCTCTTAAAGGACTACAGTAAGCAACTCCACCTTGAAGGAAGAGACACATCTCCATGGAAACCAACTAATCAAAAGTTACCACCCACAATTGAGTGGATCACATCTCCATGGAAACAATAAAAAAGATCACATTCAGCATTATTGAATGAGGATTAAAGGACATGGCTCTTCTGAGGTACATAATAACTTCAAACTGGCACAATGTGCCACAAAAAAATTATCAAAATTTTGCACAAAATAAACAACTCTTCCTTTGATCTCATGCAGAAATTGAAGTTTTAAAGCACAGTCAATATCATCCTTTACCCTTTAGTCTGATTTACCTTAGTCCTAATCAGATATGCTTCATTCACTTCCTTAATTAAAATCTTCTCTCTTTTATAGCTTTTTAAACAGTCGCTATATGGGGTAATGCTGACTTTCATAGGCTCATAAGCTCTAAGTTTCAGGTGTCACACAGGTACCTAAAGTTCCAAAATACTAAGAATCCCATACCCCTCCCTTATATCCCCTTCTTATTGACATTTAGCTTTGGTATATTGCCTTTGTAATATTCACTGGCAGCATATTACAATGTTGTAGTTAACTGTAGACCCTAGTTTGCATTGATAGTATTTTTTCCATATACAATTCCATTTTCAACACCTTGCCATGTTGACATTCATTTGTTCTCCCTCATGTAAAAAACATCCTTATATTTGTACATTTAATCACCATCATTGACCACTTTGGGTTTTGCTAAGTTATATAGTCCCAATCTTTATCTTCTATCTTCCATTCTGGTGTCATACATGCCCCTGGCCTTCCTCTTTCAACCATACTCACACTCATTTTTGTTCAGTGTACTTTCAATATTGTGCTGCTGTTATTGGACAAAGGCCATGGATTCTTTTACCCTATGCATTCAATAACCAATTCCTGAGATACCACAGTTTCAAACAGAGAAAGTTTATTATTAGGTGCCTAGTAGGAGAGCAGATGGCCTAGCAGCCCAAAATCTGTCTCCTTCAACTGCAATAATTCTGATAGTTTTATTAGAGAAAAAGGATGGACAGGGCTTAGAGCACAGTGGCTCTAGGTAACGTAACTAGAGGTGGTCTGATTATTGAGCACGTGCAGACTGATTACATTCTTAGTCCTAGAATGTGTGTAAGAAAATGTCAGAGAGGTATAGGTGACTTGTAGGTTAAAGTCTAAGCTACTGCTCATGTCAGGCAGGCCCACTTTAGTTAGATCCAGTCTCAGTTATCAAGATAACTAGATTTGGGATGGGTTAGTTCTGGGCTGACCCAAGACCCTTCATTAATAAACATTAGGGGCTGTCTATAGAGATTACAAGACTCTAAAGTTGAAAAACTGGATAACTGTGTACAAATGAAGATTAGTTACAAGATTTTTATTATCACAGGGGCAGAAGGTAAAGACTATAAAATAATTATCAGAGATCAAGGCAGCTGGATTACAATTTTGAGATTTCAGGAATTTCCTGCTGTCTACTCCAATACACTAGAAAGCAAAAAGGAATATCTATACAGTGGTTCAGTAAACAAAATCATCCATTAAATCCTGAATTCTCAGTTACATAAGACAGTATTGTGCTATCCATTTCTGGATTTATACAATCAATCCTGTTGAACATTCTGTAGTCCTTCACCATCAAATGCCTAATTTCTAAACTCTTTCTATCTTCTGAAAACGGGTGTTCTCAACTTTTACTCTCAAAGTTTGCTCATTAATGTTAGTTCACATTGGTGAGACCATATAGTATTTATCCTTTTGTTTCTGACTGATTTCACTCAACATAATGTCTTCAAGATTCAACAACATTGTTGCCTGCTTCATGACTTTATTCTGTCTTACTGCTGCATCAATTTCCATTGTATGTTTATACCACAATTTTTTTGTCCATTCATCTGCTGATGGACATTTGGGCTGTTTTCATATCTTGGCAATTGTGAATAATGCTGCTATAAATATAAGTGTGCAAATGTCCATTCATGCCACTGACTTCAGTTCCTCTGAATATGTACATAGTAATATGATTGCTGAATCATATGGCAATTCTATACTTAGCTTCCTGAGGAACCACTTAACTGCCTTCCAGAGTGGTTGCACCATCTTACATTCCCACAAGCAGTGAATAAATATGCCTCTTTCTCCACATCCTCTTCAGCACTTGAAATTTCCTGGTTTTATATATATATATATATATATATAAAGGCCATTCTAGTAAATGTGAGATGATATTTCATTGTGGTTTTGATTTGTATTTCCCTAATAGCCAGTGAAGTTGAGCAATTTCTCATATGTTTTTCAGAATTTGTATTTCCTCTTCTGAAAAGTGTATGTCCATATTCTTTGCCTATTTTTTAAATTGGGTTGTTTGTCTTTTCATTTTTGAGTCATATATCTCTTTATATATTTCAGATATTAAACACTTATCTGACATATGGTTTCAAAATATTGTCTCCCATTGCATTGCATAGGCTGCCTTTTTACTTTTTTGACAAAGTCTTCGATGCACAAAATTTTTCCATTTTCAGGAGATCCCATTTATCTATTTCTTCTTTCATTGTTCATGCTTTGGGTATAAGATCTAGGAAACTACCTCCTATCACAAGATTTTTAAGATATTGCCATATATTTTCTTCCAAAAGTTTTATGGTCTTACTCTTAGGTTTAGGTCTTTAATCCATTTTGAGTTCATTTTTGTATAAGGTGTGTGATAGGGGTCCTCTCTCATTCTTTTGAATATGGATATCCAGTTATTCAAACACCATTTATGGAATAGGGTGCTCTGCCCCAGTTGAGTTGGCTTGACTGCTTATCAAAGGAAGTAGATGAGAGGTTCTATTTATAAATACTCAATTAGATTCCATTGGTCCCTATACCTATTTTTATGCCAGTCCCATGTTGTATTGACCTCTGTAGCTTTGCAATATACTTTAAACCTGGGTAGTGTGAGACCTCCCACTTCACTCCTCTTCCTTCTTAGCTACCCTGATATGCCAGTTTGAGTCTGTGGTGAACCCCAGAAAAGCCATGCACTTTTATCCTCATTCAATATTGCTGGCTGGGAACATTTTGATTGTTCCCATGGAGATGTGGCCCACCCAATTGTGGATGGTAACTTTTGATCAGATAGCTTCCATGGAGTTGTGATTCCACCCATTAGTCCTTTAAAAGAGGAGACATTTTGGAGAGTCCCTTCTTCAGAGCCATGAGAAAGCCACAGCAGAGCACCACAGAACCATAAAGCAGAGAGTCCACCAACCAGTGACTTTTGGAGATGAAGAAGGAAAACACCTCCCAGGTAGCTTCATGAAACAAGGGGCCAGGAGAGAAAGCCAGCAGATACTGATATTTTTTGTCATGTGCCCTTCCAGCTGAGAGAGAAAAGCTGAACATCATCAGCCTTCTTGAACCAAGGTATCTTTCCCTGGATGCCTTAGATTCAACATTTCTATACACTTGTTTTAATTGGGACATTTTCTTGGACTTAGAACTGTAAACTAGCAACATATTAAATTCTCTTTTTTTTCTTTTGTATGGGCAGGCACCGGGAATTGAACCTAGGTCTCAGGCATAGCAGGCAAGTATTCTGAAACCAAGCCACCATTGCACTACCCTAAATTCCCCCTTTTAAAAAGCCATTCTATATCTGGTATATTGCATTCTAGCAGTTAGCAAACTAAAACACCTGCCCCTCCAAATAAATTTGATTATTGGTTTTTCTATTTCTACAAAGTATGTTTTGGGATTTTAATTGGTATCACCTTGAATCTATAAATCAATTTGGGTAGAATCGACATCCTAACTATATTTAGTCTTCCAATCCATAAACACAGTATATCCTTCCATTTATTTAGGTCTTCTTTGATTTCTTTTAGCAATTGCTTCTAGTTTTCTGTGTATAGGTCTTTTGCATCCTTAGATGAATTTATTCCTAAATATTTTATTCTTTTGATTGCTATTGTAAATGGAATTTTTTTCTTGATTTTCTCCTCAGACTCCTCATGATTAGTATATAGAAACACTACTGATTTCTGCATATTGATCATATATCCTGCCACTTTGCTGTACGCACTTATTAGCTCTAGTAGCTTTGTGGTAGATTTTTCAGGATTTTCAACAAATAGTATCATGTCATCTGCAAATAGTGAAAAGTTTACTTCTTTCTTTCCAACTTGGATGCCTTTTATTTATTTTATTACCTAATTGTTCTAGTTAGAACTTCCAGTGCAATGTCAAATAACAACAGTGACAGTGGATATCCTTGTCTTGTTCCTGATCTCAGAGGGAAAGTTTTCAGTCTTTCCCCATTGAGGATGATGTTAGCTGTGGGTTTTTCATATATTCCCTTTATCATCTATTCCTTTCTATTTGTATCCTTTGAAATGTTTTCCTCAAGAAAGGTTGTTGAATTTTGCCAAATGTCTTTTCTGCATCTATTGAGATGATCAAGTATTTTTTCTGCTTGGACTTATTGATGTGGTGTATTATATTAATTGATTTTCTTATGTTGAACCAGTCTTGCATACCTGGAATAAATCTCACTTCATCATGGTGTATAATTCATTCAGTGTGCTGCTGGATTCAATTTGGGAGTATTTTGTTGAGAATTTTTACATCAATATTCATTAAAGAGGTTGGCCTATAATTTTCTTTTCTTGTAGTATCTTTACCTGGCTCTGGAATTGACGTGATGTTAGCTTCATAGAATGAGTAAGGGAACTTTCCCTCCACTTCAATTTTTGGAAGTGTTTGAGTAGGACCAGTACTAATTCTTTCTTCAATGCTTGGTCGAATTCACGTGTGAAGCCATCTGGTTCTGGACTTTTCCTATTTGGGAGCTTTTTTTTAAATTTTTTATTAATTAAAAAAAATTACAAGAAACACAAACATTCCCAACACATACACTCAGCAATTCACAATATCATCACATAGTTGCATATTCATCATCATGATCATTTCCCAGAATATTAGCATCAATGCAGAAAAAGAAATTAAAAAACAACAGAAAAATATAACAAACAGAAGGAAAAAAATTTTACATGCCATACCCCTTACTGCTCCCTTTCATTGATCACTAGCATTTCAAACTAAATCTATTTTAACATTTGTTCCCCCTATTATTTAATTTTTATTCCATATGTTCTACTCGTCTGTTGACAAGGTAGATAAAAGGAGCATCAGACACAAGGTTTTCACATTCAAGGAGTCACACTGTGAAAGCTGTATCATTGTTCAATCATCATCAAGAAACATGGCTACTGGAACACAGCTCTACATTTTCAGGTAGTTGCCTCCAGCCTCTCCACTACATCTTGAATAACAAGGTGATACCTACTTAATGTGTAAGAATAACTCTAGGATAACATCTCGACTCTGTTTGGAATCTCTCAGCCATTGACACTTGTCTCATTTCACTCTTCCCTCTTTTGGCCGAGAAGGTTTTCTCAATCCCTTGATGCTGAGTCGCAGCTCATACTAGAGTTTTTCTCAATCCCTTGATGCTGAATCTCAGCTCATTCTGGGATTTCTGTCCCATGCTGCCAGGAAGATCCACACCCCTGGTAGTCATGTCCCATGTAGATAGGGGGAGGGTGGTGAGTCCGCTTGCTGTGTTGGCTGGAGAGAGAGGCCACATCTGAGCAACAAAAGAGGTTCTCTTGGGGGTGACTCTTAGGCTTAATTTTAAGTAGGCTTGACCTATCCCCTATGTGGTTAAGTTTCATATGAACAAAACCCAAGACTGGGGGCTTAGCCTATAGCTTTTGTTGTCCACACTGCTTGTGAGAATATCAAGAATTCAACTTGGGGACTTCCAGAGAAGATAGCGGCTTAGTAAGGTGCACAGGTCTTAGTTCCTCCTCCAGAACAACTAATAAAGAACTAGAAACAGTACAGAACAGGTCCTGGAGCCACGACAGAGACCAGACACACAGTGTACCCCATTCTGGACCAGCTGGACCAGCTAAGAGACTCCACTGCGGTGAGGTCCCCGAGAGGCATGCACTTCCCCAGGCCGCGGCAGCTGGCAGCTGGAGCCCCTCCCTCCCTCCTTCCCGGGCCAGCTGGGAGCTTTGGATCGGCAGTTCTCCAAGCCGTGGCAGCTGGCGCCCCTCCCCCACGTGCAGCTTCCTGGGCCAGCTGGGAGCCTCAGAGCGGCGGTTCCCCAAGCTGCGGCAGCCGGCAACCGGAGCCCCTTCCACACACGCGGCTTCCGGGCTGGCTGGGAGCCTCGGAACAGCAGTTCCCCAAGCCGCGGCAGCCGGCGACCGCAGCCCCTCCCACACACGTGGTTTCCTGGGCCGGCTGGGAGCCTCGGAACAGCGGTTCCCCAAGCCGCGGCGGCCAGGGACCACAGCCCCTCCCACACATGCGACTTCCCGGGTTGGCTGGTATCCTCGGATCAGCGGTCCCCCAAGCCATGGCAGCCAGCGCCCCTCCCCCACAGATGACTTCCCAAGGGAAAGGAAAGAGTCTCCAACAGTAGTAGAGACTGAGCCCAACCTAACACCAATAGTGGCATTAATGAACAACTTCTGACTACTAAAAATAGGCCCTCAGCTCAGGTGAAACTGATCAAGGCAGAAGTCACTGATTGGGCTAACTGAAAAAGAGGAAAGGGGGCAAAACAGAGCCTTCTGCAACTGTTTCTACAGAGGCTTCATTTCCTCTGGGCTCAGCGCTGGGATTACACAGGTTGCAACTGCCCTGAATGCAGAAACAGGCTGCTTTCAGGGCTCTCTACCACCTGAACCTTCCCCACGGGAGGGGTGAAATGCAACTCAGGTGGAATCCCTCTCTCAAGGAATTCAGATCCCAGGACTTCACAATTTGAAGTCATTAAAACCAACCTACAACCTTTCCTCTGTCTCCACCACACACCCAGCAGCGAGAGTCTTCCAAAGTTAAAGGGCCACAACATCTTTTGCTGGTGGGACCTGCAGACAGACAAGCACCACATACTGGGCAGGATAAAAAAAACAGAGCCCAGAGACTTCACAGGAAAGTCTTTCAACCTGCTGGGTCCCACACTCAGGGAAATCTGATTAAATGCCCAGACGCCAGCAAAAAATAACAAATCACACCAGGAAAATTGAAGATATGGCCCAGTCAAAGGAACAAACCAATAGCTCAAATGAGATACAGGAGCTGAGACAACTAATTCTGAATATATGAACAGAAATGGAAAACCTCTTCAAAAACCAAATCAATAAATTGAGGGAGGGCATGAAGAGGCATGGGATGAACAAAAAGAAGAAATGGAAAGTCTGAAAAAACAAATCACAGAACTTATGGGAATGAAAGACACAGTAGAAGAGATGAAAAAAACAATGGAAACCTACAATGGTAGATTTAAAGAGACAGAGGCTAGAATTAGTGAACTGGAGGATGGAACATCTGAAATCCAAAAAGAAACAGAAACTATAGGGAAAAGAATGGAAAAATTTGAGCAGGGGCTCAGGGAATTGAATGATAATATGAAGCACACAAATATATGTGTTGTGGGTGTCCCAGAAGGAGAAGAGAAGGGAAAAGGAGGAGAAAAACTAATGGAAGAAATTATCACTGAAAATTTCCCAACTCTTATGAAAGACCTAAATTTACAGATCCAAGAAGTGCAGCGCACCCCAAAGAGAATAGACCCAAATAGGCGTTCTCCAAGACACTTACTAGTTAGAATGTCAGAGGTCAAAGAGAAAGAGAGGATCTTGAAAGCAGCAAGAGAAAAACAATCTGTCACATACAAGGGAAACCCAATAAGACTATGTGTAGATTTCTCAGCAGAAACCATGGAAGCTAGAAGACAGTGGGATGATATATTTAAATTACTAAAAGAGAAAAACTGCCAACCAAGACTTCTATATCCAGCAAAATTGTCCTTCAAAAATGAGGGAGAAATTAAAACATTCTCAGACAAAAAGTCACTGAGAGAATTTGTGACCAAGAGACCAGCTCTGCAAGAAATACTAAAGGGAGCACTAGAGTAAGATACGAAAAGACAGAAGAGAGAGGTATGGAGAAGAGTGTAGAAAGAAGGAAAATCAGATATGATATATATAATACAAAAGGCAAAATGGTAGAGGAAAGTATTACCCAAACAGTAATAACACTAAATGTTAATGGGCTGAATTCCCCAATCAAAAGACATAGACTGGCAGAATGGATTAAAAAACAGGATCCTTCTGGCAGGGTGCCCCGAATTGCAAAAAGTATCTTGAGGAAAAAAAACGAAGCTGGAGGTCTCATACTGCCGGACTTTAAGACATATTATGAAGCCACAGTGGTCAAAACAGCATGGTATTGGCATAAAGATAGATATATCGACCAATGGAATCGAATAAAGTGCTCAGATATAGACCTTCTCATCTATGGACATTTGATCTTCGATAAGGCAGTCAAGCCAATTCACCTGGGACAGAACAGTCTCTTCAATAAATGGTGCCTAGAGAACTGGATATCCATATGCAAAAGAATGAAAAAGGACCCGTATCTCACACCCTATACAAAAGTTAACTCAAAATGGATCAAAGATCTAAACATTAGGTCTAAGACCATAAACCAGTTAGAGGAAAATGTAGGGAGATATCTTATGAATCTTAAAATTGGAGGTGATTTTATGGACCTTAAGCCTAAAGCAAGAGCACTGAAGAAAGAAAGAAAGAAATGGGAGCTCCTCAAAATTAAACACTTTTGTGCATCAAAGAACTTCATCAAGAAAGTAGAAAGACAGCCTACACAATAGGAGACAATATTTGGAAATGACATATCAGATAAAGGTCTAGTACCCAGAATTTATAAAGAGATTGTTCAACTCAACAACAAAAAAGACAGTCAACCCAATTACAAAATGGGAAAAAGACCTGAACAAACACCTCTCAGAAGAGGAAATACAAATGGCCAAAAGGCACATGAAGAGATGCTCAATGTCCCTGGCCATTAGAGAAATGCAAATCAAAACCACAATGAGATATCATCTCACACCTACCAGAATGGCCATTATCAACAAAACAGAAAATGACAAGTGCTGGAGAGGATGCGGAGAAAGAGGCACACTTATCCACTGTTGGTGGGAATGTCAAATGGTGCAACCACTGTGGAAGGCAGTTTGGTGGTTCCTCAAAAAACTGAATATAGAATTGCCATACAACCCAGCAATACCATTGCTAGGTATCTACGCAAAGGACTTAAGGGCAAAGACACAAACAGACATTTGCACACCAATGTTTATAGCAGTGTTATTTACAATTGCAAAGAGATGGAAACAGCCAAAATGTCCATCAACAGAGGAGTGGCTAAACAAACTGTGGTATATACATATGATGGAATATTATGCAGCTTTAAGACAGAATAAACTTATGAAGCATGTAATAACATGGATGGACCTAGAGAACATTATGCTGAGTGAGACTAGCCAAAAACTAAAGGACAAATACTATATGGTCCCACTGATGTGAACTGACATTAGAGAATAAACTTGGAATATGTCATTGGTAACAGAGATCATCAGGAGTTAGAAATAGGGTAAGATAATGGGTAATTGGAGCTGAAGGGATACAGACTGTGCAGCAGGACTAGATACAAAAACTCAAAAATGGACAGCACGATACTACCTAATTGCAATGTAATTCTGTTAAAACACTGAATGAAGCTGCATCTGAGCTATAGTTTTTTTTGTTTGTTTGTTTGTTCTGTATTTTTATATATATATTTTTTGTATTTTGTATTTTTATTTTTTTCTCTATGTTATCATTTTATTTCTTTTTCTGTTGTCTTGCTATTTCTTTTTCTAAATCGATGCAAATGTACTAAGAAATGATGATCATACATCTATGTGATGATATTAAGAATTAATGATTGCATATGTAGAATGGAATGATTTCTAAATGTTGTGTTAGTTAATTTTTTTTAATTAATAAAAAACAATAATAATAATTCAACTTGGGGAAGTTGAGTTTTCCCCCATTCTCACCATTCCCCAAAGGGGACTTTGCAAATACTTTTCCACTCACTGATCAGATCACTCTGGGATTCATCAGGGCATCACTTGGACAAACCAACAAAATCTCATGTCCTATACAAAGTTCCATGTACTTAAGGTGTTTAATCAACTATCTACAAAAGTTATATTAGGAAATGCACTAGTCAAAGTATAGATTTGTACCAAATAAACATTTTTTGCTTTAGTCTCACACATTAGTTGAAATTTTAAAATATTAATTACCACTATTTTCAGCACACTGCAGTAATGACATTCTTTTGTTCTTCCTCATGCAAAACCATTTTTAAATTTGTACATTTAGTCACTATCATTATATGCTCTAGGCATTCCTAGATTACACCATCTCAATCTTTATTGTCCATCTTTCTTTGTGATTTCATTTATGCCCCAGCCCTCCTCCCTCTATCATTCTCACATGCAGCTTCATTCAGTGTTTTAACATAATTGTATTACTGTTAGGTAAGATTGTGCTGTCCATTTCTGAGTTTTTATATTCAGTCCTGTTGCACAATCTGTATCCGTTCAACTCCAATTACCCAATATCTCACCCTATTTCTATCTCCTGATGGTCTCTGTTACCAAGGAAATATTCCAAGTTTATTCACTAATGTCAGTTCATATCAGTGAGACCATACAGTATTTGTCCCTTTTTTTCTGGCTAATCACACTCAGCATAATGTCCTTAAGGTCCATTCATGTTGTTACATATTTCACAACTTTATTCTGTCTTACAGCTGCATAATATTCCATTTTATGTAAATGTCACAGTTTGTTTAGCCACTCGTCTGTTGATGGACATTTTGGCTGTTTCCATCTCTTGGTAATTGTTAATAATGCTGCTATAAACATTGGTGTTTAAATGTCCATTTGTGTCCTTGGCCTCGTGTCCTTTGAGTAGAGACAGCATATAGATGGGTCCTGTTTTTTAATCCATTCTGCCAGGCTAAGTCTTTTGATTGGAGAGTTTAATCCATTAACATTCAGTGTTATTACCGCATGGGTAGTACTTTCTTCTACTATTTTGCCTTCTGGATTTTATAGGTCATATCTAATTTTCCTTTTTTTTCACCTTTACTCATAGTCTTCCTTTCTACACTCTTCTCCATGCCTCTCTCTTCTGTCTTCGTATCTGTCTCTAGCATTCCCTTTAGTATTTCTTGCAGAGCTGGTCTCTTGGTCACAAATTCTCTCAGTGATTTTTTGTCTGAAAATGTTTTAATTTCTCCCTCATTTTCGAAGGACAATTTTGCTGGATATAGAATTCTTGGTTGGCAGTTTTTCTCTTTTAATAATTTAAATATATTATCCCACTGTCTTCTTGCCTCTTTGGTTTCTGCTGAGAGATCTGCACGTAGTCTTATTGGGCTTCCCTTGTATGTGATGGATTGCTTTTCTCTTGCTACTTTCAAGATCCTCTCTTTCTCTTTGACCTCTGACATTCTGATTATTAAATGTCTTGGAGTATGTCTATTTGGATCTATTCTCTTTGGGGTATGCTGCACTTCTTGGATCTGTAATTTTAAGTCTTTCCTAAGAGTTGGGAAATTTTCAGTGATAATTTCCTCCATTAGTTTTTCTCCTCCTTTTCCCTTCTCTTCTCTTTCTGGGACACCCACAACACGTATATTCGTGTGCTTCATATTGTCTTTCAATTCCCTGATTCCCTGCTCATATTGTTCCATTTTTTCCCCTATAGTTTCTGTTTCTTGTCGGATTTCAGATGTTCCATCCTCCAGCTTAGAAATCCTATGTTCTGTCTCTCAAAATCTACCATTGTAGGTTTCCATTGTTTTTTTTCATCTCTTCTACTGTGTCTTTCATTTCCATATGTTCCGTGATTTGTTTTTTCAGACTTTCAGTTTCTTCTTTTTGTTCATTCCTTACCTTCTTTATATCCTCCCTCAATTCATTGATTTGGTTTTTGATGAGGTTTTCCATGTCTGTTCATACATTCTGAATTAATTGTTTCAGCTCCTGTATGTCATTTGAATTGTTGGTTTTTTCCTTTGACTGGGCCATATCTTCAATTTTCCTAGTGTGATTTGTTATTTTTTACTGGCATCTAGGCATTTAATTACCTTAATTAGTTTATTCTGGAGATTGCTTTCACTTCTTTTATCTAGGGTTTTCTTGCTAGATGAATTTGTTGTCTATCTGTTCTTTGAAATTCCGTTCAGCTTTATCTGGACCTTTAGCTTAAGTCTTGTTTAACAGAGGAGAATTTTTCAGTTCTTGTTTTCTTGTTTCTTGCCCTGCTTGTGTGGTGCCTTCCCCCCACACGCACACACTTAGGAGGGTCTACTTAGATATTATAGACCGCAACCAGATTTTCCCAGACCAAACTGGCCTCCTGTTAGGAGGAAAGAGTCACCTGTGTTGGTTTTCTCTGATGGTGAGAACCAGCAGGTTGAAAGACTTTCCTGTGAAGTCTCTGGACTCTGTTTTTCTTATCCTGCCCAGTATGTGGTGCTTGTCTGCCTGCAGGTCCCACCAGCGTAAGATGATGTGGTACCTTTAACTTTGGCAGACTCTCCCTGCTGGGGGCATGGTGGAGACAGAGAAGAGGTTGTAAGCTGGATTTAATGGCTTCAGATTACCAAGCCCTGGTGTCTGAATTCCTTGATGGAGGGATTCCACCTGGGTGGGGCTTCACCCCTCCCCTAGGGAAGGCATAAGCTCCAGATAAGCTCCCAAAAGAGCTCAATTCTGCCTATGCCTGGGGCAGTTGCAGCCTGAAAAGTCCTGCCACTATATCCAGAGGCAGTCAAGCCTTTGTAGATATGCAGCCACAAAAACCTCTGTTTCCTTCTTTTTTATCCCCTCTTTTTCTGTCAGTTCTGCCCCCTTGGCGCCAGGGCAAAAATGAGCAACCTCCGCTTTGATCAGGTTCACCTAATCTGGGGCCTATTTTTAGTAGTCAGAATTTGTTAATAAGTTCCACAATTGGTGTTTGATTGTGCCCAGTCCCTGCTGCTGGTAAAGTCCTTTCCTTTCCCCTCTGGGAAGCAGCCTGTGGGAGAGGGGTGCTGGCCACCGCAGCTTTGGGAACTCACGGTTCTAGGGGGTGCTCGCAGCCAGTCCAGCTGGTCCAGACTGGGGTATGCTGTGTGTCTGGTCACTGATGTGGCCCCAGGAGCTGTTCTGTACTATTTCTGGTTATTTAGTAGTTGTTCTGGAGGACGAACTAAAGCGCGCACCTTGTTAAGCTGCCATCTTGACCCCTATTTGGGAGCTTTTTGATGCCCGTTTCAACCTCTTTACTTGTGATTGGTTTGTTGAGGTCATCTATTTCTTGTTGAGTCAAAGTTAATTGCTCATGCTGCTCCATTTTTTAATGAAAGTCTCATCAGATTTTAAATCCTTGATTGGCAATTGTTTAATCTTGGCACTTAAAGTATTTCAACCCAGTGCTCTCTTGCATCCATGGTTTCTTATGAGAAATTGGTACTTAATCTAATTGGGACTCTCCTACACAAAACACATTGCTTTTCTCTTGCAATTTTTAGAGCTCTCTTTGTCCTTTGCATTTGACAGTGTGGCCACCATATGTTGGGGTGTATTTCTCTTCAAATTTATCTTGTTTGGTATTTGATGGGCTTCTTGAATGTGTGTATTCATGTCTTTTGCCAAGTTTGGGAAATTCTCTGTCATTATTTCTTTGAATATTACTTCTACACCTTTTTTTTTCCTTCTTCTACCTCTAGGGTTCCCATAATGCATATTCTGGTATGTTTGATGGTGTTCTGCAGGTCTCTTCAGCTATTTTTGCTTTTCCTAATTTTTTTTTCTTTCTGGTCCTCAGCCTAACTCATCTAAATTGTCTGGTCTCCAAGTTCGCTCTTTCTTTCTTCTACCATCTCCAATCTGCTATTGAAAGCCTACTGGATATTTTTCATTTCAGTTTTTGTGGTCTTCAGCTCCAGTGGTGCTCTTTGGTTCCTTTTCAATGTTTTATTCCTTTATTGAGAGTCTCATATTGTTCATTCATTGTGTTCCTGATATCATTTAGTCCTTTCCTTGTATTTCCTTCATCTCGTGGAGCATATTGAAGATCATTTTTTAAAGTCTTTGTCTAGTATATGCACAGTGTGTTCTTCCTTGATGTTTTTGGATTTTTATCCTCTTCTTTTGGATGAGCCATTGTTTCCTATTTCTTGGACTTGTAATCTTTTTTATTTTTTGTATGCTGTATTGGGGATCATATTTCATTCTTTTTCCACATGACATTATCTGGTTATTGCAGCACCATTTGTTGAATTTTGTTTTCATGGGGGGGAAGGTAGTGCATGGGCAGGGAATCAAACCCAAGTCTCCCTCATGGCAAGCAAAAATTCTACCACTGAACTACCCTTGCACCCCTGTCTTGTAATCTTTTGTTGCACACTGTACCTTTTAATATTTTAAAATGTTAACTCTGGGATTTAGGCCCTGAGCCATATTATGTGAGTTTGTATCCAGTTAGTGATATGACAGAGATTTCTTTGAATGCCAGGAACTAACAAAACCAAACAAACCAATGCAAGAAACACCCTTTGCATTCTTTGAAATTTGGCATTGTATTGGCCAGTGTTCTCCCTCAGAGTCTCGCCTTCCTATCAAGAAGGTTGGCCCAAAGCAAATGCAGAATACAGGGTCCTCCCTGCTTTTCTGCACCTGTGTCTTTTCCTGGCCTTGTTCCTGTTTGGGCTTATGAGTTCCCCTCTTTACAGAAATTTGAATGTCTCTTCTTTTACCCAAGAAACAGATGTTCCCCCTCTGGGTGTTCCACCTCAGAACTTAAAGCAGGTAAGACTTTGCCTTTGGCAGCCTGACTCATCTGCTTCTTACACTTCTTTTGCTATGTCTCAAGGTGCTTTTGCTTGGAAGGAAAATTCTGGAAAGTGGGGCAGTCCAGAGAGGAGTTTCCCAAGTCAGTCATTCCCAGCTGGAACAAGGCTGGGGACCCACAAAAGGTGAACCAGCTGGCTTCAAACTGTCCTGGAGAAGGATGAGGGAGGGGACATGAAATGTGCCAGGAGCTTCTCCTATGGTTCCTTGGAGCTATGTTTTCTTGATTTGGCAATTGCCAAATCATGAGATTGGGGGATGGGGGATGTCAGCTGCCATATAAGAGTGCAATTCACCAATGTTTACCACAATTTACCAACCTCATCTCTCTTCCCTGGATGCTGCACAGTGTTCTACTAGATTCTGGAAATTCAAAATAGTTGATTCAGACAGTTACTGCCTGTTTAATAGTTGTTCTTGTGGAGAGACTGATTCCTTGAGCATCCTACTCCACCATCTTCCCACAATCTTCCAGCCTGCCTTTGCCCTTTCTTTGATATTTTGAGTGGCAGGAGTCACCTTTGGTGAGATGCCTTTGGTGTCATCTTTCTATAATGGTCATAACTTCTCTTAACTTTCAGTTATGACAGCTGAAAGATCCTTGTTATATTTGCAAGCTATGTATAGTGAGAAAGAAAGAGACTGCCTGAGAAGACAACACAAAATGGCAGAGCTTTGCTGTGTTCACTGCAATCTAGAATTGAATCCTCACATCCAGAAACTTCACATTCTTTTATATGCTCAGAGAATCTATTTCTCATTTCCCAGCTCACAGGAAATGTTTAAAAAGCTGAAACCAGCATCCTGAGTTGTTCATTCACAATTAGAAATGTACTTGCCAAATGGAGCAACCATTAATATTGTCCAATCAGAGTAATGTGTATCTTGAAAAAAATTGTCTACATGGTTAAAATCAGATGGTGGTTTGGAAAGCATGGAATTATAACAAGGGATATTTTGTGGTTTTGATATCTGCTACATCTACTACATCAGGCTATGAAAAAGCAGATACACCTATCAATGAGAGACAGATACACTTATTGGCATGTGCCATTTTGAAAATATTATGTACCCCAAAAAAGCCATATTTTAATCCTGATCCAATTTTGTGGGGGCAGCCTTTTAATCCTGATTCAATATTGTATGGTGGAAACTTTTTATTAAATTATCTCTATGGAGATGTGGCATGCCCCATTGTGGGTGTGACCTTTTGATTAGATGGAGATGTGACTCCACCCATTCCAGATGGGTCTTGATCAGTTTACTGAAGTCCTTTAAAATAGGAAACATCCTGAAGAGAGCCCATAGAGAGAGAAGATATAATTGCTTAGACAACAGTTACTTCAGAGAACTGAGACTTGGATGTTCGGGGATGCTTGGAGCCCAGCAGACATTGTCATGTGCCTTCCCATGAGATGTTAAGTAAACCAGAACCTGGAGAGAGCCAAGAGATGGGATCCTCTCTGGGGGTGCCCTTTGTACTGCTCAGTATGGAGTACCAACTTTGGTGCCTGTGGTAAATACAAAACTAGCTCTCTAAAGGTGTCCACATCTTAATTTCTGGAACCTATTAATATGTTAGTCTGTATGGGGGAGATGAATTAAGGTTGCAGATTGAATTAAGGTTCCTAATCAACAGACCTTAAAATAAGGAGATTATACTATATTATCTCTGTGAGTCCTATGTAATTCCAAGGGTTTTTAAATGTGGAAAGGGGAGCAGAAGAGTCAGTGTGATATTGATGTGATTGTGAGAACAACTCAATTGGCCATTGCTGCCTTTGATGATGCAGGAAGTTTCCATGAGTCAAAGAATGCAGGCAGCCTCTAAATGCTGAGAAAGGCAAATAAATGATTCCCCTTTATAGGCTCAGAAGGAATTCAGTCTTGTTGACACCTTGATTTTAGCCCAGTATGTTGGTTTGAAACAGTTACATACCCAAGAAAAGCCATGTCCTTCTAATCCCATCTTTTTAATAACATTATTTTATTGTGAAATATAACATATATACAAAAAGGCAATATATTTTAAAGTACATTGTAATGAGTAGTTATAGAACAGATTTCAGAGTTTGGTATGGGTTACAGTTCTACGATTTTAGGTTTTTCTTTCTAGCTGCTCCAAGACTTTGGAGACTGAAAGAAATATCAATATAGTGATTCAGCAGTCATACACAGTTGTTAAATCTTATCTTCCCTGTTATAATTCATCCTTCTTCTTTGATTCTTCTCCCAATCTTTAAGGATACTTGAGCTATGCCTTATTCTAACTTTTCCATGTTGATAAGGGGTGTTAACAATATGGGACTGGGGGTGGAACTAGTTAATGTTCTTGAAGAGGCTGGCCTGTCTGGGCTTCAGGACTTATCTGACCTAGGAACTATGTGGAAGTCATAGGTTTCTGAAAAGTAAACTTTGTGCATGAAACTTTTGTAGAATCTCAGAACCCTAGGTATTCTTTAGGGTTAACGGGAGTGAGGTTGGTTGGGATTTGGCAAGATGTGGCAATTTCTTTTTGTGGCTACACAAATGTGGCTACATTTCCTTTCTCCTTTTTGGTCATGAAGGATTGTTGATCCTATGGTGCCAAGGCCAGACTCATCACATCACAAGGAGTGATGCCCCACATTGCCAGGAAAACTTACACCCTGGAAGTCATGTCCCATGTAGTTAGGAAGATAATGATTTTCCTTGCAGAGTTGAGCTTAGAGAGAGAGAGGCCACATTGGAGCAAAAAAGAGGTTTTCTGGAACTAACTCTTAGGCATAATTCACACCATGTATTTTGATTTTTTCTTTAGGGAAACAAAAATACAGCACAGCACAAACATGCAGCAATAGTCTTATGTGTTCAAGGCAATGCCTGAGTAGGTATTCAAAAAATGATGCAATTTTCCTTCTTCGTTCATTAATTTCACAAATTCTTATTGAGTGTCTACCATGTTCCTGGCACCGTTCTAGGCAATGTAGCTAGATCTCTGTCCTCAGGGAGCTTGCATTCTTAACACTTAAACAGAGATTATAATTTACAATCCAAGGCTTGCTGGCATTTCATTTGATCTACATAGGTTGTTTTCTTTTCTTTTCTTTTTTTTTTTAACTTTTTATTATAAAAAATTCAAACGCAGCAAAGGAGAAGGTGTGTATAATGAACCACCATGTGCATCTATCACCAGGCTTCTGCAATTCTCAACATTTTCTCAATCTTTGCAATCCCAAGATTTTTTAAAATATTGAATTTACTGTTTTGGTTTGCTAAAGCTGATAAAATGCAATATACCAGAAATGGACCAGCCTTTAACAATGTGGATTTATTTGCTTACAAATTTACAGTTCTAAGGTTGTGAAAATGTCCCAATTAAGGCATCAGTGGAAGGATCTCTGAAGACCAGTAACCAGTGAACTTGAGTTCCTCTGTCAGATAGCAAGGCACATGGTAATGTCTGCTGGTTCTTCTCTACCAGGTTCTGTTGCTTCCAGCTTCTGACTTCAGTGTCTTCCTCTCTCACTTTCTGTAGGTGTGTCCTTGTCTCTCAGCTTCTCTGGAGGCTTTTTCTGTATGCTTCTCTGGGTATCTCTCTTTCTTAGCTTCTGTCTCTCTGAGTTTTATCCTCTTACAAGGGACTCCAGTAAGAAGATTAAGACACACCTTAAATGAGGTGGGTCACATCTCACCTATTTGGATAACCTAATCAAAAGGTCTATTACAGTAGGTTCACACCCACAAGAATGGATTAAAAGAACATGGCCCTTCTAATTCAACCTATTTGTATAGCTCATTTGAACAGGTGAAACACAGGGAGTCCAGAATAAGAAAGAGAAAAGTCCTGACCAAAAGGGAAAAAAGAAGTGTAATTAATAAAGTATCAGTGGCAAAGAGAGTTCAAATAGAGTCAAGAGGCTACTCTGGAAGTTGCTCTTAAGCAAGCTTCAGGTAGACCTTGCTGCCTATCATAACCTGCCAATCCCCTACCAGGACCATTACAGCCAATCCTAAAGGACACCTGGGGCAACAGATAAGATTCCACAAGGGTTCCATGCACTAGAATAACTTTCCAGAAACCTACATCCTCCAGATGGTTCCCTGGTCTAGATAAGTCCTGAAACCTAGAGGGCCCAGTCTCTCCAAAACATCAGATAGTTTCATCTCTCTACCCCATATCAGTGGCAGACCCTTCCATATGAAAAATTTAGAATAGCCATAGCCCAAACATCCCTAAAGAGAGGGATGGAAAGATCAAAGGTGATGGTAGATCATATAGCTAATATAGGATTTAACAAATGAATATGAATGCTGAACCATTAAATTGATATCTCTTTTAGTCTTTAGTATCTTAGAGCAGCTAGAAGTAAAAACCTAAAATTGTGGAATTATAAATCATGTCAAACTCTGAAATCTGTTCTACAACTAGTTGGGGTGCTATGCTTTGAAATGTATAGCTTTTTGTAAATATGCTATTTTTCACAAAAAAAAGAAGGAAAAAATTTCGATTATGGTGACAAAAAATATATAAGCCTTCTAGCCTCCTATATTCTGGAGCAGCTAGAAGGAAAAACCTGAGAGGATGGTATGGTAGCCCATGACAAACTCTGGGATCTGTACTGTAACTACTTGCTGAAGAGTGTATTGAAAACTATTGTTTTTTATTTCTTTACTCTGTTTATATGATATACTATACAATAAAAAAAGAGCATGGCCTTTTCTGGGGTGCATAACATCTTCAAATATCACAGTTACCAATAACTAAAAGTCAGGATATATTAATAACATTTCAGATTAAAACACAACACACATACAGAGCATTGAAACAACATTGGTCCCTGTCATGGTTAGGGACAGGTGTCAACTTGGCCAAGTTGTGGTACCTGTTCATCTGATTGGGCAAGTGCTGGCCTGTCTGTTGCAATGAGGACATTTCATAGGATTAGGTCATGATCACGTCAGCTACATCCACAGCTGATTCCATTTGTAATCAGCCAAAGGGGCGTGTCTTCTGCAATTAGTGATGCTAAATGCAATCATGGGAAGCCTTTTAAGGAGGACTCAGAGGAGACAGGTTCCATTCCTGCTTTGGCTGGTGAGCCTCTCCTGTGGAGTTCGTCCAGGCCATCCATTGGAGTCATCGGCTTCACAGCCTGCCCTGTGGATTTTGGACTCTGCGTTCCTATGGTCACGTGAGACACTTTCATAAATTTTATATTTACAAGTGTTCCCTGTTGATTCTGTTTCTCTAGAGAACCCTAACTAACACAGTCCCATATTCCCATGCAGCAACAATTAGTTAAACCTAAGAAACTCCTCCCACTTGCTAGATCAGATAAATCGGTAGTATATATATCTGATTACCATACTCCCCAGCACTCCCTATTGTCACTCCTGTAGGAAGTCTAGTGTCATGTGTACTATTATGGATTGAACCGTGTCCCCCACAAAGACATATTCAAATCCTAATCCCTGACCCTATGGATGTGAACTCATTTTCAAATAGGATCTTTGAAGATGTTATTGTTTAAGGTGAAGCAAAAGTGAATCAGAGTGAGTCTCAACCCAAAGCAACTAGAGTTCTTATAAACAGAGGAAATGTAGACACAGTCAATAGGAGACAGAGAGAAACACAGCTATGTGACTAAAACAGAGACTGAATTATGGATTACTACTAAGCCACAACAAAACACGATGGACTTCAAAGTGTGATTCCTTCCAATACCTTGATTTTGAACATCTGACCTCCAAAATTGTGAGGTAATAAATTCATTTTTCTAAAAAGCCAACTTGTCCGTGGAACTTTTTAATAGCAGCCCTGGCAAACTAAGACATGTACTGCTATTTTTTTGTAAATCCAGTTGGAGATACGTGGTTATATTACTGCCTAGCCTTCTATGGCATTTTAGATTTATGAACCCTGGCTTACATTTTCTTGGTTTAAACATTTAACATGCCTTCCTGAAGTTAACACAACCACCCTGATAATATTTTGAATATTTTCCAAACACTTCAGTTACTACTTGAAGACAGTTTCTTTTGCTACATCATTTCCATAAGTGGCTGAACTCATCCATTACATTTTGAGTCTACCACTTTTCATTAACTTTAATTTGGGGTATACCTTGCTATAATTCCCATGCATGTGTACTTTTAGCTTCATTTATCTTATTCTACCAGTTCTCCTTGTTTTGTTCTAGTTTTTAACCAAATACTTTCATTTTAGTCTTTCTATACTAAAAGAGAAAGAAATAAAGAAAGAGGAGGAATATTTTTCAAAGCATACTCAAGCTCTGAAATTTCAGTGATACCTACTTGGTTAAATGTATTGCTTTTCCATATTTTAAAATTATAAGCAGCTGCTTCTTCTGGAAGCAAACTAGATGAACAATAAAATACAGGTCATGAACTAATAGATCTTCTATATATTTTTGGTGTTGTCATTTCCTTTTTAAAAAATACTGCTGTAATACTAAATATATCTGCAGTACTTGTTCTGTGGAAGACAGACAAATACAACATTTACTCTACCTAGCCACAGAGATACAGACTCAAAGCACAATAGGGAGGCCATGAAAAATTTAAAAGGACAATCAAAGCAACAAAACTGAAAGAATATTCTTGTGGTTCTCATGAAAGATGATAGAGTTGTTTCTTTTGATTTTCACAACAAAGACACACAAACTTCTTCAGTTGCCAAACTCAATCTTCAAAACTAAATTCCATTTCTAAGACTTCAATCAGACCTATTTTTTTCACTGAAGAAAGTGCTAAGAAATGCTCTGGATACCATCACATTGCTTGTGTTCAAGGTTGGGTTAAAATAAGTCTTGGGGGCCTCAAAGTTCTCACTTAGGTCTCCAGCAAATTCTTATTTTTAGTTATTTTTAGTGCTCTGGCTGAAAGCAGAAATCTAGTCCTTCAATAAGTTGGGCACAAAAGGAAGGAAACTTCAGGGGAAAAGTAGCTTTACTTTCAACTAACCAAAGGGACATTTTGGTACATTTATTTTAGGCTGACTAGTGATTCTGCCAGCTAAAAAACAAACCAAAGACTCACCCAGCATTCTATATGGAGACATATTTCTTTGTCATGTGTGGACCTGTCTACATTGAAGAAGAATTGGGATAACCTATATCTGAGATTGAAATATTCCTCCTCAACCCATACACGCCTTTGCTTTCAGAGTCTGTTGATTTTATTATATCACAAGTATAAATATGTTCCTGAAGATTCATTTGGGAACCTGGATCTCTTAGAAGCTTCATGAAATGTTCTGTACAGATTAGGTTTTGGGTGGGAAATAGAATGATTCAGGGTATGAGTTCCCTTTCCTTAGACAGAATGGCATGAGATTGAGGGCTGCATTCTGGAGTCAGAAACATGTGGTTTTAAATCCCAGAATGGTTACTGACTAATCATCTAACCTTGGGTATCTTACTTAACCAATCCTCTCCCATAAACTCTACCTCACAGAATCAGAAGAATTTCAATTATCTATAGCTGTGTGACAAATTATCTCCAAAACTCAGTGGCTAAAAGCAATATTTATTTGCTCACAATTCTGCATTCTGAATTGGGCTCAGTTGGGCAGATTTTCTGCTGATCTTGCCTGGGGTCACTCATGCAGCTATAATCATCTGGATGCTCAACTGGGGCTGGTTGATCCAAGATTGCTTATTGCTGGGGTGGACAGAACAGTTGGGGCTGGCTGTGTCTCTCTCTTCATTTGGTAGAATAGCCAGACTTTTTTACATGGCAGCCCAGAGCTCCAAGAGAGTAAAAGCAAAAGTTATCAGGCCTTTTGAGACCTGAGCTCTGAAATTTAAAATCACTTTTGCTGCATTCTGTAGTCAAAGTGGGTCATACAACCAGCTCAGATTTAAGGGTAGGAACAACCAAATGGCTATTGACAGCTGAATAGATTTAAAAAATAAAGAAGAATATATACATACAACAGAATACTCTTCAGACATAAAAAGGAATGAAAGTTCTGATACATACTACAACGCAAATGAATCTTGAAAACATAATGCTAAATGAAATAAGGCAGACACAAAAGGACAAATATTGTGTAATTCCATGTATATGACATGTCTAGAATAGCAAATTCATAAAAGCTATTAGGTAGGCTAGAGGTTACCAGGGACATGGAGGAGGGGAAATGGGGAGGGAATGCTTAATGAGTTAAGAAGTTTTGTTTTGGGTAATAGACTTAGTTTTGTTTTTTGTTTTTTTTTTTAACTTTTAAGACTATTTTCCACAGTGGCAGCACATCATAATTATCTGTGCATTTTTTTTTGCAAATTTTATTGAGATATATTCACTTATTATATATTCCATCCAAATTATATAGTCGACATCTCACAGTATCATAACTTAGTTGTACAATTATCATCATATTCACTTTTAGATCATTTCATTACTGTAAAAAGAAAATTATCAGACACACAAAAAAGAAAACCCAAAACATCCTATATCACTTATCTCCCCTTATTATTGACCTGTAGTATTGGCGTGGTACACCAATTACTGTTGAGAGAATTTGAAGGTATTGCTGTCAACTATAGTCTGTAACTTGCAATAGGTGTTTTCCCCACAAATCACCCTATTATTAATTCTTTGTGTCAGTGTCATTATTTGTACTTTGTTCATGCAAGTGCTTATTTCAATTTGTAGTGTTAATAGGTGACATACATGGGTCTAAACAACCCCTTTGAAACAAAATCTGAATGATAAAGTTTTAATAATCAAAATGGTGATTGTAGCACAGCATTGTAAAAGTAATTAATACCACTGAATGTTACAGTAAAATGATTTAAATGGCTAATTTTGGATTATACAAACAGTATCACAAAAAAAATTCAAGGGGAGCTGAAATGAGCTCCAATTCTCAACAGGAGGAACAGCATGTGCATTCAGGGATGGGAAGACTTTTAGCTGCTATCTTTGAAGACAATCTACCTGTGCTGGTTTGAATCTGTGGTGGACCCCAGAAAAGCCATGTCCTTTAATCCTCATTCAATATTGCTGGCTGGGAGTTTTTTGATTGTCCCTTGGAAGTGTCACTTACCCAATTGTGGGTATTAACCTTGAATTAGAGGGAGATGTAACTCCACCCATTCCAGGTGGGTTTTGATTAGTTTCCTGGAATCCTTTAAAAGAGGAAACACTTTGGATAGTCACATTTTTAGAATGATGAGAGTCATGAGGAGAGCTCACACAGCCAGAGACCATTGGAAATGAAGAAGGAAAATGCCCCTGGGGAGCTTCATGAAGCAAGAGGCCTGGAGAGAGAGCTAGCAGATATCGCCACACTTGCCATGTGTCTTTACAGTTGAGAGGGAAACCCTGAACTTCATTGGCCTTTCTTGAGTGAAGGTAACCTCTTGTTGGTGCTTAATTTGGACATTTTTATAGACTTGCTTTAATTGAGACATTTTCATAGCCTTAGAACTGTAAATTTGTAACTTATTAAATTCCCCTTTTTAAAAGCCATTCTGTTTCTGGTATATTGCATTCTGACAGCTAGAAAACTAGAACACCTCTGCAAGGAATATGTGAGACAAAGCATGCATAATGCTGAGTACAGTAATGGGTACATAGTAAGGTTCCCAAAAAATTAGGGGAAAAAGTACATTTTTAGTATTATATTACTTGAATTCAAATCCTAACTCTGCCACTTACTAATTGTTCAATGGTAGACAAATTTCTAAAATTTTCTTTGCCTCAATTTTTACATCTAGAGTTGCTAGATTACCCTGTTACCTCACAAAGTTATTGTAAAGATTAAATAAAATGATATATGTAAAAAAACAACTTTGAAAAGTTGACTTAAGAAAAACTATTTGGTCTTATTTTGGTATGTGTATAAGGATGGTTTTAAATTAATTTCCCCCAGATTGCCAACTAATTGTCCCAGAAGTCATAAAAATCATCCTTTCCTCTGCCTTCAATTAGTAATGTCTTTCAAATCAGTTATATAAAATTTCTTTCTTTTCTTTTTTTTTTTTTTTTTTTTTTTTTGGCATGTACAGCCTCCAGGAATCAAATAGGGGCTCCTGGATGTCAGACAAGAATTCTACCACTGAGGTACCCTTACATTCCCTAAATTAGTTATTAAATTATCATGTGTAATAAGGTTCTATTTCTGATTTTCCTAGTCTGTTCTATGAGTCTTTCCATATCTAGCCAGCTTAGTAAAATTTTTATCAGTCTTATATAGTTCTAAGAAAAATTCTGTATTGGTGTTTTCTTTGGAATGGCAGTAAATTGTAAATTGATTTGGAAAGAGTAACATATTTATGATGTTTTGTTTTTCCTTTTCTAGAACCCTTTAACTCTAGTAATTTTAAGTTTCTAGTCATGCAATCTTTCCATAAGTGTATTATTAAATATTTTTACCATTTCCATTACACCTGGCCATTACTTTTATCATAATATTTTCAAGGAGGTCAATGCTGGTAGGTAGACTTATGTTTATAATATGCATTGATTCTTTTTTCTTTCATATTGAACCTCAGTTGAAGAAAGTTAGTTAATCATACATCTCAGTTCATTGCATAATGTCACTGCCTTTTTTTAGTTTAAATTTTTATTTCAGCTTTTTTCAATCCCAGTCTCTAATCCCATTTCTTTCTCCTTACTTTAACATGCTTGATATGGGCTATAAAATATTTGCATATCCTTGTAAAATATGTAGTTTTGTATTGCATATTTACATGATTCAGTTTAAGTAAATAATATATGCTATATATTCTATGCTGTTCCTTACTTCTTTCCTCCTTGGCATTGTGTTTTTAAAAGTTATCCCTATTGCTGTGTTTCTATCAGTATAGCTTTCCATAGCACATGTCCATCACATTTTCTTACTGTTCCAGTTTGCTAGCTGCTGGAATACAATATGCCAGAAATGGAATGGCTTTTAAAAAGAGGAATTTATTAAGTTGCTAGTTTACAGTTCTAAGTCTATGAAAATGTCCAAATTAAAGCAAGGCTATAGAAGTGTCCAAATTAAGACACCAACAAGAGGTTACCTCCATTCAAGAAAGGCCAATGAAGTTCAGGGTTTCTCTCTCAACTGGGAAGGCACATGGTGAACATGGAGACATCTGCTAGCTTTCTCTCCAGACTTCTTATTTCATACAGCTCCCCTAGGGGCATTTTCTTTCTTCATCTTCAAAAGTTTCTAGCTGTGTGGGCTCTCATGGTTCTTATCTCTCTCTCATTATTCTCATGCTTTCTCCAAAATACTCCCTCTTTTAAAGGATTCCATAAACTAATCAAGACCCACCTGGAATGGGCAGAACCACACCTCTGTGGAGATAATCTAATCAAATTTCCAACATATAGTATTGAATAAAGTTTAAAAGAAACAGCTGCTCCACATGATGGGATCAGTATTAAAACATGGCCATTCCAGGGTACATAATCTTTTCAAGCCAGCGCACTTACCCCTCTTTGGTGATAGACAGCTAGCTTGCCTCTATCTTATCACTGCTATAAACACTATGAGGAATATCCTTGTGTGACTCTCCTTCAGACCTGTGCAAGAATTTGTCTGCTACAATAATAGTTGGAGACTTCAATTCCTCACTCTCATCAATGGACAGAACATCTAGACAGAGAATCAATAAAGAAACAGAGAAGTTGAATATTACAATAAATGAGCTAGACTTAACAGACATTTATAGGACATTACACCCCACAACAGCAGGATACACATTTTTCTCAAGTGCTCATGGATCATTCTCAAAGATAGACCATATGCTTGGTCACAAAGCAAGCCTCAACAAATTTAAAAAGATTGAAATCATACAAAACACTTTCTCAGATCATAAGGGAATGAAGTTGGAAATCAATAATAGGCAAAGGGCCAGGAAATTCACAAATATGTGGAGGCTCAACAACACACTCTTAAACAACCAGTGGGTCAAGGAAGAAATTACAAAAGAAATCAGTAAATATCTCGAGGCAAATGAAAATGAAAACACAACATATCAAAACTTATGGGATGCAGCAAAGCAGTGCTAAGAGGGAAATTTATTGCCCTAAATGCCTATATCAAAAAGAAGAAAGGGCAAAAATACAGGAATTAACTGTCCACATGGAAGAACTGGAGAAAGAACAGCAAACTAACCCCAAAGCAAGCAAAGGGAAAGAAATAACAAAGATTAGAGCAGAAATAAATGAAATTGAGAACTTGAAAACATTTGAGAAAATCAATAAAACCAGAAGCTGGTTCTATGAGAAAATCAAAAAGATTGATGGGCCATTAGCAAGATTGACAAAAAGAAGAAGAGAGAGGATGCAAATAAATAAGATCAGAAATGGAAGAGGAGACATAACTACTGACCTCACAGAAATAAAGGAGGTAATAACAGGATACTATGAACAACTTTACGCTAATAAATACAACAATTTAGAGGAAATGGACGGGTCCCTGGAAAGACATGAACAACCAACTATGACTCAAGAAGACATAGATGACCTCAACAAACCAATCACAAGTAAAGAAATTGAATTAGTCATTCAAAAGCTTCCTAAAAAGAAAAGTCCAGGACCAGACGGCTTCACATCTGAATCCTATCAAACATTCCAGAAAGAATTAGTACCAACTCTCCTCAAACTCTTCAAAAAAATCGAAGCAGAGGGAAAACTTCCTAATTCATTCTATGAAGCCAACATCACCCTCATACCAAAACCAGGCAAAGATATTACAAAAAAAGAAAACTACAGGCCAATCTCTCTAATGAATATAGATGCAAAAATCCTCAATAAAATTCTAGCAAATCGTATCCAACAACACATTAAAAGAATTATACATCATGACCAAGTAGGATTCATCCCAGGTATGCAAGGATGGTTCAACATAAGAAAATCAATTAATGTAATACACCATATCAACAAATCAAAGCAGAAAAATCACATGATCATCTCAATTGATGCAGAGAAGGCATTTGACAAGATTCAACATCCTTTCCTGTTGAAAACACTTCAAAAGATAGGAATACAAGGGAACTTCCTTAAAATGATAGAGGGAATATATGAAAAACCCACAGCTAATATCATGCTCAATGGGGAAAAATTGAAAACTTTCCCCCTAAGATCAGGAACAAGACAAGGATGTCCACTATCACCACTACTATTCAACATTGTGTTGGAGGTTCTAGCCAGAGCAATTAGACAAGAAAAAGAAATACAAGACATCAAAATTGGAAAGGAAGAAGTAAAACTATCACTGTTTGCAGACGATATGATACTATACGTCGAAAACCCGGAAAAATCCACAACAAAACTACTAGAGCTAATAAATGAGTACAGCAAAGTAGCAGGTTACAAGATCAACATTCAAAAATCTGTAGCATTTCTATACACTAGCAATGAACAAGCTGAGGGGGAAATCAAGAAACGAATCCCATTTACAATTGCAACTAAAAGAATAAAATACCTAGGAATAAATTTAACTAAAGAGACAAAAAACCTATATAAAGAAAACTACAAAAAACTGCTAAAAGAAATCACAGAAGACCTAAATAGATGGAAGGGCATACCGTGTTCATGGATTGGAAGACTAAATATAGTTAAGATGTCAATCCTACCTAAATTGATTTACAGATTCAATGCAATACCAATCAAAATCCCAACAACTTATTTTTCAGAAATAGAGAAACCAATAAGCATATTTATCTGGAAGGGCAGGGTGCCCCGAATTGCTAAAAACATCTTGAGGAAAAAAAACGAAGCTGGAGGTCTTGCACTGCCTGACTTTAAGGCATATTATGAAGCCACAGTGGTCAAAACAGCATGGTATTGGCATAAAGATAGATATATCGACCAATGGAATCGAATAGAGTGCTCAGATATAGACCCTCTCATCTATGGACATTTGATCTTTGATAAGGCAGTCAAGCTAACTCACCTGGGACAGAACAGTCTCTTCAATAAATGGTGCCTAGAGAACTGGATATCCATATGTAAAAGAATGAAAGAGGAGCTGTATCTCAGACCCTATACAAAAGTTAACTCAAAATGGATGAAAGATCTGAACATCAGGTCTAAGACCATAAAACATTAGAAGAAAATGTAGGGAAATATCTTAAAAATCTTATAATTGGAAGCGGTTTTATAGACCTTACACCTAAAGCAAGAGCACTGAAGAAAGAAAGAAAGAAATGGGAACTCCTCAAAATTAAACACTTTTGTTCATCAAAGAACTTCATCAAAAAAGTAAAAAGACAGCCTATACAATGGGAGACAATATTTGGAAACGACATATCAGATAAAGGTCTAGTATCCAGAATTTATAAAGAGATTGTTCAACTCAAGAACAAAAAGACAGCCAATCCAATTACAAAATGGGAAAAAGACTTGAACAGACAACTCTCAGAAGAGGAAATACAAATGGCCAAAAGGCACATGAAGAGATGCTCAACGTCCCTGGCCATTAGAGAAATGCAAATCAAAACCACAATGAGATATCATCTCACACCCACCAGAATGGCCATTATCAACAAAACAGAAAATGACAAGTGCTGGAGAGGATGCAGTGAAAGAGGCACAATTATCCACTGTTGGTGGGAATGTCAAATGGTGCAACCACTGTGGAAGGCAGTTTGGTGGTTCCTCAAAAAGCTGAATATAGAATTGCCATATGACCCAGCAATACCATTACTAGGTATCTACTCAGAGGACATAAGGGCAAAGACACAAATGGACATTGCACACCAATGTTTATAGCAGCATTATTTACAATTGCAAGGAGATGGAAACAGCCAAAATGTCCATCAACAGACGAGTGGCTAAACAAATTGTGGTATATATATACAATGGAATATTATGCAGCTGTAAGACAGAATAAACTTATGAAGTATGTAACAACATAGATGGACCTTGAGAACATTATGCTGAGTGAGACTAGCCAAAAACTAAAGGACAAATACTGTATGGTCTCACTGATATGAACTGACATTGGTGAATAAACTTGGAATATTTCGTTTGTAACAGAGACCATCAGGAGATAGAAATAGGGTAAGATATTGGGTAATTGGAACTGAAGGGATACATATTGTGCAGCAGGATTGGATACAAAAACTCAGAAATGGACAGCACAATACTACCTAACTGTAATATAATTATGTTAAAACACTGAATGAAGCTGCATGGAAGAATGATAGAGGGAGGAGGGCTGGGGACATAAATGAAATCAGAAAGAAAGATAGATGTTAAAGATTGAGATGGTATAATCTAGGAATGCCTAGAGTGTATAATAATAGTGAAATGTACAAGGTGAAATTTTAGAAATGTTTTTGCATGAGGAAGAACAAAGAAATGTCATTATTGCAGGGTACTGAAAATAGATGGTAATTAATATTATAAAATGTCAACTTCTGTGTGAGACTAAAGCAAAAAATGTTTATTTGTTACAAAATTTATATTTTGACTAGTGCATTTCCTAATACAACTTATGTAGATAGTTTGATTGAACGCCATAAGTACTTGGAATCTCAGGTAGGACATGAGATTTTGCTGGTTTGTCCAGAGTGATGCCCCAATGAATCCCAGAGTGATTCGATCAGTGAGTGGAAAAGTATCTGCAAAGCCCCCTTCAGGGAGTGGTGAGAATGGGGAGAAATTCAACTTCCCCAAGTTGAATTCTTGATATTCTCACAAGCAGTGTGGACAATCAAAGCTATAGGCAGAGCCCCCAGTCTTGGGATTTGTTCATATGAAAGTTAGCCCTGCAAAGGATAGGTCAAGCCTACTTAGAATTTAGGCCTAAGAGTCACCCCCAAGAGAGCCTCTTTTGTTGCTCAGATGTGGCCCTTCTCTCCAGCCAACACAATGAGCAGTCTCACCACCCTACCCCTCTCTACGTGGGACATGACTCCCAGGGGTGTGGACCTTCCTGGCAACATGGGACAGAGATCTTGGAATGAGCTGAGATTCAGCATCAAGGGATTGAGAAAAACCCTAGAATGAGCTGAAATTTAGCATCAAGGGATTGAGAGAACCTTCTCGGCCAGGAGGGGAAGAGGGAAATGAGACAAAGTGTCAATGGCTGAGAGATTCCAAACAGAGTCGAGAGGTTATCCTGTAGGTTATTCTTATGCATCAAGTAGATATCATCTTGTTATTCAAGATGTAGTGGAGAGGCTGGAGGGAACTGCCTGAAAATGTAGAGCTGTGTTCCAGTAGCCATGTTTCTTGAGGATGATTGAATAATGATACAGCTGTCACAGTGTGACTGTGATTGTGAGAACCTTGTGTCTGATGCTCCTTTTATCTACCTTGTCAACAAAGGAGTAGAACATATGGAATAAAAATGGATAATAGGGGGAACAAATGCTAAAATAAATTTAGTTTAAATGCTAGTAATCAATGAAAACAAGGGGTAAGGGGTATGGTAGGTATAATCTTTTTTTTTTCTTTCCTGTGTTCATTTTATTTATTTTTCTATTGTCTTTTTATTTCTCTTTCTGAATTAATGCAAATGTTCTAAGAAATGATGAATATGCAACTAAGTGATGATATTGTGAATTACTGATTATGTATGTTGTTTTATTTATTTCTTTATTTTTTAATTAATAAATAAATTTTTTAAAATAGTAGAATTACAAAAAAAGTATCATCAATTGTAAAAAATTTTCTACACCAATGCAAGTGTTTGTAGGGGTAGTATACGGGAATCATATATTTTATACATGACTGTTCTGTAAAACCACAACTTCTCTAATAATAAAACTAAAAAAAATAAAAAAGAAAACGCCTTCCAGGGAGCTTCATGAAACCAGAAGTCAGGAGAGAAAGCTAGCAGATGATGCCGTGTTCGCCATGTGCCCTTTCAGCTGAAAGAGAAACCCTGACTGTGTTCGCCATGTGCCTTCTCACTTGAGAGAGAAACCCTGAACTTCATCGGCCTTCTTTTGAACCAAGGTATCTTTCCCTGGATGGATGCCTTTGATTGGACATTTCTATAGACTTGTTTTAATTGGGACATTTTCTCGGCCTTAGAATTGTAAACTAGCAACTTATTAAATTCCCTTTTTTGAAAGCCAAAAAAAAAAAAAAAAGAATTCCTTTGCTATATGTAAACCCAGAGAGATATTAAGTCAGAGGTGTACACTGTTATTTTCACTGAATTTTGTCAAAATGCTTTTAGAATACTTGTGTAAGTTACACTATTTCCCCATATCCTTGCCAAAACTTGATTTTCATCATCCATTCTAATTGGTTTCAATCTGGTAGGTGTAAAATGGTATATAGTTTTTTGCTTTAATTTTAATTTCTCTACTTAACACTGAAGTTGAGTATCTATTCATTACTGGTTAGTGATTTGTGCTTCTCTTTCTGAGAATTGCCTGTTCATATCTGTTGCCTGTTTTTCTTTTGGATTTCCAATTTGTTCCTGATGATTTGCAGGAGTTCTCTGTATTTTCTAGTCATAATGCCCTGTTGGGTTTAGACATTGCTGATATCTTCTCTCAGGCAACCACCTGTCTTCAAAGTTTATATGCCATTGAACAGAAATCCCTATATTTCATGCAGGTAAATCCCCCTATTTTTCATCTGATAAGCACATTTTGGGGTCTTGTTCATAAAGTTCCCCCCTCTGATTCATAAAGCTAGTCTCCAGCATTTTCTCCTTATACCTTAGTAGGTCTATTAAATCAAGCTTGATTTTTCTCTGTATACTGTACCATTTTTCTCATGCCACCTAAGAAACAATCCATCCTTTCCACCTTGTTTTGTGGTGATATCTTTATTAAATATTAGGCTTCCTTATATTTCTGAGTTCTTCATTCTATTTAACAGGATTCTTTGTCATCTTTTTTTTTTTTTTTTTTTTTTTTGATTCTTTGTCTTCTTACACAAGTCCTATGTTATTGCTATTACTATGACTTTGGGTAGACCAATTTCATATTTGTGTAATATTTTGTCAGTGTTTGAATAAATTTTCAGTAAAATACTACCAACATTGCATTTTGTTTTCCTTCTTTGTAATAGGTCCAAGATATCTTATGGAAAGGGGAACAATGTTATGACTATGACTTCCTTAAGAGTAATAGCAAAAAGTTATATTTAGTCACATTTGTGTCCCCCAGGAATGGAAAAATTATTAATTACATGGTGAATGTTGGAAGGTCTTTTAGATCCATATCAGGTAGCCAGGATGCCTGCTTAAATTCTTTACACATGTATTTTTCAGGTTTGGGGTTTCTTGCAAGCCCTTTCTTCAGGCTCAGCAGCACAGGTTGTAGGAATATAAAGGGACTATGTCAGGTGTTCCAGAAACTGAATGGAGTCAATTGATTATTTTACCTAGTAGCCCCATTTAGGGAGACTTGTCTATATTCTTTCTTTCCCTTGATTTGTTTTGGATATCATTATTGGTAGAACTACTATCCTGACCATCATCCATCTGCATATTTGAAGGCCCCGTGCCTTTCTCATCCTCTATGAATTGGATTCCTCTATGCTTTGGATCTCCAGCCTGAAACTGCCATGCTCCTGAGGATACTTGTTCTCCAGACATTAATCCTTTCCCTAGAATGCTCTGCTTTTTTCCCCATTTCTCTTGTTTCCTGACAACTTCTGCTAAATTTCACTCACTTTACCTACCATGTGTAGAAGAGGTAAAAGTGAAAATTTGAACCACCATGTCCTTCAAAGGATAATGGAGCCAGGTAAATTAGAGCCTTTTTGTTCTGCTGAATATTTGGATGGTTTGGATGAGCAAAAGTGGGTCTGGGTGCCATGGGAGGTAGTTTGGTGGTTCCTCAGTACATTTCCTAATACAACTTATGTGGACAGTTTAATTGAACACCATAAGTACATGGAACCTTGAGTAGGGCATGAGAGTTTGTAGGTTTGTCCAGAGTGATGCCCCAATAAATCCCAGAGTGATTTGAAGAATGAATAAAGAAGCATTTGCAAAGTCCCCTTGGGGCAATGGCAAGAAAGGGGGAAAATTCAACTTCCCCATGTGGAGAATTCCTGATATTCTCACAAGCAGTGGGGATAACCAAATCAATAGGGGGAACAAATGTTAAAATAAATTTAATAGATCAAAATGCTAGTAATCAATGAAAGGGAGTGATAAGGGGTATAGAAAAAAATAGGAGAAACAAAGGCTAAAATATATTGGGTAGATGGAAATACTAGCAACCAGTGAGAGGGAAGAGTAAGGGGTGTGGCATGTATGAGTTTTGTGGGGTTTTTTTCTTTTTATTTCTTTTCCTGAATTGATGCAAATGTTCTAAGAAATGATCATGGTGATGAATATACAACTATGTGATGATATTGTGAGTTCTTAATTACATACCAAGAATGGAATGATCACATGGTAAGACTGTTCATGTTTGTTGTTATGTTTAAAAACTTTTTTTAATTAAAAAACATAAAGGAGGGTCTGGGATTCAATTCCCAGTGCCTGTCTATGCAAAAAAATAAAACACAATGAATTTGGTCCCTAGTATGGGAGTGGACACCAGTGAGAACTGCTGTGTTTCACTGCCATAAGAATTTGCATTTAGGGGCTTTTTCAATCCAAGGAGGAAAGGGTACTGAGGAGATACGGGATCCAGGAGAGAGAAGAAAAACCAGCTTGCTAGTGCGCTGCTGAGCGCCTATATGGGAGAGAAAACAAAAGAATAATTCCAGGGGAAAAGATTATTAAAAAGTGCCTAATTTCAAGTAGAAGAGCTCATACTGTTTGTTGAGCCATAAATGTCCATATCCCATTTGTCTCCCAAAATTCTCACTAATTCTGATAAAACAAACATGTTTCATGTTAACAGATAAACACATCTGCATGGAGTTGGTGGGTGGGGTGGTGGTAGTATTATGAGTATGTGTTAACTGAGAAAGAAGTGGGCTTTTAAAATGGGTTCACATGCTACGGAATGGGACAGGCTGTGTAAGATGGTAAGCTGACCCATTAACAGACCATGTGCGTTGGATGCAGGAATTCAGAGCCAAAGATGATGACAGTAACTAGAAGGAGGAAGAGCCAAAGAAAGAGAAGCAAGATGAAGAAGAACGAAGAGGGAAATAGCTAAGACTTATAAAGCCTGCCAGGAATTATTCAAAGTGTTTTACTTTGCATATATAAGGGTGACCATGGGATTCACAGAAATCTTACAGTTAGCTTTGGAATTCCCAAAGTAAGTAATGAGCATTCAATCCAATCTTATCTCATTCTTAAGACATAGGATGGCTCACCTAACATCTGCATAACTTTTAATCATTAGCCGTTACTCCCAAAAATACTCCAAGTGCAATGCTAACTCACAACTTCCTTCTAGAGTCTAGCCCTGAAGGTGCCCTCGAACTCATCATTAGAGCAAATATTTATTGTAATTTTCCAGTGCATCATGTCTATTTTTTAACAGAAAAAATAAGTTCTAAAAAAATAGACAACGTTTGTCAAACAACCTGCTCCATTTGTGAATCTTGATCTTGTATTGTCCTTGGCTTTGACACTTGTCAACAACTTTCCATTTTTTCCTTAATCTCACTCTAGGGCCTCTGGTCTGTTTCCTAGCTTTCTCTAACAACTTATTTTCCTAGACTAGTCTATTTTACGCTCCTTCAGGCCCCATACTTGTCTTATATCTCTCTAAGACTTTCCATAATCGGGAAGTAGCTCTTTAATAATCCCTTTTGAAGGTCTTGGTTAGTTCTCTCCTTAATGGTTGAGGCAGCTCTTGGCTGCCCTCTTCTGGGATCAAGTCCCGAACTCACCCATTCCTGTTCACCAGCAACCCTTCAGATCCCACCTTTCTGCTGAGCTGGAACAGGTGAGGTGATCAAGGTTGTGCATCCATAACTCTCTTCCTCTGCTGATGCCATATAATATGAATGATGCTATTTTATCTACCTTATCAACTTAAAAATTTTTTCTATTTCGAATTTTTTTCTTTACAAGCCCTTTATGCCCATTAAGCATCTATTTTTTCACCTCCTAAATGCTGTAGCTATTTTACCAACTAGGAAGTTTTTGTGAAAAAAAAAATGAATGCTGAGGGTGGGTCATAATGGCTCAGCAGACAGAGTTCTCGCCTGCCATGCCAGAGACCTGCGTTCATTTCCCCGTTCCTGCCCATGCAAAAAAATATACACATAAACTGTGGAAAAAAAAATTAATGCTGACCCTCTCAGATGATAAAACCTTAAGTGAGTTCAATAAAGCCAGATTACACTACCTGCCACTACCTGTGAAATAACTTCATGTAAAACTGTCATTTGTATGTTATGCTATATACAAAAAAACAACAAGTTTTGAAGCATAGCACCACAATTAGTTGTAGAAAAGATTTCAGAGTTTGACATGGATTATAATTCCAGAATTCTAGATGTTTACTTCCAGCTGCTCCAAGACACTGGGGACCAAAGGAGGCATCAGTTCTATGATTCAGCAATCATACTCATTTGCTAAATCCCATCCTCTTTGTATAATCCATGGAATGGTTGATTTTTAAAGATCAAATAGAAATGTGAAGTATAGGAGAATATGCCCAATGTTCCTAAGATTTCCATTTCCAGTGATCTCATTAATCACCCAAAAACACATACTCCCTCTACACACACACACACACACCTTTTGTTGGAGATGATATTAAGAGTCCAATTGCTTAGGATCTTCAGACTTTCTATTCTCCAACCAAGAACATAGCTATTTTTACATTGAGAGCTTTCTTCTTGACTAAATGGAAGCTATTATGAGGTTAGGGAAGCAAGGGGGAAAAAAAATAAAAAGAAAAATAGTGATGCAAAAGAAAAGAGAATTCTCATTCATTGCTGGTAAGATTGTAAAAGTATATAACTACTTTATAAAACTCTATGACAGTTTCTCTTGAAGTAAAATACATACCACCCTATAACAGTATTTCCACTTCTACATAATTACCCAATATAAATGAAAGTGTATGTCTGTGTAAAACCTTAGACCAGAGTTTCATGAGTTTCATGGCAGCTTTATTCATAATAGCCCCAAACTAAAGACAGCTAAAATGTCCATAACAGTTGAATGATAAACATATTCTGACATAGTCAGACAATACTAGCAAAAGTAAAAAAGAATAATACATGCAACTACATGAATGGTTCTCAAAAAACATTACCCTGAGAAGACACAAAATAGGAGTGCACACTATTTGATTTCATTTTATATAAAAGTTCTAGAAACAGCAAATAGACAGATCTGATCTAGAATAGTAGAAGTAAGAAAAGTAGCAACCTCTGGTCAAGGATGGTGCTAATGACTGGGAATGGATGCCATGGAACTTTCTGGGGTGATGCAACTATTCTGTATCATGCCTAATTGGTGGTTACATGGATGTTATACATAGGTAAAAAGTCATTGAACTATACTTTTCAGATTTACACATTTTATTAAATGTAAATTATATATCAATTTAAACAAAAAAATAGAAGAAATAAAGAAAAGGAAATTAGAAAACCAGTAAGAGGGCTAGATAAGAGACCTGCCAATTAGGAAATGTCTAACTTCAATCTGTATGCTGCTAAATACCCTTCCCTGCCTAAGTAGAAATAAAATAGTTTGGTTTTTTTTAAATTTAGATTTAATTCTAAATTATACCCCCAGATATTGTGTAGTTTCCCTGCTTCAGGCTTCTGCTCAAGACTTGGTGGCATCCTGTAAAAGTATATGACTACTTTATACTATAAAATGACTGAGTTCGGGCTTTGGAAAGTGGGCCAGCCTCATCGGTGTGGAACTTGTACAGTCTCACTGGGCCCAATTCTCTGAAGGCCCCACAATTGTTTCATCGCTCTGCTGCCACAGCCTTGAAATTCATTTTGATAATTGTGTCCTTGAACTTGTGCTGTATAAGTGAATTTCAGTGGGACAATGAAGCATTTATGAGAACAGAGGAGATACGTGCAATATGTGTGTCTGTTATTCCTTGCTACCTGTCTTGTTTTGCTAGTGCTGCCATGGCAATTGCCACACAATGGTTTTGCTTAAACAGTAGAAATTTATTATGTCACTATTTTGAAGATAAGAAGTCTAAGATTAAGATGTCAGCAAGGTCATGCTTTCTCCCATCGCACTCTCTCCTCTCTGGCTTCCTTTTATGACTTTTTCTGGCCAACTGCAGCTGAAGTTCCTCTCTTTATAAGGCCTTCAACCATAAGGATTAAGACTGAACCCTGATTTGATTTGGCTGCACCTTAACTAATAACATCTTTAAGGTTGTGGTGGTTTGAGGCTGTATGTACCCCCAGAAAGATATGTTCTTAAATCTAATTGATTCCTTTGGGTATGAACCCATTGTAATAGGAACTTTTGATGAGACTACTTCAGTTAAGGTGTGGCCTGCCTCATTCAGAATGGTTCTTTATCCTCTTACTAGAGTCTTTTATAAATGGAATGAATACAGAGAGAGAAAGAGAGAGACAGCCAGGGAAGTAAGAAGCTGAAATCAATGAAACCCAGAAGGGAAGGGAGAGACCAGCAGATGCTGCCATATGCCTTGCCATGTGGCAGAGGAGACAAGCATCACTGGAAGCTGACCTTCAGGAGAAAGCATTGACTTGATGATGCCTTGATTTGGATATTTTCCTGGACTCTAACCATAAGCGAATAAATTCCCATTGCTTGAGCCAAACCCATTTCATGGTATCTGCTTTAAGCAGTCTAGAAAGCTGAAACAAAGGTGAAGTTTACAAATTGGTCCACCTCCACAGGTACTCAAGATTAAGACTTGAACTGTCTTTTGTGGGGTCCATAATTCAATCCGATTTGCATTTGCCCTTTGTGGTGCTCCTGAATACAGAATTCTGATGACTCTAATGCATGGGAGTTCAGCTGGACATAAAGCAAGTACAGGGTACTTGTGACTGAGTAAGGAGGGGGAACCTGACAGCTCCCCGGAGGCCGTGCTTTCCATTTGATCCAGAACTTGCTTTCAGCACAGAAGAAAGGTGATGATGTTCTAAGAAATGTGAATCAACAAGGGACTCTCCGTTCTTACCCACGTTAATCCTCTGCGATAACTTTGGGAAAATAAATGATGTAGAAGGAAAGAAAAATATAGAGCAATTTTTCCTTTCATTTTCCTTTCAGTCATTCTTCATTCATCAGAAAGCTGAAGGTAGAATGCACTGGTAGAATGTAGGCCTATTAACAAGTGAAGTATAAACAGATGAGTTAGTTTTGTACAGTGCTTCTACTTTTTTGGTAAGAAAAAAATGCATATGCAGGTACAAACTATAAATATGAATTGTGTAATTTTGGTGATTCTGCAGGTAAGTTAAATGATCCCATATTTGCGTTTAAAGTGAACATTTCATAATATATAAATAATAGTAAAATCCATGCTAATGATTTATTTTAGCTTTTCTTTTCGTAGAAAAGCAAAATACTATGACAAATAGAGAGTGACATGATAAAGAAAAGAAAATCTTTATATTTTGGTGCTTTTTGAATAAGGGATACTACCTCTTCATTTTGTACTAGGCCTCACAAATTATGTAGATGGTCCTACCAGACCTGAGGCTTTGAAATAAGATATTTACTAGAGAAAGAGGGGAGCCATGTGGAAAATAGAGTGATGGTGTGCAGAGGACACCTAAGGCCATCTTTTAACATCATACACCTTACATGTCCTGACTGCTAAAGAACTTCATCCCAAAGTAAGACCCTCAAAGGTCCTGGCAGGTTGAGGGAAAACAGGTAATAGTCATCAGAGCAATTTGATTTTGATGGTTGCATTGTGTGGCATTTCTTTCAGTATCATGTGGCACAGGCATACAAAATAATGACTCCAAGTGGAACATTCTGAGAAAATGAAAGAGTAGTCTAGAAAATCCCATAATACCAGGACTGTTGTAAGTGACAGAAGGCAAAGTCTAAGATTGAGGGTTTATTACCACTGTCAGCACCCGTGCAACATGGGAGAAGGTGGATCTTTTTTCTTTCCAGAGTGGAATGATATTTATTAGGTCTTCCAGGTTGTTCATAAGAAGAGTGATTTTAGTATGGTGCTGCAACAGAGCCCAAAGTCAGTTCATTTCATTAGGAGTCTCTCAAAAACAGAAAGAGACCAGCTGTTCTAGTTTGGAAAAGAACTCTGATGGTCACCTGGGGAGATTTAAAAACCTAATCCCAAAATGCTTTGGCATGCCTCCTGTCAAGAAGTAGAGACAATGTCTCCTCCTCTGAATCTGGGATTTGTGTCTGCTCGACCAATAGAATATGGCAGAAGTTATGATACAAAAGTTTCTGGCTCCACTGGTGGTCTCCACTACCCATTTCTTTAGGATGCTGTGTCTTGGAACCCAACCATTAGGCCATGAGGAAATTGAAGCAGCTTGTAGAGAGGCCCACATGAAAAAGAACTATGTCTCCCAGTCCTCACCCCTGGCTGCTCTCTCAGTAACAGTAAACAGCAATTTATGAACCATGTGAATGAGCCATCTTGGAAATGGATCTTCCAGATGCCAGCTGAGCTGCCACAGTTGACAGTGAATGCGTGGAGAAGAGATGAGCCTTACCTGGCAAACTCTACGCAAATTGTAGATTTGTGAACAAAATAAACGCTTGCTGTTGCTTAAAGCCAGTACATTTTGGCAAGGTTTGTTTTGCAGCAATAAATAAAGATACACTCCCTTGGGTTCTATGGTCATATGTAATAATATTCTGACCACAGTGTTGTCAAAGTTAAATGAGTTAATATATTCTATTTACCTAGAACAGCATCTGGTGTGGAGTAGGTTTCATAGTTTTCAGAGCAAAGGTAACTTTATCATCTTTAAAAGTATTCCTTAATTGTGATTTTATCCTCTCCAGAGTAGCTGCATTTGGGAAAATGTTATTTTACTTTTTACACACTCAGTAATGACCTCTCTCTTCAGATTCCACCATCAGTCAGCTTCTTTGTATTCTGCAAGATAATGTTTTACTTTATAATCAGAAAAATGAAAAAAAAAAATCTGCAGCACAAAGTTTATAGAGAGGGGCTCACACTAAAAGCCCACGAAGAGGATTTGGAGTTGTCAGGTAGGCTCATCGTCTTATGCATCCATTCTGTAACCTGTACAAATTTCCTATTGTTTTGTTAATTACAAAAGTTATAGATCAACTCTGGGTTGTAAGAACACAGATATTAGTGATAATATCCTCTATACTTTTAACATCTCTGAAAGCTAAAAAAGAAAAAATATAATGTATGCTTGTTGTTCAAAATCTGAAAAATACAAGCTAGTAAAACAATATAATTTCACAACCTGGAGGTAATTGCTATTAAAATGTGAGTACCCATTTCTTATTGAAGGGAAAATAGTCAGGTCTTCTAGGGATTTTATGAAGGTTAAGAAGGTAGAGTATGAAAGCAAGGGAAAGCATTGCATGTGAAAAAAATGATGTCATATCCTTCAAATAAGACAGATGCTATAGGGACAGAGGCAGAAGAGTAAAATTTTAAGACAGTTAGCACATTATGGCACAGTGATGTTTTATGCAACACTTTTAATTCCATATAAACGTGTCCCAGAACTTTGCCATTCTAATTAGCAGAATCATTTACTACATAAAATATCAACTCTTATAACTCTACCACGTTCTTTGGTCTCAGGGTTGTGCTGGGCTGGAACACTCATTAGAAGGATTGAAGAAAGGAGTAAGGGATGAGAATCAATGCTGAGAGAAATGGAGACGCTTACCCAAAGAAAGGACACAAATCCATGAGAAATTATATTGAAGATTGTAAATGTGTAATCACGCCAATCACCATGGTTCTGGGATTTTCTATAGAAGAGTCCCCAAACTTAGAGAGATAGTCCTTTTGTTACCTGACAAAGGCTGTGGATCCTTTTACCCACTGTGCTCGATAACCAGTTCCTGAGACACTGGAGTTTCAAAGAGAGAAAGAGTTTATTACTATGCACATAATAGGAGAGAAGACAGCCTAGTGGCCCAAAATCTGTCTCCCCGAACTGCAGTAATTCTGATAGTTTTATTAGAGAAAAGATGGACAGGGTTTAAGATAATGAGCGCAGTGGCCCCAGATGATTTAATTAGAGGTGATCTAATTATTGAGCCTGTGCAGATTGATTACATGCTTGGGTACAGAATGTGTGTAAGAAAATGGTGAAATGAGGTACAGGGGATTTATAGGTTAAAGTCTAAGCTACTGCTCATGTCCCTAGATCCAGTCTGAGTCATCAAGATAACTGCGCTTGGGGTGGGTTAGTTCTGGGTGGACCCAAGACCCTTTATCAAGAAACATTAGGGGCTATCTTTAATGATTGCA
Source organism: Tamandua tetradactyla (assembly GCF_023851605.1). NCBI lineage: Eukaryota > Metazoa > Chordata > Mammalia > Pilosa > Myrmecophagidae > Tamandua > Tamandua tetradactyla. The sequence continues at coordinate 103,843,740 of NC_135335.1, forward strand.
AGACTCTAAAGTTGAAAAACTGGATAACTGGATGCAAATGAAGGTTAGTCACAAAGTTTTTAAATCACAAAGGCAGAACATAAGGACCAAACAATCATTATCAGGGATTAAAGCAATTGGATTACAATGTAAAGATTTCAGGAATTTCCCTCTTCTACTCCAATATAGTAGAAAGTAAAAAGGAGTATCTATGTGATAATTCAGTAATCAAAATCATTCCTTAAATCCTGATTTCTCAGTTACACTCTGAGAACAAAATGACCATAAAGGGCTGCTCTCATCCTATTATGGATTGAGAACAGTCATTTATACTAATGTGTATATGAATGAGTGGGGAGTTTTACAGCGTTCGAAATTCAGTCAAGATTTAGCGTCATTAGAAAATCACATCTAGTAATCTTCCCAATTCACTAAACTTTCCAAAAGAAAAACACTGTCATGAGACTTCTCTTCAGTCCTGGAATTCCCCTGAAGTGACAGAAATAGGAATTCAGGAAGCTCCATTGACTGCCCAGGGCAATAAGACTGAGTGATAACATCGTCCCCTAAAGGGGATTGTTATAAAGATGGTATTTAATGAAACTAAATTTACAGAGCCTAACCTCATTTACTATATAAACACAAAATATTTCTTGTATGGCTTTAATATACAGTGAATTTTCTAGGAATGCAACTACTGAATGGACTAAAGAAAAATCATTCTTCCCTTTATAGGAAACTTCACATAGAAAGTCAGAAATTCAGAAAATAAGCCCACTAATAAAATGTCAGGTAATTTTACTTGTCAATATAATGAACCAGCTTCAATCCATATTTGTAGCTTTTGCACTCAATGACTTCACTTATGGGTAGGTGCTTAAGACTCATTCATTGTATATTCTAGTAAAACTGACTAAGCATTTACACATTGAACTATGTGTTTTGTTATAAATGTCTCCCAGTTTAATTATTATAGTAAAGGTGGCATCTGAAAATAAATATTATAATAAAAGTGGGTGGGGGAGGGCTGACTAGAGCTGAGGACCATAAGCCTATTTTTTTGGATATATAGATCCCTTTCAGAAGATAATGCAAACCAGGAACACTTCCAGCCACAAGAAAGCACAAGCATTTGCTTAAGTACCTTGTGCTTTTATATGCAAGTGGAATCACTCTTAGGGGGATATTCAGAAGTTGGAGGAGTGGAGGAGGGTGTTTGAGCTATTTGGTAAATTAACTAGTCTTGTAGGATACAAACAAAAAGTAACTCTATTCCTCCACAGCCCTGTGCATTTAAACCCTCCCTAGAATTGTTTTTTGTTCCAGGACAACATCTTGGGCATTTTCCATAACACGTTTACTTTCAGATAATAAAAATTCCATTCCATTCCAATGATCTATATTCCAAACTCTCATGCAAGCTCTCCCCTATCTCAAACTCAAATCAGTTTCAGGTTTTAAGCCTTGAAGAGACATGGTCAGTTTCTTCCTTATTTTCTCTCCCTATTTTCAAAGGTCAGTTTCTTCCTTATTCCCCCCCCCCCCCCCACTTTCCCTCCTTATTTTCAAAGTTCCATTTGGCTCCTCAGGTTTTACTAGTGGGGGCATTGGGGAGAGGAAACAGAGATATGGGGCAGGAAGGTTTTGCATGGTTATAATCTGGTACTGGTGACCTCTGATTGGACAGATTCCAAATGTGATTCTCTCCCACACAGTGCTTTTCTAGATACTTAGTAAACCCCTCCTACTTTGATAATTTCTAACATTACAAACTGTACTGGATTGAAGCTGTTATGCATCCCAGAAAAGGCCGTGTTCCTTTAGTCCATTTCTATGGGAACAGACCTGTTCTAGGTGGGGCCTTTTGGCTGGTTTGTTTCAATTGAAATGTGACCTACCCAATTAAAGGTAGATCCTTTGCTGGAGTCCTTTACGATAAAGGATAAAGGACAGAGAAAACCCAGAGAGCTCAGAAGGAGACACCCGGAGAAGCTGACAGAGAGAACTGCTGGAATCAGAAGCTGAAAGCAATGCAAACTAGAAGTGAGGGATCAGCAAATGCTGGCCATGTGTCTTCCCATGTGACAGGGGAACCCCAGATGCCCCCAGTCTTTCTTCAAAGAGGATGTCTTCCTCTTAATGCCTTAATTTGGGCATTTTCATGGCCTTAGAACTGTGAATTTGTAAAGTAAATAAACCCCACTGTAAAAGCCAACCCATTTCTGGCATATTACATCCCACCAGTTTTAGCAAACCAAACCACAAAATTTTTTGTAGGCAATGCCTTCTTTAGCTGGCTGCCTGTAATACTCCCTTGGCCCCTGGCTTTGTTATCAGACAAAGGCAGTGGATTTTCTCCCCGGTGCACTCAATGACCAATTCCTGAGACACTGGGGTTTCAAAGAGAGAAAGAGTTTATTGCTAGGTGTAAAGGAGGAGATCAGATGGCCTATCTGCCCAAAAATCTGACCTCCCAAGCTGCAGTAATTCTGATAGTTTTATAGTATCGAAAATTGGGCAAGTTTTAGGATAATGAGCTCAATGTCTCCACAATTAGAAGTGATCTAATTATTGAGCAGGTGCAGATTGATTACTGTAGAGAGCCGCTTTCCGGGTTTGGCCTAGTGGACACGCTGCAGCCTGCTCTAGAGTTCCCCCCGCCCATCGAGTGAGCCAAGATGGCGCTCACATCCTGCTTCCGCAAATGACGCACACGCCCACCAACCCTATCTTCCAATCACCTCTGTATACGTGGCACTAACCTATTGGGTTTGGGCACAGTATATAAGAGGTTACCCGGACGGGGTGGGTGGAGACGACCCACAGGGAGCCGTGCCTGACGGCCGCATAGAGGTTGCTCCCCCGCGGGAAATTTCGCCCGCGCGGAACCTGTAACAGAGAATGCAAGCTTAACTCCAGTAAAGGTCTGTGCTTACAACTGCTACGTGTCTTGGACCTGTGTTTCTCACCAGCGCGGATTTGTCTGCGTCTCTCTGTCTCTCCTCATTGTCTCACCCGCCGGCCGGGGGCTTGACGCTGAGCGAGAAGTCGCGGACAAGTGGTGGCCCGTACGGGGAACCCTTCTGCTGCCTTTCCCCGAGCTGGTGAGGACGCGCATCCTGAGTTCGCGGCGGACTTTCCACGCCTGATCACCGTGGGAAGCACACCACTCCGAGTCCTCCACATAGAGGTCTAGTCCGTTGGAAGGATGTCCTGTCAGGACAATGGCAAGGCCCTGACCCAGTGCTCAGCTGGGCCAGAGGCTCTGTTTGTGTTTTTCCCCAGGAGCCAGGACGTCAACCAGTGTGGGTTCCGGAAAGACTGGTGAGAACCGTGACATCGCCCGAGGAGGCCACGGAGCTGTTGCCTAAAAAACCAACAAGCCTTCAACCTGAACCATCAGATCAGGCCTCCAACTCTGCTGATGACGGCGGCGACTGACGAGATAGCAACGAAAGCGCCGGTCACCCTTCGATTGTTTAGAAGGGGGACCAGTTTTAATAACCCCCGTTGCCTTCGACCTTTCCAAACTGGGCGAGACTGTACAAAGTCTGTGGAACCGAGTCACCTCATGGTTCTCTTGGCCCAATTTGACTACTTGGATTCTCGTGGCAGTGGGACTATTAGTGGGCTTAGTCACTGTTAAATGTTTGTTAGAACGCTTGTTCCAGACACAGCAGCAACTACGTGTTTCTACCATGTTAGCTATGTCTTCCCAGTCAAATGTGGGTGTGCGTCCCTCCTCGATAGATAGCCCGTCTGAATCACCTGGGGCAAAGCTCTTGTCAGCAAGGTTTGTTGCAGGCTCCCTGGCCACTACCCGTGTTTAGCTAGGCACCAGAGGCTGTTAATTTTGCGCGCCTAGCCGCCTCGACGGTGGAGCTGCGGCCGCAGTCCTGGCCAGACTGGGCTTGGCTCTAGCCATTGCACCGAGGCCTCCGCAGCGTTTCCTATGCCCTGGCTGTCGCTCTCATAATCCCCGCTTGACCCAGTTGCGAGGCGAAGCACTGCAGGGAGGAGTCACGTGGTATCCAGTTCACGGACTCTCCGGTCTCTATATGAGGTGAGCATTCTGGTCGGTGCCAGAGGTTCAGCCGCAAGATGGCTGGAGCCTAGTCCAGACTCCCCAAAGCACCAAAACAAGTAGTGGGCTAATCAAGCTCACGGGAGCACCATCATCAATAGAGACACTGGGTACAAGAATACGGTCTACGGACCATGCCTCTTATAAAAACAAAAAGGGGGAGATGTAGAGAGCCGCTTTCCGGGTTTGGCCTAGTGGACACGCTGCAGCCTGCTCTAGAGTTCCCCCCGCCCATCGAGTGAGCCAAGATGGCGCTCACATCCTGCTTCCGCAAATGACGCACACGCCCACCAACCCTATCTTCCAATCACCTCTGTATACGTGGCACTAACCTATTGGGTTTGGGCACAGTATATAAGAGGTTACCCGGACGGGGTGGGTGGAGACGACCCACAGGGAGCCGTGCCTGACGGCCGCATAGAGGTTGCTCCCCCGCGGGAAATTTCGCCCGCGCGGAACCTGTAACAGAGAATGCAAGCTTAACTCCAGTAAAGGTCTGTGCTTACAACTGCTACGTGTCTTGGACCTGTGTTTCTCACCAGCGCGGATTTGTCTGCGTCTCTCTGTCTCTCCTCATTGTCTCACCCGCCGGCCGGGGGCTTGACGCTGAGCGAGAAGTCGCGGACAGATTACATGCTTAATCACAGAATGTATGTAAGAAAATGTCAGCCTTAATATGATGATAGGTGTGATTTTTAGTATTATAATGAGGTATAAGACATGTATATCTTATACATGTATGTATATGTATGTATATATACATATACATATACAATGATAGACATGTATAGATTGAAGGGTAAGCTACTGCACATGTCAGGCGGGCACATTTTGGTTAGATTCAGTTTTGGTTATCAAGATATATTTGGAATTGGAGTGGATTCGTTCTGGGGTGACCCAAGGCCCTTCATTAATAAACACTGGGAACTGCCTTTAGTGATCACAAGACTCCAAATTTGGAAAAATGGATAAAATGGGTGCAAGTGAGGGTTAGTCAAAAGGTTTTTAAAATCACAAGGGCACAAGATAAAGGTTGTGCAATCATATGTAAATACATAAAAAATTTCAGGTATTTCCCCCTGTCTACTCTAATAAACAAAAAAGCAGAAAGGAATAGCTATATAATGATTCAGCAACCATAATCATCCCTTAAATCCTAACTTCTCTGTTGCAGTTTCTGGGAATTTCCCACGGCCCACCTCTCTGCTGGAGTCACCATGCCCTTGAGGTGGCCCTTTTTGTCCTCAGCTCCCTTCACTGAGCCCACATCTGGCTCACAGGTAACTCATGAATCTTTTACCCCGTGGAACTTCTGCTGCTGGCCATTTCTAACACAGTCTCCTTACTTAGGTCTGTTGTCAGAAAAGCAAGTCTCCATGGCCTTGAGGCTTTCAGGTCTGAGTCAAGGGTTCTGTGTCCTTCGCACTCCAGACAAATGTGTAGAGCTCTTGAAGCCCTCTTCACTGTCTTCCCTTTGACCGTTGCCTAGGGCATGTGAGTAGTGGGAGAAAGCCATCAGATATCGATAACTTCCCCTCCAAATCCTCATTATTGGCCTTTTCAGGTCCTTAGTGAATTCCTAAGCCAAAGCACTGGAGCAGGTCTAATGCTGGCAGAACCAGTTCAGGGTCAGCCTCTTTGCAGGCACCTTTAAAGCAGGAGCACCTGCTGCCTTTGGGGCCTCTGCTGACTTGAAGAAAAGCTGCATCAGAGGATTGTGAAATGAAACTTTTAGGGGCAAATGAAAAATAAACCCCAGATAAGAAGCAAAAAACAGAATGACAGAACCCCTTAGAATGGATATTGCTTGCAAAATGAATTTTCAAACTTGTGGAAACTTAAGGAAGAGAGAGCTTTACAATTTTTCAAAAAGTAATGGATAGTCAAAGAGAAGAATTTAGTAACTTCAGGGTATTAATGATGGAAAAAGAAATAAAGCAATGTAAAGTTACTATGTCTAAGAGATTTAAAATGGAGTCAGGAAGTCGTTTTGGAGGTTATTCTTAGTAAATAGTCAGAGATCACAAACTGCCAAAGTATGAGAAGCCTCAAGCAGCAATATTCCATAAAACACTAAGGACATCCAGATACCATAAATAGATGAAGAACTCAATAATCTAACCTCAAGGACCATTGGTGTATCCCAAATATCCACCAAATTATAAACAACTTGTTTGATCTTTTTCTTTTAAAACCCTTGGCTGGCATGAGATTGATGATTAGTGTTCTGTAATTATAGTGTGCCATATATTATTGTGTCTTAATTGCCCTTTGCCTGAATTAAATGATCGATTTGTTATTATTCCAGATATGAATATTGTGCATCAACACACTAAAATTATGTAAAATTTGATAAGTAGAATTGGAAATAACTAAGTTCAGTCTGTGTAGAAGTAATAAATTTATCATGACATGATAGTTATGTATATGACATTTTGTACTTCCTTGAACTGAATTATATATATGAATAGTTTCTGTGGATACTTTTGCATGAGTATTTTCTTATTTAGCTTTTGGATTCATTATTTGCATTGTGTTTACTACTTGTAATCATGTAGTTGTGCCTTATTTTGTAAAAGAGTTTAGTTCAGTAAATACTGTAGTTTCTAAACTCAGTGATTGGAAATTTATTGACTATAAGGACAACTGATAAATTGCATGGCTCAGAGGACAATGGAAGGATCCTTAGTGAACTACTGTTTTTGTTTTCTTTTTTAAATATGTTAAATATGATATTAAAAGAATGATTTTTTCTTCTATTAAAAAAAAGCCCTTGCCTGGAAATGTGAAGACAGACATGATTTGGGTTGCTACCTGAATCTTTGCTCCCCAAATTGCAATTCTAAGACCCCAAATAAATGCCTTTGTTGCTTTGCAGCTTAGTTTGTTATTTCTCAGTTGACAATGCAAATATCAATTCATTGTATCCACAGGCTGGTGGAACCCAGGATAATCAACATTCATATGGAGTGAAAGGTCAGATAATGTGCACTATTTTGGACAGAGTCTGTTCTAGTTTGCTAGCTGCCAGAATGCAACATACCAGGTATAGAATGACTTTTAATAAGGGGAATTTAATAAGTTACTAGTTACAGTTCTAAGGCTGAGAAAATGTCCCAACTAAAACAAGTCTATAGAAATGTCCAATCAAAGGCATCCAGGGAAAGATACTGTGGTTCAAGAAGGCTGATGAAGTTCATGGTTTCTCTCTCAAGTGGAAGGGCACATGGTAAACACAGTCAGAGTTTCTCTCTCATCTGGAAAGGCATATGGTGAACACAGTCAGGGTTCCTCTCTCATCTGGAAGGGCACATAGTGAATACAGCATCATCTGCTAGCTTCTTCTCCTGGCTTCCTGTTTTATGAAGCTCCCCAGGAGGCATTTTCCTTCTTCATCTCCAAAGGTCACTGGCTGGTGGACTCTGCTATGTCATTCTGCTCTGCTCTCTCTGAATCTCCCATTCTACAAAATGTTTCCTCTTTTATAGGACTCCAATAAACCAATCAAGACCCACCCAAATGGGTGGAGACATGTCGTCACCTAATCCAGTTTAACAATCACTCTTGACTAAATCACATCATCCAGGGAGATGATCTGATTACAGTTTCAAACATACAACATTGAATAGGGATTATTCTACCTTTATGAAATGGGATTTTTACTAAAACATGGCTTTTATAGGGGGCATACTTCCTTTCAAATCAGCACAGAGTCCCAATCTGAAATATGACCAAAGAGTGATGTTCTACTGCACATATCAGTGAAAGGAAGGGGCTGGGGAGGAAGGTCGTTCCCAGGACCACTTAACCTGCAAAGGTGGAAAGCCCCTCTTCACCCCAAAATGGTAATGAGATAGATTGTGAATGAGCCTCCAATAATACAGGAGGCATTTGATATCTGTTTCTCTTTCATTCAATTGTTGGCATTTATAAATATAGATGAGGTCGTTGTTGCATCCTTGGCTTTTGGCAGAGTGGCTGAATCAGAGTAGGCTTTCTATGACAATTTTTTTAATGGATGAGTGTCTATAAGTAAATTTTATGCATGTAGGTTTAAGCAAAGAACAATACAGAAAATCCTAAGTAAGATTATTTTCTTGTTTTACTTTTCTTTCTCTCTTATCCTCCAATTTTATTTTCTCATTCCAATCCTACTTTTCTCTCACTCTTTGATTCACTAACTTCTTTCCTCAAAGTTACTATTTTCATTCACCTATTCATTTTACATTTCTAGAAGTTCGTCTGAATTCACCTTTTGCAGTCGAAAAGAATGCTCAAGTGAAAAGAGCTTCTGCCCTGGATGAGAGAAGAAAATTGAATAGAATAAATTACTTCTTTTTCAGTTTATTTCCCACAAAAGATATCCTACTTTAAAAGGAAAGCTTATTTATATATAGAACAAGTGGATTTGATTCTTCTTTCAGCTAGCCACAGTGTTGACATGAAAAGAGTGGAAAACATCAGAATTGTTACACTTATGCCACTGGTTGTTTTACATAGGCAGTTCCTTTACCAGAAGCCAAAAGTCTTCCAAATTGGTTTTGTATGTCATGGATGAAAGAGAACATCGGTTACCTTACAGAACAAATACTGTGAACTCATATACACTACTTAGATCGAAAGTTACAGAAACTCAAGTCAAACTAGCAAAGCAATAAAGGGACTTTATTTGCCTGTATTACTGTGAAGTCCAGAGATGGTCATTGCTTCAGGTAGGCCTAGATCTAAGTAGTAAAAAGAATGTCTTAAAAAAAGAAAGAGTGTCTTAAGACTCTGATTATGCTTGTTCCTGAGACCTATGTAGTAGGCAGTATGGCCACTCAGTTATTATAACCTCTCAGTTTTAGTAACCTAGATAGAGAATGCCTCAGTTGAAAGAGCATCTGTAGAAAAGTCCCAGAGAATGATCTGATTGGTCTAACTTGAGTCGTATGTCCCCAAATCAAAAACTGAAGATAGTATATTCCAATATATTATCAGGTATAGGACACTTGTCCTTATTAGGGACTGGGGCAGGAATCATGCGGAAAGGTCAACACCATTCATGAATGAGTGCCCTCCAGAAATTGCGTTCTGTTAACAGAAAAAGAAGGAAAGAAGTGCTGGAGCGCAAACTCCACCCTCACCACGTTAAAAAAACAACAACAAAAAACTTTCAACCTTAAATCCTGAAACTGAAATTCCTCAACTACTGTAATCTATTCTAGTATTTAATAAATTCCTTTCTATCAGACATCATCTCATTAGTCTAATTAAGGTCACTTAAGCTATGATTTAGCAAGCACATTTCATTTAGTCTACTTTTATTGGACTCTTCATAGACGTGTCAAAGAACTGAGACAAATTTTGCTTTAATAATTTTATGACAGAAAAAGAAACTAGAAAGAAAAGAAAACTAAGGCACAAAAGACATAAATCAAATTGAAAGTAACACCAAGAATGGAAAAGCGTAATTCTGATTGTGATAATCAATAGCTTTAGTTATCATTGGGGTGAGCTCTGGAGATACTGATACTGATCAATACTGATGAGCTAACGAATCAATCCTGAAATAGGAAACCCAGGTATTTGAAATGTGTGGATAACCCAAACACATTTTCATCATGGTTCCAGGTCCTTTCTCAAGCCTTTAATCAATATTGTGATAAGCAATATAAACGTTCTATTTAAATTTCAGTTCCTATTGTTTTTGCCTGCCAGTTTTGAGATAGAAATGTTAAGAAAAATTGAAGTGTCTGAAGGATGCTATAATGGAGCAGAATAAAGGGAAATCTGAAAATCTTTACTGTTCACCAGAAGGCTTATTACTAAAAATATATAAAAACATATGTGTGTATGGGGAAGGGTAAGATAGCCATAAAAAGCTTTGAATAAAATAGAGATTTAATGATTCATGTTATTTGATATACAATTATATGGTAATATTATCTGAGAATTTGTCAAAGACAGAATTGAATTATAGAGGTTTTTACTTTCTAATTGTTTTATGTTTTCTGCTTTTTTGAAGTCCAAGTCAGTCCATGGATCTGTTTTGACAATTTGCAACCTTTTTCAATACTTTGTATTTGTCAGGATTTTAAAGACTTTCTAGAAAGTTTATAAATCAATAAAGAAAAGATTAATACCCTTCCCCTGCCAAGCATGCAAATGACTCAAACCAATAATTCACACATGCTACACACAAATACAAGTGGCAAATAAACCTATGAAAACCTATTCAACCTAGGTATTATCCAAAAGGATCCAAAATAAATGCATTTAAAATGATGTTTTAATTGATTGTAATTAATATTTTAAAATTTTAACTTATGTGTGAGACTAAAGCAAAAATGTTTATTTGGTACAAAATTTATATTTTGACTAGTGCATTTCCTAATATAACTTATGTAGACAGCTTAATTAAACACCATAAGTACATGGAACCTTGAGTAGGGCATGAGATTTTATTGGTTTGCCCAGAGTGATGCCCCGATAAATTCCAGAGTGATTTGAACAGTGAATAAAAAAGTATCTGTGAAGTCCCCTTGGGAGAATGGTGAGAAAAGGGGAAGATTCAACTTCCCCAAGATGAATTCTTGATATTCTCACAAGCAGCGAAGACAACCAAAGCAACAGGTTGAGCCCCCAATTTTGGGGTTTGTTATATGAAACTTAACCCCACAAAGGATAGTTCAAGCCCACTTAAAATTAGGCCTAAGAGTAACCCCCCAAGAGAACCTCTTTTGTTGCCGAGATGTGGCCTCTCTCTCCAGTCAACACAACAAGCAAAACTCACTGCCCTTCCCCTATCTACGTGGGACATGACTCCCAGGGATATGAACCTTCCTGGCAACGTGGGACAGAAATCCTAGAATGAGCTGAGACTCAGCATCCAGGGATTGAGAAGACCTTCTTGAACAAAAGAGAGAAGAGCAAAATTAGACAAAATAAAGTATCGATGGCTGAGAGATTCCAAACAGAGTCAAGAGGTTATTCTGGAGGTTACTCTTATGCATTAAATAGATATCATCTTGTTAGTCAAGATATAGTGGAGAGGCTGTAGGGAGCTGCCTGAAAATGTGGAGCTGTGTTCCAGTAGCTTTGATTCTTGAAGACAGTTGTTTAACTATATAGCTTTTACAATAAAACCATGTGATGTTGAAAACCTTATAGCTGACATTCCCATTATCCAGGCTATGGAAAGATGGGTAAAAAATAAGGTCAAAATAAATAGATAATAGGGGGGACAAGAGTAAAACTAGTGATCAATGAGAGGGAGGGGTAACGGGAATGGTATGTATTGGGTTTTTCTCTTTTTTTGTTTTCTGGAGTGATGCAAATGTTGTAAACATGATCATGGTGATCAACACACAACTATGTGATGATATTGTTAGCCATTGATTGTATACTTTGGATGGACGGTATGGTGCATGAAGATATCTCAATAAAAATATTAAAACAAAAGCAACTTACAGGATGCAGTGAAAGCAGCTCTGAGAGGAAATTTATACCGTAAATGCTTTCTTTTGATTTGCTAATGCTGCCAAAATGCGGGGTTGACTTTTACAATGGGGATTTATTAGCTTACAAATTCAGTTTTAAGGCCATGAAAATGTCCAAATTAAGGCATCGCTAGAACAATACCTTCTCTGAAGAAAGGCCACCAGCATCTGGGAGACCTCTGTCACATGGGAGGGCACGTGGCCAATGTCTGCTCATCCTTCTCTCCCAGGTTACATTGCTTTCAGCTCCTGGCTTCAGTGCCTTCCTCTCTCAGCTTCTCTAGGGGCCTTTTCTCTAAGCTCTCTCCACACTTCTCTCTGTGTTTCTTTCTGAGCTCTCTGGACTTCTTCTATGTTCTTTATCCTTTCATAAGGATTCCAGTAAAAGGTTTAAGCCTCATCTTCAATGGGATGGGTCACAACTCAACTGAAATAACCTAAGCAAAAGGTCCCACCTATAATAGGTCTGCACCCACAGGAATGGATTAAAAGAAGATGGCCTTTTGGGGGGGGTACATAACAGCTTCAAACCACCACAGGTTTACATTAAAAAAGAATAAAAGGCCAAAATCAAAAATCTAACTGGACACCAGGAGGAATAGAAAAAGAATAACAAACCAATCCCAAAACAAGCAGAAGGAAAGAAATAGCAAAGATAGAGCATGAATATGTGAAATTGAGAATAAAGAAATAATAGAGAAAATTAATGAAACCAAAAATTGCTTCCTTGTAAAGTTCAATAAAAATGTCAAACCCTTAACCAGATTGACTATAAATAATATCAGGAACAAGAGGGGGATATTATCACTGACCACACAGAAATAAAAAGGATCATAACAAGATACTATGAACAAATTAGGCAACCTAGATGAAACGGACAAATTCCTAGAAACAAATGAACATCCTACACTGACTCTAGAAGAAATAGAATATCTCAATAGACCAATAACAAGCAAAGAGATTGAATCAGTCATCAAAACCTCCAACAAAGAAAAGCTCAAGACCAGGTGGCTTTACAGATGAATTCTGCTGATCATTCCAATAATTGATATTAATACTGCTCAAACTCCTCCAGAAAATTGAAGAGGTCTCATTCTATGAGGTGAAAATGACTCTCGTAGCAGAGCCAGTTAAAGGTACTACAAGAAAAGAAAATTACAAATCAATTTATTTTATGAATATAAGATATAATATAAAAATATATTTATCTTATGAATATAAGTCCTTGACAAAATACTTGGCAATCAAATCCAACAGCACATTAAAAGAATTATACACCATGATCAAGTAAGTGTTACCCAGGTAACCAAGTGTGGTTCAATGTAAGAAAATCAATTAATGTGATATACCACATTAACAAAACAAAGGAGGTGTTCTAGTTTGCTAGCTGCTGGAATACAATATACCAGAAATGGAATGGCTTTTAAAAGGGTAATTTAATAAGTCGCTAGTTTACAGTTCTAAGGCAAAGACAATGTCCCAATTACAAGTCTATAGAAATGTCCAATCAAAGGCATCCAGGGAAAGATACCTTGGTTCAAGAAGGCCAGTGAAGTTCAGGGTTTCTCTCTCAAGTGAGAAGGCACATCGCGAACACAGTCACAGTTTCTCTCTCAGCTGGAAGGGCAAATAGTGAGAATGGCGTCATCTGCTAGCTTTCTCTCCTGGCTTCCTATTTCATGAAGCTCCCCGGGAAGCGTTTTCCTTCTTCATCTCCAAAGGTCGCTGGCTTGTGGGCTCGCTGCTTCTCATGGCTATGTCATTCTTCTCAGCTCTCTCTGAAAATCCGTTCTCCAAAATGTTTTCTCTTTTATAGTACTTCAGAAATTAATTAAGACCCATCCAAATGGGTGGAGCCCTGTCATCACTTAATCCAGTCTAACAACCACTCTATATTAAATCACATCTCCAGGGAGATGGTCTAATTACAGTTTCAAACATACAATGCTGAATAGAGATTAGAAGAAATGGCTGCCTTTACAAAATGGGATTAGGATTAAAATATGGCTTTTCTAGGGGACATATATCCTTTCAGATCAGCACAGGGGAAAACACCACATGATCATCTCAATTGATGCAGAAAAGGCCTTTGGCAAAATCCATCATATCTTAATAAAAACACATCAAGAAATAGGGACAGAAGGCCCCCTTCAGAGAATGATGAGAAAGGGAGAAAATTCAACTTCCCCAAGTTGAATTCTTGATATTCTCACAAGCAGTGGGGACAATCAAAGCAATAGGCTGAGTCCCCAATCTTGGAGTTTGTTCATATGAAACTTAACCCCACAAAGGATAGGTTAGCCTACTTAAAATTAGGCCTAAGACTCACCCCCAAGAGAACCTCTTTTGTTGCTCAGATGTTGCCTCTCTCTCCAGCCAACACAACAAGCAAACTCATTGCCCTCCCCCTGTCTATGTAGGACATGACTCCCAGGGGTGTGAACCTTCCTGGCATCATGGGACAGCAATCCTAGAATGAGCTGAGACTCAGCATCAAGGGATTGAGAAAACCTTCTCTACCAAAAGGAGGAAGAGAGAGAAATGAGACAAAATAAAGTGTCAATGGCTGAGAGATTCCAAACAGAGTTATCTTGGAGGTTATTCTTATGCACTAAATAGACATCACCTTGTTAGTCAAGATGCAATGGAGAGGCTGGAGGGAACTGCCTGAAAATATAGAGCTGTGTTCCAGTAGCCATGTTTCTTGAAGATAATTGTATAATGATACAACTTTCACAAATAACTATGTGATTGTGAAAACCATGCATCTGCTGCTCCTTTTATCTACCTATCAACAGATGAGTAAAATATATATAACAAAAATAAATAATAGGGGGAACAAATGTTAAAATAAATTTAGTTTAAAATGCTAGTGATCAGCAGCCGCAGCTGCGGCGGTCCGAGCTAATCCCTCCCTCCTTCCTGGGCTGGCTGAGAGACTCGGAGAGGCAAGCTTCCTAGCCAAGGCGGCTGGCGCCACACTTTTGTGGGCGGCTTCGAGTCTCGGCCTCAAGTCCGCGGCTACGAGTCTCGGATCAGAGGGCTATCCAAAGTCTAGGCTGGCTAGTCTGACTGCGAGACACGGCTGCGGTGAGACCCCCGGCGGCACGCGAATTCCCGAGCAGTCGCAGCTGTGGCGGTCCAAGCTACTCCCTCCCTCCTTCCCCGGCCGGCTGAGAGTATCGGAGAAGGAAGTTTCCAAAGCCGAGGCAGGCGGCGCCCTTCTTTTGCGGGTGGCTTCGAGTCTCGGCTTTGAGTCCGCGGCTACGAATCTCGGAACAGAGGGCTATCCAAAGTCTAGGCTGGCTAGTCTGACTGCGAGACTCAGCTGCTGCGGTGAGACCCCCGAGCGGCGCGCGATTTCCCGATCAGCGGCAGCTGTGGCGGTCTGAGCTACTCCCTCCCTCCTTTCCGGGCCAGCTGAGAGTATTGGAGAAGCAAGTTTCCCAGGCCAAGGCAGGCGGCACCCCTCTTTTGCGGGCGGCTTCGAGTCTCGGCTTTGAGGTCGCGGCTACAAATCTCGGATCAGAGGGCTATCCAAAGTCTGGGCTGGCTAGTCTGACTGCGAGACTCGGTTGCGGTGAGACCCCCGGCAGCGCACGATTTCCCGATCAGCAGCAGCTGCAGCAGTCCGAGCTACTCCCTCCCTCCTTCCCGGGCCGGCTGAGAGTCTCGGAGAGGCAAGTTTCCCAAGCCGTGACAGCCGGCGCCCCTCTTTTGTGGGCGGCTTCAAGTCTCGGCTTCGAGTTCGCGGATACGAGTCTCGGATCGGAGGGCTATCCAAGCCGCGGTGGCCCCCCCCACGCGGGAGGCTTCCTGGTCCGGTGGGGATTCCCCCAGGCCCACTGCGGCCCGCGACCAGCCACAGGGTTCCCTCAAGCCACGGCAGCTGACACTCCCACTACGCGCGGCCCCTGAACCAACGGAGAGAATTGGATGCAAAATCCCCAGGCCACGGAGATCGGTGACTGGGGGAGACCCATTCCAAACACTTGAGACAAACGTGTGCCATGTGCGCCACCTACTGGGCAAGATAACAAAAACAGATCCCAGAGATTTCACAGAAAAATCTTACAACCTTGCTGGGTCCGACACCCAGAGAAAGCTGAATAAATGCCCAGACGCCAGCAGCAGAAGATAACTGTCCACGCTCAAAAGATTGAGAATATGGCCCAGTCAAAGGAACAAACCAATAGCTCAAATGAGATACAAGAGCTGAGACAACTAATGCTGAATATACGAACAGAAATGGAAAACCTCTTCAAAAATGAAATCGATAAATTGAGGGAGGACATGGAGAGGACATGGGCTGAACATAAAGAAGAAATAGAAAAACTGAAAAAACAAATCGCAGAACTTATGGAAGTGAAGGATACAGTAGCAAACATAGAAAAAATAATGGATACCTACAATGATAGATTTAAAGAGACAGAAGATAGAATTAGTGATTTGGAGGATGGAACATCTGAATTCCAAAAAGAAAAAGAAACTATCGGGAAAAGAATGGAAAAATTTGAACAGGGTATCAGGGAACTCAAGGACAATATGAACTGCACAAATATACGTGTTGTGGGTGTCCCAGAAAGAGAAGAGAAGGGAAAAGGAGGAGAAAAACTAATGGAAGAAATTTTCACTGAAAATTTCCCAACTCTTATGAAAGACCTAAAATTACAGATCCAAGAAGTGCAGCGCACCCCAAAGAGAATAGACCCAAATAGGCGTTCTCCAAGACACTTACTAGTTAGAATGTCAGAGGTCAAAGAGAAAGAGAGGATCTTGAAAGCAGCAAGAGAAAAACAATCCATCACATACAAGGGAAACCCAATAAGACTATGTGTAGGTATCTCAGCAGAAACCATGGAAGCTAGAAGACAGTGGGATGATATATTTAAAATATTAAAGAGAAAAACTGCCAACCAAGACTCCTATATCCAGCAAAATTGTCCTTCAAAAATGAGGGAGAAATTAAAACATTCTCAGACAAAAAGTCACTGAGAGAATTTGTGACCAAGAGACCAGCTCTGCAAGAAATACTAAAGGGAGCAGTAGAGTCAGATACGAAAAGACAGAAGAGAGAGGTATGGAGAAGAGTGTAGAATGAAGGAAAATCAGATATGATATATATAATACAAAAGGCAAAATGTTAGAGGAAAATATTATCCAAACAGTAATAACACTAAATGTCAATGGACTGAATTCCCCAATCAAAAGACATAGATTGGCAGAATGGATTAAAAAACAGGATCCTTCTATATGCTGTCTACAGGAAACACATCTTAGACCCAAAGATAAATATAGGTTGAAAGTGAAAGGTTGGGAAAAGATATTTCATGCAAATAACAACCAGAAAAGAGCAGGAGTGGCTATACTAATATCCAACAAATTAGACTTCAAATGTAAAACAGTTAAAAGAGACAAAGAAGGACACTATATACTAATAAAAGGAACAATTAAACAAGAAGACATAACAATCATAAATATTTACGCACCGAACCAGAATGCCCCAAAATACGTGAGGAATACACTGCAAACACTGAAAAGGGAAATAGACTCATATACCATAATAGTTGGAGACTTCAACTCACCACTCTCATCAATGGACAGAACATCTAGACAGAGGATCAACAAAGAAATAGAGAATCTGAATATTACTATAAATGAACTAGACTTAATAGACATTTATAGGACATTACATCCCACAACAGCAGGATACACCTTTTTCTCAAGTGCTCATGGATCATTCTCAAAGATAGACCATATGCTGGGTCACAAAGCAAGTCTTAACAAATTTAAAAAGATTAAAATCATACTCAACACTTTCTTGGATCATAAAGGAATGAAGTTGGAAATCAATAATAGGCAGAGTGCCAGAAAATTCACAAATACGTGGAGGCTCAACAACACACTCCTAAACAACGAGTGGGTCAAAGAAGAAATTGCTAGAGAAATTAGCAAATACCTCGAGGCGAATGAAAATGAAAACACAACATATCAAAACTTATGGGACGCAGCAAAGGCAGTGCTAAGAGGGAAATTTATTGCTCTAAATGCCTATATCAGAAAAGAAGAAAAGGCAAAAATGCAGGAATTAACTATCCATTTGGAAGAACTGGAGAAAGAACAGCAAGCTAACCCCAAAGCAAGCAAAAGGAAAGAAATAACAAAGATTAGAGCAGAAATAAATGAAATTGAAAACATGAAAACAATAGAGAAAATCAATAAGGCCAGAAGTTGGTTCTATGAGAAAATCAATAAGATTGATGGGCCCTTAGCAAGATTGACAAAAAGAAGAAGAGAGAGGATGCAAATAAATAAGATCAGAAATGGAAGAGGAGACATAACTACTGACCTCACAGAAATAAAGGAGGTAATAACAGGATACTAGGAACAACTTTACGCTAATAAATACAACAATTTAGAGGAAATTGACGGGTTCCTGGAAAGACATGAACAACCAACTTTGACTCAAGAAGACATAGATGACCTCAACAAACCAATCACAAGTAAAGAAATTGAATTAGTCATTCAAAAGCTTCCTAAAAAGAAAAGTCCAGGACCAGACGGCTTCACATGTGAATTCTATCAAACATTCCAGAAAGAATTAGTACCAACTCTCCTCAAACTCTTCAAAAAAATCGAAGCGGAGGGAAAACTACCTAATTCATTCTATGAAACCAACGTTACCCTCATACCAAAACCAGGCAAAGATATTACAAGAAAAGAAAACTACAGGCCGATCTCTCTAATGAATATAGATGCAAAAATCCTCAATAAAATTCTAGCAAATCGTATCCAACAACACATTAAAAGAACTATACATCATGACCAAGTAGGATTCATCCCAGGTATGCAAGGATGGTTCAACATAAGAAAATCAATTAATGTAATACACCATATCAATAAATCAAAGCAGAAAAATCACATGATCATCTCAATTGATGCAGAGAAGGCATTTGACAAGATTCAACATCCTTTCCTGTTGAAAACACTTCAAAGGATAGGAATACAAGGGAACTTCCTTAAAATGATAGAGGGAATAAACCCACAGCTAATATCATCCTTAATGGGGAAAAACTGAAAACTTTCCCCCTAAGATCAGGAACAAGACAAGGATGTCCACTATCACCACTATTATTCAACATTGTGTTGGAGGTTCTAGCCAGAGCTATTAGACAAGAAAAAGAAATACAAGGCATCAAAATTGGAAAGGAAGAAGTAAAACTATCACTGTTTGCAGACGATATGATACTATACGTTGAAAACCCGGAAAAATCCACAACAAAACTACTAGAGCTAATAAATGAGTACAGCAAAGTAGCAGGTTACAAGATCAACATTCAAAAATCTGTAGCATTTCTATACACTAGCAATGAACAAGCAGAGGGGGAAATCAAGAAACGAATTCCATTTACAATTGCAACTAAAAGAATAAAATACCTAGGAATAAATTTAACTAAAGAGACAAAAGACCTATACAAAGAAAACTACAAAAAACTGCTAAAAGAAATCACAGAAGACCTAAACAGATGGAAGGGCATACCGTGTTCATGGATTGGAAGACTAAATACAGTTAAGATGTCAATCCTACCTAAATTGATTTACAGATTCAATGCAATACCAATCAAAATCCCAACAACTTATTTTTCAGAAATAGAAAAACCAATAAGCAAATTTATCTGGAAGGGCAGGGTGCCCCGAATTGCTAAAAACATCTTGAGGAAAAAAAACGAAGCTGGAGGTCTTGCACTGCCTGACTTTAAGGCACATTATGAAGCCACAGTGGTCAAAACAGCATGGTATTGGCATAAAGATAGATATATCGACCAATGGAATCTAATAGAATGCTCAGATATAGACCCTCTCATCTATGGACATTTGATCTTTGATAAGGCAGTCAAGCCAACTCACCTGGGACAGAGCAGTCTCTTCAATAAATGGTGCCTAGAGAACTGGATATCCATATGCAAAAGAATGAAAGAAGACCCATATCTCACACCCTACACAAAAGTTAACTCAAAATGGATCAAAGATCTAAACATTAGGTCTAAGACCATAGAACAGTTAGAGGAAAATGTAGGGAGATATCTTATGAATCTTACAATTGGAGGCGGTTTTATGGACCTTACACCTAAAACAAGAGCACTGAAGAAGGAAATAAATAAATGGGAACTCCTCAAAATTAAACACTTTTGTGCATCAAAGAACTTCATCAAGAAAGTAGAAAGACAGCCTACACAATGGGAATCAATATTTGGAAACGACATATCAGATAAAGGTCTAGTATCCAGAATTTATAATGAGATTGTTCAACTCAACAACAAAAAGATAGCCAACCCAATTACAAAATGGAAAAAAGACTTGAATAGACACCTCTCAGAGGAGGAAATACAAATGGCCAAAAGGCACATGAAGAGATGCTCAATGTCCCTGGCCATTAGAGAAATGCAAATCAAAACCACAATGAGATATCATCTCACACCCACCAGAATGGCCATTATCAACAAAACAGAAAATGACAAGTGCTGGAGAGGATGCGGTGAAAGAGGCACACTTATCCACTGTTGGCAGGAGTGTCAAATGGTGCAACCACTGTGGAATGCATTTTGGCGGTTCCTCAAAAAGCTGAATATAGAATTGCCATATGACCCAGCAATACCATTGCTGGGAATCTACTCAAAGGAATTAAGGGCAAAAACTCAAACAGACATTTGCACACCAATGTTTATAGCAGCGTTATTTACAATTGCAAAGAGATGGAAACAGTCAAAATGTCCATCAACAGACGAGTGGCTAAACAAACTGTGGTATATACATACGATGGAATATTATGCAGCTTTAAGGCAGGATAAACTTATGAAGCATGTAATAACATGGATGGACCTAGAGAACATTATGCTGAGTGAGTCTAGCCAAAAACTAAAAGACAAATACTGTATGGTCCCAATGATGTGAATCGACACTCGAGAATAAACTTGGAATATGTCATAGGTAACAGAGTTCAGCAGGAGTTAGAAACAGGGTAAGATAATGGGTAATTGGAGCTGATGGAATACAGACTGTGCAATAGGACTAGATACAAAAACTCAAAAATGGACAGCACAATGATACCTAATTGTAAAGTAATCATGTTAAAATACTGAATGAAGCTGCATCCAAGCTATAGGTTTTTGTTTTGTTTTGTTTTGTTTGTTTTGTTCTTATTATTATTACTTTTATTTTTTTTCTCTATATCAACATTCTATATCTTTTTCGGTTATATTGCTAGTTCTTCTAAACCAATGCAAATGTACTAAGAAACGATGATCATGCATCTATGTGACGATGTTAAGAATTACTGATTGCATATGTAGAATGGTATGATTCCAAAAAAAAAAAAGTGGTCAGCACAATACTGCCTAATTGTAATGTAATTATGTTGGAACGCTGAATGAAGCTGCATCTGAGCTATAGTTTTTTTTTTTTTTTCTCTTTTATATTTTTGTACTTTTTATTTTTAGTTTTGTTTTCTCTCTGTGTTATCACTTTATTTCTTTTTCTGTTGTCGTGCTATTTCTTTCTCTAAATCGATGCATATGTACTGAGAAATGATGACCATGCACCTATGTGATGATATTAAGAATTACTGATTGCATATGTAGAACGGAATGATTTCTAAATGTTGTGTTAGTTAATTTTTTTTAATTAATAAAAAAAATTTTTAAAAAATGCTAGTGATCAGTGAAAGGGAGGGGTAAGGGGTATGGTATGTATGAATTTTTTTCTGTTGTCTTTTTATTTCTTTTTCTGAATTGATGCAAATGTTCTAAGAAATGATCATGATGATGAATATGCAACTATGTGATGATATTGTGAATCACTGATTATCCATGTAGAACAGAATGATCATAAGTTAAGAGTGGTTGTGTTTGTTTGTTACTATATATTTTTTAAAAACTTATAAAGTAATAAAAAAATGCAAAGGAACAAAAAAGAAGAAGAAATAGGAACAGAAGGAAACGTCCCCAACATAATAAAGTGCAACTAAGAAAAACCCACAATTAACATCATACTGAATGGTGAAAGACTGATGCTTTCCCTGTAACATCTGGAACAAGACAAAGATGTCCACTATCACTACTGTTATTCAATGTTGTACTGGAAGTTCTAGCCAGAGCAGTTACACAAGAAAAAAAATAAAAGGCATACAAATTGGAAAGGAAGAAGTAAAACTTTCACTATTTGTGGATAACCCGTGACCCTATATATAGAAAATTGGACAATATATAACAAAGTTACTAGACCTAATAAACAAACAGCAAAGTGGCAAGATACAAAACTAACATGCAAAATCAGTAGTGTTTCTATGCAGTAGTAATGAGCACTCTGAGGAAGAAATCAAGAAAAAAATCCATTTGCAATAGTGGCTAAAAGAATTAAAAATCTAGGAATAAATTTAACAAGGATATAAAGAACTTTTACACAGAAATCTGTAAAACATTATTAAAAGAAATTTAAAAAAATCTAAATAATTGAAGAACATTCTGTGTTTATGGATTGGAAGACTAAGTATCATTGAGATACCAATTCTACCCATAATGATTTACAGATTCAATACAGTCTCAATCAAAATTTCAACAGCCTACTTTGCAGAAATGGAAAAGCCAATTATCAAATTTAGTTGGAAGGGTAAGGGGCTTCAAATAGCAAAAAAATCTTGAAAAAGAAAAATGAATTTGGAGGACTTATACTTCCTGACTTTAAAGCATATTACAAAGCTACAGTGGTTAAAACAGCATGGTACTGGTACAAGAATAAATATATTGACCAATGAAATTGAATTGAGAGTACATAGACCTTCAATTGTGGTCAATTGACCTATTACCAATTGACTTTTTTTCTCTTGCAAGTTAATTCTTGACAAGTCTTCCAAATCCACTCAACTGGAAAAGAATATTCTCTTCTACAAGTGGTGTTGGGAGAACTGGATATCCATATGCAAAAGAATGAAATCTCACACCTTATACAGAAATTAACTCAGAATGCAATGATGTAAATATAAGCACTAGGACTATAACAGTCTTAGAAAAAAATAGGTAAGGCTCTTCAAAATATTTTTGTATTATATAGATATCCTCTTTTTAGTGAAAAGACCATCTACTTGATGGGATAAAATATTTGGAAACCACATATCTGATAAAGGTTTAATATCCAGAATATATAAAGAAATCCCACAACCCAACAATAAAAAGACAAACAACTCAATTAAAAAGTGGGCAAAAGACTGGAATACACTTCTTTTTTTAATTGACAAAGCATAGCAACATTCAAGCATGAACACACTTAACATATGAACGTTCCATTCTTGGTATATAATCAATGACTCACAATATCATCGCATAGTTATATATTCATCACCATGATCATTTCCTAGAACATTTGTATCACCCCAGAAAAAGAAATTAAAAAAAAGAAAAATTCCAAACATACCATACCTGTTACCCCTCCCTCTCATTGACTGGTATTATTTCCATCAACACAGTATATTTTAACCTGTGTTACCCCTGTTTTTTTCTATAAACCTTACCACTCCCTTTCATTGATCACTAGTATTGCAATCTACTAAATTTATTTTAACATTTGTTCCCCCTATTATTTATTTATTTTTAATCCATATGTTTTACGCATCTGTCCACACCATAGATAAAAGGAGCATTAGACACAAGGCTTTCACAATCACACAGTCACATTGTAAAAGCTACAACATTATACAATCATCTTCAAGAAACATGACTACTGGAACACAGCTCTACAGTTTGAGGCACTTTTCCTCTAGCCTCTCTAATACACCTTAAACTAAAAAGGGGATATCTATATAATGCATAAGAATAACCTCCAGGATAACCTTTTGAGTCTGTTTGAAATCTTTCAGCCTCTGACACTTTATTTTGTCTCATTCCTCTCTTATCTTTTTCAGTCAAGAAGGTTTTCTCAGTCCCTTGATGCTGAGTCCCTGCTCATTCTAGGATTTCTGTCCCACATTATCAGGGAGGTTTATACCCCTAGGAGTCATGTCTCATGTAGAGAGGGGGAAGACAGTGAGTTTGCTTGCCATGTTGGCTGAGAGAGAGATAGGCCACATCTGAGCAACAAAAGAGGTTCTCTGGGGGTGTCTCTTAGGCCTAATATTAAGTAGGCTTAGCCTATCCTTTGCGGGGATAAGTCTCATATGAACAAACACCAAGACCGAGGGCTCGGCCTATTGATTTGGTTGTCCTGACTGCTTGTGAGAATATCAGGAATTCTCCAGATGGGGAAGTTGAATTTTCCCCCTTTCTCATCATTATCCCAAGGGGACATTGCAAATACTTCTTTATTTACTGTTCCAATCACTCTGGGATTTATCAGGGCATCACACTGGCCAAACCTACAAAATCTCATGCCCTATTCAAGTTTCCATATCCTTATGGTGTTCAGTTAAACTGTCCATATAAGTTATATTAGGAAATGCACTGGTTGAAATATAAATTCTGCACCAAATAAACATTTTTTGCTTTAGTCTCATACAGAAGTGGAAGTTTTAAAATATGAATAACCATCTATTTTCAACACCCTGCAATATTGATATTCCTTTGTTCTTCCTCATGCAAAAACATTTTTAATTTGTACATTTAGTCACTATCATTTTACAATCTAGGTATTCCCAGATTATATCATCTCAATTTTTATCATCTATCTTTCCTTCTGGTTTCATATGTGCCCCCAGCCCTCCTCCCTCTATCCTTCTCACATTCAGCTTCATTCAGTGTACTTACATTACTGTGCTACAATCAGGTGATATTGTGCTAAAAATTTCTGAATTTTTACAACCAGTCCTGTTGCACAATCTGTATCCTTTCAGCTCCAATTACCCAGTATCTACTCTATTTCTATCTCCTGATGACCTCTCTTCTTAACTGAAATTCTCCAAGTTCATTCATTAATGTTAGTTCATATCAGTGGGACTATACAGTACTTGAACTTTTGTTTCTGGCTACTCAGCACAATATCCTCAAGGTTCATCCATGTTGTTATATGCTTCATGACTTTATTCTGTCTTACAGCTGTGTAATATTCCAACATATGTAAATATCACAGCTTGTTTAGCCACTCATTTATTGATGGACATTTGGGCTGTTTCTACCTTTTGGCAACTGTAAATAATGCTGCTATAAACATTGGTGTGCAAATGTCCATTTGTGTTCCTTCGCTCAAGTCATCTGAGTAGATACCTAGCAAATGTATTGCTGGGTCATATGGCAATTCTATACTTAGCCTCCTGAGGAACTGCCAAACTGCCTTCCACAGCAGCTGTACTATTTTACATTCCCACCAATAGTGGATAAGTGTGCCTCTTTCTCCACATCCTCTCTAGCACTTGTTGTTTTCTGCTTTATTGATAATGGTTATTCTGGTGGGTGTGAGATGATATCTCATTATGGTTTTGATTTGCATTGCCCTAATAGCCAGGGAAGTTGAGCATCTTTTCATGTGCCTTTTGGCCATTTGTATTTCCTATTCTGAGAAGTATCTGTTTCATGTCTTTTGCCCATTTTGTAATTGGGTTGTTTGTCTTTTTGTTGCTGAGTTGAACAATGTCTTTATATATTCTGGATACTTGACCTTTATCTGATATGTCATTTCCAAATATTGTCTACCATTGTGTAGGCTGTGTTTTCACTTTCTTAACAAATTTATTTGATGCAAAAAAAAAAGTGTTTAATTTTGAGGAGCTCCCATTTATCTATTTCTTTTTTAAATGCTCATGCTTTGTGTGTAAGATCTAGGAAACCGCCTCCTATTACAAGTTTTATACAATATTTACCTACATTTTCTTCTAAAAATATTATGGTCCAAGATCTAATATTTAGGTCTTTGATCCATTTTGAGTTAATTTTTGTATAGGGTGTGGATCCTCTTTCATTCTTTTGCATGTGGATGTCCAGTTCTCCAAGCACCAATTATTGAAGAGACTGTTCTGTCCCAGGTGAGTTGACTTGACTGCCTTATCAAAGATCAATTGTCCATAGGTGAGAGGCTCTATATCTGAACACTCTATTCGATTCCATTGGTCAGTATATCTATCATTATGCCAGTACCATACTGTTTTGACCACTGTAGCTTTGTAATATGCCTTCAAGTCAGGTAGTGTGAAACCTCTGACTTCATTTTCCTTTCTCAGGATATTTTTAGCTATTCAGGCACCCTACCTTTCCAGATGAATTTGGCTATTGGGTTTTCTATTTCTGCAAAGTGAGTTTTTGGAATTTTAATTGGTGTTGCATAGAATCTATAAATCAATTTAGGTAGAACTGACATCTTAACTATATTCAGTCTTCCAATCCATGAACACAGTATACCCTTCCATTTATTTAGGTCTTCTGTGCTTTCTTTTAGCAATTTCTTGGAGTTTTCTTTGTCTAGGTCTTTTGTATCTTTAGTTGAATTCATTCCTAAATATTTTATCCTTTTGGTTGCAATTGTAAATGGAATTTTCTCTTGATCTCCCCCTCAGATTGTTCTTTACTAGTGTATAGAAACACTACAGATTTTTGAGTATTGATCTTGTACCCTGCCACTTTTCTAAGAAGTCCACACTCATTTATTAGCTCTAGCAATTTTGCTGTGTATTTTTCAGGGTTTTCAACATACAGTACATATCATCTGCAAATAGTGAGAGTTTTACTTCTTCCTTTCCAGTTTTGATGCCTTGTATTTCTTTTTCTTGCCTAATTGCTCTGGCTAGAACTTCCAACACAATATTAAATAACAGTGGTGACAGTGGACATCTTTGTCTTGTTCCTGATCTTAGGGGGAAAGCTTTCAGTTTTTCCCCATTGCGGATGATGTTAGCTGTGGGTCTTTCATATATTGCCTTTATCATGTTAATGAGGTTCCCCTCTTGGAATAGACATTTTCCTAAAAAGTACATACAAATGGCTAAAAAAGCACATGAAAAGTTGTTCAACATTACTATCTATTTGGGAAATGCAAATCAAAACCACAGTGAGATATTATTTCATACCCACTAGAATAGCCACTATTAAGGAAACAGAAAACTACAACTGTTGATGAGAATGTGGAGAAATAGGAATACTCATTCATTGCTGGTAGGAATGTAAAATGGTACAGCCACTGTGGAAGACAGTTTGGTAGTTCCTCAGGGAGCTAAGTATAGAATTACCATATGACCTGGCAATCTTGCTACTAGGCATATATCCAGAAGAACTGAAAGCAAGGACTTGAACAAATATTTGCACACTGATATTCATAGCAGCGTTACTCACAATTGCCAAAAGATGGAAGCAACCCAAGTGTCCATCAAGTGATTAATGGATAAACAAAATGTGGTATATTCGTACAATGGATTATTATTCAACTGTAAAAGGAAATGAAATCTCAGTGCATGTGACAACATGGATGAGCCTTGAGGACATTATGTTGAGTTAAATAAGTGAGGCACAAAAGGACAAATCTTGAATGACCTTACCGTTATGAACTAATTGTAATAAACAAACTCAAAGAGTCAGAATCTAGAATATGGTTCCCAGGAGATAAATTGGGGTTAGGGAATGGTGAGTTGATGCCTAACTTGTATTGCATTTCTATATAGGTTGATGGTTAACGTGTGGAAATGGATGATCATGATGGTAGCATACTATTGTGAGTGAATTATAGAGATGAAGGTGGTTAAAAGGGTAAACTTTAGGATTTATTCATTACTATAATAAAAAGTAAAAGATAAAACATAGGAGTGCACAACACAGTGAACCCTATCGCAGACGATGGCCTATAGTTAGTGAATATAAGAATATTGTTTCATGAATTATAACAAATGTACAATACTAATATAAAGCATTAATGGTGTACTATACAGAAAAATACACAAAATATAAATTATGGGTCATCGATAATAGAACAATTTTACCAATTATAACAAATGTAGCTATTGTTAAAAAACAGTACAAATATTATAAAAATGCTATCATAAATTGTAAGAAATATTCCACATGAATGCAAGGGGTTGGGAATGGACTGGTGTATGGGAAGCCTGGATTTCCCAAGATTTATAATTGCTTATAAACCCAAAAATTCTCGAATTTTCTATATAGAAAATTTCTATATAGAAATGCAATACAAGTTAGGCATCAACTCACCATTCCCTAACCCCCCCAAAAAAGATTAGGTTTAAGCTTCATTTAGGGTTAGTGTTAGGGATATTCTTAAGATTAATTAATAAATGTTTTTAGGTTTAGATTAGGGTTAAGTTTTTGTTTGGCTTTTAAAAAGGTAAATTTAATAAGTTGCAAGAAACATGGAGTTTCTTTCCTGATAGTTTTCTCTCCTCATTTCAGAAGGCTTCCCTGAGGACATTTTCTCTCTGCTCCAAAAGTCTCTGGCTGTGTGAGCTCTGTTAGTTCTGGTGCTCCTAAAGCTTTTTCCAAATGGCTCCCTCTTAAAGGACTCCACCTTGAATGGGTGGAGACACATCTCCATGGAAACTATCTAATCAAAAGTTACCACCCACAATTGGGTGGGTCACATCTCCATGGACACAATCAGAAAGATCCCACTTAGCAATATTGAATGAGAATTAAAAGATATGGCTTTTCTCGGGTACATAATAGCTTCAAACCGGCACATCAACCTATACCAAAAACATTAGTGATTCCTTGTAATGTCATCAGCCTTTTTTATGAGTAAAAAGCATTAGGGTTAAGTTTTGAAGTTGGTGTTGGAATAGGATTGGGGTGAGGTTTAGGCTTATTTTTATCATTAAGATGAGGGATAGTGTTAGGTTTTGGTTAGGGTTGGTAGAATAAGGAAGGGTTAGCATTTGTGCTGGTTTGAAACTGTTGTGTACCCTAGAAAAGCCAAGCTATGTTCTTTAACCCTCATTCAATATTGCTATGTTATCTTTATTGTTTCCATGAAGATATGACCCACCCAAGTGTGGGTGGTACCTTTTGATTAAGTGATTTCCATGGTGTGTCTCCACCCATTCAAGGTGGGGTTGTGTAATAGAGTTCTTTACAATGGGACCAATTTGGAAAAAGCTTCAGAGCCCACACAGCCAGAGACATTTGGAGATGCAGAAGGAAAACACCCCCAGAGAATCCTTATGAAATGAAAAGCCAGAAGACAAAGTTAGCAGATGTCACCACGTGCCTTTTCAGCTGACAGAGGTGTTTCAGATGCATTAACCTTTCTTAAGTGAAGGTAACTTCTTGTTGGTGTCTGAATTTTTAAATTTTCATGGCCTTAGAAATGTAAACTTGCAATTTAATAAATTCCCTTTTAAAAAGCCGTTCTGTTTCTAGTATATTGCATTTTGGCAGCCTCAACAAACTAAAACAGCATTAAAGCTAGGTTTATGTATCAGGTTTGTTAAACATCACTATAGTACTAGGATTAAGATTAGGGTTAAGGTTACATTTGGGTTATGTCTAGAAATAGGTTTATAGACATAGGTTTATAATGACTAGGTTTATAGCTATATTAGGGTTAATTTTTGGACTAAAGTGATAGGGTTAGGGTTAAGATTAAGTTTGGGGTAGTGTTATGGTTAGGATTGGTTTATTGTTCAAGTTAGGGATAGGTTCAGGGGCCAAGTTTAGGTATAAAGTTAGATTTAAGGTTATGGTTAGGGTTGATTTAAAGTTAGTTTAAGGGATTGACTTAAGGGTACATGTAGGGAGAAAGTTTAGGTAAATTTTAAATTTAGGGTTTCCATTTTGGGTTAGGTTTACACTTGAATTAGGTCTTGAGGTTCAGGTTGTGCTAGGATTTAGTTTTGGGTTTAGGTTTAGTGTTGAAATTAGTTTGAGAGTTAGAATTAGAATCGGATTGGGGTTGGTTAGTTTAACTTGTGTTTAGCCTTTGGATTATGATTATGTATTATTTTAAGATTAAAGGTAGTTGTAGAATTAGGATTAAGAATAAGGCTAGAGTTAGTGTCATGGCCACAGTTAGGCTTAGATTTAGGTTTAGTTTTTTTTTTTAATTCATGTGTATACACATAAAAAATACATACAGACATACATGCGTACATTAAAAATTCTCAAACCCATCATCTCAGTAATTGTATTTCTAGGACATATCTAAGAAAATAAAGAATTATGTACAAAATTCATATGTAAGAATGCTCATCACAGTATTAACACTAATTAGGCAAAATTTGAAAACCTAATACGTCCATTGATATGGAATCAATTATTTAAATAAATCATGAAACAACTCTACTATGGGATGGTGCAATGGCTAAGTTCACAAGTCTATTTGGCAAGTCCTTCTGCTGGTTGTTTGGTCTGGTAAGCACTGGCCTACTTGTTACTGTGATGATATTTCATGGATTTAAATCATCAATAAATTGATTGCATCAATGGCTAAGTACAACTACAATCAACTGAGGAAATCGCCTTTGACCCTGAGAGAAGTCTTATCTAAACAGTTGAAGGTCTTAAAAGGAGAAGTGATGATCTCAGCAGTCAGAAGGGAAATTTTCCATCTCTGTTTCAGCCAGCCAGCTTCTCTTGGGGAATTCATCAAAAAATTTCACTGGAGTTCCCAACTTGTGGCCCACTCAACAGAATTTAGACTTGCCCAACTGCACAGTCACGTGAGCCAATTCCTCCTTAAAAATTTCATTTTGTATATATATACACACACACATATATATCATATTATATATATATCACATTACATATATCTCCTGTCAGTTCTGTTTCCCTAGAGAATCCTGACTAATAGAGATACCATGCAGCTGTTACAAATAATAATGCAGATCTCCAAACACTGGCCTAAAAAGATGGTAATAGTTGCTAAGTAATAAAAAAAAAGATTGAAATTATTAGAATATAATCCCAATTTTATAAGATATTATCCATCTATATCAGGGTTTCTCAGTCTCAACACTATTGATATTTGGGGGCAAATAATTCTTTGCTGTGCTGAACATTGTAGGACGTTTAGCAGCATCCCTAGTTTCTATTCACCAGCATCCACCCCATCAGGACAACCGAAAATGCCGCCAGGTATTGCTAAATGACCCCTGGGCAGCGAAATTGCCTGGATTGAGGCCACTAATCTAGATGGTTATGTTTGTTCAGAAAAAAAATCGCTGACTTAGATAACTCTCTAAGCAATTTCTCAGATTCCAGACTCAAGGTTTTTTCAATTCAACCTCCAATTTGGTTCCAGAACATTTTAATTAAATACAAATCTCATCATGACTCTCACATTTAAATAAACCAATGAATCTTTCTCTCCTACAGGCCAAAAAAAAAAAAAAAAGTAAAACCACTTAGAGGCCTCGGCGCTCGTATTGGCTCCCTCGGCTGCGAGCCGGCTCCGCGACGCGCTCTCCGCGGAGCTGCTCACTGCAAGGTAGAGCCTGGTGCCCCCGCCGCCGCCGGCTCTACCGCCGCCCCCTGTCCTGCAGCCGCGGCCGCCGCCGCCGCAGCCTGTTTCGCCGCTGCCTCGGGACCGGCTGTATGATTAGGCCACGCTCTTCGATGAGCAAACATATTCCTTTCTGTGGTGTTCTTGGTCACACATTTATGGAGCTGCTGACGGGCAGTGGAGATTACTGCCAGGCACAGCACGACCTCTGTGCTGACAATTGAACTGTAGAAACTCATTACTACTCCACCAAGAAACCTCCCTAAGAGTGGTTAGTTAACCTGGACACAGAAGTGTTGAATTGAAATCTGCAGAGCATTTTACAAGAGTTCTGATCTGGATGGGGTTAACCTCAGTGCACTACTTTATATTGTCTCAGTATTACTGGATTGAAGAATCGCTGCTTCTTGTTAGCAGGTCCATTTCATTTCCCATTACTCGCAACTGCAGACTCAAAGCACTGAGAATTTCAAGTGGAGTGTATTGAAGTAGACTTCCGTTTCTTTACATCATTTCTGTATTCAATTTTTAAAATTCTTTCATAGCCCTATTGAGTGTTTTTAACTAAATTAGCATGGCTTGAATGAATCACCCAGCTCCTGTGGAAGTCACATACAAGAACATGAGATCTCTTGTTACACACAGTCCGGTCAATGCAACCTTAAGCAAATTTGTAGAGGAACTTCGAAGTATGGCATTAGCACAACAGTGAGAGTATGTGAAGCAACTTATGACACTGCTCTTGTGGAGAAAGAGGGCATCCATGTTCTTTTCTTTGTTGTTGACTTGGGCAGGCACCGGGAATCGAACACGGGTCCTCAGGCATGGCGCAAGCATTCTTGCCTGCTGAGCCACCGTGGCCTGCCCTGCACCCATCTTCTTCATTGGCCTTTTGATGATAATGGTGCATCATTGTTGATGATTGGTTAAGTCTTGCAAAAATTAAGCTTTGTGAAGAACCTGGTGGCTGCATTGCTGTTCATTGTGTTGCAGGTCTTGGGAGAGCTCCAGTGCTTGTTGCCCTAGCATTGATTGAAGGTGGAATGATATACGAAGATGCAGTACAATTCATAAGACAAAAGTGGCATGGAGCCTTTAACAGCAAGCAACTTCTGTGTTTGGAGAAGTATCCTCCTAAAATGTGGCTGCTCTTCAAAGACTCCAATAGTCACAGAAACAACTGTTACATTCAATAAAACTGGGGTGCCTGATGCCATTGCCTTGGAAGTGGAACTTGAGAGTAGAAGGACCTAATTTGTCATACGTATTAGCCAACATGTTGGTGAATAAGTCCAGTGAAGCTTCCATAGGAGTATTGAAAAGCAGTTTTACCATGCTACAAGTTTGACAGAATTGTCAAACCTAGCCTCTGTGTTTAAGTTACAATCAGCTTGTTTGGACACCTAGCAAAAGATTTCTTGCTGGTCAGCATTTAAAATGGGCTTATCATTTGTAACAGTTGACCTTTCCTGAAATCATGCAGTATTGAGTTATAAATCCTCTTTAAAATCTTATCAATATATAAGAAATTTAGAGAGATTAGGTGCCAAAATATGCAGCACAATACTTGTATATTTTCAGTATCATTCAGAATTAAAAATCCCAGGAACCACGAACTCTCTAGACCTTATCTGGTTTATTCCTTCAGTCATTCAAACATTGAAAGTAGGTCTGTTTGGTTATCTGCCTGGTCACTTTATGTTTATATCTTCCACATTCATACCAGCATACATCAGGTTTGCACAGCTGTTGAATTTTGTTAGATTTTTACCAAGTCTCACGGTGATTATTTAATGTTTATAACTCATTTTGTGGTGTTAGGGAAAACCTCCATTTTGAAAATCGACATTGTACAGAAGCACAGGTCTTTAATGTCTCCAGACAAAAAAGCCTTACAGTTAATTTAATGTTTGCACTTTAGGGTTCAATTTAACCAGGAGGGCCTGACAAATAAATGGGAGGGGGCTATTAAATATTTTTAGTAAAGTGTTGCTTTTGTCTTGGGCAGAACATGTAGAACATGTTCTTTAATCTAGTAAATATTTTTTTAAAGGTAGAGATGCTTTGTGAGGGTAGCTACATTAATTCTTAATCATAATTTCTGAAATTCTTGTAATTTTTTCCTGTAACTATTGAAAGTTTTTTACCAACTATTTTTGTTTGAAGTGTGATTTTTTTTCTTTTTTCCCCAACCTCTCTTGCAAAACAAAAAGTAGGTTTCTGCTGATTCAGCAGACATCTAATATTTTATATGCCTTTTGAGATGTGTAACTTAATATTTGGATACTTGATAATTTGTTTTATTATGTAACTGATAAATGGTGATGTGTATTAATGTTAGCTCAACCATATATTAATATTGTCTGGGAATGTGTGGCTATAGTTCTGTGGGAGAAATAATTTGTCAGTGTTGTAAAAACTTAGTGCAAAAGCTTAAACATCTGAATAAATAATGAAATGCAAAAGAAAAAAAACCACTTAGAATTGCATAAATACCCATTAAGATCAAGACATCACCCACTCTGTTTTATCTTCCTATCTTTTTTTTTAATCGCCATCCATGTTATAAGCTATTATTGATTATGTCTCTCTTCCATTTTTTGTTTCCTTATCTCTTGACTCAGCCTTTCATTGCTCCCCTCTCTCTTAAATCTTTCCATTGTGTCTTTTGGGAGCCTTAGTTTTGTGGGTCATAACTAAGGGAGGACTCAACAATGTAACTTTTGTGGGCCAATGATCAACCATCAAAATCAGAATAAGGTTGTCTCAGAAGATTTCAACATGGATAGATGATTTGAAGTCCCCCCTTCCCTGATTTCCTAACACTAAATAAACCCCCACCCCCAATAGATGCAAAAAAAAGAAGAGGATGATGAAATTGACTGAACAATAAGTTAATACTTGAATATAGGGTTTATTAGGAAACTTAGCTGAGTTTTATTTCTTGTCCACTTGATTTTGCGGTCTAAGATTCGTTGCCTATTACATGTTCCAAACTAAACTCATGATTTCCAACTTCTACCTAATTTGCTTCTCTACTTTGGTTTCCTAACTCAAGGAATATTACCAGCACACACCCAAATGCCCAAATTAGAAATCAGGGTGCTTTATTTTTTCCTCTCTACTTTAAATTTTTATTTAATCATAGCATTCTCTGGATTCTACATCCTTCCCTTAAATCTGTTCATATCGCCCCATCCCTCCCTACATATTCCTTTATTCATCCATTCAATTCCTCATGATGCCTACAGTCCAATGGATGAGGCTGATACCAAAAAAATAACCATATTAATAATTGTTTAAGTTATAATTATGGTCAGTGCTTTAAAGCAGAGTCCAAGAGGACCTAGGAAGTCAGGAAAGGCTGCATAAGAAAGCACATTTAGTCTGAGATTTGAAAGCTGTAAGAGTTGGAGCAGAAAGTGAGAGAAACATCTTGTTTGATGTCCCTTCATCTGGGAGAATTGTGGTATGTAAGAGAAACTGAAAGGTGGTCTCTGATGCCATAATCTTTCATCGGGTTTCTGCAACAGCCTCTTAGCTTCTTTCTCTTCCTGGAGTCTCATTTTCCTAATCTCTTCTCCAGAGAGTCACCAGAAGTCTCTTTCTAAAGCATGAAAACAATCATATCTCTCTTCTTCTTAAAATAAGACTCTCAAAAGACTTCAGTGTAGAAATCCAATCTTCCAAGCACTGTGTTGAGGCCCTGGTAATGTGACCTCTGCGTTGCTCTTCAGCCCTCTCATGGTTTCCAACAGCCTAGGTGGTGGCAATCGCTTCTCTTTGCATATTTGGAAATGCCTTCTGCTGGCTTATTTTCATCTGTACACCTCTGGTTGTGCAACAGCTTCTTACTGGAAGCTGAAGGCCCTGCCCCTCTTTTCCGTCTGGAATCCTGTTCAACTTGTTGGACTCAGCTCTTAAGCCTTCTTAGAAAGTGATCTCATTGCACTCTGTGCATACGTCTAATGTAGTACTTGGCCCAAAGTCTTGAAATTCATTCACTCAGCATATACTTTTTGAGTGGCTACTATTTGCTAGGCACTGGAGGATGCAACAGTGAACAAAACAGTCATTACATCAGTCTTATTCCTCAAGATATAAAAATCTAGAGGACTGAAATATATCTTAATCATTTCTGTGTCCTCAACAAATAGCACTGCTCCCAATATAAAATAAATCTGATTTGAACTGAGCTAGGACAAGCTCAGGTCTGTCTAACTCCAAATCCCATGCTTTTCTCAATACTATGTGGAATCCAGGTTTATCCGAATCTATTAAAATAAAAATAGTAAGACTGTTACAGAAAATGGCAGCCTGGGACATTATCTAGTTAGGACCTGGTTCATAGTAGGTATTCAATAATCAACAATTTTGCAAGTTTCTTCTGTTAAACTACCGTCCCTGACTCAGTGATGCACCCACTGGTATATTACCATAATTTTTCCACTTCTTCCTCTCCTTTTCCACACATACATTGCATAAATTTAGAAATATATATTACCACCTTGTTTATAAAAGGAAAGATTAGATACAATCTAATGGTCATTCATAAGGCTCTGGTTAAATGAGATAAGGTAAATCCTTAAAGGACTATTACATAATTCTTAAAAAGAATGTTAGTGCTGAATTTACTGATATAGAAAGATCCACGTTATATTGCTAAATTGAAAAGCAAATAGCAGAATGTTACGTATAGGGTCATCTGATTTTGTTAAAAATATATGTGTGTGTGAGTGTTACATGTGTGCATGGAAAAAATCTAGAAGAATCACAACATAATTTAACTCTGGAGGTATCAGACTTTACTTCTAATTTATGCACCTCTCTGTATTGTTTGAATTTTTATAACAAGCTTATATTACTTTCATAATTAAAAGGAAGATAGAAGTGAAAATATAATAAAAATGCTCTCATAACCTAAACTGTTCTCATATTAATTCCTATGACTCTTAACAGAGGCCAGTTAGTGTGTGTGCACAGCTCCTACTCTCAGTAAAGTGGAAGTGATCATTCTAACTATGTAATTTAAAACATCAATATTTGGTACTACAAGGAGATATCTTAAGTTTTACTTTGGTGGCTGATTTCCTTTGACTGGCCTCTGATCACGCTATTGCCATTTAGCGTCTGTCTGTATTCTTTTACGTTCGTTAAACAATTGGATTCAATGTTATGAAAAGTATTAATTCATTCAGGTAGTTTGGCTGGGAGAGTTGCACTGAGATGCTACTGATTTAACAAAATTCCTAAAGTACATGATGGTTTCCTTTCCTAAAATAGGTAGCAGAGTCAAAAATAGAGGCCATTACCCAAAAATGAACTTGAAAACCTAAGAGAATAATTAGTAGGACAATTTTATCAGGTGGCTTTGACCTTCCTCTTTCCACGACAAATGCAGCACTCCTGGAGATCCCGGCATTTCCATGGACATGAGTTTTTCCTCCAGTTTTTAAGCTCCCATCAATAAATTCAATAGTCGGGGCGGGGGCAGGGGGGGGAGTATTATATTTGCGACTGGATAATCTGCAGTCTCCAAGACTAAATATCTAAACAATTGCTGAAAGTTTGGTTTAATAAAGTTTGCTTCACTATTTTGTCTTATGCATATTTTATGGGTTATTCCATGTTTCTGTAGTATAGATGGTCCAGAAAAGTTGGTTAATAAAGTTTCTTGGTCAACTTAACCTAAAGTTCATACCTTGCTTTCCATAGCAGAAGAATATGGACCTGAAGACAATCAGGGTAAAATTTCCTCGGCATCTCCGCGCTGTGGGAGCGTGGGGAACTCCAGCTTCACCCCTCCATGGTTCTGGCCCGCTGGCGGGTGGGTGGGTTGGAAGAGTGAGTTACCCCACCAGCCGACCCCCGAGAACCGGTGGCCCGGAATGCTGGTGGGCTTACAACTAACATACGCAATTTAAAGGACCTCGGTGGCCGCGGCAGCGAGAGACAGGAGGATTGGACTGCTCGGATTTGGCCGCCGTGCAGCCGCCACCTCCCACCCCCGGTACTCCGCACCCTCCCGGACACAACTATTTACGCACTCACAGTATTTCTAAGCAGTATCCGACCTGCTTATTGTACATAGTCTGGGGGTAGAAAAGTGACTCAGCTCTGGACTTAATTTCTCCTGGTGTCACCCAGTCTTTAGCAGGGTGGGGGTGGGCAATTACACCTCCGAAGCTGCTTTCCATTTCCAGAAATAAGATACAACACATGGAAATACCCTACAAATAATTTAAAATGCAACGAAATAATATACCCTTATCTACAACAATTGAGATGTTTACACACTTTCTGTAGTTTTTACATCATAAATACCAAGCTGAAAGAGAATGTGTTGGGGAGTCACATGCTCGTGGAAACAATAAAAAATTGTAGCTGATAATTTCGATCCTGCTAATGGTGTTCACCCATACTTGCTAGTGAAGATGAAGGAACAAGAGGTGGAAGTGCCAATTAGGGAAACTGAGCCACCCATAATGGAGCGTGGAGAAATATCTGCCAGCCCACATATTTATTAAATTTAAGAAACAAAATTCTCCAGCAGTTTCTTTTATGCACAGTTTGAAACTCATCAAAAGGGAGAAATGCTTGGTAAATTTAAATTCATAATCAAGGATTAAATTGAGCAAACTTTAAGGGGATTAGGAACCTTTCTACTTTGAAGACAGGAAAAGAGTTAAAAAATGGTATCCATCTTTATCATGTTAAAAAAAACTAATATAAAATGTTTTAAATTAAGAAATTAAAAGTATTAATCTTCAGAATGGAATATGCACAAGAAATTATGTTTATAATAATTTATAATAAACTTTTAAATTTGGAGAATTTTATAATACATAAAGTAAAAATGGATGTAAAGCCATATATAATACACAACATAATATTTATACATTGTGTATCCTGGCTACTAGACCTTTATCTGATATATCACTACCAAATATTGTCTCCCATTGTGTGGGGTGTCTTTTTACTCTCTCTCTTTTTTTTTTTTTATGTAATGTTTATTCATAAAATAGTCTACCTTTTAAGTTGGTAGTTTTAACCATACCAAATATTACTATCAAAGAAAGCAAAAAATCAGCATTTTTACTGCTGGAGCTTTCTTTTTCATTCAGAGTTGTTTTGTATTTTATCTTTGTTAGAGTGGTAATCGCCACAGCAAACTCGTACTATTCCTCTCACCAGATAAGTAATAGTCAAATGCTTGGCCATAATTTTCTTCCCTGTAGATTGGCAGGAATATTATGTCTAGCTCTTGCATTTTACTATAGCTCTCCAGAATGAATTTTTGAGAAAAACAAAACCTAATATATACCAAAGCAATGTGGTTTTTTTTATTAATTAAAAAAAAGAAAAGAAATTAACACAACATTTAGAAATCATTCCATTCTACATATGCACTCAGTAATTCTTAGTATCATCACATAGGTGTATGATCATCATTTCTTAGTACATTTGCATCGATTTAGGAAAAGAACTAGCTAAACAGCAGAAAAAGATATAGAATGTTAATATAGAGAAGAAAATTAAAATAATAATAATAATAAAATATATATATATATAAAGGAAAAAGAAAAAAACAAAAACAAAAGATACAAACAAACAAACAAAAAATTATAGTTCAGGTGCAGCTTCATTCAGTGTTTTAACATAGTTACATTACAATTAGGTATTATTGTGCTGTCCATTTTTGAGTTTTTGTATCTAGTCCTGTTGCACAATCTGTATCCCTTCAGCTCCAATTACCCATTATCTTACCCTGTTTCTAACTCCTGCTGGTCTCTGTTACCAATGATATATTCCAAGCTGATTCTCGAATGTCGGTTCACATCAGTGGGACCATACAGTATTTGTCCTTTAGTTTTTGGCTAGACTCACTCAACATAATGTTCTCTAGGTCCATCCATGTTATTACATGCTTTATAAGTTTAGTCTGTCTTAAAGCTGCATAATATTCCACCGTAGGTATATGCCACAGTTTGTTTAGCCACTCGTCTGTTGATGGACATTTTGGCTGTTTCCATCTCTTTGCAATTGTAGATAATGCTGCTATAAACACTGGTGTGCAGATGTCCATCTGTGTCTTTGCCCTTAAGTCCTTTGAGTAGATACCTAGCAGTGGTATTGCTGGGTCGTAATCCATTCTGCCAGTCTATGTCTTTTGATTGGGGAATTCAGTCCATTACCTTTTAGTGTTATTACTGTTTGGATAATATTTTCCTCTACAATGTTGGCTTTTGTATTATATATATCATATCTGATTTTCCTTCTTTCTACACTTTACTCCATACCTCTCTCTTTTGTCTTTTCATATCTGACTCTAGTGCTCCCTTTAGTATTTCTTGCAGAGCTGGTCTCTTGGTCACAAATTCTCTCAGTGACTTTTTGTCTATAAATGTTTTAATTTCTCCTTCATTTTTGAAGGACAATTTTGCTGGATATAGAAGTCTTGGTTGGCAGTTTTTCTCTTTTAGTAATTTAAATATATCATCCCACTGTCTTCTAGCTTCCATGGTTTCTGCTGAGAAATCTACACATAGTCTTATTGGGTTTCCCTTGTATGTGACAGATTGCTTTTCTCTTGCTGCTTTCAAGATCCTCTCTTTCTCTTTGACCTCTGACATTCTAACTAGTAAGTGTCTTGGAGAACGCCTATTTGGGTCTATTCTCTTTGGGGTGCGCTGCACTTCTTGGATCTGCAAATTTAGGTCTTTCATAAGAGTTGGGAAATTTTCAGTGATAATTTCTTCCATTAGTTTTTCTCCTCCTTTTCCCTTCTCTTCTCCTTCTGGGACACCCACAACACGTATATTTGGGCGCTTCATATTGTCATTCAGTTCCCTGATCCCCTGCTCAAGTTTTTCCATTCTTTTCCCTATAGTTTCTGTTTCTTTTTGGAATTCAGATGTTCCATCCTCCAGTTCACTAATTGTAGCTTCTGTCTCTTTAGATCTACCATTGTAGGTATCCATTGTTTTTTCCATCTTTTCTACTTTGTCCTTCACTCCCACAAGTTCTGTGATTTGTTTTTTCAGATTTTCTATTTCTTCTTTTTGTTCTGCCCATGTCTTCTTCATGTCCTCCCTCAATTTATTGATTTGGTTTTTGAAGAGTTTTTCCATTTCTGTTCGTATATTCAGCATTAGTTGTCTCAGCTCCTGTATCTCATTTGAACTATTGGTTTGTTTCTTTGACTGGGCCATATCTTCAATTTTACGAGCGTGATCCGTTATTTTCTGCTGGTGTCTGGGCATTTGATCAGATTTCCCTGGGTGTGGGACCCAACTGGTTGAAAGGTTTTTCTGTGTAATCTCTGGGCTCTGTTTTTCTTTTCCTGCCCAGTAGGTGGCGCTCGTGGCGCTTGTCTGTCTGCAGGTCCCACCAGTAAAATATGCTGTGGCTCCTTTAACTTGCCAATCCGAATCTCGCAGTCGTCCTGGGAAACCGCACGTGGAGGGGGGGTCACCGGCCACCGCGGCTTGGGGGAGTGCCGGTCCAAATTGCCCAGCTGGCCCGAGACACCAAGCATGGTGGGAGGGCCCCGCTATCCAACGTTCCCAGTCGGACCGGGAAGCCACGTGTGTGGAAGGGACCCCAGTCGCCAGCCGCCCCGGCCGGGAAAACACGCGCCCCTCGGGTATCTCACCGCAGCAGATTCTCCCTGCCCATTCAGCCGTCCAGAATGGGGTATGCTGTCTTTTTGGTCTCTGTCGTGGCTCCGGGAGCTGTTTCGTATTGTTTCTGTTTCTTTAGTTGCTGTTCTGGAGGAGGAACTAAGACCCGCGCGTCTTACTAAGCCGCCATCTTCTCCGGAAGTCCTCTTTTTACTCTCTTGATGAAGTTCTTTGATTCACAAAAGTGTTTAATTTTGAGGAGTTCCCATTTATCTATTTCTTTCTTCAATGTTCATGCTTTGGGTGTAAGGTCTAGGAAACTACCTCCTATTATAAGATTTATAAGATATTTCCCTACATTTTCTTCTAAAAATTTGTCATCATAGATCTAATGTTTAGGTCTTTGATCCATGTTGAGCTAATTTTTGTATAGGCTGTGAGATATGGATCCTCTTTCATTCTTTTGCATGTGGATATCCAGTTCTCTAGGCACCATTTATTGAAGAGACTGTTCTGTCCCAGGTGAGTTGGCTTGACTGCCTTATCAAAGATCAATTGTCCATAGATGAGAGGGCCTATATCTGAATACTCTATTTGATTCCATTGATCAGTATATCTACGTGATAGCTTTTTTTATGTGAAAATAACTTTCATTAAAAATATTTAACCAAAGCTATAGGCAGAGCCCCCAGTCTTGGGGTTTGTTCATATGAAACTTAACCCAGCAAAGGATAGGTCAGTCTACTTAAAATTTAGGCCTAAGAGTCACCCCCAAGAGAGCCTCTTTTGTTGCTCAGATGTGGCCCCTCTCTCCAGCCAACACAATGAGCAGTCTCACCACCCTACCCCTCTCTACATGGGACGTGACTCCCAGGGGTGTGGACCTTCCTGACGATGTGGGACAGAGATCTTGGAATGAACGGAGACTCAGCATCAAGGGATTGAGAAAAACCCTAGAATGAGCTGAGACTTAGCATCAAGGGATTGAGAAAACCTTCTCGACCAAAAGGGGGAAGAGGGAAATGAGACAAAGTGTCAATGGCTGAGAGATTCCAAACAGAATACAGAGGTTATCCTGGAGGTTATTCTTATGCATCAAGTAGATATCATCTTATTATTCAAGATGTAATGGAGAAGCTGGAGGGAACTGCATGAAAATGTAGAGCTGTGTTCCAGTAGCCATGTTTCTTGAGGATGATTGAATAATGATACAGCTGTCACAATGTGACTGTGTGATTGTGAAATAATAGGGGGAACAAATGCTAAAATAAATTTAGTTTAAGTGCTAGTGATCAATGAAAGCAAGGGGTAAGGGGTATGGTAGGTATAATCTTTTTTTTTTCTTTCCTGTGTTCGTTTTATTTCTTTTTCTATTGTCTTTTTATTTCTTTTTCTGAATTAATGCAAATGTTCTAAGAAATGATGAATATGCAACTAAGTGATGATATTGTGAATTACTGATTATGTATGTTGTTTTATTTTGTTGCTTTATTTTTTTAATTAATAAATAAATTAAAAAAAATATTTAGGGCAGTGCAATGGTGACTCAGTGGCAGAATTCTCCTCTGCTATGCTGGAGACCCAGGTTCGATTCCCAGTGCCTGCCCATGCAAAAATGTTTAAATTCCCTCAAAATCATTAATAAAATAACGTACAGTCCAAATTTTCAAATGGGCAATAGTCTTGAATAGATCCTATATAGAAGACACATGAATGAAAGGTGACCAATATCATTAGTCACATGGGAAATGTAAATTAAAATCCTTTGAGATATCCTTCCTATCTAACATAACGGCTTAAACTTAGAAAAATTGTCAACAACAAATGTTGGAAGAATATAGAACAATTGGAACTCTTATACACTGCTTATGAGAGTCTAAAGTGGCACAACTACTTTGAAAATCTGCCTAGCAATTTATCATAAAGTTAAACATAGCCCTGCCCTCTGATCCAGCAACCCTACTTCTGGTTATTTACCAAGATTACTGAAAACTTATGTCTGCAAAAAGACTTAGCAAGGATATTCACAAAAGACAAAAATTAGAAACAAACAAGTACCCATGAAGAAGTGGATGGATAAACAAATTGTAATATATTCATACAGAGGAATGCTAGGTTAGCATTAAAGAGGAATGAAGAGCTCATACAAGCAAAAGAAGAAAGACAGATGAGAGTAAAT
Organism: Tamandua tetradactyla; assembly: GCF_023851605.1. Taxonomy (NCBI): domain Eukaryota; kingdom Metazoa; phylum Chordata; class Mammalia; order Pilosa; family Myrmecophagidae; genus Tamandua; species Tamandua tetradactyla. The sequence goes on from NC_135335.1 coordinate 103,886,502, forward strand.
ACCTCATGATTTCATTTACATGAAATTCTAGAACAGAGCAATCAATCTGTGATGATAGAAATCTTTTTTATTTAATTTTTTATTAATTAAAAAAATTACAAGAAAGAAACACAAATATTCTTAATATATGCTCATTCTGTTCTATGTATATAATCAGTAATTCACAATATCATCACATAGTTGCATATTCATCATCATAATCATTTCTTAGAACATTTGCATCAATTCAGAAAAAGAAATAAAAAGACAACAGAAAAATAAAATGAAAACAGAAAAAAAAATTATACATACCATACACCATACCCCTCCCTTTCATTGATCACTAGCATTTCAAACTAAATTTAACATTTGTTCCCCCTATTATTTATTTTTATTCCATACGTTCTACTCGTCTGTCGACAAGGTAGATAAAAGGAGCATCAGACGCAAGGTTTTCACAATCACACAGTCACATTGTGAAAGCTGTATCATTATACAATGTGATGATAGAAATCTTAACAGTAGTTGCCTTGTAGGGGAGGAGTGTTGAATGGGAAGTGGCACAAGAAATTTTCTGAGGTCCTGGAAATGTTCTCTATCTTGATTGCCATGGTGGATTCACTGGTGTATAAAATTATCAAAACTCTTTTAATTGTTCAAATAAAATTTCTGCATTTTATATGTTATTATACCTTTAATTAAAGAGTATTTTTAAAAAACTATCATTTCCTCACTGATTTGAGATGCTGCCTTCATCATATAGTACTTTTCCTGATATAGTACAGTCTATTTCTGGGTTTATTAAATTTTGTTCCATTAATCTTTCTGCTTACTAGTGACCAATAACCAAATGTTTTAATTATAAAAGCAGTATAATATATTCTAATAGCTTGTAAAAGTAAACCCTACCCCCACCATTGCTTTCCTTTTTTAAGGGTCTTTCTAAATATTTTTGCTACTCTGTTCTGCCAAATAAACTTTATTATCAATTATCTAGCTCCAGGGGGAAAAAGTAAATGGCATTTTTTTTACTGAAAATGCATTAAATTTATTAATTAATTTAGGAAGAACTGCCATCTTTATGAAGTTGAATTTTTCATCCAACAATTTGGTATGTCTTTCAAGTTTTTCAAACCCACTGTTTTGATTTCAGAATTATTTTGTAGTTTCCTCTTTGGACATCAGCTATTATTTTTATGCTTTGGTATCTGGGATATGTGCATGTGTGGGTGTGTTTATACTGTAATAAATGGGGTCTTCTTCTCTTCTTCTCCATCATATTTTTTTTGTTTTTGTTTTTGCTTTAAGGCCTTGTTTAAGATTTTTGCATTGCCATTTTTCTGTGAGAACGGTTTGATCTGTGCTTTCCTTTTTTTGATGTAGTCTTTGTTAGGGTGGGGGATTAAAAAATATTATATGTGCTTTCCAAAATGAAATGCTCTAAAATAGTTTAAATAACAATTGAATTATCTGATCCTTAAAGGTTATGCAGAATTCTTCAGTGAAACCATTTGGCTTTGTTTGCTTGTTTTTGTTGAACCCTTTAATCTTTTCTGTCTTCTACAGTAATAGGTTTGTTTAGACTAATTCATATGTTTTTTAACTTTTTTATTTTTATTGTGAAATATAACATATATACAAAATAAATTTCAAAGCACATCGCAACAAATAGTTATAGAACAGATTTAAGAGTTTGGTATGGGTTACAGATCTACAATTTCAAGTTTTTCCTTCTAGTTGCTCCAAGAAACTGGAGACTGAAAGGAAATATCAATAAAATGATTCAGCAGTCATACTCATTTGTTAAATCCTATCTTCTCTTTTATAATTCCTCCTTCTCCTTAGATCCTTCTCCCAGTCTTTCAGGATATTTGGGCTATGCCCATTAAAAGGGGTGTCAACAACAATAGGATAGGGGAATGAAACTAGTTGATGCTCTTGGAAAACCCAGCCCCTCTGTGTTTCAGGACTTATCTGGCCTAGGAACCCATCTGGAGGTTGTAGGTTTCTGGAAAGTAATCTCAGTGCATGAAACTTTTGTAGAATCTCAGATCCCTAGGTAGTCTTTAGGGTTCACAGGAGTGGTTTAGGTTGGGGTTGGCAAACCATGGTAAATAGCAATACCTAGCTGAAGCTTACATAAGAGTAACCTCCAGAATAGTTTCTTGACACTCTCAGCCACTGTTACCTTATCTTGTTACAATTCTTTCCCCCTTTTTGGTCAGGAAGGCATTGTTGATCCTATGGTGCCAAGATCAGGCTCATCCCTGGTAGTCTTATCTCATATTGCAAGAGTGACTTTCACCCCTGCATATTATGTTCCACGTACGGGAAGGGTGATGATTTTACTTGCAGAGGTCTTAGAGATAGACCACATCTAAGCAACAAAAGAAGTTTTCTGGAAGTAACTCTTAGGCATAACTATAGGTAGGTTTAGCTTCTCTGCTACAGAAATAAGTCTCACAAGAGCAAGTCTCAAGATCAAGGGCTGGCCTATTGACTTGGGAGTCCCTAGTGTTTGAGACAGTATCAGGAGATTTCCCAGTGGTAAAACTTGATAATTCCATATTTTTTCTCCTGTCACTCAGGGGACTTTGCCAATACTTTTTAATGATCTGCTCAACATAATCTAGGATGTATCCAGGTATTACATTAAGCTATACAGAATTACAAGCCCTCACCCCACTTCTGGGCTCCATGTGTTTAAGTTGTTTTAATGAGCTACCCAGACAAGTTGAGTTAGATTATGTGCTACAGAAAATTTAGGTTTTGGACAAAATAAACCTCTCTTTCTTTGGTTTCATATTGTAGGTGAAGCTCTAAAATAAAGAACATGTCATCCTTACCGTTGTATTCTAGTTTACCTTAATCCCAACCTGATCAGCTTCGTTCTTATCCCTAATTGAAGTCTGATATCTTTTTCAGTTTAACAGTTGTTGTATGTGTCAGTGCTGATTTTCAGAGCTGCAGAACTCCAATTTTGGGTCTTAGTTATCACGTAGGTACCTAAAGTTCCAGGGAAATACCAGGTTATACATATTTAGCACAGCATCTCAAAATCTAGAAATAACAATTACAGCTCCAGACTAAATATGACTGCTATAAGAGTTTATAATTTAGGTTCTAATTTTCTCATAAGTATTTTCTAAAGAAGATCATACAGTATTTGTTCTTTTGTTTCTGGCTTACTTTGTCTCATATAATGTCCTCCAGGTTCATTCACCTCGTTGCATACCTCACGACTTTGTCTCTTTCTGTAGGTGCAAAATATTCAACCATATGTATATACCTCAGTTCGCTATTCAATTTCTCAATGTATCTTTTTGGCACCTCCGTCCAGGGACATCATGTATAAGGTCCAAAGTCAAGATTCCATGGCTCACATTATCCTCACTTAATTGTACAATCATCAACACTCTAAATTTTAGACAATTTTAATTGCTCCCAAGAGAAAAATAACTGACAAACAAACCCTCACCAAACAGAAAATCCAAACCTCCCCTTAACTCTAGTCCTTCCCCTCCCAATTATTTATCCCTGGTATTGCCATAGTACTGTTGTTGTCTTCCTGTTAAATATAGACCATAGCGTTCTATAGTAGTTTTCCCTCTATACCCCTCTATTATTTACTCTTTGTACAAGATTCATACCTTTGAAATAGTTCATGCAAGAACGTGTTTATATTTGTAGTGTTAATCAGTGGGATACATGGCTCTATAAACCCCTTTCTATCATGTTCACCTTTAATATGGCAATATTACTTATAGACCCACTAATGAACTGCCCTCACTTCTAGCAATTCCCTTAGATTTAAGTTCAATCTCATTAGCTAACCATTCACCCATACTAACTTCTGTGTATCTCCAGGCCCCCTATATTCTATAATAATAGCCTCGAGCTTATCTTTACCAAGGTCATACTAGCAAAATCATACAGTATCCATCCTTCTGTGTCTGGCTTATTTCACTCAGCATTATGTCCTCACAATTCATCCATGTTGCCAAAATACTTCAGGACCTCATTTTGTCTCACTGCTGCATAATATTCCATCACATGTATATACCACCCCTCATTCATCCACTCATCTGTTGATATGCACTTGAATTATTTCCATACCTTGGCAATCACGAATAATGCTGCTATGAACATTGGTGTGCAAGTGTCTTTGTGTCACTGCTTTCATGTCTTCTGGGTATATACCAAACCGGGTCATAGGGAAACTCAGTAGTTAGCTTTTCATAGTGGCTGTACCACTATACATTCCTACCAGCAGTGAATAAGTGTTCAGTTTTCTACATCCTTTCCAAAATTTGTAGTTTCTTGTTTTTCTAATAGCAATCATTCTTATAGGTGTGAGGTAATATTTCATTGTAGTCTTGATCTGCATTTCTCTTATAGCTAATGAGAATGAGCATCTCTTTATATGCTTTTTAGCCATCTATATTTGCTCTTTGGAAAAACATCTGTTCATATCTTTAGCTCATTTTATAATTGGGTTATTTGTTCTTTTGTTGTTGAGTTGTATGATTTCTTTATGTATACAGGATATCCAACCTTTATCGGATATGTGATTTCCAAATATTTTCTCCCATTGAGTTAGCTGCTTCTTAATCTTTTTGACAAAGTCTTTTGAGATGCAGAAGCATTTGATTTTGAGGAGCTCCCATTTAGTATTTTTCTTTCATTGCTTGTGTTTTGGGTGTAAAGTTTAGGAAGCTACCTCCTAGTATAGGTCTGAAGATGCTTCCTTATATTTTCTTCCAGGAGTTTTATGGCACTGGCTCTTTTATTTAGGTCTTTGATCCACTTTGAGTTCATTTTTGTATATGATGTAAGGTAAGGGTTTTCTTTCATTCTTTTGGCTATTGATAACCAATTCTTCCATACCTATATGTTGAAAAGACTATTCTGCCCCAGCTCAGTGGATTTGGGAACCCTGTCAAAGACCAGTTGACCATAGATGGTGATCTATTTCTGCACTCTTGATTTGATTCTGTTGTTCAATACTCCCATCTTTGTGTGAGTTTCAAGCTGTTTTGACCACTTGGTTTTATAATAAGCTTTAAAATCAGGAAATGCTAGTTTCCCCCCACTTTGTTCTTTATTTTTAGGATTTTTTTTTTAGCTATTTGAGGTCTCTTTTTCTTTCAAATGAATTTGGTAACTAGCTTTCTTTTTTTTTTTTTAATTTTTTTATTAATCAAAAAAAAGAAAAGAAATTAACACAACATTTAGAAATCATTCCATTCTACACATGCACTCAGTAATTCTTAGTATCATCACATAGATGTATGATCATCATTTCTTAGTACATTTGCATCGATTTAGGAAAAGAACTAGCAAAACAGCAGAAAAAGATATAGAATGTTAATATAGAGAAGAGAATTAAAATAATAATACTAATAATATATATATATATATATATATATAAAGGAAAAAGAAAAAAACAAAAAAACAAAAGATACAAACACACAAACAAACAAACAAAAAACCATATTTCAGGTGCAGCTTCATTCAGTGTTCCAACCTAGTTACATTACACTTAGGTATTATTGTGCTGTCCATTTTTGAGTTTTTGTATCTAGTCCTGTTGCACAGTCTGTATCCCTTCAGCTCCAATTACCCATTATCTTACCCTGTTTCTAACTCCTGCTGGTCTCTGTTACCAATGATATATTCCAAGCTGATTCTCGAATGTCGGTTCACATCAGTGGGACCTTACAGTATTTGTCCTTTAGTTTTTGGCTAGACTCACTCAGCATAATGTTCTCTAGGTCCATCTATGTTATTACATGCTTCATAAGTTTAGTCTGTCTTAAAGCTGCATAATATTCCATCGTAGGTATACACCACAGTTTGTTTAGCCACTCGTCTGTTGATGGGCATTTTGGCTGTTTCCATCTCTTTGAAATTGTAGATAATGCTGCTATAAACACTGATGTGCAAATGTCCGTCTGTGTCTTTGCCCTTAAGTCCTTTGAGTAGATACCTAGCAGTGGTATTGCTGGGTCGTAATCCATTCTGCCATTCTATGTCTTTTGATTGGGAAATTCAGTCCATTAACTTTTAGTGTTATTACTGTTTGGATAATATTTTCCTCTACCATTTTGGCTTTTGTATTATATATATCATATCTGATTTTCCTTCTTTCTACACTTTACTCCATACCTCTCTCTTCTGTCTTTTCGTATCTGACTCTAGTGCTCCCTTTAGTATTTCTTGCAGAGCTGGTCTCTTGGTCACAAATTCTCTCAGTGACTTTTTGTCTATAAATGTTTTAATTTCTCCTTCATTTTTGAAGGACAATTTTGCTGGATATAGGAGTCTTGGTTGGCAGTTTTTCTCTTTTAGTGATTTAAATATATCATCCCACTGTCTTCTAGCTTCCATGGTTTCTGCTGAGAAATCTACACATAGTCTTATTGGGTTTCCCTTGTATGTGACAGATTGTTTTTCTCTTGCTGCTTTCAAGATCCTCTCTTTCTCTTTGACCTCTGACATTGTAACTAGTAAATGTCTTGGAGAACGCCTATTTGGGTCTATTCTCTTTGGGGTGCGCTGCACTTCTTGGATCTGTATATTTAGGTCTTTCATAAGAGTTGGGAAATTTTCAGTGATAATTTCTTCCATTAGTTTTTCTCCTCCTTTTCCCTTCTCTTCTCCTTCTGGGACACCCACAACACGTATATTTGTGCGCTTCATATTGTCATTCAGTTCCCTGATTCCCTGCTCAAGTTTTTCCATTCTTTTCCCTATAGTTTCTGTTTCTTTTTGGAATTCAGTTGTTCCATCCTCCAGTTCACTAATTGTAGCTTCTGTCTCTTTAGATCTACCATTGTAGTTATCCATTGTTTTTTCCATTTTTTCTTCTTTGTCCTTCACTCCCACAAGTTCTGTGATTTGTTTTTTCAGATTTTCTATTTCTTCTTTTTGTTCAGCCCATATCTTCTTCATGTCCTCCCTCAATTTATTGATTTGGTTTTTGAAGAATTTTTCCATTTCTGTTCGTATATTCAGCATTAGTTGTCTCAGCTCCTGTATCTCATTTGAACTATTGGTTTGTTCCTTTGATTGGGCCATATCTTCAATTTTCCGAGCGTCATCCATTATTTTCTGCTGGTGTCTGGGCATTTGATCAGATCTCCCTGGGTGTGGGACCCAGCTGGTTGAAAGGTTTTTCTGTGGAATCTCTGGGCTCTGTTTTTCTTTTCCTGCCCAGTAGGTGGCGCTCGTGGCGGTCGTCTGTCTGCGGGGCAGTCGGCCCGGGAAACCGCGCGTGGAGGCGGGGGTAGCTGGCTGCCGTGGCTTGGGAAAGTGCCGGTCCTAATTGCCCAGCTGGCCCGAGACGCCAAGCGTGACGGGAGGGCCCCGCTATCCAACGTTCCCAGTCAGACCGGGGAGCCACGTGCGTGGAGGGGACCCCAGACGCCAGCCACCCCAACCGGGAAAACGTGCACCCCTCGGGTATCTCACAGCAGCGGATTCTCCCTACCCGTTCAGCCGTTCCAGAATGGGGTACGCTGTCTTTTTTGGTCTCTGTCGTGACTCCGGGAGCTGTTTCGTATTGTTTCTGTTTCTTTAGTTGCTTTTCTGGAGGAGGAACTAAGACCCACGCGTCTTACTAAGCCGCCATCTTCTCCGGAAGTCCGGTAACTAGCTTTCTAAATCTTCAAAGTAGGTTGTGGGAATTTTGATTGATATTGCATTGAATCTGTAGATAAATTTCAGTAGAATTGACATCCTAACTACATTTAACTTTCTTAATCCACAAGCAAAGACTGTTTTTCTACCTATTTAAATCATCTTTGATTTCTTTCAGCAGCATATAGTTTTTTGTGTACAGGTTCTTTACATCCCTGGTCAAGTTTATTCCTAGATACCTGACTCTTTTAGTTGCTATTTTGAATGGAGTTTTTTCCTTAATTGTCTCCTCAGTTAGGTCATTGCTTGTGTGTGGAAACGTTACTGATTTTTGGACATTAATTTGTATCCTGACACTTTGCTGAATGTGTTTATTAGCTCAAGAAGCTTTGCCATAGATGTCTCAGGATTTTTCAAGTATAATATCATGTCATCTGCAAATAATGAAAGTTTTACTTCTTCTTTCTTATTTGGATGCTTTTTATTTCTTTTTCCTGTCTGATTGCTCTAGCTAGACCTTCTAGTACAATGTTGAGTAACAGTGGTGACAAAGAGCATCCTTGTCTCATTCCTGATCTTAGGGGGAAGGCTTTCAGTCTCTCACCATTGAGTATGATGCTTGCTATGGTGTTTCATATATGCCCTTTATCATACTGAGGAAGATTCCTTCAATTCATACCTTTTGAAGTGTTTGCATCAGAAAAGAATGCTAAAATTTGTTAAATGCTTTTTCAGCATCAGTTGAGATGATCATGCAATCTTTCCTTTTTGATTTGTTAATGTGCTGTATTACATTGTTTGATTTTCTTGTGCTGGACCACCCTTGCATTCCTGGTGAAACCCCACTTGGTCATGGTGTATCATTCTTTTAATGTGGTGTTGGATTTGATTTGCTAATAATTTTTGCATCTATATTCATTAGGGAAATTGGCCTATGGTTTTCCTTTCTTGTAGCATCTTTACCTCATTTTTGGCATTAAAGTGATGTTAGTTTCATGAGTTAGGTAGTGTTCCTTTTTGGAAGAGTCTGAACAGGATTTGTGTTAGTTCTTTTTAGAATGTTTGATGAAATTTCCCTGTGAAGCCACAGGCCTGGGCTTTTCTTTGTAGGAATATTTTTTATGCTGATTGAATCTCTTTAATTGTGATTGGTTTGTTGAGATCCTCCATTTCTTTTTTGTTAATTTCTTTTTATTTTTTTAAATACCAAAAAAAAACACCAAACAAATGCAAACATTTCTATTTTGATCATTCCGTTCTACATATATAATCAGTAATTCACAATATCATCACATAGTTGCATATTCATCATCATGATCATTTCTTGGAACATTTGCATCTATTCAGAAAAAGAAATAAAAAGACAAAAGAAAAAAATTTATGCATACCCCTTACTCCTCCCTGTCATTGATCACTAGCATTTCAAACTAAACTTATTTTAATATTTGTTCCCCCTATTATTTATTTTTATTCCATATGTTCTACTCATCTATTGACAAGGTAGATAAAAGAAGCATCAGACACAAGGTTTTCACAATCACACAGTCACACTGTGAAAGCTATATCATTATACAATCATCTTCAACAAACATGGCTACTGGAACACAGCTCTACATTTTCAGGCAGTTCCCTCCAGCCTCTCCATTACATCTTGAATAACAAGGTGATAATCTACTTAATGCGTAAAAATAACCTCCAGGATAACCTCTGGACTCTGTTTGGAATCTCTCAGCTGTTGACACTTTGCCTCATTTCACTCCTCCCCCTTTTGGTTGAGAAGGTTTTCTCAATCCCTTGATGCTGAGTCTCAGCTCATTCTAGGGAGATCTTCCATTTCATCTTGAATCAGTGTAAGTTGTTTGTGTGTTTCTAGGAATTTGTCCATTTCATCTAAGTTGACTAATTTGTTGGTGTTCAGTTTTCATAGTATCCTCTATGATTTTAAAAATTTCTTCAGGGTTTGTGGTAATGACCCCCCCTCTCAGTTTTTATTTTGTTTACATGCATCCTCTACTTTTTTCAGCTTGTCAGCCAAGCTAGGGGACCATTGATTTTACTGATTTTCTCAAAGAACCAACTTTTGGTTTTACTGATTCTTTTCTATTTTTTTTTTTTTTTTTGTTGTTGTTGTTGTTCTCCAAGTAATTTAATTCTGCTTAAATCTTTGTTATTTCTCTTCTTCTATTTGCTTTGGAGTTAGTTTTCTCTGATTCTTCCAGGCGAGCAGTTAAGTCCTCAATTTTTGCTCTTTCTGCTTTCTTAACATAGGCATTTAGGGCAATAAATTTCCCTCTCAGCACTGCCTTTATTGCATTCCATAAGTTGTGCTCTGTTGTATTTAATTCAAAGTCATCTCCAAATGTTTACCAATTTATCTCGCTATTTCTCCCTTGACTCACTGATTGTTTGAGAGTGTGTTGATTCTTTGTCTGGTTGTTCTATCTATAGATAAGAGTGGTATATTGAAGTCTCCCGCTATTATTTTTGAAATGTCAATTGCTCCTTTCAGTTTTGCCAATGTTTGCCTCAAGTACTTTGGAGCTCCCTGATTGGAAGCATAAACATTTATGATTGTTATTTATACTTGGTGAATTATACCTTTTATTAATATGTAGTGTCCTTCTTTGTCTCTTATGATGACTTTACATTTAAAGTGTGTTTTGTCTGATACTAGTATAGCTACCCCTGCTTTCTTTTGGTCACAGCTTACATGGAAAATCTGTTTCCACATTTTCACTTTCAATGTATTTGTATCCTTGGATCTAAGATGAGTCTCTTATAAGCAGCATATAGCATATTGCTTAATTCATTCTGTCAATCTGTATCTTTTAATTGGTGAGTTTAGTCTCTTAACATTTAAATTATTACTGTAAAGGCATTTATTGAATGAATGGGTAACCATCTTATGCTTTAGCTTTTATTTGTCAGATTTGTATATTCTTTTACTCTCTTTCTCTCTCTTTCTCTCTCTCTTTGGGAGGGGGGGGTGCATGGTCCAGGAATCAAACCCTGGTCTCCCACAAGGAAGGTGAGCATTCTGCCACTGAACCACTAGTTCACCCTCCCTCTTTCTCTTTTTATCCTTTAAGTTACACTTACTGGTACTCTTCAGTTCTGTTCCTTTCTCCAGACTCCCTCTCCTGTCTTTATTACAGCTGACAGAATTCCCTTTAGTCTTTCTTGTAGGGCCAGTTTTTCGTTGAAAAATTCTCGCAGACTTTGTCTATCTGTGAACACTTTTTATCTCTCCTTCAGTTTTGAAGGACACTTTGGCTGGATATAGAATTTCTTGGCTGGAAATCTTTCTCTTTCAGGATCTCAAACGTATCACACCACTGCCTTTTCGCCTCCAAGGTACCTGTTAGGTAGACCTAACTCAGTCTTATGTGGTTTCCCTTGTATGTGGTAAGTGCTTTTCTCTTGCACTTTCAGGATTTTCTGCTTCTTTCAACATTTGACAGACTGATTAATATGTGTCCTGGAATAGAGTTATTTGAGTTTATTCTATTTGGGGGTTGTTTGATTTGCATGTAAGTCTTTTTTTTTTTTTTTTTTTAACATGGGCAGGCACCGGGAATCGAACCCGGGTCCTCTGGCATGGCAGGCAAGCATTCTTGCCTGCTGAGCCACCGTGGCCCACACGCATATAAGTCTTTTATAGGGGTTGGGAAGTTTTCCCCCATAATCTCCTCAACTAATCTTCCTAGCCTTTTACTCTTTTCTCCTTCTGGAACACCAATGATTCTTATATTTGTGTGCTTCATGTTGTTCATCATTTTTCTGAGATCCAATTCAAATTCTCCCATACTTTTTGTCATTGTCCTTTTGTGCATTCAAATTCATTGTCCTGTCCTCTAGTTTGCTTATTCTTTCTAATGCCTCTTCAAATCTTCTGTTGTGTGTCCCTAGTATATTTGTCATTTGGTCTACAGTCTCTTTCATCTCTGTAATATGTTATTTTTCTACTTATTCTTTCAAATTTTTCTTTATGCTCTTCTTGATATCCTTTATGTCATTAGCCAACCAATTTAATTTATTTAGGAGAGTTGTATCAATATACTTGATAAGCTGTTCCAACATCCTCTAGTGTTTTAATTTGGTCATTTGGCTGGCCTATAGTTGCCTGCATCTTCATATGCTTTGTGATTTTCTGTTGGCTTTCAGGCATTTGATTATCTTAATAGGGTTATTTTGGAAGTTGTCTTCCCCCAGTCATCTAAGGTTTTGTATCTGTTTGGATTTGCATTGAAGGTCTTCTTTTGCACTTGGTTTGTCAGTAATTCTCCACAAAACCAAGACCTGGACCTCATGTAGGGGGTGCAACTCTACTGGAGGATCTTTCTGAGGCTTGATAGAGAGGCAGTTTGCCAGACTGCACTCTCTGTTTGTTCCCAGCAGATCCTCTTTCCCTCACACCTGCCTCTCCCAGATTGTGGCAGCTGGGTGAGCTGGATGAAGACCCAGAACAATTCCAGCCAGGTATGCTGTTCCCAGTGGGCACTGAAAGCCTCCAACCCTGCGGCTGGGGGGTGGGCAGTGAGAACCTCAGCAGAGATTCTGCTTGTGCATCTGATGGGGCTGGTGGCCCTCAGGTTCCCACTTGGAATGATCTTGGGTTGTGGAACTTAGTGTGCCAGCTACCTTGTCCACAGACCACCTGGAAATGCCTGTCAGCTAGGCATGGCATGGAGATCAGGGATGTGGGGTGATGCAGGGTGTAGCATGCATTGCCGGGCATGGGGGCAGGGCATGGAGCATGGGGTGAGGTGCGGAGGGAGGGAGTGGTATAGGGCAGGACAGAGGGCTAGGTGCATTGTGGTGATGTTGGAAGGGTGCAATGTGCAGATGTGGGGTGCAGTGTGAGGGGCTCAGGGGCAGGGTGTGGCATGGGGTTGTGTGCGGGGCATGTAGAGTGGGGCTAGGGACATGGTGTGGCACGTGGTGGGTCATGGGGAGGTGGGATATGTGTGCAGGTGTGCAGGTCACAAGAAGGTAAGGTGCAAGGTGCATGGGGGCAGGGCACAGGGTGTGGGGGGAGAGACATGAAGTGCATGGGGTGCAGATGCATGGGAGGGTGGAGCACAGTGGTCAGGGGGGTCAGGGCATGTGTGTGCAGGTGTGTGTGGGGTGGGGGTGTGCATGTGCTGGGTGTGTGTGGGCAGGGTGTAGGTGCAAAGGGCATGGGGGTCCATGCATGGGTGCACAAGGGTCTGGGCATGGGCACACATGGTGTAGGTTTGTGGATGCACATGGCACACAGGGGTCGGGTTGCAGAGGTTGTGGCACAGGTGGGCATGTGAGTATGGGGTGGATTTGTGATGTGGGTGCAGCATTGCTTGTTTCCTTGTTCCTGCGTCCTTGTCCATACCCTACTGATGGCTTTCAGGTTACCAAGGTTTCTCCAGGTTGAGGAACTGATGGGGCTGCCATCCCAAGCTAGCTACTGGAGCAGGCACTTTCCACGGTGCAGCTTCTTGCCCTCAGTGGAGTCCTGATGGAACTCACTCACCTGCTTCTTTGTGTTCCAATTCTTCAGCTTTTTCATCAAGGACCTCCCTATATAGTGTAGAAGACCCTCTCAGGTCACTCACACCTTGAAACTGCTGGCCCTAGCACTTTTCTGTCACTTCTCCAGTTATTCCTTAGAGCAGAGTTGAACTCAGCCTATCCTGTCCCACTTCTTCCTAGAAGTCTAGTCTGACGGCTTTTTTGGTGGATTCTTTAGGACTTCCTATTTATAAGATCATGCCCCTGGGAATAGAGATAGATTTACTTCAACCTTTCCATTGTGTATGCCTTTTATTTCATCTTCTAACCTAGTTGCTCTGGCTAGAACTTCCAGTACAGTGTTAAATAGAAGTGGCAAAAAAGGGCATCCTTGTGTTGTTCTTTGTCTTAAGGAAAAAACTTGTATTTCGCCATTAACTATGGTGTCAACTGAAGTTTTTCATAGAAGTTCCCTTCTATTCTTAGTTTTTTGGGAGCTTTTATTATGAAAGGGGGTTCGATTTAATCAAATGTTTTGCATCAGTTGAGATGATCATGTGTTTTTCCCCCCTTCATCCTATTAATGTGCTGTATAACATTTGGTTGATTTCATACATTGACCCACCATGGCATTTCTGGGAAAAATCCCATTTCTAGTATACTGCTGGATTCCATTGGCTAATGTTGCTCAACAACTTTTCCATCTGTACTTATAACAGCTTTTGGTCTATACTTTTCTATTTTTATGACGTCTTTTTATGTCTTTGGTATCAGGGTAATGTTGGCCTCATAGAATGAGTCAGGAAATATTTCCTCCTATTTATTTTTTAGATGAATTTGAGAAATATTGTTAATTCCTCTTTAAATATTTGGCAGAATTCACTACTGAAGACAACTGGTCCTGGGATTTTTTGTTTTGGAGAGGTTTAGATTCAATCTCTTTACTTGCTATAGGCCTGTTCAAATTTTTTATTTCTCCTTGGTTTAGTTTTGGTAACGTGTGTTTCTAGGAATTTGTCCATTTCATCTAGGTTATCTAATTTGTTCATATATGATTGTTCATAGAATTCTCTAATAATCCTTTTCATTTCTTCAAAGTTAATAATAATATTCCCTTTATTTCTAAATCTGAGATACTGAGCTGTTGTATATCATCTGCTCATTCCCTGAGACTTTGGGTGCTTCTATAACACCTGAGACTCAGAGTTAGCGGTCCGAAGCTATGAAAGTCAGCACTACTCGGTACAGGGACTGATTAAAAAGTTGAAAAGAGATCAGACTTCTACTAGAGATATGAATGAAACTGATCTGGATAAGGCTGGGGTAGATCAGAATATAGGGTAAAAGATAATATCCGTATTTAAAAATTTCAACTTCTGTGTGAGACCAAAGGGAGAGATGTCTACTTGATGCAAAATTTATGTTTTGGGTAGCACATTACCTAATTTAACTTCTATGGTCAGTTTAGTTGAACACCATAAGTACATGGAATGTTGAATAGGGTGTGAGATCTCATTGGTTTGTACAGGTTAGTGTGATGCCCCAGTATAGTCCAGAGTAATTTGGGCAGTGAACAGAGAAGTACTGGCAAAATCCTCTTAGGGAACTGGGGAGAAAGGAGCAAATATTCAACTTTTCCCGTTTGGAGAATTTCTGATATTCTCAAAAGCAGTTGGTATAACCAAATCAATAGGCTTAACCCTTGATCTTGGGGGTTTTCCCCTATGAAACTTACTCCTGCAAAGGATAGGCTAAGCCTACTTATAATTCAGCCTAAGCGTAACACCTGTAGAACATCTTTTGTTGCTGTGATGTGGTCTCTCTCTCTCTAAGCCAATTTGGCAGGTGAACTCACTGTCCTCCCCCCAGTGTGGGATATGAATCCCAGGAGTGTAACTCTCCCTGACAATGTGTGACAGAACTCCTGGGATGAGCTGGAACTTGGCATCAAGCGATTGAGAAAGCCTTCTTGACCAAAAGGGGGAAGAGAGAAACGAGACAAAATAAAGTTTCAGTGGCTAAAACATTTCAAAGAGAGGCAAGAGGTTATCCTGGAGGTTATTCTTATGCATTATATAGATAGCCCTTTGCAGTTTATGGTGCATTAGAGTGGCTGGAGGGAAGTACCTGATGTTAAGCTGTGTCCCAATAGCCTTGACTCTTGAAGACAACTGTATAATGATATAACTTTTACAATGTGACTGTGTGATTGTGAAAACCTTCTGTCTGATGCTCCTCTTCTCCAGGTATGGACAGATGTGTAAAAAAATGTGCATAAAAAACAAATAAATAATAGGGGCAACAAGAGATAAAATAAATTGGGTAGATTGAAATACTAGAGGTCAATGAGAGGGAGGGGTATGTGGTACGTGATGTATGAGCTTTTCCTTTTTATTTCTTTTTCTGGAGTGATTTAAATATGTTCTAAAAATGATCATGGTGATGAATACACAACTATGTGATGACATTGTGAGCCACTGATTGAACACAATGCATGGACTGTTTGTGTGTGAGAATTTGTCAATAAAAATATTTTTAAAAATAGTCACGTCCCTACTTTCATTCTTCATTTCAGTAATTTAGCCTCCTCTCTCTCTCTTTTTAATTCTTAATTGAGAGTCTAGCTAAAGGATTGTCAAAATAAAAGTTTTTTTTTTTTCAAAGACTCAACTTTTGGTTTCACTGATTCTATTGTTTTTCTATTCTCTATTTTGTTTCTCTCTGCTCTAATCTTAACATTTCCTCCCTTTTGCCTGTTTTAGGTTTAGTTCGCTCTTATTTTCCAGTTCATTAAGGCATACACAATATAACTTTCCCAGTAAGCAATGTTTTTCACTGTCTCCCATAAGTTTTGGGATGTTTGTTTTGCCTTAATTCATTCCAAACTGTTTTCTAATTTCACTTGCGATTTTTTTTCTTTGACCTATTTGTTGTTTGACTGTGTTCCTTAATTTCTGCATATTTGTGAATTTTCCGTATTTACTTTTGTTACTGATTTGTAATTTCATTCCATTGTAGTTGGAGAAGACAATTTGTTTGATTTCAAACTTTTAAAGCTTATTGAGACTTATTTTGTGGCCTAAGATTACGTTTTATTCCGCAGAATATGCCATGTACACTTCAGAAGAATGTGCATTTTGTTGTTTTGGGGTGGAATGTTCTATAAGTATTTGCTAGGTCTCACTGGTGTGTAATGTTGTTCATGTCTTCTATTTCTGCATTTATCCTTTGTTTAGTTCTATCCATTATTGTTGAACTAGTTCTCCCTTCAATTCTGTCATTTTTCCTTCGTATGTTTTGGGGCTCTGTTATTAGGTATATGTTTGTAATTGCTATATCTTCTTAATGGATTGACTCTTCCACCATTATACAATGTCTTTTGTCTATTGTAACAATATTTGTCTTAAGGTCATATTTCCTTTTGTTATTGATTTGTAATTTCAAATCCTTTCTACCTCTGTCTTCTTGATGATGTTATTTTCACAAATTACATTTGTATACCTATTTGTTCATCAACATAGATTCACAATTACTGTTTTTGTAGTTGTCTCATTTAATATATAAAAAAAAGAGGAGCTACAGAACAAAATTACATTAATACTTTCATATTTACCTATGTAGTTACCTTTACCAGTGCTATTTATTTCTTCATGTGGATTCAAGTTACTGACTAGTGTTCTTTTATTTCAGCTGAAGTACTCCTTTCAGCATTTATTTTCGGGCAGGCTTACTAGCCACAAACACTGTGAGTTTTTTGTGATCTTGAAATGCCTTAATTTCTCCTTCATTTTTCTTTTTTGCATGGGCAGGTGCCAGGAATCGAACCTGGGTCTCCGGAACCACAGGTGAGAATTCTGCCACTGAGCCACCGTCGCACCGCCCTCTCTCCTTCATTTTTGAAGGACAGTATTGCAGGTATAGAATTTTTGTTTGACAGTGTTTTTCTTTCTCTCTTTTTTTTGTAGCACTTGGAATGTGTCATCTCACTGCGCTCTGCCCTCCACAGTTTCTAATTTCTGCTTTCAATAGTCTCTTTGGTGCTTGATTATAATGGGCATTGCTGTGTACCTCTTTGAGTTTGTTCTAATATGAGATCATTGAGCTTCTTGGATGTGTAGATTCATGCCTTTCATCAAATTTGGAAATTGTCAGTGATAATTTCTTCAAATATTCTTTTTGCCTTTTTTCTCTTTCCTCTTTGTGTGACTCCCATAACATGTTTGTTAGCACACTAGATGGCATTCTACAGGTTTCTTAGGTTATGTTCATTTTCTCCATTCTTTTTTCTGTTCTTCAGGTTGGGTAATCTCAATTGAGTTGTCTTTAAGTGTGCTGCAGCTGACTCCTTCTACCAAAATTTTCATTTTGGCTATCGTACATTTTACCTTAAGAATTTCTATTTTGTTCCTTTAAAATTTTCTAATTTTTAATTAATGTTCTCTACTTTGTGAGACATTATGCTCCAATTTTCCTTTCCATCTATGTTCATGGTTTACTTTGGCTTTTTTTTTTAAATTGTGAAATATAACATATATACAAAAGAGCAATACATTTCCAAGTACATTTTAACAAGTAGTTATAGAACAGATTTTAAAGTTTGGTATGGGTTACAGTTCCACGATTTTTCATTTTTTCTTCTAGCTGCTCCAAGACACTGGAGACCAACAGAAATATCAAAATAATGATTCAGCAGTCAAACTCATTTGTTAAATCCTATCTCCTCTATGATATTCCTCCACCTCTTTACGACACATATACATAAAAGCAATAAATTTCAAAGTACATCGCAACAATTAGTTGTAGGACAGATTTCATAGTTTAGTATGGGTTACAATCCCACAATTTTAGCTTTTTATTTTATTTTTAGCTGCTATAAGGTATGGGAAGCTAAAAGAAATATCAGTATAATGATTCAGCACTTATAATCATTTGTTAAACCTGACCTTCTCTGTATAATTCCACCGTCACCTTTGATATTTCTCCCACTCTTTAGGGGTATTTGGGCTATACCCATTCTGACTTTTTCATGTTGGAAGAGATGGTTGATAACATGGGATAGGGGGATAGAAATAGTTGATGTTCTGGAATGGCTGTCCCCTCTGCTTTTCTTTCTTTCTTTTTTCTTTTTTTTTTTTTTTACCATATACCATATTTAAAATTATTGATTTAAATAGTCTTTGTTTAGTATGTTTAATATCTGCATCACCTTAGGGACAGTTTTGATTAATTTTTTTTCCTGGTATGTTCCTTATTTATTTGCATGCCACATAATTTTGACTTTTAACAGGACATTTGGAATATTAAAAAGTGAATAGTATACACATAATATATATGTGTAATGTTCTACACATATGTAATAGTCTACACACATATATATGTGTAGAATTATTCTACATATTCTGGAAATCAGATTCTACCGCCTCTTCAGAGTTCATGCTGATACCTGTTGTAGTTGTTGTTTAGTGACTTCTTTGAACTAATTTTGTAAAGTCTGGGTTCATGTAGTAAGAATCTTTTAAGGTCTCTGTTTTTCAGCTTAGCAGTCAGCAGTGATTCGACAGAACATTCCTTAAACAAACAAACAAACCATCAAAACCCAAAATAAAAAATTCCCAGTCCTTGAAGTTGAGTTTTGTATGTGTGTTGGGGAACACCTTCAGCACTCAGCCAGGCAGTTTACAACTGTGCCTTAGCCTTTACCTCGTGCCCGTACAGGGCCTGAAGGTCAGGCAGAGGTGAAAGTTTAGGACCTTCTCAGGTCATCTCTGAGCATGCTCACAGCCCAGGGCATTTACATGACCTGGTAGATTCCCAGGAATTTGTAGGAGCTTTTCAAAGCCCTTATTACCCAAGGAATCACATTCCCCATTTTGGTTTGCCCAGTGTTTGCCCCAACAATTATCCCTGCCTCAGGCAGCTGTGACTGACACAATTGCCTTTAAATGTTCTTGCCAGATACTCTCCAGCAGGTCCTTGCGCTAGTTCCTTAGCTCTGGGAGAGTTACAAGGTAGACAAACTAAAGGCAAGCCCTTTGAAGGGGTCCTATAGCCACCAGACAGGTCAAAATAACCACAATCCTTTGAGAATAACCTCCAGTACTAGAAATCTATATAGGAAATGCACACTGTCATCTTCAAGGCCACCGCTGATCAGGGGATGGTGTGGGGATAGTGCCATGGTAACTTAAAAGGACCAAAAACTATCTTGCTGAGATTCAGTTGCTGTTTTTTCTCATTTGCATTCGCTCGGTTGCTGAAAACATTTGATTAGTTTCCAGAGTTCTGATAAAGTTGGTTCTGACAGCTTTTTTTTTTTCATGTTGCTGCTGGAGCTGCTTCTGCTGCTGCTGCTGCTGCTGCTCCTTCTTCTTTCCCTCGGCTTTTCTTTTTTAGGCTATAGACCCTGTTTTCAAGTAAGTTACACTCTAATGCCAGATTTAGAATGTAAATAAAAATGGGCTTTCCACAGGTCCTTTCTTGGTTGTTCTCTGAAATCAAACCTCAGAGAAACACAGTTTGAAATTAACATAAAAATTATTAGGCATTCAGTACAATATTGTGAATACAGTAGAATAAAACTAAAGCCCAGTTTAGCTATCCTACTTAAAACAGACTCTATGATATGATATTAAAAGAGATCCTTTCAACACACAGGGAACTTATTTAGAGAAGGAGAAAAAAAGCACCGAGGTGAATGTGAAAACAAAAGAAAGCAAAACAAATAAAACCAGATTCCAGTATTGGCTTTACCATTTCTGTGATGTTGGACACTGATCACAGCAATTCCTTTGAAAATGGAGTTAATATTCAGCTTGTTCACTTCACAGGGATGATGTAAGCAGCAGTTGATATAATGCATGTAAAAGCCTTGTAAAGCATTATATTACTAATAGTCTCTCATGGGAAAGTGTTTTTGTGGATGGCAGGACTGGGGTGGGGAGCTGTGGAACGTGTGGTTGTCCTGCAAACATTTCTCTCCTAAATGCTTTCATTTGCACTAACGATTCCTTCATCTAGGTAGTATTTATGGAGTGCCTACTCTGCCCCATATTGTGCCAAGTGTTGGGAATACAGCAGTAGAACAAAACAGGCATGGACTCTCCTCTTAGGAAATTAATAGAGGAGCACGATCTATTAAATGGATCAGTATAAATTTGTGATACATGTCAGGAAGAAGAAGCGTAAAATATTCCCACATATACCAAGGAGAAAGCCTCTGTGAGCGTGGTTTTCTGTAAGCAAGATATTTTCATCTCAATTTAGATTGTCTGAGGATGATCAGAGTGCCATAAGCAGGACCACGATGGGCAGCGAACAGAAAAAAAGAGGGAATCTCTGGGCCCTGGCAGCACATCAGAGACTGGTCATGTTGGGCTGGTACATGGGAACAGACAATGAACGGGTTCTGGAAGCTTTAGTCATCTAGTCAGTCATTTATTTAGGACCGATTTTGGGGCTGAGCATTAGTTTAGGGGCAGGTGATGAACACAAGTGTCCCTGACCAGGGTCTCACCATCATTGAAAAGGGGGACACAAAGGAGAACAAACAGATAAAACGACGATAAAAGTGAGGCTAAATCTACACTGAGAGTGCAGAGAAGTAAGTTCTTAGCTTTACCTGATGGAGTGTTATTTGAATAGGGTCACAGGGATAAGAAATAAGAATTTGCAAAGTAGGCAGAGAGGAAGGGAAAAGCAATCTCGTTAAAGGGAACAATATTTTACAGTATGTTGAAAAACAAGGGAAATTCTGAGGACTGCAGGTAGTAAATGGCTAAAACAATGATGTGGAAATGCCATTCATGTAACAGACATTACTGGAGAATTTACAATGTGCCTGATATTGTACTAGTTGCTACTGATAAACATGAATAGGACACAGTCACTGCTTTCAAGGATTTTTGAGCCCAGTGTTAGAGTCAGGTAAGAAAATCAGTGATAACAGTTCAGTGTAAAAGTGTAGAACTCTAGGGTGATAAGGAAGGCTTTGGAAAATTTTTCAGGATCAAGGTAGAGGATGAAATGAATATATAATTAATCTTCCAGGTAAGCACAAGGTTGCACAATGGGAAAAGAGGGAAAGGACCCTGGATTCAATTTTGAAGGATTCAATAACGCTTCCTGTATGAATATTTTATTCTGCTTCTCAATTGTCATATAATTTTAGACAATTAAGTTTAAATAATAAGCAATTACAAAGTGGCATATTTAGATAGTACAGCACTATATAAAGTAAAAAGTCCTGGATTGATGAATATTAAAGTTATTCCTAGGCTTTGTTTGTCTATTCTTACACAAATACACATGCTTTTAAAAATTAACACAAAGGTGATCATGTTATACATATTGTTCCATCCCACACTTGAACAAAACGTAGTGAATGTCTTTCCATGTCAGTATAAATTGGTCTACTTTACTTTTTTTAATCAGCTACGTAGTATTCTATTAAATGAATGTGCCTTAATTTAACTAGTCCTCAGTTTGTGGATATTTAGGATTTCCAATTTTCACTACTATAAATAAGGTGGAAATGAATACCTTTGTACATCATTGCGGTTTGTACATCATTGGTTAATATAACTTTAGGGCAAATTAATCTCTTTGTGGCTGATACCTATTAAATTGTTGAGAGAATTAAGCAAACAAAATTATTTAAAATTCCTAGCATAGAGCTTGGTTAAAGGAATGTTTTCTCCCCTAAACTATTATAATATGTTCATTAACTCAATTAAGATAATATATTATGTGATAAGTCCTTTGCTGTGTGACAAGTATTTAGAGTTCACTATTCGAATAAAGAAAAATAATGGGAAGTATTACTGGTTGGAGGTAGGTCCTTGTATTTTTTTAAAGAGCTTCTTTTTATGATTAAAAAAGTAACATATGCCCTCAACAAAAAAAGTCAGAAAATATGGGACAGTATAAAAAATAAATTCATCATTTTGCCATCTAGAAATAAACATTGTTGACATTTTTGGGTCTATCCCATCAGACGTTGTCCTTTGAACATACTTTATGTTTGACAATAAGAGGGTATAAAGATATATCTTTACTTTTCTTGATGGTTTGTTGTGAACAACCTTTCTTGTAACCATCTTTTAACAAAAAGGTACATCCTCATTTTTAACTGCTTCATATTCCATTTTATGGATACACTAAAATTTGGTCTCTTTAATCATAGGCATTTACTTCCCAATTTTTTAGTTGTTATAAACAATTTACCAATGAATATCTCTGTTTGTAAATTGTTGGACACCTTTCCTATCATACTGTTAAAATAAATTCCAAGATGTAAACTTGTTGGGCAAAGGATATCTTTTTTAAAGACTTAAAAAAAAATGAAAGTCAAACTGTCTTCCAGAAAGGCCATGCAGATTTTCATTCCTGACATGATTACTGCAAATGCTAGTTCCTTGTATTTTCAACTAAATTAGGTTTTATTCTTTTTAATCTTTGCCAATCTGCTAGGTGAAAAGCACTAGCTAATTACTCGCTTTTCTTGTTTATTTCTTGTGAGGCAGAGCATCTTTCAAAATAATTACTGAATATATAAATTCAGTATATAAACATATATCTTGGGAGAGGGACAAAGATACACACTATGTTGTTCATGTCCTTTGGCTTTCTAGAAAGAACTTTTGATATATTTACTATGTAAATCAAACTGTTAGATATTGAGGATAGTACCTGCATATACACTTAAATATCAACCTTTGTCTATACATAACTATTTCTTCATTTCCCTACTCCTTTTTCAATCTTATAGTGTCTTTCTTGCCACAGGGAAATCACAGATACAATTTCTCATTTTAACACCATGCTTAGAAATCGATGCAAAAGCAAATAGCCTCTGAATAAATTAGTTCTACGGACGCACTGTGGTTTGGTGGAAATTCTGTGAATTAAGACCCAAACTGTCTTGAATTTGAGTCTGATACACCAAGTTGTGGCGCCCAATTCCATGTTGCATAACCTTAGGCACCTTACTTAACCAGAACCAATTTAATCATCTGCAAAATGAAAATAACCACCACCCGTCAGAGGTTGATACAAGGATTAAAGTGCCTGGTGCAGACAAGGCATCTAGGAAGTGTTAATTCCCTCTCCTTGGCACCCAGCGAAGCATAAATTGCCAAGCCTGTCCATCTCCCCGGTGAAAGCTAAAATAAAAGGTTGGGAGGTGTACTTTTTGGTGAGTTTACATTCAAACATTCTCTCAGGGAGCCTTTAAAAGCAGTCCATTAAACTACAAACGCCGTAATACATATAAAAGGACCATAAAGTTTGTGTTATGAAGCCCTTGTGGCTTGGTGGAAGGCGAAGAGCCAAATAAGTTTTATTTTCTGGATTTTCTCTCATTAAGATACCCTCCTCTCCACTTTGCCTCTAAGAATACGTGGTTATTTTCTTCTTTCCGGAAGGCTAATCGCACAAGTTTCAAATTGAGCTTTCAGTATAAGGTGAAAAGCCTTCATAATCAGCCAAACAACGGTGAATACCATAAAACTCACTAAATAAATACCAGATGAACTACGTGGGGCACTGATATCTCTGTTGAAATAATTTACCTGCTGTAGACATAATCGAAAGAAAAACGGTAATTAGCATGATTATATTTCGAACGATTTTCATCCTTGCAGAATCCTGGCTTAGTTCCCAGCGAATCTCGTTTCATCTGCCCCCGACTTCCCATAAATATTAATTCTGTTGGACACAATCTCGTATCTGCACAGGATGGTATATCTACTGTTCCCAGGCGCGCAATTCGTCCTGCGCCAGAACTGCCGGAGTCCGGCCATACGGCCACGCAGGGCTGTATTTAAGCGAACATGTGATCTCGGATTCCGCCCAGACCCCAGGGCGGTCCCTAGCGAGTGGCGCGCGCCTCAGCGTCTTCCTCCGCTGGAAGGCGACGGAGCCACGGCGCGCGCCTCGCGCTCCAGCCAGCGAGTCCTCCTCCCGGCACCTCGCACTCGAGCCAGCAAGTCTTCGCCCCTTCCACCTCCCCACCACCTCAGCTCCGAAGCGGCCCCGGGCGGGTGGGGAGTGGGGGGCGGGGCTCCTCAGGGAACGGCGGGGAATTCCCCTTTCCACCGAACCTTCCCGATTGTTCACCGTCTGCACGTCAGCAGCAGGGGGTAATCCCCGTCTCCAGCTGCTCCTGACGTCACCTCGCAGAGCCACCGCCCCCCGCGCGCCCTTGCCTGTGGGACCGCCTAGAAGCCTCGCCCCCAAGAAACCACGCCCACTTCCCCTCCCCCTAGCCGACCGACGTAGAGGGTGGAGCCTCTTTGGCCGGGGCGTGAGCGGTTGCTTGGGCCAGAAGGTTCTCTCGTGAAGGCGCTCCTCCTGCTGCCCCGCCCAGTAGGTTCGTTCGCACCGCTTCTTCCACACCCTTTCTCCTTCCTCCTCCTCCTCGTCCCGCCTCTCTCCCCTCCTCCCCAACCTCTCTAGTTCCTTCTCCGCCTCGCCACCTTCTACGATCTCGCGAGACTTAGCCCAGAACATTGCGGATCGGGTCGGCGCCATTTTGGGACTGAGGCTGGTTGTGGGGGAGGGAAAAGCGGCAAAAGGGGATTATTCAAAGTACCGAAAACCTCCTCCCGGGATCGAGAGCAGCGTCACCCCCAGGCCGGGGGCACCTGTGGTGGGGCAGAAGGTAACACCGTCTACAGAGCTCCGCGCTAGAGTTCGGGGAAAGAAGGGGGTACCGTGTCGGCGTTGGGGTTTGAGGGGTCGGGAGCGGCGTTGGCGGCGCGAGGTGTGAGTCTTCCCGAGTACGCGGGGAGGGGGGAGGAGTGGGGGAGGAGCGGGCGGCAAGGAGAGACGCGGGAGGCGCGGGGAGAGCCCCCCCCAAGGTATTGATTCAGCCCCAGTGGGGCGGAGGTGACGGTTGTGGAGAGGGGGTGGGTGGTTTAGTCTTGGTGGCTGGGGGCGGGGGGTGTTTGGCGGGGACAGGGGAACGGGTTGGACACCCTCCGTCCTGGGTCTTCTGTCCGCGGGCCTGTCGCACACGCCTGCCTTCTTTTGCAGTCCTACCCCTCTCCGAGGGCTGAGCGAGGCGAGGCTGAATTGTGGCCTTCGGTTTCTTCAGCAGCGCGCCTTCTCTCCCAGGTCGGTGGCACTTCCCGTGGACTGGGCGAGTGTTACCTTATCTCTAAGTCCTGTGCAGCGAGGAGGACTTTTTTTTTTTTTGATGAGAGAGTCATTCTTTCCGTGGTTTTTGAGAAGGACTCGATACCTTTCATCCTCTCAATGTTGTAAGAAACCTGTTTTCTTAATTCAAGAAAATGGGAACCTACACCTTTATTCCATTGCTGCCCTCAGAAGCGGGGAATTCTCAACCTCTGGGGAATTTTAAAACACTCTTGCCTCAATTCTCATGTAGCTTTCTACCTTCAGAGGGGAAAATATACCTCTTTCAGGCATTGCAATTTGAAGGGAGTGTCTTTGTCTTTAGAACTCTCATTCCCTAAATTTACATTTACCAGTGGTCGGTGGCAACACACCTGTCTATCCTTTTTCCTTTGGTACGTTGAATAGGTGCCAGAGAAGATTTTTTTTGGGTTGTGTGCCACTTCCATAGTTTTAATATTTACTCAAAAAGTATAAGAAGATTTGCTTATGTAATCCCCAAATATTACATATCCGCACCTGCTTCCCAGCTCAAATCAACACTTGTCCTACATAACAACATCACCCACTTTCCCTGTACTCCGAAAGTAGACTTTTATTGGTGCTAGCTGAGGCAAAACCCTTTTCCAGGTTCCGGTAGTCATATACAGCAGCGAATTTCTTTCCAGAGATGACTATACGGTGCGGATTGATAATCCAATTTTTATAATTCCAAATAAAAATCAGCGTGTAATTAAAAAAATTTTTTTATAACTTTTACAGGTGATCGAATTTCTCAGATGTGAAGATCATCTAGGTTTTGTTAAAGGCCTGGATGGTTGAAGTGGCCATTTTGGAATTACAATGGTTTTGGATAATTTTGCTCCAGAAGTTTGTTAAAATTGGCAAGGATCATCTCTGAAGTGAATCGATAATAGTGAACAATTCTACTTAAAAAGAGACTCAGACATTTCTTCAGTATTCTGGTTCAAACGGATTATATAACTGGTTAAAGTATTTCAGCTGGTGGAATTTTTCCAACTCCCCCTCTTCCCATTCCCTGTTGGTGTTCTTCACCCAAAACTGTAAGATATGTTTGATCTGTATATTGAGTAGTTTCAGCAGTTTCAAATTGCTGTTTAAATATTGCTGAATGTTCATGACAGTTTTTTATTACATTTGCTAAAAGTTTTAGGAATTTTTGATCTCAAACCTTTTCCTATTGCAATGGGACAGTTTTTCTAAATGAAGACAGTGAAAGAGTAGAGTTTTTTTCCTTTTATCTTTTATTTACGTGGAAATTTAAAATGTTGCCGTTTCCCAGCAGCGTGGTAGTATTGAGATAGCTATGTGTCTCCCTGTATATGCTGAAGTTTAGGAATGCTTTTCAGATGTGAAATTTTCTTTTTGTTTTTGCTTTTTGGCTCATAAATTGGATATTTCATCTGGAGTTGGATAAGTACAACAGTGACAACTACATGGAATAATAAAGAAGACAGGCTTCAGAAGACTTATAAATCTTAAATTCAAGGAATTTGGCTAATTCTGGAGATAGCCATATGAAAACTTTAAAACTGAAGTATGGGTAGCTGACTTGAAGTAACTCTATGTCAAATAGTTTTAGGTTAAGATTCTTCAAAGAACTTGGATATTATTACAGAGGATACAAAATAAAAAAACAAACTGGAAAACATAAAGATTACAGGAAAAGAACTAACACCTTCCTGTGCAGTCCTGTTGGAATTTGTAAGTATTATTTGGTGAGCAAATCAAATGTTCATCTGTAAACTTGTTGAGAGCCAAGTTTTGTGCTGTTATACTTGGAAGCCTTTCAGCTTCCTGGATTGTCTGAAAACAACTATTAACAGCCATTGAGTAAATTAAAATGCAGAAAAAAAGATGTAAGAATATTTCAGATTTAGACACGCCAAAATTATACATTTTTCTGATCTTGAAGTGAAAAACTAAGTTCATGTAACAACTTAGTTGTTGTTGGAGTTGGATAAGTACAACAGTATCTTAACCTTTATGGGCTAATAGATCAGTAGAAAAGTAGTAAAAATCAAACATGTTTGATTTACCTTGATAGCCAGGTTTACATTTTAAACATCAGACCTTATCAGTTTAGTTTTCCAGTTTTGAGTTACATAGTGTAAGACAGCTTACAGTATAGATCTTAATGTTTACTCTTTCATGAAGTACCTTGTTTTAAGACAGAACCTTTCTTAACGTTTTAATCATTTATAGAAATTAAGTTTTTGCAGAAATTGGTTGAAATAGTTTTGTTTTTCAAATTATTGCTAAAGGTTTTAATTCGAAAAGGAAAAAAAATATTACCAGAAACAGAAAGGAGAACTAAACAAGCGTCATTAATTACCTTTAAAATAACCTAAGAAGAAAATGAGTATACATTTTTACTTCTAGGAAGGTTTAAATTTAAAAAGTGGATTTTCTAATAGAAATTCTTTAGACAAATGGGAGAATTTTTTTAATATTAGAGTTTTTCAGGATTGGATGGTATTTTTAGTTACCATTTGTTAACATATTTATTCAGTGAATCATAGGCATTCAGTGAGTGTTTTGATATTAGACTCATTAAAATTTATTTTGTAAGCTAATTGATATTAGTGAATGCATTAATATAGCTAAAATTAATCTGAGCTTAAGTTCATTTAATTACGATTCTGAGATAAAAGAATGTAGTTTTTGAATGCTTTACCATGATTGCCTAATAACTTGTCAGTTGCTCTTTTATTTCGAAACAACTTTTTTTGCTGAGCTGTTCGATCCTGTTGGCTCACTTAGATGAAAACAGGTAGTTAGGAGTCTAAAAGAATGTAGGTATTCAGGTGTTCATATACAGAATTTATATGATCTAAAATTGAGGTCAAATAATCTGTCAGGGTAGGTTATGTGCTTTTGCTTTGAGAGCTGTATGTCTTATTTCTGAGTTTCTACTTTGATTTATGTAAAAACGTGGTGAGAACATTCTCCCTCACTTGGGAGAGAGCTGTATTTTGATGTATTCCTCTATTTAGTGGCTTTTCAAGTTTCTTGTTTAAGAATATGCATCTTAATTGTGACTAAGAAATGGAATTGGGAATGAATGACTTCTATTCATAGAAAATAACCATGGAACATTTATTATTTCTGATTGTTTTTTCTTTAAATTGCTCCTATTGATGTTATCCCAGGCAGTAGAATCAAGGTAAAGATTATTCCAGAGATGGGGTATTTTTTTCTTTTTTTTTAAAATTCTTCATCATGATCATTTCTTAGAACGAGACCAGGGTATTTAACAATTAATTTTAATCCTTGAATTACAATACAATTGCAATACAGGAATCACATTGTAAGGACAGACATACCTGAACGTTTTGATAAATATTTTCAATATTTTTATTTTCTGGGGACTGAAATATATAGTACTGCTAGTTAATCGTGGGAGCATTGCTTTTTTTTCCACTTAAGTACCCCTTTTTTGTTCTCTCTAACTCCCCTGCTTACATTTTTTTCTTTTAATCTCCCACACCCAAACTATAGGTCTAAAAATAATGATCATAATAACTAACAATTATAGGTGATGATTGTCATGTGTTTTGCTGTGTACTTAATATGGTATATCTTAATTATTACAGTAACTATTAATAAGTACTATTAAGTTTACACTGGAATAGGTGAGAAAATGAACACTTATAAGAGGCTAAACTTGGATAAAGTTACTTGGTTAGTTTGTACTGGAGTCTCGACCAACCCTATAAGCATCCTGACTCCAGATCCCAATACTTGTACTGCCTTCTTGTGGATTTTACTTCACTAAACTCATACTATTTGAGCACTATTCGTTGTATTTTTTCTTTTCATATATACTGCTTCTCTTTAGTTAATATTGATTACTAACTACTAGTAGAACTTGAAGACAAGCAAAAAGAGAAAAGAGACACTACTGTTTTGCTATTAGTAAACTATTAGGGTGATAATCTTGGTTGATAATTGAAAACAAATGTGGTTTTGGGTTATATTTGGATCTCATTCATCCATAGCCTCTTTGCACAGTTAAAGTTTTGTTTTACTCTTTCTCTGTTTTTGAAGTGAAAATAGCATGTGAATTTTTATGCTTAAGGCTGCTGAAGCTATAAAATTGTGGAAAGGAGAAATAATAGATACACAGCAGACATGAACAGAAAAATAAAATGCAATTTGGGAGAGTTATGGGAAAAAGGAATAAGGATGGGAACCTATAGTCTGAAGGTAAAACAGGCATGTGAAGATGTAGAACTTAAACCCTGACCAAATTATCTAATTCTTTGACCCATCAACTTTTCTCTTTCATTTTTAATTCAAATATTTAGGTAAGTACTTAGAACCAGGTAAGGTAG
Organism: Tamandua tetradactyla; assembly: GCF_023851605.1. Classification (NCBI taxonomy): domain Eukaryota; kingdom Metazoa; phylum Chordata; class Mammalia; order Pilosa; family Myrmecophagidae; genus Tamandua; species Tamandua tetradactyla. The sequence continues at coordinate 103,916,102 of NC_135335.1, forward strand.
TGATGTAGAAAAATATTAATGGCTGAAAGTTAGAAAGGAAAGTTTTTGTTAGGATATGGAATATCTAGAAAAGGACCTGTATGACCTTGTATGTTCACCTAAGCTCTTTTAGCCCTAGTTTCTTCACTAAACTGATTAAGAAATAATGTATGTGAAGGTTCTTTGTTAATTGTGAGGTGAGATATAAATGTAAAGTAAACTATTTCTTTTACCTCTTGTTTCTGTTGACATTACCTGAAAATTGTAGCTTTGATTTCTCGTGTTTACGATACTACAGCTTGGACTCCCCATTTTCAGTTTTATTTACTATCCTAGTTTGGGTCTTTTCTACTAATGTACCTCTCTGCCTAAGATGTGCTCTTGATTTTCTTTCTTCAACAGCCCTTAGAGTACTGTATTTGGCATATTTAGGGGAGAACAGGTTGGAAAGAGTCATATTCTTCTCTACCTCCCCTTTTTTTTTAAAAAACCCGATTCATTTTTTTTTTAGGAGGAGTTGTAGGTTTACAGAAAAATCATGCATAAAATAAGGGTTCCCATATACCACCCTATTATTAACAGTAGTTTGGTACATTTGTTACAGCTGATGAAAGAACATTTTGTAATTATACTGTTTACTCCATGGTTTACATTAGGGTTCATGTTTGTGTTGTACAGTCCTACCTATTTTAATCATTTTTAAGTGTACAATTCAGTGGCATTAATTACATTCACAATGTAATTCACTATCAAGACTTTTCCGTCACCCCAAATGAAAACCCTTTTCCCATTAAACACTCCCCATTCCTGCCTCCCTCTGCCTGGTAATCTCTACTTTACTTGCTGTCTCTATGAATTTGCCTATTGTAGATATTTTATATAAGTGGAATAATATAATATTTGTCCTTTTGTGTCTGTTTTCTTTCACTTACACGATGTTTTTGAGGTTTATCCATGATGTAACATGTATCAGAACTTCATTTCTTTTTATGGCTGATTGGTATTGCATTGCATGTTGTCTTAGTTTTCCAAGCTGCTTATGACAGATCCCAAAGGGTTCTCTGCCTCCCCTTTAAAAAAAATTTTTATGACATTCTTAACATGATTTTTTTGGGGCGTACCAGGAGGGGTCTGGGAATCTGTGGTTTCTTCGAATTCTTTGGAATGAGTGGTTAAGTAGTTTTCAACTGTACCCTGCTAGAAACAAAATTTTAAGAATTATTGCTAAATGTTTTGTGGTTGGGTCTCTTCTCTTTTTTCAATTTTACTTGCTTGTTTTTCCTACTATTGTCAGCTGCCCCACTCATCGGAATAGCTACAGGCTTTTGCCCTGGATCCTTCCAGTATTTACTAGGTTCTGTTTCTTTTTATACGAGATATCCCACTTGGTTTTTTGTTTTTAAATAATCTGTTCATAGCTTGGTACAGTGTTTCTGGGCTTATGTTTTCAGATTTTATACTTTTTAAAACCATATTTTTAAAAAACGTTATTCATACATTTTCTTTTTCCTTTTTTTAAGGAAGTGTAAGAGTTTTAAACACCTATTTAAATATGTTATGTTTCTGTTGAAACAGAGTTTGAAGATACTTTTTAAAAAATTTTTAAACTGAAAAATTGTCAGAAATAATCGTCTTTACCAGATATGTACACAAGTTACAAAAGAAACAACTTTGCTTTAATTTTTGCTATACATAATATACATCCTTTTTTTTTTGAAACAATATTTATTATGCACAATTTCTGTGAGTCAGAAATTTGAAAGCGGCATAGCTGAGTGGTTCTGGCTTCTTTGCGGGGGCAGGGGGGGTCTTTCATAAAGTTTCAGTGACTATGTTGGCCAGAGCTCGGCATTTACCTGAATGCTTTTACTGAGATTGGAGAATCTGCTTCCAAAGATGGCATTCTTAGGACTGGCAGGTTGATGCTGACCAGTGAGGCCCAGTTCCTCACTACTTGTCTTTAGTACTGTAGTATCTTTATAACTTGGAGGCTGCATTTTCCCAGAGCGAGTTAACAGACAGCAGAGTGGAAGCACAGTGCCTTTTATGACTTAGTCTCAGAAATCACTTCTGCCACATTATATTCATTAGAAGCAAATCACTAAGTGTAGCCCACAATTGGAGTGGAAAGTGGAAGTGGGAATTTAAACTTTGCCTCTTATCGTTGGTGGACCATAATAGGAGTTGATCCTTCACTATCAGTAGTTGTCCACATAATTAGCTAACTTCTTCACATGACGTGAGGTTGGGCTATAGTAAGTATAGGAAGGAAAGAGCAGTCTAAATTTTTAGAGACCTAGATGCTTTAAACCTTTTCTACCTTTGTATTTTTTAACTACTGTATGAGATGTGAAGGTAAAGATTTTTTCCTTCTAATTTTTTCCCTTCTGGTGTAATGAGTAGATTCTAGTAATGAATAGCTATCTATGCTTATCACGTACCTGGTAGTGTTTTTAAATCTTTTAAGCATACTGACCCAATTAATTCTCTTAGACACTCTTAAGGAAGATCCTGTTGTCCTTATTTTACAATGAGAAAATGAAAGTATGGTTTTTAAGCAGCTTGCCGAGGTCATACAACCAGTAATTAGTATTTCTGAACCCATACATTTGTATCCAGAACCTGCACTTCTAACCATATGGAACATAGTTACAGTTTTTGAAGTGATAAAATTTGAGTGTCTTAGTGTTTCAGCTGCTAAAACAAATACACCATATCTAGGTGGGCCTAACAATAGGAATTTATTGGTTCATGATTTCAGAGGCTAGAAGACTTGACTTCCTCCTAGGGTTGGTATTTTCTGGCTGGCTGTTATCATGGGGTTCCTTGGATTTTTATCAGGTGGCAGTGTACTTGGTGGTGGTTTCTCCTTTCTCTTCTGGGTTCTGTTGAAGTCCAGCTTCTATATACTTCCTGTGGCTTCTTTCTTGTTTAATTTCCTTTGCTTATAAAGGACTTCAGCCATATGGGATTAAGGCCCACCCATATTCAGTTTGAGCATACTTAACTGAAACATCTTCGAAAATCCTTTTTGCAAATGGTCTCACACCCACATTGGACCTGAGCATGCTCCAGTCATAATTACAGTATTGAGAAGAGTAAAATACGTTCTGCTTCAGAAATTTAGAAGGTATTTATTTTCTTTTCTGCTTGACTAGCATAAGTTTTAATTTTGTTAATGTATGTGATACCACAGTGACTTGATTATAATATACTCTTCACATGATTTGTTCTCATTGAAGAATATTTTCCTTTTGTATCACACACTTCATAACTAATATTTGTATAGTGTTTTAGTTTATGAAGTGTTTTCCCTAATTACTAATTGTGAAATAAGTGCTATTTTCATTTCATTGTTTAAAAAGAGATAGTTTGCCCAAGATATTTAGAAAGTGGCAGAACCAGAATTTGAATTCTTTTAATTTATATTCATCTGTTACAGGTAACTTTCTTAGTGGTCTGCGTAGTGTTTTTATCCTAGAGCAGTGCTGTCCAGTAGAACTTGCTGAAATGATGGAAATGTTCTGTGTCTATACTGTACAGTATAGTAGTCATTAACCATAGATATGTATAATTTTTTCTTTGGCATGGGCAGACTCCAGAAATCTAACCATATGCTCTTATTGAGCATTTGAAATGTGATGTGGTTTGTGCAAAGGAGGACCTGAAATTTTAATTTTATTTATTTTAAATTTAAGTAATAGTATGTGACTACTGGCTGCCATATCTCATAGTATAGCTGTAGAGCAATGGTATAGAATCCAGTCTAGAAATCAGATCCTTACACCTTTTGTGGCAAGTATTTTTTATAGTCCCTTTTATTATTCTGAAATAAAATATTACCCAAGCACACAGTAAGATCAGCATATAATGCACAATTAAAATACAAAAGTAAATAAGAGAGATTGATCATAAACTAAAGTAGTGCAATATGTAGTGCTACAAATATGACCAGTCTAGAAGTCACATACTCCCCATACGTTTTAAAACATTCTTACACATCATTGGCCCCTCTTAAAGGCACAAAACAGCAAAATAATGTTATTGAGTATTTTTTTCTCTTAAGGAAGACAAATGCTGGAAGACTGAATAATAACGCAGTAATAGAGTATGTTCTTTTTTTTAATCTTAATATTTATTGTCAGTATAGTTGAATGGGTAGTTAGCCGACATAAGTAAATCCATCCTGTGGTTTAGTGACATGACATCCTGTGGTTTAGTGAAAAAAAGGAGATGATTGTCATTTTCCATCTACCATAAATTGAAGATGAAAATTAACATGCATATATATTAGTCAAATTGATCTTGAGTAGAGGAAAATTGTAAGATTAATTTACAGATTAATTTATAAATCCTCAGGCTAGAAAATGTAAGTGTAGGGTCAAAGTAATATACCCACTGTTAATCCAAAGTTTTTATATTAAAATTTAACATTTTAAAAGTTGGCCTTATAAAACAAATAGCTGCTTGCTAATTTTAAGAAATTGCGTATGAATCCATTTTTAGGTTAGGTTTATTGAAATAGAATTTACATGCAGTAAAATTCATTCTAAGTGTACAGTTTAGAAGATTTTTGGCAAATGCATAGTTATGTGAACCCATCACAATCAAAATATAGTAGACTGGCACCCCAAAAAGTTTCTTCTCTTTGTTATTCTTCCCTCACCCCTACCCCCTGGCAACCACAAATCTATTTCCAGTCTTTTACTATTGTGCTTTTTAGAATGTCATATAAATGTAATCATACAGTATGCCGCTTTTGTTTCTGGCTTCTTTTTTTTCTTCTTTTTTTTGCAGCATTAAAAAAAGTTTTGTTGATAAATATTCACATATGTAATTATCCAAGGTGTACAGTCACACAGTATCGTCATGTAGCTGTGCATTTATGATCACAATCGACTTTTTTTCTTCTTTGTGAAAAATAAAATATATACAAAACAATGAATTTCAAAGCATATTGCAACAATTAGTTATAGAACAGATTTCAGAGTTTGGTATGAGTTACAGTTCCATAATTTTAGTTTAAGACTAAAAGAAATATCAATATGATTTAGTAATCGTAACTCATTTGTTAAGCCCTACCTTCTCTGTATAACTCCACCATCACCTTTGATCTTTCTCCCACTCTGTAAGGGTATTGGGCTATGCCCATTCTAATTTTTTCATGTTGGTGGAAGAGACTGTCGATAATATGGGAGAGGGGGTTGAAACTAGTTGATATTTTGGAGAGGCTGGCCCCTCTGCATTTCAAGACTTTTCTGATCCAGGGACCCATCTGGAGGTTGTAGGTTTTGAAAAGTTACCCAGTCCGTGGAACCTTTGTAGAATCTTATATAGTGCCCTAGGTGTTCTTTGGGATTGGCTGGAATGGTTTTGATTAGGGTTTATCAACTTTTGGTGGGTAGCAATGTCTAACTGAAGCTTGCATAAGAGTGACCTCCAGAATAGCCTCTCGACTCTATTTGATCTCTCTCAGCCACTGATACCTTATTTGTCACACTTCTTTTCCTTCTTTTGGTCAGGATGGCATTGTTAATCCCACGGTGGCAGTGCCAGGCTCATCCCTGGGAGTCATCTCCCATGCCGTCAGGGAGAAGTTCACCCCTTGATGTTATATCCCATGTAGCAGGGGAGAGTAGTGGTTTACTCGCGGAGTTGGGTATAGAGAGAGAGAGAGGCCACAACTGAGCACAGAAGAAGTCCTCCAGAAGTAACTCTAACCTGTAGGTAGGCTAAGTTTCTCCACTACATACATAAGCTTAGCAAGAGCAGGCCTCAAGATCAAGGGCTTAGCATATTAATTTGGGTGTTCCTAATGTTGGACACAGTATCAGGGGTTTCCCCGTTGGTAAAGTTTAATAGTTCAGTATTTTTCTCCCATCCTCACGGGACTTTGCCAGTATTTTTTGAGTATCTGCTTAAAATACTCTGGAAAGTATCCAAGCATTACATTAAGCTATCCAGAATTAAAGGCCTTCATTCTTATTCTGGACTCCCTGTGTTTGGATTGTTTAAATGATCTATCCAGACAGGTTGAGTTAGATTATGTGCTACAGAAAATTTAGGTTCTGGACAAAATAAACCTTTCTTCCTGTGGTCTCAAAGAGTAGACGAGGATCTTAAGTGTCTTCCTTACCCTTTTATTCTGAACTACCTTAATTCTGACCTGATTGGCTTTGTTCTTATCTCTAAATACCAAGTTACACATGTATGAAACAGCCCCTCAAAGTCCAGGAATAATGGTTACCACTCTGGACTAAATGTGACTGCTCTATGAGTTTACAATCTAGACCCGTTTTCTTCTAAGTATTTTCTAAATGATACCATACAGTATTCGCTCTTTTGTTTCTGGCTTATTTTTCCTCACCAAATGTCCCACAGGTTCGTTCACAATATTGCCTACCTCAAAAATTGGCTTCTTTTTGTAGCCGCACAATATTTGAGCATATGTGTATACCATTGTTCTCCAATCTACTTCTCAGTCAGTGCATGTTTCAGTGTTTCTGGCTTTTATGCATTTTGTTGCATGTATTGTGTTTCATCCTTTTTAATCACTAAGAGCTAAGAGTTATTATACCACAGACATTTGTATTGTTTTCAGTTTTTGGCTATTGTAAGCAAAAGTAAGAATGTTTGCACACAGGACTTGATATTGACACATTTTCATTTTTCTTTAAGTATCCCTAGGAGTGGGATTGCTGGATTATAGGACTTGTGTGTATTTAGCTCTGTTAAAAATCTGCCAAACTGTTTTCCAAAGTGCCTGTACCATTTATCATACCCACCAGCAATGTGAGTTCCAGTTCTCTGTTCTTTTCACCACTTGTTGTTGTCAGTCTTAAATTTTCCAGTTCTCTGTTCTTTTCACCACTTGTTGTCAGTCTTAAATTTTAACCATTCCAGTGGGTGTATGGTTTGAATTTTAATTGTAGTTTTAATTTGCATTTCCCTAATAATTATGTAAAACAAATTTCCGTATGCTTAATTAATAATCCATCAGTGTATCTTTGAAGTGTCTGTTCAAATCTTTTGCTTGCTTAAAAAAAAAAAGGTTAGCTTATCAAGCTGTAAGACTTCTTTATGTATTTTGGCTACAAGTGTGTAAGGAAACTTTTTGTGAACAGCTTCTCCCAGACTGTGAGTTGTCTTCATTTACTAAATAGTGTCTTTTGAAGAGTGGACTTTTTTTTTTTATAGTTTTGAAGTAAGATGTATGAATTTGTGTCCTTTCTAGGAAAACTTTGCAACTTATGATAATGGAATTGTCTCCTGTTTCCTTCTGTAAATTTTGTAGTTTTAATTAGTATATTTTAGCTCCATGATTCGTTTTGATTTTTTTTTTTTTTTGATACGGTGTGAGGAAAAGGTTGAGGCTTGATTTTTTTTTTTTTGGGGGGGGGTATATGATTGTCCAATTGTCCAAGTATAGTTTGTTGAACAGGCTTTGTTTCCTGTTGAATCATCTTGATACTTTGGTTGAAAATCAGTTGACTATATATATATGTGGAATGACTTCTGGACTCTGTTCATTGTTATAGTTATGCTGATTTCTCTATGTCCTTAAATACAAATAACATTTGCCTTTTTCTTTTTATTTTAATTTAAAATTTGATTGATTGCCGATGTTTTCTAAAATCCTTTATAGGAAATTTGGAGTACGAGGGAAAATTGTTTCTGTAGGCATGTAAAATAAGATCTGTTGCAAAATAATGCAACTTGAATTCATATAGCAATCTTCTTTTAGATAGCTTGAGATGTTAGCTATAATCTAATTTACAATTGAGTGAACTTGGAAAATAAATGACAACATTTCTATACTGGAAATGAAAAATAACCATAAAAGTAACAATTACTATAATATGTGATCAGTGGATCTGGGATTCTTTGGAGTGTCAATCATGAGCAAATGTTTTTTTTTTTTAAATTTATTTATTAATTAAAAAATTAAGAAACCAAATAAAACATCAATGTATATAATCAGTAATTCACAATATCATCACTTAGTTTCATATTCATCATTTCTTAGAACATTTGTATTAATTCAGAAAAAGAAATAAAAAGACAATAGAAAAAGAAATAAAATGAACACAGGAAAGAAAAAAAAAATTATACCTACCATACCCCTTACCCCTCGCTTTCATTGATCACTAGCATTTCAAACTAAATTTATTTTAGCATTTGTTCCCCCTATTATTTATTCTTATTTCATATGTTCTACTCCTTTGTTGACAAGGTAGATAAAAGGAGCATCAGACACAAGGTTTTCACAATCACACAGTCACATTGTGACAGCTATATCATTATTCAATCATCCTCAAGAAACATGGCTACTGGAACACAGCTCTACATTTTCAGGCAGTTCCCTCCAGTCTCTCCATTACATCTTGAATAACAAGGTGATATTTACTTGATGCGTAAGAATAACCTCCAGGACAACCTCTCGACTCTGGAATCTCTCAGCCGTTGATGCTTTGTCTTATTTTCCTCTTCCTCCTTTTGGTCGAGAAGGTTTTCTCAATCCCTTGATGCTAAGTCTCAGAGGCTCATTCTAGGGTTTTTCTCAGTCCCTTGATGCTGACTGAGTCTCAGCTTATTCCAGGATCTCTGTCCCGCGTTGCCTAGAAGGTCCGTACCCATAGGAGTCATGTCCCACATAGAGAGGGGTAGGGTGGTGAGACTGCTCGTCGTGTTGGCTGTAGAGAGAGGCCACATCTGAGCAACAAAAGAGGCTCTCTTGGGGGTGACTCTTAGGCCTAAATTTTAAGTAGACTTGACCCCTATCCTTTGTTGGGTTAAATTTCATATGAACAAACCCCAAGACTGGTGATGAGCAAATATTTTGAGTGTTTACTATGGCCTACACTAACATGGGTGCTGGGCATGTAGTAGAAATTAAGGCAGAAATTTAAGATTCTTGCGCTCATGGAGCTTGTCTCTTCTGAAGTTTTGTGGATACAGTATAAAAAGAGACTTTGAATTTGAATTGTGGTTTCATCCCATCTCATAAGTAGAAGCTATTTGATGCTGACCAACCTTTATAAAACTTTTCTGCTCCATCAAACAGTGATTCTTTTCCTGCCTCACAAGATTACCTTAAGAATGTAAAATACAATGTAATTATTGTATAATTTAAGTAATGAATGCTAAGTGCTTTGAAATTGTAAAATGACATTATTAGTAGCATTATTACGGCTGGGTCACATAGATGGTTGTGATTGAGAATCGTGATTAACTAGGAGGAGAGATTGTGGTTTGGGGAACATAGGTAAATGTAAATTGAAGGGACAGACTGAGCCGAAAGCAGGTTTATTTAAATTGGAGTTTATGACACACTTAAAATAATTGAAACATGTTCATTAGATATTTTTGAGATAATTAATACTTGTGCAATAATCTCTTAGGGTACCATGGGTTTAAATGGCATCTGTGTGCAAAAGATCTCAAATGATTTTCAGTCCAGGTTTTGTGCCCACATCCTACGCTTATATCATAACTGCTGCCTCCTCCACTCAGCTGTCAAATTTAACATTAAAATTGAACTCTTGATCATTTTCTAGCCTGTTTTTTAAATATCTCAATTGAATGGCTCCACTGTGCCCAACTTGTTCAAAATCTAGGTATTATTTTTGCTCCTATTCCTTCATACAGTCCATTAGCAAAATTTACTTTCTCTACTCCCCACACACATATCTATCTATAAAACTATATATACTTTTTTTATACAAATAATAACATGATACCCACCACCTTTCTCTATAGCCTTTTTTACTTAATGAAATGTCTTATTAATACATCTAAAGTTACCTCATTCTTTTAGCTGCAGAATAGATTGATTTAACTGGTTCTCTATTGATGTACATTAGGTTAATTCTTTTTTTTTTGGCTGTCATGAAGAATGCTCGTGAATATCCTTGTAAGTGAATGCAGTTTCTGTAAGTGGAATTTCTAAGTATGATTTTAGATATGCCAAATTGCTCTATTATGCCAAGTGACTCTCTGTAGATAGTGTACTAGCTTACACTTGCTACACTAGTGGGATATCAAATTTTGGGATATCAAAATTCCTTTGGCATTTGATCTTTTTTGAAAATGAAGAATTTCCAATAAGAGTCTTTTTTGTGAACATTGTTTATATGTTTACCAGTTTTTCTATTGGGTTATTTTTGTTTCTAATGATTTGTTAGGAGCATTTTATGTATGAAGGAGTCAGCCCTTTATCTGTGTTATAGTGATGAGTATTTTTCCCCCAGTTGTTTCTTTTGATGTTGATCGTGGTAAGTTTTGTTATCTGGAATGGTTTCATTTTTATGTTTTCTATGCATATACTTGAAAACAATACTTCTTTTTCATAGCTGGGTTTTGTATCATACTTAGAAAGGCCTTTGTTCCCCTTACTGATGTCATAAGCTATTCCCCCACTTTTTCCGTAGTGATTTTGCTTTTAGTTTTCCTTCTTTAAATCCTTATCCATTTGATTATTTTGAGTGAGCTTCAGAGTAGGAAAGTTTTCTCAATTTTTCTCACAATAGTAAATTTTAGCATGTGTTTGGGAATGTGAACATGGACTTTCTTTTTTCTTCCACAGGTGTGTGTTTCTATTCATGTGCTAATACTAAGGTGCTTTAATCACTATAGCTTTTAAAACTGAGTCCTATAAGCTCAAAGGGTGTTAAACAGTCTTTAATCTGAGGAATTCAGGAAATTGTATTCTTAATATTTAATTTGGAATGGTGCAATGGTGTTTCAGTGGCAGAATTCTCGCCTGCCATGCCAGAGACCTGGGATCGACTCCTGGAGCCTGCCCATATAAAGAAAAATTAATTAATTTTTAATTCTAACACTTAAGAAACTTGATAGCCTTGGATATGCAGGTATCAGTCACATTGTTTTGTTGTAAGAAGTTAGGAAACTCATTTTCTAAAAAGAAAAAAGAAGTATATTCTATATCAGAATATAGATGAAAAGTCTAGAATAAGACCTTAGGCACAACACCGTCTTTATGACAAGGTTTTTCTTTTTTAATAAAATGGGGATTAAAATACCTTTTCCTTTTTATGAGGGATTAACTGAGATATGTGAAGTATTATGATACCTGCACATAGATGTTAATTTGGTATTCCCTTTCTCTTCTACACGATGTTTCCTCTTGTCAGTAATTTCCGTTTCTACCTCTTTCAACTAGTATGCAAATGTTTTTCCTTTTCTTTGGTAATAAATGTATTAATGTGGAGTTCAATACAAAGTAATAAATTATAGAATAAATTTGATGTCAGATTCATAGTAGAGCAGTTTAGTTGGGTATTTAACATTTTAGTAGTTTGAGGATAAGTGTGATTATCATCAGTGCATCTTTGTTTTCTACATGTAATCGCCACTCCTGGTTTAGGAGGAATAAGCCTTTTCTTTTCATTATTGTTTTTTCCTATAGGAACATAGGAAGTACTAGTATAAGCGTTCTTGTGGAGAATATTGTTTAATGTGCTGGTTTGGAGTTGAGGCTCCATAAGTATTTTGAATGACATGAATTATGTCATTAAAAAAAATACCAGAAATGTTAATGGGAAGCCTTGCATTTAATGGAATAGTATACACACATGGCCTGAGTCTTTTGATAGGTAATTTGTGAGACTGGTTGAAAATTTTTAAAGGATGATCATTATTGTCACATTGAATTCAAGTCTGAATGCTTGGTAGTTGATGTAGAATTTAAGAATGAAACAAATCTTAATGCATGTTTTGTCTTATAATACAGAATAAATTCGTATTGATACTTCCAATTCAAATTCAGGACTACAGGTTTTTTTTTCATTAATTAAAAAAATTAACAAACAAAATAAGATATCATTCCATTCTACATATATAATCAGTAATTCTTAATATCATCACATAGTTGCATATTCATCATTTCTTAGAATATTTGCATCGATTTAGAAAAAGAAATAAAAAGACAACCAAAAAAGAAATAAAACAATAAGAGAAAAAAAAGTTATACATACCATACCCCTTACCCCTTGCTTTCATTTACCACTAGCATTTCAAACTAAATTTATTTTAACATTTGTTCCCCCTATTATTTATTTTTATTCCATATGTTCTACTCTTTTGTTGATATGGTAGATAAAAGTAGCATCAGACACAAGGTTTTCACATTCACAGAGTCACATTGTGAAAGCTCTATCATTGTTCAGTCATCATCAAGAAACATGGCTACTGGAACACAGTTCTACATTTTCAGGCAGTTCCCTCTAGCCTCCTCCACTACATCTTGAACAACAAGGTGATATCTACTTAATGCATAAGAATAACCTCCAGGATAACCTCTCGACTCTGTTTGGAATCTCTCAGCCATTGACACTTAGTCTCATTTCACTCTTCCCCCTTTTGGTCGAGAAGGTTCTCTCAATCCCTTGATGTTAATTCTCAGCTCATTCTAGGGTTTTTCTCAGTCCCTTGATGCTAAGTGTCAACTCATTCCAGGATCTCTGTCCCACGTTGCCAGGAAGATTCACACCCCTGGGAATCATGTCCCACGCAAAGAGGGGGAGGGTGGTGAGACTACTTGTCATGTTGGCTGGAGGGAGAGGCCACATCTGAGCAACAAAAGAGCCTCTCTTGGGGGTGACTCTTAGGCCTAAATTTTAAGTAGACTTGACGTATCCTTTGTTGGGTTAAGTTTCATATGAACAAACCCCAAGACTGGGGGCTCAGCCTATAGCTTTGGTTGTCCACACTGCTTGTGAGAATATCAAGAATTCGACTTGGGGAAGTTGAATTTCTCCCCGCTCTGACCATTTCCTGAAGGGGGCTTGCAAATACTTTTCCACTCACTGATCAAATCACTCTGGGATTCAGTGGCATCACTCTGGACAAACCAACAAAGTCGCGTGTCCTACCAGAGATTCCAAGTACTTATGACATTCAATCAAACTATCTACATAAGTTATATTAGGAAATGTAGAGGCTCCATTTATATTATTACTTTCATAGAATATGCTTTATCCTGTCTTTCCTTTTTTTTTACTGTGAGCAATATTGAAATTAGCTTGGAGCACCTCTGCCTTCTGCTTTTTCTTCTCCTGTTACAGAACCTCAGATTTGAAGAAATATCCTTTTCTTGAGTTAATAAGTGTAAAACAGTAATCAAGTTTATTCTGTTTTACTTGTATTCTTCCAGTTTCCCTCAACATTTTGTTTTTAAATAATTTCAAATCAAAGCAAAGTTACAAGAATATTATGACTATCAACTCCTTATCCCTCCCAAAGATTGACTGTTACTACATTTTTCATAGTTCCTCAACCTCTCTCTCTCAGACACACACTCCACACCCAAACGTACATATTCATATTTGAATATACTTTTTTTTTGCATGTGGATATCTGATTGTTCCAGCACCATTGGTTATAAAGGCTCTATTTTCTCCATTGAATTACTTTAGTACTTTTGTTAGAAATTATTTGATATACATATATATATGTATGTGGGTCGCTTTCATTCTCAGCTGTATTCTGGTCTTTTGAGTTATATGTCGATCCTTATATCAGTATCACACTGAATTACTGTAGACTTTACAGGAAGTCTTGACACCCTTTGGAATTTGTTTTCTTCTAGTTTCTTAATGCAAAAGCTTAGAACATTTAGGCACAACTAAATCAAATTAAATCAAAGCATTTGATCCTTTACATTTCCTTTTACGCCCTTCTTTAGTTGCATCCCACAAATTTTGACTTGTGTCAGAGTATTTTCTTAATCCATTTTGATTCCTGTGACCCCACAGTTTATTTGGTAGTGTTGCTAAATTTTAAAAAATTTGAGTTTTATGTATTTCTCTTAGAAATTTTTAGTTCTTTTGTGGCCGCTGAAGAAACGTATGATTTAATTATGAATATGTTTTTGTTTAAATATTTTTATTGACACATCTTCACACACATTCCATAAATGGTGCACAATCAGTGGCTCACAATATAATCACAGTTGTGTATTCATCACCATTATCATTTTTTAGAACATTTACATCACACCAGAAAAAGAAATAAAAAGAAAAAAGAGAAAATTCATGCATCCCTTACCTCTCCCTCTCATTGACTACTAGTATTTCCATCTACTCTATTTATTTTACCCCTTTTATCCCCCCTATTATTTATTTTTTATCCACTTTTAAAAGTCATCTGTCTATACTGTGGATAAAAGGAGCATCAGACACAGAGTTCTCAGAATCACACAGTTACATTGTAAAAGTTATATCATTATACAATCATCTTCAAGAATCAAGGCTACTGGGGCGGGCCGCGGTGGCTCAGCGGGCAAAGTGCTTGCCTGCTATGCCGGAGGACCTCGGTTCGATTCCCGGCCCCAGCCCATGTAACGAAAACGGAGAAACAAAATACAATAAAACAAGAAAATGTTTAAAAGATGTTTCCCTTTCTTCCTCTCTTCCTTCCTTCTATCCTTCCTTCCTTCTCTCTGTCTTTCCTTTAAAAAGAAAAAAAAAAAAAAAAAAAAAAAAAAAAAAAAAAAAGAATCAAGGCTACTGGAACATAGCAGTTTCAGGTACTTCCCTTGAGCCATTCTAGTATACCATAAACTCAAAAGGGGTATCTGTATAATGCATAAGAATAACCTCTAGGATAACCTTTTAATTCTGTTTGAAATGTCTCAGCCACTGAAACTTTATTTTATCTCATTTCTCTCCTCCCTCTTTTGGTCAAGAAGGCTTTCTCCTTCCCTCGATGCCACGTCCCAGCTCATCTGGGAGTTCTGTCCCATGTTGCCAGGGAGAGTTGCATCCCTGGAAGTCATGTCCCGTGTCGGGGGGAAAGGGCAGGGAATTCACCTGCTGAGTTGGCTTAGAGAGAGAAGCCACATCTGAACAACGAAAGAGGTTCTCTCTAGGTGACTCTTAGGCCTAAATTTTAAGTAAGTGTTGCCTATCCTTTTCAGGAATAAATAGAAATGTATTCTAAAAAATGTATTGACTTGTTTCATGATTCAGAATGTGTTTTAAGTAAATGCTTCATATACACTTATAAGGAATCTGTAGTCTCTTGTTTTTGTGGGAAGGGTTCTATCAATGCTGGTTAGGTTAATTTGATTGAAAATCTTTTTTTTTTTATTTTTTATTTTTTAAATTTTTTTATTAATTAAAAAAATTACAAGAAACAAACATTCCCAACACATACACTCAGCAATTCACAATATCATCACATAGTTGCATATTCATCATCATGATCATTTACCAGAACATTAGCATCAATTCAGAAAAAGAGATAAAAAGACAACAGAAAAATATAAACAGAAAAAAAAAATTTTACAGGCCATACCCCTTACTGATCCCTTTCATTGATCACTAGCATTTCAAACTAAATCTGTTTTAACATTTGTTCCCCCTATTATTTATTTTTATTCCATATGTTCCTCTCGTCTTTTGACAAGGTAGATAAAGGAGCATCAGACACAAGGCTTTCACAATCACACAGTCACATTGTGAAAGCTGTATCATTATACAATCATCATCAAGAAACATGGCTACTGGAACACAGCTCTGCATTTTCAGGCAGTTCCCTCCAGCCTCCATTACATCTTGGATAACAAGATGATATCTACTTAATGCAGGAGAATAACCTCCAGGATAACCTCTAGACTCTGTTTGGAATCTCTCAGCCATTGACACTTTGTCTCATTTCACTCTTCCCCCTTTTTGTCGAGAAGGTTTTCTCAATCCCTTGATGCTGGGTCTCAGCTCATTCTAGAGTTTTTCTCAATGCCTTGATGCTGAATCTCAGCTCATTCTGGGATTTCTGTCCCGCGCTGCCAGGAAGATCCACACCCCTGGTAGTCATGTCCCACGTAGACAGGGGGAGGGTGGTGAGTCTGCTTGCTGTGTTGGCTGGAGAGAGAGGCCACATCTGAGCAACAAAAGAGGTTCTCTTAGGGGTGACTCTGAGGCTTAATTTTAAGTAGGCTTGACCTATCCCCTGTGAGGTTAAGTTTCATATGAACAAGCCCCAAGACTGGAGGCTCAGCCTATAGCTTTGGTTGTCCACACTGCTTGTGAGAATATCAAGAATTCAACTTGGGGAAGTTGAGTTTTCCCCCGTTCTCACCATTCCCCAAAGGGGACTTTGCAAATACTTTTCCACTCACTGATCAAGTCACTCTGGGATTCATCAGGACATCACCTGGACAAACCAACAAAATCTCATGTCCTATACAAAGTTCCATGTACCTAAGGTGTTCAATCAACTATCTAGATAAGTTATATTAGGAGATGCACTAGTCAAAGTATAGATTTGTACCAAATAAACATTTTTTGCTTTAGTCTCACACATTAGTTGAAATTTTAAAATATTAATTACCATCTATTTTCAGCACACTGCAGGAATGACATTCTTTTGTTCTTCCTCATGCAAAAACATTTTTTAAATGTGTACATTTAGTCAGTATCATTATATACTCTAGGCATTCCTAGATTACACCATCTCAATCTTTATCATCTTTGTGATTTCATTTATGCCCCAGCCCTCCTCCCTCTATCATTCTCATATGCAGCTTCATTCAGTGTTTTAACATAATTGTATTACAGTTAGGTAATACTGTGCTGTCCATTTCTGAGTTTTTATATTCAGTCCTGTTGTGCAATCTGTATCCCTTCAACTCCAGTTACCCAGTATCTTACCCTATTTCTATCTCCTGATGGTCTCTGTTACCAAGGAAATATTCCAAGTTTATTCACTAATGTCAGTTCATATCAGTGAGACCATACAGTATTTGTCCTTTTTTTTCTGGCTAATCACACTCAGCATAATGTCCTTAAGGTCCATTCATGTTGTTACATACTTCATAACTTTATTCTATCTTACAGCTGCATAATATTCCATCTTATGTAAATGTCACAGTTTGTTTAGCCAACTCTCTGTTGATGGACATTTTGGCTGTTTCCATCTCTTGGTAATTGTTAATAATGCTGCTATAAACATTGGTGTGTAAATGTCCATTTGTGTCCTTGACCTCATGTCCTTTGAGTAGAGACAGCATATAGATGGGTCCTGTTTTTTAATCCATTGTGCCAGACTATGTCTTTTGATTGGAGAGTTTAATCCATTAACATTCAGTGTTATTACTGCATGGGTAGTACTTTCTTCTACTATTTTGCCTTCTGGATTTTATATGTCATATCTAATTTTCCTTCTTTTTACCTTTACTCATAGTCTTCCTTTCTACACTCTTCTCCACACCTCTCTCTTCTGTCTTATCTGTCTCTAGTGCTCCCTCTAGCTGGTCTCTTGATCACAAATTCTCTCAGTGATTTTTTGTCTGAAAATGTTTTAATTTCTCCCTCATTTTTTTTTATTAATTAAATAAAAAAAAGAAATTAACACAACATTTAGAAATCATTCCATTTCTCCCTCATTTTTGAAGGACAGTTTTGCTGGATATAGAATTCTTGGTTGGCAGTTTTTCTCTTTTAGTAATTTAAATATATTATCCCACTGTCTTCTCACCTTCATGGTTTCTGCTGAAATATCTGCGCATAGTCTTATTGGGCTTCCCTTGTATGTAATGGATTGCTTTTCTCTTGCTGCTTTCAAGATCCTCTCTTTCTCTTTGACCTCTGACATTCTGATTATTAAATGTCTTGGAGTATGTCTATTTGGATCTGTTCTCTTTGGGGTACCCGGCACTTCTTGGATGTGTAATTTTAAGTCTTTCATAAGAGTTGGGAAATTTTTGGTGATAATTTCCTCCATTAGTTTTTCTCCTCCCTTTCCCTTCTCTTCTCTTTCTGGGACACCCACAACACGTATATTCGTGCGCTTCATATTGTCTTTCAATTCCCTGAGTCCCTGCTCATATTTTTCCATTTTTTTCCCTATAGTTTCTGTTTCTTGTCGGATTTCAGATGTTCCGTCCTCCAGTTTTGAAATCCTATGTTGTGTCTTTCGAAATCTACCGTTGTAGGTTTCCATTGTTTTTTCATCTCTTTTACTGTGTCTTTTATTCCCGTAAGTTCTGTGATTTGTTTTTTCAGACTTTCAGTTTCTTCTTTTTGTTCTTTCCTTGCCTTCTTTATATCCTCCCTCAATTCATTGATTTGGTTTTTGATGAGGTTTTCCATGTCTGCTCCTACATTTTGAATGAATTGTTTCAGCTCCTGTATGTCATTTGAATTGTTGGTTTGTTCCTTTGACTTGGCCGTATCTTCAATTTCCTAGTATGATTTGTTATTTTTTTTGCTGGCGTCTAGGCATATAATTACCTTAATTAGTTTATTCTGGAGATTGCTTTGACTTCTTTCATCTAGGGTTTTCTTGCTGGATGAATTTGTTGTCTATCTGTTCTTTGACATTCCGTTCAGCTTTATCTGGACCTTTAGCTTAAGTTTTGTTTAACAGAGGAGAATTTTTCAGTTCTTGTTTTCTTGTTTCTTGCCCTGCTTGTGTGGTGCCTTCCCCACACACACACACTTAGGAGGGTCTACTTAGATATTATAGACCGCAGCCAGATTTTCCCAGACCAAACTGGCCTCCTGTTAGGAGGAAAGAGTCACCTGCATCGGTTTTCCCTGAGGGTGGGACCCAGCAGTTGAAAGACTTTCCTGTGAAGTCTCTGGATTCTGTTTTTCTTATCCTGCCCAGTATGTGGCATTGTCTGCCTGCAGGTCCCACCAGCATAAGATGATGTGGTACCTTTAACTTTGGCAGACTCTTCTTGCTGGGGGCGTGGTGGAGACAGAGGAGAGGTTGTAGGCTGGTTTTAATGGCTTCAAATTACCAAGCCCTGGTGTCTGAATTCCTTGATGGAGGGATTCCACCTGGCTGGGGCTTCACCCCTCCCCTAGGGAAGGCACAAGCTCCAGATCAGCCCCCAAAAGAGCTCACTTCTGCCTATGCCTGGGGCAGTTGCAGCCTGAAAAGTCCTGCCGCTGTATCCAGAGGCAGTCAAGCCTTTGTAGATACACAGCCACAAAAACCTCTGTTTCCTTCTTTTTTTCCCCCCTTTTTCTGTCAGTCCTGCCCCCTTGGTGCCAGGGCAAAAATGAGCAACCTCCGCTTTGATCAGGTTCACCTAATCTGGGGGCCTATTTTTAGTAGTCAGAATTTGTTAATTAGTTCCACAATTGGCGTTTGATTGTGCCCAGTCCCTGCTGCTGATGAAGTCCTTTGCTTTCCCCTCTGGGAAGCGGCCTGTGGGGGAGGGGTACTGGCCACCGCAGCTCTGGGAACTCACGGTTCTGGGGGGTGCTCGCAGCAGGTCCAGCTGGTCCAGACTGGGGTACGCTGTGTGTCTGGTCACTATCGTGGCTCTGAGAGCTGTTCTGTACTGTTTCTGGTTATTTAGTAGTTGTTCTGGAGGACGTACTAAAATGCGCATGTTTTTAATCGCCATGTTGACCCAGAAGTCCTGGTTGAAAATCTTGTTCAGATTTTCTGTATCCTTATTTTGTGTCTGCTTATCTTAGCAGTTAATGAGAGTGTTACTTATTTTTCCTTTTAGTTTTAGTGTCATGAAATTAGGAGTTTTACAGATTTAGGATTCTTTTGTTGTTTTTTTTTAATGTCTCCCTATATTTATATAGTTCTATATCTATACATAGACACAGACGTAGGATCATTTCTTTTTGATGAATTGACCTCTTTATTGTTATGAAATGTCTCATTATTTTTGATAGTATTCCTTGCTTTGAAGTGTGTTTTGTTACATGTTAATATAGCTACTTCAGCTTTCTTTTGATTAGTGTTTATATGGCTTATCTTTTTTTCCATCTTCTAGTTTTAACCTTTTGAATACATTTGTTTAAGGTAGGTTTTTTGGTAGACAGTGTGTATGTGCCTTTTGTTTTTTTTCAAAAATCTGATTGTCTCTGCCTTTTAATTGAAGTGTTTTGACTAGATTTAATTTAAACTGAATATTGGGGATTAAAATCTGCCATCTTGCCATTTTCTTTTTGTTTTGTATGACTGTATGATCTCATTTATATGCAATATGTATAATAAGCAAACTCCTTGAAGACAAATAGATTACAGGTTACCAGTGGCCATGGTGGTGGGGAGAGAGTAGTGAATGGTGGCAGAGGGGGAGTTATTGCTTAATGGGTGCATATTTTCTGTTTGAGGTGATGAAAAAGTTGAGTTATAGATGTTAGTGATTGTAGCACAATATTGTGAATAGAACTAATGCCACTGAATTGTATAATTTAAAGTGGTTTAAATGAGAAATTTTGAATTGTATATTTGGTACTACCAGAAAAACTATAAAAAAAAGGTTAAATTGAAAAAAAAGTTCTACAGAAATTTTCTCTCTTCCCAAGAAGTAACTAATGTGAGAGAAAGGAGATGTAACTGAGAAATTAGGATTTTGACAAATGACTGTGACTACTGCCTCATTATACAGATATTTCCTTTTAGTGTCTAGTATTTTAGAATAGTCAGAAAGAAATACCTGAAGCTACTGAACTATAATCATTAGCCCCACTCCCTGATAATTATATAACTACATTGAAAAAAAATTCATTTGCACATGTTTATATGGATCTACTTATGGATATTTTGTTCTGTTCCACTGATACATGTATTTATCTCTGACAGTACTACACTGTCTTAGTTAACCTGCTTCTATTGTAAGTTTTAAAATTGGGTACAGTGGTCAATAAGAGAGAGGGACAAGGGGCATGGAATGGGATGTCTGGGGTTTTCTTCTTTCTTTTTATCTCCCCTTCTGGAGCAATGCCAATGTCCCAAAAATGATTGTGGTGATGAACAACACACAATCATGCGACAGTGTTGTGAGCCATTGATTGTATACTCCAGATGGACTGTATCGTGTGTGAATAAAGCTCAATAAAATTAGAGTTATGAAAAAAAGAGATAAATAGTAGTACCAATTTCTTGAGCATCTTTGGAGAGAATTTATAGGCATAAACAAGTCTCTATTTGTGTATTCCCCACATAATTGGTAGCACATCCTACATATAGAATCTAACTCTTCGGGAGACTTCCTGAAAGCATCCTCTCTCTCCATCTTTAAGGCAGTTATTCAGTCCGTTGTTGAAAAGTGAAGATACTTTATAGAATGTCACTCAGTTTTGCTTGCCCGGTGTTTCTTTATGATTCAGTTAAGCATGCACGCTTTTGGCAGTAATACCACAGAAAAGATAGTATGTCTTAGATGCTTCGTATCAGGAGGGACTTCATGTCTGTCTGTGTTATTCTTGGTTAAGCATATTTCGAGAACTCGGTTAAGGTGGAGTCTGTCAAATTTCTCCTATACAAATTTACCAGTTTTATGTATTTATTTTTTTGGTGCATGGTCCGGGAATTGAACCATGTCTCCCTCATGAAAGGCGAGCATTCTACCACTGAACCACCCCATGTACCCCATCAGTTTTCTTTTTGTGATTAATAAGTAATTCATGGGTAGATTCTTTGAGACAGTACATATCTTGTTCTTCATAAAACATTACTTTGAAAGGGTTTACATATATTGATGATTTTTACCTGAATCACTTAGTACTGTGATGATTAAAAATGATACCTATTAGTTTACCCCCTTTTTTTTTTTTTTGCATAGGCAGGTACAAGGAATTGAACCTGGGTCTCTGGCATGGCATGTGAGAACTCTGCCTGCTGAGCCATCGTGACCCGCCCCCTATTAGTTTTCTTTTCACTGTCCTCAAACTCTCCTGAACTTTAGATATCCAGGTTGGGTGAGTAGCGCTATGGAGTGCCACTTGGACCTGTCTCTGCCTCCTGAAGTTTCCAGAATGCTGAGTTGCAGTCTCAGAGGAAGCGTACATTTCCAGGAAGAGTGACGAAAATTTGGGGCTCATTTGATGGTATCATAAACTGAACTTGTTTCAATGCCCCCTCTTTTTGGCTCCAGAGAAATAAAACGGTTGCTAGTGAGGTCATATTTTGTGTAGCTTCTATGTCTTGGACTCTCTTATCTCAGAGATCTTGTGCTTTGTCTTGTATTTGTTCTAAGGTCTCAGCAGATTCTCTCTTTTTTTAACATGGACAGGCACCGGGAATTGAACCCGGGACCTCTGACATCACAGGTAAGGATTCCTGCCTGCTGAGCCACCGTGGCCCACCCCAGATTCTCTTTTTCTCTGGACTTGTAATCTAGAATCTTTAGTCTTGAAACCAAATTTGGACTCAACTCTGAAACTCCAGTTTCTTTAGGAAGTCATTCTTTGGAACCAGTCCCAGGGTAAGGAATTTTCTTGAATGCCCCGATGAGGTTGCATAATTGGGAAAAGGTATAGAAGGTATGGCACTGTCTGGCAGTGCAGATGGTGAATCTGCAGGGAGATCGTGCCTGTGGGCTTGGCTTGATTCTAAGGTCTGCTCACATTCTCTTCTCTGCAATGAGTGTCTTGCTTTTTGATTCAGAAACCAAATCTGGATTCTAGACTCTTTTAATTTCAGTGTTAATTTCTAAAAGAAGTTTTTGTTTGGTAGCATAACCCTGGTAGGGTTTTTGGTTGGAAGCGTCAGTGAGGATTTTCAACTGGTCTGCTGTGAATTTGGTGCTACTGCGCCTTTGATGTGTAGTGATGATGGTGTTTGCAGAGTATTTCTGAGCCATGTTGAAAGAGATTCCTGGTGTTGCAGATGTGATATGTGACTAGGAGTCTTGTTTTCTATTTGTATTATTCTCTTAGTTCCTTTTTTGTTTGTTTTTGCTTTTTAAAAATTAATTGAATGCTTATTTAAGGTAAATCCATTTATCTCCATTATTGGCCCTATTACTTCTTTGTTTTCTTCTTATTAGTTTCTCTAGGGACAAATCTAGGGAAGATGAACAACATACATCTCTAACATTGTCATAGTCTCTCTCCACATAATACTTTAAATAATATAGTGCATCACATATAATATGAACTTATCAACAGTGTACTTTGATTTCCCTGTTCCTGGCTTTTTTCTTTTGTTGTCATATATTTGACATCTGTATATTTTAGCTACCTCATGATATTTTACTTTTTTTTAATCATTAACTATCTTTTAAAGATACTCTAAATATGAGTAAAAAACAGTTTCTACATTTACTTATGTATTGCTCTTCATATAGATTCAAATTACTATCTGGTATAATTTTCTTGTTGCCTGAGGAACTTCCTTTATATAGTACTGTTCTGCTGGTGGTGAATTCTTTTCAGCGTCTGTATTTCTGAAAAAGGTTTTATTAAATATTTTTATTGACAGATCTTCACACACCATACAGTTCACACACCATACAGTCCAAACATGGCGTACAACCATTGTCTCACTTTATCATCACATAGTTGTGTACTCATCACCATGATCATTTTTAAAACATTTGCATCACTCCAGAAAAAGAAATAAAAAGAAGAAAAACCCTCATACATTCCATACCCCTTATCCCACCCTCTCACTGACCACTAGTATTTCAATCTACCCAATTTATTTTACCCCGTATCCCCCTTATTATTTTTTTTATCTATATAAAGGATAATACTAAAGGTAGTACTAAGAGATGTGCTAGAGAATCTTCTGTATTCCAGGAAAATTCTTCTTTACCTCCATCATATAGTTGCAGTCCTATTTCCCCTTGATAATCAGGGTCAATCACCCCAGCCAGGACAGTACCCTCATTCCTTACCTGATAATTCAGAGGCATAAGAAGCCCAAAGTGGCCAGGTGGTAGTCTTAACTTCCAGTTCAGTGGAATCATTGTTGTGTCTGGTAGGTACATCCCTTCTTTTGAAACTAAGCATGTAGACCAACAGAGCTTAAAGGTTGGAGGGACAAGAAGCAAACATTTTTCTAGTGGATCACTAGGGGTGATAGTGAGTGATGCCACTCCCATTTCTACCCCTTGATTCCTGGACCTGTCAATCCTGCCTATGGGAGAAACAGCACCATAGAGTGGACTCTGATTCAGGGCATACACAGTGTCCTGCAGAACATTACCTGAGCTCTGCAATGAATTGCCACCTAGTTGGTGCCATGATTGGGTTTACTCGCTAATCATTTTCTTCTGCACTGTATAATTTGCAGTTAATCCTATCTAGTATAATTTTCATTTCAGATACTGTATATTTTATCTCTAGAAGTTTCACTTGGATCTTTTATGTATTTCATTTTTCTCCTTACGCTCATGTTTTCCCTATCTTGAAAATATGTAAAATTTTTAATAGGGTTTTTTTTTTTAATATTTTTATTGCGGTATGTTCACACACCATATAGTCCATTCAAAGTATGCAATTAGTGACTCACAGTGCCATCACATAGTTGTATATTCATCACCATGATCATTTTCAGAACATTTGCATCATTCCAGAAAAAGAATAAAAAGAAAAAACCCATATGACCCATTCCCCATACCCTTCCCTTTCATTGACCACTAGTATTTCACTGTCCCCCAGTTTTGTTTTTTTTTTAATATGGAACACTTCATGAATTTGCATTTCATCTTTGCGCAGGGGTAGTGCTAATCTTCTCCGTATTGTTCCAATTTTAGTATATGTGCTGCTGAAGCAAACACTTGCCCAATTTTTTTTTTAACCCCTTATCCCCTTCCACCTATTATTTATTTTTTGTCCTGATTTTTTTTACACATTTGTCCATATCCTGAATAAAGGAAGTGTCGGCCATAAGGTTTCCACAATCATGTGGTCACATTGTAAAAGCTATGCAGTTACACAGTTGTCTTCAGGAATCAAGACCACTGGAACACAGTGTGACAGTTTCAGGTACTTCCCTCCAGCCACTCCAGTACACCATAAACTAAAAAGAGATGTCTATATAATGCATAAGAATAACCTCCAGAATAACCTGTCAGCTCTGAAATCACTCAGCCACTTAAACTTTATTTTGTCTCACTTTTCTCTTCCCCCTTTTGGTCAGGAAGCCTTTCTCAGTCACACAATGTTGGATCCTGGCTCATCCTCAAAAGTCATGTCTCACATTGCCAGGGTGACTTACACCCCTGGGAATCATGTCCCACGTGGGGGGGGGGGGGTGGCGGCAGTAAGTTCACCTGTTGAGTTGGCTTAGAGAGAGAGGCCATGTCTGAGCAACCGAAGATGTTATTTGAAGGTGACTCTTAGACATAATTATAAGTAGACATAGTTTTTCCTTTGCAGGATTATGTGTCATAGGGACAAGCTCCAAGATCAAAGGCTCAGCCTATTAAATCTTGGCCTCACTGCGTGTAAGAATATCAGGAATTCCCCAAATGGGGAAGTTGAATATTTCCTTCTTTCTCCCCAGTCCCCCAAGAGGACTTTGCAAATACATCTTTATTCTCTGCTCAGTTTAATCTGGAATGTATTGGGGCATCACACTAACTATATAGTCCAACAAGATCTCATACCCTATTCAAGATTTCATGTAATTACGGTGTTCTTAGAAACTAATTGTACAAGTGAAGTTAGGTTATGTGCTACCAAAAATAGAAATTTTGCATGGAATAAACATCTCTTCTCTTGGCCTCACATAGAAGCTGAAGTTTTAAAATATGAACCGTATCATCTTGTTACCCTGTATTCTGATTTACCTTAGTCCTTTCCATATCAGCTTCTAAATAGGTTTTTTAGTATTTCCATGTGCTAATTCCATTGTATTTATTATTTTTGTTATAATGTAACCTGACCTTGTCATGGGTTGTGTTTTCATGTTCCCCACCCCCCCCTTTTGTAGCATACCTGATAATATTTGACTGGGTGCTGACGATTTTAATTTCCTTTTGTTGAGTGTTAGATTTTGTGGTTTGGCTTTGTTTGGGGAACCAATTAAGTTTTGTGGAGTCAGTTGGAATCTTTGTAGTAAAAGTTCAATATTGGGAAAACCCTGTTATGTTAAAACTGAATTGGCACATAGACTTCAACTTCTGCTATGATAACAGGGGACCAGATTTGCTTTCTCACCTTAAACATCTAACATACAGACGAAATATGTCAGGCATTGGATAGAAGGAGGAAGTGAATCTTGTGAGTGTGCCTGTTCACTGGCTGAAGAGAATCTAATAGGTTACTAGACTGCAGGAGGGTGTGTTTATATGTGTGTGAATTTTTGTGTGTGTGTGTGTGTGTGTGTGTGTGTGGACAGGCTCCGGATATTGAACCCAGGCTTCCGGCATGGCAGGCAAGAGTTCTGCCACTGAATTCTGCCCTGTGTGTGTGAATTTGAACAGCCTTGGTGGTCTTGCTAAAAGTTGAGAACATATAGTTCAAAATTAAGAAGTGAAAAACAGGCAGAATTTGTGGAACAAAATGCTAGTGAAAAAAGTTGACTAGAAAGTTCAGGAGGGCCCATTTAAGTCTGTGAGTGGTTTATATATGGGTGTAAATGGATTTACCAAGGTCAGGAATAGAATCACCAAAAAGGAATAGGTGAAATAATTTCTAAACTTCTCAGTAGGGCCAGGGAAAAGTTCATGGTTCCACCAGCCAGTGTGCAAAGACCTCCTCATACATGGAGTCTGGCTTAGTTGCATCTTCAAAAGGATTTTTCCTGCAGTAGTGAAGCAGAAATTAGCCCTAGACTACAAAATATCCTGGAGCCATCCTAACAAAGATTTTTGTAAGTGTGGTAGAGGAGAGGTAGTTTCAATATTTTAATTTGTGTATCTCTTGTTAAAATTAGGGCCAAGCATTTTTTCCTATGTTTGAGTCATTTTTATTTCTTTGGTGAATTGCCTATTTATTTTGTTGATTAAAA
This sequence comes from Tamandua tetradactyla, assembly GCF_023851605.1. Taxonomy (NCBI): domain Eukaryota; kingdom Metazoa; phylum Chordata; class Mammalia; order Pilosa; family Myrmecophagidae; genus Tamandua; species Tamandua tetradactyla. The sequence continues at coordinate 103,942,766 of NC_135335.1, forward strand.
AAGAAAAAAATTGGTCTTTTTCTTTCCCCTTGGCTATTAGGGACTACCTGCCTAAAAGTATGTTTATCTGCCTCACGCTTGGCTGATATTTTGGGTATTTAATTCAAGATCCAAAACAATTTTCCTAAGAACTTTGATTTTTTTTTACATTGTGTTGGAGTATGAGATGCTTAGAAAGCTTGATGCAATCTAATTTTTCTTTCATTTGTAGGCATAAGCTCTTTTTTTCTCTCTCTAGAAATTCTTGTATTCTTGGGATTCTGAAAATTTCATTGATTTTGCTGGATAATTCTTGAATTATGTTTGTTTTCTTTGTGTTCATGATTTATAGTAGTCTCTCATGTTACTTCCTACATTCAAATGTTGATGATTATTAGTTTATATTTAAGAATGAGGCAGTAAAAAGCTGTTTGGGTTGGGTTGAGCAGTGCTTACTGAATGTTAGATGTAGCTTTTTATTGTGTGCTTGAAGAGAGTAGGTCATTATGTTGTAGGATCCTGAAAAGCAAAGTATCTTTGTAGTGCCGTTGCCCATGTTAGCTCCTTATTTATCTTTTTGAGAGAAATCCCCCCCCAAGTTGTAGATATTTTTTATGCATGTGTGTTTGTTTACATTCACACAGACTATTTTACATGCAGATTTTCAGTTACTTTGTCCCTTTTTTCAATCCTGTGTCCTGTTCTGCCCTCTTTTGTATCTGCGGTACCCTCAGTTTCATAGTCCTAAATCATTTCAGTGTTTGACAGAGCATATCAACTTCCTTTTTGGCTCTAGGCTGCTTTTGTCTTGTTTCATCAGTTGGTGTACCTCCATTTACTTCATTCCAAAAATGTCATGAAATGGCCCTTGGCCCCCTTCTTTGCATTGTCAGAGTTTTATTCTTTTATTGTTTTACTTTTAATTTAGGAGACTGTGTTTTAGAGCAGTTTATAAGTTTACTGAAACATTGAAGAGAAGTTCCAGAAATTTCCCATATTCCCCCCTCAATCCACCAACTTCCCTCTATTTTTAACATCTTGTATTAGTGCAGTACATTTATTTCAATTGGTGAGTTAATATTGAGACATTATTATTAAAGACCATAGTTTATATTGAGGCTAACTCTGTGTTTCCCAGTTATATGGTTTTTTGACAAATGCTTAATGTCATGTATTAGTCTTCACAGCATCATAGAAGATAAGTTTCATTGTCATACAGATTTCCTGTGCTCCACTTATTCAACGCTCCTTCCCCCTGCATCCCTGGAAATAACCAATCTTCTTCCTGTCTCTAAAGTTTTGCTTTTCCAGAATGTCATAGAGTTGGAATTATAGAAATGGTAGTTTTTTGAAATTGACTTCTTTTACTTTGCAGTATGAACTTAAGTTTCACCATTTTTTATGTGTGTAGGTGGCTTGATTGTTTATATTATTGCTAAATAATATTCCATTGTATAGATACACCAATTTGTTTATCCAGTTCACATATTGAAGGGGATCTTTTTTGTTACTTTGAAGTTTTGCTAATTATGAGTAAGCCTCTAAAGGTTCTTGCCTGTTTTTTTGTGGATATAAATTCTCAACTCAGGTAAATACTTAGGAAAGTGATTGCTGGATTTTACAGTAAGCTTGTGTTTAGCTTTGTAAGAAGCTTCTGCACTGTCTTCCAAAGTGATGCCATTTTGTATTTCCACTATCATTGAATGATAGTTCCTATTGCTGTACATCCTCACCAGAATTTGCTGTTGTCAGTGTTTTGGATTTTAGTGATTCTAATAGATATATAATGATATTATACATCTTATTGTTTTAATTTGCAGTTCCCTAATGACATGATATTGAACATCTTTTCATATGCTTATTTGCCACCTGGGTATCTTCTTTGGTGAGGTGTTTGTTCCAACCCTTTGACCACTTTTTAATTGGGTGGTCTATCTTATGTTAAATTTTTAAGAATTTGTATGTTTCGGAGACAAGTCTGTTATCAGATATGCATTTTACATATATTTTTTCACAGTCTTTGGTTTTCCCTTTCCTTGTTTTTAACTTTAAAAAGTATATATTTTTATTGCAAACAACAAACATACAAACAATCTATACATAGTGTACAGTCAGTGACTCACAATATCATCACATAAGTTGTGTATTCACTACCATGATCATTTTTTGAACATTTGCATCTCTCCAGTAAAAGAAACCAAAAGGAAAAATCTCATACATGCCATACCTTACCTCTCATACATTACCCCTCCATCTCATTGAACACTGGTATTTCAGTCTGTTCAATTTATTTTAACCTTTGTTCCCCCTTTTGTTTTTTATGCACATTTTTTACTCATCTGTCCATACCATTGATAAAAGGAGCATCAGACACAAGGTTTTCACAATCACAGTCACATTGTAAAATTGATATCATTATACAATCATCTTCAAGAAACATGACTACTGGAACACATTCCTACAGTTTCAGTACTTCCCTCTATCTACTCTAATACACCATAAACTAAAAAAGTGGCTATTTATATAATGTGTAAGAATAACCTCCAGGATAACCACTTGACTCTGTTTGAAATCTCTTAGTCACTGACACTTTATTTTGTCTCATTTCTCTTTTTCCCCTTTTGGTTGAGAAGGTTTTCTCAGTCCCTTGATGCCTAGACTTACTAGATTTTCCTTTCAACTGTTTCAAGCATTTCCTTCTAGTTACTCAAATGTGCTAAAACCTGAAAAGGAATAGCTATATAATGCATAAGAATATCCTCCAGAAAGATCTCTTGTCTCTGTTTGAATTCTCTTAGCCACTGAAACTTAATTTTGTTTTGTTTTTCTTCCCCCTTTTCGTGGAGTCTTTCTCAATCCCAAGATGCCAGGGCCAGGTTCATCCCTGACAATGTCCCATGTTGAAGGAGGGCAGTGAGTTCACTGGCAGAGTTGGCTTAGAGAGAGAGAGTCCACATTTGAGCAACAAAAGAGATTCTCTGGAGGTGGCGGGTGTGTGTGTGTATGTGTGTGTGTGTGTGTGTGTGTGTGTGACTCTTAGGCATAATCAAAGTAGGCTTGGCTTCTCCTCTGCAGAAATAAGTTTCATAAGGGCAGGTCCCAAGATGAAAGGACTGGCCCATCAAATTGACAGTCCCAATGCTTGCAAGGATATTAGATCTTCCCCATGTGGGGAAATTTTATATTTCCACCTTTTCCCCCAGTCCCTCTTGGGCACTTTTGAGTACTTCTTAATCTTCTGCTCCTGTTGCTCTGGGATGTATCAGGGTATCACACTGACCTGTATCTCACTATCTATTCAAGGTTCCTTGTAATTATGATGTTTGAATAAGCTGACCATGGTTAAATTAGGTAGTGTGCTACCAAAAATAAAAATTTTGTACCAAAGAATTCTTCCTTTGGTCTCACACAGAAATTGAAGTTTTAAAATGGTAATGTCCTTTACTCTTTTTAGTTTGATTTACTGTAGTCCTACCTAGATCAGCATCATTTGTATCTCTAATTGAAATCTCTTATCTTTTTCAGCTTTTATAAACAGTGTTGTATGGGGTAATGCTGACTTGCATAGTTGCAAAACTCTCGCTCTGAGTGTCAGGTGTCACATAGATACCTGAAATTTCAGGGAATGACCAGGTTGTACACAAAGAACTCAGCATCTCAGAATTTGGGAATAATGGTTACAACTCAGGAATGGATATGAGTGCTGTAAGAGCTTTCAGTCTGGAAATGGCTTTCACCTGATAACCTGTGCGCTCCGATTCATTCTCAGAGTTTGCTTATTGTAGTTAGTCCTTATTAGCGAGGCCTATAATCTTTTTGTTGTTGTTGTTTTCCTGCTTTATTTCCCTCAACATACTGTCCTTTAGTTTCATGGCTCACAGCTTTGTTCCTCCTTGTAGCTGCTCAGTTCCATTATATGTATGTAGCACAGTTTGTTTGCCTTTCTGTTTATCAGTTGCTGTACCCTGTGGCCACCTCCATCCATTGCAAATTGTGAATACTGCCACTATAAACACCAGTGTAAAAATGTCCATTCGTGTCCCTGCTTTCAGTTTTTCTAAGTATATGCCTAATAACGGTTGCAGGATCATATGGCAACTATATACTTAGCCTCTTGTGGAACTACCATACTGCCCTCCAGAGGGATTGCACTATTCTACTTCCCTACCAACAGTGAATAGAAACATCTCTCTGTCTACATTTTGTCCAGCATTTGTATCTTTCTGTTCATTTTTAAACAGTTTTATTCACACACCGTTCTAAACAGTCTATGGTTCCTGGTATAATCACATAGTTATGTATTCACCACCACAATCTATATGAGAACATTTCTATTTCTTCTACAAAGAAAGAAGAGAGGAAAAAAAAGAGTAAAAAATAGAAAAGAATAAAAAGGAGAAATCACCAGGAATCCCACATACCCCTTCCTAATATCCCCTTATTGATATTTAGCTGTGGTATATTCCATCTCCATGGAAACAATCTAATCAAAACAATAGGTTTACCCCTGTAAGATTGGATTGGGGTGAAAGAACATGGCTTTTCTGGGGTACACAGCTGTTTCAAACCAGCACAAGTTTCATTATTGTGGTTGGAAAAGACAACTTGAATGATTTCACTGAAAATTGAGCTTACTTTGTGACTTAACATAATCTGCCCTGTAGAATGCTCATTTGTGGTGGACTGTTCTATATATGTCTGTTAGATACAGTTGATTTGTAGTATTCTGGTCTTCTGTTTACTTGCTGATTATCAATCTTGTTCTGGTTATTCAAAATGTGGTATGTTGTAGAAGTATTTCTCCTTTCAGTTCTGTCGATCTGTACTTCATATAAATATATAGTTGTTTTATTTTAACAGATTAACCCTTTTATCAGCAAATAGTGAGTGTCCTTTGTTTTTTGTCTTAAAGTCTTAAAGTCTCTTTTGTCTGATAGTGGTATAGCCATTCCAGATCTCTTTTGGTTTCTGTTCGCATGGAATATCTGTTTTTCTATCTTTTCATTTTCAACCTATTTGTGTTTTTTTTTTTTTGCTGCAAAAAGCTTTATTGTTCACACTTAGTTCAAGGCTTGTTAGAGGGTGGCAGGGCAGCTGGTTAAAGAGAACCTCCTGGCTGGAGGGAGGGGCTCAGGCAGAAGCCTGGATGCCAGGGGAATGCAGAGGGGCGCCCCATAAAGGCCTCTGGGCTCTGGAGGCTCCTAGTCGTCATGCTTGAGGGTGAGCCTTTCAAAGAGATACTCGCCCAGCCCGGCCTGCGGGCTGGCCAGCCTGCGGAGGTTGGTCAGGTGGTCGCCCATCTTCTTGATGAGTTTCACCTCCTCATCTAGAAAATGGTTCTCCAGAAAGTCACAGAGATGAGGGTCTGAGTTGGCAGAACCCAGGGCATGCAGTTCCAAAAGGGCCTGGTTTAGGCTCTTCTCGAGAACCAGGGCAGCTTCCATGGCATCCAGGGTCGTGCCCCACTCATCTTGGGACGGCTTTTGCACGTCCTGGAAAAGCGCGTGGCCGCCGCGCTGGTTTTGCATCTTCAAAAGATGCTCGGCCCCCTCGCGCTTTTCCTTAGCCAACTCGCGGAAGAAGTGGTCCACGCCCTTCAGGGCCACATCGTCACGGTCAAAATAGAAGCCCAGAGAGAGGTAGGTGTAGGAGGCCCACAGATACCGGTTGACCAGGCGGTTTACAGAGGCCTCCACATCGGCGGTATAATTCTGGCGGATCTGGGAGCTCATGGTTGGTCGACAATGAGGAGCTAACCACAAAAAACCTGTTAGCTGGTCCCGGAGGCAGGGGCTGGCCCAGAAGTTGGTCCCAGAGGTTGCAGTGGGAGAGGCAGTTGAAGGGTGGTCGAGGCCAGAAAGGTGGGGGGGGAGAGAGTCCCCGGGTCTGTTCCGTTCAAACACTGTTGAAGCAAGAGACAGATCCGCGGGACCGCCAGGTGTGCTGTCTATTTGTGTTTTTTAATCTAAAGTGAGTCCCTTTTAGACAGCTGGTTTATGTTTTATTTAAATCCATTCTGCCAGTCTCTGCTTTTTACCTGCGGGGTTTAATTCATTTACATTTAAAGTAATTATTGATATGTAAGGATTTACTTTTGCCATTTGTTTTATATATGGCATAAAGTTTCTGTTACTCATTTCCTCCATTACTGCCATCTTGTATTTAATTGATTTTGCGTGTGTGTGTGTGCACGCCATTTTGAGTCTAGCCTCCTTTTTCTGAATATTTTGATATTTTTTTAGTGATTACCTTGGGTGTTACAATTAATTCCTTAAAATTCTAACAGTCTATTTTGAATTAATACCACCTGACCTTTAAAAAAGAAAGTCTCTGCTCCTGTATAGCTCTATCTCTCCCCCTTTTGATGATATCACAAATTACATCTTATACATTATGTTCATTAATAAAGATTTATAGCTATTATTTTATGCATTTGTCTTCTAATTGTATGAACAAAGAAGAGATGTTACAAACTCAAAACACAAGAATACTGTTTTTGTTATTTACTTGGGTTACCTTTACCCCAGTGTTGTTTATTTTTTCAAATACCCTTGGTTTACACCTTCTTATGGCTTCAGGTTATCATGTTATGTAATTTTATTTCAGCTTCAGTGACTTTAGAAAAGGTTTCTTAGCCACAAACTCTGTTTTTATTTTTTTCTTTTTCTAGGATTACGTTCTCCTTCATTTGCTTTTTTTACATTGCAGTTTTATTGAGATTATTCATATACTGTACAGTCCATCCATGGTATGCAGTCAGTGGCTCACAGTATCATCAGATAGTTGTTGCATTCATCACCATGATCAATTTTAGGACATTTTTATTACTCTAGAAAAAGAAATAGAACTAAAAAAAAACCAAAAACAAAAAATGAAATTATCCCGTACCCCATTATTAACCCCTAGTATTGGTGTGGTATATTTGTTACTGTTGATTAAATAAATATTAGGATATTACTGTTCACTGTTGTCCATAGTTTGTAATAGGTAATTTTTTTTCCATATGCACTTGTATTAACTCCTTATAATAGTATCATACAAACTTGTTTTAGTGCATGAAAGAACTTTTTTATATTTTTGCAGTTTATCACAGCCATCATCTGCCACAAGATTCACTATGTTATGCATTCACATATTTTAACCTCCACCTTGCCTTCTGGTGACATGCATGGACTCTAAACTTCCCCTTGCTACCACTTTGGCCCACGATTAAGAACTGTTTGTTATGTTCACAGTAATGTGCTACCATCACCTCTGTCCATTTCCAGACATTTATAAGTTTGACCAGATTAAACATTCTGCACATACTGAACAGCTGTCTTCAGCTTCATTTTGTGTTCTGGTAACCTCTATTCTAGATTTTATATCTACGACTTTACATATTAATATTAATTCATATTAGTGAGATCATACAGTATTTGTCCTTTTTTTGTGTCTTATTTCACTTAACAGTGTTCTCAAGGTTCTTATATGTTGTTGCATGCTTCAGGACTTCATTCCTTCTAACTGCTGAATAATATCCCATCATACGTATATACCACATTTTGTTTATCCATTCATCTGTTGATGTACACTTGGGCTGTCTGTATCTTTTGGCAGTTGTGAATAGTGCCACTATGAACATCAGTGTGCACATGTCTCAGTATGCAAGTATTGTATCCCTGCTTTCAGATCATCTGATGATATATTGAGTAGCAAGATTGTTGGATTGTAAGGCAACACTATACTTAGCTTCCTGAGAAACCACCAAACCACCCTCCACAGCGGCTGTTCCACTTTACATTCCCACCAGCAGTCAGTAATCGTTTGTATTTCTCCACATCCTCTCCAACACTTGTAGTTTCCTGTTTGTTTAAAAACGGCCATTCTAGTGGAAATAAAATGATATCTCACTGTGGTGCCCCCCTCCTCCCAGAGTCCATGCTTTTTTTTTTAATAGCACCATTTAAAAATTTTAATTCATGTCATCATGAAATTTGCCCTTTTAAAATGTATAATTCATGGCTTTTGTTATGTTCACAGTTATGCAACTATCACTATTATCCAATTCCATAATGTTTTTTGTCCCCCCCCCCCAAAGTAATCCCATCTCCGTTAGCAGTTCACATTCATCCCTTCCAGCAGCTCCGGGCGACCGCTAATCTACTATCTCACTTTATGGATATAGCTATTCTGCATAGTCATATTAATGGCCTTTTGTGCCTTCTTTCACTCAGCATAATTTCAGGGTTCATCCATGTTGCATCATGTATTGATACATTTGAGTTTCCATTTTCTGGCCATTATAAATAACGCTATTATGAGCATTTGTATAAAAAGTTTTGAGCGTATATGTTTTCATTTGTCTTGGGGCTGTTTCTAGGAGTAGAATTGCTGGGTTGCATGATAACACTATGTGTAACTTTTTGAGGAATTGCCAAATTTTTTCTCCGCAGCCACTCCATTTTACATTCCCATCAGCCATATCTAAGAATTCCAACTCTTCCACATTCTTGCCAACACCTGTTATATTCTTTTCTTTAATTGCTTTTTTATTGTTGTTGTTGACTTGTAAGAGGTCTCTATATATTCTTGATTGCAGAGCTTCATCAGAATTTTAAATGCTTTCTTTTCTCTTTCTTGATAATGTCCTTTGATTCACAAAAGGTTTTATTTTTGATGAAATTCAATTTATTCTATTTTTTCTGTTGCTGCTTTTGGTGTCATACCTAAAACCATAGCAAAATCTGAAGCCATGGAGATTTGCTTCCTTGTTTTCTTCAGAGTTTCATAGTTTTAACTCTTATGTTTAGATCTTTGACCTTTTTTTTTTGGAATGGGCAGGCTCCAGGAATTGAACCTGGGTTTCTGGCATGGCGTGTGAGAATTCTGCCACTGTGCTACCGTTGTACCACCCAATCTTTGATCCATTTTGAGTTAACTTTTGCATATGGTGTGAGGTAGGAATCCACTGCTGTTATTTTGAATTTGATACCCAATTTTTGCAGTACCGTTTGTTAAAGAGACTATTCTGTCCCCATTTAATGGTCTTTGTTGCCTTGATGAAAATGGATTAACCATAGATGTAAGGGTTTATCACTGGACTCTGAACTATTAATCTGTATGTCTATCCTTAGATCAGTTACATGCTATTTTTTTATTACTGTAGCTTTGTAAAAAGTATTGAAATTGGGATGTGTGCGTTTTCTGACTTTATTCTTTTTCAACCTTGTGTTGGCTAGTCTAGGTCCCTAACAATTCTGTATGAATTTTAGCATCAGTTTTTCTGTTGCTGCGTAACTAAATAAATAAAGCCCAATGGGATTTTGATAGGGATTGCATTGAATCTGTAGATTGCTATGGGGAGTTGTTCTGGTTTGAAGCTGTTATGTACCTCAGAAAAGCCATTTTCCTTCAATCCTGATCCAGTCTTGTGGGGCCAGACCTATTGTTTAGACTGGAACCTTTGATTAAATTGTTCCCATGGGGATTGACCTACTCAGATGTGGGTGTGAGCTTTTTTACGAGATGGAAATGTGACTCCACCCATTCGTTTTTGGTCTTGATTAGTTTACTGGAGTCCTTTAAAAGGGATACATTCTGGAGAATACATAGTTGCTTCAGAGCCGACTGTCCAGGTGCAAACATTTGGAGGTACAGAAAATGCAGACTCCAGCAGATGTCACTCACTGTGGTTTTGACTTGTATTTCCCTGACAGCTGGCGAAGCTGAGCATCTTTTCATTTTTTTTTAGCAATTTGTATTTCCTCTTTGAAAGAATGTTTTTTCATGTCTGTTTTGGTTAGCTAAATGTTGCTGGAATGCAATATACCAGAAATAGAATGACTTTTACAAAGGGAATTTATTTAAGTTACCAGCTTACAGTTCTAACGCCATATAAATGTCCAAATTAAGGCATCCAAAGGGATAACCTTGAGTCAGGAAAGGCTGATGTCTCTCACATGGGAAGGCATGTGGCTGGTGTCTGTCCATCCTTCTTCCTGGTTTCATTGCTTCCGGCTTCTGACGGCAGAGGTTTCCTCTCTAAGTGTGTGGGCCTTCACTTAGCTCCTTTGAGACACAGCTCTGAGTTCTGGCATTCTTAGGAAAGGCACATGGCGATGTCTCCTGGTCTCTGCATCTCCACACATCTGTGTCTAGGCATTTGCTCACTCTTTTGGCACCCTAAGCATCTCCAAATGTCTGCGTCTCTGTCAGCTCTGAAGCATATGTTCTCCAAGATTCTCTGTTGCTTCTGAGCATTCTCCAAAGTATTTCTTTTTTCCTTTTCTTTTGTTTTTACATGGATAGGCACCGGAAATCAAACCCAGGTCCTCTGGCATTACAGGCAAGCATTCTTGCCTGCTGAGCCACTATGGCCTGCCCAGTATTTCTTTTTTTTAAAGGACTCCAGGAAACTAATCAAGACCCACCTGGAATTGGGCAGAGTCACAATTCCATCTACTCAAGCGTTATACCCACATCTCCATGGAAACAATCCAATCAAAATTTCCACCTCCCACCACCCACAATATTGAATCAGGATTAAAAGAAACATGGCTGCCCCAAGATTGGATGACATGTCTTTGCCCACTTTGACTGCTAAGAAACATTATTTCTGTTGAGAACATTACGTTTTATGAATTTTTGTGAAAATATAGAAAAGTACCTGAGAAAATGGAATTTCCTATACAATTTTTTTGTTTTTTGATATTTTACATCTGTGAACATGTATTGTGCTTGCTTTGCCCTTTTATTTTTTATTTATGTAAATTATATATTTACATACTATGTAATCATCCAAAGTGTACAGTGATTCCCAATATCATACAGCTGTGAATTTATCATCATAGTTGACTTTTTCTCTTCTTTTTGAAAAGTAACATGCAAAAAGCAATAAATTTTAAAGTATATTCTGAGTTTCAAACCCTTATCAGATATGTGGTTTCTGAATTTTTTTTCCCATTGGGTCAGGCCTTTTCATTCTTTTGGCAAAGTCCTTTGAAGAACAGAAGTGTTCAGTTTCTGTTTATCTGTGAATATTTTAAACTCTTCCTCATTTTTGAAGGGTTAGCTTTGCTGGATTGAGAATTCTCGACTGGCAGTTTTTCACTTTCAGTATCTGTGCTGGTTTGAAACTGTTATATACCCCAGAAAAGCCATGTTCTTTAATCTTTACTCAATATTGTTGGGTGGGATCTTTTTGTTTCCATGAAGATGTGATTCCACCCATTCAAGGTAGGGTTGCTTACTGGTGTCCTTTAAAAGGGAACCATTTTGGAAAAAGCTTCAGAGCAGGCACAGAGAGAAACTTTTGGAGATGCAGAAGGAAAATGCACCCAGAAAAGCCATTTTGAGAGAGAAAGCTAGCAGATATCGCTATATGCCTTCCTAGCTGACAGAGAAACCCCTGAAGGTCACTGGCCTTCAAAAAGGTACCTTTCCCTGGGTATCTTAGTTTGCACATTTTTTGGTAATCTTAGAAGGGTAACTTGCAACTCAATAATTTCCCTTTTTAAAAGCCTTTTTCCATTTCTGGTACATTGCATTCCGGCAGTATTTAACAAACTAAAACATGTCTTAAAAATATGGTACCATTTCCTTCTTGCCTCCATGGTGTCTGAAGAGAAATCAGCATTTAGTTTCATTTGGCTTCCTTTGTATGTGGTGAATTGCTTTTCTCTTGCTGTTTTGATAATTTTTTCCTATTCTTTTTCCTTTAACAGTCTGATTAGTATGTTTCTTGGAATGGTTCTGTTCATATTTATTCTGTTTTGAGTCTGTTGAGCTTCTTGAATTTACATATTTATATCTTTTATAAGAGTTGGGAAATTTTTAGCCATTATTTCCTTGATTATTCTTCCTGGCCCTTTTGCCGCTTCTCTTCTCCTTCTGGAATACACATAATACCTCTATTTGTATGCTTTACGCTGTCAGTCATTTCCTTGAGACCCTGCTCAAATATTTCTATTTTTTCTCTTATTCTTACTCTTTTTTTCCCCCAAATTTGGTTGCTCTGTCCTAGCTGCCTGACCTTTTCTTCTGCCTCTTCAAATCTGCTGTTGTACATCTCTAGTATATTTTTAATTTCAAGTGCAGTTTTTCATTTCCATAATGTTTATTTTTATGTACATTCTATCGAATTACTTATGCTTTCTTAGTGTCTTCTTAATATACTTTTCCCCTATGCATATTTTTCCTCATTTCTTTTCATTGATGCTACATTTTTTTAAACATCTTTGATTAGTTATTCTAGATCCTGTGTCTTATTCGACTTTCTGATTTGTTTCTCTGACTGGGCCATTTTTTCTGGTGACTTTTTGCTTTTATCTGGTCTTCTCATGATCTTGATGGATCTGTTCTGAAGGTTGGCTTCACTCTTTTACCTAGGATTTAGCTGTTGCTTGGGTTTTTATTAGGGCACTGCTTTGACAATTGGGTCGTCAGGATTTCCTAAAGAAAACAGTACTGGTTACTGGTGCAGGGGGTGTAGACCAGTTCTGATGGGCCTGGAATAGGTTCTCCAGAGGCTCTAAAAAGCCCTGCTTCTATCCCCTACACTTTCCAACCTACCCACCAGATGGCTCTCTTTGTTAGCAAGTTAGTTCTCAGAAGCTGTGTAACTCATGGTGCCTCTCAGCATTTGACTGGGCAAAGATGAAACTGGGAATCTCACTTCTGTGGTCAGTGTCTGCTTCAGTGTTGGGTATGGGTATTGAAGTGTTGTCCCATGTCCCTTGGGTCTCCGCATAGTTGATCTGGACAGTTTCTACCTAGCTACTTGTTGATTTTGGGAAATTAATAGGTCCTGCCCATTCCCTCTAATTTGTCATTTTGGAATCTTCTCCTTGATGCTTTTTTGTATAACACACTCCCCAGCAGCTTGAGTTCTGCCATGAGTATTGAAATGTCCTCCCGTGTCCCCCAGGTCTCCACACAGGTGATTTGGACAGTTTTCTTGGTTTGACTTTTTCTTTCTGCTTTTTAAATGTTTAAAATTGGGTACTCCTTGTATGTGATGAGTTGCTTTTGTGGGTGGGAACCTGGGCTGAGGTCTTCAAGATTATTCCTGAGCTGGGAAGGAGGGTAAGGCACTGGTACATAAAATCTCTGCAGAATTTTCCTCTTTTTTATTTTATTTATTTATTCATTTATTTTCTTGCATGAGCAGGCACTGGGAACCAAACCTAGGTCTCCAGCATGGTAGGCAAGAACTCTTCCTGTTGAGCCACTGTGGCCCGCCCTCCTCTTGTTTTTAAGTTGCCTTTTTCTTGATTCTGTTTGTTAACTTGTTTTCTAAACTTTCATCTGTTTTTCAGATTCTGACAGTGTTTGCTCAGTTTCTTGGTGTTTCTCTAGAGGACTAGACCCTTGGAAATACGTATCTGTTCCACCTTTTCTCTTATGTCTGTCATGTTTTTTTTTTGTTAGTTAATTTTAATGATCAATTACCACAAATTTGGCCTTTGGGAATCTTTTTCCCCTACATTATTTGGATAGTATTTTACTTTTTGGTATAAGAAGATAATCCAGGCTTATTCTGTTGTCTTCTTTCTCCAGTTCTGGAATAGATTATTTCTCCAAGAAGCAAGTTTCTTTTATTGAGAAATGGTTTTTGGAAGCCAAGTTGTTAAGATGTTCATTGCTACTGAGGTGGTCACTGTTCTCAGGCCCTCTTGTTAGCAAGACTGGGGAGAATATATGTATAGATGTACATATATATTATATACATATTCAGGCCTTGATGCGTAATATGCTTAATATATGAGCTTAATTCATGTTACCATAATACAGTGCTGTGAAATGAACAGGGTTCGTTTTAGTTTTCTCCCTTTCAATTATTAGTAGCTCTCTTCTTTGACATATGAAACATGGCTTTTGTTACTCTGATAATATTTAACTTATTTCATTAATTCCCATATATATAGCTAGTCTCCCGTTGCTGCCACTGCCCCCATGGGGACATTCCCCCTCTCCATACTTCAGATTCTGAATCTCCTTTTTCACCCCATGTGGATTCCCTCTTTACTCTTCTTGGGCTCTGTGTTCCATACAGTCTGTGCCTCTGTTTGGAAGCCTTCCTCATCCTGGTTTGGCTCTGACATCCTGTGTTGGATGGCAAGAATGTGGATTCTTGCTTATCTTTACTCTGGCACTAACCACCTAGGTCCTGTGGCGCCTTTCCTCTGTGTCAAATAAGAACTTTAGGCCTGAATTGGAAAGAGAAAGAGAAACACCCACTATTTGACTAAAAACTATTGCTCTATTTAACTAGGCTTACATGGTTATTGTTCCACAACTTTTACCATAAAATGAACCAAGGATGAATTTGAATAGTTGTCATTTCTGGTTCTTGCCACCTTAATGAAGGAATGTTAGTTGTTTTACTAAGTGGTTGAAATGTTTAACCCAATTTAAGAGTGATGTGTAGATAGCTAGTTGTCAGTAAAGATTAGCTTTTTGTGGCATTGTTAACAGTTTTCAGGCTGAATTTGCAAATTGAGAAGTAGTATACCAATTTGAATGAGAATAAATTGAGATCGATACAAATTTGCCAAGATCATCCACCCTAATAGCTGACTAAGCAAAGATTTGAATCCAGGACGGTTTGAGAAATCAGTGTTCTTTCTTTAACTCTGTACTCTGCCTCTGTAGGTAGAATGCATTAGTTATTGGTTGATTTGGGATTTTTTTTAATTCTTTTTTTTCTTAATGGGCTTTTTGATTTCTAAAGTTATCTGAAATATAAATTATTTGTAAGTTATCTGAAATATAAACTACTGTAAAGACAGTGTTCATTCTGATGAAATAATTTTGAGTTTTCTTTGAAAACCTGACAGTAATTCGTTGGGTTCATCTGTGAAATATTTCAGGAAATAGGTGATGACCCATTTATTTATATACTTTTTGTTAAAGTACTACTTTTCAGTATGAACAATAATATTTAGGAATTGATATTTTTAATTAGTTACCTGTTTTTGAAGTTGGACATAGTATACTTCAAAGCGTACAGTTGTCAAGTGAGGGTTTTTTCAGAACTACTTTTCTTGTGGGGAAATATTCAAACTTTAGGCTTAGATCCATGAACACATTGCAGATTGGGTGATGGAAGAAATTAGGATTGTTTTTATACTAGTAGTACTTAAAAATCTTAAATTCTTTATGTCCACAGATGCCCTTCAAAGTTGGAGTCTGGTAGAAGATTCCTGTAATCCTGGCCACTGGGGACTGCTGATTTGCTAGTTTTTGTAGAAGTTTCCTGTGTGCAGCAGTTGACATATATATATATGCACACATACACACACACATACATACATACATACATACATACATATATATATATATATATATATAGGAAATATATAAACATTTTTAGTTAGTGCCTTTCAAATGGAAAAGGAAGATGGAATGTAAATCAGATAGGACCAAAACATAGTTGGTTAAGATACTAATTAAACTTGTTTTGTCAGTTTACTTTAACAACCATGGGTAGATGAAATCTTGAATAGCCATGAGATTTTTGTTGGTTTGTCTAGGTCAGTGTGATACTCTGATATATCCTGGAGTAATTTGGGCGGTGACTTAAGAAGTATTTGTAAAGTCTGCTTGGGAAACTGGGGAGAAAGGGAGTATTCAATTTCCCCATTTGGAGAAATTTCTGATATTCTTGCAAACAGTGAAGGCAACCAGATCAATGGGCCAAGCCCTTGATCTTGGAGTTCAGCCCTGTGAAACTTATTTCTGCAAAGGATAGGCTAAGCCTACTTAAAATTAGGCCTAAGAGTCACCCCCAGAGAACCTCTTTTGTTGCTCAGATGTGGCCTCTCTCTCTAAGCCAGCTTGGCAGGTGAACTCAATGCCCTCCCCACTATGTGGGACGTGACTCCCGAGGGGTGTAAATCTCCCTGGTAACGTGGGACAGAACTCCTGGGATGAACTGGGACCTGGCATCATGGGATTGAGATCAAAAGGGGAAAGAGAGAAATGAGACAAAATAAAGTTTCAGTGGCTGAGAGATTTCAAACAGAGTTGCTAGGTTATCCTAGAGGTTATTTTTACTCATTATATATATATATATATATATCTTTTTAGTTTATGGTGTATTGGAGTGGCTGGAGGGAGGTACCTGAAACGGTTGAGCTGTATTCTAGTAGCTTTGATTCTTCAAGATGACTGTATAAAGATAGAACTTTTAGAATGTGATTGTGTGATTGTGAAAATCTTGTGTCTGATGCTCCTTTTATCCAGGGTGTGGACAGGTGAGTAAAAAAATATGGATTAAAAATGAATAAGTAATGGGGAGATAGGGGGTAAAATAAATTGGGTAGATGGGGTCAATGAGAGTGTGGGGTAAGGGATATGGGATGTATGAGTTTTTTCTTTATGTTTCTTTTTCTGGAGTGATGCAAATGTTTTAAAAAATGATCATGGTGATGAATATACAACTATGTGATTGTGCGCCATTCATTGTAGACCATATTTGGACTTTGTGTAAAGATTTGTCGATAAAAATATTTAAGAATAAGTAAAATAAGGAAAAAAACCCTAGTTGGTTAAAATAAATGAGTAGGATAGAGTTTTTGAAACTTTAATTTGCCTTACACACTTGCTCTATAAGTGCCATAATATTAACTAGTATTGCTGTCTTTTTTTAGAATGTGAATTATTTTTTGCAATTAGCTATTTATATTGTATATAGATTTAGCTTAAAAATTCATAAAGACATGACAGAAACGAGTAGGTGATTTTAGTGGTTTGCTTTCAAGGGATGACTTTTAGTGACTTTTCATTTAACCATTGTTTTGAACTTTTTGTAGGTAATTTTTCACTTAACCATTTCTTTGCATGAGACTGTAAAAATAAGCTTTTAAATTATTACTTTAAATTATCTTAAGTTTTCTTGCAAGTTTTATAGAACACCCTTGCTAAAAAACAATTTTTTATTCCCACTGAGTTGTCATTGGCACTATAATTTTATGTGTTCTTAATAAAAAGTTGTTGGAAAAGTACGAATCACAGAAATACTGTTTAATGTTCATCTTCATGTCAGAAGAGATAATGTAAAAAAATCCTTTACAAACTCAGACAGACCCAGGTTCAATTCCTGGTGCCTGCCCATGCAAAAAAAAAGAAAATGAGGCCAGTTTCCCAGTTGACCTTTATTTATATGAATTTGCTGTGTTTAGGTTGGGCTATTGGCGTCAAACTTATATCGAGGCAATTGAAATAAGCATCCCCCCAAATTAAATTTAGAATGCTTAAGAATAATAGTTTCTAAAATATTTAAGATAAGACCACACATTGTGATTATTATAATTTTAAAAAGTCCCGTTATAGGAATTTTCAAACATACTTGTTAGTACAGAGAATCGTATTATAAACCTCCAAGTACTGACATAAAGCTTTGACATTTACAGACATAGGAAGAACCTTGATTCATCTACCACCCCCATCCAGCATTCTCTGGTTTATTTTGAAACAAAACCTGGATGTATCAGTTCAGTTGTAAAAACTTCCATATGTGTCTTTCTTTTAAAATATGACCACTATCACATGTATAGTAATTAGTAATTCCTTAATGTCATTTAATATCTGGTTCATATTTAAATTTCCTTGTTTTTTTCATAATTTTCTACATAGTTTGTTCAAGTAAGGATTCATATAAGGTCCACACATTGTATTTTGACTTACTTGTCTAAGCCATTTATTTGTTGAAGAATTCAGATCGTTTGACCTGTAGAACATCCCAGCCAGGATTTGGATTTGGCAGATACCTTCCTCACATGTCCTTTATCTTGTCTCTCTAACTTACTTGTATTTCTTGCAAATTGGTTGTTAGAACAGATTACAGATTTGATTGTGGGGTGGGTGGTTATATCATTCTGTTTGCTTCCTATTGCATCACATAGGGAGATGCTTTATGTTTGGCCTGCTTGTAATAAGGCCATTGTAATTTTTGAAAATAAGTGTTATTGAAACATAGTAAATTTATTCATAGTAAAAGTCACCAGTTGCTGTAAGTATACAATTTGATGTGTTTTGACAAATATGTACAGTTGTACAACCATCATTACAATCAAAATAATAGAACATTTCATTATCCCTAAAGGTCCCTCCTGACCCCCCCCCCCCATCATTCCCATTACTCCACCCCCTGGCAATCTCTGACTTGCTTTCTGTCACTACAGTTTTCCTTTTTTAAAATTTCACTATGGGGCGGGCCATGGTGGCTCAGCAGGTAAGAATGCTTGCTTGCCAAGCCCTAGGACCTGGGTTCGATTCCCGGTGCCTGCCCATGTAAAAAAAAAAAAGAATTTCACTATGTATGGAATCTTACAGTAGTAACATTATTGTAATCTAAGGGAGAAGCATAAGAAGGTAATTTTGGCTAGAGTTGCAGGTCTAATTCCTTCCATTTTTGTATGACAGGGACTTGCCATGAGGTGTTGAAGCCTTGTTTCACTGAGTTGGAGAGACTGGACCTAAATGGCGCAGCATGACTTTGCTCCAGCCTGGCTTAATTTTCCTACTCCACCATCATCAACAAAGGTACTGTTTTCTGCATCTCTCTCTTTTTTGGCTTACTGTCTACCTCTCTTTCTCATGTTCTGTGCAAATGTAGTTAAAACACAGAGGCTTAATACCTTTTCAGAGCAATACTTTTGTATTATCCTCTTATGTCAAATGTAATTGTTGTTATTACTAAGTCGTTTTTTAGTGTGCCATGAGCATACCATTTACTTTCAACATTGTATTTTGTTGTAATCAAAGTTCCAAAAATTTTAGTTTAAGCCAATTATATACTTTGAACATTGCTTTTGCATCTTTCTTATCTACCTTTTTTGGTGTTACCCTTCTCACAGGTCACTTTTGCTTATATAAAAGCTTTTTCTTAAATCTAGTTAAAATTGAAGACAATGAATAAAATTTTTATAAACTTTAAAATTTTCATTTTGACTTGCCTTACACGTCCTTGTTTCACATTCTACACACATACAAAAGCCCCAGTTATGTTACTTTAGGACAAAACTGTACTCTTAAACAGGCTTACTGAATTTTAGTTAGCATTGACCATGACAAACAAAATTCACTTTATAAATTTTCTACAACTTTCTCGATTTATTTAAATTTTCTCTTATATGTTTCTGATTTTCATTCTGTGAAAGCCAGTTATTCTACTTCAGGACAAAACTACATCTCTCTTTTTTTAAATAACAAAACAGACCTTGTATACTTTGCGTATTTGCATATTTTAAGTTATTAAGAAGATTTTTGGAACTGTCTTGAAACAACTTACAAAGTATAGTTATTTTTTTAAAAAAGTTTGTCAGTAATAACAATTTCGTTAAACAACGACTTATAGTTTTCACCACCTTAAAGATATAATAGATATAATGCTAGCTTATTTTGTCAGTAAACGTGCATAAATTTACAGAGAACATACCCAAATAGAATAAAATTGCATTGGTTTGGTTGAAAAGTCATCATAAAAACATAGGAATAGGACTAGATTTTTTTTTTCTTTTTTAAAAATCTTTTTATTTTGTTTAGGCTCACATACAAGTTGCAAAAACTGTACAGTGTTCCTGTGTACCCAGAATTTGATCACACGTAAAAATTTGTATATCCACCACCACGATCAGGATATAGAACTGTTTCATCATCCCCAAAGATCCCTTGTGTTTTCCCTTTAGTCGTAACTCACTATCCCCACCACTAGCCCCTGGCAGTGACTTACCTGTACTCCATCACTATAATTGCATCATTTTGAGAATGTAATATAAATGGAACCATACCATATGTAATCAATTTTTTTTTAACTTTTTTTATTGTAAAACATAAGATATATACAGAGCAAAGAAATAAAAAAGCCATAGTTTTCAAAGCACCCTTCAAAAAGTGGTTACAGGATAGAACTATCTAACTTAACTTGTATGGTTAGTTTGTTCAAACACCATAAATACATGGAACCTTGAATAGGAAGTGAGACCTTATTGGTTTAAGCAGGTTAGTGTGATGCCTCAATACACTCCAGAATAATTTGGGTAGAAAATAAAAAAGAATTTGCAAAACCCCTGTGCCAGTAAAGCATTACATACCCCAGAAAAGGCATGTTTTAATCCTGATTCAATATTGTAGGTGAAAACTTTTGATTAGATTATCTCCACAGAGACGTGGAAGCATCAACATCCATGATTGTTATATATTCTTGGTGAATTGACTGACTCTTTAATTAGTATGTAGCGTCCTTCTTTGTGTCTTATAATGTCTTTGCACTTAACTCTATTTTGTCCAGTATTAGTACAGGTACCGCTGGTTTCTTTTGGTTACAGCTTGCATAGAAAATCTTCCTTCATCCTTTCACTTTCAATCTATTTGATTCCTTATGTCTAAGATAAGTCTCCTGTAAGCAGTATATAGCTGGATTATGTTTCTTAATCCATTTTGCTGATCTGTATCTTTTAATGGTGTTGATCCCTTTAACATTCAAATTTATTACTGAAAAGGCGTTTCTTGATTCTACCATCTTATCTTTTTAATTTTATTTGTTAGATCTATATATTCTTTTCCTTCCTTCTTTTTGTGTTCTTTAAATCACCTTTAGTTGTATTCTTCATTTCTGTGCCCTCCTCCAACCTCCCTCTCCTGTCTTTTTTTTTCAGCCGGTAGAACTCCTTTTAGTATTTCTTGTAGGGCTGGTCTCTTGTTGACAAATTCTTTCAGGACTTCATTGTCTATGAAAACTTTAATCTCTCCCTCAGTTTTGATGAACAATTTGGTTGGGTACAGAGTTCTTGGCTGGAAGTCTTTCTCTTTGAGGATCTTGAATATGTCATACCACTGCCTTCTCACCCCCAGAGTGCTAGTTACGTAGTCTCAACTCAATCTTATTTGGTTTCCCTTGTATGTAGTAGATTGTTCTCTTGCCCTTTCAGAATTTTCTGCTTCACTTCAACATTTGACAGAATGATTAGTATGTGCCTTAGGGAAGGCCTATTTGGATTTATTTTGTTTGAAGTTCGTTGGGCTTCTTTGACTTTTGTATTTATGTCCTTTATGAAGGTTGGGAAGTTTCCCCCCATTATATCCTCAAGTACTCTTCCTAGCCCTTTACTCTTATCTTCTGGGACACCAGTGGTTTATATATTTGTATGCTTTGTTTTGTCTATCATTTTCCTGAGTTCCAATTCAGTTTATTCCTTTTTTTTTTTTTTTTTTTTGCCCTTTGCTCTTTTGAGTCTGCAGAGTCAATTATCTTGTCCTCCTCCTGTATATTACTTATTCTTTCTTCTCTCTCTTCAGATCTGGTGTTGTATGCTTCTAGTATGTTTTTAATTTGGTCAGCAGAGTCTTTAATCTCTGTGGTATCCACTATTTTTCTATTTATTCCTTTAAATTCTTCTTTGTGCTCTTCTACTGTCTTCTTGATCTCCTTTATGTGATTTGCCATCCCATTTTATTAAGTAGAGTTGTATGAACATCTTTGATTAGTTGTTCCAACATCTGTCTTTGGTGTTTTAATTTGGTCATTAGGCAGGGCTATATCTGTCTGCATTGTGATATGTTTCGTGTTCTGCTGCCTTCATGGCATGCAAATATCTTGATTGATTTACATTGGGAGTTGAATTCTTTTAGTAGTCTAAGGCCTTGTTTTTGTGGGATGGTTGTACAGCAGGGAGCAGGGCATGGGGTGGGGCACTCCATGCAGTGATTTGTTTCAGGGCATGTTGGCGCAGATTGGGGATATTACACAGATGCTTCTGAATGTGGGTGCGCCAGGGAGAATGTAGCTGTTCAACATAACCCTGGTGTATGCTGGTCTAAGGCACGGGGCCCTTTGTGTGCATGCGTAGAATTGTGGCAGGCAGCCATTACGCCTTTGTGAATTAGCGGGAGATGTGACCTGGCTGCGCAGCTTGGCACTTTCTCAGAGCTGGAAAGTGAGGCTGAAGGCCATGTGCATGCGCAGTTTTAGGACTGCTATAAAGTTCAGTTACCAGAGCTTAATGACATGATTGCGGGCCCGTGTGAATGCGTGGACGTGGGAGTGCTCTTACTGGGTGTAGATCAGGGGTTGCGGAGTGAGGCTGTGTGACACTGTGGGCGGGGGGCCAGGGGTAGCCTAGGTATGGAGGTTAGTGCCCACAGCTTTTATGCCCTGATAACAGCCTGCAGGGAACAGGGAGTGGGAGATAGTGCTCAGGAGGGGTGCAGGAGAGGTGGGTTGGGCTGCACTTGGGATGTGGGTGTGGTGCGCATACGTGCACTGGGTGCTGGTGGGGTCAGGGCACCTGGAGCATGGGAAATGGAAGCAGGTGACGAGGAGGCCTAGGGGTTCGGGTGCGTGGGTGTGGGGTGAGTCCCCCGTTATGGGGCTGCTCTGGTGAGGGTATCGTGTCCAGGAAACACAACCTGGCTTACTTCCTAGCCCTGGGCTCCTGTCTGTGCACTTCTGCGTGCTCTGTGCTTCCACGCCAGGCCCCAGCTTTCTGTCTATAATTCCTCGGCCTCTGCAAACCAGGCTGCCCTATGTGATGCAGAAGGCTCTCCCAGGTCAGCCACACTCCCAAATTGCCGACTTAAAGACGCACTTGTCCCTGTTTAACTGTTCCATGGAGCAGGACTGATCTCAGGTTACTTTATTCGGCCCTCTTCCCGGAAGTCCTCACTTTTCTTTTTAAGGTGGAGGTTTTTGAAATTTTTCCATTTAAACAAAAAACTTTCATTGCACATAAATAAGACTTTCAGTGCCACATTATTAAAATTTGGGAAATGATGTGAGCATCCCAATGTTGTTATGTATTAGGCCTTACTAACATAACATGTTTTCCTTACAAGAGAACTAAGTAGAAGAGTGTTTTCAAGTGTATTTACAAATATCCAGGACTGATGCAAGTTGTTGAAACTGTTAGCAAGTTTCAAAATGTGCTAAGAGGGCTGTTTTCCAGAGAGAGTACTAGGACTGGGGTTTTGAGCCTAGAATACATGCTACCAAACAAATAGTAGTCTAATAGTTTGAATGCACAACAAGAAGACACCATTATTATTTTCTTCTTGTTAAATGAATGTCATGGCATCACAATATTTTTGGTCAGTTACTGTATTAGCAAGGAGAAATGTGGATAGGCTTTTCTCTCCTAGACCATAAGCCCTGTCAAAGCAGTGATCGGTTCTAATTTTGTTTTCTATAGCATTTTGTACTCTAATACGTTTGTTGAGTAGAAAGGACCACACAGAGTTCATTAGGATATCTCTCTACTTAAAATTACTCTAAAGAAAGTCATAAGTGGCCCTCTTTTAGGTATCACTGTGGAAGAAAGAAAAACATTGCCAGTTAAGTTAAACTATGTCAATTTCAGAAGCAATTCTGGTTTTAGAAAAGATAAAATGTATAAAACTGTCCACATTATAATTAGATTAGTGGCAAAGGAATTAAGCAGGGACTTGATAATCTTATTAATCAAGGTGTACTGTTTTGAGGTATTCCCCTAGGACTTCCTTTGGAGTAAGAGTATAGGCAGTTCTTAAAATACAGTTTATTAAAGTGGTGCTTATGGAAACAATTTCATAATTTGAAAATTTACCCTCTAACAAGCACTTGTTGTCAGGCCATAATAACTTTATCCTAAAATATGTTGAAAAATCTGCATGGAATCAACAGTTCTTAGACAATAGAATTTTAGATATAGAAAATTGCTCTTAATGAGTTTCTAAACTTACCTTCTTATTTTGCAGTTGGAGTTTCTGGAAGGTTAACTGATTAGGTTTTCATATAGCTAATTAATGTGAGTCTAGATTAAAATCTAGCATATATCTCCTATTTGTACTCTTTCCGTAGGACACATTTTAGAATACTGTAAAATGACTAAGCATTCCATTTAATAGATTCCAAGTTGTTAGGGAATGACGACTGTAATGATTACTACTGAAATTACTTCTTAGTTACTCTCTCCCCCTTTTCCCCTCACGTAGGTGTCTGGAATTTGCCCCCTTGTTTCTTTTCCAACTGCTCCCATTTATCCTTTTAATAGGTTCATTTTTTTCTAGGCCTACCTCATCACCTTGTTGAATTTGTGTTTCCTGCCTCTCTCCCTTTATTTCCTTTTTCTTTTTTTGTTAATTTCCTCTGAAATAAATACAAAGCTTGTTTTCATTTTTAGAGAATTTCACTGCTAAATTAAAGTAGGTAATAAAAATTACCAGCATCTGCAAAATTGGTTACAGAACATTAAAAAAATGTAAGTGATTCTTGTCTTCTAAGTACTAACTTGAGGTTAAAATAGACATTTGTTGTGTACATGGTGAAATCCTTACTACTTTCTGGAACCTGACTTTTGACAGTATCACCAATGATGGTGATACTGATTTTTACTCTGAGAGTTAGAATTGCCTAGTTAGAGAAATCTAAATTATTTTCAAGAAGCTATCAGTTTCGACTCTTAACTAGCAGTATTTGAAAATTAACCAGTGTTTAGGTCAAGTTTTGAGAAAACAGTTTTCACACACCTAGCTTTATACTTTTTAGTGATGCCTTTTTATATCTTCTTTCTTAGCCTTTCACCTCTCAAGGTCACTATTCAAATTGTAATTTGTAGTCTTCTTCTCTGGCAGAGCCTTTTGTTTGTCATTATCGTTGCCCGCTGTTTAATCTTGTCCTGAATAAATGGAACAGACATTAATTACTGTTGGGTTCTCTGAACTTGTTGCAAGTTCTGTTTGTTTGAAAGGATGATGTGAGGAGTTGAAGGATAAAAATATTTCAGAACTGCATTTTAGTAGTTTTCTGAGGTGTGTAGAGTTTTAGCTCCATCATGTGGTAAAATTTTAAACTGCATGTTGTTGATTTTGTGCTAGGGGCTTAAGGCAGGGGCTTTTGAATTGTTTTGATTGTAACACAGAGGAAGAAGTAAATTTTACACATATACTTCTGGTGCCCCTATTTTTTATGTGCTCTTTTTGTAAATTCACTAAAAATGCTGGTTTTGACCAATTAATTTGATTTTTGTGACTCACCATTACTTTTGTTTGTTTGTCTGTTTGTTTGTTTGTGTCTTTTTTTACCATTACTTTTTATTTGAAAAGTAAAATTTTTATTATTGAAGGACTATTGAATTGAAATGTTTGTAGATACTGAAAAGTTTAGATAGTTAAGAGTATCCCCTTTATTTAGAACCTTTTCCTTTTCATCATTTTGCCCACGATAAAATAATCCCTATAAATACGCTGATGTATCACTTGTTTTTCTTTTCGTTGTAGTCATTGTTTAAAGAAAGAAAATCCAAAGAGTGAGAAATTAACAGGGTAGATGAATGGTAGAAAATGGAAACAGTAGGAGAATTTTATTCTTTATAAACAAAACAAACAAAAAAACCCTGCTGTGTACTTCTACAGCAAATGCATTTTCGTTTTCAAAATCAATAAAGTTAGTTTTATGGTTGGGTAGCTACATTGTAGTAATAGTGCTTTATTGATGATTCTTTTATGGCAACTTAAAAAAAAGATTAATATTCTATCAAAACTGCCCTTGGACAGTGTAGTGTCAGCTTGCGTTGAAAAATGTGTGCTCTTTATACTTAAGGCTAAGCCAATCAGAAGATTCAATCATACTGGTAGTTGAGTTCATTGGAACTTTTTGTTGATTCATGTGGGCTTTCTGTTAATTAACTGTTTTAGGTAGTTGAGTAATCAGAGAGAAAAAATTGGTCTAATTTCTTAAACTATTTTTCATAACAACCTAGAAAAGGATTTACAGTGCTCGAAAAGGAAACAGATGGATGGAGACAGTCTGACTTTTTTTTTCTCATTCTAATAGCTAATGTTTCTGGAGTCACTTCTATATATCAGTTACAGTCTAAAGCTCTTTCTAAGAAGCCTTACAAAAATCTTATGGTAGATACACTTTTTTTTTTTTCATTTTAAAGATTGAGGGAACTGAGGTTGAAAGATATTAAGTAACTGAAATTGAGATAGAACCTATTCATGGCTGGCTTTTAAAACTGATTAGCTGAATACTTTTCTTGATTAAGGGCAGGCTAATTTTCAAAAGTGAAATGCCAGAATAAACTTACACGATTTTTTTTGTGTGTGTGGTGACGTGTATGACACAAACTTTTCATTTTAAATATGTGTACAATTTATTAGTCAGTTACATTCGTAGCATTGTGCTACCATCACCACCATCCATTACCAAAACTTTTCCATTGCCCAAACAGAAACTTTGTACCCATTTATTAGTCAGAAGGAGAGACACCTAACAAGATTTCTCTAATATAGGTATTGGGGTCATCAGCAAAAGCACTTCTCTCACAGGCTCTGAGGAGAGAACACATTTTACTGACATAGAGAAGAGACAGCAAGGTCGTAGTGGGCATAGGTTCCCCATAGCCGGTGGATCTCAATTCATGGCCAATGCATGAAGGGATTCTATGCACAGCACCTCCCTCTTGTGTCCATGTGCTGCTGCAGCGGAGGAACCCTGTTTCCTCCCTGACAGAGACAGATACACCATCAGGGCCGTAAGCTGGATGTTGTGAAACACGCCTACCAGAGTCAGACTGTCTCTGCTGAATGTTTACATGTGACTTGGGATAATAGGGGAAAGAATGTACAGGCAGTTTCCTTATCTACTAAGGGGATTGTGTTTTATGTTGCCACGTCTGGTCCTGAGCACAGGGATGTATTTGTAAGTCCCGGGGAAAGATGACAGGCCTCACCAGGACTGCTCCCCCACCCGCATCACAACATTAAACATTAGCTCCCCATTTACTTCATATTTTAGCATCTGTTGGAACGCATTCCTTTTCACAGATAGGTTATATTCTGCCTTATGTATTATTTATTGTGAGCAGTGCTGCTATGAACATTGGTGTAAAACCAGGATGTTTTTATCCTGTTCGGATGAACAAATGAAGTTGCCTTTTTTTTTCTTTTTATTCAAGGATGGCATTTCTAGTACTTTTCAGTGTCAGTATAATAGGATATTACCTCTTTTTAATGGCTACTTAATCTTTCATTGAGTGGATCTATGTGGATTATTTAGTTACCTATTTATGGACTAAGCTGCAGAAGTATCTGGGCATCTTTTGAATATATATTTATAGGATAAAATTCCCAAGAATTCTGTTAGATCAAAGTTTTTGTACATTTTGGTATATAAGGTTTAGTTACTTGCCAAAATGTTCCAATTCACAATCCCATAAAATGTTCAGTTTTTGCAATACTGGATGTTTTTGTATGTATTTTTTAAAATCTTTGTAAAATTAGATGAAAAATGGAACTTCATTGTTTTTATTTGCATTAATTAAGACTTACTTGTTATAAACTGCTCTTTTTTTTTAGGAACTGTTTACCTCTGTAATTATTGCTTAGTGATTTGTAGTAGTTCTTTTCGTATTTAGAGAGTTGTTTGCCATGGTATTGCAAATATTTTCCTCCAACTTATTGTGCAGTTCTTTAAGAGAAAACTGTAGATTTTACTGAAATAGTCAAATGTACGAAGAAATGTAGGGAATGATAAACACACCACCCAACATAGTCACATCTTAACATTTTGCCATTATGCTTTGTATCTCTTGGAAATAAAATATTTGACACTGAAGTGTACTGAGGCCCATAGTTTACTATTTCACATGTCCTGCGTGTCCCTTTTCCTGTCTTCATTTTTCTCCCAGAGATATTCTCCATGCATATTCTTATGTTATTACTATATATGTGAATATCAAATAGTATTGTTTATATGTTTTAAAATTTATATAAATGATTATAATAACATAAATGTACCTGCATGTTATATCTGAGGGTTTTTTCCCAGATAGTTATCTGTAGATTTAGTGTAATTATCTTAAACTCTGAACAGTATTTCATTTTGTGCCTATATATCACATTTTATTAGTCCATTTAAGTTTAGGTTGCTTATAACTTTTGGCTAGAAATGAGAGTACTGCATTAAATATTTTTGTAATGTCTCCTTGTACACATATTCAAGAAGTTTTCTAGGCCAGTGCTTCTCAAACTTAAATGGATATGAAATAACCTAGGATTTTTGTTAAAATGCAAATTGAGTAGATTTCAGGTAGGGTCCCAGATTATGCATTTTTAATTAATTTCGGTATGATGCAGGGTGGTCTGTGGACCGCTTTTCTCTTTTCTTTTTTTTTTTTGTGTGTGTGTTAAATAGCAAGGCTCTAAGCTAGAAGTAAAATTGCTGGGAGTCTATGAGACATTGACACATTCGTCTCCCATGTGGTTATATACTAACATTTATACTCTTGTATGGTGTGTATAACTTAGTCTCTTTTTACTTTTGGCAAAACCTTGTCAGAATGTCAGAATTAATCTTTTTTTTCCCCAGTCTTAGGTTGAGAAACGTGTTTTCACTGAGTCTTGAGTATTATTGGATTTACATTTCTATGAATTGCTTGTTCATGTCCTTTGTTTAGTTTTTATTTTGGGTTGCTTGTCTTTTAATGGTTTTCAAGATATCACAAATTCATGCATATACACACACATGTACATTTTGGTACATGCATATATTTAAGTCTTCTTTAATGTCTTTAAATAAAGATAATTTTTTTCAAAGTCTGCATGTATTTTATTAGATGTATTCAAGTATCTGAATAGTACTTGTTTCTGTTTTAAATGCTGTTTTTAAAAATAGTCTTATTAATTTTTTGTTGCAGGTGTATTGTATCTCAAGTTAGTTTTGTATCTAGCAACTTGAATTCTTATTAGCTCTGTTTGTAATGTCTGAAATTTTTTTTTGTATGGACAGTCATATTCAAATAATATCAGTCTCATTCTTTGTATTTCTTATTCATATTCACTTTGCTGTCCACATGTCAGAGTTTGTGAAAGCTCTGGAATTTTGTCCCTCTTGCAAGCTAACAAACTAGTCTATTATGGTTTCATGGATGCTGGTGAGGACATGAGATTCCTCAGTCAAACAAAGACAAAGAACTTAACCACTTTTTGGCACGTACAGAGGCATGATGTCACTGTTCTTAATGTCCCCCAAGGCCTTTGGGGGTGTGATATGGAGGGGCCCAGGTAGATGATATTGGTGTGTGGAAGGAGTTACAACACAAACACAACCCAGGGAAACAGCTTGGGCAGAGAATGGTTAGAGCCCTCAGTTCATGTCATACCCAGCAAAAATGTCCAGAGACTATTGGGATCCATTGCAGCCTGCCTCTCCCAGCAGCTAGAATTCATAGTGTTTTGGTAAATAGAATTGGTAGTTGTAAACATACTTGGCTTTAAAGTGAATGCCCTTGATGTTTTGCCGTTAGTTTTTAGAGTATTTTGGTAGATACTCGTATGAGATTAAAGTCCCTCCTCATCCTAATTTGCTTTTTTTTTTTAACCATGAGGGGATATGGGATTTTATCAAATTCTTTTTCCATAGAATATGTGGACATGATTGTGTTTTATTTTTCTTTAATTCAGAAAATACTTGAGGGACAACTGTTCAAGGTGTTAGATACAAAACAGATGCAGATGTATTCTTTAAAGCGTATATACTTCAGTGGACTTTAATCCATTAACATGAATAAATTATTAAATTTTAAATTTATCCTTCCATTCCTTGGATAAATGTTGGCTTTGTCAAATTGTGTTTGGTTTGCTAATGCTTTTTTAGAATTTTTACATCCAATATCAGTGAGTGGTTTTTGAATTTTCTTTTTCATACTGTCCTTATCTGGTTTTGTGTACCAAGTTTGCCGGCTTAATAAAGTTATTTGGGAAATAATCTGTTCTTCCTATGTCATGTACCAAATTATAATTGACTGAGATTATCTGTTTTTGAAATGTTTGATAGAATTCTTCTGTAAGATAGTCTTGATCAGTTTATTTGGAGAAAATGCAGGTTTTTGGTGTCTAATACAGTAATCACTTGCCATATGTGCATGTTTAAGTTGAGTTACTTTAAGAAAGAACTTGCTTCTTCAGTCATACAAGCTCTTATTTCAAATGCTTAATAGCGACTGGTATCTCAAAAGCTGTATTGGATAGAGCAAGTTTCCACCGTGGCAGAAATTTCTGTTGGAGTGTCCTAATGTCAATTTTCTTCAATATTTTGTGAGTTGAATTAGGTGTCCTGTTTCTTCACTCATTTTTTTTCCTTAAGAAAAACTTAATAGCTTTTTGTGAGTTTAGAAACAGACACAAACATATATGCAAAATATTCTTTTGTTGATTAAAAAAAAATGTCTCTGCTATACTTCAGTTGTTTCTTTTATTATTCCTAATGTATACTTCTGTGAACTCTTGGTTTAACATGTCTTTCCAGTTTTGATCATTTTGTTAATTTTTTCAAAGGACCAGGTTTTGTATTTCTTATCCTCCTCAGTTATATCTTACTTTCTTTTAGATTAATTTCTATTCTAATTTTTTTCCTTTTGCTTTTTATAGTGTACTATTTTTAACCTGGTATTTTAAGCTTTTTAATTATTGGGCTTTTATAATGTAGAAAATTTATATAGTGATATAAAATTCACTATCCAAGTTTTAGATTTTTATGTAAATATACCAGTTATCTATCATACAGAATTTAGATGAGTTATGAGACATTGCTCATTTCAGGGTTGTATAAGGCAGTTTACTACCTGTTGTATTGTAATTCTTAATAATTTCACTTCTCAGTTGAAATTTTGGTTTTGTCAGGAATTTATTTTGGTATAAATTAATTTTACTTTTGAATGGGAGTCAGTTAATAATAATGGTGATAACATACACTAAATTATATAGTGAGGTGTTCATTGCAGTGTACCAGGCACTGTGCTAAGTTTGCCACATGGCTACCTTATTAAATCCTTCAGCAGCTCTGAAGAGAAACCTATAGGTACTTACATAAAAATAGGAAAAACTGAGTATTACAAAGATTTAATCACTTGTGAAAAGCTGTTCTGTTAGCCACTTGTGGTGTCAGGACTTTGAACTTTGATAATCTGATTCCAAATCCTTCTCTCTTTAACCATGACAACTTTACAATCTCAACACTTAGTGATCATTTCCTCCCCTCCACCCTATTTGAATGCCAGAAATCCAGATAGCACTGAAAAGGGAGTATTTCATAATTCATTTCGCATTAGGAGTTGACATGAACTATTGTGAGATTGTGTGCAGTGTCCTTTTTTTTTTACTTTTTAAATACCCCGCCTGGTGTTGAATGTTAATGTTTCATTGTAAAAAGGTACATGTTTAATTATGAGGTGTTTTACCATAGTACCTTTCTAAAATCTGTAAAATTTTGAAATTCAAGCATATATGGTCTGAAGGGTTTCCGGTAAAGAATTCTGGACCTATACTCAATTTCTAGCTATATTTACGTCTGATTTTTTGAGCTCTTATACTTTTTTATTTTTTTACTTCTTTGTCTGAGCTAACAGTGATATGATTGTTATGATTTTTTTTGGTATTGAGTATGACTTGAGCCCACTTTACTCTATTTTTCACATTTAAAAAAAATAACCCTCCCCATATTTGTATTTCTAGATGAACTTCAGTTTACGTTATCAAATTGAGAGGGTGGTAACTTTTTTTTGTATTTTGATGGGGCCACATTGACTTTGTAGTTAAATTTAGGGGCAAATTGATATCTTTATGTAATGACATCAAGCTTTCTGTATAGTAGTAGGATTCAAATTTTCAAAACTTGTCAAGAGTTGTAAAGTTTTTTTATGTTTTGCTTCTGCTCGTTAGTTGATACATCAGTTTTATCTTTGTTGCCGTTATGAAAAGCAGCCTTTTTTCCATAATATTCTTGAACTGGTTACTTTTAGTATATGGCAGAGTTTTTGAGGAAACCTTTTTTAAAATATAAACAGTTCTAATAAGGTATTATTTAATTTACCTATTGTAAGTGTAGAGTTTGATTTTTAGTAAAATTTGTACCATAGTTGAACAACTGTAATCCGGTTTAAGAACAACATGTCACTACAATATGAAAGAAATTGAGAAGAAAAAGGTAATGTTTTATATATATATGTATAGTGTTATGTATATATGAATATATATCACACATACATAGTCTTGTATATTTATACACATAATTCACTATTTCTGATGTACTTCATTTCTTCCTGTGTATTTGTGTTTACCTTCTGGCATTACTTCCTTTCAGCCTAAAGGTCTTCCTTTGGTATTTCTTATGGGGCAGGTCTAACTTGTGGCTATTGTTCATCTAGAACTGCTTTTACTTTGCTTTCACTTTTTTTTTTTCTGCATGGGCAGAGAATTGAACCCTGGTCTCTGGCACGGCAGGTGAGGACTCTGCCGCTGAGCCGACATTGCCCACGCTGTTTTCAGTTTTGAGGAGTTTTTCTTCTTCTTCTGAATATAGAATTCTTGTTAAAGATTTTTTCTTTCAGCATTTTGAATTTGTAGTTCCATTTCCTTTTGGCCTGTGTGTTTCTGATGAAGAAATTAGCCATTAATCATATTCTCCAACACATGCTGAGTCATTTTTCTCTTGCTCCTTTCAGGATTTTTCATTTTGTCTTTGGCTTTTAACAGTTTGACTATTGTGTTACTAATTGTGGATCTCTCTGTGCTTATCTTGCTTGAGATTCATTTAACTTACCTGTAGATGAATGTTTTTCATCAAATTTAGGATGTTTGGGGCCATTATTTCTTTATCCTTTCTTCCCCCTACTTTCCTTCTCCTTTGACAACTCCCATTGCATATATGATGGTACTCTTGCATTGTCCCCCAGGGTTGCTTTTGAATTGATTGATCATGAAATTATAGGCAGAAGCTTGAGATATATATATATGGATGAGTGTTCAGAAGAATGGAGAGCTATTGACCATCTGTGTTCCTGAAAATCATGGATACCTAGTGTGCATTTACATGAACCTTAGCTGTATAATATCTGAAATTTATTGGTTACTTTTGTCATTGAGGTCTAAGGGTGAGAAATAGTAATGCTTTAATTATGCAGGTTAATGCCTAGGGCGTAGAATTCTTATTATTTTCCCTCTTAAAGAACTAACAACCTCATTATCCCAATCCTTTTCAATTTTGTCCAAAGATGTGTGGTAATGGAAAAATGAGCCTGCTTTAGTAATTTAATTATCCATGTATCTGTCTATCCATCATTGATCTATCTATCTGTCTGTCTGTCTGTCTATCTATCTATTTTTTGTGTGGTCAGGCTCCAGGAGTCAAACTCAGGTCTCCAGCATTGCAGGTGAGTGTTCTGCCACTGAGCCACTGTTGCACCGCCCTAATTAACTTTTTTTTAATTAATAAAACAAGCAATGCATTTAGAACCACCAAAAATGGATATCTTAGTAAGCTTAGCCAGAGGCATATTTAAATAAAGTATCCATATAATCATTGTAAATCTTGTGATTGCACTGCAAGTTTCATAAACCAATTTAAAATTAAGGAAAAAAAAATTGGCAAATTCACATAGCAAAGTTTTTAAATTCTAAATATTAAACACTAACTTAGATACCATTTGATCAGCTGTCAAAACTGTGAATGTTCTCAAAATATTAAGTATACTTCCGGAGAAGATGGCAGCTTAGTAAGACGTGCGGGTCTTAGTTCCTCCTCCAGAAAAGCAACTAAAGAAACAGAAACAATACGAAACAGCTCCCGGAGTCACGACAGAGACCAAAAAAGACAGCGTACCCCATTCTGGAACGGCTGAACGGGTAGGGAGAATCCACTGCTGTGAGATACCCGAGGGGTGCACGTTTTCCCGGCTGGGGTGGCTGGCGTCTGGGGTCCCCTCCACGCACGTGGCTCCCCGGTCTGACTGGGAACATTGGATAGCGGGGCCCTCCCATCACGCTTGGCATCTCGGGCCAGCTGGGCAATTTGGACCAGCACTCCCCCAAGCCACGGCCAGCGACCCCCGCCTCCACGCGCGGTTTCCCTGGCCGACTGCCCCGCAGACAAACGACCGCCACGAGCGCCACCTACTGGGCAGGAAAAGAAAAACAGAGCCCAGAGATTCCACAGAAAAACCTTTCAACCAGCTGGGTCCCACACCCAGGGAGATCTGATCAAATGCCCAGACACCAGCAGAAAATAATGGATGACGCTCGGAAAATTGAAGATATGGCCCAATCAAAGGAACAAACCAATAGTTCAAATGAGATACAGGAGCTGAGACAACTAATGCTGAATATACGAACAGAAATGGAAAAACTCTTCAAAAACCAAATCAATAAATTGAGGGAGGACATGAAGAAGATATGGGCTGAACAAAAAGAAGAAATAGAAAATCTGAAAAAACAAATCACAGAACTTATGGGAGTGAAGGACAAAGAAGAAAAAATGGAAAAAACAATGGATACCTACAATGGTAGATCTAAAGAGACAGAAGCTACAATTAGTGAACTGGAGGATGGAACAACTGAATTCCAAAAAGAAACAGAAACTATAGGGAAAAGAATGGAAAAACTTGAGCAGGGAATCAGGGAACTGAATGACAATATGAAGCGCACAAATATACGTGTTGTGGGTGTCCCAGAAGGAGAAGAGAAGGGAAAAGGAGGAGAAAAACTAATGGAAGAAATTATCACTGAAAATTTCCCAACTCTTATGAAAGACCTAAATATACAGATCCAAGAAGTGCAGCGCACCCCAAAGAGAATAGACCCAAATAGGCGTTCTCCAAGACATTTACTAGTTAGAATGTCAGAGGTCAAAGAGAAAGAGAGGATCTTGAAAACAGCAAGAGAAAAACAATCTGTCACATACAAGGGAAACCCAATAAGACTATGTGTAGATTTCTCAGCAGAAACCATGGAAGCTAGAAGACAGTGGGATGATATATTTAAATTACTAAAAGAGAAAAACTGCCAACCAAGACTCCTATATCCAGCAAAATTGTCCTTCAAAAATGAAGGAGAAATTAAAACATTTATAGACAAAAAGTCACTGAGAGAATTTGTGACCAAGAGACCAGCTCTGCAAGAAATACTAAAGGGAGCACTAGAGTCAGATCAGAAGAGAGAGGTATGGAGTAAAGTGTAGAAAGAAGGAAAATCAGATATGATATATATAATACAAAAGCCAAAATGGTAGAGGAAAATATTATCCAAACAGTAATAACACTTAAAGTTAATGGACTGAATTTCCCAATCAAAAGACATAGAATGGCAGAATGGATTACGACCCAGCAATACCACTGCTAGGTATCTACTCAAAGGACTTAAGGGCAAAGACACAGACGGACATTTGCACACCAGTGTTTATAGCAGCATTATCTACAACTTCAAAGAGATGGAAACAGCCAAAATGCCCATCAACAGACGAGTGGCTAAACAAACTGTGGCGTATACCTACGATGGAATATTATGCAGCTTTAAGACAGACTAAACTTATGAAGCATGTAATAACATGGATGGACCTAGAGAACATTATGCTGAGTGAGTCTAGCCAAAAACTAAAGGACAAATACTGTATGGTCCCACTGATGTGAACCGACATTCGAGAATCAGCTTGGACTATATCATTGGTAACAGAGACCAGCAGGAGTTAGAAACAGGGTAAGATAATGGGTAATTGGAGCTGAAGGGATACAGACCGTGCAACAGGACTAGATACAAAAACTCAAAAATGGACAGCACAATAATACCTAAGTGTAATGTAACTAGGTTGGAACACTGAATGAAGCTGCACCTGAAATATGGTTTTTTGTTTGTTTGTTTGTGTGTTTGTATCTTTTGTTTTTGTTTTTTTCTTTTTCCTTTTTATATATATATATATTAGTAGTATTATTATTTTTATTCTCTTCTCTATATTAACATTCTATATCTTTTTCTGCTGTTTTGCTAGTTCTTTTCCTAAATCGATGCAAATGTACTAAGAAATGATGATCATACATCTATGTGATGATACTAAGAATTACTGAGTGCATGTGTAGAATGGAATGATTTCTAAATGTTGTGTTAATTTCTTTTCTTTTTTTTGATTAATAAAAAAATTAAAATAAATAAATAAAGTCTCAATGAGATGAAGAGGTAAAGAGTATGGTATGTATGAATTTTTTCTTCTTTCTTTTTAGCTCATTTTCTGGAGTGATGTAAATGTTCTAAAAAATGATCATGGTGATGAATATACTCCTATGTGATGGTATCATGAGCCATTGATTGTATACCATGTATGGAATATTTGCATGTTAAAAATGTTCATAGGTTGTTTTGACTTGTCAATTAAAAAAATAAATAAAAATTTAAAAAAAAAAATTAAGTATAAAGTTGTTACAGATATCTGCATTGCTAAAGTAATGACCTATGTTACCAAGTATTTTCCTGATTTCAGGAAAATTTGAATATGCAGATATTTTTACAATTAATATATGGAAATTCTAACCACCCAAAATGGATATCTTAGTTTATCTATAGGCATATTTAAAAAATAATTTCTAAATAATCATCGTAAAGCCTATTTGTACAATATGTTTCATAAACCAATTTAAAATTAAAGCAAGGAAGGAAAAAATCTATGCAGATACCAGAGTTTCTTAAATTCTAAATATTAAACACTGTCATAAATACCATTTGATAAACTGTCAAAACCATGTGCGTTCTTAAAATATCAAGTGAAAAGTTATTACAGATATTAACCTTGCTATAGTAGTGAACTGTGTTACTAAATATTTTTAAATTTTTTATTTCAGGAATTTACTTTATCTAATATTATTGTAATTGCCCACAGTTTTTTTAAAACCATTTTTTGTTGTTGTAAAATATAACTTATTATACAAAGAGAAGAAAGGAGAAAAGTAATAATTTTCAAGGCGCACTTCAAAGCAGCTACAGAACAGTTCCCAGAGTTTGTCATGGGTTACCATGCCCTCATCTCAGATTTTTCTTTCTAGCTGCTCCGAAACACTGGCGGTTTTATCAAGAGTTGTGGTAATGGAATCATACAGTATCTGTCCTTTTTCTGACTTATTTCACTCAGCATTATGTCCTCAAAGTTCATCCATGTTGTCATATGTTTCAGGACATCATTTTATCTAAATACTGCTTATATTAAGTGTAGGCCACCTTTTGTTTATCCACTCGTCTGTTGATGGGCATCTGGATTTTTTCCATCTCTTAGCAATTGTAAATAATGCTGCTGTGAACATCATTGTGTAGATGTCAGTTCATGTCACTGCCCTCAACTCTTGTGGGTATATACCGAGTATTGGTATTGCCGGGTCATAGGGCAACTCAATATTTAGTTTTCTGAGGAATCACCAAACTGATTTCCAAGACAGCTGAACCATTTTACATTCCCACCAACAGCAAATAAGTGTTCCAATTTCTCCCCATCCTCTTCAGTATTAATAGTTTCCTATTTGTTTTATAGCTCCCATTCTTACAGATGTGAGACGATATTTCATTGTCGTCTTAATTTGCATTTCCCTTATAGCCAGTAAAGATGAGCAGCTCTTCATGTGCTTTTTAGCCATCTGTATTTCCTCTTCCCAAAAATGCCTGTTCATTTCTTCCACCCATTTTATAATTGGGTTGTTTGTTCTTTTGTTGTTGAGCTGTATAATTTCTTTATTTACATGAGATATCAGGCCTTTATCCGATACGTAGTTTCCGAATGCTTCTCCCATTGAGTTGGCTGCCTCTTCACCTTTTTTTTTTTTTGTATGCTGTAGTGCAGGGGTCACATTTCATTCTTTTTCCATTTGAGTATTCCCTTATTGTAGCACCATTTGCTGAATATTTGTTTGGTTTGTTTGCTTGCTTGTTTGGAAAGTGCATGGGCTCAGAATCGAACCCGGGTCTCTTGCATGGCAGGTGAGAATTCTACCACTGAACTACCCTTAAACCACCACCCCACACACACACCTTTTTAACAAAGTCCTTTAAGGCACAGGAGCTCTTGATCTTAAGGAGTCTGTTCTTTCACAGCTTGTACTTTAGGTGCAAAGTTTGAGAAGTTCCCTCCTATTATTAAATCTTGAAATGCTTCCCTACATTTCCTTCTAGAAGTTTTATGGTACTGGCTCTTATGTTTAGGTTTTTGATCCATTTTGAATTAATTTTTGGATAGGGTGTAAGGTAGGGGTCCTCTTTCATTCTTTTGGCTATTGAAATCCAGTTCTCCCATGCCCAATTATTGGAAAACTATTCTGTCCCAGTTCATTGGAATTGGGGGCCTTATTGAAGATCAAATGCCCATAAATTTGGTGGTCAATCTCTGTACTCTTGATTCGATTCCACTGGTCAGTCCTGTCTTTGTGCCAGTCCCATGCTGTTTTGACCACTGTGGCTTTATAGTAAGCTTTAAAGTCAGGAAACGATAGACCTCTGTTCTAGTTTGCTAGCTGCCAGAGTGCAACATACCAGAAATGAAATGGCCCCTAAAAGGGGAAATCTAATGAGTTGTTAGTTTACAGCTCTAAGGCTGAGAAAATGTCCCAACCAAAATAAGTCTATAGAAATGTCCAATTTAAGGCATCCAGGGAAAGACATCTTGGTTCAAGAAGGCTGACAAGGTTCAACGCTACTCTCTCAGCTGGAAGGGCACATGGCGAACATGGCAGCATCTGCTGGTTTTCACATGGCTCTACCAAAACGGACTCTCTCCAGAATGTTTCCTCTTTTAAAGGATTCCAGTAAGCAACTCCACCTTCAGTGGGTGGAGACACACCTCCGTGGAAATCATCTAATCAAAAGTTACCACCCACAGTTGGGTGGGTCACCTCTCCATGGAAACAATCAAAATGCTGCCACCTAGCAATATTGAATGAGGATCAAAGGACATGGCTTTTCTGGGGTCCACCACAGATACAGACCGACACAACCTCCTAGTTTGCTCTTCCTTTTTAGCATATTTTTAGCTATTTGAGGTCTCTTTCTCGTCCATATTTGATAACCAGTTTTTCCAAATCTGCCTATCCATGAGCATGGAATATCTTTCCATCTGTTTAGGTCATTTTTATTTCTTTAAGCAATTTTTTGTAATTTTGTGTATATGTCCTTGACATCCCTGATTAGGCTTATTCCTAGATACCTAATTCTTCTGGTTGCTATGCTGAATGGAAGTTTTTCCTTAGGTGTCACCTCAGATAGGTTATTGCTTGTGTATAGAAACATTACTGATTTTTGTACATTAATTTTGTATCCTGCCACTTTGCTAAATCTGTTTATTAGCTCAGGTAGTTTTGCTGTAGATTTCTCAGGGTTTTCTAAGTCTAGGATCATGTCAATGCAAATATGACATGCAAATATTTAAGTTTTACTTCTTTTTGTATTTGGATGCCTTTTATTTCTTTCTCCTGTCTGCTCTAGCTAGTACTTCTAATGCAGTGTTAAATAATAGTGATTACAGTGGGCATCCTTGTCTCATCCCTGATCTCAAGGGGAAAGTTTTCAGTTTCTCACCATTAAGTATGATTCTAGCTGTGAGTTTTTCGTATGTGTCCCTTATGATATTGAGAAAGTTTCTTTCAATTCCTAACTTCTGAAGTGTTTTTATCAGGAAAGAAAGCTGGGTTTTCTCAAATGCTTTTTCAGCATCAATCGATATGATCATGTGATTTTTCCCTTTCGATTTGTTAATGTGCTGTATAATGTATTTGTTATGTTGAACCACCCTTGCATTCCTCTTATGTATCCCACTTCATCATGATGTATAATTCTTTTAATGTGACATCGGGCATGATTTGCTAGTATTTTGTTAAGAATTTTCACGTCTGTGTTCATTAGGGAGATTGGTCTGTAATTTTCTTTTCTTGTATCATCTTTATCCTATTTTGGTATTAGAGTGATGTTAGCTTCAGAAAATGAGTTAAGTAGCATTCCTTTATTTTCAACATTTTGGAGGAGTTTGAGTAGGATTGGTGTCAGTTCTTTTTGAAATGTTTGGTAAAATTCTCCTGTGTAGCCATCTGGTCCTGGGCTTTTTTTGGTGGGAAGAGTTTTGATGACTGATTGGATCTCTTTGTTTGTAATTGGCATGTTGAGATTTTCTGTTTCTTCTTGAGTCAGTATAGGTAATTCGTTGTGTTTCTAGGAATCTGTCCATTTCATCTGAGTTGTCTAGTTTGTTGGCATATAGTTCAAAATATTCTCTGACAATTTTTAAAATTTCTCCATGGTGTGTAGTAACAATGCCCCTCTCATTCCTCATTTTGTTTATTTGTGTCCTCTTTCTTAGTCTGGCTAGAGAAACATCATATTTATTTTTCTCAAAAAAAAAAAAACAAAAAAAAACATGCAACTTTTCACTTTGTTGATTCTTTCTATTCTTTTATTGTTCTCCAGTTGGTTTATTTCTGCTTTAGTCTATTAAAATTTTCTCTTCTTTTATTTGCTTTGGGATTAGTTAGCTACTCTTTCTCTAAATTCATCAAGTTTTGCATGTTCTTTTTTTTTTAATATCGGCATTTAGGACAAGTTTCCCCCTTAGTACTACCTTTGCTGCATCCCATAAGTTTTGATATGTTGTATTCTTCATATTATTATTCATCTCCTGTTCTAGTTTGCTAGCTGCCAAAATGCAATATACCAGAAATGGAACGGCTTTTAAAAAGGGGAATTTAATAAGTTGCTAGTTTACAGTTCTAAGGCTGAGAAAATGTCCCAATTAAAACAAGTCTATAGAAATGTCACATCAAAGGCATCTATCCAGGGAAAGATACCTTAGTTCAAGAACGCTGATGATGTTCAGGGTTTTTCTCTCTTAAGTGAGAAGGCACATGGTAAACACAGGGCTTCTCTCTCAGGTGGAAGAGCACATGGCGAACACGTCATCTGCTAGCTTTCTCTCCTGGCTTCCAGTTTCATGAAGCTCCCTGGGAGGCGTTTTCCTTCTTCATCTCCAAAGGTGACTGGTTGGTGGACTCTCTGCTTCGTGCTACTGCAGCATTCTCTGCTCTCTCTGAATCTCTTATTGTCCAAAATGTTTTCCTCTTTTATAGGACTTAAGAAACTAGTCAAGACCCACCCGAATGGGTGGAGACATGTCGTCACCTAATCAAGTTTAACAACCACTCTTGATTATATCACATATCCAGGGAGATGATCTGATTACAGTTTCAAACATACAGTACTGAATAGGGATTATTCTGTCTTTATGAAACGGGATTTAGATGAAAACATGGCTTTTCTAGGGGACATAAATCCTTTCAAACCAGCAAATCTCCAGATATTTACCAATTTCTTTAGTAATTTCTTCATTGACCCACTAATAATTTAAGAGGGTGTTGTTTAATCTCCATATACTTGTGAAAGATCTGGTTCTTTGGTGATTAATTAATTTCTGACTTTATTGTGATCAGAGAAAGTGCTTTGAATAATTTCAGTCTTACTAAGTTTATAGAGAATCAGTTTATGTCCCAGTATATGACCTATCCTGGAGAATGTTCCATGTGTGCTAAAGAAGAATGTGTATCTTAGTGTTTTGGGAAGTAATGATCAATATATGTCTATTAGTTCGAATTCATTTATCTTATTGTTTAGGTTTTCTGTTTCCTTATTGATCCTCTGTGTGGTTGTTCTATCTGTAGTGGAGAGTGGTGTATTGAAGTCTCCCACTATTACTGTTGATATGTCTATAGCTCCCTTCAATTTTTCTAATATGTGACTCATGTGCTTTTGTACTCATTGATTGGGAACTTAGACATTTATGCTTATTTCTTCCTGGTGAATTGTCCCTTTTACTAATATATACTGTCCTTTGTCTCTTATGATGTCTTTACATTTAAAGTCTATTTTGTCTGCTATTAGTATAACTACTACTCCTTTCTTTTGGTTACAGCTTGCATAGAAGATCTTTTTCCGTCTTTTCACTTCCATTCTAACTGTGTCCTTGAGTTTAAGATGCATCTCTTCTAAACAGCATATAGATGGATTATGTTTTTTTTTTTTTTTTTAGAATGACATAACTTTATTGTCTTACAGTTCTAGAGACTAGAAGTCTGAAACCAAGGTATTGGCAGGGTCATTCTCCCACTGAAACCGATAGGGGAAGTTCCTTCCTGTGACTTGTAGCTTCTGGTGTTTGCCAACAATCCCTGGAGTTCCTTGGCTTGTGGATGCAGAACTCCAACTCTGCCTCCATCTTTACATGGCCTTCTCCTGTGTGTCACCATATTCACATGATGTTCTCTCTGTGCCCACCAATCAAGGCTCTCCTACAGCCCCTGCCATGGGTCCCAGCAGATAAGGCAAAGGGAGGAGCAGCAGCAGCCTGTAGTTCAGATTCACAAAGGCTCTTGGTATACCATGACCCGCAGCACCCAGCACATACTCTCCCCATCACCAAGACACCCAAAACAAAGGTCAGCTCAGTGGAAGGGGTAGTAAAGGGAGGAGCTGAAGAAGAGATTAGCGAGGTTGTCAGCTAAAACCACTCCTGCAAAAGTGGAAATGAAGCCAAAAAAAGGCAGTAGGAAAGGATAAATCTTCAGATCAAAAAATACAACCAAAAGGAAAAGAAGGAATAAAGGAAAAATAGGTAGAAGTAGCTAAACAAGAAACTAAAGAAGATTTACCTGCCAGAAATGGAGAAACTAAAAATGGGGAGAGTCCAGCCTCTGATGAAGTGGGAAAGAAAGAAGCCAGGTCTGATCAATATCATATACCATGTTTTATCACTGGTCCCTGATTCTCCCTTTTTATAGAAAGATTATGTTTTTTGATCCATTTTGTCAGTCTTTATCTTTTAATTGGTAAGTTTAGTCTAGTAACATTCAAAATAATTATTGTAAAAGCAATTCTTGACTCTGTCATCTTGACCTTTAGTTTTTGTTTGTCAGATCTGTATATTTTCCTTCTCTCTCTCTTTTCCTTTAAATTATCTTTACTCATATTCTTCAGTTCTGTGCCCTTCTTCAGACCTCCCTCTCCTGTATTTTTTTATCAGCTGACAGAGCTCCCTTTAGTATTTCTTGTAGGGCTAGTCTCTTGTTGACTAGTTCACTCCATCTTTCTTTGTGTTTGAAGATTTAAACTCTCCCTCAGTTTTGAAGGATAACTTGGCTGGTTAACTTGGTTAAAACCTTTCTTGTTCAGGATCTTAAAACTATACCACTGCCTACGTGCTTCCATGGTGCCTGTTGAGGCAGGCTAGTCTGAAGTCAGTCTTATGTGTTTTCTCTTATTTGTAGTAGATTGTCTTTCTCGTGCTGCTTTCAGGACTTTCTGTTTCTCTTCAGCACTTGACAGTCTGATTATTATGTGTCTTGGAGTGGAGCTGTTTGGTTTTATTCTGTTTGGCATTTGCTGGGCCTCTGATTTGCATGCTCATTTCTTTTATAAGGGTTGGTAAGTTTTCTCCAATTATATCTTCAACTTACTTTCCCAACCCTTTTCTCTTCTCCTTCTGGGACACGAATAATTCTTATATTTGGTTACCTCTTGTCCATTATTTCCCTAAGATCCAATTGCATTTTTTCCATCTTTCTTGCCATTTGTTCTTTTGTGCAGTCTAGTTCTATTGTTCTATCTTCTAGCTCACTTATTCTTCCTCCTTCTTCTTTGAATCTGCTATTGTTTGTCTCCAGTATATTTTTACTTGGTCTACTGTCTCTTTAATTTCTATGAGAGCTGCCATTTTTCTATTTAACCTCATGAATTATTCTTTATTTTAGTGTCTTCCTGATACCCTTTATTTCTTTATAAATATCCTTGAGTAGTTCCATATTTTGTGTCTCCTCTGGAATTTTGTTTTGATCGTCTAGCTGGACCATTTCTGCTTGAATTTTCATATGCTTTGTGATTTTCTGTTGTGTTTGGG
The DNA here is from genome assembly GCF_023851605.1 of Tamandua tetradactyla. NCBI lineage: Eukaryota > Metazoa > Chordata > Mammalia > Pilosa > Myrmecophagidae > Tamandua > Tamandua tetradactyla. The sequence goes on from NC_135335.1 coordinate 103,986,435, forward strand.
CATTTGATTGTCTTGATATGGTTATTTTGCAAGTTGGTTTCCTTCATTCTTCTGAAGTTTTGTATTTACTTAGTTTTTGTTGAATGTTTCCTTTTGCACTTTGTTGGTTATTTTCCACTAAATCAAGGTCCAAACCTTATGTAGGGGATACAGTGCAACTTAAGGGTCTATTAGAAGCAAGACTGGGGTGCACAGGTACTCCAGTGGCAGAATGGTTGCCCAACACACAGGAGACCCAGGCTCAACTCCCATCCGCATCTGACCAGCATATGGCATGCTTGATTTCCTCCTCCCTAAGCCCTGCCCCTCCTGGCTGGAGCTACTCGAGGTTGGCATTATCAGCAGGGGGGCTGCTCCACCAGGGCTGCTAGCCAACAGGTCTCTGCTGGGGGTTGTGGGGAGCCAACCAGTGTGTGGAGGACCTGCCAGACAGTGTGGCAGTGGGCTGGCTTTTCCCACACTTGATTGGGTGATCACTGCCCCCCTGAAGCCCACCCTGCGGTGGACAATTACTGACCTCTGGGCTCCCTCAGAGACGCTGTCCACCGCCAGTAATTTGATTTTTAAAGAGTCTCTCATTAGATGTCCAAGTCATACTAAAAAGTGGGATGTTGTGTTTCCTGGGATCCAGACAATAGAAAAAAAGTTTACATTTTTTTTTTTTTTAACTTCTTTTTCCTCTCTCAGTTTCTCCTAACAGCGTGAAAGGAAGCAGAAGGATATTTTTGTTATAATTCCTAATTATCTTTCAACTTTCATCTCCTACTCTGTAGTATTTACCTAGAAATCAATGTGTTCTTCCATTTTGGAGACCTGTTAATTTGTCAGTGATATGTCAGGTTGAAACTGGGTGATAAGTATATTGGAGGACTTGGCAGAATTGGGAGAATATGGTCATGTGGCCTTCCAAAGTAATTTGCCAAGGAGTTAAATTACATAGAACAAGAGTATTGTTTGGTAGTCTGAAGGCTGCACATCGTCCACTAACCACTTCACTTTTGCAAGTATAAGTTTCTTTTACATGATTCATTTTCATGGCTAGCTATGAGAAAAGTTAATGAATAGCCAGTTTTTATTTTTAATAGCTTAGAAGCTTTATAACTAGGTCAAACTGTATAATTTGTCAAAACCATTTTGCTTGTGAGAGTGAAAGCTAATACTATAATTTTATAAATATAATGTAATTTAACTGGGACAGTTAGGATGTATGAATGTGTGTTCTACTGACTTAAAACTTTTTCCAGTTTGGGGTTTATGTAAATAGCAAGAAATTCTGGTTGACAGCTCATGAACATTTTAAATATAAATACCATTCTAATTATGATTTTTTTGTCTTAGAAACCATATTTATATTATTCAGATAATTACTTTTCATTTTTAGTTATTTTTTGTAAACAAACATTTATTTATCCAGCATTTAAGTATTTGGGGACTATACTAGTTACTAGTATGAAGGTTTGCCTAATGAAAAAAAGCTACACAGTCTCTGCCTTCTAAGAAATAAAAAATTAATGGGGAAGTCAGCAAAGTAGGCTCACCCTTGTGTATGTATATTATGTATTTGGGTGGGAAGGACAGCTAACTAAGAGATTTGAAGCATTTATTGCTTAGAAACTCTCAAACTTGGTGGGCATAAACTTAAGAAATTGGAGGACAATTTAAGATCTATCAAAATGGAAAATATCCTTTGGTTTTACTTTTAGAAATTTATTCTACGGGTAAACTTAAAGGTACAAAGATAAGGATGTTTACTGCAGCTTTGTTTGTAATACTGAAAAAGTAGATTAGTCTGCCTATTTATAGGGAGCAATTACAGTCCAACAATAGAATACTTTCTCTTAAAAATGAAGCTAATTTTTTAAGTGTGATAATAGAGCAAAATTCATGATTTTTACGTTTTAGGATTTTTTTAATTGTGAAATATATAGAGAAAAAAGCAATGAATTTCCAAGTGCATTTTTTTTTTGGCTTTTAAAAGGAGAATTTAGTAAGTTGCTAGTTTACAGTTCTAAGGCCATAGAAATGTCCAAAAGTAAGTCTAAAGAAATGTCTGATCTAAGGCATCCATGGAAAAATACCTTGGTTCAAGAAGTCCGATGAATTTCAGGGTTTCTCTCTCTACTGGAAAGGCACGTGGGGAATAGGGCGACATCTGCTGACTTCCTCTCCAGACCTCTTGCTTCATGAATCTCCCTGGGAGGCCTACTCCTTCTAAATCTCCGAAGGTCACTGGCTGGTGGACTCTGGTTTTCTCATCATTCTGTTATGATTCTGTCTCTCCTCATTCTCAAAAGGAACTCTGTCCAAATATCTCCTCTTTTATAGGATTCCAGTAAACTGGTCAAGGCCCATGTAAAATGGGTGGAGACATGTATCCATCTAATCGAATTTGATACCCAGAATTGATTGACCCATGTCGCTGTGGAAATAACCTAATCAAGTCTCCAAACTATAGTACTGAATAGGAATTAGAAGAAACTGTTGCTCTCACAAGATTGATTAGAATTAAAACATGGCTTTTCTAGGATACATAGAACCTATGTCTTGGAACCCTTTACAATCTTAAAAGTTATTTAGAACTCCGAAGAACTTTTGTTTCTGAAGGTTATATCACTTACTATACTTAAATTAAAACCGATAAGTTTTAAAAATATTTACTGATACATTTTTACCCATTACATGATAACATTAATAATTTTATTAGACCATAACTATTTTCCAACAATAATTGTTAGTGAGTGAGTGACATTGTTTTACAGTTTTTGCAGATCTCTTGTCTGAGAACAGCTGGATTTTCACATCTGCTTCTGCGTTCAATGTATTGCCATATGTTCTAGTTTAAGCATATGAAGAAGATTCAATTTAGTTGAAAGAGGTATCACGTCAGCACTAAATAGAAAACTGTGGCTATTTCAGCTTGCAAGTCAAACAGTTGCATGAATGCTTATCCTGGAGATGAGCATTTACTTAAAAGTGCTTTATATGTACTAATTTTGTCACACAGAGTACTAGAAAGTACTCAAGGGTCAAAATTTAATTTTTTCATCTTCATTGACATTCGTAGGTAAAACTGACTTTTAAAAACTGTTGATATGTGGTGATGAAGAGCACAATGAGTACTAGTATAGCTTTGTGGCACAGCCTTGATTCCTGCTAAGGCATCATCAGTTTCACTGACCATTGCTTTTTTCACCATCAGTGCAAAGGTCAACACAGTAAAAAATAAATAAATAAATTAATTAATTAATTAAAAATAAAATTTAAAAATCTAAGTATTACTATGAAAGTTTTTACCTCATGGACCCACAAAACTGTCTCAGGGACCCAAGGTGTCTGCAGTCCACACTTTGAGAACTGCTGCTCTGAACCTGTTTTCTGTTTCTCATCTTAAAATATGGGTAATAAGAACAGTGTTTTACAGTTGCTATGAGAATAAACAGTATCTGAGAAACCACCTGCATGAAAAGTTCCATAAATGCTCTGCCAAATTTACCTAATATTTATTTGCTTAATAAAGAAGCAAATTTATTTTTTAATTTTGGTTAAAATTAAAGATACATATTATATGCATCTTTACATGTAGATCCAACGTTACTCATGTAATGTGTATCTTAAGGATTTTGCCTACTTATTTACATTTAGTGTTTTTTTCTTTTTTAGTTTTAGTCAATTCACCTAGCACTTCCCTCCGTCTCATGCATTTATCAGATATTTATTTCACACGTGACAGGGCAGATCCCATTCCTTGTGAGATTACCTTTCTCTGCATGTTTTTTCCTATTCCAAAGGCTTTTTCACCAGCTTATAAAATAACATATCTGCCATACTTGGCAAACTAGCGAAGTAAACCACCTATCTGTTGTAGGGCCAGGCAACAAACCTTTAAACCTCAGTTTTTATAACTAACATTGCTGGGGTGGCACTGTGCGAAGGGGCTACCATTGCATATGGCTCTGAGTACATTTTAACAAGTAGTTACAGAACAGATTTAAAGTTTGGTATGGGTTACAGTTCCACGATTTTTCGTTTTTTCTTCTAGTTGTTCCAAGACACTGGAGACCCAACAGAAATATCAATATAATGATTCAGCAGTCATACTCAATTGTTAAATTCTGTCTTCTCTGTTATATTCCTTCTTCTCTTTAAATAACATGTACACATAAAAGCAATAAATTTCAAAGTACATCACAGTAATTAGTTGTAGAACAGATTTCAGAGTTTGGTATGGGTTATAATTCCACAATTTTAGGTTTTTATTTCTAGCAGCTCTCAGGTACTGGAGGCTAAAGGGAATACCGGTATAATGATTCAGTACTCAGTACTCATTTGTTAAACCTGGCCTTCTCTGTATAACTCCACCAGTCACCTTTGATCTTTCTCCCTGCCGTATGCTTGTTTTGTTTTGTTTTTTTATTGTATAGTATAACATATATACAAAGCAAAGAAAGAAAACAGCAATAGTTTTTAAAGCACTCTTCAAAAGGTATCTACAGGACAGATCCTAGAGTTTGTCATGGCCTACCATATGATCCTCTTAGATTTTTCCTTCCAGCTGCTCCAGAATATAGGAGGCTAAAAATTCACGATATTGTAAGGTGAGAAAAGTAAGCTTCATCGCACTATCATCTCTCATGTTTGTGATTAAAGCCTGTACATAGCATTGACAATTTTTGAAAAGATATATTAAAAACTTTACAGTGGTGTCCTTTGGGAAAGTGGTATTGGGAAACGACTTTTACGTTTTATTTTACACTTCTCTGTGCAATTAGAATTAAAAATTTTTTTCTTCTTTATTGTTTCTTTTTTTATTAATAAAAAAATTAACAAAACATTTAGAAATCATTCCATTCTACATATACAATCAGTAATTCTTAATATCATCACATAGTTGCATATTCATCATTTCTTAGTACATTTGCATCGATTTAGAAAAAGAAATAAAAGGACAACAGAAAAAGAAATAAAACGATAATAGAGAGAAAAAATAAAAAACTATACGTACCATACCCCTTACCCCTTGCCTTTACCTACCACTATTTCAAACTGAATTTATTTTAACATCTGTTCCCCCTGTTATTTATTTTTATTCCATATGTTCTACCCTTCTGTTGATATAGTAGCTAAAAGGAACATCAGACATAAGGTTTTCACATTCACAGAGTCTCATTGTGAAAGCTGTATCATTGTTCAGTCATCATCAGGAAACATGGCTACTGGAACACAGCACTACATTTTCAGGCAATTCCCTCCAGCCTCTCCACTACATCTTGAACAACAAGGTGATATCTACTTAATGCGTAAGAATAACCTCCAGGATAACCTCTCGACTCTGTTTGGAATCTCTCAACCATTGACACTTTGCCTCATCTTACTCTTCCCCGTTTTGGTCGAGAAGATTCTCTCAGTCTCTTGATCTTAATTCTCAGCTCATTCTAAGGTTTTTCTCAGTCCTTTGATGCTGAGTCTCAGCTCATTCCAGGATCTTTGTCTTCACGTTGCCAGGAAGGTCCACACCCCTGGGAGTCATGTCCCACGCAGAGAGGGGGAGGGTGGTGAGAATGCTCATCATATTGGCTGGAGAGAGAGGCCACATCTGAGCAACAAAAGAGGCTCTCTTGGGGGTGACTCTTAGGCCTAAATTTTAAGTAGACTTGACCTATCTTTTGTGGGTTTAAGTTTCATGTGAACAAGCCCCAAGACTGGGTGCTCAGCCTATAGCTTTGGTTGTCCACACTGCTTGTGAGAATATCAAGAATTCAACTTGGGGAGGTTGAATTTCTCCCCACTCTCACCATTCCCCAAAGGGGGCTTGCAAATACTTTTCCAGTCACTGATCAAATCATTCTGGGATTCATCGGGGGATCACTCTGGACAAACCAACAAAAACTCATATGCTGTCTGAGATTCCCAGTACTTATGACATTCAATCAAACTATCTACATGAGTTATATTAGGAAATGCTCTAGTCAAAATCTAAATTTTGTAACAAACATTTTTTGCTTTAGTCTCACACATAATGTGACATTTTAAAGTATTAGATATCATCTGTTTTCAGCACCCTGCAATAATGACAATCCTCTGTTCTTCCTCATGCAAAAATATTTTTAAAATTTGTACATTGTACATTTCACTATTATTATACACTCTAGGCATTCCTAGATTATACCATCTCGATCTTTAACATCTATCTATCTTTCTGATTACATTTATGTCCTCAGCCCTCCTCCCTCTATCATTCTCACATGCAGCTTCATTCAGTGTTTTAACATAATTACATTACAGTTAGGTAGTATTGTGCTGTCCATTTCTGAGTTTTTGTATCCAGTCCTGTTGCACAGTCCGTATCCCTTCAGCTCCGTTACCCACTATCTTACCTTATTTCTATCTCCTGATGGTCTCTGTTACCAGTGACATATTCCAAGTTTATTCACTAATGTCTCCAAGTTTATTCACTAATGTCTCTTTATTGTTTGTTATTGCCTCTGTAGTAGGTACTCAATAACTTGAATAAATGGGTGTTATGTTTGTCATTGAAAATAATTGTAATTATTTTTCTTGATATAATTGTAACATTTTTGGCAACCAAAAGACTTGCTAGCATTTTTTTTTCCTGTTTTCTCCCCTTTATTAGAGAAGTTGTGAGTTTATAGAACAATCATCCATAAAATACAGGATTCCTGTATACCACCCTAGTATTAACACCTTGTATTGGTGTGGAACATTTGTTAACATTGATGTTAGTATATTTTAATGATTGTACTATTATTATAGTTCATTGTTTAATTTAGGATTAACAGTGTAGTGTACTTCCATGGATTTAGAAAAAATTATTCTGTAATTATATATACAATCTAACATTTCCCCCTTTTAATCACATTCAGATATATATTGTCATGCTGTTAATTATGTTCACTATGTTGTGGTACCAACACCACCGTCCATTGCCAAAACATTTCCATCCTTCCAAATAGGAACTCTGTACATTTTAAGCCGTAACTTCTCATTCTGTATATCCACCCTGTCCCCTGATAACCTTTATTATAGATTCTGACTCTGTGAGTTTGCTTATTCTAATTGTTTCAAATCAGTGAGAACATAACAATATTTGTCCTTTTGTGTCAGGCTTATTTGGCTCAGCTTATCTTTAAGGTTTATCCATATCGTCTCCTGTATCAGGACTTCATTCCTTTTTATGGCTGAAAGATTTTCCATTGTATGTATATATACCACATTTTATTTATCTGTTCATTGGTTGATGAACACTTGGATTGCTTCCATCTTTTGACAGTTATGAATAATGCTGCTATGAATATGGGTGTGTAAATAATCTTTTTGGGTTCCTGGCTTTACTGCTTTTGGGTATATGCCTAATAGTGATATTGCTGAATCATATGGTAGCTTTCTGAGGAACTGCCAAACTGTCTTCCACAGAAGCTGCAGCATTTTACATTGCCATCAGCAATGAATGATTTCTATTTCTCCTATTTCTCCACATCCTCTCTGATGCCTGTGATTTTCCATTATTTTTAATACCAGCCATTCTAATGGGTGTGAAATGGTATCTCATGGTTTTGATTTGCATTTCCCTAATGGCTAATAATGTTGAGCATCTTTTCTTGGCTATTTGTATTTTTTCTTTGAAGAGCTGTCATATTTAAGTCTTTTGGCTTTCTGTTATTGGTTTTTTGTTGTTGTTGTTAAGTTGAAAGATTTCTTTATGTACTCTGAATATTAAACCTTTATTGGATATGTGGTTTCCAAATAATTTTTTCCCTTTGTGTAGGTTGTTGTCTTACTTTTACAATAAAGTCCTATAAGGTGCAAAAGTTTTAAATTTTGAAAAGGCCTCATGTTCTAGTTTGCTAGCTGCCAGAATGCAATATACCAGAAAAGAATGGCTTTTAAAAAGGGGAGTTTAATGAGTTGCTAGTTTACAGTTCTAAGGCCAAGATATGTCCCAGTTACAACAAATCTATAGAAATGTCCAACCAAAGGTATCCAGGAAAAGATACCTTGGTTCAAGAAGGCTGATGAAGTTCAGGGTCTCTCTCACATCTGAGAAGGCACATGATGGACACAGTCACAGTTTCTCTCTCGGCTGGAAGGGCATATGGCGAGCAAGGCATCATCTGCTAGCTTTCTCTCCTGGCTTCTTGTTTCATGAAGCTCCCCGGGAGGCATTTTCCTTCCTCATCTCCAAAGGTTGCTGGCTTGTGGACGCTCTGCTTCTTGTGCCTATGTCATTCTTCTCTGCTCTCTCTGAATCTCTTATTCTCCAGAATGTTTCCTGTTTTATAGGACTCCAGAAACTTGTCAAGACCCACCCCAATGGGTGGAGGAGACATGTCGTCACTTAATCCAGTTTAACAACCACTCTTGACTAAATCACATCTCCAGGGAGATGATCTGATTGCAGTTTCAAACATATGGTATTGAATAGGGATTATTCTACGTTTAAGATATGGACTTTTGGTTAAAACATGGCTTTTCTAGGGTCCCTATATCCATTCAAACCAGCACACCTCATTTATCTATTTTTTGTTGTTGCTGCTTATGCTTTTTTTGTAAAGTCTGAAAAAACATCACATTACACAAGGTTCGAAAGATGCTTCCCTCTGTTTTTTTTCTAGAACTTTGATAGTTCTGGCTCTTTTGTTTAGGCCTTTGATCCATTTTGGCTTGAGTTTTCTGATATGGTGTGGTATGGTTTTTTTTTTGTTTTTGGGCAAATGAATGCCCAGTATTCCCAACACCATTTGTTGAAGAGACTATTCTTTCTCAATTAAGTGGTCTTTCCCCCTTGTCAAAAATTAGTTGGCCATAAAAATGAGGAATGATTTCTCAGCTCTCAGTTTGATTCCATTGGTCTATGTATTTGTCCTTTTGCCAATGCGCCATGGTATCTAGATTGCTGTAGCTTTGTGGTAAGTTTTGACATTAGGAGGTATGCATCTTCCAACTTCATTCTTCCTTTTCAAGACAGCTTTACTTGTTTGGGACCCCTTGTCCTTAAATATAAATTTGATGGTTGGCTTTTCCGTTTTTGCAAAGAAGGCTGCTGAAATTTAGATTAGGATTGTGTTTAATCTATAAATTGTTTTGGGTAGGATTGAGAATTTAAGAATATTTGGTCTTCTAGTCCATGAACATGGACTGTCCCTCTATTTATTTAGGGCTTTGATTTCTTTTAGCAATATTTTGTAATATCCTGTGTACAAGTCCTTTGTGTCCTTGGTTAAATATATTCCTATATAATTCATTGTTTTAGTTGCTATTGTGAATGGATTTCTTTTCCAATTGCTCATTGCTTAGGTATAGAACACTACTGATTTTTGGGTGTTGATTTTATACCCTAACACTTTGGGTGTTGATTTTATACCCTACCACTTTGATGAATTCATTAATTAACTCAATTCACTTATTAGCCCAGAAAATCCTTTTGTGAGTTTTTCAGGATTTTCTGTTAATACAATCACGTCATCTGCAAACAGAGTAAATTTTACTTCTTCCTTTCCAATATGGATGCTCTTTATTTATTTTTCTTACCAAATTGCTCTGGCAAGAACTTACAGTACCATGATGACAGTGGGCATCCCTGTCTTGTCCCTGATTATTGAGGGAAAGCTTTCAGTCATTTTCCATTAAGTAGGATATTAGCAGCGGGCTTTTCATATGTACTCTTTAATTTTTTATTTTTTATTTTTATTTCTTTTTAAATTTATTCAAAAATTAAGAACAAACAAAAACATTAAACATTATCATATAATTCTGTTCTACATATATATTCAGTAATTCTCAATATCATTGCATAGTTGCATATTCATCATTTCTTAGAACATATGCGTCAATTCAGAAAAAGAATTAAAAAGACAACAGAAAAAGAAATAAAACAATAAAAGAAAAAAAAGGTTATATATACTATATCCCTTACCCCTCACTTTCATTTATCACTAGCATTTCACACTAAATTTATTTTAAAATTTATTCCCCCTATTTATTTATTTATTTTAAAATTCATTTATTAATTTAAAAAATTAAGAACAAACAAAAACATTAACATATAATTCCATTCTATATGTATATTCAGTAATTCTCAATAGCATCACATAGTTGAATATTCATCATTTCTTAGAACATTTTGCATCAATCCAGAAAAAAATAAAAAGACAACAGAAAAACAAAACAAGAATAGAAAAAAAAGATTATACATACCATATCCTATCTTTCACCCCTTACCCCCATCTATCACTAACATTTCAAACTAAATTTATTTTAACATTTGTTCCCCCTTTTATTTTTATTCCATATGTTATACTCGTTTCTTTTTTCTTTTTTCTTTTTTTTAAAATTTTTTTCTCTCTATTATCGTTTTATTTCTTTTTCTGTTGTCTTTCTATTTCTTTTTCTAAATCGATGCAAATGTACTAAGAAACGATGAATGTGCATCTGCTCGTTTCTTGACAAGGTAGATAAAAGGAGCATCAGACACAAGGTTTTCACAATCACACAGTCACATTGTGACAGCTGTATCATTATTCAATCATCCTCGAGAAACATGGCTACTGGAACACAGCTCTACATTTTCAGGCATTTCCGTCCAGCCTCTCCATTACATCTTGAATAACAAGATGATATCTACTTGATGCATAATAATAACCTCCAGGAACAACCTCTCAACTCTGTTTGGAATTTCTCAGCCATTGACACTTTGTGAAATTTCACTCTTCCCCCATTTGGTCGAGAAGGTTTTCTCAATTCCTTGATACTAAGTCTCAGCTCATTCTAGGGTTTTTCTCAATCCCTTGATGCTGAGTCTCAGCTCATTCCAGGAATTCTGTTCCACGTTGCCAGGAAGGTCCACACTCCTGGGAGTCATGTCCCACATAGACAGAGGGAGGGTGGTGAGACTGCTCGTCATGTTGGCTGGAGAGAGGGGCCACATCTGAGCAACAAAAGAGGCTCTCTTGGGGGTGACTCTTAGGCCTAAATTTTAAGTAGAATTGACCTATCCTTTGTGGATTAAGTTTCATATGAACAAATCCCAAGACTGGGGGCTCAGCCTGTAGCTTTGGTTGTCCACGCTGCTTGTGAAAATATCAAGAATTCAACTGGGAAGGGTTGAATTTTCCCCTGTTCTCACCATTCCCTGAAGGGGGCTTTGCAAATACTTTTCCACTCACTGATCAAATTACTGGGATTCATTGGGACATCACTCAGGACAAACCAAAAAAATCTCATGTCCTACCTGAGATTCCACGTACTTATGGCGTTCAATCAAACTATCTACATAAGTTATATTAGGAAATGCACTAGTCAAAATATAAATTTTGTAACAAACATTTTTTGCTTTAGTCTCACACATGCAGTGACATTTTAAAATATTAATTACCATCTATTTTCAGCACCCTGCAATAATAACTTCCTTTGTTCTTCCTTATGCAGAAACATTTTTAAAATTTGTGCATTTAGTCATTATTATTATACACTCTAGGCATTCCTAGATTATAACATCTAAATCTTTAACACCTATCTTTCTTTCTGATTTCATTTATGTCCCCAGCCCTCCTCCCTCTATCATTCTCACATGCAGCTTCATTCAGTGTTTTCACATAATTGTATTACAGTTAGGTAGTATTGTGCTGTCCATTTCTGAGTTTTTGTATCCAGTCCTGTTGCACAGTCCGTATCCCTTCAGCTCTGATTACCCAGTAACGTACCCTATTTGTATCTCCTGATGGTCTCTGTTACCAATGAAATATTCCAAGTTTATTCACTAATGTCAGTTCATATCAGTGAGACGATACAGTATTTGTCCTTTTGCTTTGGACTAGTCTCACTCAGCATAATGTTCTCATGGTCCATCCATGTTGTTACATACTTCATAAGTTTATTCTGTCTTAGAGCTGCATAATATTCCATCATATGTATATACCACAGTTTGTTTAGCTCATCTCTTGATGGACATTTTGGCTGTTTCCATCTCTTTGCAATTGTTAATAATGCTGCTATAAACATTGGTGTGCAAATGTCCGTTTGTGTCATTGCCCTTAAGTCCTCTGAGTAGATACCTAGCAATGGTATTGCTGGGTCATATGGCAATTCTATATTCAGTTTTTTGAGGAACCACCAAACTGCCTTCCACAGTGGTTGCACCATTTGGCATTCCCACCAACAGTGAATAAGTGTGCCTCTTTCTCCACATCCTCTCCAGCAGTTGTCATTTTCTGTTTTGTTGATAATGACCATTCTGGTGGGTGTGAGATGATATCTCATTGTGGTTTTGATTTGCATTTCTCTAATGGCCAGGGACGTTGCGCATCTCTTCACGTGCCTTTTGGCTATTTGTATTTCCTCTTCTGAGAGGTGTCTGTTCAAGTCTTTTTCCCATTTTGTAATTGGATTGGCTGACTTTTTGTTGTTGAGTTGAACAATCTCTTTATAAATTCTGGATACTAGACCTTTATCTGATATGTCATTTCCAAATATTGTCTCCCATTGTGTAGGCTGTCTTTTTACTTTCTTGATGAAGTTCTTTGATGCACAAAAGTGTTTAATTTTGAGGAGCTCCCATTTATTTATTTCTTTTTTCAGTGCTCTTGCTTTGGGTGTAAGGTGTATAATACTGCCTCCAATTTTAAGATTTATAAGATGTTTCCATACATTTTCCTCTTAACTATTTTATGGTCTTAGACCTAATGTTTAGATCTCTAATCCATTTTGACTTAACTTTTGTATAGGGTGTGAGATACAGGTCCTCTTTCATTCTTTTGCATATGGATATCCAGTTCTCCAGGCACTATTTGTTGAAGAGATTGTTCTGTCCCAGGTGAGTTGGCTTGACTTCCTTATCAAAGATCAAATGTCCATAGGTGAGAGGGTCTATATCTGAACACTCTGTTTGATTCCATTCGCCCATATATCTTTATGCCAGTACCATGCTGTTTTGACCAGTGTGGCTTCATAATATGCCTTAAAGTCAGGCAGCGTGAGACCTCCAGCTTCGTTTTTTTTCCTCAAGATACTTTTAGCAGTTCGGGGCACCCTGCCCTTCCAGATAATTTTGCTTATTAGTTTTTCTATTTCTGAAAAGTAAATTGTTAGGATTTTGATTGGTATTGTGTTGAATCTGTTAATCAGCTTAGGTAGAATTGACATTTTAACTATGTTTAGTCTTCCAGTCCATGAACATGGTATGCCCTTCCATCTATTTAGGTCTTCTGTGATTTCTTTTGACAGTTTCTTGTAGTTTTCTTTGTATAGGTCTTTTGTCTCTTTAGTTAATTTATTCCTAAGTATTTTATTCTCTTAGTTGCAATTTTAAATGGAATTCGTTTCTTGATATCCCCCTCAGATTGTTCATTACTAGTGTATAGAAACACTGCAGATTTTGAATGTTGATTGTAGCCTGCCACTTTGCTACTCGTTTATTAGCTCTAGTAGTTTTGCTGTGGATTTTTCAGGGTTTTCGGCACACAGTATCATATCATCTTCAAACAGTGATAGTTTTACTTCTTCCTTTCCAATTTTGATGCCTTGTATTTCTTTTTCTTGTGTAATTGCTATGGCTAGTACTTTCAACACAATGTTGAATAACAGTGGTGATAGTGAACATCCTTGTCTTGTTCCTTATGTTGGGAAAGTTTTCAGATTTTCCCCATTGAGGATGATATTAGCTGTGGGTTTTTCATATATTCCCTTTATCATTTTAAGGAAGTCCCCTTGTATTCCTATCGTTTGAAGTGTTTTCAACAGGAAAGGACGTTGAATTTTGTCAAATGCCTTCTCTGCATCAATTGAGATGATCATATGGTTTTTCTGCTTTGATTTGTTGATATGGTGTATTACATTAATTGATTTTCTTATGTTGAACCATCCTTGCATACCTGAAATGAATCCTACTTGGTCAAGTTGTGTAATTCTTTTAATGTGTTGTTGGATTTGATTTGCTAGAATTTTGTTGAGGATTTTTGCATCTAGATTCATTACAGAGATTTGGTCTGTAGTTTTTTTTTTTTGTTTGTTTGTAATATCTTTGTCTGGTTTTGGTATGAGGGTGATGTTGGCTTCATAGAATGAATTAGGTAGCTTTCCCTCCACTTCAATTTTTTTGAGGAGTTTGAGCAGGATTGGTACTAATTCTTTCTGGAATGTTTGGTAGAATTCACATGTGAAGCCATCTGGTCCTGGACTTTTCTTTTTGGGAAGCTTTTGAATGACTGATTCAATTTCTTTACTTGTGATTGGTTTGTTGAGGTCATCTATTTCATCTTGAGTCAAAGTTGGTTGTTCATGCCTTTCTAGGAACTTGTTCATTTCTTCTACATTGTTGTATTTATCAGCATAAAGTTGTTCATAGTATCCTGTTATTACCTCCTTTATTTCTGTGGGGTCAGTGGTTTTGTCTCCTCTTCCATTTTTGATTTATTTATTTGCATCCTCTCTCTTTTTCTTTTTGTCAGTCTTCCTAAGGGCCCATCAATCTTACTGATTTTCTCATAGAACCAGCTTCTGGTTTTATTGATTTTCTCAATTATTTTCATGTTCTCAATTTCATTTATTTCTGCTCTAATCTTTGTTATTTCTTTCCTTCTGTTTGCTTTGGGGCTGGTTTGTTGTTCTTTCTGCAGTTCTTCCAAGTGGTCAGTTAATTCCTGAATTTTTGCCCTTTCTTCTTTTTTGATATAGGCATTTAGGGCAATAAATTTTCCTCTTAGCACTGCCTTTGCTGCGTCCGATAAGTTTTGATATGTTGTCTTTTCATTTTCATTTGCCTCAAGATATTTACTGATTTCTCTTGTAATTTCTTCCTTGACCCACTGGTTGTTTAAGAGTGTGTTGTTGAGCCTCCACATATTTGTGAATTTTCTGGCGCTCTGCCTATTATTGATTTCCAACTTCATTCCTTTATGATCTGAGAAAGTGTTTTATATGATCGCAATCTTTTTAAACTTGTTGAGACTTACTTTGTGACCCAGCATATGGTCTATCTTCGAGAATGATCCATGAGCACTTGAGAAAAAGGTTTATCCTGCCGTTGTGGGGTGCAGTGTCCTATAAATGTCTGTTAAGTCTAGCTCATTTATTGTAATATTCAAATTCTCTGTTTCTTTATTGATCCTCTGTCTAGATGTTCTGTCTATTGATGAGAGTGGGGAATTGAAGTCTCCAACTGTTATGGTAGATGTGTCTATTTCCCTTTTCAGTGTTTGCCTCAGGTATTTTGGAGCATTCTAGTTCAGTGCATAAATATTTATGATTGTTATGTCTTCATGCTGAATTGTTCCTTTTATTAGTAGATAGTATCCTTCTTTGTCTCTTTTAACTGTTTTACATTTGAAGTCTAGTTTGTTGGATATTAGTATAGCTACTCCTCCTCTTTTCTGGTTGTTATTTGCGTGATATACCTTTTCCCAACCTTTCACTTTCAACCTGTGTTTGTTTATCTTTGGGTCTAAGATGTGTTTCCTGTAGACAGCATATAGAAGGATTCTGTTTTTTAATCCATTCTGACAGTCTATGTCTTTTGGTTGGTGAGTTCAATCCGTTAACATTTACTGTTACTACTATACGGGTAGTACTTTCTTCTACCATTTTGCCTTTTGGATTTTATATGTCATATCTAATTTTCCTTTTTTCTACACTCTTCTCCAGACCTCTTTCTTTTGTGTTTTTGTATTTGTCTCTAGTGCTCCCTTTAGTATTTCTTGCAGAGCTGGTCTTTTGGTCACAAATTTCTTCAGTGATTTTTTGTCTGAGAATGTTTTAATTTCTCCCTCATTTTTGAAGGACAATTTTGCTGGGTATAGAATTCTTTGTTGGCAGTTTTTCTCTTTTAGTAATTTAAATATGTCATCCCACTGTCTTCTCCCCTCCATGGCTTCTACTGAGAAATCTATGCATAGTCTTACTGAGCTTACCTTGTATGTGATGGATTGCTTTTCTCTTGCTGCTTTCAAGATCCTCTCTTTCTCTTTGACCTCTTACATTCTGATTAGTAAGTGTCTTGGAGACCGTCTGTTTGGATCTGTTCTCTTTGGGGTACGCTGCAGTTCTTGGATCTGTAATTTTAGGTCTTTCATAAGAGTTGGGAAATTTTCAGTGATATTTTCTTCCATTAGTTTTTCTCCTCCTTTTCCCTTCTCTTCTCCTTCTGGGACACCCACAACACGTATATTTGTGCGCTTCAAATTATTATTCAGTTCCCTGAGTCCCTGCTTATATTTTCCCTTTTTCTCCTGTTTCTTGTCGGATTTCAGATGATCCATCCTCCAGTTCACTAATCCTTTCCTCTGTCTCTCGAAATTTACCATTGTAGGTGAATTTTCCGGCTTGGGGAACTCACGGTTCTGGGGAGGCTTGCAGGCTGTCCAGCTGGTCCAGACTGGGGTACGGTGTGTGTGTTTGGTCACTGACGTGGCTCCGGGAGCTGTTCTGTACTGTTTCTGATTATTCAGTAGTTGTTCTGGAGGACGAACTAAAACGTGCACATTGCTAAGCCACCATCTTGGCCACACCCTCCTCATATGTACTCTTTTTTGTGTTAAAGAAGGTTTCCTTCTCTTCCTATTGTTCTATGTGTTTTTGTCAGGAATGGGTCTGGATTTTGTCACCATCAATTGAAATGAGGTGATTGTGTGTTTAGTGTACAAAATGTAGTTAATGCATTAACATTGATTTTCTTTTCTTGAACCTTCCTTGCATACCAGGGATAAATCCCATGATTCTTTTATTATGCTTTATAATTTCATTTGTTAGTTTTTTTTTTGAGGGTTTTTGTGTCTATATTCATAAGAGATAATTGTCTCGTTTTCTTGCAATATCTTTATCAGCTTTTTGTATGAGGGTGATGTTGGTCTCATAGAATGAGTCGAGGATTGTTTTCTCCTGTTTAATTTTAGAATAGTTTGAGCAAAATTGAAGTTATTCTTCTTGGAACATTTGGTAGAATTCCCTTGTGAAGCAACATCTGGTCCTGGGCTTTTCTTTTTTAGAAGTTTTTTTTTTCCCCGAAGAATACTTTTGATTACTCATTCTCTTTACTAGTAATTGATTTGTTGGAATCTCCCATTTCTCCCCATTTGCTGCATTTTCAATTTTTTTTGGCAGTTTTTATATATTTTTCCTTTTCAGATGACCTTCCTGAATCCATTTGTTAAAATCACATTTTTTTTAAGTTAGGGTTTTGTTAGATTAATGGATTAATATTCCAAAAATAAATTTTGGGATGTTTTGTGTTTTCTAAATGTTGTGATTTTTTTGTTGTTGCAGGGGTGGGATTCATGGTCTAGGAATCAAACCCAGGTTTCCCACTTGGAAGGCAAGCATTGTACTGCTGAACCACCTCTGCACCCCTAAATTATGTTTTTTAAAATACATTTTGCACCATCAGTTTTAGATAAAGTTTTGTTTACATTTGCTTTGGGGAAATAGCTTGGAAATAAATCTTAGAGAAATTAAAATAAAACTGAATGTTTAATTTGACATTTTCTGATGTAGAAGAAAACCTTTTAAGCTATAGTAAAAATGTTTAAATCAAGTAGAGTATGACATAGGATATTAATTTTTTTTTCTTTTTTAATTGTTGAAAATAACATGCATACAAAAAAGCAATAAATTTCAAAGCACTCTTCAACAATTAGTTATAGATCAGAGTTCAGAGTTTGGTAATGTTCACACTTCCATAATTTTAGGTTTTTTCTTCCAGCTGTTCTAAGATACTGGAAAATAAAAGAAAGAAATATCACTATAATGATTCAGCAGTCATACTCATTTATTAAATCCTACATTCTCTCTTATAACTCCTCCCCCTCCTTTGATCTTTTCCCCACCCACAGAAAGGGCTATTTATAATATTGGATGGGGGATGAAAATAGTTAATCGAGATGTGGCCCCACAGGATTTCAGGACTTATCTGGTCTAGGAGCCCATCTGGAGGTTGTAAGTTTTTGGAAAGTATTCAAGTGCTTGAAACCTTATTAGAATCTCAGACAGAGCCCTAGGTGTTCTTTACAGTTGTCAGGAATGGTTTTGGTTGGGCTTCAGCAATCCATGGTAAATAGCAATAACTAGCTGAAGCTTACATAAGAGTAGCCTCCAGAATAGCCTCTTGACTCTGTTTGAATTCTTTTAGCCACCGATTGTTTATTTTGTTATAATTTTCCCCCCTTTTGTTCAGGAAGGCGTTGTTGATCCCATGGTGCTAGG
Source organism: Tamandua tetradactyla (assembly GCF_023851605.1). Classification (NCBI taxonomy): domain Eukaryota; kingdom Metazoa; phylum Chordata; class Mammalia; order Pilosa; family Myrmecophagidae; genus Tamandua; species Tamandua tetradactyla. Next base: position 104,004,639 of record NC_135335.1, read on the forward strand.
GCCAGGCTCATCCCTGGGAGTCCTATTCCACATTGCCAAGTGGACTTTCATCCCTAGATGTCATGTCCCTTGTAGGGGAAGGGTAATGATTTCATTTGCAGAATTGGTCTTAGAGGGAGAGAGGCCACATCTGAGCAACCAAAGAGGTCCTCTGTAAGTAACTCTTAGGCATAACTATAGGTAGGCTTAGCTTCTCTGCTGCATAAATAAGCCTCATAAGAGCAAGCCTCAAGATTAAGGCCTTGGCCTATTGTCTTGGGAGTCCCTAATGTTTGAGACAGTATCATGGTTTCCTGGTGATAAAGTTCAGTATTTTTTCTCCCATCCCTTAAGGGATTTTGCCAATACTTTTAGTTAACTATTCAGCATATTCTGAAATGTGTCTGGGGTATTACATTAAACTGTACGAAATTACAAGCCCTTCTTCCTATTCTGGGCTCCGTGTATTTGGGTTGTTTAAATGATATATCCAGAAAAGCTGAGTTAGATTATACACTATAGAAAATTTAGATTTTGGACAAAATATACCTCCCTTACTTTGGTTTCATACTGTAGGTGAAGTTCTAAAAATACAAGGTGTCCTCCTTACCCCTGTATCCTAATTTACCTTAGTCCCAACAGGTTGGGCTTTGTTCTTAACTCTAATTGAAACCTGATCTCTTTTTTTAGTTCTTTAACAGTGAAATGCGGCTGTGCTGCCTTTCAGACCTGCAGAACCCCTACTCTGAGTCTTAGGTGTCACACTGGTATCCAAAGTTCCAGGAAAATGCCAGAAAATACATATATAGCATAGCCTCTCAAAATCTAGAAATAACAATTATGGGTCTGGACTAAATGTGACTGCTATAAGAACTTACAATTTAAGTCCCAGTTTTCTTACAGATATTTTCTAAATGTGACCATACAATATTTGCTCATTTATTCTTGGCTTATTTTACATCACATAATGTCCCCCAGGTACACTAACATCGTTGCATAACTCACGGCTTCATTCCTCTCTGTAGCAGCACAATATTTGATCATATGTAGACACCACAGCTTGCAATTCTGTTTCTCAGTCCATCTTTCAGCCAACTCCATCCATTGGACATCATGCATAATGTCCAAAGTCAAGAGTCCATGACTTACGCCATCCTCACTTAGTTGTATAATCATCAACACTCTTAATTTTAGACAATTTTCATTGCTTCCAACAGAAAAATAACTGATGAACACACCTTCACCAAATAGACAATTGAAACCTCCCTTAACTCTTATCCTTCTCCCCCAACCATGTACTCCTGGTATTGCTGTCATACTGTTGCAGTCTTCCTGTTAAACATAACCCATAACAAACAATAGTAGTTTTTCCCCTAGACCCTGATAATCTGTACTTTTTAAATAAGATGCATACCTTTGAAGTAGTTCATGCAGTTAATTATATTTGTAGTGTTAATCAGTGGGATACATGGCTTTAGACAATACCTATTAATCATGTTCACCTTCAGTATCACCATATTACTTATAGATCTGCTAGTGAACTGCCTTCACTTCTGCCCATTCTCTTCCATTTAAGTTCAACCTCATTAGCTAGCCATTCAGCCAGCTCTAGCTTCTGTGTATCTCTAGGTCCCCTATATTCTATATTATAAGCCTCTGAATTTACCTTTACTGAGGTCATAAAAGCAAAACAATACAGTATCTGCCGTTTTGTGTTTGGCTTATTTCACTTGGCGTCTTGTCCTCAGGGTTCATCCATGTTGTCATATGCTTCAGAGCATCATTTTGTCTTACTGCTACGTAATTTTGGATTGAATGTCTATACCACATTTTGTTTATCCACTTGTCTGTTGATGGGCACTTGGATTGTTTCTAAGTTTTGGCAGTCGTGAATAATGCTGCTGTGAATATCAGTGTGCAAATGTCTATTTTTTTCACTGCTTTCAACTCTTTTGGGCATGTACCAAGTAGTGGTACTGTTGGGACATAGGGCGACTTGATAGATAATTCCAAGCTATCTTCCATAGCAGCTGTACCATTGTACATTCCTACCAGCAGTGCATAAGTGTCCCAGTTTCTCCACGTCTTCTCCAACATTTATAGTTGGTGTCTAATAGCAATGTCTTATAGATGTGAAGTGATAACTCTTTGTAGTCTTGATCTGCATTTCCGTTACAGCTAATGAAAATGAGCATCTTTTCATTTGCTTTTTTGCCATCTGTATTTGCCCTTCAAAAAATGCCTATTCATATCTTTAGCCCATTTTATAACTGGGTTGTTTGTTCTTTTGAGGCCGAGTTGTATAATTTCTTCATGTAAAAAGGATCTCAAACCCTTATCCAATATGTGATTTCCAAATATTTTCTCCCATTGAGTTGGCTGCTTCTTCAGCTTTTTGACAGTCTTTTGAGACACAGAAGCATTTGATTTTGAGGAGTTCCCATTAATCTAAATTTTGTTTTGTTGCTTGTGCTTTGGGTGTAAAGTTTAGGAAGCTACCTCCCATTACTCGGTCTCGGAGATGTTTCCGTATATTTTCTTCTAGGAATTTTATGGTACTGGTTCTTTATAGGTCTTTAATCCAATTGGAGTTAATTTTTGTATAGGGTGTAAGGTAAGGGTCCTCTTTCATTCTTCTGGTTATTGCTATCCAGTTCTCCTTTGCCCATTTATTGAAAAGACTGTTTTTTTCCAGTTCAGTGGATGTGGGAGCCTTGTCAGTTGGTGGTCTGTTACCTAGATTTTATTTTAAGAAGAGTGCACCATATTTTACCTTGTTTCCCTTAGAATGGAATTTTACCTTAAAAGTTTTTTTGATGAGTAGATGTAATTGGTGAACTGTCAGAAAGATGCCCTTGTTTCCATACACCTTGAAAATAGTTAGAAACATTCCTCTTAATCATTTAAAATTCCTGAAAATAAATTAAGCAGGAATGTTAATAGTTTTTAGAATTTTATTGTTTTTTTATTTATGTATATGTTTATAATTTGTTTCAGTCATCACTGAATTTTGAAAAGCATCCTGAAAACTTTTCATGGACAGAAAATCGTTATGATGTGAATCGTCGACGCCACAACTCTTCAGATGGCTTTGATTCTGGTATTGGGCGTCCTAATGGAGGTAAAATTTACTAAAGAGTGCTAGAACTTAAGGATACTTTTTGTCCTGTTCTTTTAAGAATGTTTTGATTGTGACAGTCTTTAAGATAGGATTCATCTTCTTTGAGTTTATAATACTTTACTGTTATCAAATAAAGGTAACTTTGGAAGGAAAGAAAAAAATGGATGGCGTACACATGGAAGAAATGGTACTGAAAACATAAATCATCGAGGGGGATACCATGGTGGAAGTTCCCGTTCTCGTAGCAGTATTTTCCATTCTGGAAAAAGCCAAGGGCTGCATGAAAACAGCATACCTGACAATGAAACTGGGAGGAAAGAAGATAAGAGAGAACGCAAACAGTTTGAGGCTGAGGATTTTGTAAGTTTCTTTTAATTTTTAATACAAATGAGGTTTCTGCAAGTGCTATTTAAGCATCAAAGCTCTCTAACGGGATTTTATCAGTTCAGTTTATTTTCTTAAGAAATCACATTTTTACAGGTTATTGTCAAATCATTTTTAATCCTTTTATTTTTAAGGGCTTTTTGTTTATAATCCCCTTCCGTTTTCCTTTTTTTCTCCCTTTGGTTTCTTTTTTTATCCCCAAGCTTTATTGACCTTTTTATTCTGCATCTCTTGTGGCCTTTTAAAACTTTCAGTGTATTTATGTGAACTTTTATTCTTTACGGAAATTTAAACAGGAATTTATTTACAGAAATTTTAAAACTTTCAGTGTATTTATGTGAACTTTTATTCTTTAAAGAAAATTAAACTGTTCTAAGGAACAGTAGTTCCCTTAGAACTCCTGGCTAAGCTTAGTGACTTATTTTCACATGTATCATAATGTCTAGAAAGTTCTCAATCCTTTAGAAGGAATATTTAATGAATACATTTTACTTAGATTCTCTTTTAAATAATGCCTGACTGTTCATATATGACTTTTAGATTATTCCCAGTCAGCTTTCTTGATTGTTCAGCTATACTGTACTAAAATATTTCATTGTGGTCAGAGAAGGCAAATTAATTGCTAACCTGAGTCAGATGTAGTTAAGCATGTTAACTCAACCACTACAAATAAATATGAACTCACTAAAAACAATTTTCTCAATGCTTTTCCCCATTTGAAAAATCTTACCCTTAGGCCTGTCTGTGTCTCATATCAATAGAAAAATTAGTCTAGTATGCAATCCTGTTTATCTAGTTCCTATTAGGATTTGTTTTTAGTAATTTAAAATCTCTCTACCTTAAGGAGAGAGAATTGTACTTCATTTCTATCTTTTCATTGTTCAGTCTTGATTCAGCATAGTTGAGTGGCTCTGAGTCAATCACCGTTAAGCACTCAGAGTGAATAAATAGACAAGTCCCTCCTCTCATTGAGTTTGTATTCCTGTTACCGGCAGTCAGAACAAAAAAAAAAAAGTAATCAATATTTTGCAGAGAATTAAGACAGGAAATTACTGGGTGTCTACTTTGGGAGGTCATATGAGGCATCTTTAGAGAATTGGCATTTAAACTAAAATGTACTTGATAAAGATCTAGCTTTGTTAAGTATGGGAGAAAGAAGGGAAGAGTTAGTGCAAAGGTCCTAAGGTGGGAGCAAACTTATGTTTAAGGGATAAAAGGCCATTATAGGTGAAGAACAGTTTCAGACTAGGGTAGAGATGGAGGAAAGGGTTTAAATTGAGTAGGAATTTTGCAGGCCAAGGTAAAGAGTTTTAATTTCAAATGTAGCGGGAAAGTCTCTCTGGAAGGAAGTGATATGATCTTACTTTAGTTTTTAAAAGATTATTCCAGTTATTGGACTTGAATGGATTATGGTAGGGGCAAGGAGACAGCAATGACAATTGTTTGTAAGAAAATGATGCGTGGACTGGGTAGCAGCTGATTGAAGAGAAATGGTCTTTGGATATGATTTAGTAGTAGTTTGAATGAAGATCGGGGTAAAAAAGAATTTGATAGGTTGGATTTACGTCAAGAGGAGTTGTGAGGGGAAAAGAAAGAATAAAAAATTATTCTTAGGGCCTATAATCAAGTAACTTTGGTAGCTCCATGTCTTTCCATTTTCAGTGATCTCTTTTGATCCACTTGCTGGTTACATAGAATGGAATTTTTGCTACATAGACAAACCAGTGATGATATAGTAGTTTCTTATAGTGTTGTGAGAGTTAGGTGAGTGATACAAGTTGATCACTTGAAACAGTGCCTAAGATAAAAAGCACTCAATAAAAGTTAGGTTGCTGCTACTGTTATAATTATTGTACCCTATCCCCATTCCGAGATGGTGGGCATCAGCCATTACCATCCTAGTCCTGGAGTATAGACCCAGACTATATATCTAATAATATATATTTTTAAATGCACATTTAACCCCTACCAAAATCCTAGTAACTCAGTTTAATTTGTATCTGTCAAGGGATCAGACTGGTATGCATGCATACTTTTGGGGGCATTAAGGTATAGTGTTAATAATTGACTTTTGTGGGTGATGAAAATATCACTTGGATTAGGATTCATTTTATTCAGCATTTATTAAGTAAGGTGGGCAGTCTGTTGCCCAACTATAAGGAAACTACTTGATAAAATGTCAGAAACCTTTGGATTCTATTAGGTAAATGTATCTACTAAATTGTCTTTATAATATACATTCAGTGCCCAGCTCGCCTTCCTTCCTTCCTTCCTACCTTCCTTCCTTCCTTCCTTCCTTCTTCCCTCCCTCCCTCCCTCCCTCTCTTTTCTTTCTTTCTTTTTTTTTTTTTTTAACATGGGCAGGCACCGGGAATTGAACCTGGGTCACCAGCATGGCAGGCAAGAATTCTGCCACTGAGCCACCGTCGCACCACCCCCTTTATTTCTCTTTTAATATTCTGAGTACCACTTGTTGAAATAAAGTTTTGTACTTTCTTTTGAAAATGTGTGTGTTGATTGAAGCAACCAATGTTGAAAACAACAAGAAGAGTTGGGAAACTGATTTTCCTCATCTCTGCTCTTGACTTTATTCTAAGAAGGGGATCATTTCTCTGGCTGGTGCAAAGACTACATCCTCTTGCATTTGCTCTAGTTTATTCACACTTTCCCCTCAGATAGTCAGGGATGAGGAGAATGTTAGAGACTTTCCCTGTCTTCTCTAGTTAGCAGTGAGTGTAGATAGTAACCATTTTAATGGTTAGCAGAGTAAGCTAAAAAGGCAGTTTATGAGTAATTAGTCTCATATCATTGTATGTTATATATAATTATATCATAATCAGAATTGAGTATACTACTTTCTTTAGTTGTAGTATGTATAGTTTAGAAATTGCTTTTAAATGATTTATTCTTACAATTTAGCATTTAGAACACTTGTTTTAATTTCTTTATTCCAACTTTCTTCCAGCCGTCTTTAAATCCTGAATATGAGAGAGAACCAAATCAGAATAAATCTTTAGCTACAGGTGTATGGGGTAAGTAATTTTTTTATCAGAATGTAAGGGGTATAAAATGTTGATATTTATAGGTTTGACGTTTTTATGTTTTTTAACTTAAAAGGCCAGAATAAGACTTTCTTTTTAAAATATCTATTTGGAATATGCTAAACCTCAAAAAAGATAACATTGATCTTTAATAAAAATATTTGGGGTAGAAGAGTTTGGTTGCTTTGCACATGCTAGTTGCATTAATTATATTCAGTTATAAATATGGTTTATTTGAAAATGGTAGTAAGTTAATGAATTGATGTCATTTTCAGAGCAATCTGATAAAACAAAAAACTTAGTTTAAATTACTTTTTGTTTTTCAAAGTTGAAAACTTAGTTAACTGGAAGGATAAATACTTCTGATAATAGTGTGACATGAAATTAGTCCTTTAACATGTGAGAATGCTTATACATAAAAACTGTTAAAATAGTTTTATATACCTTTGGCAATGGAGATAGTCTATATATGAAATTATTTGTGTTTTTGTGATTGTTGAAGCATAATATGAGTCTTTCTGGAAATAACTCCCGTTTCTTTAAAACTATTGAGAGTTTATTCAATAGCACCATAAAGAAATCACACTCATACAAATTAGACAGCTTTTTAAAGATTCAAGTGAAGTTTAAAATAATGGAAAATCTTATAATATGTGGAGATTTGACCTCTGAAAAATAAAATTAATTATTTGAGGCCAAATTCTAAGGTGCTTTATTCACTTTGAAACTTGTACACATGTACATTTGTATTTTCCTATGGAAAATCAAACGACAGAAGCATTGTAGCTTATGACAGCATACTAGTACCGATATTAAAGGCATTATTTTAAATTTGCCACTTCCTGTGCTGTAATTTATTGTATTTATGGGATGATACTCTGGAGAATTATTTTGTTTTCCTTTTATCTCCTTCTTTATTAAGGGCTTTTGAGGGTGGGGGTTGGGGGGTGGTCAGACACTTGTTAGAACCATGTGAATGGCATTGTTTTTTCTGTATTGCAAATTAGTATTTCTACCACTCTCCCCAGGCCTACACGCCCAGACACACACATACCCAACCAAAAAAATCTCCCAAGCTCCTCTCTTAGGTATGTTTCCTTATTGTTCAGTTTTTCTGGGAACAGCTGATTGCATAAGATATAGAACTGCCTGGAAGGTGTTAAATAGAATCTCTAAAAAATTAGGAATAATTTGGATTTTATGAGAATGCAAGTAAATAACAAAATAAAAAATATCAGTGAGCAGTTTTCCTAAAAAACTACCTATAGATACTGTTGGTATTGATCCTTGGTTGGTTTAATAATAGAAATGATTTAAAGACAAGACGTCTTTGAAAACAATGAGACTAAAATGTATTAATATGAAGATTTTGGTTCTGCTGTTACAGGGTTGGTCTAAGGATTTTGAACATTAATTGAAAAGATGTTTAAAAGGAAGATATACTCATATATTAGGTAAACTAAGAAGTTTTGTGCATTAGAAAAAGAAAATGGTTCATTGTGGTTTGGTTAATTAAATTCCCACTACTTCCCATAGTGATACAATGAAGCTTTCATTGTATCACACTTTACTATTCCTCTTTTACCCCCCTGGGTTTCCAAATATTATTTTCGCCATTGCAACGGTTAAAGTAGCATGCTCCTGAGGAAGACATGAGAGAATTTTAGGAAACACTTCAGTAGAACTTTTCTAGGCTACTTCCTTCCAGGTAAGTCAAAATTTAATAATGAAAAAAGAGAAATATGTATTTTTATAAAAAGAGAAATGTATAATATGTATAAAATATGAATTAAAAGAGAAAGAAGAAGTTTGTTCCTGAAGGTATAATTTTGTAATCAAAATTGGAAGAGTCTAATAATAATATCCCCTTAAAAAATACCTTGAGAAGAAGTAATTAAGTCATATAAAATATAATTACTTAAATTAAGTTCTACTTGGAACTTCATTAGCTTTATTGGAAACCCTTTCATACATCTTATATATATCTGTGACTTGCATTTTTTATTTTAACCGTGTTTGTGACTATTCAGTGTGTAAGATTAAGGTTTATTAAATAATCTATGTTTCCTCATGTCCTTAATAATTTGAAACAAATTCAACGTACTTCATTGTGCCTGGAATAATTTAAAAATAATTCAGTGATATGGATTGATTTATTGGGGAACAGGGGAGGATGATATGTGTTGAGATCCTAGTTAGTGGCTGTTGAACTGTGTGTTTTCGGAGGTCCTTTGGCCCTTTTCCTGTCAATGACCCAGTTTGTCAGCAATATATTATAGCCATATTATAGACATATGTAGTGCTTAAAATATTAAATAATGGTAATTTTCAGTCACTTTTAATTTACTTAAGCTAGACTTGTTTCAACTCAGCATTTGTTTTTTGTCTCTTCCTTGATGACTTGATGGACTTTTCTGATTTTTGCTTGTATTAGATGTACTAATTAAGAGTATCGACTCATTTTTAAGATTGTTTTTAAAGTTTAGTCTTCTAAGTCAAAGGAAAATGTTGATTAGTTCTTTTTTAATTCAGTTTTTACTAAACAAACTATATAAATATTTTAAGTAGTCATTCAAATTTCAACATAAGAATTTATAAAGATTAGCTTTAAAAAATATATTGGGGGTGGGCCATGGTGGCTCAGCAGGCAGAGTTCTCGCCTGCCATGATGGAGACTCGGGTTCAATTCCTGGTGCCGGCCCATGCAAAAAAAAAAAAAATACATATATATATATATATATATATATATATATATTTAGGCAGTTGCTTTTCTTATGAAGGTACATTTGCTGCATTACAAAATAGTCTCTAACATGAAGTTGCCCTAATAACTGCACTATTTTAGAATTTGATAAACCCTACATTAAATTGCTTATAAAATCCTTTTGAAACAACTTTGGTAAGTATCTGCAGAGGGTTTAAAAACATCCTTTAATATTATATTAGGGTTTGTAAACATTGTATTCTACTGAAGCAAAACAGAATAAGTAATGTACCTTAAACTGTTTATAGAATGTGTGATCAGAACAATTTATATATTTGTAGAAAAATCACCATTCCCAGAGAAACCATAAATAAATGATTTAAAAGTGTCAAATTTATAAACAGCTCTCTTCCAATCTAATAAAAATGTTAGTTACAAAGTTATGTACCTTAGATGTCTTTTAGGATAAGGCTTCAAAAATAATTAACTTAGTCCTCAAAAAAGCCTTTTAAATCCAATAAACAAACCTTTAAAATCCCATTTGAAAAACTTGTCAGTAGAACAAGTATATATGATCAGGGCACATAATTTATATATTTGGTTATGTATTAGGTTTTCTTTTACATTGTAATTTATAGAGTCTATTGGCAGAAATATGCACACACATACACACTTAATTAAAAAGGTAAATTTCAGGAAACAGCAAGAAATGCAAACCTATAGGGTAAAAACCTAAAGATTTTTTTGTTATAGCAAAAGAATCATTTTACCAAATTTTTATTTTATTTGCCATTTTTGGATTATGGCAACTACTGTTACTTAGAAGATTCAAATTGTTGAAAGTTCACTTCCTGCTTATAAATATGTTTAATTTTTAAGTCTTCCAGTTGTGCCAGTAGCTTCCTCAAAGTCATTTCCCACTTTATCCTCTTTTACCAGATCTCTTGCATGAGATATTAATTTCTGAGTTGTAAAAACCTAAATAAAAGCTTCGTTTTTTTACCTTTTAATTTACAAAACTCCATTAAAAAAAAATCCATCTAACTTTTTAGCAAGCCCACAAAAATATTTCTTTCCTAAGAATCAAACACTTTTATGAGAATAAAGATCTTTCAAAGTCTTAAATTTTCTAGTAAAGTTTTATTTTGATTTTCCAGGACTACAACGTGATTTTCCAGGCATTTTACACATTCTTTCTTTCTGTGATATTCTCAAGTAGACTTTCTGTTTTTTATTAACCTTATTTCTCTTTTCAACTGGGTGTCGTCTGTTTTAGGTGTCTGAGATGTAAGATTCACAGGTGATGTCATTACCACAGTTTGTGGCAGTTAAGTAGCAATAGGTATGGTACGGATCTAGCTGTCTGCATATATCCTGCTGCAGTTGTTACAGCCTAGTTGCTGGGCACAAGTATTTGCTGTCAGGCGGAGATTAATCAGAGGTCTGTGCATCCTGGAGAGTAGTTGCACCTTGCTGAGTACTGCCTGAATTTGTTGCAGTTAATGTCTGAAGCCCCTGTACCTGATCTGTGCCTGGACTGGCAAGCTGTAAGGCTCCATTTAGGGTAATGGCATTGTACTGTTTGGTTCTAGTCTAATAGCTGGGAGTTGTAACAGACTTGGAAGTGACAGTAGAGCCTCCAGAGTTTTTTCCGTCTCCTTTTCTGCCCTGTATATCCTCAGGAGATAGGATGTATGTTCAAAATGTTTCTGTAAGATGGGCGCCATGCTCAAATCCCGTAGGTTTTCTGTGAAAAGCCTATGCTGTCAGATGAGTCCTGAGATTCCTTACTTTCTGATAAAGATGATGCTGTTTGCACATGTGGTGAGTGAATTACAGAAGACAGTTGTCTGGATGATTCCTGAACCTGTACTTGTTCTCCAGGCAGTACAGTTGTCACTGATGCATATACTCTTAGGGACATCTGTTGAGCAGTATGAAAGATAGGAGTTCCCTGAACTGCTCAAACTTGGTTCAGGTGCTGTCTCTGAAGAGTAAACTCTTGTGGGAAACTTCTGTAATCAGCTGTGGCTGCTGCCTTGCCACTGCCTGGAGCGGGAACTTCCACTCCTCCCCTCTCAGGGTGAGTCTGAGTTCACTAGCTCCTTCCCCAAACCCTCACGCTACAGGGGACGTGTCTCTTTCTCAGGGGTGGGATGGATAGGAGACGATCAGTGTCACTTAAGGCCACCTGTCCTAGACGACCATTCCCTCTAGGCTGGGGACAGGGAAGGGGTGAGAACTGATGAGTTTTTTTTTTTTTTTTAATATAGTTTTATTAATGAGTTCTTAAAGATTTTCTGTAGACTCTCAGTGACGTTAGCTGCAATCTGTATTAATTAGATGATGTAATTACATTAATGAGTGGTGATGATAAAAACCAATGAGTTTGTTTTTAGGAACTTTATTTGGCAGAATTAAGGGAAGTGAATAATCTTCATTGAATTTCTTTGTAAATGTTGTCAGTGGGTAGCCTTGTAGATATTGAAATGAATACCCTTTCCTTTAATGTCTTACAGGAAATCAATTTTTAAAATTATTTTACAGACGAGAAGGGTTCATGGTTGAGAAGAGAAAATAATAGGAGTTACACTAGACAACTTGTGAGAAGTAAATTTTATTTAGTCAGAATTAGAATTATTATTAGAATTATCGTTAGAATTAGTCAGAATTAAAATTATTACTTATTCAACTTATTCAGTTTATATTTGTGAAGTATACCCTTTTTAAGCCTGTTCTTCTTTATATGAGTAATGTAGGGCATTCCATTAAAATAGACCATTATGTCCTGCTGTTGACATAAATAGTAACAGTAAAGTAATCATGCTCATATTACTATAAAGCTAAAATGGATTTAAAAATTAAATAAAAAGACTCAAAACCAACGAAATGTTAAAAAAATATCTATATTAGAATAATTAGATTGTTTTTCTGAATTAAAATTCATGTTCACAGTAGGAATTTACTTGCTGTGGTATAGATTCTTTGAGTTTGGTATGTGTATATAATTGTCTTACGTGACTTTTTAGTTTCCTTTTCAAATTAATGTGAAAATTTGGCTAATTCAAATACTATTTACCCTTTACTTGACTATATAAGTATACATGTTAAGTTTGCCCCCTTGTCCTGTATCAAGGTAATGAAGAAACTATATTTATAATCTACATCACTGTAATGATGAAGGAAAGGGTGGACCCTGACTTATCTTGGTAGTGTATACTTAACGAGACTCTTATCCTGACCATTTAATATAGGCTTTATTATTAGTATTTTTAATTGGGGATGGAAAACTTTTTGAAATAGTTGATCGTATCTGCTCTAGTTTCCATATTTTGTGTTACTATAATATAGTGGTTAAGAGCACTGACCTTGAAATCAGATAGATCTGGGCTCTTTTGCTTAATACTTTGAGCATCTCACTTATCTCTTAATCTCTCTCAGTAAATTTCCTGATCTATGAGATGGGAATGATCACAGTAATCCTAATGAGAAAGGTATTGTTGATTAAATCATCTATTATATGAAATCCATTAGTATATCACAAATTTAATAAATATTAGCTAATTATATTCAAATTCAGTAGGTGAAGAAGATTCTGGTTGTAGATTTAATAAAAGTCAGGAAAGAAATTTTTAGGTGGTAGATTAAAGAATGAAATAATTTATGTAGTGACTGAATCAGAAAATATATGCATGTAGAAGGGGGTACTATATGGAGATATGTAGAAAGACTGAAAGTAGTATTAGGAATAAATGTCGGCTGTGAATTATATGTGTGGCCAATTTATATGTGGTGGTGTTTTAATTCTGATTTCTCTTCTGAAGTGTTGGGCCACTTCCCCTCCCTGTTGACTTTGTATTTAAAGAATAAAATGAATTCAAATGATTAAACAGCTTTAGGTTTACCAGTTAACAAAGTAAATGGAAAAGTTTTATATTTTAGCGAAGTAGACACTGGATAAATTAGGTACTGTTTGAATCTATCAGTTTTCATGTGTAATTTGAAAGCTTGTCCCATCGAAGTTGGAAAGATGATTTATGAACAAATTAACCAGATTAAAAAAATTTTTTTATTAATTTTAAATTAAAAATATATGACAAAGGAACACAAACATTCTTAATATATAATCATTCTGTTCTACATATATAATCATTAATTCACAATATTATCACATAGTTGCATATTCATCATCAGGATCATTTCTTAGAACATTTGCATCGATTTAGAAAAAGAAATAAAAAGACAACATAAAAAGAAATAAAATGAAAACAGAAAAAAAAATTATACATACCATACCCCTTACCCCTCCCTTTCATTGATCACTAGCATTTCAAACTAAATTTGTTTTAACGTATGTTCCCCTTATTATTTAATTTTATTCCATATGTTCTACTTATGTGTTGGCAAGGTAGATAAAAGGAGCATCAGACACAAGGTTTTCACAATCACACAGTCACATTGTGAAAGCTATATTATTATACAGTCATCATCAAGAAGCATGGCTACTGGAACACAGCTCTACATTTTCAGGCAGTTCCCTCCAGCTGCTCCATTACATCTTAACAAGATGATATCTACTTGATACTTAAGAATAACCTCCAGGATAGCCTATCGACTCTGTTTGGAATCTCTCAGCCATTGACACTTGGGCTCATTTCACTCTTTCCCCTTTTGGTCAAGAAGGTTTTCTCAGTCCCTTGATGCTGAGTCTCAGCTCATTCTAGGATTTCTGTCCCATGTTGCCAGGAAGGTCCACACTCCTGGGAGTCATGTCCCATATAGACAGGGGAGGGTGGTGAGTTTGCTTGTTGTCTTGGCTGGAGAGAGAGAGGCCACAACTGAGCAACAAAAGAGACTATCTTGGGGGTGACTCCTAGGCCTAATTTTAAGTGGGCTTGACCTATTCTTTGTGGGGTTAAGTTTCATATGAACAAACCCCAAGACTGGGGCCTCAGCCTATAGCTTTGGTTGTCCACACTGCTTGTGAGAATATCAAGAATTCAACTGGGGGGGGGGGGTTGAATTTTCCCCTGTTCTCACCATTCCCTGAAGGGGACTTTGCAAATACTTTTCTACTCACTGATCAAATCACTCTGGGATTCATTGGGGCATCACTCTGGACAAACCAAAAAAATCTCATGTCCTACTCAAGGCTCCATGTACTTATGTTGTTCAACCAACTATCTACATAAGTTATATTAGGACATGCACTAGTCAAAATATAAATTTTGTACCAAATAAACATTCTTTGCTTTAGTCTCATAAGTTGAAATTTTAAAATATTAATTACCATCTGTTTTCAGTGCCCTGCAGTAATTATATTCCTTTGTTCTTCCTCATGCAAAAACATCTTTTAAATTTGTACATTTAGTCACTATCATTATACACTGTAGGCATTCCTAGATTATACAATCTCAGTCTTTATCGTCTATTTTTCTTTGTGATTTCATTTATGCCTCCAGCCCTCCTCCCTCTATCATTCTCATATTCAGCTTCATTCAGTGTTTTAACATAATTGTATTACAGTTAGGTAATATTATGCTGTCCATTTCTGAGTTTTTATATTCAGTCCTGTTGCACATACTGTATCCCTTCAGCTCCAATTACCTAATATCTTACCCTATTTCTATCTCCTGATGGTCTCTGTCATCAACGAAATATTCCAAGTTTGTTCACTAATGTCAGTTCATATCAGTGAGACCATGCAGTGTTTGTCCTTTTGTTTTTGGCAAATCTCACTCAGTATAATGTCCTTAAGGTCCATCCATGTTGTTACATACTTCATAACTTTATTCTGTCGTACAGCTGCATAATATTCCATCGTATATATATGCCACCGTTTGTTTAGCCACCTGTCTGTTGAGGGACATTTTGGCTGTTTCCATCTCTTGGTAATTGTAAATAATGCTGCTATAAACATTGGTATGCAAATGTCCATTTGTGTCCTTGCCCTCATGTCCTTTGAGTAGAGACAGCATATAGATGGGTCCTGGTTTTTAATCCGTTCTGCCAGTCTATGTCTTTTGATTGGGGAGTTTAATCCATTAACATTTAGTGTTATTACTGCACGGGTAGTACTTTCTTCTCCTATTTTGCCTTCTGGATTTTATATGTAATGTCTAGTTTTCCTTCGTTTTACCTTTACTCATAGTCTTCCTTTCTACACTGTTCTCCACACCTCTCTCTTCTGTCTTTTTGTATCTGTCTCTAGCGCTCCCTTTAGTATTTCTTGCAGAGCTAGTCTGTTGGTCACAAATTCTCTCAGTGATTTTTTGTCTGAGACTGTTTTAATTTCTCCCTCATTTTTGAAGGACAGTTTTGCTGGATATAGAATTCTTGGTTGGCAGTTTTTCTCTTTTAATAATTTGAATATATCATCCCACTCTCTTCTCGCCTCCATGGTTTCTGCTGAGAAATCTATGCATAGTCTTACTGGGCTTCCCTTGTATGTGATGGATTACTCTTCTCTTGCTGCTTTCAAGATTCTCTCTTTCTCTTTGACCTCTGACATATTGTTTAGTAAATGTCGTGGAGTACTTCTATTTGAATCTGTTCTCTTTGGGGTACGCTGCACTTCTTGGATCTGTAATTTTAAGTCTTTCATAAGAGTTGGGTAATTTTCAGTGATAATTTCCTCCATTAGTTTTTCTCCTCCTTTGCCCTTCTCTTCTCCTTCCAGGACACCCACAACACGTATATTTGTGTGCTTCATATTGTCCTTCAATTCCCTGAATCCCTGCTCATATTTTCTCATTTTTTTCCCTATAGTTTCTGTTTCTTGTCGAATTTCAGATATTCTGTCCTCCAGTTTTGAAATCCTATGTTCTGTTCTGTCTCTTGAAATCTACCATTGTAGGTTTCCATTGTTTTTTTCACCTCCTCTACCGTGCCTTTCATTCCCGTGAGTTCTGTGATTTGTTTTTTCAGACTTTCAATTTCTTCTTTTTGTTCATTCCTTGCCTTCTTTATATCCTCCCTCAATTCATTGATTTGGTTTTTGATGAGGTTTTCGATATCTGTTCATATATTCTGAATTAATTGTTTCAGCTCCTGTCATTCATTTGAATTGTTGGTTTGTTCCTTTGACTTGGCCATATCTTCAATTTTCCTAATGTGATTTGTTATTTTTTGCTGGTGTTTAGGCATTTAATTACCTTAATTAGTTTATTCTGGAGCTTGCTTTCACCTCTTTTACCTAGGGTTTTCTTGCTGGATGAATTTGTTATCTGTTCTTTGACATTCAGTTCATCTTTACCTGGACCTCTAGCTTAGGTTTTGTTTAACAAAGGAGAATTTTTCAGTTCTTGTTTTCTTGTTTCTTGCCCTGCTTGTACGGTTCCCCCCCCCCCCCCCCCCACTTAGGAGGGTCTACTTAGGTAGACCCTAAGTCTAGATTTAGCCAGATTTTCCCAGATCAAACTGGCCTCCTATCAGGAGGAAAGAGTCACCTGCATCGGTTTTCCCTGAGGGTGAGACCCAGCAGGTTGAAAGACTTTCCTGTGAAGTCTCTGGACTCTGTTTTTCTTACCCTGCCCTGCCCAGTATGTGGTGCTTGTCTGCTTGCAGGTCCCACCAGCATAAGATGATGCGGCACCTTCAGCTTTGGCAGAGTCTCCCTGCTGGGAACGTGGTGGAGATGGAGGAGAGGTTGTAGACTGGTTTTAATGGCTTCAAATTACCAAGCCCTGGTGTCTGAATTCCTTGAGGGAGGGAGTTGGGCTTCACCCCTCTCCTGGGGAATGCACAGGCTCCAGACAGGCTCTCAAACAACCTTGTTTCTACCTATGTCTGAGGCAGTTGCAGCCTGAGAAGTCCTCTGCTGAATCCAGAGGCAGTCAAGCCTTTGTAGAAACACAGCCACAAAAACCTCTGTTTTCCTTTTTTTTTTTTCTTTTTCTGTCAGCCCTGCCCCCTCAGCTCTGGGGCAAAAATCAGCAACCTCGGCTTTGACCAGGTTCACCTGAGCTGGGGGCCTATTTTTAGTAGTCAGTACTTGTTAATTAATTCCACAATTGGCATTTAGTTGGGCTCAGCCCCTGCTGCTGGTAAAATCCCTTTCCTGTCCCCCTCTGGGAAGCAGTCTGTGGGGAGGGGCGCCGGCCACCATGGCTTCGGGAACTCACACTTCTGGGGAGGCTCACAGCTGGTCCAGCTGGTCCAGACTGGGATACGCTGTGTGTCTGGTCACTGACGTGGCCCAGGAGCTGTTCTGTACTGTTTCTGGTTGTTTAGTAGTTTTTCTGGAGGACGAAGTAAAATGTGCACATTGTTAAGCTGCCATCTTGGCCCAGAACTCCTTAACCAGTTTTTAAATAATACAAAATGGAAATAAATGACACAAATTAAGTTTTGACTGTTAGTGCTTTCTCTCCCCTTTCTGTAACTTATAGATAATTATTACATTAAGAATACTTTTTCTGAAATGGTCAGACTTCTCTGGTTTATTCAGCATAGTTTTACAGGACAGAGGTTGGTTTTTTTGCGTTTTATAGTTTTTCTCATCTTCTTTACCCTTGTGAATCAGCCTAACTTGAAAAAAGACATCTGTAAATTGAATTGCGTTTGGAAGCAAAAATAGTATATGACCTTTTTTTGGTAATTTTTTCTAGTAATTATCTTTAAAATATTTCACAATAACTCTTGGACAGGAGTTATTATTTTCTAGTTCATAGTGAGAGATTAAGTAACTTGTTCAGGGTTATATAACTGGTAAATTTGAGCTGGTATACAAATTCTGATAAATTCTCGTACTAAAGCACCTACCTATTCTTAACCTCTATCCTAAAATATTTGATTATCAATGCTTAATAAATACAGTGGCCCTACTATGTGTTCTTCTGGTCCCAATCCTATTATCTCACTTCTGGTACCTTTATCACCTCATTTTTTGCATTGAAGGCTTGGGGAAACAGCCAGAATATGTGTTGCTGCTGGGTACCTAGAAATCCATTTTTAGAAAATGTGAATTTTGTAGTCAGGAACTATATTGAGGCTTAAAGATAATTTAGCTGTTTGTTTAGCTACCCGTTCCCTCTCTTCTGCCTTCTAATTTTTTTTCTTTTCTTTTTTTCCCTGCCTTCTAAGTTTAATCAAAGATCAACTATGTATAAGCATTTTTATTTCTTTCCTTCTTCTACCTCCAGTTTCCCATTTCCTTTTCCTTGAAGTTTATTTAGTATTTACTTTAGTAATGATCTTTTCTTAGTTATTTGATTTTAATTATCCGATATTCATTTCTGTCCTCACCTGTATCTGCATTTCCAAATCCCAATCTCTCCAAGTTTCTAGAGGTTAGATTAGCTCCCTTCTCAGAAACTGTTACATCCTGTTTGTGCATTCTCTAGAGACTGAAGCTTTTTCTTTTATTTTATATAAAAGAAAAATATAAAATTTTATTTTTTTTTCTGGAAATTTGTGTTGTGATTGCTCTGTTACTGATAACTCTTCTGTTCTTTACTATTGTATTTGGTTTCTTCCCCATTATGGTAATTTTAATGTAAGTATCTAGAAGGAAGAGAAACCAACCTTGTGTACTGGGTACTTCTTGACCATATTGAACGGGAATTCTTTTCTTTTTTTTTTTTTGCGTGGGCAGGCACTGGGGAACGAATGAATTGGAATTCTTTGTGTCAGTTATATTTAGATTATTTAATTTTAGTGTACTGATAAAACTGCCCTGTGCCCCAACACCTAGATTCCCCTGAGAAAAGACCTTGTAAACAGTTTTGCGTTTTCCAATTTTATTCACCCTTCAGATTCCTGGATTTTGTTCAATTTAGATTTTGAGTTTCAGGCTAAGCTTTTCTCTTATATTTTGTTATTACATAATTCCAGTAATCTTTTAATAACTTAATCCTGTTGTCATCTATTTACCAAAACTAATAGTTACAAAATTATATTATTTAGTACTATTTCTAGTGTTTTTTATTGATCTCTGAGATCTTTATTCAAATTTTTCATTTTGTTGACTTCATTGTGTAATTTGTTAGGTTTATATTGGTGATATACTTTCTGGGTCCTTGTGTTCCTGAAGAGGTATATCTTAGCCCCATATCCTGGACCTTTTTAGGTAGCCAAGAACTTGAAATGTTTGCCCAACAGGTGTTTAATTTTTTAAAGTATGACCCTTTTCTTAGTTTGCACTACGTCTTTTTTCTTTTATTGTGATAAAGCACCGTACCGGCTTTATCAGCTGGTGAGTTTGCAGCCTCAGACAACCTCAGAGTCCCTCCAGGCTCCGCTTGGAATCCTGTTTAGTTCTAGTTTTTGAGATGATCCAGTAGATGGTCTCATTTAGATTGTTTGGGTTGGGCAGCATCACAAACACCTACTGAGCTCACCATCTCACAGGATCATGTTTTATTTAATATGTAGAGCTAATTTAAATTTAGATTTTCTAGGATTTTCTTCATTTTGAGATAATAATTTTATTCTAAACTCTTTACAACTATCAAACTGGTATTTTTCATTAGTTATAACTTAATTAGAAATTTAAAAATAAAGGGGCTAGTTTCCTTGCTTGCTGGTGGTAACTTTATAAGTGGGGTAAAAAAAAGAAATTAGGAAAATTGAATTATCTTTTCAAAGTGGAGAAGTGAAAATATGTTTTATATTCTGAGTGTTAGCAGCTGGTATGGAATATGTACATTTTTAAAAGGAAAAGTAAATAAAATGTAGTTTATCTTGTTTTTGCCTAACTAACATTCTGGGCCCTTGTGTCTAGTAGGAATTCATCTGTATTACTTCACATTGCTCGGTTCTTACTATATATTCTGTTGGATATTATGCTTTAACTTTATTTCTTAAGAAGGAATATAGTTAGTACATACTTAGTTTAATTATTTTACCCAGGAAGCAATTGCCTTTTTCCCCATAAATGTAACCAAGGTTTGGAATATGCTATTCTTTTTGTGATTCAAATGCTAAAATACAAACGTGTGTAACTCTTGCTCGTGCTTTATTTATGCAGAATATCCTCCAAATCCTAAATCTAGACCTCCAAGAATGCTGGTCATTAAGAAAGGTAATACAAAAGACTTACAGCTATCTGGATTCCCAGTAGTAGGAAATCTTCAGTCACAGCCAGTTAAGAACGGGACTGGTCCAAGTGTTTATAAAGGCTTAGTCCCTAAACCTGCTCCACCTACAAAAGTGAGTTCTAAAAAAAATTTTTTTAAAGCATGTCTTGAGTTATTATCACACTTTGGAAAAGAATGTTAAAATTTTTGTGCCAAAATGTGGGGATTTTGGTGAAATACTGGATACTAAGTAGAAGGAGTTGGCTGATTGTATGCTGTTAATTGTAGTTATCTATTAAGTATTATGTGTTTTTTAATTGTTTTAGTAGTAGTAATAAATACTGTTTATATAATTTTTGTTTTGCTAAATGCATTCATGAAGTATGTGCTTAATGATGATACATAATGCTGTTTACTTGGAGTTCAGTTATAGGATTTTGAAACTCCCACCTGTGTTTTCTTAATATCAGAGGAAAGAAATCTAATTTTAAGCTTCTAAAGCCTTAAGAAAATAGCAGTATAAAAAAAAAAAGAAAAGAAAAGAAAATAGCAGTATAGTCAAAAGTTTTTGTCTGAATATGAAGCTTTGACTTTATTTGTAGGAAAAGAGAACCATGTAGGAATATTAAAAAAGTATTATAGGAATAATTGTTTTTATCAGCCAAATGTGATCATCTTTATTTTATAGTGTTCACTTTTTTTCTCTCTTTCCTTAATCTGTTTTTGATAGCCATTAATGTTTGCATATTTATCTTTAGCCTACACAATGGAAAAGCCAAACTAAAGAAAATAAAGTTGGGACTTCTTTCCCTCATGAGTCTACATATGGTGTTGGCAACTTTAATGCTTTCAAATCAGCTGCCAAGAATTTTAGTTCATCAACAAATTCAGTGAAAGAGGTATGCATTAAAAATGATTTCTGAGGAATGTAAAACATATTTTAATCATGATAATTTAGTTAAAAGTGAATAAAAGGCATACACATTCCTTACATGGAAATGAGATATTGTAGTTCTTTCAGAAAACTCAAATTCTTCCCTCTATTTGCTAACCATTTTTGCTCTTTGGGGAAATAGGAATAATTTTTAAAATTTTTAATGAAAATTACCAGACATCCTAAAAAAGTAGAGAAATTAGTACAGTGAACCCTCATATACCCATAAGTCAGAAAAATAATTTTTAAGGAAATGTGAAAATTACAGTTTTATTTTGCATTTGTGAAAGAGTTATGCTATAGTATCGAACCTTATCTGCTAACAAGAAGTAGTGTTATATAATCCAAAGTGGGTGATAGAAATTTATTAATGTTAACATTGAGGGTAGGGAGAGAGGAGGAAGAGGAGGAGGGATAGGTGTGTATTGTAATGGTACCTGCTGTGAACACCTGGTAGTTCACGTATTTCTTTGTCATCTGACCAAGTTTTTGAAACTCCCTAACCAGTCAAGGGACACATGTACTATAACTCTGCTAAAAAAAACTCTGTGGCAAAGAGTTCTAACATTCTGCTTTATGTTATATTCCACTGTCAAAACACTAAACAATGAAAAACTAAAACAAAACAACAAATTTACAAAATTGACAAAAGTAAAATTTTCCCTTCCCTAACACTGACACCCCCCGCCCCCAACTCCCAAATTTTCCCTGGTAGAATCCTACCTGATAAGCCCTATGTGTGTAAATAATTATAAAGTAAATCTTATCAGACTGTTGTTTGAGCCCTAAAATTCTGTGGAGCATAATTTGAAGCTGTTCTTCTTTGTTTTATAAAAATAT
This sequence comes from Tamandua tetradactyla, assembly GCF_023851605.1. NCBI lineage: Eukaryota > Metazoa > Chordata > Mammalia > Pilosa > Myrmecophagidae > Tamandua > Tamandua tetradactyla. The sequence continues at coordinate 104,026,660 of NC_135335.1, forward strand.
TTAAACAAACTCCCTAATTTAGAATCATAGTTCTTAGTATTATCAGGCTTTCATTGCCTCTAGATGTTTCTATGAGAGTGGGAAATCAGGCGGTTAAGAAAGTTCTTTCTTTTGCTTAGAGTTCGAAAGAAAAAAACATAAGGAGAGAGAGAAATAGATTTTGAAATACACCTTAAAATCAGTTTTGTGTTGTGTGTAAAGGTAAGATAGGAAGTTGTGATAGTTGTGAATTTTATATTGGCATTAGTTCTCTGGCTACATATTTATCAATATTTCTGAATTTTGTCTTAGTGTAATCGCTCAAATTCTTCTTCACCTGTTGACAAACTTAATCAGCAGCCTCGGCTAACCAAACTTACACGAATGCGCACAGATAAGAAAAGTGAATTTTTGAAAGCATTGAAAAGGGACAGAGTGGAAGAGGAACAAGAAGATGAAAGCCATGCTGGCTCAGAGAAGGTAATTAAACTTTCATTAACTCTTGATTTGATATTAACATGTCATTGGAATATTTTGGCAAATATCATTAGGACCTTTAAATAAACTAATCAGAATTCCTCTCCCTGAAAAGAAGGGTATCTAACCATTTGCATAGATTATGACTTCCTTTCTAAAGCAGGTTTTTCTCATTCTGTAGTAACTATGCAAAAATAATTTTTAAAATTTTTCTGTTCTTAATCTCTTTATCCTTTGTTTCCTCTATCATGCCTGATAAACCTGATAGTTATAATCATTAAATTTAGGAGGTATTTTCATAAGAATGGTAAGCTAAACCGGCAAGTTACCTACAGTTTTTTTTTCAGACACATAAACCAGAAGACTAATTTTTAAAGAAATCATTGTGAAAATTGGAGTATTATTTTGTAACTTTAACTTACTAATGAGAATTTGTAATATTTAATCCATTCAAAGTGGGTGATGGACATTTTATTATCATTAATGCTGAGGTGGGGAGAGAGAAGGGAGAGGTGTGTATTGTTTGTTACTGTACTGACTGTGAACACCTGGTAGCTCACATATTTCTTTTTAAGTTTATGGCATAGTTTTGAGTACATAGCTCAGAAACAAAGTTATGGGTATCCTTACCAGCCTAGTTTTACATTCTTATGAAAATATCTCCATTATTAGAGTTATATATTCTCAGCGAAAATCTAGTAAGACTATAAAGATTTTCAGGTTCTAATTTATTAACTGCTAAAGTGCGATATACTAGAAATGGAATGGATTTTTAAAAAGGGGAATTTAATAAGTTACAAGTTAACAGTTCTAAGGCCATGAAAATGTCCCAGTTAAAGCAAGTCTATAGAAATATCCAATCTTAGGCATCTGAGGAAAGATACCTTGATTCAAGAAGTCCGATGAAGATCAGGGTTTCTCTCTGAAGTGGAAAAGCACATGACAAACATGGCATCATCTGCTAGCTTCCTGGAACTCCATCTCCCTTGGAGGCATTTCCTTCTTCATCTCTAAAAAGTCACTGACTGGTGGACTGTCTGCTTCATGGTTCTGCAGCATTCTGCCATGGCTTTCTTGTGGCTCTAAAAAGGGACTCTCAGAATCCGTGGCTTCTCTCTTGTTGGCCTCTAGCTTTTTCCAAAGTGCTTCTTTTAAAGGATTCCAGTAAAGCCAATCAAGACCCACCTGGAATGGGTGGCGGCACTTCTCCACTTAAGTTTAATACCCACACTTGATTGAGTCGCATCTCCATGGAGATAAGCTAATTAAAGTTTCCAGCATACAGTACTGAATAGGGATTAGAAGAAATGGCTGTCTTTATAGAATGGGATTAGGATTAAAACATGGCTTTTCTAGAGTACATAAACCTTTTCAAACTGGCACACATATATTCTTTAGAACTCAAATTTTTTTTTGTCTGTTTGCTTGTTTTCCTAAAAATCAGGATGACGACTCATTTAATTTGCATAACAGCAATAGTACTCATCAAGAGAGGGATATAAACAGAAACTTTGATGAAAGTGAAATTCCACAAGAGAATGGTAATGCTTCAGTGATTTCCCAGCAGATCATTCGGTCTTCAACCTTTCCACAGACTGATGTTCTTTCAAGTTCACTTGAGGCAGAGCACAGGTAAGTATTTATTTTTACTTTTTTCTTTTTCTGTATTCAGGATTTTGATATCATTAAAGAGATTTTGGTGATTTTTTTAAACAACTCTAAGATATAATTTATATGCCCTCAATTTCACCCATTTAAGCATACAATTCAATGATATTTAGTATATTCACACTTGTGTGACTTTCAGTATGATCTAATTTTAGAATTGCCATCACCCCAAAAAGAAATCCCAGACTCTTTTTCAGTCACTCCCCATTTCCACATTCTGTCCCAGGCAACTACTCATGTGTCTCTTTAGATTTGCCTCTTCTGGACCATTTCATATGTATGGAACCATGCAAAGCGTGGTTCTTTGTGTCTTGCTTTTTTCACTTAGCATAATGCTTTTTTTTGGTTCATGGTCTGGGAATTGAACCTGGGTCTCCCACATGAAAGGTGAGCATTCTACCACTGAACCACCTGTGCACCCAGCATAGTGCTTTTCATGTTCATCCACATCATGCCATGTATCAATACTTTGTTCCTTTTTAGCATCAAAAGTATTCATTCCTCTGTATGGCTGCACATTTTTCTCATCAGTTGATGGATATTGGTTTATTTTAACTTTTTTACTCTTATGGATAATGCTGCTATGAACATTTGTGTACAAGTTTATGTATGGATATGTGTTTTTCATTTCTCTTGGGTAAATATCTAGAAGTAGAATTGTTGAGACCCTTAGTCACTCCATGTTTAAAATCATAAAAAACTATCAGTTTTCAAAAGTGATCATACCATTTTACATTTTGATCAGCAATGTATAAAGGGTCCAGTTTCTCCCTGTCTTTTCCTTATAGCCTTTCAAGTGGGTATGAAGTGATATCTAATGTGAATTTTCATATGCATTTCCTTAATGACTAATAGTGCCGCATATTTTCATGTGCTCATTTGCCATTTGTGTGTCTTCCTTGGAGAAATGTCTGTTTAAATACTTCGCTGCATTTTTAAATGGAGTTGTTTTCTTATTGAGTTGTGTAAGAGTTTGTATGTGTACTGGGTACAAGTCCCTTATATAATGATTTGCAGATATTTTCTCTCATTCTGTGGGTTGTCTTTTTCACTGAGTGGTGTCTTTTGAAGTAAAAAAAATTTTGATTTTGATGAAGTCTGGTACATTGCATTTTTTCTTTCATGCTCGTTTCATATCTAAGAAATCTTGCCTAATTCAAGGTAATAAGGATTTATTTCTGTGTTTTCTTCTAAAGAGTTTTATTGTTTTTGCTTTTACATTTAAGTCTGTGAGCCATTTGGAGTTGTGTCTTTTTGTTTTTTAATTTCCAAATGCACTTTTACAAGTAGTTATAGAACAAATTTCAAAGTTTGGTATAGGTTACACTTCTACAATTTCAGGTTTTTCCTTCTAGCTGCCCAAAACAGTAGAGATTAAAAAAAAAGATCAGTGTAATGATTCAGCAGTCATACTTATTTGTTAAATCCTTCCTTCTCTGTTATAACTCCTCCTCCTTCCTTGATTCTTCCAATTTTTAGAGATATTTGGGCTTTGCCCATTCTAACTTTTTCATACTGAAAAGGAGTGTCGACAATAGAGGATAAGGGAGATAAAACTAGCTGATATTCTTAGAGAGGCTGGCCCCTCTAGGTTTCAGGACTTATGTGGCCTAGGAACCACCTGGAGGTTATAGGTTTCTGGAGAGTAAACTCATTACATGAAACTTCTGTAGAATCAGAGCCCTGTGTGTTCTTGAGGGTTAACAGAAATGATGTTGGTTGGGGTTTGGCAAACCGAGGCAATTAATAATATCTAGCTGAAACTTACATAAGAGTAGCCTCCAGAATAGTCTCTTGACTCTATTTGAACTCTCTTACCCGCTGATACCTTATTTTGTTACAGCTTTCCCCTGTTTGGTCAGGAAGGTGGTATCGCTCCCATGCCAGGGCCAGGCTCATCCCTGGAAGCCATGTTTTACATTGCCAGGGAGACCTAGCCACTGATACCTTATTTTGTTAGATTTCTTTTCCCCTTTTTGGTCAGGAAGGCATTATTGATACCACAGGGCCCGGCTCATCCCTGGATATCATGTCTCATGTAGGAGGGGAGGGAAATGATTTTACTTGCAGAGTTGAGCTTAGAGAATGAGAGAGGCCACATCTGAGCAACAAAAGAAGTTTTCTGGAAGTAACTCTTAGGCAAATTATAGCAAGCGTCAAGATGAAAGTATCAGAGTTTTCCTAGGTGGGAAAGTTTAATAGTTCCACATTTTTTCTCCTGTTCCTCAAGGGACTTTGCCAGTACTTTTTAATAATCTGCCCAACATATTCTGGGATGATGAACTCTTAAATGATTTAGTATTTAAATCTAAAGTGGTGCTCTAGTTTGCTAGCTGCTGGAGTGCAATATACCAGAAATGGAACAACTTTTTAAAGGGGGGAATTTAATAAGCTACAAGTTTACAGTTTTAAGGCCAAGAAAATTTCCCAATTAAAATAAGTCTATAGAAATGTCCAATCTAAGGCTTCCAGGGAAAGATACATGGTTCAAGAAGACTGATGATGTTCAGGGTTTCTCTCTAGGCTAGAAGGGCACGTGGCTAAGTTGCTCAACTTTCTCTCCCAGCTTTTTGTTTCATGCAGCTACCCCTGGAGGTGTTTTCCTTCTTTATCTCCAAATATCTCTGGCGGGGGCGCTGCTTAACTGTGCTGTAGCTTTCTCATGGTTCTAAAAAGCGGCTCTCTCCTAAATGTTTCTTCTTTTAAAGGATTAATAGGTCGAGTCACAAGTCCATGGAAGCTATCTGATCAAAAGTTACCACCCACATTTGGGTGGGTCACATCTCCATGGGAACAATCAAAATGCTCCCAGCCAGCAATGTTGCATGAGGATTAGAGAATATGACTTTTGTGGGGTCCACCACAGATTCAAACTGACACAAGTGAATTTTAATTTTCTTTTTTCCCTTGATTTTATATTTAAGAGCAAGCATTAAGCAGAAATGATTTAACCCTTATGTTAGTCTTAAAACAACAAACTACATGAGTTGAGCATCAGTACATAGAATTTGTGGGACTCTGCTCAATTCCATTTTAGTAACAAAAAGTTTATAACTGTGTTTATTTTGCAAAGAAAAATGTTACTGTCCTTACATTGTCATGTATTACCCTATAATTGCTTTGTGTATACTACATTGTCCAACTAAAAATTTCATACATCCTATAGGACCAGATTCAGTGCTGAGTAACGTTCAGTTAATTGACTTGACTTTTTTGGGGGGTGAGGGGAGCAAGGAGTTAATGCCAGTTCTTCTAGCTAGAAGTTAATTTAATTCTAGAACAGTGGGGAACTGGGTAACGCCTACTATGGAATAAACATTTTGAATTTATTTATAGTTTCAGCATTTAGTTTTTCTGGAATCTAAGTTCCACAAGGAGAAATTTTACCACTGTATGGCACCTAGGATATCTGGCGGTTTTTACTGTGTGCTTAGATTTGTGGAATGAGTGAGTGAAGTTTAAGAATTCCAAGTGTTTTCTACCTACTTTATAAAACTGTATTCATAATTTAACTATTTTACCTGCAGTTTGTATTTCTTCTACCCATGAGACTTTAAAACCTTTAATGATCCCTTTAGCAGGCTTTTGTCTTTCTGCCTGATTGTACATTATTCTTTATTTTATCTCTATGATCCTTTTTAGTTCCTCTTCTCCAAAATAGGTCTGCAATGCAGTTTTAGGTGTAGATGTAATTACTGTATGTAAAAGTATAGGTATTTGTTTTAATTGTGTCATCTTCCTGTTCTAACTTGAACTTACCTTTTGCCTAATAATAGTATATTTGGCTTATGATAAATGTGAATGTCTATTTGATGAGTTAATTTAACTAGATTAATTTAGAGCTAACTAGATGATATCTGTTAATTGACTTTGAGCAAACAAACTCCAGCTCATCACTACATTTAACATGAATTGGCAAATAAGTGATTACACTATTTTATTCCTTTTCAAGTTGTGAAACTACCTCTTAATATAGTTTGTGACTTCTGACTTTGATCTGCAGGCTTAGATCAGATGATAATGGCTGCAATGTCAAACCATATAGCAACTGGTAATAGAAGTTAATTCTTTTTTTAAACTGTAAACATAAATAAAAATTCCAGTGTCCTATCATCTTGTTATCTTCCCTTGAGGCCACAATTTTGTAGTTTGTATATAATTTATGAAACCATTTCCCCATTGGTGAAGGTTTAGGTTTTCTCCTTTTTCTTTCTTTTTTTTCCTGTTGTAAATAACGCTGACATGAGCATTTAAAATTAATTACTGGCATTAGACATTAGTACTTCTAATCCGTCCTTGACAGTAATTCTCTAATTAGAGACCAGGGACTCTTTTAAGCCTCTGAGACCCTTTCAGGGTTGGTTGAGGTCAAAACTGTTTTCATTATAATATTAATATGTTGTTTGCTATTTTCACTTTTATTCTTTCATGCTTGCACCATGGAATTTTCCAGAATCTATGAAAAATTTCATTACTTTGTTGGCATTGTTTATATCGTGGTGTTTGTTTTTTTATTTTTTATTCCTAAGGTAATAGGTTTTTTAGAAATTAACTTAGTTTGTTCTTAGTTCTTCTATTGGACTCTTACTGGCTGTTTCCAGTCATGCCTGATATGGTCTCTGAAGCCCTAACTTTCAGTAAATTATTATTTTGAAGCTCTGTTTACAATGGGAATAAATAGTCTTTTCAAAAAGTCAGCTTTCTGTTAGTTATGAAGTTATGCTTCTTTCAGATTGAATTAGGTGTTGAGCATGGTGATTGGGATCCACATAAGAAGTGATACTAATAAAGTATTATAAAATACAAGATAGAGTATCTTGTCTTTTCAAAATAGAAAACATAATGGGTAACAACAACTATAGTGGATTGTGCTGGTATTGAAAGAAAGGGAGTGAGTGGTAGTATTGCTATTACTTTTATAAGAATTTAGCAAATATTCTTCAGTTTTCATGTTTTGCAAATTTGTAGCCCCAGAACTGTTAACACTAAGATAAAGCAATAAAGCAGTTCATTCTTAATCTTATTATAAGAAAAGTTTATCGGGCTTAATCTTAATATGTTTATTCATTCTCACTTTGAGAGAAGTATTCAGAACATTCAAAAATCCTTTATGTGTAATGGATCATCTTTTCTTGTACATGATATAAATGGAATTATCCTACTCAGTTCAAGCTCTAAATTAAACAATATTTTCCTCCTTTTTTTCAGGTTGTTAAAGGAGATGGGCTGGCAGGAAGATAGTGAAAATGATGAAACATGTGCTCCCTTAACTGAAGATGAAATGAGAGAATTCCAAGTTATTAGTGAACAGGTAAGAAAACCTGAATTCTAAAGTTCACTTTTAAATTGCCTTTCCTTATCAAAACAACATAATTGTAAGTAAGCCTCCTTCCCTCACCCCCTACCCCCTTTTTAAAGATACATTTTTATTTAGGAATTTATTAGATATCACTTTGCAGGTCAGAGTTGTCTTTGTTTTAAAACAAGTCTGCAGTGATGACTCCTTTAAACCTATGGGTATGCAATAATTAGCAATTAGTAGGTTAACAATGTCTGTGATTTGTCACTCTCCGGAAAAATTTTTTTTTAAACCGTGCTGATAAGAAGTAGAGAGCATCAATAACTTCCCAAATATCTTAACATTATATCCTTTTTCATGTTTTAGAACATCATATTTTATTTCCCTATAGCTTCCTTTTTGAAAGTGTTTGTAAATGTTTAATACAGCATTAAAAAGAGTAGGTGTTTTTCCACATCCAGTATAGTTTTGTTTTGGTTTTTTGGTTATGCTGTATGGCGGGGGTCATATTTCATTCTTTCTCCATGCCAGTATTCCATTATTGCAGCACAATTTGTTGAATTTTTGTTTGTTTGTTCTTTCTTTCTTTGCTTTGTTTGTTTTTCAGGAAGGGCATGGGCCAGGAATTGAGCCTGAGTATCCCACATAGCAGGGGAGAATTCTGAACTACCCTTTAACTACCCTTGCACCCCAGTACAATTTTTTAATAGTTCTATTCATGCAGAACTTATTTTCTTTACAAAGATGTTGTAATTGATTCTGAGGAAATTAGTTATCTTAACGTAATAATACAATTGATTCAATCATCCTATTTTTAATTTTTTATTCATAAGTTCTTTGTGAACCTGACAGTAGACAATGGTTTTGTAGATTTTTTGGTGTTTTTTTTTTTTTTTTTGTATCATATAATTTACATACAATTTATGTTCAGTAAAATTGACTTTTAAAGTGTACAGTTTTGATGAGTTTTGACAAATGTTGTATATGTTTTTGTAGCTGCCACCATAATCAAGATGTAGAATATTTCCACTGTCCCAGAATGTTTCCTCATTACCCTTTGCTTTCAGTCCTTTCACCCCCTCGCTTTCAGCCCTTTACAACTGCTGATGTGCTTTTCTGTCTATATGTGTTTGCCTGTGTGTTTTATAAATGAAACCAACTCTTGTGTATTTTTTGGGTCTGACTTTTTTCATGCTTTTGAGACTCATCCTTGTTGCTGAGTACCATTCCAGTGTACAGATTTACCACTTTGTGTGTCTGCCTGAAGGATTTTTTTGAAACCGAAAAAAGACATGAAAAATCTACTCTGTACCATAGGGTAGTCATGCCAAGGAAAGCAAAATACTGTCTGCCCAAAATAATTGGCTTTAAAATTAAAACCTTGTGATGACTTGGGCAGGTAGATAAAACACTATTGGTTTATAATAATTAACTGATACCAATTAGGTCATTTTGTACATTTTGTGGGTTAGAGATCAAGGGAATATAAGTATAATGTCCATGTTTTCTGAACTAATAATAAAACATGGATATATTTATGTTAGTAATGACAGACTATTTTGACATTTAGATGTTTGGGAAATCATTAAGGGCTGATGTTGTTTATGAAAGGTTTTATACTGAAAGGTGGGAAACATTAAAAGAAGGAGGAGGAGGAGAAGTGTTAAAGTCGCAGTGACTGAGGATTATCTGAGTGAGGTAGCTTGTGTTTTCTTAGTAAGGATGGTGAGGTCATTCGTTTGAAGTGAAGGGTGGTATAACATTGGCGAGTTTTGAGATTTAAGCAGGATAGAGAAAAACTGCTGTGGAAAATAGGAAATTAAGTAGGAGAAAAAAAAAGAAATTTAAAGCTTAGACTCTAGACTTGTTATTTTTCATCATCACAACTACCAGAGTGAAGACCACTCAATATTAGCCATAATGAAAGTGGTTCTTCCAATTTGGACCTTATCCAAGTCATCTGTTTATTTAATCTATTTATTTTTGACTTTTCAGTTACAGAAGAATGGTCTGAGAAAAAATGGTATTTTGAAAAATGGCCTGATCTGTGACTTCAAGTTTGGACCCTGGAAAAACAGCACTTTCAAACCCACAATTGAGAATGAGGACACAGAGACAAGTAGCAGTGACACATCAGATGATGATGATGTGTGAAGGATTTCCTAACAGCTTTAGAAAATTTAGTGTGATACATCTCTCATATGTATGGGGGTGAATTGTAAAAATGAAGAACTATAATTTATGTAGTAAAATTCCCCCATTAGAAGATGATTTTTGGGGGGGGACTTCAATATGAAGAAAACCAAGAATGTTGTGTTGGGCTGTGTTGAACATTATTTCTTTGTAAATGAATGTTGTAGAAATGAGGACTTTGGTTGATCCAACATTGACTTTCTTCATCACTGCAGCATTTCTCTGACTAGCAATGTGACGATGTAACAAATGAGATTTTCTCATTTAATAATAAAAAATTGTGTAATGTTTTGCAAAGCTTTGTCTTAAAATGTCCAGGTCTTAAGAAAAAAGGCAGCTTAAACTGTTTTGCTTGCAGAGTCATATCTTTTTCGTACAGTGGAAATCCTCAAGTCCACTTTGTGCGCCCTCCCCCTCCCTCCCAAAGGACAATGTAGCATGTTGGCTAAAACTGGAGCACAGTGCACTAAAATATTAAATTTCCTGATCTCAACTGTTGTACTAGTCACCTATAAATTGCTCTTTAGCCATTTGTAGTGCAGTAATGTTACAGGAAAGACTTGCCACACTTTCTTCCAAATTTGAGAGTTGATTTTCAAGAGCTTTATTTGGGTATGTTGTCAGACCAGGATTTTCAGAGTTGATGGAAAAGAGTCTTGTGGGAAAACTTATTTTGATAAATTACACATGCAGAAAAACTGATCACACTGACTGGATCTGTCCACAACATGGAAATAAACTGGATTTTCAGAACATTGTCTTTCTTTATAGTGTTCAAGGTATCGGTCTTTAAACCCAACCTGCTTTACTCACTTATTAAAACAAAGTATACTTTCTTCATTAGAGATGATGATTACTGTCTAAGTTTTGTAAAAGAAAGCTATGGATAACAGCCTTTTCATTATTAATGGTTTAACAACCATATTTAATGCATGAGTGTTAAACAGCCACTTTATTTTGATTTGCACATTACTTTTAGAATCATTTCTCTTTTACTGCTAACTAGAAGAGTGTTTTTGGCCCTGTGTATTTGTATTTTTAGTTTTCTAGCTTTGTCTCCCCCCATTTGCTTTTCGCTTCCCCCATCTCATCCCCATGTTTAAATATGTTCTAGTTGTAAATTATAGAGTATAATGAAAGCAAAAGTACTTTTAGGTTTTTATGTCAGGTTGTTCTAATCTTAAAAAGGTTTTGTTTGTTTTTTAACAGTGTGTTTTCTCTAATTGCTTCAGTGTTTTTGCTGTTTCCAGTTCTCCAGCTTTCACCAGAAACCAGAATTTTTTGTTTCCACTGAGACTGGTAGTGGTGAGGATATTACTCAAAAAGAGCACCCCCCCCCCCCCACACACACAACTTTTGAGGAAGAGTTAGTGTTAACAGAGTATTAAATGTATCTTGGTAGATTATCTTTTAAAATAGGTATTTTATTATGTACTATGTCACAATTCAGTCTAATCATCTAAAGTTAAATGTAGCCGCAAGAGAACCTAAAACACCGTTCTTTGATTAAGCTGTCAGTAACACTTAATTTGAATATTTTTTAGAACTCTTATGTTAACACTTTTCGTTAATTGATTAATGAAGTCTATCACATGCAAACTATTTGTCCCTCCCCCCCCCCCACAGGTACATTTAAAGTTTTCTAAATTGCTTTCAGAAAAGATTCTTTACTTTTGTCATCTTCCTCATATTCAGATGATTCTTTCTGCCTTAATTCCCATTTAGCAACATTTAATATTTATTGTGCTTTCATGCATTGTGATGTGGGGCATGTTTAGTAGTTTGAGAACTTTTAAAGCTAAGTAAGCGTAATTTTAACTTACTGTGTAAATTATGGGCAGCTAGTAAAGAATCTGGACCACATTGTTTGAAAAGGAGCTCATATACAGTACAGAGACTAGTGTGGAAATGTTGAGCTCAGAATTAGGCCACTGGGATTGGAAGTCTGGAAAAGAAATACTGTTTTGGCTGATTCAAACTCAGTTTCTCTGCAGCAAGTTTTTTTTTTTTTTAAACCACTTCACTGAGATATAAATTGACTTACATATATTCATGTTTAAACTACATGTTTAAAGTATATAATTTGATAAGTTTTGACTTACGCCCATGAAACCACCACAAAGTAGTGCACATATCACCCCCAAATTTCTTGGTGTCTTTTGTAATCCCTCTCTCTCACTACTCCCCCATTTTGTAGCAATTCTTTGTGTGTAAAAAATGTAACTAATGAGCAAAAATCTTACAGCAATGGATTTTAAATAGTACTGGAATATTGTATCTTATTTGTTTGAATTTAAGATAAAGATTAGAATAATTTTAATTTCCGTAAATATATTTCTATTAAAGTTGAAATAAATATAGAAGTGTTAACCTAAAAATAACCAGATTGATTTATAACATCAGATTTATAGAAAAATTAAAGTTCAGTATATTGGAGGACCTGCTGCCTAGAAAAATATCTGTAGAACTTTTGTGCTGCGAAATTGTTTATATGTACTGTTAGAATTATTCTTTGGTTATATAGACATTCATATTTTAAGTATTTTTAGGGATATGTCATAAATGAGTTGTTTTTGAACAAAGAACCATAATTTTTCTTTGTCCCTATTCTAATCACAAACTTTATAAATATTATTTTATTATGATGCGCTTTTATTAAATATAGTGTGGTCTGGAAAATAATTTACAGATATCCTACATTAGAAAAGGCACACAATGTTGAAATTTTTCTGTAATGTGAGGTTTTTATTTTGACTTATACAATAAATTTAAGGATGCATTGCTAGGGCTCTTAATTATTAGAATATAATTAATTGAGAGCTGGGTATTGTGCCTTTTTTGGAGGGGAGGGCAGTTGTGTGTCCTTTATGTGCTTAAGATTATAATGCTTACTTGGTTGAGGAGGGGCAAGACATTTCAAACAATAACAAAATCCCTAAAAGCCCCCAGTGCTGCAGAGAAGTTTCATTTATTTTGCAACTAAGTGTTGTCTTAGAAAGCTTGGGTTTATAAAAATGATGGGGTTCCAAGGAGAGCTGTGATTGTTTGAATAAATAATTATGGGTATCATGGGACACCTGGACCTGAGAATTCTGTGACTCAGGGTTTGGGAATGCGTACTTCAGTGATCACCTACTTTTGGAGGTTTTGTTATTGTGAGTTTTTCTTGTTTGTGAAAAATGCCTGTGTTGTTAGTCATTTGCTGCCAGTTTATCCTGTAAATTCATTTTACCTACTCTTAAGTAGTGTTTGTTTTGTAGAAACTTCAGCTGGCTCAGTGAAAGTTTAGAATGTGTCAAGCCATTAGGTCTGTAACTCCTGTGGCATGTTCAGTGCAGCAGTGTATTGACTAGTTATTTACAGTAGTTATCAAACTACTGTGCAGATTGGAATCCTTTGTGAGCTTCACAAAAATACTGATGATTGTACCCCCACCCCTGGAGGTTATGGATTAATTGGACTGGGAATGTAGCCTGGTCTTTAGAATATATAAAAATCACCATATGATCCTAATGTTTATGCTATAGTGGAAATAATCCCAACCTGGGCTTAAAACCAAGCTCAGGCCTTTATTACCTGTGACCTTCATCTAGATATTTTAATCTCTTCTGACATTGTTTACTTTAAAGAGTTTTTGTGAGCATGAAAAATAATTACAAAAAGCACCTGGAGCAAATTTTAGGCACATAGGTGTTCCATAAGTTTTAACATTTTCTGTTGTTAACACCATGGTATTCAGTCCTCCCCCAGTAATATATAGACTCAATTTTTTTAAACCACATATTAGCAGGTGAAAGAGGCAGGTGCTATTCTAAATAGTTGTAAACAGTGTGAAACATCTGATCGAGTTCTTATAGTGAACTAAAATGGAACTATTTCACCTCTGCTTCATTTATTTGGTGTTATCCTCAGTTACTAATTAAGCGAGTTCTTTGCTGATTTGATTTTACTAACCTTTAAAATGACGTTTTGCAGTTTCCTGAATTTTAATCATTGAACTTTTATGGTATTTCATGTTCTTGTGAATTGGTTACCAAAGATAGGCTTCAGTGCTTCAAATTATAAAAATAGCAGTTCCTCCAAAAGTAACAAATTCATACTGTTTGTGGAAATGAGATAAGCACCATCATTCTAAGTTGGAGTTTGAATTGCTACCTCCACCCATTTCTGAAGGTTTTCTATAATTTTCTGGGATGCTAATGATGAGCAAAGATAATGGACTGGAGAATTGTGATGAGAGGGTGGTAACTTTTGTCTTTCCTCAGCTGTTTTTCTTTTCTGAATGAATACGCTCTCCATCATAAAACAAGTTCACTAGCTCTTGGTGACACTTGGGAAAATTAGGTTGTAAGTGTAAGGTTTATGATATTTGTAATGCCATTTTTACTTTGATACAAAAGTTAGTGTTTTCTCAATAGAGAATATCCTTTTTTCAGGTTGATGCTGTTTAAAGATTTCTTCAAAGATGAGAAAAATGAAAATCAGCAATTGATTAATCCAATGATAACCCAATTAATTGCCCCTCAACTTGTCAATTAGGTATAATTGCTTCATGAGTTGACTTGGTGAGGTGAATAAGTATTAAAATTTTTTGGAGTGAATATTTTCTTTCTCAAAGGTAGACTTAATGCCCTGACAGGTTTTTCCTTCTTTGGTGAGTTGAACTATTTGGCAGAATAGATAAAATCTGGGCACTGATAAGTAAGGTATATAAAGCAAGGCTACTATCCCCAAATAATTTGCATATCACCAGTTAAGATGTCAGCAATTTTCTTTTTGGAGATTGTTTTCTAAATCAGAGTTTGGCAAACTTTCCCTGGAAAGGGCCAGACAGAAAATATTTTAGGACACAATCTATGCTGCAGCTACTGAACTCTGCTGTTCTAGGAGGAAACCATCTGAAGATTATGTGAACAAATGGTTGTGTCTCTTCAATAAAACTGACTGGCCTGCGGCCTTAATATATTGATTCCTGATCTAAATCTTGAAGAATAGTTATCTGGAAGTTTGATAAGTAAAGTGATAGTTGTATTCTGGTATTTGGTCTTTGCACTATTACCTGATGATTTTTCAATCTTGCAAAAAATGCTTAAGAAAATGCTTTTTCCCAGTTTCTGAAACAATGATACTGTATCCACACTAGCATAAATATATTGCATTTGAAATCACAGTGAAAGAAGTGTGATTTATCAATGCAATACGAATACTGAAAATGGGAAAACGAAGACACAGATTGTGTGTAGTAAATTCTTTACTGACTTGTTCTGTTAGCATTCTCTGCTTTGAATGTTTATAAAGGTGAAAACTTATTTTCATTCTCAGTTTGATTGTGGCAATAGTATGGACTATTTATTTTAAAGGAAGGGAATTTGCTTGACTTTGGTGGATTATTATTAGTGCCAAAGTGGTGGTGAGGGGAGTTCTTGGCAATGAGTACATTATCTCTCTCTGAATCCGAATTGGGAACCAAAAGCATTCCTACCAGCATCAGGAAATAATCCAGTGGGACAAGAACTTTGCAGCAAGAAGTGAGGGTCCAAGGTTTGGTATTGGAAGCTATTATAAGGCAACAGGTTCCTAGAATTTTGGTGCCTGCATTTAGTCAGGTGTTAAGAAACAAGACTCAGATAATGGCACAGATAGCAGTAGGTAATGAAAGTAGAGTTCACCTCAATCTGTAGTGCTTGCTTCTTGAAGACAGAACAAGGCACAGAGAAGAGGGTAATTCTGTAATTCTTACTGGGGTGGGGTTAGGGGAAAGATGTTTTTGATGGGAGAATGAAGTAAAACCAGGCTAGATGGATTTGAAATGTAGGAACTAGACCTAGGGGTCATCTTACTGAGCCAGGGAAGCTGCGGAAATAATGCTGCTTAGCTTCTCTAGAGGTACTTCATGAGATCTAAATTCATAGAAGAAAATAAGGAACACATTGATGTGGTAAGCACTGAGAACCCTACCCAGACCTAGCTAGAGGCAGGGTAAACAATTTAACTGGTTCCAAAGTTAAAGTAGCCTACAAGGAACTTAAGATACAGGATGAATGGGGAGAGAGAAAGCCTCTGCTTATTTACATTTAAATGTGATAAGTGACTTCTTTAGTAGTAAACATTTCTTGTATTTACAACTTCCCAAATTAAAACAAGCAGGGAAGTCAGTAAAATGAAGGCCCATTGTGTGCCAGGCCCTGTGCTGAGGGTACGAAAAATAAAGGTGACAGCCCCTGTGCTGAAATTGAGCACAGATTTCTAGGATAGATGGACTGTAAATGAGTTTTCAAGTATGGCTAGGGTTAAGGGCTCAGGGAAGGCTTTCCAGAGGATGGCATTGCTAAGTTTTGATGAATGAATAGTAGTAGCGGTGTGACTATCCTGAAGGGAGCAGCAGTCAGTTGGATGGCGCAGTACCAGTGTGTCTTTTAAAATACAAAGTTTGTTTATCTTGATTTTACGAAATGTGACTTTAGGGGAAAATAATTCTGAAGCAGTAATAGTGATTTGCCTTGGGTTTTAGCTATTGATTTTTTCCTGCAGAAATTGCAGTTGCTAACTGATAATTTTTCAAGCTATTCTTTTTGACTTGGAGGTACTTATATAGAGATGTTAGATTCTCCTAATATATCCCACTCACTGCAGGCTGAGTAGTTTTTTTTTTTTTCTTTTGTAATTTTTTTGAGGCGTATTAACACCCCACACATATCGTGAAGAATACATCACTGGTTACATTATTATCACATAGTTTGGGTGTTTTTTTTAATTTTTTATTGTATAGTATAGCATATACAAAGCAAAGAAGTAAAAAGACAATAGTTTTCAAAGTACCCTTCAGCAAGTAGTTACAGGACAGATCCCACAGTTTGTTACGGGCTACTATAC
Source organism: Tamandua tetradactyla (assembly GCF_023851605.1). Taxonomy (NCBI): domain Eukaryota; kingdom Metazoa; phylum Chordata; class Mammalia; order Pilosa; family Myrmecophagidae; genus Tamandua; species Tamandua tetradactyla. Next base: position 104,043,149 of record NC_135335.1, read on the forward strand.
AATCTCTCGTATTTTTCCTTCTAGGTGCTCCAGAATATAGGAGGCTAGAGGGCTTAAATATATATATTTTTATCATCACAATCGACCTTTTTTCCTTTTTTTGTGAAAAAATAACATACAAAACTATAAATTTCAAAGCACAGCACCACAGTTAGATGTAAAACATTTCACCAGTTTAACATGGGTTACAGCATCACAATTTTAGGTTTTTACTTATAGCTGCTCTAAAATATTGGAGACTAAAAGAGACATCAATTTAATGATTTCAGCATCCATATTCATTTGTTAAATCATATCTTCTCTGTATAACTCCACCATCACCTTTGATCTTTCCATCCCTCTCTTTAGGGGTGTTTGGGCTATGGTGATTCTAAATTTTTCATATTGGAAGGGTCTGTCACTAATGTGGGGTAGGGAGATAGAACTATCTGATGTTCTGGAGAGACGAGTAGTTCTTACTTTAGGGATGTCTGTCTTGCTGAACCTGTTTAGCACAGGCATTCTTGGATGAGTCATCGTTTTGGCTCCAGAATTCAGGATAAGTTTTCTGGCCAAGCTATTCTGTACAAAAGAAGGATGTGAATGTAGGGGTCCCCAAAATATAAGACAAGTAGAGGGCAGGTAGGAAAGCTGTCATTTGAAGGGCTGTTAGGAAAAGAGGGATTAATTAGGTAGTGACTTTACGTAAGCTACCCAGCTTGCATGTATCTTAATTTCCTTATGGGTAAAATGGAATGCTGTTTGAGGTTATGTCTTAAAATTGTTGGAAAGACTAAAATAGCTAATACGTGTGGAGTCCTTAAGAGAACTTGGCACATAGTCAGTGTTTATCAATATTAGCTTTTGCTATTTTTATTTTGTGTAACAATGGGGAGAAATTAGTAAGATGTCTTTCTAAACAAATGTCTGTTCCGTGGATTGAACTGTATGGTTATCAAAAACTTACACACGTTGTCCACTGATGCCTGCACCAATTGCTGGAGTGTGATTAAAAGGATTATTACTCTTTCCATTTTTTATAAACTGAAGCTTAAAGCAGTTAATAATTTGTCCAAAATTATCCTCCTGGAATGTGGGTGCACCAAAACTTAAATGGAGTCTCTTAATTTCCTAATTCAATGTTCTTTCCACTGTAACAGTCCCCCTTAATTGAAGCAACTAGGTAGGCCAATCTGAGAATGTGGAATGCAGATTTCAGCTTACTGAGTGAAGACTCTTTATGCCAGAGTGGTTACAAAATAGTTTGGCTTTAGAGGAAGGAGGAGTAGCAGTATTCAAGCAGGAATTGTGACCAGTTTTCATGGATACTGTGAAGGACTTCATACCTTTGGGAAAAACTTGACCTAGATGACCCTAAGGGCCCTTTAGATTTGGTTTTATAACCTTAAGGAGATGAATGAAGTCTATCAACTCATATTTTTTAAATTGTTATTTTTCATTATAGCTCATCAAAAAGTCATAAGTAACTTTAGGTGCTTCTCCCTTAGATATTCTGGTGTAGCTTATTTGCCTTGTGCTTTTTAAAGAGCAAAATACAAGTAATATGACCTGGAATATTTAGCCTTATGTATTTGTCTTGTTTCATTACTCAAAATAGTAAAATATGTAATCAAGGAGTCAAAATTTAATAAAATTAATTTTTTTTTTTTACTGTTTTATCACAGGATGTTCTTAAATGAAACTGGCATTACCCCCTTTACTACAAGTACTTGGAAGTGAAGAATACACTGATTAATACCGTGTGGTGCCACTACTTTGATTCATGCTAAAGCACCAGCAGTTTTACCCATCATTTTGCAAACCAAGTGATTAAAAAGTTATTCAACACTTTAACTATTTGAACACCACTTGTGTTTATTGGCAACTATTCACATAGAGATATTCTTTGTTAATTAATTGGTGCAAATACTGGATGAATGCAAGCAAAACAGCAACTCAAGACATTTGCAGATTTGTTCATCTGTAAGGAAAAGTACAATATTGCAGATGAACTGTTAATTCAGTCTTCAGGTTTGCAATGGAATATTTAATACGATGAAACTGTATAAGGACTTTGTCTCAGCTAATGTGTGGATTTTTCCAGTTGATGCAATACAATAGATTATAAGATATTTAGTGCTTGTTTTGTTCTTAGTTTGGAAAAGCTGTGACAGTTTTTGGCTTTTAAAGAGCATAACAACTGAGTTTATAATACTTCCCCCTTTTCTTTTGTTAAATAAAAGTAAAATGGCCACCTACATCGGAAAATGTCAGGAGAGGCCTACTTTTGGAGACATAGCAGGGACTTTTTCCCAAGATAAAATCTGGCCAAGGACAGAACTTGGAGAGCAGTCCCAACAAGGTTGCAATTTTTGCAACATTTAGTGATTGGGTGGCCCTGTCTGGTAGGGATAGCCTGTTGAAATTGACAAGCATGCCATGCTAAACAAGGATATCTGTTCTTGCTTTGTTAGACCCTCCTATGTAAGGAAGAACGTTAAGTGGCAATCAATTATTGTAACTTCCTACCTGGAAAGTCCCTAATTGTCTTTATAAGCTGCTAGTAATCTGCTGGCTATCTTGAAATTCTCACTCTGTCTTCCCCTGTTTGAGATCTCCCTGCTGGAGCAGTCTTTAAATAAACTGTATCCTTGATTGTGCTGGTTACTTTGTTTCTTTTGACACTTTAAACTCTGATCTCAAAATGCTGCTGCAACTTAATTAGTACCTTGAAACTAGTTTTAAAACTATGCCCTGCTGCTTCAGACACAATAAAGTTAGTTATTGACATCTATAAAGCCAAGGTAACTCATCACACTTTTATTTATATTTTTCCCCAGCATCTTTGGAGTAGATTCCTCTCCTCCATGATTAAGAAAACACTGAGGGTGGTGTGATGGTGGCTCAGTGGCAGAATTCTTGCCTGCCATGCTGGGTTCGATTCGTGATGCCTGCCCATGTAAAAAAAAAAAAAGAAAAAGAGAGGAAAGAAAACACTATGATGTCAGTTCCATCCTTTCTCAACAACTTTAGATGTAAATGATGCACCTGTGGATTGAGACAACCAGTCTTCCAATCCTATTGTAAGCCAACTAAATAGTTAATTTTAGTATAAAATATGAATTATAAAATACTTTAGAGAAAATTAAATTTTTAAAGTTACAAGAAGTTAAAAATAGAAAGCAAGACGTCAAAATATATTTAGTAGGTGTGTTAGTTTGAAGCTGTATGTAACCCAGAAAATCACGTTCTTAGATCTAATCCATTCCTGTGGGTGTGCACTCATTGTAAGGTTTTTTTCTATGTTTATTGTGATATATTCACATATCACATATATTTACATACAATCCATCTAGAGTGTACAATCAGTGGCTCACAATATCATCACATGGTTGTGCATTTCTGACCACAATTAATTTTGTAACATTTTCATTCTCAAAAGACAAAAAACAGAAAAAACACCCAACACATCTCTTATCCCTTACCCACCCCCCATTATCGACCCTTAGCATTGGTGCAGTACATTTGATACTGTTGTTGAAAGAATATTAAAATTTTACTGTTAACCATAGCCCATAGTTTGCACTAAGTGAAATTTTATATATTTGTTCTAGTTTGCGAAAGAATATTTTTGTACTTGTACTATTAATCACAGTCTTCATCCGCCACAGACTTTATCCTGTAGCTTTCTTTCTAGTGACATATTCTACCCTAAACCTCCCCTTTTAACAAAATCACACACATAATTCAGTGCTGTTAATTATAATCATATTGTGCTACCATCATCTCTATCCATTTCCAAATATTTGAATTCAATCTAGACAAAAATTCTGCACACATTAAGTATCTGCTCTCCATTCTCTAACCACATTGTATTTCCTGGTAACCTATATCCTAGATTTTAACTCTGTTTCTTATAATTAGCTCATATTAGTGAGATCATACAATATGTGTCTTTTTGTGCCTGGCTTATTTCCCGCAACATGATGTCTTCAGGGTTCATCCATGTTGTTGCATGCTTCAGGACTTCATTCCTTCTTACTGCTGAATAATATTCCATTGCATATTTATACCATGTGTACCATGGTATAAATCGTGTATTTATACAATGTGTACACCACGTTTTGTTTATTCATTGGTTGATGGACACTTGGGTTGTTTTTTGTCTTTTGGCAATTGTGAATAATGTTACTATGAACATCAGTATGCAGATGTCTGTTTTCATTTCTGCTTTCAGATCTAAGTATATACCTAGTAATGGATTGCCAGATCATATGGCAGTTTCTATGCTTAGTTTCCTGAGGAACTGCCAAACTGTCTTCCAAAGCAGCTGCACCATTCTTCATTCCCATGAGCAGTGAATAAGTGTTCAAATTTCTCCATATCCTCTCTGAACACTTGTTGTTTTCTGTTTTTTCTTTTTTTATATATAATGTCTGTATTAGTTAGGGTTCTCTAGAGAAACAGAACCAACAGGGAACACTTGCAAATATAAAATTTATGAAAGTGTCTCACGTGACCGTAGGAACGCAGAGTCCAAAATCCACAGGGCAGGCTGCGAAGCCGACGACTCCAATGGATGGCCTGGATGAACTCCACAGGAGAGGCTCACCAGCCAAAGCAGGAATGGGACCTGTCTCCTCTGAGTCCTCCTTAAAAGGCTTCCCATGATTGGATTTAGCATCACTAATTGCAGGAGACACTCCCCTTTGGCTGATTACAAATGGAATCAGCTGTGGATGTAGCTGACGTGATCATGACCTAATCCTATGAAATGTCCTCATTGCAACAGACAGGCCAGCGCTTGCCCAATCATATGAACAGGTACCACAACTTGGCCAAGTTGACACCTGTCCCTAACCATGACAATGTCCTTTCTAATAGATGGGAAATGATGTCTCATTGTAGTTTTGATTTGCATTTCGTTGATACCTAGTGATGTTGAGCATTTTTCATGACCTTTATAGCCATTTGTATTTCGTCTTTGAAAAATGTCTATTCAAGTCTCTTGCCCATTTTTTAAACTTTTAAAATTGTGTAATATAACATATATACAAAGCAAAGAAAGAAAAAAGCAATAATTTTCAATGCACTCTTCACCTATTTACAGGACAGCTCTCAGAGTTTGTCATGGGCTACCATTCCATCATCTCAGATTTTTCTTTCTAGCTGCTCCAGAATATTGGCTGCTAGAAGGAATATATATATATATTTATCATCACAATTGACTTTCTTCTTTTTCTTTTTTATGAAAAATAACATATATACAAAACAATAGATTTTGAAGCACAGCGCAATAATTAATTGTAGAACAGATTTCAGAATTTGGTATGGGTTATAATTCCACAATTTTAGGTTTCCTAGCTGCTCTAAGATACTGGATACTAAAACAAGTATCAATAGAATGATTCAACAATCATGCTCATTTCTTAAACTCTGCCTTCTTTGTATAACTCCACCATCACCTCTGATCTTTCTCCTACTCTTTAGGGCCATTTAGGCTATGCCCATTCTAACTTTTTCATATTGGAAGGGGCTGTCAATAATGTGGGGTAGGGAACTAACTGATACTCTGGAAAGGCTGGCCCTGTATTTCAGGACTTATCTGGTCCAGGGTCCCATCTGGAAGTTGTGGGTTTCCGGAAAGTTACCCTAGTGCATGGAACCTTTGTAGAATCTTATATATTGCCCTAGGTGTTCTTTAGAATTGGCTGGAATGGTTTTGTTTGGGGTTTGGCAAGTTATGATAGGTGGTAATGTCTAACTTGAAGCTTGTATAAAAGTGACCTCCAGAGTAGCCTCTCAACTCCATTTGAACTCTCTCAGCCACTGATTCCTTATTTGTTATACTTCTTTTCCCCTTTTTGGTCAAGATGGAATTGTTGATCCCATGGTTCCAGGGCCTGACTCATCCCTGGAAGTCATCTCCCATGCTGGCAGGGAGACGTTCACCCCTGGATATAATGTCCCACGTAGTGGGAAGTCAAATGATTGCATTTTCAGTTAGGCTTAGAGAGAGTGAGTCTTGCCCATTTTAAAATTGGGCTCTTTCTCTTTTTATTGTAGAGTTGCAGGATTTCTTTATATATGCTGAATGTTATACCTGTATCAAATACATGGCTCCCAAATAGTTTCTCCTCTTGAGTAGGCTGCTTTTTCACTTCCTGACAAAGTTAGGACCTTTTGATGGGGTTACTTCAGTTAAGATGTGGCCCATTCCAATCAGGATGGGTCTTAATCCTATTACTAGAGTCCTTTATACACAGAAAGAAATTCAGAAAGAATGAGAGAAAAGCACAGGAAACAAGAAAATAAACATCAACAGACCTGGAGGAGAGAGGAGGGACCAGAAGACACTGCCATATGGCCTTGCCATATGACAGAAAAGGTAAGGACCACTGGTCACCAGCAGCCAGCCCCAGCCTTCAGGAAGAAGCATCACCTTGATTTGGAATTTTCCTAGCTTCAAACCATGAGTGAATAAAATCCCATTTTTAAACCTGACCCATTTCACAATATTTGCTTGAGCAGCCTGGGAAATTAAAAACAGTAGTGTGCAAGGAAAAATTCTGGGCTTCAAAATAGTGACTTAGTGGATAGCGAAGTTGCAGAGATCATAACAGGTATAACTGAAGATAACCAATACAAGTCCAGGAGAAGTACTAAGAACAAACTGAGTTAATATCTGAAAATGCACAAACTTATACCCTAAACCTACTACCTTAGAAACAAAACAAAACAAAACAAAACCCTACACTATACAAACACGGTCAACAGAACAATGACATTATCATTATCACAGCGTCTCTGGAAAAGTCCACTGTACATACGTGAGAGAATGAAAGTGAAAAAAAGCAAATAACATATTAGTATTATAATGAAAATAGTTTTGACCTCAATCAAACTTGGAAGGGTCTCAGAAGATCACAGGAGACGTTAGTCCCTACTTAGAGAGCCACTGTCAAGGATGGATTGGATGTGCTTATGCCTCATGCCGGTAATGAATTTAAAACATGGCATTCTCCTCTTCTTCCCTAAAAGCAGCCTTACTGGAACTTTTCATTCATTCTTCCAGGGCTGGGTTCATGCTTTGTTCATCTTTGTACTCTCATTACAGCTCCTCATCCATAAAACATACAACAATGTGCAATCAACATTCATTGAAAGAATTTGAAGAGCTGTTTATGCCAACAAAACTGATGGTGAGAAAATTTTTAATGTTTTGGTGCCCTCAGGTGGCATAATAATTGCAAAGCAACTTACAATACTGTTTTTTTTGTTGTTGTTTTATTAAGTTTTGAGCCCAATTTAGCTTTAGGTTGACCCTTCTATGCATTAGTAAAACTTTTCCTTACTTCAAACTATCTTGGACATGTCTAATAAATTCTTTATAGACTTGTTCAATTAATTGTTTATTAGATGTGGAAGATAATTTGAAGTAAGGGAAAGTCTTACTAATTTTTGCCATTTCATACTGATAGAGGTTGATTGATCCTAATTCTTTTATGAGTAGTTTCTCACTAGATGTACTGAGCTGACCAGTTATCATACCACATCATTTCGTCCTCTCCTGTTACCAAGAAAGGTTGAATAGTTCTCTTTGTTGCAGGTAGTTTTTTGATCAGAGATGAAGTATATACTTCACAGGGTCCTGAAAACACCTCAGGTTTTGGGCTCAAGACTTTATCAATTCACCTCCCTGTGAACCTACTCTTTGGAAGCAGACATTTGTTTCATATTTGGAAAATCAGGGTATTTTTGAATTTTCCTCTATTATAATGTTTTTCTTGTTATGTCTCTTCCAAAATAAGCTTTTTTGGGGGGGGGGGGTGTGCATGGTCAGGGAATCGAACCCAGGTCTCCCACGTGGAAGGTGAGTATTCTACCACTGAACCACCCATACACCCCAAAATAAACTTTTTATTTTGGAAATTTGTAGGTTCAAAACCAAAAGAGTCAATGTGACCATATTTTTTGCAAAGTATTCTTAGATATATGGAGAATGTGGGTGCCTTTCCAAGTTATTATTAAAGAATTTGGCACATCTGGTGACATGCCTTAATATTGAGTTCCTTTTACTCCTTAAATTAAAAAAAGACTTTTGGATCTGTATTAGTTTGCAAGCTGCCAGAATGTAATACACCAGAATTGGAATGACTTTTAAAAAGGGGAATTTAATAAGTTAAAGTTTACAGTTCTAAGCCTATAAAATTGTCCAAACTAAGGTACCAAAAAGAGGTTACCTGCACTCAAGAAAGGTGGATGGGTCATAACCACCTCTGTCAGCTGGGTAGTCACGTGGCTGGCATCTGCTGGTCCCTTGCTCCTTGGCTCTGTTGCCTTTAGGCTCTGTTCATGTGGAGTTCCTCACTTTACTTCTCCAGGGCTGGCTTTCATCTCTTGGCTTCCCTTAGCTCTCTCCAGGTTCTGGCTCACTTAACATCTCATGGTGATGTCTGCTGGGCTCCAAGCATCTCCAAACCTCTGTGTCTTTGTTCTCTTTTTTTTTTTTTTTTTTTTTTTAAAGAGAGAGGGAGGAAAGGAAGGAAAGAAGGATGGAAGGAAGGAAGGGAGGAAGAAAGGGAAACATTTTTAAACATTTTCTTGTTTTATTATATTTTGTTTGTTTTTTACATGGGCTGGGGCCGGGAATCGAACCGGGGTCCTCCGGCACGGCAGGCAAGCACTCTTGCCCGCTGAGCCACCGCGGCCCGCCTGTGTCTTTGTTCTCTTAAGCAACTCTTCTCCAAGCATCTACATCTGGTCTCTGTTGATTCTGAGGCTTCTGTCATTTCTGGCTCTCTTCAAAATGTTTCCTCTTTTAAAGGATTCCAGTAAACTAATCAAGACCCACCTGGAATCGGTGGAGTTACATTTCCATCTAGTCAAAAGTTCATATCAACAATTGGGCGTGTCACATCTTCATGGAGATAATCTAAATTGAACTTTTTCAGCCTACAGTATTGAATCAGCATTAAAAGAAATGGCTTTTTCTGGGGTACATAATACTTTCAAACTGGTACAGGATTACTCAGTTATCTTGATGTCCAGCAGAGAGGAAAGGACCGGAAGGGAGATACTTGCTTTAGGGATGCCCAACCTAGTCATTCCTGAGCTGGTCCAGAGCAGTTTGAAGAATCTGGAGAGATATATTGTGGAGATTTGCTAAAGTGATTAAAGAGAAAGTTTGGAAGGACTAAAATTATGTAACTAGGGAAAATTCTAGGGTAAAGATATCAACAATCCACATTTACAATATGAATTCTAGTTTCCAGTTCACTTATTGAGGTTGCTGTGTTATTTAGGATAACCTCTCTAGGTTTTAGCTTCCCCACCTGTAAAACAAGGATATAATGAGTGAACTTGCTTAGACCCTCTCCCAAATCATGTATTTGGTAATAGATTGTCAGCATCCAAACAGGTGAGTGTGTGGTGAAATGGAGACCCTCATACATTGCTGGTCTGAGTGTGAATCTTTTGGGAAAAGAAACTTCATTATCAGTTAAAATTATAAATTTGAATGCCCTTTGAGTCAGCACTCCTAGGAAGAAAGTGCCAGGATGCAATGATAAATATTTCTAATTTCTAGGTTTTTAAAAAATCTTGTATAATAACATGCAATATATTATTTAATAAATGTATATTTCCATGTATATACAGCTGTACTTTTTGCCATAATATTGCATAAATGATGCAACTATATTTATATAATATATGCAGATATATGGTAGCAAAAAAAACCCAGAAACAATTAAAATGCTCATAAATAAGGGGATTTTGATTAAATTATGATATATCCATACTATGGATTACTGTGAACCTATTAAAAATAATGAGATATTTCTACATATTATATGAAGAGTTTTTAAAAATTTTTTAGAGAAATTGTGAGTTTACAGAACAATCGTCATAAAATACAGGATTCTCATGTACCATCCCACTACCAACACTTGCATTGATGCAGAAAATTTGTTACAATTTATGATAATACTTTTTGCAATTCTACTAGTTTTTAAACAGTAGTTACTTTTATTACAATTGCTGAAAGATTATTAAAGTAGTACGGTAAAGTTGCAAAAGGGGGCAGACTTCAACTAGAGATATGAATGAAGCTGATCTGGATAGGACTAAGGTATAGTAGAAGACTGGGTAAAAGATATCATCCATATTTTAAAACCTCAATTTCTGGGTGAGACTAAAGGAGGAGATGTTTATTAGATGCAAAATTAATATTTTGGGTAGTGCATTTCCTAATTTAACTTTAATGGTCAGTTTAGTTAAACACCGTTAAGTACATGGAATCCTGAATAGGGAGTAAGATTTTGTTGGTTTGTCCATGTTAGTGTGATGCCCTGATAAATCCCAGAGCAATTTGGGCAGTGAATAGAAGTATTTGCAAAGTCCTCTTGGGTGGATGGGGAGAAAGGTGGAAATATTCAACTTCCCCATTGAGAGAATTCTATTTTTGCAAGCAGTGGGGACAACCAAATCAATAGGCCGAGCCCTCGATCTTGAAGTTTGCTCCTATGAAACTTATTCCTGCAGAGGATAGGCTAAGCCTACTTAACATTAGGCCTAAGAGTCACCCCCAGAGAACCTCTTTTTGCTGAGGTGTGGCCTCTCTTTCTAAGTCAGCTCAGCATGTAAACTTACTGCCTTCCCTCCCACGTGGCACATGACTCCCAGAGGTGTAAATCTCCCTGACAATGTGGAAACTGATTCCCAGGGATGAGCCAGGACCTGGCATCATAGGATTAAAAAAGCCCTCTTGATCAAAAGGGGGAAGAGAGAAATGAGACAAAATAAAATGTCAGTGGCTGAGATTTCAAACAGAGTAGAGATATTATCCTGGAGGTTATTCTTATGTATTATATGGATATCCCTTTTTAGTTTATGGTGTACTGGAGTGGCTAGAGTATTCCAGTAGCCTAGATTCTTGAAGGCAATTGTATAGAGATATAACATTTACAATGTGGCTGTGTGGTTGTGAGAACCTTGGGTCTGATGCTCTTTATATCCAGGGTATGGACAGATGAGTAAAAAATATGGATATAAATAAATAAAAAATAGTAGTGGGACAAGGGGTAAAATAAATTGGGTAGATGAAAACACCAGTGGTCAAGGAAAGGGAGGGGTAACGTGTATGGTACGTATCAGTTTTTTCTTTTTTCTTTTTCTTTTTTTTCTGGAGTGATACAAATGTTCTAAAAAATAATCATGGTGATGAATACACAACTATATGATGATATTGTGAGCCATTGATTGTTGCACTATGTATAGAAAATATGTGTGTGAAGATTTCTCAATTGAAAGAAAAAGTATTGCTATAACTATTGACCATAGTTTAGGGAGAGGTTTTGTCCCCATATTCTTGACCTGTTTTTTTTTTTTTTTTTAATGCATGTCTTTATTTTATTACTCATCGACCCATTCATTGGATAAAGAGAGTATCAGTCACAAGGTTTTACAATCACACAGTCACATGATAGAAGCTGAATAATTGCACAATAATTATCAAAGATCAAGGCTACTGGGATCACAGTGCAAAAATTTCAGGTATTTCCTTCTGTTTATTCTGATTCACTAGAAACTAAAAAAAAATATCTGTGTAATGATTCAATAGTCATAATGATTTGTTATATCTGATTTCTCAGTTACACCTCCTCTCTTTCATTTCATTATTCTATCAACCTTCAGGAATATCTGGGCAATGACCAGTTAGCCTCTTCATGCTGGAAAGGGATATCGACCTTATGGGGTACAGGAATGAAACTGATTGATATTCTTGGAGAGACTGGTACCTGTGGGTTTCAGGGCTTATCTGGCATAGGAACAATCTGGAGGGCTTAAGTTTCTGAAAAAATAAACTTACTAAGTAAAACATTTATATAGTCTTAGGTAGACCCCAGAGTATTCCTTAAGGTTTTTAGGAATACTGTTGGTTGGGGGTTTGCATACTGTGGCGAGGTGCAAAATCTGGCTGAACCTTGCATAACAGTAACCTCCAGAATGATCTCTAGACTCTATTTGAAATCTCTTAGCCAATGAAATTTTATTTTGTTTCATTTCTCTTCCCCCAATGGTCAACATGATGTCTGGGCCAGGCTCATCCCTGGCAACATCCCCTGGTATAAGTTGCCAGGGAGACTTATACCTCTGGCAGTCATATCCCACACAGTGGGGAAGGTAATAAGTTTATTTGCAGAGTTTGGCTTAGAGACAGAGGCCATATCTGAGCGAGAAAAAAAAAGAGGTTCTCTGGGGGTGACTCTTAGGCTTAATTATAAGTAGGCTTAGTTTCATCACTGCAGAAATAAGTTTCATACGGGCAAGCTTCTAGATTGAGGACTTGGCCTATTAAATTGGGAGTTTCTAATACCTGAGAGAATATTAGGAATTCCCCAAGTGGGGAGATTTAATAGTTCCACATTTTTTTCTTCAGTCCCACAACAGACTTTGCAAATACTTTTTTAATATCTGCACCCAATACTCTAGAATATGTAAGGGTATTACATTAGCCTGTACAGAGTAACAAGATCTCATTCCTTATTGTAGGTTCCATGAAATTAGGTTATTTAGGTATACTGACTGGAGAGGTTAAATTAGATAGTATGCAACAGAAAGTTTTAATTTTGGACCAAATAAACCTGTCTTCCTTTGGTCTCACACAGAAATTGGAGTTTTAAAATACAGACGATATCATCCTTTACCCTGTATTCTGATTTGTCTTATTCCTAGCCGGATCAGCATCATTCATATCTCTTATTGAAGTCTAATCTCTTTTTCATCTTTTTAAACAGTTGCTGCATGGAGTAATGCCGACTTTCAGAGCTTTAGAACTTTAACTCTGTCTCAAGTATAACACAGATAACTAAAGTTCCAGGGAACTACCAGGTTATACCCAAAGAGCACAGAATATCAAAATTTAGAAAAAAGAGTTAAAACTCAGAAATAACTGTGACTGCTCTAAGAGCTTACAATCTAGGAACCTTTACAATGAGCCTTATTGAATGTTCTGTGCTCCTTAATCATCAACTGCCCAGGCCTTGCCCACTTTCTATCTCCTGATAACCTATGCTCTTGAATTAAATTCTCAGGGTTTGCTCATTATAGTTAGTTTATGTTAGTGAGACCATAAAATATTTGGACTTTTGCTTCTGGCTTATTTCACTCAACACATTGTTTTAAAGTTCATTCACCTAGTTTTGTGCCTCATGTCTGAAGAGTTTTAAAATAGATTTTGCAGAATTGCCCTTAAAAGAAGCTGTGTCAATTTACATTCCATAATCTTAAGAGACTCATTATTATCATTGGCTAACTTTTAAAGCAAGCATTTATTACTTAGGTAATAATAATAATAAAAAAAAAAACAAGGAAAATCCATGTAGGTATTCTCTAACTCATTTTGTCTTCCAGAAATGTGGGTGAGACTAGGGGGAATTTTATCAGTCTGGGCTTTCCCAAAGAGGACTTCCTTGGCTGATGGAGGAGGTGAGAAAGTTGGCTCAAACAGCATCTTCTGATAAAGGCTAAGAAAGTCTTCATAGAGCTTAATTCTGATCCATGCTGCCCTGGGAACTAGCTGAGCAGGAAAAAAAATAATTCACTTGCTGGCATTCTGGTTACAATTCTAGCATGAGAGATGCATTGCTGAGTACCAGAAACTATTTTATTCATGATTATGTGAATGTACTGGCTCAGGAATAAAGTAGTAACAGAAATGTACGAAATGGAATTATTTTCTTCTCTGACACTGTCAGTGAATGTAGAACAAACATTCTTTAGAACCAGAGAGAGGTTAAGGTGATTTTTAATAGAAATGAAACTACTCAACTAATGAATTTGCTGGCTTAAACAAGGTTTTTAGCCAAGACATCAGAGTATTTTAATACTCTTTTATAAGTGTATCACTACAAGTAGAGGGCGCCAAAGAGCTCCCCATAATTTAGAGACTGGCTATCGGGAGATCATGCCACCTTTGCCTGTCTGACGGTACAGCATAGATGATAATGTTCAGACTGCCATTCAACAAGCGATACCATAGCTTTCAAATTAAATTAAATTAAATTGATAGTTAGAATAACATGCAAATTGTTAAAAATAAAGTAATATCAACAATCTTATAATACAAAAAAATAAGAAGAAAATCTGTACTCTCTTTACCCCTTTATCCTCTCCAATCCTCTCCCATTATACTGAAGAGTATATCCTCTTCAATATACTGCCAGAGAGAGATTCTATGTGCTGAATTTTAATGATAAAAATGCATTGCTTTCACATGGGTCCAAATTCAAAAGCTTCCTCTAGCAATTCCAAGACAGGTACCTCTCCTACCTCTGTCCTTCAGAGGTGATATATTATATTATGAGGTATTGGCCTCTGGCTTTACATGATGATAGATGAAGGTTTGACTCTTATACTGTCTGTGATGGTTAGGTTCATGTGTTGACTTAGCTCAGTGATGGTGTCCAGTTGCATTTTCAAGCAAGCACTGGCTTATCTGTTTCTATGAGGACATATCATGGACTTAAATCATCAGCATGTTGATTGCATCTATGGAAGATTACATCTGCAGTTGGCTGGAGGGGGGGTGCCTTCACAATGAGTGTCATTTAATCTAATCAGTTGAAGACTTTAAAGGAGATGTCAGAAGAGAGAAACTCCCTCTCCATTTGAGCTAACCAGCCACCCTCTCCTGGGGAATTCATCAAAGACCTTCACCATTGTTGCCAACTCACAGCCTGCCCTACAGAATTTGGACTCATGCATCCCTACAGTTGTGCGAGACACTTTTATAAAATCCCATATTTACAGATATCTCCTGTTGCTCCTGTTTGTCTAGAGAACCCTAATACTAAATTCCCCATCCTCAATTTTCTTCTCCAAACTTCTGATACAGTTAAACATTTTTGGTCAATTTACTATTCGGGCTTTACATTATTTTGGTAGCTAATATTCCTCACTGCTGAGCTAAATACTGAAATAATGTTTTCCTTTTTTTATATGGGTTTAGGTTTTCCTGGAGTTAATTACCTTAGTTTTTCCATTGGTTTAGCTTTTTAATGTTCTTGTCACTTACTTTCCACATACATCATCAGAACTGTCCAATGCCCATTATGTTTTCCAATTGACCAATTATATCATGTATTTGTTTCCATTGTCTGTCCTCTGGCCTCCAGCTGAACTGGTTATGTTCTAAGCCTTTACAGAGCTCTCTGCCACCCACATCCATTTGCCACTTTCCTGTGTAGGGTCTCCTTTTGCTTGGGTCCCATGTGTTCATTTCCTTGGTTTATTTCCTCATTTGTTCTAGCTCAGCCTCCAGGAATTTCCCAAAGGAAAGTACCTAAAAGAGAGTTCCCAAAAGAGGGTTAATATTTTGAGGTCCTTGCAAGTCTGAATGTGTCTTTATTTTTTTAATTGTCAGTTTAAAAATTGTGGTGAAATTCACATAACATAAAATTAACCATCCTAAAGTGAAAGATTTAAGTAGCATTTAGTACATGCAACCACCACCTCTATCTAGTGCCAGAAGATTTTCATCATTCCAGAAGGAAACCTCATACTCATTAAGCAGTCACTCTCATTCTTCCCTCCCATCAGTCCCTGGCAACACGAATCTACTTTCTGTCTCTGTGGATTTATCTATTCTGGATATTTCATATAAATATGTGTCCTTTGGTTTCTGGTTTATTTCACTTGGCATAATGTTTCTGAGTTTCATCCATGCTGCGGAATGTATTAGTACTTGATCTCTTTTTATGGCTGAATAATATTCCACTGTATGCCTACACTACAATTTCTTTGTCCATTCATCAGTTGATGGGCATTTGGTTTGTTTCCACCTTTTGGTTATTGTGAACAGACTGCTATGAACATTCATGTACAAGCATTTGTTTGAGTTTGTATTTTCAGTTCTTTGGGGGTATATAACCAGGAGTGGAATTCCTGGGTCATAGAGTATTTCTATGTTTAACTTTATGAGGAACCACCATACTATTCTCAACAGCAACTGCGCCATTTTACATTCTCACCAGCAATGTATAAGGGTTCCAATTTCTAATTCTGAATATGATGTACATTTCAAGGTTGATTAATCCTTTTTTTTTTTTAAGAAAAGCGTGCAATTTAATCTTTATTTACAGGACACTGCGAGATATGAAATTCCCCATAAAAATAAGAAGCACATTGAAAGGAGAGGCTTCATACAGTATGTACAGTTTGGAACTGTTCAAGTATAGTTTTGTTGTAAAAAGTGCGACACAACAAATCACATTTAAAGAATTCTTAGTAGAGAAACAGCCAGACAAACTCATTTCAAACATAGACACAAACAACTTTAAACCTCAGCTGTACAATCTAAAAGTTAAAAGTCCCAGGAGTACCATCCTGAACTTGGAACGCATAGCCTTCAGAGGTAGTTTCTGGCACAACATTCTGATCTTCTTCTTCCTCTCCAGAGAAATACTTCTCAATCAAGCTTAATGAAACTTTGCACACAGACTCATTTTCATGGTTTTGTAGAGCTCCAGTTTTGTCCAAGCCTCCACATTCTTCAATCATGATACTAAGTTTCTCAGTTTTACCTAGTTTCTCAGCAGCTGAAAGATATTTGAAATGGCATCCAGAATAATTTTGGTATCTTTCACAGTTAAAGAGTTCATCAACAGTTCTATTATGCCACAATGGACAAGGTATACAATCTGTTCAACTGTCTCACCACTTGTATAGTTGGTCACAGCCCATACAGGTTTCTTTTGTGTTTTAAAGTCTGCCTTGAAAAGAATGCTAATGAGGAATGGGACTAATCCCTGATTCACTACTTGCTGTATCTGGGCCTGATGGCCAGTTGTGATGTTTGACATTGTCCATGTAGCTTCCTTCTGAATATAGTTTGGGGATTAGTTAGCAGGTTGGGAGAGATGGCAAGTGCTCCTGCATCTGTTACAACATGAGTCTGTTCATCTTTCCTAGTTACAATATTTCCTATAGTTCTTAGTGCAGGAGTCACAACTAGCAATTCAGTAGCCCTTAGAAGCTTCACAAGTTGGGGCACAACTCCAGTTTTCACAACCATTTTAATCTGTTCATTTGGACCATCAGTAAGATAGGAAATGGCCCAGCAGGTATCTGTTAATACTTCTGGATCATCATGATGTAGGAGATGCACTAAAATAGGAAGAATTTGCTCAACGGCATCTGATGGGAGTACAGGATTCTTGTTTGACAAAGGTTGGAAAGTGTCCAGGTAAGATTACATAAGAAACCACATGCTAAAGAGGACATGTCAGGAACTGCAAGTAGAGCCAACAGAGGATTGACAGCACCATATTTGATAACCAAGTCTCAGAAGGATGAGCCGTCACCTGCAATGTTTCCTAGGGCCCATACAGCTTGTTCATTGACATGAGCATGTAAGATGCCAATAGAGAAATCAATGCTGGGATAGCACCTCCATCTACCACAGCCTTGGTCTGCTCTGCTGTCCCAGAAGCAATGTAGTGAGTGCTCAAGCAGATTCAAATTGAATGAGCATACGATCAGTTCTGCCCAAGAAGGATACAAATTTTGGAATCAAACCAGCCTGGATTATGTTGTCCATGGGGGGCTGTTTTTCCCTAGAAAGCAGTTTCCTAGCAGCTTGAGTAACTTGGAGATGGTTTTCCAAATGTTGCTATTTATGCTTTTGATATCAACAAGTCAATTTATAGTGCCCTGGTTATTAACATTTTCCTGTAGCGGAGAAGTGGCATCATCAGGAAAAGAGCTGATATTTCTCCTTTTCAGCATCTTGTCATCCTTCTTAGCTTTCCTCAGCTCCATATTAACTTCTATACACCACCGCCTAATTTCTGGTCTTCCCCCTTGTTCTTGAATCTGTTAAGGTGGGCAGCTGGTGAATTAGCAGTCTCACTGGGGGACGTGGTTGTGAGTCAAAGGGAGAAATCTCAGGAGCAGGCTCAGGATTTCACCAGAGGAGATACAGGCCTCACACTGTGGTTCTACTGCACTTGAAACGCCCACCACGTCTCATCCTGAAGACTGTGTGTTGGGTTAATCTCTTTTTAAAACTTTTTTTATTGACGCAGATTATATGTTCACATACCGTATAAACATCAAAAGTGTACAATGAATGATTCACAGTATTATCATAGTTATGCATTCATCATTGCAACCAATTTTTGGACCTTTTCATTACTCCAAAAAAAATAAAATTAAAAAAATGAACACTCAAAGCATGCCTACCCCCATCGTTTATTTATTTTTTTATCTTTTTTTTCCTACTCATCTGTCCATATACTGGATAAACGTAGTGTGAGTCACAAAGTTTTCACAATTACATGGACATAAATTTGGTCAATCTTTTCTGCAGAATTTCTCCAATGACTTTTGGCTCCTTGAATTGCAATTGAGAGTATGATGGCGTTCTGACTCCTGGTTCTTTGTATGTGATCTGCTTTTCTCTTTCCAGAAGTTTTGTTTATCTATGCAGATGTGGAATTTTGTGATGATTTTACTTAGCCTTATGAAAATACCACTGTCTTAGGTATTGAAGGGGCCCTTTCAGTACGTAGGAATTATCTTGTACTTAGTTAATTTCTTCCCTTCAGCAGGACATCTGTTGTGCCCTTCCCTGTAACTTTGACCTTGTGGGGTTATGCTTCTCATGTTCCTTTACTGTTTCTTTAGTGGGTTGCAAGAGGAAAGGAGACAAATATGTGTCCTCAGCTAGCCAAGTTTAACCTGGTATCTCTGTCCCATCACTGTTAGAAGGTTTACTGAAAGAGAAACTCAATGTGAATTTGTGGCCAGTGACTTTGGAAACACCAAAAACAGAAAATTAGAATACCTTTAAATAAATGACCTTATAAGAGTAACATTTCAGGAAAAGCCATCTCTTCTTTTGAGCAATCTCCTGCTTTGAAACAAGAATTAAAGTGGTAACTGTGGACACCAGAAAAAAGGTCAAGTTCAAGAGAGACTGACAGTGACATCATCAACATGACAACATAATATATTCCGTGGAAAAACATCTCCCCACAGCTAATAAAAAGGATAGATAGATCCCACTTACTTAGAAGTCCGGAGGATGATAGAGACTGGAGGACTCTACAAATGCTGAACTGAAGAAAAAGAATCTCCAATAACAGGTAGGAAATTTCTGTTCCAGACCAGCCAATTCATAGCCCCTCATTCAGTCTCCTGTAGCTTGGAAATTATTCAGAGGCATGTGGCCAAGTTCCCTTCAGCCACAGATGCAGACCATAGAGCCACTCACAGCAGCAAGTTAGAACCCCATGAATATCCAGGCATGCTGACCCAAGTACACAGAGACCCAGGGTAGGACACAAGCTGCTAAATTGTGCTCTGTTCTGCTTACAAAAGGTCCCCCAGGGGAAAAAGAGAAAAAGCAAGAGAGACTGCAGCAGAACTGCTGGCAAAAGGTATGCTCACTCAGTTGGGTTTCTGTTGACTGACTCAACTAAATGCAAAATGGACTTTTCTGGATTGATCTGCCTTTATGGATTGGCCCCATCTAATATCCCAAAGCAGGATACCCTAATTGAGAAGAAACTGGAGGCAGAAAAGCCTCTTAGAATAAAAAGGGTTGGTGGACTGGAACTGCTATAAAATGGATACGTCCTAGAACAGAAAAGTGTAAGGAAAAGGGGGCACTGAGTGAAGGAGAGAATTTAAGGAAATCACAGGAACTGAGGAGAAAATTTTGCACACACACAAAAAACCCAGAACAAATCTATATCTCCAGAGAAAGAAGCTTTCTCCTGGAGGTGAAACAATTGCACAAAAAGTGCAATCTTAAAAATTGTGCCACATATCCAAGGCAAGAATCAGAAAAAGAAGAGAAAATCTGAACAGTTAAACACGGGCTATTCTAAGGTCCAAAATAAGTTGGACCTACCACCCCAGAAGACCCTTAACACAAAACCAATCAAGAATAAAACCCTAGGCAAGAGGGAGAAACTGATCTTCAGCAAAAAATTACAAGCCATATTAAGAAACAGGAAGATATGGCTCAGTAAAGGGAACAAATTAAAACTTCAGATGAGACATAGAATTTAGAACAACTAATCAAAGAAGTTCAAACAAGTCCTCTAAATCAATTCAAGAAGATGAAGGAAAATATGTACAAAGAACTAAATGATTTAGGAAGACAATGTGTGAACATAAAGAAGAATCTGAAAGTATAAAAAGAAACATAACAGGGCAGGCCACAGTGGCTCAGCAGGCAGAATTCTCACCTGCCATGCTGGAAACCCAGGTTTGATTCCCGGTGCCTGCTCATACCAAAAAAAAAAAAAAAAAAAAATAAGAAGATCATAACAAATTATGGGGATGAAAGTCACAATAGAAGAGATTTAAATACCCTAGAGACCTACAGCTGCAGATCTGAACAAAGAATTAATGAACTAGAAGACAAGAGAAATGAAATCATATAGTCAGAAGAACAGATAGAGAAAAGAACTGAAAAAATTGAGTAGTGTCTCACGGACTTAAATGACAGCACAAAGCACACAAACATATCTCATGGGTGTCCCAGAAGGAGAAAAGAAGGGAAAAGGGGCATAAAGAATATTTTAGGAAATAATGGCTAAAAATATCCTAACTCTTATGAAAGACATAAATATACATGTCCAAGAAGCACAGTGTATTCCAAACAGAATAAATCATAGTAGACATACTTTGAGACACATACTAATCAGAATGTGAAAGATGAAGAGAGAATTCTGAAAGCACAAGAAAAAAGTGGCTCATCAAATACAAGGAATTCTCAGTAAGACTAAATTCTGATTTCTTGTCAGAAACCATGGAGGTGAGAAGGTAATGGTGTGATGTATTTAAGGTACTGTAAGAGAAAAACTGCATGTCACCAATTCTTTATCTTCCAAAACTGTCCTTAAAAAATGAGGGAGAATTTAAAATATTCACAGAGAATCAAAAATTAAGAGGGTTTCTCAACAAAAGCTCTGCCCTACAAGAATTACTAAAGTGAGTTCTGCAAGTGAAAAGAAAAAAAGGAGAGAGATACTTGGATTAGTGTGAAGAAATTAGGATGTTCAGTAAGGGTACCTAAAAGGATAAATACCCAATAATACTGTATCTTCAATGTACAACTCTAATCTTTAATTCTACAAAAATCAGAATACAACCTAAAAAGAAAAGGCATACTTCTTGATAATGGACGTGGAATATATAAAGAGTTAAAGAGGGACAAAAACAACACAAAGAGGATAAACAGAGGGATATAGGAGCAGAGAATGTGTATATATTGAAGCTAAGCTGGTATCTTTTAAAATTTGTAGGTTATAGATGTAAGTTGTGTAATATAAACCCTAGGGTAACATACATAGAAAGTATTTTAAAAATATACAGAAACAGAATTGAGAAAGAGATCAGTCAGACACGTCACAAAAGATCAAGTATATAGAAAAGGAGGTTGCAATAAAGGAAAAGAGAGACAAAAAAAATTTTTTTAGTTTGTTAAAGCTGCCAGAATAAATATACCAGAAACAGAACAGCTTTTAAAAAGGGAATTTATTAAGTTGCAAGTTTGCAGTTCTAAGACCATGAAAATGTCCAAATTAAGGCACTAACAAGAGATTATCTTTACTCAAGAAGGGCTGATTGTGTCTGGAAACTCTGTCAGCTGGGAAGGCACCTGGTGAAGTCTGCTAGCTTTCCTCATCTCATAAGACCTTCTTGGGGACATTTTCCTTCTGCACCTCCCAAGTTCTCTGATTGTGTGGGCTCTGTAGGCACTGAAGCTTTTTCCAGAATGGTTCCTTCTTAAAGGGCTTCAGTAACTGACTCACCTTGAATGGATGGAGACACATCTCCATGGAAACCACCTAATCAAAAGTTCTCATCCACAATTGAGGGGGTCACATTTCCATAGAAACAACTTAATAAAAAAGATCCCACCCAACAATGTTGATAAGGAATAAAGAACATGGCTTTTCTGGGGGTACATGACAGTTTCAAACCAGCACAACATAGAAAAACCACAGGACAAAATGGCTGAAGTAAGTGCTGCCTTTAACATAATAAAACTGAATGTTAATAGATTAAACACCCCAATCAAAAGACATACATTGGAAGAATGGATAAAAAAGCATGTTGTTTATAAGAGACTCACCTTGGACCCAAAGACAAAAAAAAGGCTAAAAGTGGAAGGTTGGGAAAAGATATTCCATGCAAATAGTAACCAAACAGTGCTAGGGCAGTTACAGTAACATCAGACAAAATAGAGTTTAAAAGTCAAAAGCAATTAAAAGAGACAAAGAAAGATTCTATACATTAAGAAAAGGGGCAATCAACCAACAAGAAATAGCAATCATAAATATTTTTGCACCTAAACATGGTGCCCCAAAATACAGGAGGCAAACACTGGAGAAACTGAAGGGAGAAATAGACACCTCTACAATAATAGTTAGAGGTTTCGATACACCACTCTGACCAATCGCTAGGACATTTAGACAGAAGATCAATAGGGAAAGAGAGTAACTAAACCCAACAGATACATAAAGAACATTACACACCAAAACGGCAGGATATACATTTTTCTCAAGTGCACATGGATACGAACATTCTCCAGGATAGTCCACATGTTTGATTATAAAATAAGTCTCAATAAATTTTAAAATATTGAATTTATACAAAGCAAAGTCTCTGATCATAATGGAATGAAGTTGGAAACCAGTAATAGGTGTAGAACTTGAAAACCCACAAATAGATGAAAGTTAAATAACATACTCTAAAACAATCACTGGGTCAAAGAAATTGCAAAAGAAATCAGTAAATATCTTGAGATGAGTGAAAACGAGAACACAATATAGCAAAACTTATGGTATGTAGTGAAGACAGTGCTGAGAGGGAAATTTATAGCCCTAACCATTTACATTAAAAAAGTAGAAAGAACTAAAATTAAAGACCTAATTACATACCTGGAGGAACTAGAAAAGAAACTAATTCCAGAGTGAACAGAAGGAAAAAAATATATAACAGAGATTAGGGCAGAAATAAATGAAATTGAGAATAGGAAAAACAATGGAGAGAATTAACAAAAGTTGGTTCTGTGAAAAGGTCAATAATATTGATAAATTTTTAGCTAGATTAACAAAGAAGAAAGAGAAAAGACACAAGTAAACAAAATCAGAAATGAGAAGAGAGACATTACTATAGACCTCACAGAAGGAAAAAGGATCATAGGAGGATACTATGAAAAACTGAATGCCAACAAATTAGACATACTAAATTAAATGGGAAAATTCCTAGAAACATGCTAATAACCTACACTGACTCTAGAAGAGATAGACCTCAGCAGACCAGTTACAAGTAAAGAGATTGAATCAGTCAACATAAAACTCTGAACCAAAACAAAAAACACAAAAAAAGCCAGGACCAGGATGGCTTCACAGGTGATTTCTAGCAGTCATTACAAGAAGAATTAATACCAAACCTGCTCAAATGTTTTCTTCCAAGAAATTGAACAACAGGGAACACTACACGTTGCTAATGCAACTGCCAGAAATGGAATAAATAAAGGGAATTTATTAAGTTACAAGCCTACAGTTCCAAGGTCATATTGATGTCCAAACCAAGGCATCCAGAGAAAGATACCTTGATCAAGAAAGGTCAATGGTGGCAGGAACAACTCTGTCAGCTGAGAAGGCATGCGACTGGTATTTGCTGTCCTTTGGCTTCTGGTTGCAGACAGCTTCACTGAATGTGCTCTCTTTCTGCATTTCCAAACGTCTGGGTTTCTTGTTGGCTCTGTCACTTCTGTCAGCTCTGTTGGCTCTGAACTTTCTCTAAAATGTTTCCCCTTTTAAAGGATTCCAGTAAATGAATCAAGACCCACCTTGACAGGATGCAGTCACATCTCCATCTAATCAAAAGTTCATACCCATAAGTGGGTGGGTAAATTTCCACGGAAACAATCCAATCAAAGATTTCCATTCTAAACACTAAGTCTGCCCCCACAAAATTGGATCAGGATTAAAACAGGGCTTTTCTAGGGTACATAAGAGTTTCCAACCAGCACTACTTAACTAATTCTATGAGGCCTAATACCAAACAACAACCTCATAATGCCAGAAAAAAATGCTACAAGAAAAGAAAAATACACACCAATTTCTCTCATGAATATAGATGCAAAAATCCTCAACCAAACACTTGCAAATTGAATCCAGCAGCACAGGGCAAGAATTATACACATGGTCACATAGGTTTTATCCCAGGTATGCAAGGGTGCTCCAAAATAAGAAAATTAATTAAAAAAAACCCCACTACATTAACAAAATGGAGGGAAGAAAACATGTTCATCTAAATTGATGCAAAAAAGCATTTGATAAAATCTAGCATCCTTTCTTGGTAAAAACAGATATAGAAGACAACTTCCTCAATATGTTATAGAGCATCTATGAAAAATCCACAGGTAACATCATAGTCAATGGTGAAAGACTGATAGTTTTCCCTCTAAGACCTAAAATAAGGATGCCCATTGTCACCACTGTTATTCAACATTGTGCTGAAAGTTCCTGCCAGAGGAGTTATGCAAGAAAAATAAATAGATAAAAGGCACCCAAATTGGAAAGGAAGAATTAAGACTTTCACTATTTGTAGATGACATGATCCTATACATATAGAAAGTCCCAAAACGCTATACCAAAGCTAGTAGAGCTAACAAACCAATTTGGCAAAATGGTGTGGTTTTGTGTCAAAGCACAAAAATCAATAGTGTTTCTAAACACTAGTAATGAGCTGTCTGAGGAGGAAATCAAGAAAAAAATTCCATTTACAATGGCAACTGAAAGAATCAAACATCCAGGAAGAAATTTAATCAAAGATATAAAGGACTTGCACACAGAAAACTATAAAACATGGCTAAAGGAAATAAATGAACACATAAATAAAAGGAAAGGCATTCTGTCTTCATGGATTGGAAGACTACGTATTGTTAAGAAGTGAATCTACCCAAATTGACTTCAGATTCAATGAAATCTTAATTAAAAAGTCCATCAGCCTACTTGGCATAATGGAAAAACCAATTATCAAATTTATTTGGAAGAGTAAGGGGGCTCCTAATAGCAAGGACATCTTGAAAAAGAAGAACAAAATTGGAAAACTCATACTTTCTGATTTTAAAGCTCATTACAAACCTACAGTGTTCAAAACAACATGCTACTAACATAAAGATAGATATATTGACCTATGGAACTGAAGTGAGAGTTCAGAAATAGATTTCACCTCTATGGACAATTGATTAAAAAATTTTATTAATAAAACCAATCAACGTACAGTATGAACATTCTTTTTTTATCACATGGTTGTATATTCATTATCATGATCATTTCTTAGAACATTTGCATCAATTCAGAAAATGAAATAAAAAGAATACAGAAAAAAATTCATACATACCATACTCCTTACCTCTCCCTTTCATTGATCACTAGCATTTCAATCTACTAAATTTATTTTAACATTTGTTCCCCCTATTATTTATTTTTAATCCATATGTTTTACTCATCTGTCCATAAGGTAGATAAAAGAAGCATCAGGGTGGGCCACAGTGGCTCAGCAGGCAGGAACACTTGCCTGCGATGCCAGAGGACCCGGGTTCGGTTCCCGGTGCCTGCCCATGTTAAAAAAAAAAACACACACACACATAAAAAAAAGTATATATATATATAAAAAAAGAAGCATCAGACACAAGTTTTTTTTTCTTTTCTTTGTTTCTTTTTTTTTTTTTTTTACATGGACAGGCACCGGGAATCAAACCCAGGTCCTCTGGCATGGCAGGCAAACATTCTTGCCTGCTGAGTCACCATGGTCCACCCAAGACACAAGGTTTTTACAATCACACAGTCATATTGTGAAGGCTATATCATTATACAATCATCTTCAAGAAACATGGCTACTGGAACACAGCTCTACATTTTTAGGCAGTTCCCTCCAGCCTCTCTGTTATGCCTTAGCTAAATAGGTGATATCTATTTAATGCATAAGAATAACCTCCAGCATAACCTCTTGACACTGTTTGGAATCTCTCAACCATTGACACTTTTTTTGTCTCATTTCTCTCTTCACGCTTTCGGCAAGAAGGTTTTCTCAATCCCTTGGTGCCAAGTCCCAGCTCATTCTAGGATTTCTGTCCCACATTGCCAGGAAGGTCCACATCCCTGGGAGTCATGTCCCATGTAGAGAGGGGGAGGGCAGTGAGTTTGCTTGTCATGTTGGCTGAGAGAGAGAGACCACATTTGAGCAACAGAAGAGGCTGTCTTGGGGGTGACTCTTAGGTCTAATTTTCAGTAGGTTTAGCCTATCCTTTGTGGGGTTAAGTTTCATATGAACAAACCCCAAGGTTGGGGGCTCAGCTTACTGCTTTGGTTGTCCCCACTGCTAGTGAGAAGATCAAGAATTCTCTACTTGGGGAAGTTGAATTTTCCCCCTTTCTCACCATTCCCCCAAGGGGACTTTGCAAATACTTTTTTATTCACTGTTCAAATCCTTCTGGGATTTATTGAGACATTATTCTGGACAAACCTTTGGCCTTTTGGCCATTTGTAGTTCCTCTTCTGAGGAGTGTCTGTTCAAGTCTTTTGCCCATTTTGTAATTGGGTTGTCTGTCTTTTTGTTGTTGAGTTGAACAATCTCTTTATATATTCTGAGTATTAGACCTTTATCTGATACATTGTTCCAAATATTGTCTCCCATTGTGTAGGCTGTCTTTTTACTTTCTTGATGAAGATCTTTGTTGCACAAAAGTGTTTAATTTTGAAGAGTTCCCATTTATTTCTTTATTTCTTCAATGCTTGTGCTTTGGGTGTAAGGTCTAGGAAGCCACCTCCTATTATAAGATTTATAAGATATTTCCCTATATTTTCTTTTAACAGTTTTATGGTCTTAGATCTAATGTTTAGGTCTTTGATCCATTTTGAGTTAATTTTTATATAGGGTGTGAGATATGGATCCTCTTTCATTCTTTTGCATGTGGATATCCAGTTCTCTAGGCACCATTTATTGAAGAGAATGTTCTGTCCCAGGTGAGTTGGGTTGACTGTCTTAACAAAGATCAATTGTTCATAGATGATAGAATCTATATCTGAACACTCTATTTGATTCCATTGGTCAGTATATCTATCTCTGTGCCAGTACCATGCCGTTTTGATCACTGTACCTTCATAATATGCCTTAAAGTCAGGTAGCGTGAGACCTCCGACTTCGTTTTTCTTTCTCAGGATACTTTTAGCTATTTGGGGCACCCTGCCCTTCCAGATATTTTTGGTTACTGCTTTTTCTATTTCTGAAAAGTAATTTTTTGGGATTTTAATTGGTATTGCATTGAATCATAAATCAATTTAGGTAGAATTGACATATTAACTATATTTAGTCTGCCTATCATCCAATCTACGAACACGGTATGCCCTTCCATTTATATAGGTCTTCTATGATTTCTTTTAACAATTTCTTATAGTTTTCTCTGTATAGATCTTTTGCCTCTTTAGTTAAATTTATTCCTAAAAATTTTGTTCGTTTGGTTGCAATTGTAAACGAATTATTTTTCATGATTTTCCCCTCAGATTGTTCATTACTAGTGTATAGAAACACTACAGGTTTTTGAGGGTTGATTTTGTAACCTGTCACTTTGCTGTACTCATTTATTATCTCTAGTAGTTTTGCTGTGGAATTTCAGGGTTTTCAACATACAGTATCATATCTTCTGCAAACAGTGAGAGTTTTACTTCTTTCTTTCCAATTTTGATGCCCTGTATTTCTTTTTCTTGTCTAGTTGCTCTGGCTAGAACTTCCAACACAATGTTGAATAACAGTGGTGATAGTGGACATCTTTGTCTTGTTCCTAATCTTAGGGGAAAGTTTTCAGTTTTTCCCCAATGAGGATAATGTTAGCTGTGGGTTTTTCATATATTCCCTTTATCATGTTTGAGGAAGTTCCCTTCTATTCCTATCCATTGAAGTGTTTTCAACAGGAAAGATGTTGAATTTTGTCGAATGCCTTTTTTGTATCAATTGAGATGGTCATTTGGTTTTTCTGCTTTGATTTGTTGATATGGTGTATTACATTAATTGATTTTCTTATGTTGAACCATCCTTGCATACCTGGGATGACTCCTACTTGGTCATGGTGTATGAATTCTTTTAATATGCTATTGGATTCAATTTGCAAGAATTTTGTTGAGGATTTTTGCATCTACATTAGTGAGAGATTGGTCAGTAGTTTTCTTTTTTTTGTAATATCTTTGTCTGGCTTTGGTATGAGGGGGATGTTGGCTTCATAGAATGAGTTAGGTAGCTTTCTCTCCTCTTCAATTTTTTTTGAGAAATTTCAGCAGGATTGGTAATAATTCTTTCTTGAATGTTTGGTAGAGTTCACATATGGAGCCATCTGGTACTGGACTTTTTTGGGGCGAGCTTCTTAATGACTGATTCAATTTCTTTACTTGTGATTGGTTTGTTGAGGTCATCTATTCCTTCTCGAGTCAATGTTTGTTGTTCATGCCTTTCTAGATGAAAGTTGTCCGTTTCATCTATATTGTTGAGTTTATTAGCATAAAGCTGTTCATAGTATCCTCTCATTACTTCCTTTATTTCTGTGGGGTCAGTGCTTATGTCTCTTCTTCCATTTCTGATTTCATTTATTTGCATCCTCTCTCTTCTTCTTTTTGTCAACCTTGCTAAGGGTACATCAATCTTATTGATTTTCTTATAGAACCAACTTCTGATTTTGTTGATTTTCTCAATTGTTTTCATGTTCTCAATTTCATTTATTTATGTTCTAATCTTTGTTATTTCTTTCCTTTTGCTTGCTTTGGGGCTAGTTTGCTGTTCTTTCTCTAATTCTTCCAAGTAGACAGTTAATTCCTTGATTTTTGCTCTTTCTTGTTTTTTAATATAGGCATTTAAAGCAACAAATTTCCCTCTTAGCACTGCCTTTGCTGCATCCCATAAATTTTGATATGTTGTGTTTTCATTTTCATTTGCCTCAAGATATTTACTGATTTATCTTGTAATTTCTTCCTTGACCCACTGATTGTTTAAGAGTGTGCTGTTGAGCCTCCATGTATTTGTGAATTTTCTGGTGCTCTGCTTATTATTGATTTCCAACTTCATTCCTTTATAATCTGAGAAAGTGTTTTGTATGATTTCAATCTTTTTAAATTTATTGAGGCTTGCTTTGTGACCAGCATATGGTCTATCCTTGAGAATGATCCATGAGCACTTGAGAAAAAGGTTTATCCTGCTGTTGTGGGGTGTAATGTCCTATAAATGTCTGTTAAGTCTAGCTCATTTATTGTATTATTCAAATTCTCTGTTTTTTTTAATGATCCTCTGTCTAGATGTTCTGTCCATTAATGAGAGTGGGGAATTGAAGTCTCCAACTATTATGGTAGATGTATCTATTTCTCTTTTCAGTGTTTTAGTGTTTGCCACATGTATTTTGGAGCATTCTAGCTCAGTGCACAAATATTTATGATTGCTATGTCTTCTTGTTGAATTGCTCCTTTTAGTAATACATAGAGTCCTTCTTTGTCTCTTTTAACTGTTTTACATTTGAAGTCTAATTTGTTGGATATTAGTATAGTTACTCCTGCTCTTTTCTGATTGTTATTTGCATGAAATATCCTTTCCCAACCTTTCACTTTCAACCTATGTTTATCCTTGTGTCTAAGACGCGTTTCCTGTGGACAGCATATAGATGGGTCCTGTTTTTTAATGCATTCTGCCAGTCTATGTCTTTTGATTGGGAAGTTTAATCCATTAACTTTTAGTGTTATTACTGTATGGGCAGTACTTTCTTCTACCATTTTGCCTTTTGGATTTTGTATGTCATATCTAATTTTTCTTCTTTTTAACTTTACTCATAGTCTTCAATTCTCCACTCTTCTCTTTCCTGTCTTTTCTCATCTATGTCTAGTGCTCCCTTTAGTATTTCTTGCAGAGCCGGTCTCTTGGTTAAAAATTCAGTGATTTTTTTTGTCTGAAAATGTTTTAATTTCTCCCTCATTTTTGAAGGACAATTTTGCTGGATATAGAATTCTTGGTTGGCAGTTTTTTTCCTTTAGTAATTTAAATATATCATCCCACTGTCTTCTCTCCTGCATGGTTTTTGCTGAGAAATCTATGCATAGTCTCATTAGGCTTCCCTTGTATGTGATGGATTATTCTTGCTGCTTTCAAGATTCTCTCTTTCTCTTTGACATCTGACATTCTGATTAGAAAGTATCTTGGAGTACATCTATTTTGATCTATTCTGCTTTGGGTATGCTGCACTTCTTGGATCTGTAATTTTAAGTCTTTCATAAGAGTTGGGAAATTTTCAGTGATAATTTCCTCCATTAGTTTTTCTCCTCCTTTTCCCTTCTGTTCTCCTTCTGAGACATCCACAATATGTATATTCATGCACTTCATGTTGTTAGTCAATTCCCTGAGTCCCTGCACATATTTTTCCATTCTTTTCCCTAGTTTTTCTTTTGCTTGTTGGATTTCAGTTGTTCCATCCTTCAGTTCACTAATCCTATCTTCTGCCTCTTGAAATTTGACATTGTAGGTTTTCGTTGTTTTTTTTTTTTAAATCTCTTCTACTGTGCCTTTCATTCCCATAAGTTCTGTTCTTTGTTTTTGCAGTCTTTCTATTTCTACTTTTTGTTCATTTCTTTCCTTCTTTATATCCTCTTTCAATTCATTGATTTGATTTTTGATGAGATTTTCCATGTCTGTTTTGAACATTCTGAATTAACTGTCTCAACTTCTGTATCTCATTTGAATTTCTGGTTTGTTTCTTTGACTGGGCCATCTCTTCAATTTTCCTAGTTGATTAATTATTTTTTGCTAGAATCTAGGCTTTTAATTACCTTGATTAGTTTATTCTGGAGATTATTTTCACTTTTCTTACCTAGGATTTTCTTGCTGGATGACTTTGTTGTCTATCTGTTCTTCAACATTCAGTTCAATTTATTCTGGACCTCTAGCTTAGGTTTTGTTTAACAGATCAGCATTTTTCAGTTCTTGGTTTCTTTTCTCTTGTCCTGCCTGTATGGTGCCTTCCCCCCTCCCCCCACTTAGGAGATTCTACCTAGGTATTATATACCCCAGCCATATTTTCCCAGACCAAACTGGCCTCCTGTCAGGAGGAAAGAGTCACCTGCATCAGTGTTCCCTGAGAGTGAGACACAGAAGATCAAAAGACTTTCCTATGAAGCCTCTGGCTCTCTGTTTATCCTATCCTGCCCAGTATGTGGTGCTTGTCTGCCTGCAGGTCCCACCAGCATAAGGGGATGTGGTACCTTTAACTTCAGCAGACTGTTCTTGATGGGGACATGGTGGAGACAGAGGAGAAGTTGTAGTCTGGTTTTAATTGCTTCACTTTTCCAGACCCTGGGTCTGAACTCCTTGAGGGAGGGAGTCCACCTGAGCTGGGCCCCATCCCTCTCCTGGGGATGGTACAGCCTCCAGACAAACCTCAAGCAAGCTGAATTCTGCCTATGCCTGGGGCAATAGAGCCTGAGAAGCCTTGCAGCTGTATCCAAAGAGCAGTCAAGCCGTAGAAACACGGCCACCAAAACGAAAGAGAAAAATACTTTTTTCAGAGCAGGATCCCCATTCCTTGGGTTTGCCAATCAAGAGCTTAAGTTGGTACGTTCCTCTGTGTATCTCCAGGTCCTATGTGCCCCCGCCTTTCCTTCAGGGCCCAGACTTTTTCAAATCCAAAAAAAACTCTGTTTTTTTCTATTTTATTTTTCTGTCAGCCCTGCCCCCTCTGTGCTAGGGCAAAAACCAGCGACCTCCGCTTTTACTAGAGGTTCAGCTGAGTTGGGGGCCTATTTTTAGTAGTCACAATTGGCGTTTGGTTGTGCTCAGCCCCTGCCACTGGTAAAGTCTCTTTCCTTTCCCCTCTGGGAAGCAGCCTGTGGGGGAGGGGCGCCGGCTGCCATGGCTTGGGGAACTCACAGTTCTGGAGGGGCTCGTAGCTGGTCCAGACTGGGGTACACTGGGTGTCCGGTCACTGATGTGGCCCCAGCAGTTTTTCTGTACTGTTCCTGGCTATTTATTAGCTGCTCTGGAGGACGAACTAAATCCCAAACCTCACTAAGCCACCATCTTGGCCCTCCTCTCTGGATAATTGATTTTTGATAAGATGGCCAAGCCCACTTAACTGGGAAAAAAATAGTTTCATCAGCAAATGGTGTTGAGAGAATTGGGTATCTTTAAGCAAAAGCATGTAAGAGGACTCCTATGTCACACTATATACAAAAATCAACTAAAAATGGATCAAAGACCTAAATATAAGAAATAAGACCATATAACTCCTAGAAGAAAATATAGGGAAGCATCTTCAGGATCTTGTGTTAGGCAACGGTTTCTTAGGTTTCACACACAAAGCACAAGCAATGAAAGAAAAAATTAGATAAATGGGATCTTTTCAAAATTAGAAACTTTTGCACATCAAGGGACTTTGTCATGAAAGTGAAAAGAACATGTACTCAACAGGAGAAAATATTTCAAAACCACGTATCTGAGAAAAGTTTAATATCCATTCACAAAAATATGACAATCCAATTAACAACTGGGCAAAAGACTTAGTAGACAGTTCTCCAAGGAAGATATTCAAATAGCTAAAAAGCACATGAAAAGATGCTCAACATCACTAGTCATTAGGGAAATGCAAATCAAAACCACAGTGAGATAGCATTTCATAGATTCTGGAATGGCTGTTAAAAAAAGATCAGAAAATTACAAGTGTTGAGAGGACACAGAGAAAGAGGAACACTTATTCATTACTAGTGGCATGTAAAAAGGTGCAGCCATTGTGGAAGACAAATATAAATAAAATTTATATTTTTATATATTAAAAATATATAAATTTAATATAATTTAAATTAAAATTATAATTTCAGTATAATTACTAAAAGGTAAATATAGAATTACCATATGATCTCACAATCCTGCTACTACAAATATACCCAGAAGAATTGAAGCAGGGCCTCAAACAGAAGTTTCACTTCTGTTCTAGTTTGTTAGCTGCCAGAATGCAATATAACAGAAACAGAATGGCTTTTAAAAGGGGGAATTTAATAAGTTGCTAGTTTACAGTTCTAAGGCTGAGAAAATGTTCCAATTTAAACAAGTCTATAGAAATGTCCAATTTATGGCATCCAGGGAAAGATACTTTGGTTCAAGAAGGCCGATGAAGTTCAATGTTTCCCTCTTAGCTGGAAGAGCACATGGCGAACATGACAGCATCTGCTGGCTTTCTCATGGCTCTACAAAAGGGATTCTCTCCAAAATGTTTCCTCTTTTAAAGGATTCCAGGAAACATTTCTACCTTCAATGGGTGGAGACACACCTCCACGGAAATCATCTAATCAGAAGTTACCATCCATAATTGGGTGGGTCACATCTCCATGAGATCAAAATGCTCCCACCCAGCAATATTGAATGAAGATGATAGGACATGGCTTTTCTGGGGTCCACCACATGCACCATTGTTCATATTGGCATTAGTCACAATTGCCAAAAAATGGAACCAACCCAAGTGCCCATCAACTGCTAAATCAATAAACAAAATGTGATATTTACACACAATGGAATGTTATGCAGTCATGAAAAGAAATGAAGTTCTGATAAATGCAACAACATGGATAAACCTTGAAGATGTTATGATGAGTGAAGTAAGCCAGACACCAAAGTACAAATATAGTATGATCTCACGGGTATGAAATAATTAGAATAAGCATCCTCATAAAGGGGCTGAGTTGGAGGTAGAGAATTGGGAGTTAATCCTTAATTCATACAGAATTTCTACTTGGGTTGATTGTAAAGTTTGAAAATGGATGGTGGTGGTATAGTATTATAGCACAATACTTTGTATATAATGGCACTGAATTATATATGTGAGTGTGGTTAGGAGGGAGAAATATTAGGGTATATATATATGAAACTAGAATAAAAATTAAAAGTTAAAACATAGGACTTGTTGAAAACACAGTGAACCCTATTGTACAATTATAAAAATAGTACAAATATAAAAATGTTCCTTCATGAGTCATAACAAATGTACCTCACTGATACAAGGTATTGATAATACAGTGTTATATGGGGAAAATACACTTAATACAAGGTATGGACTGTAGTTAATAGTACAACATTCTTTTCTGTTGTTGTTTTATCAGTTTATTCAAATTATTTCTTATCAATTAATTAATCTCAGGCAGTTAGCAAGCCTTAGATCCATCCTAATTTGCCTCAAGTGATACTAGGTGGCTGTTTCTTGAGCTAGCAGGGCATTTCCGAGCATGTCAGTACAGACTTAAAAGTAATGCCTGGGGTGGTGCGATGGTGGCTCAGTGGCAGGATTCTTGTCTGCCTCGCTGGAGGCCCGGGTTCAATTCCCGGTGCCTGCAAGAAAATAGAAAAAGTAACGTCTGTTCTGACCATTCCGTGAGCCATCCCCTAGTGTCACTCCACAACGACAATAAAATCGAAGTTTATTCGGTTTCATGTTTCAGGGACTCTAGGCAAAAAGTTTGCAAAGCTGCTAAGACAGCTAGGTGGGAAACTATCAGAAAAGTGCAGCAGGTTTCTGAAGGTGTTCCCTATGATGTAACCTAACATCTTATTACTTTCCCAAAGAGATGATTTTCTTTCTATCCCAGGTTGTATTAATGGAGTTGTTTAAGAAAAAAGATATTTTTATACTAAACATATTAGATCTTCTTTTTCCTTCCTTTTACCTCTGTGGGAGTAGAGAAAGGAGGACAGGAACAATTTTAAGGCATGCCATTTCTAAATAAATGTTTAGGGGGCAAAAGGAAGACACCAAGGAAACATTTAAACCTTAGAAATATTTACAACCACAGTCTCATCCCAGTCTGAGGAACTTGTCCGTTAGGTTTCTTGGGTTCATGCTGTTACTGTAATATATATGTCAATGCTATAAAAATGCTCTACCCAAAACTTTAAGGCTTTCTTCTACTCTCTCCTAGATTTCTTGCCCACAGAAGTTGCATAAATATTGAAAACACAAACCTTGTGTTAAATATGATATGAAAGGGCAAAATTTCAAGGCGTGCGTATGTGTTTAAGATAAAAGAAAGGAAGATGTTCAAAATGTTCAGTGCACTCTGATTGAGGAAGAATTGCGTGGTTTTGGCCTTGGCCACATGCTCTCTCCTACTCATATTCTTTCTCGCTAGAGGCCAGTTTTCTCGGCAAACTTTCTTTCAAAGGGGCTTAGCCCCCGTCTGGCGCTCAGGGCCTCGTCTGCCTCCTCACCGGAGGACTCGGACCCTGCTGACATCCAGGTCACTCGTGTCCTCAGAGTCACTCATGTCACTCTCCTCCACCTCATCCTCTTCCTCAGACTCTCTTTTTCTCACATATTCTTCATCCTCCTCTTCATCATCTCTTTCCTCAGCATCTGAAGAATGACTCTCTGCCTCCTGCTGTCCCAGGGCCTTGCTGAAGGCAGGAAGGGCAGTTGTAGGTGTGGCATGCGTATCTTGTTTCAGTCTTTCCAGTAATTCCTTTCCAGTGATGTCCCGCTGAGCAGCTATCGATTCCTTCTCCTCTCTCCTTTTCCCTTCCCTTTTACCTTTCACTCAAAGGATTAAGCTTCCTTTCCAAGCGGTAGTGGAAGTTTTCAAATTCGAATGAGGTACTGGGTAATCTTGATGAATCTCGCTTACAATTATGTTGCATCAAGTGGGGCCAGTAAATGAGGTTTTCATCTCTTTGCTCCCGGTGCTTTCTCATAGTTTTTATGGAGCGGGACCCATCCCCAGGGACACCTAGAAGAGCCTACTGCTCTATAACCTTCATTTACAAGGAACACTTTTTCTTCTTTGATAGTGGCGTACTGACCATTTGACGGGGGAATAAGATGACTGATTGCATAACCCAATGAGGCTGTATTTATTTCTGCAAAAGCTCTGAGTCTTAGCTCTTATTTTGCAGGAAAAAAATTGTTTCCTAGTATATCCCAGATGATGTCATCTGACTGCACAGTGTCAGCCCAAGTTTAATATTCTTGTATCAATTGTAACAAAGGTACCACACTAACGCCAAGTGTAAACCATAGGGTGTCTTATGGGAATGCTGTATTTTTTTTTACATAGTTTTTCTGTAAATTGACAGTTTCTATAATTAAAAAAATTAAAAAGAACAAGTGACTTACAAGGAAAAGCTAACAGGATATGGTGACTCTCTGGCTCTGGAGGGAAAGAAGATCAAAAAGCAAAAGAAGCCGAAGGTAAGGGGTGCAAGCCTTTGGGGAAAACTGGCTTGAGGTAGACGAGCAGCAGAATCCACTTTTCTTCAGAACCTTCACCCCTCTCTTACACAGTCCTCTGACCTAGAGTTTCAACTCCCAACCCAAGTATTACCTGTAGTCATTCCTTCTTGGCTCTGAACCAAATCCCATGCTCTGGCAGGCTTCCTTGCTCTGCTCTTCCATCAAAACCTGATTCTCATATGATTTCCAAAATTATTTTGATCCTTTCTCATAGGCCTGTTGTATACCAACCAGCCCTTGATCATGAAGTTCCCAAACGTGAAAGTGCAGTGGAATTACTTGGAGGCATTTACAAGTTTACAATCATCTCAGCTCTACTTATTCCAGTGCTCTGTGTACTGTATTTTAACCAGGGCCCCCCAGATGCCAAGCCTGGTCCGGGAACCTGGACCAGGGACCCATCTGGAGGTTGTAGGTTTCTGGAAAGTTAGTTTAGTGCATGGAATCCTCGTGTAATCTAATATAGTGCCCTAAAGGTGTTCTTTAGGATTAGCTGGAATGGTCCTGGTTGCGGAGCTAAAGGCTTCTCTCACGTAGAGAATTGCTCTCTCCGTAAGCAGACCCCGTCACGATGCAGTGCTGTGAGTGGCGACTGTTGGAGTTCTGGCTTTGTGAGGGGGTCTTTGGGAGCCCCCACACCTCATTGATGACAGCCAGGTTCGCCAAGTGATGCCTGGAGAGGCAGAAAGAGCATGTTTCTGTTTGAGCAACTGTCAGGTAAGTTTTATGCGTTGATAAGAAGGTCCTTGTCTTTAATTTCACGTAAGTACTGATTTAGTACCGAGGCATGATTTTCTGTGGAAAGATTGGGAGGGAAAGGAAAGGGATTTACCTAAGTGGGATTTAGTAAACTTTTTTATAAAAAATGAACACGAGGGGGCAGCAAATCACCGTTCAAAGACGGGTCCTGTAGCCGCGTTAAATATCTTCTGAAAGGGTCCCGATTTCAATCATTGATGCTGCCCTTACTTTTAAAAAAAATGTTTTTCTTCGCATTATCCATTTTAAAGGACAATGCCATTATCCTTGCATCGTGTCATGAAGCACATTCAATCACTATACCGAATTACACCCTTGCCTTTTACAGGGAACCCTCCTGGTTCCTTCAAAAGAATTGCATTTTTCCTCAAAGGACAAGTCAACCTGTTTGGGGAGAGGCACTGGGGCAGTTCATTTCCTGCATCTTGAGGGTCGTGGAGCTGGAATCCTCTGCTCACCGGGTACTCTGGGTTAGTACAGAGTCTGCTGAGACCCACACAGGTGATAGAAGGAGCCTAACTCGGAATGAGGGGTGTGTATTTATGGATGGCTGGGAGACCCTATGTCTCAAATTTTTTTTTTTTAGCGTGGGCTGGTAATAGGAATTGAACCCGGGTCTCTGGCA
Source organism: Tamandua tetradactyla (assembly GCF_023851605.1). Lineage (NCBI taxonomy): Eukaryota > Metazoa > Chordata > Mammalia > Pilosa > Myrmecophagidae > Tamandua > Tamandua tetradactyla. Next base: position 104,080,843 of record NC_135335.1, read on the forward strand.
TGGCACGCGAGAACTCTGCCTGCTAAGCCACCGTGGCCAGCTCCTGGGTGCTGGTTTTTTTTTTTTCAGGTGCGTGGTTCGGGAATCGAACCCGGGTCTCCTGCATGGAAGGCGGGCCTGGGTGTAGGTTTTTATTTGTCTTTCTGAGAGTGTGACGTCAGAAGAGTTCACTTATACTCATGCCACTACAGTGATTAGAATTGGTAATTTTTTTTGGATGATAAAAAGGAAAATACTCAATCGACATAAAAATGGTCAACAGTTTCTTTTACCACAGGTCAATTTTTTTTCCAAAATAAAGATACGAAATGAACATAAAATTGGGATGGTAACTCTGTTGGACTTTCCAAGTCATCCAGTCACTTGTCCCCCGTATAGGGGAGGGGAGCAGGCATTATGTTTTGTTAGCAGTGCTATAATATTAACCAGATGTGTTAATGGCAGCTTATAAGAGGTCCATTAGTCCTTTGAATACATGTAGGAAAGTACGTCTGTAGTTCTCTGACTGCCCACTACTGTCTTCTTAATCAGAACTTTTCATAGCCCATCCATGCTAGGGGTGGGGGTGGGGGGAGAAGACATGCTGCATTTTTATTGTGTAACATGGCCAAATATGTTGTGGGCAGCAAAATGGAGCATTTCACCTGGGACTGAAAGCCTGATACCATGTGATGTTTTCTGGTATATGCTTTTCTAGTGCAGGTGCGGCCAGAAGTTGGGAAGCTGCAATTGCAGTATTCTCCTATGAGCTGTGTGACCTTGAACGAGTCATATAATATCTAAATTCTCATCCGTAAAGTGAAGGATTTGGCTTAGACAGTGGCTTTTAATCAGAAGTATACATCTGAATTTGATTTGAAACTTAAAAGTTTATTAATCCCCAGGTCCCATCTTCTCCGATGGGGTCATAATCTCCTACAGTGGATTGCCGTCATGTTTATTTGGGTGGCATAGGTGAGAAGGGATTCAATCAGCTCCACATGATTCTGGTTTGTTCCCAAGGATAGAACATTGCTAATACTCCTTCTAACTCTGATAGTCACCCACCTATCCATCCGTCCATCCGTCCGTCCATCCGTCCATCCATCCATCCATGCATTCATTTATCCAATCATCCATCCTTTCATCCATACATTTATTCACCACATTTTTTATAGAAAACATACCTTTGCAAAGGCCTTAGGAGTCCATTTCAAATTCTGATCTAGTAAAAAATTTGTCAAGAAGATTATGAGAACTATGCAAACACACACAAACACATACACAAACACATTTTTAGTGTGTTTCAATTACCAATTAGTAATAGCCACTTGGGTAGGAGATTACATTATTTATATATTTTCTAAATCTCAGTGACCTGATAGTAGTTGACAAAATGAAATTCCTTCAGACACGTAAGCCAAGAGATGAGTGGCATTGCTTCAAGTAGCTGACACATAAATAACTCTGCAAATAGAATCTGAAGTCATAGCACCTGTCCTAGTTTTGCCCCCTCCTGGAGATAAAGAGTGAATTGGTAAAATGTTTTAAGTTTCTTCATTTGTACTAATCATTACTTTCCAAAGGAAATTATAATAAACTCCATTGCTTATGGTCCAGGATAATGACTAGGATTAAATGAGACAATGTGTGCAAAAGCACTTTGAAAACGGTAAAGAGCCATAACCTCACTAATATTAATTATTTCCATTATTGCCATCACTTCTCTATCAAGCAGACATAGTGGGATTTTTCCTCTCAGGCTGTAACACTTCAAGGTAGCAATAGACCGGGTTGGTTTTAGTTTGTACATGGTGAATGATCTCTCTGGGTTTTCTCTCTTTCACTTTCCATGAACCATCACAACCCATGTCTTCACATTCTCGGCCTCAGAAAACTTCTCTCCAAAGCTCCCTTCACTCAACATCCATCTCATCCACCAAAAAATGTACCCTGTGGTCTAGAGAACCTCAGCTGAAGCCTTCTCTGTTACCTTTGTTTGCTTTTTCTGTAAATGTTAGGTTTTGTGGTGAACTGTGACCTCAGAGATGCAAAAGCACCATCTTGGTTTATTCAGAGGAGGCTTTCTAAGAAAACACAGCAGAGAGAGCCTGAGAAATTCTGACTTGTGTATCCTTGCATTGTCTTCTCATGCCTTCCCTGAGAGGCAGGGGAATTTCACATACATGTCTTGTGCTTCAGGTTAAATCCTTCCCATTTCAGATATCAAGGTTCTTTCTCATGCTCCCTTTTTCCTTCCTAGAATGGTTCCTAGAGCATCTGTCTCCTCTTTTACAAGGTAAGATGGGATATAAACACATATTTCTTGAGACCTTTGGGATCAGATGGACCAGTGGAATGGGCCAGAGCTCATCTGCAGCGAACTGTCTGGTTCTATGGTGCTCTGGACTCTTATATTTATTTTCCTAGTGGAAAGGGGAGGCATTAGATGAAATTATTCAGCGTCATTTTAGTGTTAACATTCTAATGAAACCTCTGTGTGAAGGTGAAGCACAATTTCTTCTTAATTTTACATGCCTGTTACTTTCCAGGGGAAAAGATCTGGATCATGGAAAGAGAATTTAGGACCAGGTTAGCCAAACCCATATCCCTGAGCCATGTGCTCCCATGGTTCCTATGTCTTGAATGGTCATTCTAAGATGGCAGGTGGGCCTCTAGTAAGACACATGCTCTGCCATCAGCACTGATTCCCTCCTGGAGATGGAATGGAAGTCAGGGTCTCTGAGCTTGGCGGGGGAAGCACTCCTCACACTCTTTGTGGTGGACAACCTGCTTTGTGAAAATGTCTAATTTATTACAGATTGATACTTAAGTAAAAATGAATTTTTATACCTGCATTAGTCAGGGTTCTCTAGGGAAACAGAATCAACAGGAGATATCTCTAAATACTATGAGATTTTATAAAAGTGTCCCATGCAACTATGGGAATGCACGAGTCCAAATTTCATAGGGCAGGTTGGGAACTCCAGTGAAGGCTTTTGATGAATTCTCTGGGAGAAGCTGGCTGGCTGAAGTAGAGATGAAAGTTCTCTCTTCTAACTGCTGAAGTCATCATTTCTCCTTTTAAAGCCTTCAACTGATTGGATAAAACTTCTCTCATTGCTGAACACAGTCTCCTCGGCTGACTGTAGATATAATCAACCATAGATGCAATCAACTTACTGATGATTTAAATCCACCAAAAGTCCATGTACTAACAAGCCAGTGCTTACCTGACCAGACGACCGGGCACCATTACCTGACCAAGTTGACACATGAAACCAACCATTACAATATCATTGTAAAAAGTGAAATAAAAAAGTGAAATAAAAAGCCCAATAAAAGCCCATTAAAAATTATTCAATTTTAATGTAAATAAATAGTTCTGTCAAATTATTATAAAAGTTTCAAAACACTTTCTTTTTTCATTTATTTTTATTTTTTTAACTTTTTTATTAATTAAAGAAAATTAAACAAAACATTAAGATATCATTCCATTCTACATATACAATCAGTAATTCTTAATATCATCACATAGTTGCATATTCATCATTTCTTAGAACATTAGCATCGATTTAGAAAAAGAAATAAAAAGACAACAGAAAAAGAAATAAAATGATAACAGAAAAAAAAAAAAGATTATACATACCATACCCCTTACCCCTTGCTTTCATTTACCACTAGCATTTCAAACTAAATTTATTTTAACATTTGTTCCCCCTATTATTTATTTTTATTCCATATGTTCTACTCTTCTGTTGATATGGTAGCTAAAAGGAGCATCAGACACAAGGTTTTCACATTCACAGAGTCTCATTGTGAAAGCAAAACACTTACTTTCAATTACTAGGTGAAATGGTCCAGTAGGAAACAGTTCTCAGATGGTGACAGGTGTGTGGACCCCACTTTGAGAAGCAATCTCTGTAGGACAGAGCTACAGCTTCGGGGCCTGGGCCCACCAGTATGTGGCAGGTGGCTAATCTCTCTGTGCCTCAGTTTCCATAACTGTAGAAAAGGGTCAATGACAGTGCCTACCTCATAGAGTTGTTGTGAAGATTCAGCGGGTTAATACATGTAAACCTCTTAGTTTAATAATAAAAGTTATTATTATTATTAAAGTGTGAGCCAAATATGGGAAGTCCCAATCTACAGCTTCTTACACTGGATACTGTTCGTGTCTCAGGGATAATGGGGGAGCCAGGAACAAGGGCAGGACTTCAAGCCACCTGTTTTGTGCTTTTATTTCATTTGATAGCAATACTTCCTTTTCTAACAAATGCTCTTTTAGGTGAGTTGGATTGCTGGAACTGAAAACATTTCAGGCCTTTTGCTTTTTCTGCTTTTCACGGTTGCTGGCAATTTTGTTTCGAAAATGAGAATCTATTGAGCCAACTGTTTACCTTCTTTATTTCTGGTTAGTTTCTCTTTCTAGTTAAAAACAAAAAACAAAGAACAAAAAACCAGAAAATTTTAGGCTTACAGTACAGCAAGGGGATGTTTGGATTTAAAGTAAACTGTTTCATGAAGACTAAAAAACAGAAAAGACTCATTTAATCCATGTTCCTTTACTTCTAGAAATCCCATATTTTCTTAGGTCATCTTATTTCTGTTAACATTTTAGGTTTGGACATGTTCTAAAGATGGAACATTTTAGTGAGATGTTTTAAACAACTGAATCATTCCTATCAAGACACCAACATAAAGTCGAAATTGGTATAGCATAAACTTGCTAAATATGACAACTATACTATACTCCACCAGAACTTGGTCTCATATTTATATTGGATTTTCCCTAAAATAACAAAAACTGGGTTAGGAATTTCTATTTACACTGTGAATCCTATTGCTCCACCAGCTTCTGTTATAGCTTAGGAGTTGCATTTTCATGGGAGGTATTTTGATTTAAGCTCAAAATAGACTGTGTAGTATTTCTGTATTTAAATGTCCTATTCTGTCCCTGTGGGGTGTTCTAGTTTGCCAGCTGCCGGAATGCAATATACCAGAAACGGAATGGCCTTTAAAAGGGGAAATTTAATAAGTTGCTAGTTTACAGTTCTAAGGTGGAGAAAATGTCCCAGTTAAAACGAATCTATAGAAATGTCCAATCAAAACCATCCAGGGAAAGACCTTGGTTCAAGAAAGCTGATAAAGTTCAGAATTTCTCTCTCAAATGGAAGGGCACATGTTAAACACAGTCAGAGTTTCTCTCTCATTTGGAAAGGAACATGGCGAACATGGTCAGGGTTCCTCTCATCTGGAAGGGCACATGGCAAACACAGCGTCATCTGCTAGCTTCTTCTCCTGGCTTCCTATTTTATGAAGCTCCTCGGGAGACATTTTCCTTCTTCATCTCCAAAGGTCACTGGCTGGTGGACTCTGCTTCTTGTGGCTATGTTGTTCTGATCTGCTCTCTCTGAATCTCCAAAATGTTTCCTCTTTTATAGGACTCCGGAAACTAATCAAGACCCACCCAAATGGGTGAAGACATGTTGTCACCTAATCCAGTTTAACAACCACTCTTGATTAAATCACATCTCCAGGGAGATCTAGTTACAGTTCCAAATTTACAGTACTGAATAGGGATTAGAAGAAATGGCTGCCTTTACAAAATGGGATTAGGATTAAAACATGACTTTTCTAAGGTCCATACATCATTTCAAACCACACACGGGGTAAAGTTGGTCAGATGAACAATTGATTTTTGTCTCTCTGTACAGCTGTGGACTAAACAAACCACAACAAGATAATTCTTGAAGATTTCATTTTTCTGTGGTGGTTCCTGAGTATGTCACTGGTGAGTTGTTGTCATCACCTGTCCACGAGTTGTAAAGGAGCCAAATGAATGGCAAGAATTCACAATTGACTGGGTGTGGTGCCCACTGCAAATGCAGGGCCTTAGCCCCCTGCTTCTTAATTGCCTCTGCCACATTCCCCTCTTTTAGGGAAGTATATCTTTACCCAGGGCTCTTGTGGGTCGTTCCTGAGTTGCCGACTAATTGCTCCATTCCTTGCAGTACTGACTAAGCAAATGTCAAACTCTGTTCCTTGATGATTTGGAGGACTCTCCCACTTCCAACCCTGATCTATCTCCTGTCCCATGTATACTAAAGCCATGCCCTTCATGAATGCAGTTCCTTCAGCTCCTCTCTAAAGTCCTTTTCAAACTGGGGTTCTGCCCTGAGTCCTAGGTACCTGGGGGGACAGTGGTCTGACTGTAGGCTGTGCTATTGACTCCTCCTCTTTCTTACCCCTCAGGCACAGTCACCTAAAATGCCTCAGTCAGCTGATAACCCCATTCAAATAAACTCCTGCAGAACCTGCCTCCCCATTTTCCAGATTTGACACGTTCCGTATTAATGTGTATAATAAACTTAATTATATACAGAGTGCTTCTTTTTGGATAATGTGGTAATTAACCACTGGCTTTAAATTTATTACTTGATGTGGCATGAGGAGATGATTTAAATACTGGAGGCATTTGAATTGCATTATTTATATGAAATAGATAAGTGTGATTGGTTCCCTCTATTGCACAACATCTGGCACCAAGTGGTAAGGTGAAGGATCACTTCCAAGAATCCCGCTGAACGTGTCCATTGCCTAACAGAATGGGGTAGTCAGCTGGGGCCTTTGTACTTCTCATTCTCTCTTCTTTTCGGGGTCTTCAATTAAATGTATTTGTCTCACTGTATCCGTTGTCTCTTTCCCTTTCCTTTCTGTATTCCATTCCTTTTTCTCTCTGTGTTTTATTCTATTTCTTCTGACTTATTTTCCTGTTAACCAGTTCATTCTTTATTCAACTGTCTCTCTAACTTGTTGGTAAACCAGTATATTGTTTTTAATTATGGTTATTGTATTTTTCAGTTCCAGGATTTCTACTTTTTCCTTTTCAAATCTGCAACATCCCTTTTGACAGTTTCCAGTTTTTGGTTGAAATTGTTTAGTTTCACTTTTTTCTCATTGAGCCTAATATTCATAGTAGCTCTATAGTTTATGTCTAGTAATTTCATTGTCTGAGCGACCTGTGCATATACTTCTGTTGTCATTTGGGCTGGTGGTTGTTCATGGTGTTCTGTCTCCTGGGCCTGGATGTCTTTGATCTATTTGAAAAAAATTACTTGTAGAAATAATTTGAGGCCTAGAATAATAGCTTCCTATGGAGATGATTTTCTTTTGCTTCCGTTAGGAGCCTGAAGGCACCTGGCAGTGCAATCCAGGATCATATTAAAATAATTTCAGGGTTTGAGACTTTGTGAGCCTCCAAAATGACTTGCAGCCTGGCTGCAGGTAAGAGCAGTGAGGGTGGGTCGAATTATTTCTAGGGTGTATCCCTCAGGACAATAACCCCAAGCACTGAGTGGCCACTGGAGCCCCACTCTTGGCAGGCTCCAGATTCTAGATCTGCTCTTCTATCCATGTGTGCTGTCAAGTGTATAGTTTGTCTTTCTTCTGCTGTTACAAGGCAAAGGCAGCCCCAGATGTTGTGCCTACTCTATAAATCCTTTCTTTCCTTTTTTAAATAGACCATGGCCATGTTATTCCTTACTCTGCTGTTAGCTGTTTGATCCTTATAAGATAATATTTTTGTATATTTCTTCTAGCTTTTTTATTTGTCTTCAGCAGAATGGTTGGTTTGAATTACCTAGTCTGATATTAATGGAAATAGAATTTGGGAGCAGATCTGTAATGGTTGGATAGTGCTTGTTTCCAAAGAGAAAAACTTCCTATTGCTCGTTTTCTGCTCCTCAGCCTGTCAAAAGTCAGCTCTAAGTCTACCAGAGCCCTCCAACTGGCCAGACCCTCACTGCAACAAAGGAAGCACAGTACTTGAACACCTGTGGTCTTATCATCCTGCATCACATATCCAGGTGGGTTGGGGAGCTAAGGGATAAGTAAAATTTGCATAAGTATAAGGCAGTGTTAGATACTGTCACTCTTGTGCCAAAATTCTGAGTCTGTGAAATGTGAGAAAGGATGTGGTAGCTAAAAGAAGGCAAAAAATCTCCCTGTATAGACCTGAGCTGAAGCACAGGCAAAGCAAGTACTTATGTTCACACTTGTGGCAGGGAATGTACATTTACATTGACTGTTTTCAAAATTCGTGCATGTATCTGTTCCATTGGCTTTCAAATGTTAGCATGCATCAGAATTATAGGAGAGCTTGTTAGGACACAGTTTGCTGGCCTCAGAGTTTCTGATTCAGTGGATCTGGGGTAGAGCCTGAGAATTTGAACTTCTTGTAAATTTTCAGGTGGTGCTGTTGGGTTAAAGGACACATTTTGAAAACTCCCAGTCTACTTTATTCTTTACCTAGATTGTAAGTCTCTAGAAGGTGTCACCTTAAACTCATTCTTCTTGTTCTATCTCACCACCTAGCTCAGTGCTATGGTCCACATAGGACATGCTTACCTAATATTCATTTAGAGAATAAATTTAGGTTTTTTTTTGTATGTTGGAATTTCTTAAAGTGTACTAAGGGGTTCATGGTTAGGTCTGCTGTCAATGTCAAAAATCACCAGGATACTTGGTTGTAAGTTTGCTCTACCCCAGTGGTGGAGAGAGATGGCGTCAGGACCAATGACTACCATTGAAGCATTGTCCTCTTGAGGGAAATTCTCGAATTTTGCTATGAGAAATGAGCATGCCCCCATTGCTAGCAAATATTGGTTGTGGCAGGTTATGATTGCTAGAAATCAAAGATGATTAAGTTTAATCTAATCATGGAGACAAAGGAGCATGAATCCAGGAAGGGATGTAAAATAAATGGGAAATTAAACAGTCTAAAAAAGAGAGGGAGAAAGAAACTTCAGAGCCTGACACAGGTGCCCACTTTTGACCTTTGGTTACAGCCTGAATGTGTCTGAGATAACAATCTTGGCAGGTGTGTTTATCATTCCCCAGATGGGGGGAGGGGAAAGAGTGCTCAGGTAGGGTAGGGCAGTGAAATAAGCACAGTCTGTTCTCCTTCGTGGGCTCTTCTCCCCACGGTGGCCCAGTGTTCTCCTGACATTTTGTGTGTGTACGTGCGCATGCATGTTGGAGTAGGATTCCAAAATGCTCCTCAATGGAGATGACGCTTGAGTTGAGGCTTGAAGCCAAGACTTTTGCATTTTAAAGTAGGACCCCAAGGAAATGAATGTCTTCTCTCAAACGACTCTACAGGTAATATTTAAGGTGTTATAACCCCTGGGAGTACACAAGGATGAATCTTCCAAATCATACTACTTTGGGTGACCACCTAGAGGTCTCCTTTGCTTAATAAGCATTTATTTTTTGTAGTGATAGCTATTCTTCATTTAAGAAAAATAAAAGGCCAGTTAATTCACTCAAAACTCTAAAAAAAGAGAAACAACAAATTTTTTTCTCCTCTTTTTTTTTTTTTTAAGTAAAAAGTAAGTAAAACTGATCCTTGAGCCAAGGTTTAACGTAGGCCAGACCTAGCCTAGGAGATGACTAATCTCATCACATAGCTCTCAATATTTAGGCAAAGCCAGATTCTTTGCATTAGAATCATACTGTGTCTACTTGAAGTCTGCATTCCCTCATCTGATCTGAACCCTAGGTCTTTCCTTCATTGCTAGGTTTCTTTCCTCATTACCTTTCCTGGGCTTACTTTCTCACCTGCTAAGAGCACATTCTCATAGTAACATAATTGCATAACTGTGACTTATATTGTGCTATTGTCTGGAATACAGATTTCTGCAAATAAAGACACTTATGATCCTTGGGAGATGTGGAAACAGTGCCAAAATAGTAGACATGCAAATGCTTTGCCTGATTAGCTGTTATTTATTAAAACATGCAGTATAAGACTGAGCTGCCAATTTAATGTTCCCATAATGTACTGTATGGCTTTATATAATGAGGAAAATTACAGAATTCTGATGTTTGTGGAACAGTCAAATCCATGGAATTTGGAGACACAGACCATGAATTCTAAGTTGGAAGTTCATATTACTATAAACTTTTGACATTATGTTCTCTAAGTTCTTTATCTCTGTAAGGGCTGAGCTATACTTGTTTCCTTTGCTGGATTATACTTCAGCATACACTTTTTGACCTTGTAGGAAGAAATGTTCTTGGATATACCCAAGGTAGGAAAGACTTCAGGTTTTGCTCTAAAAGCCCAGCATCTGGCTAAGAAAATGGTTTTGTCTGGGCTTGTGGGACCCACCCCTGGACAGGTCTAGAAATGACCTGGATGTTGTAAGATGGTGATAGAAAGAGGGCTGGACAGAAAGTGAGACACCCATCCTTTACGCGTGCAGTTTCCTCTGCCTGAAATGTTTTTAAATCTTCTTGGAGTGGTGTCAGTTCTTCATGGGAGAGAATGCTCCTTGTCCCCATTGCACTGCTAAGCTGGGAGCTTTTGTTTCTGAAGTGAAGAAGGCCTGCTTGGAGGGAGCAAGCCCCTGAAATCCCGTGTCTCTAAATCCCTGGGTCTAACCCCCAGACCCCCTAATTCCTGTAGTTCTGACCTCCATCTTATGAGCTATCCAGGATCCTTCTCAGCTACAGGATTTGATGTGTTCCATTTCTGCTCAAGATAGTTAGAATTCCTTCTTGTCATGTATAACTATCCTGCCCCAACTGCACATGTTTCCTGATTCCTCCTTCTCTACCTCTTCCCAGGCAAAGTCTTCATTCCCTTGTGCTTCCATTTTACCTTATTGTTTCCTCTATTAGAGAACTGGGCAGTAATTTTTGGTTTGTATGTTTTTGGGGCCCATTAAACCTTGAGTTTCTTGTGAACAGAGATTGTGTCTTGTTCATATTTTGGGGGATGGGAGGACTTTAGACCTTTTATTTTGAAATACTTTCAAATGTACAGAACAGTTACAAAAATGATACAAACCACATACAGAGAATTCCAAAATATCCCTATTCCCCCCAGATACCTGGACCCACCAATTTTAACATTTTGCCGTAATTGTCATATCTTCCCATTTATCTATGAGCCTATTAGTCTGTCTATCCATTAACCTGTCAATCTATCTTTCAATCCATTTTCTGAATGCTTGCATGCTCTTTGAACACTTAATACTGCTGCGATATTCATTTGTGTGCTCACCTTAAGTGCAATTATCAAGTTCAAGAAATTTAGCATTGATATAAAACTTACAGACTACATTTCAGTTTTTCATATATCCCAATAATGTCCTTTTGAGCCTTCTCTTTTCCCTTTTTAGATGCCACCCAGGATCATGCATTGCTTTTAATTGTCATTATTTCTTCAGCTGCTCTCTTTATTCATTTTCATTCTCAGCACTTTGCCTGGATTATATTTGGAATCCCCAATTATTTTTGATCGGGGTTTTTGACTTACTAAGTGATAAATGAATCATGAACCAGATCTATTTGGATCATAGAATGTTTAAGCTGAAGGAAATCTAAAGCTGTTCCTAGTCTATTGGTTTTCAGATTTTAGACACAGAATTCTTTGTTCAAGTGAAATCTTATTTAGAAGCCCATACGTAAAGCACGTAGGAGTAGAGTGGCTCTGATTGAAGGTAGGGTGGGTGGCCCAGGATGCTGTCCCCTCATCCTTTCCTTGGACCGTCCCCTCACCCCAGGTGGCTTCTATGGAACCACTCAGCAGACCACAGGTAGATCTCATTTACCTTGTTGAACTTCAGCTTCCTCACCTGACTTCCTTATAAAGCAGGTGTGAGAAATCGTAAGTTGATGCTGTTGTATTACTACTTTCCTAACATGTATATGTGCACACACACACACACACACACACACACACACACACACACACCACACTGGGCTCCTGGTAAAAATACTGACGAAGATGATTTGTAAGGCTCAAAGACTCATAGGATGATCTAAGGATTTCACAATTACCTATTGGGCTTCAGGAAATAGGTCCAGCTCAAAGGATTCAGTTTTGACCAAGATGTACATGGGAGAATCACTTTTCCAAACAATAACACCTTTTCCAAAACTTTCCTAATTCAACTCTCTTACCTATGACCTATCGTCATCAGAGCACTTCTTATTCTGTCATGAATCACCGTTCTTTTCATGAAAGACTGAAGAATAACAAGCTAATATGACCTTTCCCTTCAATTAAAAAATCTTTTCTGCCAGGGTCCCCATTTACCTTCCCTTTTTAGGTTTCTTGGTATCTGGTATCATACAGCTTCTAACTGTTAGCACCACTAAAGTCCTCAAATAGATATGAAAACTTCCAACATCTTGACACCAAGCTGATCCTTTATCATGCCCAATGTTAGCAAATAACTGTAAATCCTGAGGCTGCCTGTCTATCAAAAGGAGAGTTTACAGCTCATTAAGGTGTGGTTTCCCAACTCATTTGACCACAGAATGCTCTGCAAATTATAATGCGTTGAAAAAGTACTGAAAGGTACTTAGGAAATAAAATGTACATGTAACTTACGGAAGACAGCAAATATGGAATCAAATATGAATTAATTGCTGCAAGAAATAATCAAATTTTATTTAACATTTTTGACAGTATAATGGGACAAAATTAAGTAAATGAAAATTTCGTTAAGAATAAAAAACAAACTATGTAAAGAGAAAAGGAAAATTTATTTTGCATTCATTGCTGAGATCATCAATTTTTTTTGCATACTGTGTGGTGGGGGTCACATTTCATTTTTTTTCCATGTGAGTATCCCATTATTGTAGCACCATTTTTGATTTTTTTTTTTTTGGATGGGCATGGGCCAGGAATTGAACCGAGTGCATGGCAGGTGAAAATTTTACCACTGAACTACCCTTCTACCCTCAAGATCATCATTTTTGATGATTTCCCATGTGGGCTAAATATTATAATTATATTGCCAGGTCAGATTTTCATATCAAATTTTATTTTCATATCAAAGCAGTATATTCTTATACATACACCCCTGGGAGTCATGTTTCATGTAGTAGGGGGAGGGCAATGAGTTCACTTGTTGTGTGGGCTTAGAGAGAGAGAGAGGCCACATCTAAGCAACAAAAGAGGCTCTTTGGGGGTGGCTCTTGGGCCTAATTTTAAGTAAGCTTAGCCTATCCTTTGCAGGGATAAGTTTCTTAAGGGTGAACCCCAAGATCGAGGGTTCTGCCTGTTGATCTGGTTGTCCCCACTGCTTGCGAGAATATCAGAAATTCTCCAAAAGGGAAAGTTGAATATTGCCCCATTTCTCCCCATTCCCCCAAGGTGACTTTGCAAACCAACAAAATCTCATGCCCTATTCAAGATTCCATTTGTTTATAGTGTTCAATTAAACTGACCATACAAGTTAAATTAGGAAATGTATTACCCAAAATATAAATTTTGCACCAAATAAACATTTCTCCCTTTAATCTCACATAGCAAATGAAGTTATAAAATATGGATGGGAGACTTCTGGGAAGATGGCCTACTAGAGTGGTTCAAGATTAGCCCTGCTTCACCAGAAGGTTGGTGAGGGGACAGGAGGGTGACTGAAGCAGCGATTTGGGAGTGCAGCTGACCTGGGAGAGCCTTCTGCATTATATGCAGCAGCCCTGGTTGGGGAGGCCGAGGAACTGAGAGGCAGAAAGCTGGAGCCTGACATGGAGGCATGAAGCCATAGGGCCCATGAGAGTGTATGGACTGGAGTGTAGGACTAGGAAGTAAGCCAGGCTGTGTTCCTTGGGCGCACTACCTTCACCAGCACAGCCCAGTGACAGGCAACTCACCCCACACCCCATGCACCTGAACCTCATCACCATTTCCCGTTCTCCATGCTCCAGGTGTCCCCACTCCACCAGCCTCCAGTGTACGTACCTGTCCCATACCCACACCCAAGTGCAGCCCAACCCACCTCTCCTGCACACCTCCTGAGTACTACCTCCCCCTCCCTGTTCCCTGCAGGCTGTTACCAGCACATAAAGGTTGCAGGCACTAACCTCCATACCTAGGCTACCCCCACCCCCTGCCCATAATGTCGCACAGCCTCACCCCACCCTCCCTGAGCTCAGCAGATCCCTTTATGGCACATCCAGGCCCACGCATGTGCACGGTCCCCCAATCACGTCATTTAGCTCTGGAAATGGCATTTTACAACAGTCCTAGAACTGTGCATCCCCACAGGCCTCAGCCTCACTTTCCAGCTCTGAGAAAGTGCCAACCTGCACAACCAGGTCACATCTGCCCCTAATCCATAAAGGCATAATGCTGATTGCTCCCACAGCTCTACGCATGCATACAAAGGGCCCCATGTCTTAGACCAGTGCACACCAGGGTTATGCCCCCCAGACCAGTGCACCTGCGCGGTTACATCCTCGCTGGCTGCTGGGTGCCCACGTTCACAAGCATCAGCATAATATCCCCAACCTGTGCCCATACCTTCCCTGAAACAAAACACTGAACTGAGCGCTCCACCCTTTGCCCAGTTCCTTGCTGTACAACCATCCCACAAACACAAGGCCTTACACTACTGAAAGAAGTCAACTCACAAAGTAAATCAATCAAGATATGTACATGCCATGAAGATAGGAGATCACCAAGCATATCACAGTGCAGACAGATATAGCCCTGCCTAATGACCAAATTAAAACACCAGAGGAGACACAGACATTGGAAAAACTAATCAAAGATGTTCATACAACTCTACTTAATAAAATAAGTGGGATAGCAAATGCCATAAAGGAGATCGAGAAGACAGCAGAAGAGCACAAAGAAGAATTTGAAAGAATAAATAGTAAAATAGCAGAAATCACGGAGATTAAAGACTCTATTGACTAAATGAAAAACATACTAGAGGCACACAACACCAAATTTGAAGAGACAGAAGAAAGAATAAGTGATATAGAGGACAGGATAATTCAAAGACTTAAAAATGATGGAAAAAATTGAATGGAAACTCAGGGAAATGACAGACAAAACAAAGTGCACAAATATAAGAATCATTGGTGTCCCAGGAGAAGAAAACAGAAGTAAAGGGCTAGAAAGAGTAGTTGAGGATATAATGGGGGAAAACTTCCCAGCCCTTATAAAGGACATAAATATACAGGTCAAAGAAGTCTAAAGAACTCCAAACAGAATGAATCCAAATAGGCCTTTCCCAATGCACATGCTAATCAGTCTGTCAAATGTTGAAGAGAAGCAGAAAATCCTGAAAGCAGCAACAGAAAAACAATCTACTCCATACAAGGGAAATCAAATAAGGCTGAGTTCAGACTACTCAACTAGCACCCTGGAGGTGAGAAGGCAGTGGTATGATATGTTCAAGATCCTGAAAGAGAAATACTTCCAGCCAAGAATTCTATACCCAGCCTAATTGTCCTAAAATTGAGGGAGAGATTAAAGTTTTCACAGACAAAGAAGTGCTGAAAGAATTTGTCAACAAGAGACTGGCCCTACAAGAAATACTAAAAGGAGTTTTGCCTGCTGAAAAAAAAAAGACAGGAGAGGGACATCTGCAGGAGGGCATAGGTATGAAGAGTACCACTAAGGGAAATTTAAAGAATACAAAAAGGAAGAGGGAAAAGAATATATAGATCTGACAAATAAAATAAAAAAGATAAGGTAGTGGATCAAGAAATGCCTTTTCAGTAATAACTTTGAATGTTAATGGGCTCAATTTACCAGTTAAAAGATACAGGTTGGCAGAATGGATTAAGAAACGTAACCCAGCTATATGCTGCTTACAAGAGACTTATCTTAGACACAAGGATACAAATAGATTGAAAGTGCAAGGATGGAAAAGATTTTCCATGCAAGTTGTAATTAAAAAAAAAGCAGGAGTAGCATAATAATATCGGACAAAATAGACTTTAAATGTCAAGACATGATAAGAAACAAAGAAGGACACTATATACTAACTAAAGGGTCAATTCACCAAGAAAATATAACAACCATAAATATTTAGGCTCCCAATCAAGGAGCTCCAAAGTACATGAGACAGACATTGGCAGAAATGAAGGGAGTGATAGATGTTTCAACAATAATAGTAGGAGACTTCAATACATCACTCTCCTCTATAGATAGAACAACCAGACAGAAGATCAACAAGGAAAAAGACAAGTTTAATAACTTGATAAATGAATTAGACCTAATAGATATATATATAGGTCATTGCACCCCAAAGCATGAGGTTATACAGTCTTCTCAGGTGCTCAAGAACATTCTCCAGGATAGAGCACATGCTGGGGCACAAAACAGGTCTTTATAAATTTTAAAATATTGAAATTATTCAAAGCACTTTCTCTGATCATAATGGGATGAACCTGGATCTCAATAACCACCAAAGAATGAGAACATTCACAAATATATGGAGATAAATAGTACACTCTTAAACAACCAGTGGGTCAAATAAAAAATTGCTAGAGAAATCACTGGCTATCTGGAGATGAATGAAAATAAGAATACAACTTATCAGAACTTATGGGATGCGGCAAAGTCTGTGTTGGAGGGAAATTTATTTTAATTGTTTATTGATTTTCTTGTGTTGAACCATCCTTGCATTCCTGGTATAAAACATCATGGTACTGGCACAAAGACAGAAGCTTTGACCAATGGAATAGAATTAAGAGTGCAGAAATAGATCACCAAATCTATGGTCAACTGATTTTTGACAAGACCCCCAAATCCTCTGAACTGGATGCCCAAATTTCAATAATTGGGCGTGAAAGAACTGGATATCTTACACCCTGTATTAACTCAAAGTGGATCAAACACCTAAATATAAGAACTGGCACCATAAAGCTTCTGTAAGAAAATGTAGGGAAACATCTTCAAAACCTAGTAACAGGAGGTAGCTTCCTAAACTTTACACCCAAAGTACAAGCAACAAAAGAAAGAATAGATAAATGGGAACTCCTCAAAATCAAATGCCTCTGCACTCCAAAAGACTGTCAAAAAGGTGAAGAGACAGCCAATTCAATGGGAGAAAATATTTGGAAATATCATATCAGGCAAGGGTTTGATTTCCTATATATACAAAGAAATCATACAACTCAACAACAAAAGAACAAAACAATCCAATTATAAAATGGGCTAAAGATATGAATAGGCATTTTTCTGAAGAGCAAATACAGATTGCTCAAAAGCACATGATGAGATGCTCATTTTTACTGGCTATAAGGGAAATGCACATCAAGACTACAATGTGATATCATATCACACCTATAAGAATGGCTGCTATTAAACAAACAGGAAACTATAAATGTTGGAGAGGATGTAGAGAAACTGGGACACTTATGCACTGTGGGTGGGAATGTATAATGGTGCAACCACTATGGAAGACTTTTTGGTGGTTCCTTAGGAAACTACATATCAAGTTGCCCTATGACCCAGCAATAGTGCTACTTGGTATATACCCAGAAGAGCTAAAAGCAACAACACAAACAGACATTTGCACATTGATGTTCATAGCAACATTATTCACAATCACCAAAAGATGGAAACAAACCAGATGCTCATCAACAGACGAGTGGATCAACAAAATGTGTTATATACATGCGATGGAATGTTATGCAGCAGTAAGACAAAATGACATCCTGAAGGACATGACAAGATGGATGAAACTTGAGGACATAATGCTGAGCAAAGTTAGCCAGACAAAAAAAAGGATAGATATTGCATGAGTTCATTTTTATGACCAGAATAAAAATATAATCAGAGGCTTATAATACGGAAGATAGGGGATTTAGATATACATAGAAGCTAGAGATGGGTGAACTGTTAGCTAATGAGGTTGAACTCCAATGTAAGAGAATAGATAGGAGTGAAGGTGATTCTCTAGTGGGTCTGTAAGTAATATTACCATATTGAAGATGAACAAGATTGAAAGGGGTTGTACAGACCTACATGTCCCACTGACTCACACAAGAAATATGAATGGGCTCTCATAAGAATTACTTCAAAGATATGATTCTTGTATAAAGAAAATTTAAAACCAGGGTACAAGGGGAAAACTGCTATTGCATGCTATGAGCTATGTTCAAAAGGAAACAATCAGCACTACTACAGCAACAGCAGAAGTAAATGAATAGGTGAGGGACAAGAGTTAAGAGGAGGTTTAGATTTCCTACTTGGCGAGGGTGTGTTTATTGATTTTCTGTCTCTGGGGAATAATGAAATTATCTAAAATTGAGAATGTTGATGGACTGTGGACTTTGGACTCTGTACATGATGCCTGATAAATGCAGGTGGGTGAAGGATGCACTGACAGAGAAGTAGATTGGCGAACGATGTTGTATACTATGAATGAAGGTTGTGCTGCTACATAAAGGAACAATGTCGTGAGGCATGCAACAAAGTGAATGAACATGTGGGACATTTCATGAGACAAAATAAGCCAGAAAGAAAAACAACAATGGTATGGTCACCTTTAGGAAATGCTTATAAGAAAACAGGGGCCTAGATTGTAAGCTTTTAGAGCAGACACACTAAGTCCAGAGTGGTGATTATTGTTTCTGGGGTTTTAAAGGTTGTTATATACATATATAACTTAATATTTAGAGATAAGAACAAAGCTGAACAGGTTGGGGTTAAAGTAATTCAGAACATAGGGGTAAGGAAGACAGTGTCTATATTTTAGAACCACACATACTCTTTGAGACCAATGGAAGAAAGGTTAATTTGATCTGGAACTGAAATTTTCTGTAGTGCATAATCTAATTCAACTGATCTGTATAGCTCATTTGAACAACTGAAACACAGGAAGCACAGAATAAGAAAGAGGTCCCCTAATCCTGTACAGATTATTGTTATGCCTGGAAACATCTTAGAGTATATTAAGCAGATAATCAAAAAGTATTGGCAAAGTCCCCTGAGGGAGGGGAGAAAGAATATGGAACTACCTAACCTTACCATCAGGGAATCCCCTGATACTGTGTCAAACTTTAGGGATACCCAAATTAATAGGCCATACTGCCGATCATGAGGCTTATTCCTGTGAAGCTTATGTAGGTAGCGAAAAGTTTAGACTACCTATAGGCATGCCTAAGAGTTACTTCTGGAGGACATCTGTTGTTGCTCAGAGTGGCCTCAGTCTCTCTAAGCCCAATGCTGCAAGTGAAATCATTGCCCTCCCACTGTGTGGGACATGACCTCTACGGATGAAAGTCTCCCTGGTGAGAGGACTCCCAGGGATGAATCCAGACCTGGCACCATGGATTACATCCTGAGCAAAAGGGGGGAAAGAAGTATAATTAATAAAGTATCAGAAGCAGAGAGAGTTCAAATAGAGTTGAGAGTCTACTCTGGACGTTGCTTTTCTGCAAGCTTCAGGTAGACCTTGCTACCGATCATAACCCAACCAGGGTTCCAGGCACCAGAAACCTACAACCTCCAAGTGGGTCCCTGGTCCAGATAAGTCCTGAAACCTAGCCCAGCCTCTCCAGAACATCATATAGTTCCATCTCCCTACCCCATATTAGTGACAGACCCTTCCAATATAAAAAATTTAGAATTGCCATAGTCCAAACAACCCCAAAGAGAGGTATGGAAAGATCAAAGGTGACAGCAGAATTATACATAGAAGACAGGACTTGACAAATGAATATGAATGCTAAATCATTAAACTGATATCTTTTTTTAGTCCACAGTATTTTAGAGCAGCTAGAAGTAACACCCTAAAATTGTGAAACTGTAATCCATATCAAAATCTGAAATATGTTCTACAACTAATTGTGGTGCTGTGCTTTGAAATTTATAGATTTTTTGTATATATGTTATTGCTCACAAAAAAAGAAGGAAAAAAAGCTGATTGTGATGATAAAAAAGTTTTTAAGACCTCTAGCCTCCTATATTCTGTAGCAGCTAGAAGGAAAAATATGAGATGATTGTATGGTAGCCCATGACACACTCTGGGATCTGTCCTGTAACCACTTGTTGAAGAGTGCTTTGAAAACTATTGCTTTTTTACTTCTTTACTTTGTATATATGTTATACTATACAATAAAAAAAGTTAAAAAAAAGTGTATGTAATCCAGTGGGCTTGCCTTGAAACAGCCTACCAAGCTCTCCTGCCATTTTAATGACAACAGTATAGAACTATTTGTAGTGGTTGATGATAAGAGCTTGTCACATTACATACCTGCAGTCTGGTTAAATATAAGTATAGGATCAGTGCAGAACATCACAACAGCCCACAGCACACTCCATAAGCCAGCAGTCAGTTTTTAATATCAATCAGGTGAAACTTGCCACAAATGGGTGCTGAAGGGGGAACTTGCAAAGCTCTAAGGGACTAGCATAACCCCCATTCCCCTTCTCAGGAAATGCTCTAAGAGATTCTTTCTGCAAATAACCGTGGCTCATGCCATGTGCACTGAATACAGGCAAGGCAAAAACAACCATGACTAAGTTGGATGTGTGGGAATCCATCAGTTTCTGAGGCCACTTGGCATGAAGCTCTATGTCCAGCAGGAGAGGTCCAATTACGCAGTGACAAACAGACCTAGTTAGTGTCTCTCTCTCTCAAAGTAAACATTAGATGAACAAAGAAAGGGTGGATGGCTCCAACTCAAGTGAGCGCCAGGGCCAGGTCTCCAGGAGACTGCTCAACATCCCGTCTTAGAAGACTTGGGAGGCTCAGACTGTATAGTGACCCCCTGGAGAGCTCAGTCTTTACATTGAATTAAATATTTCCCTCAAAAGTGTTATTTTTGAAACTTAATACATGGTCTCCTCCTGAAATTTTATACTTATAGTTACCCTTTGCAGTACTCAGATTAACAACTAAAAAACTTCTCAAAGCTTATTTGCAAACAACATATACCTCAATCATTAGAATCTACTGTCTATTTAAGCCTTATTTTTTTTTTCCTTCATTTATTCTCCATCCATCAGGTGCATTGTGCAAGAAGTTATAGAGTAGGGTCCTTTCCCCAATCAGGAATTGGGTTTTCTCCTCACCTTAAATCTTCCTTTGATTCTAGAACTTATCTAATTTGTAATGTACATGCCAAGCTTAGGTTTACTCATTAAATGCTAAACTTTTTACAGGCTGACCTCTTACACTATCACTCTCTTTCAAGAGCATAATGGATTTTTTTTCCCACATAACTTAATTGTCAAAACCTTGAAATGTGGAAGAGTTTAAAGCTGAGATATAGAGTGATTTCTCCAAATCTTGTTATTTAAAATGTTAAAATATTTATGGGTAGCACTCATATGTACATTGAATAAAATATTAAAATATGCCTCAGAAAATAAAAAAATATGGATGATATCATCCTTTACCTAGTCTTCTGATATACCTTAGTCCTATCCAGATCAGCTTCATTCATATCTCTACTCGATGTGTGATCACTTTTTCAACTTTTTAAACAGTTCCTGTATGGGGTACTGCTGATCTTCCTAGCTTCAGAGCTCTAACTCTGAGTCTCGGGTGCTGCATAAATACCCAACGTTTTTGGAAAAGACCGTGTAATATACAAACAACTCATTATCTGAGAATTTAGAATTAATAGTTACACTTCCTGAATGTATGTGACTGCTGTAAGAGCTTACAATCTAGGACCCTTTACAATATGCCACAACCTGATATCCCATGCCCACAACTTTAGTTCACTGAATTTTTATATTGTAGTTAGTCCATATGATTGAGGCATGATAATATTTGTCTTTTTGTTCCTGACATTCAACATACAGTCCTTAAGGTTAATTCACCTAGTTGTATGCCTCTTGACTTCATTCCTTCTTGCGGCTGCTCAGTAGTCTGTTGTATGTATACACCATAGTTCCCCCTTCTATTCCTCAGTCATTGTACCCTTAGGTGAGCTCCCTTCGTTGTGGATTGAGAACACTGCTGCCAGAGACACACCAGTGTGTAAATGTCCATTCGTGTCCCACATTCAGCTCCTCCAGGTATATACTGAGCAATAGGTTTCAGTTAGTCCATATGATTGAGGCATGATAATATTTGTCTTTTTGTTCCTGACATTCAACATACAGTCCTTAAGGTTAATTCACCTAGTTGTATGCCTCTTGACTTCATTCCTTCTTGCGGCTGCTCAGTAGTCTGTTTCAGGATTGTATGGTAACCCACCCCTAGCCTCCTGTGGAACCACCACACTGCCCTCCAAGGGGTGCACCTCTCATTTCCCTACCAATAGTAAATAAGCACTTCTCTCTCTCCACATTTTCTCTAACACTTGTTTCTCTCTGTTCATTTTTAAATAGTTTTATTCACACATTGTACAATCCAGCCTAAGTGTATAGACATGCTTTCACCACCTTACTCTATCTGAAGACATTTCCTTTTCTTCCGCAAAGAATCCATACCCTTTTCCCAATCCCTCAGCCTATTGACATTACAATGCCTTTGTTACATTCATTGGAAGCATATTACGTTACTGTTGACTATAGACCCTAGCTTGCATTGATTGTACTTTTTCCTATATACCATCTATTTTCAACTCCCTGCAATACTGACATTCCTTTGTCCTTCTTCATGCCAAAACATTTTTAAATCCGTACATCCCCATCATTGTATACTTTAGGCATTCCGTAGCTTCATGAATTGTTTTGCCTTAGCTTGCTTCCTGATTTTTTGGAAACCAAGGATGATGTTCTCATTTTAACTTTGGAGAATTCTGAGATCTTGCTTCATAGATTTAGACGCAGAGAGTCACAAACTTCTTTTTATGCAAACATCCGTCTTCAGAAGTAGCACCACGGGAAAATGAATGTGTGCAGTATACAGATTTAGTATACAATAAAATAAAAAACATCTCTTGATATTTTACAATCAAATCTATTCACCAGAGTAGTCATTATTTAGAAGACAAATGTTGGTGGGATAATCTGCCTTCGAGATATAGTTTTCCCTATCTTGGACCACCGTGGAGTGCCTGGTAAGCTCACCATTTGCCTGTACACAGGCTTCTGCCATCCTATCTGCCTGATGGAATATCGTAGGTCAGGCATCTGGTGACTGCTCATGTTACATAACACTTTATTTCCTTGCTTTGAGACACCAAGGGTTGTACTGCTGATTTAACAATAGCTTTTCAGGAAAAAAATGCCACACACCAATTGCTAAGATCATTTTGATTTCAGAAACATCAAAAATTCATCTTAGGCTAAAAAAAGAAGGTAAAGCTATACAAATGTGTTTAGCTTTTTAAAATTCTTATATATTTAAAAATATTGCATTGTTCTAGTTTGTTAGTTGCTGGAATACAATATGCCAGAGATGGAATGGCTTTTTTTTTTTTTTTTTTGGATGGGGAATCAAACCCAGGTTTCAGACATGGCAGGTGAGAACACTGCCTGCTGCTGAGCCACCATGACTCACCCTGGAATGACTTTCAAAAAGGGGAATTTAATAAGTTGCTAGTTTACAGTACTAAGGCCAAGAAAATGTACCAATTAATGCAAGTCTATAGAAATGTCCAATCTAAGGCATCCAGGGCAAGATACTTTGATTCAAGAAGGCCGATGAAGTTCAGGGTTTCTCTCTCAAGTGAGAAGGCACATGGCAAACCCAGTCAGGGCTTCTCTCTCATCTGGAAAGGCATGTTGTGAACATGGGGTCATCTGCTAGTTTCTCTCCTGGCTTCCTGTTTCATGAAGCTCCCTGGGAGGCATTTTCCTTCTTTATCTCCAAAGGTTGCTGGCTGGTGGACTTTCTGCTTCTCATGACTATGTTGTTCTGCTCTCTTAGCTCTCTCTTCAAAATGTTTCCTCTTTTTATCGGATTTGAATAAAGTAATCAAGACTCACCCGAATGGGTGGAGACACCTAATCCAGCTTAACAACCACTATTGATTGAGTCACATCACCAGTGAGATGATCTAATTAAAATTTCAAACATACAGTGCCAAATTGGGGTTAGAAGAAATGGCTGCCTTTACAAAATGGGATCAGGATTAAAACACGGCTTTTCTAGGGGACACACATCCTTTTAAACTGGAACATGCATATATACATTTAAAATATTGCACATATAGTTTTATTCTATTTCATCTCATTCTATCCTGTTTGTTCAGACCATAGTTTGGAGACAGTGTAGTAAGTCACTGCTCAGATTTTCACTGAGCAGCAAAATAACCCTCATAAAAGAGATAATAGCTAAGGAGAGCCAAATTGGCAAGGAAGGCAGGCCAAGGCAGGTTTGAAACATTCGCAAACAGTAAGTCTGAGACCCTTAACGCATGCTGGAAGCACAGCTCACTCTGCTACCATGGTGTGTCGCTACAAAGAGAACATAGTATGAAACATGGGTAATTGTTCTGAAAACCAAAAAAGAACATCTGTTTCTTTCCTCCCCATGTTTCTTTTCCCCAGCTAAGCTGAGAACCAGAAGTTGCAGATGACTATCTGTCACATGAGTTTTCAGGTTTGGGAGCCATTTCTTGGCTCCTGGGAAAACTTCTGGGAAGGGCTAGACTCTTTTTTTTTTTTTTTTTATTAATTAAAAAAATTAACTAACACAACATTTAGAAATCATTCCATTCTACATATACAATCAGTAATTCTTAATATCATCACATAGATGTATGATCATCATTTCTTAGTACCTTTGCATCGATTTAGAAAAAGAAATAGCAAGACAACAGAAAAAAAATAAAATGATAATATAGAGAAAAAATAAAAATAAAACAAACAAACAAACAAACAAAAAACTATAGCTCAGATGCAGCTTCATTCAGTGTTTTAACATAATTACATTACAATTAGGTAGTATTGTGCTGTCCATTTTTGAGTTTTTGTATCTAGTCCTGTTGCACAGTCTGTATCCCTTCAGCTCCAGTTACCCATTATCTTACTCTATTTCTAACTCCTGATGGTCTCTGTTACCAATGACATATTCCAAGTTTATTCTCTAATATCGGTTCACATCAGTGGGACCATACAGTATTTGTCCTTTAGTTTTTGGCTAGTCTCACTCAGCATAATGTTCTCTAGGTCCATCCATGTTATCACATGCTTCATAAGTTTATTCTGTCTTAAAGCTGCATAATATTCCACCGTATGTATATACCACAGTTTGTTTAGCCACTTGTCTGTTGATGGACATTTTGGCTGTTTCCATCTCTTTGCAATTGTAAATAATGCTGCTATAAACATTGGTGTGCAAATGTCCTTTTGTGTCTTTGCCCTTAAGTCCTTTGAGTAGATTCCCAGCAATGGTATTGCTGGGTCATATGGCAATTCTATATTCAGCTTTTTGAGGAACTGCCAAACTGCCTTCCACAGTGGTTGCAGCATTTGACATTCCCACCAACAGTGAATAAGTGTGCCTCTTTCTCCACATCCTCTCCAGCACTTGTCATTTTTTGTTTTGTTGATAATGGCCATTCTGGTGGGTGTGAGATGATATCTCATTGTGGTTTTGATTTGCATTTCTCTAATGGCCAGGGACATTGAGCATCTCTTCATGTGCCTTTTGGCCATTTGTATTTTCCCTTCTGAGAGGTGTCTGTTCAAGTCTTTTTCCCATTTTGTAATTGGGTTGGCTGTCTTTTTGTTGTTGAGTTGAACAATCTCTTTATAAATTCTGGATACTAGACCTTTATCTGATATGTCATTTCCAAATATTGTCTCCCATTGTGTAGGCCGTCTTTCTACTTTCTTGATGAAGTTCTTTGATGCACAAAAGAGTTTAATTTTGAGGAGCTTCCATTTATTTATTTCTTTCTTCAGTGCTCTTGCTTTAGGTTTAAGGTCCATAAAACCACCTCCAATTGTAAGATTCATAAGATATCTCCCTACATTTTCCTCTAACTGTTTTATGGTCTTAGACCTAATGTTTAGATCTTTGATCCATTTTGAGTTAACTTTTGTATAGGGTGTGAGATACGGGTCCTCTTTCATTCTTTTGCATATGGATATCCAGTTCTCTAGGCACCATTTATTGAAGAGACTGTTCTGTCCCAGGTGAGCTGGCTTGACTGCCTTATGAAAGATCAAATGTCTGTAGATGAGAGGGTCTATATCTGAGCACTCTATTCTATTCCATTGGTCGCTATATCTATCTTTATGCCAGTACCATGCTGTTTTGACCACTGTGGCTTCATAATATGCTTTAAAGTCAGGCAGTGTGAGACCTCCAGCTTCATTTTTTTTCCTCAAGATACTTTTAACAATTTGGGGCACCCTGCCCTTCCAGATAAATTTGCTTATTGGTTTTTCTATTTCTGAAAAATAAGTTGTTGGGATTTTGATTGGTATTGCATTGAATCTGTAAATCAATTTAGGTAGAATTGACGTCTTAACTATATTTAGTCTTCCAATCCATGAACATGGTATGCCCTTCCATCTATTTAGGTCTGCTGTGATTTATTTTAACAGTTTTTTGTAGTTTTCTTTGTATAGGTCTTTTGCCTCTTTAGTTAAATTTATTCCTAGGTATTTTATTCTTTTAGTTGCAATCGTAAATGGAATTCATTTCTTGATTTTCCCCTCAGCTTGTTCATTGCTAGTGTATAGAAACACTACAGATTTTTGAATGTTGATCTTGTAACCTGTTACTTTGCTGTACTCATTTATTAGCTCTAGTAGTTTTGTTGTGGATTTTTCCGGGTTTTTGATGTATAGTATCATATCATCTGCAAACAGTGATAGTTTTACTTCTTCCTTTCCAATTTTGATGCTTTGTATTTCTTTTTCTTGTCTAATTGCTCTGGCTTGAACCTCCAACATGATGTTGAATAACAGTGGTGATAATGGACATCCTTGTCTTGTTCCTGATCTTAGGGGGAAAGTTTTCAATTTTTCCCCATTGAGGATGATATTAGCTGTGGGTTTTTCATATATTCCCTCTATCATTTTAAGGAAGTTCCCTTGTATTCCTATCCTTTGAAGTGTTTTCAACAGGAAAGGATGTTGAATCTTGTCAAATGCCTTCTCTGCATCAATTGAGATGATCATGTGATTTTTCTGCTTTGATTTGTTGATATGGTGTATTACATTAATTGATTTTCTTATGTTGAACCATCCTTGCATACCTGGGATGAATCCTACTTGGTCATGATGTATAATTCTTTTATGCATTGTTGGATATGATTTGCTAGAATTTTATTGAGGATTTTTGAATCTATATTCATTAAAGAGACTGGTCTATAGTTTTCTTTTTTTGTAATATCTTTGCCTGATTTTGGTATGAGGGTGATGTTGGCTTCATAGAATGAGTTAGGTAGCTTTCCCTCCTCTTCAGTTTTTTTGAAGAGTTTGAGCAGGGTTGGTACTAATTTTTTCTGGAATGTTTGGTAGAATTCACATGTGAAGCCATCTGGTCCTGGACTTTTCTTTTTGGGAAGCTTTTGAATGACTGATTCAATTTCTTTACTTGTGATTGGTTTGTTGAGGTCATCTATTTCTTCTTGAATCAAAGTTGGTCGTTCATGCCTTTCTAGGAACTTGTCCATTTCATCTACATTGTTGTATTTATTAGCATAAAGTTGTTCATAGTATCCTGTTATTACCTCCTTTATTTCTGTGAGGTCAGTGGTTATGTCTCCTCTTCCATTTCTGATCCTATTTATTTGCGTCCTCTCTCTTCTTCTTTTTGTCAGTCTTGCTAAGGGCCCATCAATCTTGTTGATTTTCTCATAGAACCAACTTCTGGTCTTATTGATTTTCTCTATTGTTTTCATGTTCTCAATTTCATTTATTTCTGCTCAATCTTTGTTATTTCTTTCCTTTTGCTTGCTTTGGGGTTAGTTTGCTGTTCTTTCTCCAGTTCTTCCAAGTGGACAGTTAATTCCCGAATTTTTGTCTTTTCCTCTTTTCTGATATAGGCATTTAGGGCAGTAAATTTCCCTCTTAGCACTGCCTTTGCTGCGTCCCATAGGTTTTGATATGTTGTGTTTTCATTTTCACTCACCTTGAGATATTTACTAATTTCTCTTGTAATTTCTTCCTTGACCCACTGGTTGTTTAAGAGTGTGTTGTTGAGCCTCCATGTATTTGTGAGTTTTCTGGCACTTGCCTATTATTGATTTCCAACTTCATTCCTTTATGATCCGAGAAAGTGTTGTGTATGATTTCAATCTTTTTAAATTTGTTGAGACTTGCTTTGTGACCCAGCATATGGTCTATCTTTGAGAATGATCCATGAGCTCTTGAGAAAAAGTGTATCCTGCTGTTGTGGGGTGTAATGTTCTATAAATGTCTGTTAAGTCTAACTCATTTATTGTAATATTCACATTCTCTGTTTCTTTGTTGATCCTCTGTCTAGATGTTCTGTCCATTGATGAGAGTGGGAAATTGAAGTCTCCAACTATTATGGTAGATGTGTCTATTTCCTTTTTCAGTTATGGCAGTGTATTCCTCACGTATTTTGGGACATTCTGATTCGGTGCATAAATATTTATGATTGTTATGTCTTCTTGTTTAATTGTTCCTTTTATTAGTAGATAGTATCCTTCTTTGTCTCTTTTAACTGTTTTACATTTGAAGTCTAATTTGTTGGCTATTAGTATAGCTACTCCTGCTCTTTTCTGGTTGTTATTTGCATGAAATATCTTTTCCCAACCTTTCACTTTCAACCTATGTTTATCTTTGGGTCTAAGATGTGTTTCCTGTAGACAGCATATAGAAGGATCCTATTTTTTAATCCATTCTGCCAGTCTATGTCTTTTGATTGGGGAATTCAGTCCATTAACATTTAGTGTTATTACTGTTTGGGTAATAATTTCCTCTACCATTTTGCCTTTTGTATGATATATATCATATCTGATTTTCCTTCTTTCTACACTCTTCTCCTCACCTCTCTCTTCTGTCTTTTTGTATCTGACTCTAGTGCTCCCTTTAATATTACTTGCGGAGCTGGTCTCTTGGTCACAAATTCTCTCAGTGACTTTTTGTCTGAAAATGTTTTAATTTCTCCCTCATTTTTGAAGGACAATTTTGCTGGATATAGAAGTCTTGGTTGGCAGTTTTTCTCTTTTAGTAATTTAAATATATCATCCCACTGTCTTCTTGCCTCCATGGTTTCTGCTGAGAAATCTACATATAGTCTTATTGGGTTTCCCTTGTATGCAATGGATTGTTTTTCTCTTGCTCCTTTCAAGATCCTCTCTTTCTCTTTGACCTCTGACATTCTAACTAGTAAGTGTCTTGGAGAACGCCTATTTGGGTCTAATCTCTTTGGGGTGCGCTGCATTTCTTGGATCTGTAATTTTAGGTCTTTCATAAGAGTTGGGAAATTTTCAGTGATAATTTCTTCCACTAGTTTTTCTCCTCCTTTTCCCTTCTCTTCTCCTCTGGAACACCCACAACACATATATTTGTGCGCTTCATATTATCATTCAATTCCCTGAGCCTCTGCTCAAATTTTTCCATTCTTTTCCCTATAGTTTCTGTTTCTTTTTGGATTTCAGATGTTCCATCCTCCAGTTCACTAATTCTAACCTCTGTCTCTTGAAATCTACCATTGTAGATTTCCATTTTTTGTCTTCTCTTCTACTGTATCTTTCATTCCCATAAGTTCTGTGATTTGTTTTTTCAGACTTTCCATTTCTTCTTTTTGTTCATCTCATGCATTCTTCATGTCCTTCCTCAATTTATTGATTTGGTTTTTGAAGAGGTTTTCCATTTCTGTTTGTATATTCAGAATTAGTTGTCTCAGCTCCTGTATCTCATTTGAGCTATTGGTTTGTTCCTTTGACTGGGCCATATCTTCAATTTTCCTGGTGTGATTTATTATTTTTTGCTGGCATCTGGGCATTTAATCAGATTTCCCTGAGTGTGGGACCCAGCAGGTTGAAAGACTTTCCTGTGAAGTCTCTGGGCTCTGTTTTTCTTATCCTGCCTAGTATGTGGTGCTTGTCTGTCTGTGGGTCCCACCAGCAAAAGATGTTGTGGCTCCTTTAACTTTGGAAGACTCTCGCTGCTGGGTGTGTGGTGGAGACAGAGGAAAGGTTGTAGGTTGGTTTTAATGACTTCAAATTGTGAAGTCCTGGAATCTGAATTCCTTGAGAGAGGGATTCCACCTGAGTTGCATTTCACCCCTCCTGCGGGGAAGGTTCAGGTGGTAGAGAGCCCTGAAAGCAGCCTGTTTCTGGGTTCAGGGCAGTTGCAATCTGTGTAATCCCAGTCCTGAGCCCAGAGGCAACCAAGCCTCCATAGAAACAGCCGCAGAAGGCTCTGTTTTGCCCCCTTTCCTCTTTTTCAGTTAGCCCAATAGGCGACTTCTGCCTTGATCAGTTTCGCCTGAGCTGAGGGCCTATTTTTAGTAGTCAGAAGTTGTTCATTAATGCCACTATTGGTGTTAGGTTGGACTCAGTTTCTACTACTGTTTGAGACTCTTTCCTTTCCCTCCAGGAAGTTGCCTGTGGGAGAGGGGTGCCAGCTGCCGCACCTTGGGGAACCGCTGATCCTAGGCTCCCAGCCGGCCTGGGAAGCCGCGTGTGTGGGACGGGCTCTGGTCACCGGTTGCCATGGCTTGGGGAACCGCCGATCCGAGGCTCCCAGCCGGCCAGGGAAGCCGCGCATGGGGGAGCGGCGCCGGCCACCGCGACTTGGGGAACCGCTGATCCGAAGCTCCCAGCCGGCCCGGGAAGTCACCTGTGAGGGAAGGGCACTGGCCGCCAGCTGCCGCGGCT
Source organism: Tamandua tetradactyla (assembly GCF_023851605.1). Lineage (NCBI taxonomy): Eukaryota > Metazoa > Chordata > Mammalia > Pilosa > Myrmecophagidae > Tamandua > Tamandua tetradactyla. The sequence continues at coordinate 104,111,308 of NC_135335.1, forward strand.
TGGGGAACTCCCCTCTCCGAGTCTCTCAGCTGGACCAGGAAGGAGGGAGGGAGGGGCACCAGCCGCCAGCCACTGTGGCCCAGGGAAGTGCACGCCACTCGGGGACCTCACCGCAGGGGAGTCTCGTAGCCGGTCCAGCCGGTCCAGACTGGGGTGCACTGTGTGTCTGGTCTCTGTTGTGGCTCTGGGAGCTGTTCTGTATTGTTTCTAGTTATTTAGTAGTTGTTCTGGAGGAGAAACTAAGACACGCACACCTTACTAAGCCGCCATCTTCTCCGGATTCAGGGCTAGACTTTTTTTTTTTTTTTTTTTTTTTAAGGAAAGACAGAGAGAAGGAAGGAAGGATAGAAGGAAGGAAGAGAGGAAGAAAGGGAAACATCTTTTAAGCATTTTCTTGTTTTATTGTATTTTGTTTCTCCGTTTTCGTTACATGGGCTGGGGCCGGGAATCGAACCGAGGTCCTCCGGCATAGCAGGCAAGCACTTTGCCCGCTGAGCCACCGCGGCCCGCCCCCAGGGCTAGACTTTTGATGGGATAAAATTTGGTCATTGTCCTCTTTCCCTCTTGTCTCTTGCCTCATCCCACTCAACCCAGGATGAACTTACTACTCTGTTACAATGTTCAAATATATTTTGGGTAGGAATTTTTCAGTGTATCATGAGACTTCTTCAACATCAGATTCTTTGTGGCCTGATTAGGCACTTGGAAAAATTTTGATCTTCATACTCTAATCTTTTACGTCTTTTAGCTTTCTCTAGAGGTTCCTACAAAAGTTAGACAAAAAGAGGGAGAAGGGATGGTTTTAAATGTACATATCTTAAAATATTTGATTGGGGAAGCAAGTTAAAATTGATGAATAGGAGTTTGGTGGTCATACATTAGAATGGGCTGAATTCTGGCAATTATAAAGACTCAGAGGGAGCGGGGAATATGTGGAATGCGAAGCATGTGTGCTCTGTGTCTCTATAATTCTACTGCATCTGTTTGGCCCATTAGAAGGCAAAGACAGTTAGGGACAGAATTTTGTTTTTAAGGAATGCTAGAGAGCAGGCCATGTTGGCTGGGTCCATAGCAGGCGCTTAATGAATATTCATGGAATGATTTCTATTTTTCTGGTAATGCCTCTGAAAATCTTTTAAGTGTTTGGTTTCCAAGTTTCAGAAAGCAAGACTTGTCTGAATTCCCTGTGGACACTGACGAAGCTGGAGACCAGTCTGAGGATGTTATAAAAGTGCTTAAGTGTTCTACAAATGGTCTCTTTTCATGCTGGGCTTTCTAGAGAGAACTTTCTTTTTATGTTAGAAGAGTGATTCTCAATTGGGAGTGTTTTCGTTCCCCAAGAGACATTTGGCAATGCCTGGAGGCATTTTTGAATGTCATAATTGGGGCATGGAAGGGGGTTGGCTTTGCTACTGGCATCTGGTGGTGAAGATCAGGGATATTGGTAATTATCTTACAGTGTGCAGGACAGTCCCTTATAGCAAAGAATCATTGAGTCCACAGACAGAAACTCCAGAAGGCCACACTGTATAGGGTTAGCCAATAGGGAATTCTCAATTGCTACGCACATTGGCACATTTGCTCTTTCAGAAGAACTGGCGTATACTGAAATAGAACAACCTCCATCTACGTCAAAGTCTCAACATTGATATAAAAGATCATGTCAACAGTAGCTTTCTTACTAAACACCATTTGTTTAAATGTAAAACCCTTTAACCAGCTGACATTCAGGGAGCACAGTATTTGCCCTGCTCTGGGAACCCCCAGCCTGGAATATTTCATGCTAATATAAACAGGATAAGCCTTTTCAGCTGCAGAGCTGTTTACCAGGAACCTGCTAGAATAAACTAGACCACGTTTAATTTAGCGAACAGCAGTAATCATCATGGTTTTCTCATTTGTTGAAAAGCAACAAATGTGGGGGACACATCTGACAGATGCCACAATCTAGATTTGCCAAATGTCGAGGAAGACTTTGGAGTGTTTTCCAAGTGAATGATGAATTTCCCTCCCTGACAGGAAAGAGCCCACATAAAAGTGAAAGAAGCAAGATTCGTGGCTTTCCTTGCTTTGAGGGTGGGGAATGGAAAAAAACAAACAAACCCAAAATGGCCTCTAGAGGTCCATGTTAGAGCTGTGAATCTGTGAGTCAATAATTGAATTCAGGAGAAAATGAGATATGGAAAATTTGATCTTATTTTTTCTCCCCCGAGGTGGAGAAAATATCCAAATTAGAATTCCCATCTAAAGACTGGAAGGAAAAAAGAGTAAAAACTCTCATTAGTGAGAGGAAAATATAGTCTAGACCAGCATCCCTCAGAGGTTGAGTCTGCCCTAATTAAGAGTCGACATCCCTTTTTTGATACTTGTAACTATTCTTCAGTGCCAAAATTGATTGCATTTTGTCTAATCTCTAATCAGTCTGGTGGACTCAAGAGAAAGTTTGCTTGATGTGCGGTGAATGCCCCACAGAGAAACGCAAGTGAGTTCATGTCCAGGGCGTCACATTTCAGCTACCAGTTTCCAATTACTTCCTTCTGTGTTTTGCTCCATTAAAAATATTCGAGTTATAAGGTGGGCCACGGTGGCTCAGCAGGCGAGAATGCTCGCCTGCCATGCCAGAGGACCTGGGTTCGATTCCCGGTGCCTGCCTATGTTAAAAAAAAAAAAAAAAAAAGTATAAAAATATTCGAGTTATAGTTGGTCTTTAGTGCAGTGGCTAAAAGCCTAGACTCTAGATTAAATGATGTGGGCCCAAATTCCAGCCTTACCACTTACTAACTGAATGATCTTAGGCAAGTTCCTGAACGTTCTTGTGGGTCAGATTCCTTAAGGTAAAATAAGGATGAAAATCCTTATACCTACTTCATAGGACTTTGTGATTTTAAGTGAGTCAATGTTTTAAAATATTTTTAGAGGTCATATAACGGTTTTAGGAAAATGGTGAATACTCTATTTGCTAAGTTAATAAAATGATGTCTGATGTCTTCGATTGGAAGCTCTTAATTCATGTTAGATTGTAACTTCACAGACTTTGGAATCTGGAGTTAAATCATTACAAGGAGCGTGTACTCTAAAGTTAACATGCATTTACCAAATAGGCCCCAATTTCTCCAGCACTGACTTTAACTCCCTTTGCAAAGGGTTACACCCTTGCAGAGCCTGGCAATGCTGAGGATACAAGGCACCCAGAAGAAGGATCAGACGGTTTTCATTAGGTCAGCATTGGCCTGAATGTGTGCTTTTTCATCCACTGGGTGAGTGAGATTTTAGGCTAACTACAATAAAATAGAATAAATAAAATTGGATAAAATAGAAGTTTTGCTGGTTCTGGGTGCAGGGATATCAAAGGACAAACACCGCAATACCTCAGACATGGAAGCGTATACAACAACTCAAGCAGGAGATGACAGAGCCAATATCAAAAGTATAGTTAAGAAGGCAAAGAGAAGACCCCACAGCTAATATCATACTCAATGGCGAATGAGTGAAAGCTTTCCCTCTAAGATCTGAGACAAGACAAGGATGCCCACAGTCACCATAGTTATTCCATGCTATACTAAAGTTCTAGCCAGAGCAGTTAGGCAAGAAAAATAAATAAAAGGCATCCAAATTGGAAAGGAGAAAGAAAAACTTTCTGCAGGTGAATGATCCAGTATATAGAAGGTCCTGAAAAACTACAATAAAGCTACTAGAGCTAAAAAACCAATTAAGCAAAATGGCAGGGTAAACATCAGCATGCAAAAATCAGTAGTGTTTCTCTACACTAGTAATGAGCAGTCTTAAGTGATGATCAAGAAAAAAATTCATTTACAGTAACAAATAAAAGAATCAAATATCTAAGAATAATCTTAATAAAGGATTTAAAGGACTTGTATTCAGAAAACTACAAAACATTGCTAAAATAAAACAAAGAAGACCTAAATAAAAGGAATGACATTCTGTATTCATGGATTGGAAGACTAAATGTCATTCCAATGTCAACTCCACCCAAATGATTTATAGAGTCAATGCAATCCCAATAAAAATTCTAACTGCCTACTTGGCAGAAATGAAAAAAACCAATGATCAAATTTATTTGGAAAGGTAAAAAAGGACCATAAATAGCCAAAACATAACTTGAAAAAGAAGAGCAAAGTTGGAGGACTCTTGTATCCTGACTTTAAAACATTTTACAAAGCTACAATGGTCAAAACAGCATGATATTGGCATAAGAATAGATATAACCTATGGAATAGAATTGAGAGTTCAGAAATAGACCCTTACATCTATGGCCAATTGATTTTTGACAAGGCTACCAAGTCCTCTGAACTAGGAAAAAGTAGTCTCATCAACACATGGTGCTGCTAGAATTAGATATCCATATGTAAAAGGATAAAAGAGGACCCCTATCTCATACCATATACAAAAAACCAACTCAAAATGGATCCAAGAGCTAAATAAAAGAACCAGGACTATAAAACTTCTGGAAGAAAATGTAGGGAAGCATCTTCAAGATCTTGTGTTAGGCAATGATTTCTTAAACTTCATACCCAAAGCACAATCAACAAAAGGAAAAAAAGATAAATGGAACCTCCTCAAAATTAAAAACCTTTGGGCATCAAAGGACTTTGTCATGAAAGTGAGAAGACCACCTACTCAATGGGAGAAAATACTTGGAAACCACATATTGATAAGAGTTTAATATTAGAATATGTAAATGAACGCTACAACTCAGCAACAAAGACAAACAACCCAATTTAAAAGTGGGCAAAATACTTGAATAGACATTTCTCCAAAGAGGATATCCAAATGTCTAAAAAGCTCATGAAAAGATGCTGAACATCACTAGCTATAAGGGAAATGCAAATCAAAACCATAGCAAGATATTTCACAATCAACTATAATAGCCACTATTAAAGAACAGAAAATTTTAAGTGTTGTAAATGATGTGGGGAAATAAGAACATTCATTCATTAATGGTGGGAATGTAAAAATGTGCAGTTACTGTGGAAGAGAGTTTGGCAGTTCCTCAGAAAGTTAAGTTTGTAATCTCCATGTGATCTTGCAATCCTGCTGCTAGGTATACATCCAGATTAATTGAAAACAGAGACTCAAACAGATATCTGCACACCCATGTTCACAGCAGAATTTTTCACAAGTGCCAAAAGATGAAGCAACCTAGTGTCCATCACCTAATGCTTGGATAAATAAAATGTGGTGTATACATATGTGCCAGTTTGAAAGGATTTATGTAGTCTAGAAAAGCCATGTTTTAATCTTGATCCAATCTTGTGGAAGCAGCTGTTTCTTTTAATCCCTATACAGTACTATAGGCTGGAAACTTGATTAAATTATCTTCACGGAGATGAGGCTCTGCCCATTCCAAGTGGGCCTCTATTAGTTTAAAGAGCAAGCATTTTAAAGAAAGCTTAAGAGTGGCAGAATGGCGAGAACTAGAGCCCATGCAACCAGAGACCTTTGGAGATGAAGAAGGAAAACTCCCCTGGGATTGCTTCATGAAACAAGAAGCCTGGAGAGAAAGCTAGCAGATATCATCATGTTCTCCATGTGCCTTTCCAGTTGAGAGAGAAACCCTGAACTTCATCGGCCTTTCTTGAATGAAGGTAACCTCTAATTGGTGCCTTATTGGGGGACATTTTTATAGACTTGCTTTAATTGGGACATTTTCTTGGCCTTAGAACCATAAACTAGCAACTTATTAAATTCCCCTTTTTAAAAAGCCATTCTGTTTCTGGTATATTGCATTCTGGCAGCTAGCAAACTAGAACACCATACAATGCAATATTATGCAGCTGTAAAAAGAATTAAAGTCCGTGTTCATGTGACAACATGCATGAACCTTGAGGGGATTATGTTGAGCCAGACACAAAAGAACAAATATTGTATGGTCTCACGGATATGAAGTAATTATAATAAACTCACACAGAGTCTAAAATATAGGTTACCAGGGGATAGATTAGGATTAGAGAATGGGAAGTGGATGTTTAATTTGTACAGAATTTCTATTCAAATTCATTGTAAAGGTCTGGAAGTGGCTGGTGGTGATTGTAGCACATTATTGTGAGCATAATTAACAGTGCTGAGTTATGTATGTGACTGTGGTTGAAAGGGAAAATCTTAGGTTGTATCTGTTACTAGAAAAAAAATAAAAGATGAAACATAAGGCTGTATACCAGTGAGTCATACTGTAGACGATGGACTATAGTTACTAGTACAAGTTAAGAATGTTCTTTCATTGAAAGTGAGATCAAACTCCAATTAGAGATATGAATGAGATGGAGCTGGCTAGGACTAAGGTGAATTAGAACACATGACAAAAGACAATATTGTCTATGTTTTAAACCATCAGCTTCTGTGTGAGACTAAAGGAAGAGATATTTATTTTATCCAAAATTTAGATTTTCTGTTGCACACTACCTAATTTAACCTGTCTGATCAGTTTATTTAAACAACCTAATTACGTGGAACCTAGAACAGAGAATGAGATCTTATTATTATGTACAAGTTAATGTAATACCTGGATACATCTCTATTGTGGGAAGAGAATTAAAAAAAATTTGCTAAGTACCCTAGAGGGATTGGGGAAAAATGTGAAACTATTAATTTTTTTCACTTGGGGAATTCGTGATACTCTCTCAAGCCTCAGGGACTCCCAATTTAATAAGCCAAGTCCTCGTTCATGAAGCTTTTCCTTTTAAAACTTATTTCTGCAATGATGAAGCTAAACCTGCTTATAATTATGCCTAAGAGTCACTCCCAGGGAGCTTCTTTCTTTAAGCCAACTCTGCGATAAGCTCACTATTCTCTCCCCTACGTGGTACGTGACTCCCAGGGATGAGCCTGGTCCTGGCATTGTAGGATTGAGAATTCCTTCTTGACTGAAAGGGGGAAAAGAAATGGAACAAAATAAAGTTTCAGTGGGTAAGAGATTTCAAATAGATTCTAGAAGTCATTCTGGATGGCTACTTTTATGCAAGGTTTAGTCAGATTTTACAAACTATTACAGTATGCCAAGCCCAAACAACAGCATTCATGAAAACCATAGGGAGTGCCTGGTCTCTCTCTAAGTCTCTATGAGAATTTTTATTAATAAGTATGCATTTTTTGAAACCTAAGGCCTGCAGACTGATCCTATGCCAGATAGGTCCTGAAACCCAGAGGTAGAGGTCTCTCCAAGAACATCAACCAATTTCTTTCCTCTAACTCAGAGGGTCCACACCCCTTTCCAGTACAAAGAAGTTACAGGGGTCATTGCCCAGATATCCCTGAAAATTGAGAGAAAGATCAAATAAGAGGGAAGGGGAATAACTGAGAAATTAGGTTTTAACAAATGACTGTGACTAGTGACTCACTCTATAGATATTTCTTTTTAGTGTCTAGTGTTTTAGAATAGCCAGATGGAAATAACATGAAGTTGTTGAACATGTAATCCAGTAGCCTTAGTCTTTGATAATTATTGCATAACTATATTGCAAAAGAAAAATGTTGGTTGTTCATGTTTGCATGGATTTACCTCTAGATATTTTGTTCTGTTTCAATGATATAAATATATATGACAATACAACACTGATTCAGTTAATCTATCTCTATTGTAAGTCTTAAAACTGGGTAGGATCCAACACTAGTGGTCAGTAAGAGGGTGGGATAAGGAGTATGGGACGTTTAATGTCTTCTTTTTATTTCTTTTTCTGGAGTAATGTGGATGTTCTAAAAAGGATCAGGGTGATGAATGCACAGCTATGTGATGACACTGTGAACCGTTGATTGTATACTTTGGATAGATTGTATGGGTGTGTGGATGAATACATCTCAGTAGAATTACATTAAAAAAGAATGTTCTTTTATGAATGACAAATGTATGACATTAATACAAGGTGTCAATAATTAGGTAGTATATGGAAGAAAAATAAACCTTATGTGAACTATGGACAATAGTTTATAATATTATTTTAATAATTTTTCATCAGTTGTAACAAAGGTAACTTCTGTTAAAAAAATGGTAGTTACAAAAAAGCGCAATCATTATGTGTAGCGAATGTTCCACACCAATACAAGGTGTTGGTGGTTGAGGTGGTATATGGGAATCTTGTATTTTATGTGTGATTGCATGACTTCTCTAATAAAAAAAATTCAAAAAAAGAAGGCACAGAAGGTAATAATTTTTGAAAAGGTGCAGGAAGAGCAGAGTCAGGTGCTGGTACAAGCTAAAAGTCAGAGTTTTCTTCATGCTTAGCTGTAAAGGGACAGAGGGAGAAATTGATCTATTCAATGGTGAAAGGGGAATTTTGGAAGGGGCATTGACTTTCCCTGTGGAAGTGTTTTAGTGACCCTTTCTCTTTTCACATTAATGCTGAACAACAGGGTTGCAGCTCTCTTTTGTCTCTGGGACCCTGGAATGCTTCAGCCCACGCTTACATTTCCCAGAAGAAGTGGAGGTGTCTTCTCTGGGGAAACCAGCCCAAGATGAAAAGTCTATGGATACTGACATTTGGTGGTTTCTCAATGACACACCATGCTTCACCTTCCCCCATTATCCTACAGTGCAGCCCGTCATCTGATGAGCCCTGCTGGTGTGCCTGAGCTTCCAGTCTCCATTTTAGTGCTTTGTCTTTAAAGGTGAAGCGTGAGCCAAGTATCCCCAGGACCAACGTTCAGTGGAACCTTGAACAAAGCCCCTCCTCAACAAGTCAAGAGAAGGAGGAGGCCCTGCATCTTCACCCCAGACTTCCACTCCTCTCTTCTGAGAGCCTCTTTCCTCCCCTTGTGTAAAAGAGGGCTTGCACAGATACTTAGAAAGAAACAATGGCTTGGAAAAGGATACTATACAAATGGCTTGCCTGTTCCCTTGAGCCCTGAGAAAGTTCAACCAAAAGGTGGACTTTAAAAATCCCCACACCAGCACACTCAGGGTACTGTGGGCTTTGCAATCCAAGAACAAGATGACTTGTAACCATAAAATACCTTATTCTCTCCATTATTTTTGTTGTCTTGCTTTACCATTTTCCTTAAAATTTCCTATGGACAGCATTCATGGTTTTCAGGGTTGAAGAGAGGGAGGGAGCAGAGATGAGTTAAATGGAAAACTGGTGATTTGCCTTTCAAGTCTCATTTCTTCCTTTAATTTTTTTTTAAACACTTTCACAAAACTACTTTATTTCATAATCACTAGGTATTTTTATGAGGTGATGTGGACCCCCAATTCATAACATTTTGCTTAAGGGAAACAGGGATGAATTCTACAATCATTTCAAGATTCAACCAATTAATAATCTGCATTAACAGCCATGAAGATCAAATTACCTGTATTAGAATAAAGATAAGTTGATCTTTAGTCCACATTTGACACTTTCCTTCAAAACAAACTATAGCTTTAAAGATACATTATATTTCTTGCACCTTTGTTTCAAAACAGCACATTAAGTGCTTTTAATTATTTACATGTAGAAACATCCACAAGAATCTGGGCTGGTCTCCCACTTTGGGGTATATTATTGCAACCTGAGTAACATTCCCAAAAGATTTTAAATTATAAGAACTGTTTTCCGTTTTACTGGAAAAAAATCATTCACTTCAGATGAATAAAGAGAAAAATTTCAATAAAATTAGATTCGGAGTATTCACCAAACTTTAACCTATTTATCTTAATTTACAGGAATATCTAATTCAATCACTAGAAAATAACAACAAAAGGAATACAAACATCTTACCTTCAAATTCACTTTAAACAATAATTTATTACAATTAATTTAAAAGAAGGCTGCTAATAAGTAAGACCCAGAAAGTTCTTGAGTTAGTGACGAGGCTGGGAATTTGCCTGATACACATTCATTTTTGGGATACAGACTGTACACATAATACCACACAATTATTTTTCCACAATGTTAAGAGTAAACAGGCTATATTAGCAAAAGGTTAAGTGTAATTTTAAAAACCCATAAAACATTTATTCATCTCACTGTTTCAGTTCATTCATGATATTCTTTTTGACAATCAGTGAAATTCATTACATACTAAAAATAACACCATATTTATGTACAAATAAATTCATTTTTCCAGTAAGAGCTAATCTTCTTTTAAGAAGATTTCCCACATATTCACAGTACATAACATCACAGAAAACCCATATTTGGCCTAAATGTCTCTGAATTGTTGCATTACAAGATGGTAGTTCACTGTGCCTTATAATTCGATTGAGTTTTGCCCAAACGTCTTCCAGAGTTTGGCTGTTACAAATTGTGTGTTCTATTGTCCATCTTCCTCTATAAAGAGTGTGCAAATTTAGTGCCTTTAAACTATCTTGCAATTTTTTAGATAAAGGGAAAATGTGTTCAGTACAACTACTGCTGGGAATTGAAACACTCCAAGACCTCTTCAAGTGCTGTTTTCCTTTTTCTGACTGTTTATTCCTATTTCCAAAATTAGTCTGTTCATTCAGTGTGTAAGACCAGATCAAGTGCTTCTTTTTTTTCAAATTAGGTTGAAACTCCAATAGATCTACTGTACAATCATAACTTTGTGATTTAACATCACGTTCTGAAACGGTTAAGTACAGTTTCACATCTTTAGCTGCATCTCTAGAAATCACAGGTGGTGATCTTTTAGGTTTGAGTGGAAGTTTGGACCCATCATGTGGAAACCAAGGAATAAATCTTGATAGTGGACGAGTAGGGAAGTCTTGAATTGCTTTTTCTGCAATTTTTGGCAGTTTTGTGGGGTCACTCTCATATGGTCGATAATGTAATATTACTTCTGCGGTCATTCTACAGTAATCCGTTACTCTCAATGAAGAGATAATTTCTTAGCTGAGTTCCTCAGATCTAGTATGTAATTTATGATTACAAGGCTGTTTCTCTTTCCAAATCAAGGAAACAGGACCCTTCAACACCAGCAGGTGCTCCTGTTTGGGGGGATTCACCTCCATCTTGACCGGTACCACCGCCTACTATTCCTTTAATTTTTAAGAGGAAGATTTGGAGAAGGCTGATTCCGAGGAGGGAAGCTTACTGAAAGCAAACCTGCCTCTCCCAGTAGGTTTAGTGTGCCTGCTTTAGTTTCCTAACTTTTAAACACACATACCATGCAGTAAGTTGCCTTGAACATTAGGAGTTTGTTGGCTCAGTTTTGAGTCTAGAAGAAGTCCCAAATCAAGGCGTCATCAAGGCGATGCTTTCTCCCCGAAGACTGTGGAATTCTGGGCCTGGCTGCCGGGGTTCCTTAGCCTTTCTGTCACATGGCAATGCACATGGTGGCCTCTTCTGGCTTCTGCATTTGATTGACTTCTGGTTGCTGGATACTCCCTCAGGTTTCTCTCTCTCTGTGATCTTCCCTATAAAACATTCAGTAATAGGATTAAGACCCATCCCAAATCAGCTGGGCCACATCTTAACTGAAGTAACTTCATCAAAATGTCCTATTTACAAGGGTTCATACCCACAGGAATGGGTTAAGTTTAAGAACATGTTTTTCTGGGTGCATTGTTCCAAACCACCACTGTGCCTTATGCCCATCTGCCTTGGAGCTATAGAAGGGGCTATAACCCAAGAAACAGGGCTGGGGAATAACCACTCATCTTGAATTGACTTCTTCCTGTTCTTAAAGAGACCTTTTTGGAGCTTAGCACTTCCCTGAGGATTTCTGCTCTCCGCAGCCAGGGTGGTCACAGTTATTTTAAAAAGGCTAATTTATAATCATTGCACTACTGCCCTCTTTGGGTAATGTGGCAATTCATTGTCAGGATGTTTTTTATTGGGCACCAACTCAAGATCTGGGTTTCCAGAAATAAAAATAAAAAAAAAATTAACCCAAACCCATCACTGTAGGACCAATCTACCCCCACATTGTCTGTATAACCTTATATTTGGCTTTTGCCAGTAAGGTTTTGTGCAGTGACCCTTGGCCTGCTTCTGGCTCCGGATCCCCCAAAGCTTTCTGGTGGAAAATTTCCTTGCTGCTTAAGGGTGTGCGAGTGATCAAGAATGGAGTTCTTTGTTTAGAATTTGCGTGGTATACATAAATAACGAGCATATGGGTAATTTTCAAGCCAGAGGCACTTCGGAATTGGGCAAGGAAAGAGAGACTTCATTTGTTAAAGACGTTTCCTGTTCAAATTCATCAAGAGCTTCCCTATATCCTCCTCCTTTTCCAGTGTCCTGCTCCCCTGAAAAACCCCAAATACGTAAGAGACCTGCTTTACAGTGTAGACCCAACAGGATGTTGAGAAAGATGGATAAGAAAAGAATAGCACATCAAAATGAGTGGAGAAAGCTCTATTTGTTTTGTGTGTGTGCATATGACTTCAGAATTGTCAAAAAGAAATCAGTAAAACCATTTCTTGTAAGTGAACACGCCATTAAGTGTGACTAAATCGTTTATACAACTGCCGGCATTTAGAAAATAACTCCAATTGTTTCCCTTTTCCATAAAAGGATATACGGTGGAATTGTACCTTGAGTCTCTTAATGGAGGCTTCTTTTTCTACTAGCTTATTGCCCCAGGTTGTAAAGTGTGTGTGTGTGGGTGGAGGCGGGCAAGTTTATGGTGCAAAGGTTGGTCTACACCAACCCAGGTCATTCCAAAAAGTAGGCGGTGGGCTTGGTCCTGGGGCACTGGCCCCTTGTCCTTTTGGATTTCCCAGAGCCTGGAATGTATGGTGCCCTGTTTAGTTAATGCTCTTTCCTGTCATCATGTGGACACTCTACGGTATCTATCGAGTCTGGAAAAGCCTTTTAAAATTAAAGCGTTTCATCAGCTGCCAGGGGATTGGTGAAGTAAGCTGTGAAAAGTGCAGTTCCATTAGTTTGTGTCTGGGAAGGAGGTTGACTGCTGGTTAGCACAAATATCCCAGCTTCACACCCTATTAGCAGGGTGTCAGCCTGATCTCCCCCTTTCAACCCAAACCACAGCCCTCAGGAAGCTCACCAGCTTTTCCATTGCTTCTGGTACAGATCCTCCTGGCTTCATGGTCCAGCTTAGCTGAAATGATTACTTACAACAGTTTCAGAAAAGGCACCACTGCATTCAAAGGTAACCACAGAAACACATTCCGGTAATAAATATACATTATATAAGGATTGCCTAGTGTTTTGAATTATGGTGCCTTCTCTTGGACAAATCTCTCAGGAACCAGTGTATATAATTGGTAATTTATAGTAATATTAAGAATGCAAAAATAACAAGACAATTGTGATTTTTAACCAATACAAATATTTATTAAAATGATATGGTGTGAGAGAAAGAACACAGAACATAAAGCTTGGAACTGAAGTCAGATTTGGGTAAAATTTACTAAGGACTTATTATGTGCCAGGAAATGCAGGAGGTTCTTTATCTTACTTATCTGAAGAGAGAGAGACCCACTTGGAGAAATCCTAGATCACTGAAGAGGGGTAATTTATATGACTGTCATGAAAAGTCATATAAGAGTTTGAGGGGAAGCAGAAGGGAAATAATTATGTACCCTTCTCTTCAAAAAAAAGCATTTGTTTGATTTCAGTAGGGCCTAATCCCTGAATAATGTTTTCAAAGGTCAAGGCCCAAGTCTTGGCTTTGAAATAATTGGCCTATTGCCTGGAGTCAGGGGTTTGGCTTTTAGAGACAAATACTTACACTAATCAAAAACAGCTTTCAGGAGGATTTTATTCTATCTCAAGCTTGCCAGAATGACTTGAGGACAGTATGAGCCCAAATGAGAATTTGTCTAATGGATGAACAGTATATTTCGTATGGAAATATTTTTTGTAACATGAAATACCCATATTTCTTTTTCTATGAAACAAAGACTCGTCTGAATTGTAATAAGAGAAACATAGGTTAGAACTCCCAGCTGCAAGCAGAAAGAAACATTGGCAAGAGCTTCAAGGGGGCTAATGAAGTTTTTTCTGGAGGTATCTATGGCAAAAAACGGTTAACCATAGCTCCATATAGGAGAATGTGGTCAGACCCCAATGCTGTGTTCCTTATCCTCTTCCCCTCAACCTTCAGATTTACTATCTGTTGGGAGATGCAGCAACACCCAGAATGACACCTAATCACCCTGAGTGTTAGGACTTTTCCTTATAGTCATACTACTCAGCTTTTTTGAAGATACAAGTGTTACTCAGCTCATGTTGTCCAAATCATGTTATAGTAGAAAGGAGTATATATCAGTTAGGAATTAGTACAGCTCAGATGGAAAGAAAACCTCAAATAGCAATGGCATAAACAAAATAGAAATTTAAGAATTCCAGAGGTAAATATCCAGTTTATGACGTTGTCATGAATCACCATTCTCAGCTTGTGGTTTCCACCTCATCATCCATGATGGCTGCTTGACCTCCAGCTGTCATGTCTACATTCTAGCCAGGAGAAATGAAAGGGAAAAGGACAGCATATCAGATTCTTAAAAAGGCACTTACTAGAAGTTGCAAAAGACAATTTTGCTCAAATGGCATTGACCAGAACTTACAAGCAGATACATTAGCTTGAGGGGAGGCTGAGTAATATCATCTGTATTTTGGGCAGTCAAGTGCCGGCTACACAGTAGGGGTTCTCTTACTGAGAAAGCAGAGGAAAATGGTTAGTGGAGAACAACTTGCAGTCTCAGTCATAGGGATAAAATCTGGGATGTTTAATGGCAAATTTGTCATCCTGGCCTTGAAAACATGACCTCTTCTCTAACTGCCCATAGATTTCCATGTAAGAGGAAGCTCAAATGGGAATCAGTCTACACTCTTCTTGGTTCTTCTCTGTTCTTTGTTGTTTTTTTTTTTTTCTGAGTAGCTTAATTTTATTTTATAATCCTGATGGTAGAACACCTGGGTAGAAGGTATTCACTAGACCCTTGGGAACAGCCTGGGTTCACTAGCATAGAGCACTGCTTACAAACGTTTGTGTGCATGTGAACCCCCTAAGGATCATGTTAAAATGCACTTAGAAGCATTAGGTCTGGGGTAGAGCCTGAGATTCTGCATTTCTAACAAGTTCCCAGGTGATGTGATGCTGCTGGTGGGCAGACCATGTATTGAGCGCAAAGGTTTAGAGAAGGTTCGTGGTGGCCTTCCAAGTCGCAGTGGCCAGGAGGACATGGGCAATGGTGGTCAGTGGGTATCCATCTGTGGTTCTCATGTACTCCTAGTCATCAGAGTAACCTGAGCGTTTGTTAAAATATAGACTTCTGGGGCCCCAGAAGTGTACAGGAGCAGACATCTGATTTTCTTAATGGGTCTTTGGGTAATTTCTGATAAAGGTGGTCCAGGGACACCATTTTGAGATATATTGGCACCAGATTCCTATGTGGTCTGTGTGAGTGACAAATTTGACCTCTTGGATCATAAAGCTGTAGAGATCTTGCTGTTCAGGGACTCCTGCATTTATATATGTATAGATATGCAATTTTATTATTATGTTTTATATATATATAAAATTTTTATATATATAAAATTTAATTCATTAAAGAAGGGAGATTTTTTCTAATCTTTATGGCCTAGGAAAATTTTAAAAGACAAATTGCCCCCTTTTTGAAGTTACGGGTTTTGTTCTTCTAGGATGTCTCAGAGGGATTATCCATCACTGAGCAGGGTGTTGTCAGATGAACCAGAGGTTGGGTGGGGAAGGAGGTAGGGGTTGAGGCAGGGGTGAAGGAGAATCAGGGAAGAGATGGAGGAAATGGAGAAGAAGCTCAATAAAATGAGCATCTTCTCTAGCCATCCTATAGGTGTCCTTTCATGCAAGCCTCACCATGGTTATCTCTGTTGTACTTCAGACATATGTTTTTGTTTTTTATTTATTTATTTATTTTTATTTCTATTTTTTTTTCAGACATACGTTTCAATATTCCTTTGTACATATGAAATATTTAGTTAAAAAAAAGTTGGAGGAAAAGAATGGCTTCTGGGATAACAGGGTCCTGGGGCCTTTTCTGCTTCTTCATCTTCATACCATTTCTATGTCCCAGAGAGTCTCCTTCCTCCCTCCCTTCATTACCTCCCTTTCACCCCCATCTCCTCATGACCTCTCTGTCTTCCTGTGGTCTCTACTTCTAAAGGCCTATCTCAAGTGCTAGGTAGACTTCTCTGTCACCCTTTCTAGGAGTCCTAGATCATGGTCCCCTCCCATCGACTCAATCCTCCATTTACATGGAATAGATTTTCCCATGTTCCTGAAATTAGCCTGGAGATTCATGCCCAACTTCACATACACTAATACGAAGCCATTTGGCCACTGTCCTTCCCTGAGATTGAAGACCCCCTATCTGGTTGCTTTTCCAGTGGACCTGATAGTTCCAGGCTCTGTGTATTAAAGATGAACTCATTTAGCTTCTGAGGAGAGAAAAGCACAGATTGCCCCATGGGCTCATTCCTTTTTGCCCTTTAATGGCTTTTCAGAGGGGTGGCTCAGAAGGTCTGAGTTAGCTCAATTGAAAAAGAGGCTGATCTGACCTCGGAGCTCCATAGATACTCTCTCTCTCTCTTTCAAGTCTGCTTCCTTGACAAAGGAGCATTCAGTGTATTATATCACATAGATATTCCCTACCTTCCATTGCTGTAAATGTTTGGCATTGGGATCCCATTCCATTGGAACATTGGCCATGAGGCTTGGGCTTCATATATGCCCAACTGAAGCTCTTGGAACAATGAAAGCTCAGTGCACTGAGTGCCTATCGCTACTTCTCTGCTTATAATTCTCCCATCCCCATAACCCTATTCCTGTCTGTTCCGTGTAGCGTAAGTGATGTGTGTTCATGATCCTGTGTAAAACAGTTTCCAAATTTTGGTCATTAACTACTCTTGAACTTGAGGATAAAAAAACTTCTGTGGTGATAATAAGTTAATTTACCTCTTTGCTAGATTGTGGACTAATAACAAATTGTTGAACCATTTCTTTCTTCCCACCTAATAAATATTCCACAAATAAATGAAGTGTATTAAATTAGTTGGACCACAAAAGCTTCTTCCTCCTTTGCTGGGAATGCAGCCAGCATTGTGCTTTAAAAGATATGTGCACACATGCACACGTGTTCATGCTGAACAAATTCCCTGGCAGAAAGAAAGCAGTGGACGATTTAGAAAGGTGGGGAAAGGCAAAAACCAACTCCAAAGGACATAAATATATAAAAGCTTCAGTAGATTATACAAAAGGAGTGGTGATAAATTTCCCGGGAGAAGGAGATGATGCTGTTTGTAGCTTTGTACATCCTGTTTCTTTTTATGATTCAACTGAAAGAAATGAATAATGTGGAGAAGGAAGGAACAGTGTTTGGTTCCAGTCCAGAGCCTGATATCTTGGTGTAATGGTGCTGCCTTTATCTGCATCTTTTGAATACAACAGGAGCTGCTTTTCTTGCATAGTGGAGAACAGAACAAGCTTCCCTGCACCCTAGAGCATCTGGTATCAGAGATATGGTTCAGAATTTTCCATTTTGGGCTCAAAATGGTATGTGCCTTTTCAATGAGTTCAGCCAACTTATGGTGGGGGTGGGGGACCCAGGAGATAGACATGTAAATGTCTGCCTTGTTCCCTGTCCACGGGTGCAGACCACATGGGCAGATTGCATGAGGGTTTGTTTTCTACTTTGTGGCAGGGAGAGGAGAGCTATCTTAAAGGCAGTGCTGGAGGATAGAGGGGAAGGAATGCTCTGGTGGAAGGCTGACTGTATGCCAATCCTGCCCATTTAGGGACCCCAAGACCTGGGAAATTTCCACTATTTCTTCTAAGAGTTTACATTTGCCAAGAAGAGTATTGGGAGCTGGGAATGGGGTGATGAACAAAGGAACTTAGGTGCTAGAGGAGAGGTTGTCTAAGAGCAGGTAAAGAGAGAGAGAAAAAAAAAAGCAAATCATAATAAGGAGTACCAATTAAACAGGGAGGCCAAGGGACTGATGGTGGAGGAGGCAGGGAAGAGGACCAAGCCAGATGTGGTTCCTACAGTTGTAGGAGTGAGATACACGTACACGTATATACACAGAAATCATGAAAAGTTGTGAAAGAAATAAACAGGGGCCTGAGAAAGGAAAAAAGGCAGATGGAGATGAACTTACTTTACTTGAGTTGATCAAGGGAGATCTCTGAAAGGGTGACAGTTGAGCTGATAAAAGTTGAGAAGAAGCATACCTTTCAGCAGTGGGAACAGGTATTTTGGTCTACACAGCAAGGACAGCTGTGCAGAGGCTTTGAGAAAGAGCTTGTAGCATTAGAGGCAATGAAAGAAGTCCAATGTGGCTGGAATTTAGTAAAACAGGATGTCTGAACATGAAATGAAACTGGGGAGCTTGGTCATTCAAGAGCTGGTAGACCCCGATGGGGATTTCTGAATCTCTTCTAAGTGCAGACAAAGCCGTTTTAGGCAGGGAGGTGATATAATCCAGTTTCTTTGTTTAAGATCATCTTTACTGCTATTTCTTAACTTTTGTAAAATGGGACTACAAACAGTCCTGCTTTCAGATTGTGTGAGGATTATTTGAGCTCTGAATATAAAGCCTTTAGCCCAGTATTTAGCACACAGTTAGTTTAATGCACATAATCTATGGCTGTTTTTAATCTAAGGGCAACGCTGGCTATTTTTTTTTTTTGCACGGTCAGGCACCCAGAATCAAATCTGGGTCTCTGGCATGGCAGGTGAGAACCCTGCCACAGAGCCACCATGGCCCACCCAGCTGGCTTCTGAAGCCACATGTTCCAAGTACTTTTATTAAATCCATCTCATTCTCATCTTATGTGTTCACCCTAGCCTAATGAGAGATGCCTTTTGGGGATAACTCAAGATTAGACCATATCACTGTCTACCTGCCTATTTATTTACTCACATTTCAATCATCTTTACGGATAAACAGAGTAACCTGAGGTAGGATTTTTCAGATCACAAATTTGGGAATGGTCTAACAATCAAATAATTGGACAATCAAATTCCAAATTCCAAGGTCATTCCTGGTTGTAGCAGTTTTCCTCTAAGAGTTATGGGAAATCTACCTTGGTCATAAAAACGTCTTAAGACAACCACAGAATACCTAATGTTAAGATGGAACCTTTTAGTTTTGTGCTGAACCCTCAGTGTTGAACATTCCCTTTCACCTCCATTCCATTTTCCACTCTTCTCTCTGCCCTGGGAGGCTGACCTAAATTCACATCCCCTTGGATTTCTGGATGATTATGGACAAAGATAGCAGATTGAAGGGTGAACAGAAAAGAGGTAAGGATATTTATTCCCCCAGCTTCCTCCCTGCCTAGCTGCTTGAAATCAGTTGTGTTCTCTACGTAGAACCCCAGCTCCTGTAAGAACTCTTCTACACTGCAGGGATCTTCTGGGTTCAGGTGATCTCTCTTTCCTCTTAACTTTCTCAGACCTAGGAATGTAGCAATTTCCAGCTATTGCAAGCCCACTGATGTTTTGTAGGGTTTCCCTTAACTCTGCCCACATCTTTATAAATAGCCTGTCCATTAAATTCTCTTTAATCACCCCCTTTTTCTTGTGCCATCCGGAACATGATGTTTCCTGCTGGGGCTCAAGGTAAAATGTTTTAAAAGTATACCTATGCTATAGAAGGTTACTAGCTACTAGTCAGTTAAATATTTGTATTTTTAAATATATGTCATATTTCATTGATTCTAAGATTCCTCTCTCCCTCCCCTCCCCTTTTGTCACTCAGCATTTCTAATATCAGAATGAGACTTGCAACTGGTGGTTTTTACCCTTGTGACCAGCTGGGAGCTGCTGGTGTTTTCCTGTGCATGTGTGAATTTGGTCATTGCCAGTCATGGAGTTCTCATTTTAGCTGAGTTATGCTCATTGTTGGTAGTATTTACTGCTGTTTAAAATATTTTCAAAAAGATTACATTATGATTCAGCTCTGGGATGAAATAGTTGTGTACACAGAAGCACGAAATAGAAGGGTAGGTATAATTTCCATGTTGTTGAGGCAAATGTTCATCTTAGCAGAAAAGACACAATTCCATATTTTCATGGGCTCTTTGGGACTTAAGAAAAGAAGATGCTTACAAGTAGATGGAGCTATGTTATATATGTTACTGAGATGTGGTTTAAGGATTGTCTGAGCATTGCAATTTAGACAGCAGGAATTTCCAAATCCCATAGAATAAATCAAAGACATTTCAAGGAAACAAGAAACTGGTACCACTGATTGTTGGTGTTTTTTCTTTCTTAGTGATGCATAAAATAATGTGTGTCCTACAAATTGCTGACATCTTAGATTTGGTGAAATATGGTATTCCTTGGAATGCTATTCCTGATCTCTAGTGTGTTTATTGGCTTCAGTCCTACTTGTTTGGCAAATTTGCAGAGAAACAAATGAAGGCTGGTAGGGGGTGTGTTTCTCAACTCTCCCCTCCAGCCCCTGGTCCCACAAACTATAAAGGCTTTGATTCTGAGATCTAGTGAATTACTGAGCTTCTAGTGGGGGTCTGGAGGCTCCCGGAGGCCAAAGGCTGCCTGAGTGGCCTGGAGTAGAGTGGACAGGAGACAGATGAATACATAGATCGATGGATAGATAAATAGATGGCCTGATAGAATATACCAGACTGATAGCTAGGATGAAAAGGCAAATGTGGCAAAATGTCAAAATTGGTGGATCTGGGTATCTGGGGCATATTTGGAGTTCTCTGCCTAGGGGTTATATTATTTTTGTAACTGTCCTGTAAGTTTGAAAGTATTTCAGAATAAAAGGCTTTAACAAATATCCTTTATAAGAAAGGAAAATTTTGGATCATGAATAAAAATAAAAAGCGAAATTCCAACACGCAAAAAAATGATCTGTATTTCCCCAAATGAAAATTCATGCTGTCTTTTTGTGTGTGTATTTGAGAAGTAATAACCCTATTCAAATAGAATCTTTCCAGGGCCCATGCGCTGATGGATAATTGGCTTTAACATGGAATCCATTTGTGAAGATGGCTCTAGAGCACTGTTTTCAAAATCTGAAGAAATAGAAATGGAATAATTTAAGTAAAATCTAGAGATTTGTCAATGGACCATATGCATAAATATAAGAAACAGAATCAGAGGTAGATGGAGAAACTCTAGAAGAATAGACTTTATCCTAAAGCTAGTGTAGGTGCTGGGCCAAATCTCTTCTTGGTCCCCATTGCCTCACCCATTTTCTACTTTTATTTTCACCTGGCTCTTTGCCCTGAGGAGCTTACCTGTATGAACCAATTAAAGTGTTTCTGTGTCTTCTGGCTGCTGGTTGGGCTGGAAATGAGGAGTCCAAGCAGGAAATTGGAGGGACAGAGTAGCATGGGGTCAAGTATTTGTTCTATGGCTCCTTGCCTTGTAAATTGCCTGGATTGGATGCCCATATACTGAAGGTCACAGGTCTTCTCATGGGGTGGCCACCACATGAGAAGACCCTCATTTCTGGCAACTTCTCCTTCTCCTCTTCTGTTCAAGCCTAGTGGGTAACAATTTGGGTACTACTAAGCCCCAGATTACTACACCATCCCTTGTGGTTCCCCTGTGTCCACAGCTTTGTCACTAAACCCTTCTCACAGTCTTGTATTTCAAGTGTGACATCTGCTTCTCCACGGAACCTGATTGATATGGGTGCCAGCTGCTCTCATTTTCATGGGAGATGCTATCCTCTACAACCCTGGAAAATGAGAAATTGCAATTTATTTTGGTCCAGTACTTCAATTCTGAGTTTCAGGATATGAATGTGAAGACATGACGATGATCTGGTTTCCTGATCTCTTCTTGGTGTCCAGAGTTGGGATGGGTTCACAGTTTGTTTGCTTGTGTTTTTTGGGGGATGTGTAGCTCTAGATCTGGAATTAGGAGAGTAATTTATTTGGAAATGGGTGTGCTGGCTTTAGTTTTATATCTGAACAAAGTCATTAGTGACAATCATTCTAACATCTCTTATTCTTTAATCCCTCTAATACTTTTCAGATTAGCAAAACCACAGATAATTTCCAGGCTGAAATTGTTAAAAGGTGTAATTTTTTTTATTTACTTTTTTAAAACATCAAAATATATAATCAGTAATTCACAATATCATCACTCAGTTGCATAGTCATAATTTCTTAGAACATTTGCATTAATTCAGAAAAAGAAATAAAAATATAATAGAAAAAGAAATAAAATGAACACAGGAAAGAAAAAAAAGATTATTCCTACCGTACCCCTTACCCCTCACTTTCATTGATCACTAGCATTTCAAATTAAATTTATTTTAGCATTTGTTTCCCCTATTATTTATTTTTATTCCATATGTTCTACTCATCTGTTGACAAGGTAGATAAAAGGAGCATCAGACACAAGGTTTTCACAATCACACAGTCACACTGTGACAGCTATATCATTCTTCAATCATCCTCAAGAAACATGGCTACTGGACACAGCTCTACATTTTCAGGCAGCTCCCTCCAGCCTCTCCATTACATCTTGAATAACAAGGTGATATCTACTTAATGCATAAGAATAACCTCCAGGATAACCTCTTGACTTTGTTTGGAATCTCTCAGCCATTGACACTTTGTCTCATCTCGCTCTTCCCCCTTTTGGTCGAGAAGGTTTTCTCAAAAAGGTGTAATTTTTTTTGTCTCTCCACAATGGGCTTTGAATAATAATCGAATCTTTCTGTGTATGAAGTTTTGTCTTTCCTAAGAGAGTTAAACTTTAACATTTTGTAGACATAATCGCAAGTGGTATTCAAGGGGTAGAACTGCTATGTACAGTTGTGAGAATATGCACTGATACCTTAAGGGAGCATCATTGAAAAATACCATTAGCGAGTGCACAGCCTGGTGCATGGCCCCAGGCAGAGGTCACAGCCATTCTAGATGAATACGGCAGAAATCAGGTTCAAACTCCCTCTGGACCCTCTGTATTTTAATCTTGTCTTGAATTTCAAGTATCTGATTTATAGTCTGGATTTTGCTTTTATTTTAAAGATTGCAGCTGAAAATTTCACTTACAATGTTTCAATGCTTAAGAACTCCATGATAAATTCAATCTTGGGAGCACCAGGATGAAGTGAATGACACTGAATCTAGTGTCTGGGGACTTGGATTCAAACCTTGGCTGGATGATAGTGAGCAGGTTCGTTTATGACTTCCAGAGCCTCAGGTCTCTTAACTGTAAAAATTGGCTTAATAGTTGCTTTTCCATGTTTGCTTTGTTGTATAATCAAGATTCCATATTTGAAAGAGACTGACACACGATACTTAGTAATTATGGGGTTACTTTTATAAAGGAAAACCCATAAATATGATACAGCTTCTTATATAGGTTGACTGAAGTGAATTTTTAGAAAGTATTAACAGGTGATCCTGTTAGGCATCAATTAACAACTGATTTTTTCATGCGACAAGAACCACTAGGGAGGTTTAAGTCAGGGTTGTCTAGTTTTGAGGCTAGTTACACATGGCACTCAGCTCCAGGGGCAGAGGTCTGAAGTACGTGGAGAGATCAGACTTGTTCCTGGCTTGTGTTTCTCTCTCTTACATCTTGAGTATACTTTATCTATTAGCAAGGACACCTGGTGAGGACCTGCATTTCTACTGACCTTGGAATGTTTGCACAGCTTCCTTTTGTGATGAACAAAGTCAGATAATTTGAACTGAAGCCTTTTACCTTCATCCTGGTTGGGGCACATGTCTACATTTGGAATGCACTTCATCTATTGATGCTGGATATTGTGGTGGTGACATTTAGACCAAATTGTTGTCCTTGATGCCAAGATTTGGGGTATCCCAGTGCTAGTGTCATGAAGTTCAGAAAAATAAGATAACACTGTTGGGTGAGATCCTTGTGGATGGTACCCTCCACAGTGGACTCCAATTTGCCATCACTGCTGAGTGCCCAATTTGCCATCAGCAGTGACCCACACTCAGCCCTGTATATAATATAGCACTATTGCCCGAGGTGACCAACCAGCTACATGGTGGCAGGTTGATTACATTGGACCACTCCCTTCATGGAAGTGGCAGTGATTTGTCCTAACTGGAGTAGACACACACTCTGGATATGGGTTTGCTTTCCCTGCATGCAATGTTTCTGCCAGAATTACCATCCATGGGTTTACAGAACGCTTTATCCATCGTCATGGTATTCCACATAGCATTGCTTCTGATCAAGGAACACACTTCACAGCAAATGAAGTGTGGGAATGGGCACGTACTCATGGAATTCTCTGCTCTTACCATGTTCCCCATCATCCAGAAGCAGCTGGATTGATAGAACTGTGGAATGGCCTTTTGAAAATGCAATTATGGTGCCAACTAGGTTGCAATTCCTTGCAGGGCTGGGTTGATGTTCTCCAGGAGGCTGTGTATGCTCTGAATCAGCATTCACTGTATGGTACTGTTTCTCCAATAATCTGGATCCATAGGTCCAGGAACCAAGGGGTGGAAATGGGAGTGGCACCACTCAATATTACCCCTAGTGATCCACTAGGAAAATTTCTGCTTCCTGTCCCTGCGACCCTGAGCTCAGCTGGTGTACGGGTTTTAGTTTTAAAAGGGGGAGTGCTTCCGCCAGGAGAAACAACAATGATTCAATTGAATTGGAATCTAAGACTGTCACCTGGTCACTTTGGGCTACTCATGCCCCTGGAAAAACAAGTCAAGAAGGGGACTACTTTACACTAAGGTGATTGACCCTGACTATCAGGGGGAAATAAGACTGCAATTACACAATGGAGGTAAAGAAGAGTTTTCCTGAAATGTAGGAGACACACTAGGGCATCTGTTAGTACTACCATGACTTGTGATTAAAATCAATGGAAAACTGCAACAACACAATCCAGTCAGGGCTATCAATGGCTCTGACACTTCAGGAGTGAAGGGTTGGGTCACCCAATCAGACAAAGAACCATGGCCAGCTGAAGTGCTTGCTGAAGGTAAGGGGAACATGGATGGGTAGTGAAAGACGGCAGTGATAAGTATGAATTATGACCACTTGATCAGTTATAGAAACAAGGACTGTAATGGTATGAATATATCATCCTTGCTTTGTAATTAGTATCTATGCATTTTTACATAAGTCAAATATCTTCCTTTTCCTCTTTATTTTATCCCCTTTATCATATGACATAAGCTTTTTGTTCATTTTATAGTATTTAAGTTCTAAGATATCAAGTTTAAGAGTGAGTATTGCCCAAGGACTTACATTCTATTCTGGAGAGATTTAATGCATTTCCAGGTGTATGTGGGACAGTTGAGTAGTGCTGAGAAAAAAATGTGTCTGTTATGTTTACTATTTAGAGGTTAAGTATGGTTTAAGGTGATGTGTATAGCTGCCAAGTTGACAAGGGGTGGACTGTCATGGCCAGGTTCTTAACTTGGATAGGTGGTGGCACCTAGTTGCATGGTTGGGCAAGTGCTGGCCTGTCAGTTTCTCTGAGGACATTTCATGGATTTAAATCATGATCACATTGGCTAAAATCCACATCTGATTATTTGCAATCAGCTAAGGGGAGTGTCTTCTGCAATGAGTGATGCTTAATCTTTCACTGGAAGGCTTTTCACTTTAATCTAATCACTGGAAGGCTTTTAAGGAGGATTCAAAAGAGGCAATCATTCTTCCTGTGTCAGCCAGCCAACTTTTCCTGAGAGTTTGCTGAGGACCTTCATTGGTGCTGCCAGCTCGTGGCCTGTTCTATAGACCTTGGATTCTACATCCCCACAGTTATGTGAGGCACTTTTATAAATTTTATATTTACAGATATCTCCTGCTAATTCTGTTTCTCTAGAGAACCCTATCTAATACACTTCCCAATAGACTTTTTAAAAAAGATGCTATTCTAGTTTGCTAGCTGCTGAAATGCAACACATTGCTTCCAGAGATGGACTGGCTTTTAATAAAAGGGGATTTATTTCATTAGTTCTTCAGAGGAAAGGCAGCTAACTTTCAACTGAGTTCATTCTTATGCAGGAAGGCACAGGGTGATCTCTACTGGCCTTCTCTCCAGGCCTCTGGGTTCCAAGAACTTCCTGCAGGGTGATTCCTTTCTGCATCTCCAAAGGCCTGGGCTGAGCTGGGAGTGCTGAGATGAGGTACGCTGAGCTGCTTGGGCTGTGCTACGTTGAGCTCTCTCATTTAAGCACCAGCCAATTAAATCAAACATCATTCATTACAGGAGGCACGCCTCTTAGCTGACTGCAGATGTAATGAGCAACAGATGAGGTTCACATATCATTGGCTTATGTCCACAGCAACAGAAGTAGGTACTTTCACCTGGCTGAGTTGACAACTGAATCTAACTACCACAGATACCAAGAAATACCTTGGGAAACTGGGCTTGGAGAAGTTGGTAAATTATCTCACTTAGGGTCTTATGAGAACTACATCTAATCTTTGTAACTTAGCTTTTGGGGGTCTAAACAGTATATGTTAGCTTTTCAACTATAAAAGACAATCTATCAGAATCTTAGACATTGAAAGTGATTGATACAGGTATTGTAAAGAAGTTCCAATAATAATAATTATTATTAGTGGTGGTTTTGATGATGATAATAATGATGATGATTGGCAATATTTATTAAAAGATTTACTAAATGTCAGTTAGTATTCTAAGTACGTTCCATGTATTCATTTTATTAATGCTCACAATAATACTATTATTAAAGGTACTACTACCATCCATTTATACAGCTGAGAAACTGAGTCTCAGAAGGTATCTTAATCAGAGTTGTCTAGAAAACAGAACCAAAAGATAGCTTTAAATATGAGATTTATAGAAGTGTCTCATGCAACCATGGGAATGCAAGAATCCAAAATCCATATGACAGGCTGTGAAACTGGCAACTCCAATGAAGGGTCTTGATGAACTCCACAGGAAAGGCTTGCTGGCTGAAAAAATAGTGAAAATTCCCCCTTAAAAGTCTTCAACTGAGTGGATCAACTGATTGGATTATATCACTGGGGGAGACATACAATTAGTTGTAATCAGCCACAGATGTAATTGACTGATGATTTGATAAACCAGCCTTCTGATTTATCAACCAGCCATGAAATATCCCTGCAGTAATGGTTAGGCTAGTGCTTACTGAATCAGACAGCTTACCTGAGCATCACCTGGCCAAGTTGACACCAGAACCTAACCACTACAGAAGGGTTAGGTAATTGGCTCAAGTGTGTGCATAAGTAAATGAGGGAGCTGGGATTCAAAGCAATGCAGCTTGACCCCAAGGCACATATTCTGACCTCTTAAATCAATTTGAAGAAAATAATTCATGCAGAAAGATTAGGTCCTGGGAATGATTCCATCAAGGATGCAGCAATATTGGATAGCTTGCTGAAAGAGGCAAGTGTTGAAAAGAACTCTGGCTTACTTCTGGCATTAAAATTTTCCCTAAATCTTGGTTGGCTTTTACTTTCTACCTGGAGTCTTCCCTCTTTCCTCCTTAAGGTTAGGCTTGGGGAGCAGGAATTTGCTTTCTGCTTCCTAAGTTCACTTCCCATCTTCTCCATAGTCCCTAAACTTGAGCTCTCTTGTAAATATCTGACCCTGTTTTATGGAACATGAAATCGTCATGGTGGAACTTGAGAAAGGGCAGTTGGAGAGAGCCACCTAACATAATAAAAATCTGGGCTTTTACATTCCTGTGTCTCAAGGTTAGCTGTCCTAATAAGCCCTCACTGTCCCACAATGTCACAATGCATCAGCTCTTTTGATATCGATGGTGTATTGTTTGTAGCCATGCTTCTTACCTCTGTGGCACAGGACAGGTTGGTTTTTCTCAACCCATTGCAGACCAACATATATACACCCAGTTCATTCTACCTGAAGTGCACCATATGTCATAGTGTTCCACATCTGAACTGGGCCACACCTTGGTCAATGAGTTAAGACCACTAATCACACCCTTGGATATGATGCCATATTGCTGTGGGACTTTTTAAGTGCTTTCTCTTGTTTTCTATTATTTCCTTTTGTAAATTTAACAGTTCAGGGGCCAGCAGAAATGCAAAGAACAAACTTTAAGTAGCCCTAGGCATAGGATGCTGTGAGCTGATGAGACAAATAAATCAGTCTTGCTGCTTGATTGGGAGAATATAGAGCAGTGATTGAATCTTTTTTTTACTAGAAGCTCTCATGCTTGTGGTCTCTCTTATCTTTCCATTTGTGGCACTGGTGGGTAGAATTTGTATCTGAACCTACCAGAACAGGTAATCATTTTACAAAGGCGAAATAAAATCACCTGTGTATTAGAACATACAGTTTCCACCCTTATGTGCTGCCATGAAAAAAATTAAAACTAAAAAAATCGATATGTGCCAGCTGGGATAAAGTAAACAGGCAATTAGTAAAAAGTAGACTGGAAATCCACACAACAAAGAAAGGCAACCAGTCATCTGTTCCACTTCAGAAGGAACTCAGCCTGCCCTGTGATAATTATCCTTTCCAGGTCACCTCATTGCCACCCACCCACCAGGAAGAGAACCTGTCATTTAATTGACATTTTGAAATCCAGTTCTTGGGTACTTTGTGTCTGGGATCAGAGAACACGGACTTTTTTTTTTTTTTTTTTTTTACTAAAAAAGTGATATCTTCCATTGAGATAACTTCTCTTGAGTCAGTGAAAAAATTTCTTTCAAATGCTGTTGATTGTTTCTGAGCGTTATTAACCGGTCATTGGATGCCAGAGACGTTTTGCTTTGTAGAGGGAAAAGTTTCTGTGATATTTTATTGTAAGGCTGGACCACGTAGGCAGTGCCAAAGATTCTGAAATGAATTGTTTACTACTGTGTGGATTGCTGTGCATCATTGCAAACTTTCCCTGCTTTCCTATGGATAGAGAGACTAACTCGAAAACTTCGTAGTAAATAACAGGGAGGCTGCAACTGATATTTGATGAAAGGCGAATAAGGGAAATCGCTTCAGGAGGGGTTCTCAAAGTCAGATCAGAATACTGCCCAGATCAGATCATTTGGTGCTTGTAAAAAGCAGGTTCCAGAGCTACTGAATGTGTACAGGTGGGATTGTAGAATCTAAATTTTTACCAACCTCCCTATGATTACTTATTTTATTTTTTTACGTGGTCAGGCACCGGGAAACGAGCCCGGGTTGCCAGCATGGCGGGCGAGAATTCTGCCGCGGAGCCACCGTTGCACCGGCCTCCCTGAGATTCTTAAGCACGCCAAAGTTTAATAACTGCCAGTTTAAGGGTAGCGCTCATTTTGGCTTAATCATTAGCACCCCAGCCTTCGTTCTTCCAGGTATTTCTCCAGACTCCGTTATCCTGAGTGTGTTAAAGTGAAGAAATTCATGTCAAAATAACGCTAGCAGCAGCAGAACTCTTATCCGCCCAAATGTTCCAGTCTCCCCTGAGGCTGCCAGAGTTGCTGAAGGCTCTGTCCTCGGTGTCTGTGCTTCTGCTCTCTGCTTCTGGCTCACGTGGTGCTGCTCTCCGGCTCCTAGGTCATCCTTTGCCCCCTGCCTAGACCACCAGCACTTTCTTCTTTTTTTTAAAAATTTTTTTATTAATTAAAAAATTAAAAAAATATATGACAACAGAGAGACACAAACATTCTTAACATATGATCATTCCATTCTACATATATAATTAGTAATTCACAATATCATCACATAGTTGCATATTCATCATCATGATCATTTCTTAGAACATTTGCATCTATTCAGAAAAAACAATAAAAAGAAGACAAAAAAATTCATGCGTACCATATCCTTTACCCCTTCCCTTCACCGATCACCAGCATTTCAATCTACTAAATTTGTTTTAACATTTATTCCCCCATTGTTAATTTATTTTTAACCCATTTGCTTTACTTGTCTGTCGATAAGGTAGACAAAAGGAACATCAGACACAAGGCTCTCACAGTCACACTGCAACAGCCATATCAGCATACAATTATCTTCAAGAAACACGGCCACCAGAGCACAGCTCCATATTTTCAGGCAGTTCCCTCCCAGCCTCTCCATTACACCTTAACTAACAAGGTGCTATCAATTTAATGCGTAAGAACAACTTCCAGGATAACCTCTCACTCCGTTTGGAATCTCTCAGCCACTGACATTTTATTTCGTCTCATTTCGCTCTTCCCCCTTTTGGTCGAGAAGGTTTTCTCAGTCCCTTGATGCTGAGTTCCAGCTCATTCTAGGATTTCTGTCCCACATTGCCAGGAAGGTCCACACCCCTGGGAGTCATGTCCCACGTAGACAGGGGGAGGGCAGTGAGTTTGCTTGCTCTACTGGCCGAGAGAAAGAGGCCACATTACCAGCACTTTCTTGCAAGTTTATTTATTACTTTCTGGTTGTTGTTGATACCTAGAAAGACTGACGTGGGGTCTCTTAGACTTGGCTTTGGTCCTGACTCTGTTGCTTACCACCTTTGAGCTCGTGCTGGTTAAGTTCTCAGTCTCAGGTTCCAGAATGAATACCCTATCATCCTTTATTTATAAAGAAAGCATGCATCATATGATTTTTTAAATAAACTTTTTATTTTGAAGTACTTTCAAACTTACAGGAAAGTTGCCACAATAATAGAGAAATAATACATAGTACTCCAACATATCCTCCACCAGATACCCAAATTTACCAACTATTTGCATTTTGCCACAATTGTTATATCATTCTACCTCTACTCTCTATCTCTTTATCTATCAATCATCTATCTATCTATCTATCTATCTATCTATCTATCTATCTATCTATCTATCTATCTATCATCTATCTATCTATATTTGGGGCCTTTTCTTCTCCATTGTTAATCTAAGCCAGGATCATATATTACATTTAATTGTCGTTTTCTCTTTGTTCTCTCTTTTTAAAAATTGTGATAACATATATAAAACATAAAAATTTGTATATATATATATATAATTCTTTTAATATATCATTGGGTTCTACCTGCTAAAATTTTGATGAGACTTTTGCATCTATATTCATTAGGGAAATTGGTCTGTAGTTATCCTTTCTAGTAGAATCTTTAGCTGGTTTTGGAATTAGATGCCTTTGATCCTAAGGGGATTGGGGCTCATGGTCTGTCTTCTGCAGGTAGTTCAAGCTCTCAGTGGGATGCAGGCCCCACTTGTGGGCGCACAGGTGTTTCTGGCTGTGCTGTTGCAGGTAGCTGGTTGAGCATGGAGAACGGGAGCATTACCTCTGGCAAGAAGGCACTTGTGAAAAGCTTCTGCCATGTTGAGAATCACATGAGGCGCCTCTCGTTTGATGGTCAGATCTGAAGTCAGCAGAGCCATGCAGCTTCAGGCACCTTCCTCTTCATTTGCTAGGTGTGGGTTTCCTTTTATGCTTTTCTCTTATTTTTCTTTTGTTAACTTTCCTACAATGAATATATTACTTTAGTTTTAAGGAAGAAATGAGTTTTTAAAGAAAATTGTGGAAACATATGTACAAAATAAGCTTTCCTATCTCGACCACTCCCAAGTACCCTTCGTGGGGTTAATCACATTCACGATGTTGGTACCCTTGTGACCATCCATTACCAGAGCCTCCCATCACCCCAACAGAAACCCTACACCTATTATGTATTAACTCCCCATTTCCCTGCTCCCAGCTCCCGGTAATTTGTACTCTACCTTCTGTCTCTATGAGCTTGAATAGGCTCTGATATTAAAAGTGAAAGTTATTTTTCATTTAAAAATATGTAACAATTCTTTCTCATCAATAACTAAAGACAATGGCATGCATTCCTGGTTCTTACAATTTCCATAACACAGAAATAATTATGAGATAACCTAATTTAGCTGTGATTTTGGAGGGGAAAACTTTCAGGCTCTTTGAAGGAGGTAAATTGTATTTTGATCATTTTACCTTGTCTTATGTTCCTTGCCATATGTACGCTTCAGGGAAAAGTGATCTTTTCTGGATATTTGAACTTCCTGAACACATCCAAGTTGGTATAAATAGGCTTAGTTGTTAGAGGGACCATCGGGGTTCAGAGATTCCTGTGAATTTGAGTGTGTCCTCCATTTTGGAAGCTGGGTCTATAATAAGGACATGCCTATTGTTGTCTTGGGGCCTCGTTTGCAAGACTTTCCTCGCATGCCTGCTTGTGGAGAAGGCTCATGTACCCAGGCACAGGATGAAAAACAACCAGACCCAAAATAAACCAGGCAGTAGGACAAAGTTTGAGTTTTAATGCATATTAAAAATGTTCCTTCCTGCCCTTGCAGCTAGGGATGGCTGCATTTCAAAGAGAAGAATGATAAAAGTAGCTATTTGAAAGTCTGTTCTAGTAGGAGACTTTGTTACAGTGCAATAAAGGTTGACAAGATCTGCTATGAGTAGAAGCTGATTAGGAGCTCACTCAGTTTACTTTTGAACCAGTGTGGAGTAGGGGTTAAGGGCATGGATTCTGAAATCAAACTGCCTGGGTTTGACTCTGTCACTTATTAACCAATGTGTTCCTCAGTTTCTTCATTTATAAAATAGGGATAATACTAGCATTTATCTTATAGGGCTGTTATGAGTATTAAATAAATGAACAGGTGCAAGCCATTTAGAAGAGTCCCTTGCACATAGTTATTATTATTATTCTTTACGTACAGAGTAGATGAGGAGTTATTGGGATTACAACATGGTGGACATTGTTGCTTGGCTGGTTTAACAATCATTCTCAATCCCTTTTCTCTCTGCTTTTCACCAAAGAGGCAGAAAAAGCTATTATTTGCTCTCCCAGCTGCCCTTGCTGCTAGGGATGGCTGTTTACACAGCTCTAGCCAATGAGACCTAAGTGAAAGTCTGCAGGAGGGATTTCTAGAAAGTTTTTGCTCACCATATGAAAGGGACAGTTGCAAGTGGCACTTCTCATCTCTTTTTCTTGCCTTAAATATGGATGTGATGTCTGGAACTACAGCACACTTTTATCAACCTTGAGGTGACAAACACATGGGGGAATCCAGAGAATCTTAGAGACATCAGCCTTAACATCCTTGAGCTGTTGAACCAGGGTCAGCACTTATAGGCCCTCAGATTTCTTGCTTTTAAGTCAAGCTTTCTGTTATTTGCAGCTGAAAGCATTCTTAACTGGTACCTATGGTAGTTGCTCTGTAATTGCATAATTCTTTTTGTCCTAGTGCTGTGTCTTTCAAAACGTGGTCTCAGAATATCTGCATTAAAATAACACTGGGCTCTGGTTAGTGATTCAGAAATCTATGGGAATGGGATCCTTGAATTTCCATGTTAAACAAATTCCCCAGGTGATTCAAATGCACATTAAATTTAAGAAACTCTTTCCTCAGGTGTTGAGTTACAACGATTTGACTTTAGTTGTATAACAATTGTGCATTTACTCAGTGCTTACAGTGCATTAGGCACCATAAATGCAGTGATGAATAAAAATAACTTTGCCTTTGAGAGAGTTACATTCTGATGGTAATTCCAGTACAAGTGGTAATTGCTAAGAAAATATAGCAAAGCAGTGGAAGATAAAAAAATTCTACCTGGAGCTAAGGTTATTTCCACCCTGCAGTTTCAATCAAGTGGATGTTTTTACACTGTTAATTGGATTCTGTGAATGTTCCCTTTCTGTATTATATTTGTGATACAACATTTCCCCCCATTTTTCATTTTTTTTTATTAGAGTAGTTGTAGGTTTATGGAAAAATCATGTAGAAAGTGCAGTGTTCCCATATACCCTAGCACAGTTTTCCTATTGTTAATATTTGCATTAGCATGGTATCTTTGTTCCAACTGATGAAACAAATTATTTTAAGTATACTACTAACTATAGTTCATAGTTTGGATTAGAGTTCACTCATTGTGTTGTACAGATCTATGGTTTTTTAAAAAAATTTTATTCTTGTAATATACATATGCAACTTAAAATTCCCCATTTTAACTACTTTCAAATATTCAGGGGTGTGAAAGTACATGTTATGCTACCATCACCATCATCCATTGCCAAAACTTTGTCACTACCCCAAACAGAAACTCTGCATCAAGTAAGCACTAAACTTCCCATTTCCACTCCTGTCCTGCCCATGATAACCTGTATTCTAGTTTCTGGCTCCATGACTTGGCTCATTCTAATTATTTCATATCAGTGAATTTATATAACATCTGTTTTTTTGTGTCTGGCTTTGTGATATCTTCAAGGTTCAACCATTCCTTTTTATGACTGAATAATAATAATCTACTGTGTGTACATATCACATCTTTTTTTTTTATCCATTCATCTGTTGATGACACTTGGGTTGCTTTCATCTTTTGGCAATTTAATGGTGCTGGAACATGGATGTGTAAATATCTTTTCAATGCGTTTCTTTCAGTTCTTTGGGGTATGAATGTAATATTTTTAATAGCGTTATCTCACCTTTGATAAAAATTTCATGACAGCATGTTTTATGCTACTACTTCCTTAAAACCAATTCAATGCCTCTACTGGGTTGAATAATGTTTCCCCAGAGTTCATGTCCACCCAAAACCTGTGAAGTTGACTCTATTTGGAAATAAAGTCTTTGCCAATATAATCAAGTTAAGATGAGGTCATACGGGATTAGGGTGGGCCCTAAATCCAAAATGACTAGTGTCTTTACAGGAAGTGGGAAATTTAGACAATGGCATACTAAAAGAACATGCCATGTGGAGACAAAGACAAACAGAGAAGAAGGACCATGTGATGAGGCAGAGATTGGAATCAGACTGCCACGAACCAAGGTATGCCAGGGGTTGCTGATAACCACCCAACCCTAAAAGAGGCGAGGAAAGATTCTTCCTTGGAATCATCAGAGGGATCATGGTCCTGCCAACATCTTGATTTTGGATATCTAGCATTCTAAATGGTGAGAGAATAAATTTCTGTTGTTTTAAGATAAGTTTGTGGTATTTTGTGACAGCAGCTCTGGGAAACTAACATAATGAATTAATCAATTATATACTTTTCCATTTTCCACTTTCTTCCCATTTGCATTATTATTTTACTGTAATTATTTTCCATTGGAACAATTCTTTTTCATGGAAATTTCACAAGGATGATTTACCAATTTATTGCTGTTGTACTGTTTATTTTGTGGTCACTGTGTAGGTCAAGCCAACTTGCCCAATTAATATAATGCAGACCCAAATTTAATTAAGAAGATTTTGTTTGTCTGTAAAATTTTAATCCACAAAATTTTACTATTTGATGCTGGTTTAAAACTGTTATGTACTCCAGAAAAGCCATATTCTTCTAATTCACTCTTGTGGGTGCAGTGTGGGTTGGACCTTTTGATTAGCTTGTTTCCTTGTAGATGTGACCTGACTCATTCAAGGTGGGTCTTAATCCACTTACTGGAGTCCTTTAAAAGGGAGACATTTTGGAGAAAGCACAGATGCTTAGAGAAAGAACATGCCCCAGCAGAAGCCAGAAGGACCCAAAGGAGCTGAGAGAGCCATTTGGAAACCAATCCAGGAGAGAAGGGCCAGCAGACGTTGCCATGTGCCTTTCCATGTGACAGAGGAACCGCTGATGCAATTGGCCTCTCTTCAGTGAAGGTGTCCTCTTGCTGATACCTTAATTTGGACATTTCCATTACCTTAGACTTGTACCTTATAACTTAATAGATCCCCTTTGTAAAACCCAATCCATTTATGACAAGTTGCATTTTGGCATGTTTAACAAACTGAAACACATACGAAGTTATAGTTGTAGCTAGTTTTGCATGCTTTTAATTATTATTTTTCCCAGGTCAATCTTTAATTTTCAACAAAGTATGATTCTTTGCTGAAAGAATTGGATGATTCTTTATTTTTTAAATATTTTTTTTAAAAAAGGTATTTAAAAAATCTGTTAAAATTTTGCTGTGTATATTTTAGGTAGTCAGTATTTTGAATTGATTGTTTCTACCAATAATATTTATTATAAATTGAATGAAAAATTAAGAGTTTCTATATTTTCCCTAGCTAGTCCATAAGAAAATTGAATCAATACTTCTAGCTATTCCAGGACTGTTCCACTATGCAGGATTGTTATTTTGAGAATCCAGTCATTCTGTTTGTTTCAGATCACTTTACATGCTATGTATCAAGGGCCCAGCCTTGGTAGAGAGAAGAGCAAATGCAGATGCCAAATAGTATGGGTAAAAGGAAGCGGATTAAAAGTGTGAAAGTGCTTTGAATGATTTAAAGCACTGGAAAGGAATGGGTAACAGGGACGCAAGTCAGGAGAAAATTGAGGGGAGAGTAGGAAGTGAGTTAAGTACAGAGAGTGAGTGAAAACTGTGCCTCTCATAAGTTTCATTGAGAAGAAATATAGGGGCTAGAGATTTGGTACTTTTTAAGGATGGTGCAGATTTGACATATTTATAGAGCAATGGGAAGCATTAGTTGGGAGAAAAAGTTTCAACTGCAGGAAAAGGGGATTTTGATGGAGCAATACTAAAGAGGAAGTATGAAGGAACAAGATCAAAAGCACAGGTGAGGAGCTGGCTTTGAACTGGAGGAAAGGAGATGAAATTGGTGCAGGGGTGGCTAAGATGGCTAATATCTCAGACTGAGCCATTTAATGAAATGGGGGAAGCCTTTTGCAAGAGCAAGTGGGTAGACTGAGTAGGCCAGTTTGGGTCATATTCAATTTGAGATGTCTGTCATACATCCAAATGCAGATGTTAAATAGGCAGTTGAATATGTACCTTTGGAGCTCATGGAAGAACTTAGAAGTCATCTGAGTAAACGGCATGTAAAGACCTAGAAATGGATGAGATCACCTAGGGCTTGAGTTTCCATTAATTGGAAAGAGGGCAAAGCGTGAAATCCTGGGACTTCATCCAGCACTTAAGATGAGGGAGAGGAGAAAAAGTTTCCAGGCTGGAAATAAACCTGGAGGGTATGGTTTTTATGAAAGCCATGTGGAGAAAGTGAAGAAGGAAGGAAGGATCAAATGTGCTAAAGATGCTGGAGCTAAAGTAAATTGAGGACCGCACTTGACATACAGTTGATTGAAGTCATTGGCTTTAAAAAGAGTAGTTTAAGTGGAGAGGTGGGGATTAAATCCCTCATTAGAGTGGGTTGAAAGAGATATTGGAGTGGGTTGAAGAAGAGGAGACAGGAAGCATAAGGCGATCTTTTGAGGAATTTTATTCTAAAAGGGAGCAGAGAAATGGAGTAGTAGTTGGAGGACTGATGTGAGGGTAATGGAGGGTGTTTTGTTTTATTTTGCTTTTTAAGGAGATATTACAACATGCATATGTACTGATGGGAATGATCCTATAAAAAGGGGGAAATTGAAGATGTAGGGTAGAGAAGGAATAACTTTAATAGAGAAGGCCTTGAGAAGATAAGAGGGGGTGGGCTGAGTGCCAGGTGATGGTTTGGATTTTGGTAGCATTAGGGTCGTCTTTTGTCATTGAGGTAAGGCAGCTAGGTTGGTAAAGTTGCTGGTAGGAAAGTGAGGTGGTTTTCTGTTAACTGCTTTTAGTTTTGTATTGAAGAAATTTAGTAAGATCTTAGCAAGATCATTAGCTGTACAATTAGTCTTAGTGGTTTCCTAGGTAAGGTGGATAGTCAGTTTGAATAAATTGAGTGGTATGAGGTGGCCACTAGATTTGGAGAAGTGGAGGCCATTGGTGATCTTGACAAGAGCATTCTCTAAGATAGTTGTAAGCTCTGAGCCTTTCTACTATACTATGCCCTTAAAGGGCAGGGTTAAGCCTTGAGGAGGGGGCAGGTGGCAGCAGCAATGTAGGTGGTTGAGGGTATTACCAGTGAGAGAAGTTGGGAGACAAGTTTTTCTGCTGTGGTTCCCAAGTGGTACCATGTAATCCTGGTATCTTGCCTACCTGCATGGAACAACCCTGTCTCCAGAGGAAGACCGAGGAAGGCTAAGGCAAGAAAATGCAGGGAGAAGGAATTATGGTGGTCACTTGAACTGCTAGATCCAGTCATGCCACCCATTCATCCTCCTTTTGTCTTAAAGCCAATATACTCTCTTTTTGCTTGAGTAGTTTGTGTTGGATTTGTGTTTGTGCTTAAAAGAGTCCTAACTATTATAGGGAAGGAGCTTGGGGACAATTTGAAAATGAGCAGTTGGAGGGTTGGATGGGTAAGCAAAAAATCACCTTGA
This sequence comes from Tamandua tetradactyla, assembly GCF_023851605.1. Lineage (NCBI taxonomy): Eukaryota > Metazoa > Chordata > Mammalia > Pilosa > Myrmecophagidae > Tamandua > Tamandua tetradactyla. The sequence continues at coordinate 104,149,264 of NC_135335.1, forward strand.
TGATAATCACCACTTTTGAACATTTACCTTCTGCCAGGACCCTACATATATTATTTTGTTTAATTCTTACAATAACCCTAGGATATAAGTTATTTAATCCATTTGTTTTTCAAAAGTATTTATTGAGATATATTCATATACCATTCAATCCTTCCAAAGTATACAATCAATGGCTTACAGTATCATCACATGGTTATATATTCATCACCATGATCAATCTTAGAACATTTGCATTACTCCAGAAAAAGAAAATTTTATCTGTTTTTAAGGTGGGGAGATGGACTTGAAGTAGCTGGGTAATGTGCCAGTTTGAATCTGTGGTGTACCTCAGAAAAGCTATGTCCTTTAATCCTCATTCAATATTGCTAGGTGGGAGTTTTTTGATTGTTCCCATGGAGATGTGACCCACCCAATTGTGGGTGGTAACTTTTGGTTAAATGGGTTCAACGGAGATGTGTCTCCACCCATTCAGGGTGTGGTTGTTTACTGGAGCCCTTTAAGAGGAAATCATTTTGGAAAGAGCCAAGGGAACCCACACAGCCAGAGACCTTGGAGATGAAGAAGGAAAACACCCCTGGGGGAGCTTCATGAAACAAGAAGCCTGTAGAGAAAGCTAGCAGACGTTGCCATGTTCGCCATGTTCCTTTTCAGTTGAGAGAGAAAACCTGAACGTCATCGACTGTTCTTGAGTGAAGGTAACCTCTTGATGTCTTGATTTGGACATTTCTATAACCTTGCTTTAATTTGGACATTGTCACGGCCTTAGAGCATATAAACTTGCAACTTAATACATTCCCCTTTTTAAAAGCCATTCCATTTCTGGTATATTGCATTCTGGCACTTAGCAAAGTAGAACAGGTAAGTTACATCAAGTCATACACTGGCAGAGTCAAGGATTCAAAGTTGAGTCCTCTGATCTGAAGTCCAAAGTATCTGCTCTTGGATTATGCTACTTTGGGTCCAATGGAAAATGGATTGTCCCCCTTCTATATCACCAGGTTGCGGCCACCACAACATGAGAGTCAGAAAGATACCTATAGGTTATATGTTGGCTGCATCATATTTACAAGGAGCCTATGAATGTGTGTTAAAACATCCCTTATAGCTTATTCAATGGGTTGATAACTATTTTTGTCACTATGTATTTTTAAAGAGCAGTTGTGATATGGGTGAAGACTTACATTTGAATCTTTGACTAGAAATTTTTCTCATCCTCATCATGTCATTTTAGTCTTCAAAAATGAGTTATTGATGTAAACGATAATTATGATGGATAATGCTTCCATAAAAATTGATCTATAAAGCTTACATCTTACAGTCCAAAAAACATTATCTCTTAATGTTAGTAGGTATGTATTAAAATAATTGAACAGACAACAAGAAAGCAAATGATGTGTGTGATATTGAGTAAACATTTTGTGGGAAAAGCAAAGTTATTTCCAAATGTGAAGAAGAATTTCTGTCCATTGGGAGGACTTTGGGGTAGGGAAAGAAAATAGGCTTTATGACATTGGAAGAATTCATTAGAACCAGTTAGAAATTGGCATGATTTTGAGACTCTGCTCTCCCTAAGACTGGATTGTATTGTATTCTGGATCTGAAATGGAATAATTAAAATAAACCCAGTTTTTCCCTTATATAAGATCTTTATTCAGAACTCTATTTTCCCTTATTTCCCTTCTTCTGTTGTCTACTTAGAAACTTGTGGTAAAGCTAACATGTTTATTACATGCAGGTGATTAAAAAATTATTGATATTCCTAATGATGTCTCTCAGTCTCCAAGACCAAAAGAATATTTTGCTTGGCACTTATAGACATGACAGAATTTGTATACAAATATGTAGTTTGGGACATAGAAACATTCTAGGAGGCGGAGGAAAGATGCACCTGGATGGTTATGGTGATTGGCAAGCTTGGGCCAGAGTTCCAGGCCTCAGTGAATTTATTGTGGTCTATAGAAATGTATACATTATTCTTTTCAGTTTTTTTGTTCTCTGGCTTTAATTAATTGATGAGGTGTTACAAAATTTTGTAACCCAAGAAAGTAACACATAAATTTTGGTGTTAAGGGTGAATATTGGCTATTTCTTGAATGGAGCAGCTTGTCATCTTGCTTTAAAAATTATGACATTTTTTCATACACTTCAGCTAATATTGATAATAATAATAGCAGCAAAATAACACCCATGTACCTCCTATTCAGCTTTAAAAAACAGAACATTTACAATAATCAATACCTTTCTCATGTGAATTTCTCCTCAATCTCTTCTTTCTACCTTATGTAACCTCCTTCCTCAGAAAACCACTGTTCTGAATTGCATGTTTATCATTCCATGGTTTTCTTTCTGTTTTATTACAATGCATACAAAGAATACATGAGTTAGTTCTGCATTTTAAAATATTATATAACAATATCTGTTCTTCTATTACATGTTTTCCTACCCTTAAATATAATATTTGGTGGGCGGTTTTAGTTTGTTTCTGCATATTTCTGTGCTGCGCATGTCAAGGGCTAACAACTCAATAGAGAGGTCAGAAACAGATGCACAAATTGAGTGATGTCTTGGAAAATAGAACCCATGAGAAAAGAATAAAGATATTGGGCTAGTTTGCATGTAAACTAAAAGGTGGCCAGAAAGTTACAAGAAGAGTGATTTTATGATGGGTTATTATGAAAGACACTGGATTCGAACAGACATGGCTTCAAATCCTACTTTCATAACTGTAGGGGGTGGATTCCTAAAGAATAATTTTATTGTTTTGCATTTGGAAAAAGTTGGTATGAATCATTCTGAAAAAGGTTAGGTTAAAATATTGAATGTGTTTTGGATTTGAATGCTTTGCTTGGAATAAATAAAGCACGATATACCTCCCAGACAGTTTTCCCTGGGAATATTGTCCAGACTGTGAGAATATTCCATTCTGGTGTCCTGGTGGGGTACAGGGGTAAAAAGGTGAGGTGGGGAGGGGTGGTGGTGATGAGGCATTTAATAACACTTTCTCTCCTTTTCCCCTTTGACTTTTTCCTTTTAAAAATTGTCTAGTAAGAAAAGGTTCAGAGGATGACTTAAGGAAGATTAGAATGTGTCCCCAATTCTTGTTTATCTGGCCTTTATTGAAATTGTTTGGAACAACCATGCAGTAACTATGTGATCCTCATTAAATAGTTTCTCCTAAGTCTTTATTTATAACATAAAGATCCTATCTAGATTGTGAGAAAAACAAACAAGATGATGCATGTAAAATGCCTTATTCATTGTTGATGCTATTGTTAAAATAATTGCTATTACTTATTTTTAAAGGTTCTGGAGTCACCGAACTGTGGAGGGCTTCTCTGACCTTTCTTTTTTCTCCTGATTTTTTCTTCTTGAATCTCTTAAGTGTTTTTTTAAGCACTTCCTTTTTTTTTTAAAGCTTAACAACTGGAATTTATTGGCCCACAGTTTCAGAGGCTAGAAAACTTGCTTCCTCCAGGGATCACTATCTTCTGGCTAGCCAGTAATCTTGGGGTTTCTTGGCAATGCACAGGGCAACATCTTCTCCTTTATCTTCTGCATTTCATTGACTTTCTGCTTGTGGTTACTCCCCGTGTCACCTCTTTCTGTGTCCATTTCTTTTGCTTAGAAGGACTTCAGCCATATTGGATTCCGGCCCACCCTCATATATTTTGGGTACAACTTAACTAATAACATCTTCAAAGGTCTTACTTACCAATTGGTTCACAGGCCCAGTGCTTAGGAAGTGACCATGCCTTTTGTGGAGGACATGAGTCAATCCCCAACAACAGGTAAAAAAACTAAATCTTACAGAGGTTAACTTACTTAAGGGTACACAGTGTAGAAGAAGTCAAGATGGGATTAGAGACCACACTACTTGATCCAGAGTCCATGCTCAAAACTACCATAGAGACAGTGTAGTTTAGGTGTAGCATAGTGCACTTTGTATAGTTTAGGTGTAGCATATTGCTCTTTCTGTAGTTTAGGTGTAGCATAGTGCTCTGACTGTAGTTTAGGTGTGGCATAGTGCTCTTACTGTAATTTAGGTGTAGCATTGTGCACTCACTATAGTTTAGGTGTAGCATAGTGCTCTTACTGTAGTTTAGGTGTCACATAGTGCACTTACTATAGTTCATGTGGAGCATTGTGTGCTTACTATAGTTTAGGTGTAGCATAGTGCTCTTACTGTAGTTTAGGTATAGCATAGTGCTCTTACTGTTTTCTAGCACTTACTGCTTATGTCAATTATACATAGTAAGAAAGCTTGCTAACTTGTCCATCTTTCTTGCTTGGCTATGAGTTCCTTGAAGGCAATAGTATTGTATTGAACCACAAGTTCAGGATATATAGCTATTCAATGTATTTTGTCACATGATTAATGAAAATTAATATCCCTTAAGATATAAATATTATATCTTAATATTTATTTTATAAATATGAATTCAACCAAATATACTTTCTTTTTCAAGTGACTTATGAATGACAAGTTTATTAAATTTTATTGTGTGTATGAGCTGTTAGCTCTCCAAAACACTCCAGCGAGACAGCATTATGGGAAAGAGTACTCTTGAATGGAAAGCCAAAACAGGACATGGGATATAATATTTGGACAGCATATTGTCCTCAAGGAATGACTAAAACTGAACAATGAAACAAAAAATTAGAGCTCAAAATCCATTCCACAAGTGAAAACATCTGTTTGAATTTCTAAAATGTCTGAAAGTATAACAATTTATATTAATTTAATTGAGGATTAAGTAAATCTGGTGAAAATCATTCTCATCTCTCAGGACTAATTTTATTATCATCAATCCAACAGCTATAGCTATTGATGGGAAGAAAATACTGAAAAAAAGAAAGCAAAGAAATGAAGCTGAGAGTGGTTGACAGAAAATCCAAGAAAATTTTCAGGGGGGCAAATTTGTTTCAAGTTTTATATTACCTTTCTTAATTCGGTTAAACAATTTCAGTTTGTTCTGATATGCACCAGCTCTCAGACACAGAGGTACTAAGTACCTTGGAGGGTCTGCATCTGATGATATTAGCAGTGGTAAGATCTCCATGCCCTGAATTAAAGTTAAAATTCTCCTTACAATTAGCAGCTGCCCTAGGATGATTTTTTTTAGTATTTAACTTAATGGTCTTTTTATATGGGCCCACTTTCTCTTTTGGATTAGCTCTCTGTTCATTCTGAGAACTGTCACTAACAGGAAGGAGAGGGGCGTGGACCAGTCAAGTCTGGGAATGAGTTAATGTCTTATTTGCATAGCTGGTAGAGGGCAAGGAGTCCAAGGTGAACTCAGAGGAGTTAGAGAAATATATGGGAAATCAAGGCAGCCTGTTTTTCCACAAAACATGCCAGCAGCAAGATAATATCCACTAAAGAATAACACTAATAAGTGGCATCTTTCATCTGAGGAGCTCAAAGCATCCTGTGAACACTGACTCATTGATCTGTCAGCCATACCTATGTTTTATCTGTGGCTCATTTTAGAGATTAAGAAACCAAGTTTTGGCAGCTTTGACCCTGTGACTCAAAGGTAAGCTGAGGAATGGATAAGAACATGTCCTAGGTTTCAAATCTTCTAACTCAAAATATGGATAGCACAGACAGGATGTCAGAAGAAATGACAATTTAAATTTTCTGTAACACACTATCTAATTTTAACCTATTTGGTCAGTTTGTTTAAACAACCTAAGTATATGGAACCTAGAATAGGGAATGAGATCTGGTTATTCTGTACAGGTAATTGCAATAATACTCTCATACATTCCAGAGTATGAGGGGCAGAAAATGAAAAAGTATTTGTAAAGTCCCTTGAAGGACTGGAGAAAAATGTGGAACTATTTAACTTGCCCACCTGGGGAATTCCTGATATTTGCTTAAGCATTAGAGACTCCCAGTTGAATAAGCCAAGCTCTCAAGCTTAGGCCTTGCCCTTATGAAACTTATTTCTGTAATAATGAAGCTAAGCTTACTCATAATTATGTCTAAGTGTCATCCCAGAAAATGCTTTTTGTTGCTCAGATATTTCCTGTCTTTCTAAGCCAAACTGCAAATAAACTCATTACCCTGCTCTACTATGTGGAACATGCCTCCTAGAGATGAGTCTGAGCCTACATCATTGGATTGACAATGCCTTCTTGTCATTGTGAAAGGAGAAAGTGAAATGGAACAAAATAAATTTTCAGTGCCTAAGAGATTTCTCAAATAGAGTTGAGAGGTCATTCCAGAGGTTACTCTTATGCAAGCTTCAGCCAGATATTGAAAATTGCCACAGAATGGCAAGCCCCAATCAACAGTATTCCTTAAAACCTGAAAGAATACCTTGGGCTCTATCAAAATTCCACCTATTGTTTTCATTTGCTAATGCTGCCAGAATGCAATATACCAGAAATGGATTGACTTTTTTTTTTCGGTTCATGGTCCAGGAATTGAACCTGGGTCTCCTGCATGAAAGGTGGGCATTCTAACCACTGAACTACCCGTGCACCCAGATTGACTTTTATAAATGGGATTTATTAAGTTACAAGTTACAATTCTAAGACTGAAAATGTTCAAATCAAGGCACCAACAAGTGGATGCCTTCTCAAAAGAAAATCAGCATCCAGGTTCCTCTGTCACATGAAAGGCACATGATGACGTCTGCTGGCCCTTTTTTCCCGGGTTTCATTGAGCTCACCTCTTGGTTCCATTGATCTCTCTGAATGTCTGTTTGTTTCCAACCACCTGAACTCCCTTCTCTCTGTGTCTGCACTTTTTTTTTTGCATGGGCAGGCACCGAGAATCAAACCCTGGTCTCTTGCATGGCAGGCAAGAATTCTGCCTGCTGAGCCACTGTGGCATGCCCCACTCTGTCTGCTCTTTTAAGGACTCCAGTAAACGAATTAACGTCCTTCTTGAATGGGCAAGGTCACATCTCCATCTAACCAAAAGGTGCCACCCACAATTGGGTGGGTCACATCTCCATGGAAACAACTAATCTTAACATTCTGAGAGAAACTTTTGGAAACAGGTTTTAAATGGATAGATTGATGCAACTGGTCCTAATTGCTAACATCCCTGTAAAATTCTTCAGAGAACATTTTTTTTTTTGGGTAGGGAAGTTGAAGGAGGACCTGTAGGTAGAAGAAAGAACCCATTTGAGAAGAAAGTTTAGGGATGTCTAGTGATAATTCAGTGGGATGACAGGGATAATTTGAGGAAGGAAGTAGAACACTGAAATGAATGGATTTTTTGGAAATATTTCATTGTGGCAGGAAACTATTAAAGAAGAAATTCAAAAATAAATCCCACTACACTATCACAGCAATTAATTTTGCATTTTGAAAATATCTTGCCTCTACCTTGCCATGTCTCTGTTCAACTGCATGCATGTTTCAGCATTTTTGCAATATGGGGTACATAAAATGAAGCCTTCTGCCTTTTTAATTTAATGTGTACCTGACATGTTGATAATTCTACTTAGTCTTCATCATTAATTTAAAAATTGCTGTGAAATAGTCCAGCAGGGTTTTCCTCTATGTCCTCACAGCTCCGCCAGTGACTTCCATTTCTCTCGCTGGACAATTGTCATCTCTCTGCGCAGGGATGGTGCCAATGCAAAGTCTGCATTTGGGATCTTGAAAATAATTGCTTGCAGTTGTTCTGGCCCAGGATATGTGATCGTTGGGCATCTCATACCACCCTCTGCCTGGGGAAGGTAATGAAGGAAGAGAGAAACAGGACTGTAGATTGGCAGAGAGAGGAGAGTCACGGGACAGAGGAGAGAGGTGAAGTCTGGCAAAGATGGCTTCTTTTATCATCTTTGCTCTGACTCTTCTTTCTATTTCTTTTTCTGTCCATGTTCAACCTTCTCTTTCTACCCATCAATGCTTATTCTTCCTTTTATTCCTGCTTTTCGTTCCAACTCTTTCCCTCGAGAGCCCTCTCCCAGAAATCCTCAACCCCAGCAGAATCAATGCTGACCTTTTAAATGCAAATTTTGTAACGGCTCATTTATTTTCCTGACATGAAATCCAGCACACAGTTAAAAGTAAAAATCAATATAATGCTCTAACTGTATAAAGAAGAAATAAAAGGAAATCAATTCAAAATAAAATTACATACACATGTGTATGTAATTTTATTTTGAATTGAAATGCTCAGACACAACTGTCGTGGGGGTTGTAATGATGCTGAAAGAAGTTTGGACCTACTGATAATGAATATATTTGGTTTAAGAGAAGCAGATATCATTCAACTGGATATTGTTGGCACTAGCTCCACACTTTGACAGTGTGGAATAAGGGCTGGAGAAATACATCTTTATATCAAGGCAACTGCCTGTAGGTCAACACCATGCATGCACCATGCATGAACACCAGGCTGAGGGTTGAGGAGTGGATCCAGCCCTTGCTTTGATCTCTAAATTATGGACCCAAGGGCTCCATGTATTCAAAGGTGAATACTTTTCTAAATTCCTACAAAGAGGCTGCAAAAGTTCTGGCAGCCCTGGTATGTGTGCGTACACACAAACACACACACATATACACACACAGATTCACAGTGAACTGAGATCTACAAAAGCAGAGTGATAGAAGTATGCTGTATTCGTGATTCTAATACTATGAAAGGTGCCACTATTGGTGGTGTGATTTTTTGAAATGTTGAGTGACTCCTAGTATAGTCGGGAAGTTCATTCTACCTTTGATTTAAATGGTAGTCACATTCCTGGAAAATTCAATATGTATTAAAATGGGGCAAACATTATTTACATGTAAAATAGAGTTAGATTCTAAGCTCAAATAATTAGAAGCAGATGGTGAAGTTTCATGGTGACCTAAGACAATTCTTAGTTTTCTGGGACTGGAAACTTTGAAGGCCAACTGGTATCCTTGGCTCCTGCCCATACACTGCCAATAGTATCCCCTAATCATGATGACCATCAAAAATGTTCCAATAAAGTCTAAAATCCCCCTTAGGGTATAGTACAACTTCCATATCAATCACTAGAGTAGAGAAAGGAAGGTTGAATTCTGTATTTGTAAACCTGGGCCCAAGTTCCACCTTTCTCTAGTTTCTCTGGATGGACAGGATAAGTGGGGTTTTTGTGGCTGCTGGCACTTTCTGACTGGGCTCTAGGGAGGGCTTCCTGAGAGGGGGCAGTAGGGAAAGCCTCTTCCCTTATTTCCACGAGACAGAGGCATGATCAACATTAGTGGGTTCTTGGCCTGTATTTCCCTTCCCCTGGAAACTGGGCATTCTCTCAACTCTGGCCATGAAGCGCTAGTGCAGACTCTCAGGTGTAGCACAGTATGGGATTCCAAACACAGTACCCCGCTCGCCTAGTTAAAGCAGTGGGCATGTTATGTAGTTGGAGCTGGTTAGAATGCTGCCCTGGGATTTTTACACTGAAATGGATGGGAAAGAACAGTCTCTGCTCTGGTGGTGATTCTAGTTAAAGCAGTGGGCGTGTTATGTAGTTGGAGCTGGTTAGAATGCTGCCCTGGGATTTTTACACTGAAATGGATGGGAAAGAACAGTCTCTGCTCTGGTGGTGATTCTAGTTAAAGCAGTGGGCGTGTTATGTAGTTGGAGCTGGTTAGAATGCTGCCCTGGGATTTTTACACTGAAATGGATGGGAAAGAACAGTCTCTGCTCTGGTGGTGATTCTAGATGATAGGAGTCAAGAAGTTTCAGCAGTCATGGTTCTAGCTTCTGGAGAAAGCTGGGGAGAGCGACCAAAGCTAGCATGAAGGAAAAGTAGTAAGAGGGGTTGTTTTCTACAGTTATCTTTGAGGCTGAACAATATCCCTACCCTATCCCCTCCTTGTCTGAGCTAGTTTGAGTTATATTTCTGAGATGGGCAGCCCAAAGGATCTTAGCTAACACAGCTGCATTTCCATGTAATTATTCCCTTATCCAGGGCTATTCTGTGGCTGCAGTTCTTCTAAAAGTGTGCTGGCCCATAAAGTAGCCACAAGCCACATTTGACCTTTGAGCACTTGAAATGTGATTAATCTGAAGTGAGATGTGTAAAATACATACTGGATTCCAAAGATTTAGTACTAAAAAAAGAATGTAAAATATCTCATTAATAATTTCGGTATTGATTACACATTGAAATGATACTCTTTTGGATATTTAGGGTTAAAGAAAGCATATTATTAAAATTTATTTCACCTGTTTACCTTAGTAAATATGATGACAAGAAAATTAAAAATTACATATGTGACTTTCATTGCCTTTAATTTGGATAGGTCTATTCTAGAATATCATCCTCTACTTCTTACTCGCCTCCCTCAACTTTCCTAGTAATTGAGTTCACAGGTTAATTTCAAAAACTCATACACCAGAATGTTCATATATGCAGATTCTGATTTATGAGTTTAATTCTGCAGTTGGTAAGGGAACTCTGGCCATGAAACAGAATGGATTTCAAAGCACATGCACAGACTCAGTTTCTAATCCCTCCACAAACATGGCTGTTTAAAGTGATAAACAAGGCTGCCATTTAACAATTCCAGTTAAGGACAGCCTGCTGGTTTTCACTCAGTAGACAGCGGTATTCTTCTATGAAAAGAAGGAAGCCTACAATCTCTGCCCTACACTTCACTGACATTTCTTAGTGCTTTTCAAAAAGGCAGTGGCACAGATTAAGGAATTCACGTTGCAGGTGCAGTTTCCACATTATTATAGAAAGATGTTGATGAAACAAGAGATTTTGTGGCTGTCAGCACCTCCAGTTTAGTCATGGAAAGTAATTGTGGGGTTCATGGACATCAGAGATCCTTAAATTATAGTTTGACACCTCACACAAATTAGGTCCTGATTAGTCCCTGGAGATGTTTGGTGGAAATTGATTGTGAGAGGTGAAATGGCACACACACACACACATTTGTGTGTTTATCCTGAAACGTCCGCCATTTCTAGAAATGATTGAGGTTCTATGAGTAAGTATGTATGGTCTAGATTCTGAAGAATTTATTTGTTCAGAGAACATTTATTGGGATTACGAGCATTTATTGAGGGCCCTGGAGTTAGGCAGAGTACACTGATCATATTACTCTTGGTTACTTGGGGGCTTGTGAGGGTACCAGTTTCTCTCAGAGAACTTATCTGCAGTGTCTAAAGGACCACCAACAGAACAGGAAATGGGAAAACACTGGAAGATTTTGCTGAATAATTATAGTGCATTGAAAAGAACATGAAATACTGAGTTACAAATTCTGGATTTACATGCTAGTAACCATCATTTATAAGCTGTCATGACTGCTTAGCATAGTTTCCAAACAAGTAAAAATAATAATTCCTCACTGGCAAAGTCATTTGAGTATTTGAGATGATATATCTAAAAGCATTTTTATTAATAGAAAAGTCAAGTCACTTTACAAAGATTACTTAACTTGCTGGTTAATAAACACTTTGACTATAAGGAATAGTCATTTGTAATATATACATACGGAGTGGCAGTTATCCAAAAAATAGAACACAATAAAATATATTAAAGTAAAATTCCACTGAACATCATTAAATAAATTTGAATCATTCTGAGAATGTGTTAGGGTTTTGGCATGCCTTGGAGTCTTAAATTGCCATATGAATTACCCCAGAAGATATAGGAGAGTAGAATAATCAGTTAACCTTGGGACAAACAACAAAGACTTTGCTATATAATGCTACAAAATAGTCCCTGTCTTTTCTATAATCTTTAGCTCATTAAATTTGTTTATAAGATTTCATAACTGCCATGCTAGACCAGACTACAGAGACTGGTTTGGGCTCAAGGATGGGTGAATGGTGCTTGGGATTTGGTTTGATGCTGCATTTATTTGTTTTTTTTAATAAGGCAGCTTACCAGCAGTGCAAGGGATACACTTAACACAAAGGTGTGAGTGAATGGATATGGGTCCCTATTGCTTCCTTTGCACCTTCTAGAGGTGACCCCAAAATTTGTTGGCCTTGGCAGATCTGACTGGGTAGAAATCCATCATATTGGAAAAGCACAGAATCATCTGCCTTTAATACCCCAGCAGGCAGGCATATCTTATTTGGCCATATAATGCGACAACTCATTCTCCCAGCAAGCAGAATCGCCAAGGTCCAAATTCTGGGCCTTGAAATTCTTGTTGGGTCGGCACCGTGACAATATTTCCTGGTCCTGAACATGGCCTATGTCATGCTTATAGGAGTGGCCTCTTCAGTAGGGACCGATGTGGGTTTACCCCATCTACAACACATGTCTGGGTTCATGGTCCAGTTCAGTTTCTGTGATACCAGATGAGACAGAATGGCAGACAGGTTGATAGATAGAACAGCACCAACAATTTCTGCATTAGGGAGTGAGTTCTTTGGATTAATATTGTCCTTTCTCAGTGATTCTGTTTTAAAATACAATTCCCCTTTAGAGGCCCCAGCATGTTACTGTGAATTCATTGTTATCTACTTTATTAGATTTCTTCCATCACAGGAACAAAGCAACATAAACAGCTAGATCCCTGTGGGATGAAATGAGGTTTAGAAAGGTGGGGAAACTGGGCAGCGAGGGTAAGTGGAGGTCACTACAAGCAGGCTTACCCCTTTTATGTGTTTTTCTAGGACTGCTTGACTGAAGTGACTACTTCTTTGGCTTTCTTTACAATCAGACCTGCATTTATCCCTCAAGAACCACCCCAGTGGAGCTCACAGGGCAGAAATAGGGACTGCTGTGGTCTCTGTGACCCCTGGTACTGCCGCTCATTGGTCACTGGCTGTCAGATGCAGAGCTGCATTTATGCTGTGTTGAGGATGTCCCCTTCCAAGTAGGTAGTTATGTTTTTAGAGAAGGGTTTGGGTTTATGTGTGTGCCTGCTTTGTCAAAAGTGTTCAGGAATTCCCAGTATAACCTGATTTTTGGAATGACCACTGCTGAGTGTGACTTCTTTCAAAGTGAATTGGTAACTGGGCCAATGACTAGAAGATCTAACGACAAAGAACAAGAGAAATGTGTAAATTCTTCCTATCCATCCAATCATCCATCTGTCCATCTGTCCCTCTGTCCATCCATCCATGCATCTTTCATTATGCATCCGATCTACCACTTCAGTCATTTCACAAGTGTTTATTAAACACTTGTCACTGTGTAGAACACTGGTTAGGTGCTATGGAAGCTGTAGAAAGAAGTTATATGGTCCCCACAATCAAGGAACATCCACTTTAATAGGGGAGATAAAATATGTACATTTAGTTATAATCCATTGCAATGCAACACATTGTACAATATATTAAACATTTGAGGAAGACAGTTTCTCTCAGCTTTCAAGTAAAAAAGTTTACATTAGTGTGGCTGGATTTGTAAAATGCTTAAATAAGTATGATGAAAAGTGTGTATTGATACATAAGATGAAAGAGACACAGAAATTGCCTTGGTTGTGAGTGAGGGAAGGTGATGTATTTGACTGGATGAGGCTGAGGGACAGAAGGAATTAAAACTCATGAGAAAAGCGGTATTTGAGCTGAAGCATGAAAGATGTACTGATTTAGAAGAGATAGAGATGATAGGGAAGCAAAGGCATAGAAGGAGGAAATCAAGGGCAATGTTTAAGGAATAAAAAGTTGCCCATTTTAGATGAAGTATAAAAGAATGTGTAGGGAGGAGTGGTAGAGAAGTAGAAAGATTGGAGTCAATGGGGAGCTATTAAAGATTGCTGAGTGGGTGAATGACATGAGTGGAAGTGATCTGGGAAGATTAACTGGCAGCAATTCACAAAGATGTGCTAGAGGAGGCAGAGAAAGTAAGCCAGAGATCCACTTCAGAAGCAATTAGAATGGTCCCCAGGAGGAGTTAATAAATGTTTAAAGTAAAGTTGAGTAGAAAGAAGTTTCAGATTTATGGGCCTTTAGAGGTAGCTATCTCATAGGGCAATGTATTATTAGATAATACATTTCAGTAACAATATTTAAAAAGAAGACTAACAAACATTTATTGAGTTCTTTTTAGGTACCAGACACCATGCTAAATGCTTGTTCTCATTTAATTTTCACAGTCACTCTTTACAATGGGGGCTTTTATTATTCACACATTCCTGATGAGGAAACTGCATTTTCGAGAGGTTAAATCACTGGCTTAGCTCACACAGCTTTTAGTAGCAGAGTTTGGAGTGGAGTTGACATCTGCTGGCCTGCACACTTGCAAACCACTAGACTACACCGGTCCTCCTGGCTCTAGCATAATAGAACACTTCCTTGCAAAACCTTTATGCTTATTATTTGAACAATAATGACCTGGTGTTCAATAAAGATAAGATCAATGGCATTTTCCCTATTTAAACGAATATTTTAAATAATTAAAAAATAATTGTTTGTAAAAAATATTCAGGGTCATCTTTCTTTGTAATTTCATTAAGACACTTGTAAGTTTCTTTTGCTGTGTTGCAGATAATAAGAATATGGAAAGACTTTTTTGCCTCTGTGTTTGGTCCTCTGTCCAAAAGTCCAATGCCTTTATCTCTCTAGAGAACCACCATAGCACAGACTCTGGAGCTAGACTACCTGGCTTTGAATTCTGGCTCAGAAAATTATTAACTGTGTGATTCTGGGCAAGTCTCTCAACTTCTGTGTGCATCAGTTTCCTCGTGGACAGTGGGGATAGTATTAGTACCTCTTTACGGAGTAGTGGAGAGGATTACATGAGGAATCCTTTGGACAGCCTCTTTACAGAGTACAGTCTATGCATGATAGTTATGATTATTTGACTACTTGTGGAATTTTTCTCTTAGGGTGTGTTCTGATCACCTACCCCCTTTAAACTAAAGTTAAGTAGTTTACTCAATCTACCTCCCTCAGTAACTCTTCTACAGGTCTCAGTAACTTTTCTATTGCCAAATGTCACAAAAGCCCAGTTCTAACGCAATTGCTTTCCCAAGGTTTTACAGCAAACCTAAGAGGCAATCATTTCAATTTGTAATAGCCTGGACACTGGAGTCAAATAGATACGGATTCAAATTCTGATTTCTGTCATTTATTCACTGTATAGCCTTGGACAAGTTACTTACCTTCCCTTTATGAGTTGCTGTAACTGATAAATCTTCAAAGCTCAGTGGCTTGATTCAGTAGAAGTTTATTTCTGTTAAAGTAAATCCAGATGTTCCTGAGCAGTGGGTGGCTTGATCTAAGAGGTGATGTGGGGGCCAGGCTTTCCTTCTTTAGCGCTTGGTTTCCAGAGCTGCTGTGGGAGAAGAAAAACCATGGAGGATGCAATGGGGTGTTTTCAGGGCCAGACCATGGGATGGTCTACCTCACTTCTGCTCACTTTCATTGTTTAGGGCTTAGTTACATAGCCTCATCCAATTTTAAGGGAGGCTGGGAAACTATTAGCAATACTAACAGCAGTGCTACTTTGGAAGTTGCTCCCCAGCACAGTGGCTTGTAAAACTGTGCTTGTTGTCACACCCATGGATTTGCAGGTTGACTGCAGCGTGACTGGTCTCAGCTGGGCTGAGCTGGGTGGCTCTGCTTTAAGCTGCAAAAAAAAAAGCCTGGTTAGGGTTGTCTATGGGGTTTGGCTTAGGTATCCTCCACACATTCACGCTGTGGCCAGGCTCAAACGGGCAGCAGCTACCAGAAAGGAAGCTTTCCCCAAGGTGATGGTGGAAGCATTGCAGGTGTATTAGTTTTCAAGGGCTTTTATTGCAAAGTACTGCAAACTGAGTGGTTTAAAACAACAGAAATTTATTCTTTAGTTCTGGAAATGAGAGGTCTGAAGTCAAGTATCAGTAGGGCCATGTTCCCTTGGAAGGCTCTAGAAAAGAATCCTTCCTTGCCTCTTCTGGCTTTTCCTGGCCCAGGAGCTCCTTGGCTTGTAGCAGCATAACTCCAATCTCTGCCTCCATCCTCCATGGTCTTCTCCTTTGTGTCTTCGTAGGCCATTTCCTTAATAAGGATGCTTTCATTGATTTCAGAGTCCACCCAAGTCAAGTATGATCTCCTCTCAAACCTACCTTTAATAACATCTGCAAAGGCCATGTTTCCAATTAAAGGGATATTCTGAGGTTCTTGGTGGACATGAATTTTGGGGGAACACTATTCAACTCACCACAGGAGGTCAAGCCCAACCAGGTTCACCTCACATTGGTCAAGGCAAGTCGCATGGCCAAGCCCAAGATCAAGGGGCAGGGAAGTGCAAGGTCACATGGCAAAGGACATGCATACAAGCAGAGAAAAAGAACTGGGGCCAATAATTCAACCTACCAGAAAACATAGTTTGCTGTGAGAAGCACACACTGGTTGGTGATTAGCTGGTATTCTCTGCAATACCTCCTAGATCTCTATATCTTCATCTGTATAAATGGGTTTACTAAGAAGTAAACCTTCTTAGGGTTACTGCGATGATCAAATGATAATGCATGTAAACAAACTGCTTACCACAGGATGTGGCACACAGTAAGCATGAAATTAAAGTTAACTATTATTATCCTTATAGAACTTCCGTTCCTTCTGTACCATCTGCCTCACTTTTCTTTATTATTCTTATATTTGCTTTCCTCTTTTAATAATTTTCATCACCACAAGTAATTTCCATTTTTGCATAATTCACATAAATGAGAAGAGAAATTCTCCTGGTGACAAATACCTCATTATTAGGATTGGGAATAAAAGTGTCTCAATATTAGGAAGTGATAACTGCTTCAAAACATTAAATATTAAGTCAGTGCATAATAATGGCCAACCAACAGATCAGACAAGTGCTTTAACTTCCTGGAAGGGAGATTGTGTGGGTTGAATTATTTGGTAAGGGTTTCACGAAAGTGAAATAAACTGAGCTGGATCATTGCTGTTGCAAAAGCTGATGAGATAAGGACCACACAGCAAAGGATGCTACGCCATCACCCAGGAGCCTAGAGCTAAGAACGGGTTCCTTGGGAGCAATTATACTCTGTTTGGAATATGAGTTGTTCTATGCTAATGAATCATATTTGATCATTTCCGGGAGTTGAAGCCAGAGAGGGAACTGCTGTCACATGAAACCTTTTACAAAAACTGTTTGTTTGGTGGAGTATTTACGTTTAACTTTAGTACCAAAATAATTTCTGAATAATGATTCACATCCTACCTACATGGCATGCAGCTAATGTGAAGCAAGGTTGATGCCAATACTCACTGTTTTCATTTTAAGGAGCCAGTGGGTGGTTTTGCTAAGGTCGCAGGGTCAATCAAGATTTCTGTGAATGTTGTTTTGCAGAGCTGCCTCCTAGCAGAGTCCGATGGGAAAGGGTGCTGACCTTCTACGGGTTGATGATAGTTCCAGTTGAGGTGCACAGGGAGCTCAAATACTGCAAAAGGAATTAGGACCATCTTTGTTTCTGTAAGGCTGCCTGTCAGCCTTGTATACCAACCACAGAATTAGTGTTGCTATGTATTAATAATTTGTATATGTATTAATTTGTATATGTACTATTATAATGTTGGGAATGATGTGGTTAAACCAGAGATTAGACCCCAATGCCTTGAGTGACCAGGCAGTTTATATAAATGATTGAAACACATGATTTATTTAAAAGGAGCAGTTATTACTAACCTTCAGCTCAGGGCTGCCAAAACTTCTAAATTTTTAAGAGGATCTGAAGAAAGAATGATTTTTAATGTTAATTCTCCTAATTTTAGAAGTTGGCAATAAAGTCCAACTTTCTGAGATGCTGTGGAGTCAAAGAAAACATAGCTGAAAATATACCTAGCTGGTGGGCTACCAGATTACAACTCTGTGCTATTCACTAACTCTCCAAAGTACTCTTGATGGGAACGTGCTCTCAGGTGTTTGAAAGCATCCTAGAAGGGAAAGAATAGAGCGAGATGGAGAATTCTGTACGACAAAGCTGTTTTTTATTAAAAAATAAAAACATGAAACTAGCAATTTTCATATTGAGAACAGATAAGACCTTCTTAGGTACTGAACAGCTATACTTAAGCAAGTAGATAAAAGAGAACCATCATAAAACATCTGTAATTGATAATAAGGGATATAAAAAGTGGACATTTCAGTATAGATAGTGTGGAAAGTGGTGTTCTAGTTTGCTAGCTGCCGGAATGCAACACACCAGAGATGGATTGGCTTTTAATAAAAGGGGATTTATTTCATTAGTTCTTCAGAGGAAAGGCAGCTAACTTTCCACTGAGGTTCTTTCTTACTTGGGAAGGCACAGGATGGTCTCTGCTGGCCTTCTCTCCAGGACTCTGGGTTCCAACAACTCTCCTCAGGGTGACTTCTTTCTGCATCTCCAAAGGCCTGGGCTGAGCTGCAAGTGCTGAGATGAGGTATGCTGAGCTGCTTGGGCTGTGCTACGTTGAGTCTCTCATTTAAGCATCAGCCAATTAACTCAAACATCATCCATTACAGCAGGCACGCCTCTTAGCCGACTGCAGATGTAATGGGCAATAGATGAGGTTCACATACCATTGGCTCATGTCCACAGCAACAGAACTAGGCATCTTCACCTGGCCAAGTTGACAACTGAATCTAACTACCACACAAGGGAAAAATAAATTAGATGGAAGAAGAGCTAGACAGTATGGGAAATGTTCTGTCAGTCACAATATTTAAGAGTTATCACCAGCTCTTTAGAGAAGAGGAATTAAAAACTGATATAAGAATTCCTTTAGACATCTTCATAAAGTCCTATGTGAAAGAATTCATCCAAGTTTTGGTTGATTAATTGATAAGATAGATGCATTGGATAACCAGGTGCATAAGTGGATAGGCAGGTAGGTGCTTGGACTGAATGGACTCTACTAGGTATCAGAGTTAAGATTTTTTAGTGACCCTGTTTTGTACAACCAAATGAGCTGCACCTCATATGGGTTTCTGCCTTCATTTTTCTTTGAATAAGATATAGTCACTTGTCGGAGATGATGCATGGGGAAAGAACTCCACTTGGTTTGTGGTAATAATTCTTTCTGTAATATATCAAAGTGGAATATTGGGAAAAAATTCCTATTTGGGGTCTTACTTGATAGCAATGATCAGAAGGAGCAGTATCTAATTACTGCATCATACATCTGCATCATCTTCCCTCCTTACACTGAAGTCCAAGGATCTCTCCCACCATAACCAAAGCAGCACTGATGGTTGTAGGCCAGGCTCCTGGCAACAACGTCTCCCCTATGACACAGCTTTGTGACTGTGTTTTCTAGAGTTATGACCTCAGTTTTACTGAACATGTTCTTTTAAAACCAGATTTCATCTATAGAGATGTTTCTAGGAAGAAAAGAATTATGCTGATGGCCTTCAGTGTGCTATACCTTTTATAAATGACCATGTTTCAAAAAGACCATAAACAAGCCTGTTGCTGTTGTTGGTTGCACTGGGCTGAATAGTGTCCCCTCAGGATTCATGCCCATCTGGAATCTCAGAATGTGACCTTATTTGGAAACAGGGTCTTTTGGGATGTAATTAAGCTAAGATGAGGTCATATAGGATTAGGGTCCTAGATCCAATCACTGTTGTCCTAATAAGAGGTACATGTGGAGACACAGACACACACGGAGGGAAGGTAGATGAGACGACACAGGCAGAAGTCGGACTGATACAGCTACAAGTCAAGGAATGCCAAGTACGTATTCTTCATTGAGAAAGATAAGGACAGATTCTTCCTTAGAGCCTTCAACCTTCAGAGGAGTGTGGCCCTGTCAACATTTTTATTTTAAACTTCTAGCTTCCTGAATGTGAGAGCATAAATTTCTGTTGTTTTAGGCCACTCAGTTTGTAGTAACTTGTTATGGCGGCCGTAGGACACTAACAGAGTGGTGGTGGTGGTGACAGGGTTCACCAATCTTCTCTCCTGCCATGAGACTTGGCCCTTCACTCACTGCTTCAGAGTGGGAAGAATGACTTAATCTAGTTGTTGACTTTGGAAGCCAACTGTGAACATGTACTCCAGCCCTTTCCCTTCCTGTTGTGTCTCAGGACAAAGCTGTGCATAGAGCGCATGTGTGGTGCACAAGGACGCATACACTGGCTCTGCATTCGGAAGCCCATTTGATCATAATATAAGCCACATACTCCAGCATCAGCCCAAGTAGTAATCAAGTTCTGATTTTAATTCCCCATAGTTTTTGGTCCTATTTCTCACTGTGTTCAGTGTATTATATGTGTATGGGTTGAGGAGAGACCCTTCATATCCCAATACTAACAAAATTCTTTCTGTTCTCTGTAAAGGTTTGTTTAATTTCCACTGATGAGAACATTTGTATGGATGAATGAGCCTGCTGTTGCCTTGAGATAGGATCATAATCCCTTGATCATACTGTACATACACACAAGACAATGCATCCAATTTTCATGTTTTCTAGGAAACCAACTCCAACAGCTTCTGAAAGATCTTTTGACTATTTAACATACTTTTTTTTTTTGTCAGGGAATTCTTTTAAATTGCTTGGTTGATGGAATAAAAATAGTCTGGGATGGTGTGCTGGTTTGAAACTATTATGTCTCTCAGAAATGCCATATCCTTTTAATCCAGTCTTGTAGGGGCAGATGTATCATTCGTGGGACCTCTTAGTTTCCATGGAAATGTCACCTTGCCCATTCAAAGTGAGTCTCAATCCTTTCCTGGAAACCTGCATGAGAGATCTCAGAGTTGACACAGAAATCAGAGAGGTAAAACCACGTGACAGATGTCTGAAGATGCAGAAAGAGCTGAGAGAGCCGTTTTGAACCCAGAAGCCAGGAGAGGACAGCAGATGTCACCATGCACCTTCCCATGAGACAGAGGAACCACAGATGCGATCAGCCTTTCTTGAGAGAAGGTATCCTCTTGTTGGTGCCTTAATTTGTACATTTTCACAGCCTTAGAATTGTAACTTGTAATGTAATAAGTCTCCTTTATAAAAGCCAATTTCTTTCCAGTATATTGCATTCCAGCATATGGGTTAACAATTTTTAAACATAAAATAGTTTCTCTTTTAAATTTAATTAATTAATTATCATTATATCTTGGCTTTACTTTTTAAAATTTTGAAATAAATAATAGATTCACAGGAACTTGCAAAAACATGTATAAGGAGGTCTCCAGTATACTTCACCCAATTTTCCTTCCTAGTAACATCTTGCATAACTACAGAACAACAGCACAACCAGGAAATCAACACTGGCTTAATCCACAGAGCTTTTTCAGATTTCAAGAGTGCGCCCAGACTTTTCTTACTTCCTAGCTGGGGGTCAGTCCCTTCCTGGGTTTGCTCACTCAGGAGCGCCTGCTTTTCCCAGAACTCTTCTGCTTTTCTGGGGACAAATGAAAAGTTAGGGAGAGGAAGGTAACTGGAGATTTGGAGAAGTTTCTCAGAGTGCTTTTTTTTAAATTTCCGCCAGTGTTCCTTTTATTAAAGAATGCAAAATACGAGACGGGCATGCATCACAGACAACAGGAACACAAACGAAAGAAACCAGGGCTCAGAGGGCCTCCATTAGGCCTGAGGGAGAGGAGGGGGCGGCGGGCAGGGGCAGGAGGGAGGAGCGCGGCCACCCTAGTGTGTGGGTGGTATGCCTACCACGATGTGCAAAACAGAGGTTTGCAAATATTGGCACGCCCCCTATTTCATTTCCGTTCCCCTCTTGGGGGTCCCCTGCTTGGGGCTTCTCCGACACCGGGTTTGCTGGCTCCCCGTTTCTGGAGCTTGGTCCCAGGACACCGTCCCTTCCTTTCCGGGGCAGAAAGATTCAGAAACTTCCTATTGAAAACGCCAAGGCTGCCCGCCAAGTCGCTGAGGGCGGGCACATGAGGAAAGACCCTTTTTCTGTATAAAAATAATTTTGCATTATGAAGGGTGTGGGGGGGTGCTGGTGGGGAAGGATGCTGGTGTGTGAAAACGGGCGGCGTGGAAATTGTATCTTGGCCGGGCAGGTGGGACAGGACCCTGCTCTAGTGGAGGGGTGCTGGGGCTTGTGGGGAGGGGGGTGGGGGGATATGGGTATCTGGAGAGAGGCCAGGTTGCCCCCCTTTTCTCAAGTGACATGTTGGAAGGGTGCAGGGTGGGGGCTTTCAGGAGAGCAAATCTGAGAGAAAAGGCTAAGAAAACAGATGAGGAGGTTTAAATATTGCTGTAGCCTCTGGTAGCCCCCATGGCCTTAGAGAAGCTCAGGTCCGGGGCTTTATCTTGCAGCCTGTTTCAGGTGTGTGGCTCCTTTTGACTGCATTGCCCCTCTGGGGTCATGACTTCATGCGTTTTAGGCTAAAGGGTGGCAAAGAAGAAAGGGAGGGAGGGAGGGAGGGAGGGAGGGAGGGAGAGAGGAGGGAGGGAAGGGAGGATGGAAAGATCTCAGCTCTGCGGGATTGTATGACCTTGCTTTCCTTGCACCATTTTAGCTGGATCTTCAGGTACCAGAAAGGATGTGTGGAATGAGCCTGTGAGGTTGGAGCAGGAGAACATCGTCACAGAAGTACTCATATGTGAGATCAAATAGCTTTAAGATGATTATTTTTTATGCTGTATGGTGGGGTCACATTTCATTATTTTTCCATGTGAGTATTCCATTATTGCAGCACCATTTGTTGAATTTTTTGTTTATTTATTTGTTTGTTTTGCTCGTTTTTGGGAAGCAAAACATGGACTGGGAATCGAAACCCTGTCTCTTGCATGGCAGGTGAGATGAGTATTTTGTAAGTATGTGTTTTTTTCTTCATTAAAGATTCTGTCAATAAGAGAAATATATCAACTGCTGCCATTATTTTAATGTATTTAAAATAATGCATTATTTTATGCATATATTTTTCTGTGCATTTATTTTTAATTTACCTAGATGAGATTTACTGATAAATGTGTATGTATATGTGTGTGTATATATGTTTGTATTTTTTTATATAGCATTAACATTTCATATAAGTTGAATGTTATAGAGAATTCATCATCATAATCTACCCATACCGACAATTTTAACATTTCATATAAGTTGAATATTATAGAGAATTCATCATCATAATCTACCCATGCCGACAGTTTTAACTACTTTGTAATATTTCATGATACTTGCTTGAATATTCAAGGAAAATAAAACAATGTAACTTTTATATGTACTGGGGAACCAAAAAAATTCATGTGACTCACTTTATTGCGATATTTGCTTGTGATATTCTGAAACCAAACCTGCAATACCTCCACGGTATGCCTGTACCATAATTTATTCAAACATTATTCTATTTTTGGTTGTTTTTTTTTCCACAGAAATAATGTTTTTCATGAACTTCTTTGTGTAAAATGGTTGCCTACCCTTGGGATTGTTTCCTTAGAATAGATTATTTGAATTTTAATTTTGAGTTAAAAAGATATTATTTTTCACTCTTTGTGTACATTGCCCAAACTCTGCATCTAGCTATTTTATACTTTGTCAACAAAATATTCATTCCACATTCCATAATGCTTAAGAAATTAATAAAGAATATTAAAAGTAGAATTTTTAAAATTAAAAAGCCAAATCAAGTGCACATACTAGGTTGTGGAATGAAACTGGAAAACCGTAAGTCTAGAAAATAAGATACTCACCCAAGATGTACTGAATCTAATTCTCTTGAAATAAGACCTTGAAATGTACATTTTTACAAATTCCCCAGACCACTTTTTTTTTTCCCCTGTGGGTAGGCCCAGGAATCGAACCCGGGTCTCTGGCATGGCAGGCAAGAATTCTGCCTCCTGAGCCACTGCCCTCCCCAGATCACTTTTATGTGCATTGAAGTTCGTTTTATTGCACAGTTGTGGTATGGAATCTCAGAGAGATTTGTCTTGCCAAGGAACACAAGTCCAAAGTTGGTAATGTAGATGGCTTTGAGTATACTGAGAAAATGCTTATCCAGGAACCATACTAGTAAGAGTCATTAATTTGTATAGCTTCCTGCTCATGTGAGCCATCTCCTGGTCTAACCTGCTGTAATTAAGGGTCAGGAGGAAGTTCCATTACAATCTCTTTTTGACTTGACATTGTCATTCAGTTTATTTTTGCTTCTCTCAGTAGCAGAAGTCTGTTTATTCAGCCATTAGTCAATTTGCTCTTTTTAAAGACAGCGCGTGTCTTTTGTCCTTTTCTAGTGCCTACATGTCCATTTTCTCATTTGGAAACTTACTGTCATCATTTGGTATTTAGTCCAGTAACTTGGAGGAAATTAAAAAGTTACAAAGCAATTGGGGATCCAGAGGACAGATACAAGGTCTTAGAGTTGAGGTTACGCTGAGTCCTGGTGGGGAATTTACCAATTCTATTTCTGAAGACCCACCTCCGGGCCCTAACCAGGGGCATTTTCTGGAAAATGATGCTAAAAAGAGGATGTGTAATAAACAAAAATGTCATACTTTCTGGAAACTTTTATTAGTAGAAAACTCTAGGAAACCACTCCACTGTGGTGACATTTCTTTTAAAATACATAAACCTCATTGCCTCTCAATGAGGTTTTTTTTGGGTGGTAAAGTGGGGTTGAGGGGGGAATCAGGGAGAAGCTACTGTTGTGGTTTGCTAAAGCTGCTGGAATGCAGTATAAAAATGGATTTATTTGTTTACAAATTTATAGATACAAGGCCATGAAAATGGCCAAATTAAGGCATCTACAGGATAATACCTTCCCTGAAGAGAGGCTGTCACATGGGAAGGTGCATGACTGGCATCTGTTGGTTGGTCCTTCTCTCCTAGGTTTTGTTGCTTTCAACTTCTGGTTTCTCTAAGCTTCTGTGGGTATGTCCTTGTTGTTAGGTCAGGGGAACGGGGAAGGGCACTGCAACTGGAGCTGCGGAGGCTGTGTCGCCCCTCTCAACCTGACTTCAGGAACTAATGAACTGCCCCTTCCGGACATCACCTGACCTCCATCCTTACAAGCTGCCCCCGCTGCGTGCGCACTCACCTCCCTCCATCTTGGGTTTGGTGAGTTCTGCCCGGGAGCGCAGAAATACCGCTCCCTCCCACTTTAAATTTCCTGGTGTACCTTTCTTCTTTCTCACCCTTTCGCCTCCTAAACCTTTCACTTGTCTCTCAGCTTCTCTGGGGTTTCTCTGAGCTCTCTGAGCTTTCCTCTGTGAGCTTCTGTTAATTTCATCTCTTCTCAAGGACTCCAGCAAAATCATCAAGATGTACCCTGAATAAGACAGGCTACATCTCAACTGAAATAACCTAACCAAAAGGTGCCAGCTGCAATAGATCTGCATCCACAGGAATGGATTAAAAGTACATGGCCTTTTCTGGGGTTCATCAGCTTCAAACTGCCACAGCTACCAAACATTTATGGGATAATGATGCAAAACTCTCAGTAAGAATGGACAAGACTGTGTGGCAGGGTCAGATGACAGCGCTTCCCACTGCAACCCTGCTCTTTGTTAGATCTGTCTTTAGACTTGGAGGGAAAAAACCTTAACTGCAAGAGTTAGATGTAGAATTGCTCTCCAAATATTTTCTTTTAGTTCCACTTCCAGCCCTTTGGGCAATTCATTCACTTGCTATACATCTTTCTTTTGCCTTTTATTCCTGAGACTTTCCCACATTATGGAAATTTAAAAAAATATATGAATCTCCTCTTATAGCTCAAGTTCTATATGTTAACACATATATTTATATAATAAGAATAGTTATTTTGAAAAGGATGATCCACATTTTTAATACAGTTCTAATGTACCTGAATAAAATTTTAATATCTCTGTCTGCAAACAAACGATAACATTTGTGCAAATCTCTAGAAATTAAAAAAAAATTTTATTAATTTTAAATTAAAAAAAATGGCAACAAAGAAACACAAACATCCTTAACATATGATCGTTCCATTCTACATGTATAATCAGTAATTCACAATATCATCACATAGATGCATATTCATCATCATGATCATTTCTTAGAACATTTGCATCAATTCAGAAAAAGAAATAAAAAGAAAACAGAAAAAAATTCATACATACCATACCCCTTACCTCTCCCTTTCTTTTTTTAAATTTATTTATTTTTTATTTATAATACATAACCACATACAAACACATTCTTCTCATATGATCATTCCATTCTTGTTATATAGTCAGTAACTCACGCTATCATCACATAGTTGTATTTCTTAGAGCATCTGCATCAATTCAGAAAAAGCAATAAAAAGAAGACAATAAAATTCATACATACCTTACCCCTTACCCCTCCCCTTCACCAATCACCAGCATTTCAATCTACTAAATTCATTTCAACATTTGTTCCCCCTATTATTTATTTATTTTTAGTCCGTATGTTTTATTTGTCTGTTGATAAGGTAGACAAAAGGAGCATCAGACACAAGGCTCTCACAAACACATAGTCACACTGCCACAGCCATATCATCATACAATTATCTTCAAGAAACAAGGCCACCGGAGCACAGCTCCACATTTTCAGGCAGTTCCCTGCAGCCTCTCCATTACGTCTTGATCAACAAGGTGATATCTATTTAATGTGTAAGAATACCCTCCAAGATAACCTTTCGACTCTGTTTGGAATCTCTCAGCCACTGAGACGGCCTATACAAATCGTTTAAAATGAGCTTTCCTGAATTGTAAAAAAAGATGAGCAAAGTGATTGTTACTTAAATGTTTCATTAATGTTTATAACATCTTACCTAAATATTAGTTTCTACCAAATCTGTGCTCCTACAAGTTTTTTTTCCTATAATCCATGTACTCATTAATCCATGGAGATCACTAATGCTATTATTTAGACGATGTATGTGCCAAGACTTATAGTGGAGGACATAATCTTATATCATATTGTTAATCCAATGGGAAGATGGAAACTGCTTTGTGAAGATGCCCTTTGAAATAATCTACTTCATATTAATTTTCTATGAAATGATTTGCTTTGCTATGCTCTTCTTAGACATACACTGTTGAGGAAAGCAATATAAAAGCTCATTGGCTTTGAAAAATTTCACCTGTCATTCATTGCAAACCTGCCTTCAGTACCTTTATCTTTCCATATCTGTTGCTATAATTTCTTTCAAGGTGTAATTACATCCATGTTATTTCACTTTCATTTTCTTTATTTACTTTAGTACCAGAAATTTCTAACAGAATGGCATTTAAAACAACTAAGAGATATCAATTTTGGAGAGAGACATTATGAAATTGCACAATAAGGGAATATAATCTTTCCAGCTTAATTTAGTCCATATGCATTGACAAAACAAAAAAGAATTTCACATCCTGAAAGGAAATAAATGTAAGTATAAGAATAGTCTATTTTTCCCCCAGACAGTTCACGTACTATTCTTAGAATGCATTTGATCTTTTGTGATTTTCCAAAGTCTGAGCCAAGTGAATGTTGTCAAAGACCATCGTATTAAATGAATAGATGGTTCCTTGCAGGCCTTGAACTTAGTGAAATCCTTTATTAATCATGTCTGCACGCAGGGTAGTGACCCAGAGGAGAAATATATAGTCAGTGCATTAACTCCTTCTCAGGGAAAAGAATACAACAAGAATATAAGTAGTAATAAAGTAAGTCAGAGTATAATGCGAGAGCCAAAAATAGAAAGTGCTATTTATTGCAGTGTGGAAAACATGAACTAGTTACTGTAGATACAAGGGAGAGTAAGAAGACCATCTTTGCACGTAAGGAACTTACAGTCTTTTGCGGGTAGGAGGAGAAGACAGATCATGAGAGGGAGAGGGCGAGGGGAAAGGAGAGGGAGAATACATAAATAAATAAACTTACAAACCTAGATAAGGCTATAAAGTCATAGTAAGGGTGCCACGTTATACAAACACCCTTGTCTTAATCTATGGGTCATTTTCTCTGAGGAAGTGAGTTAAACTGAGCATATGCAAATGACAGTATTTGAACAGAGACCTTCTTTACACAGGTATGAACAAGTGCAGGAAACTACAAAGGAGAGTGACCCCCTAGACCTGAAGGGGTGAGAGAGCAACTTCATGAAGACATCCCTGTGGGGAGGATCTAGGACCTTTGGCTGAAGGACCATCTACCCTGCTGTGGCCCTGCAAGGAACGGCCAAGGAAATAAATACTGCAGCCTCAGCACCACCCCCTTCGCTCCGAGCATCTTCTAGAACTTCATATTGGCTTGAAACATAGTAAACAATCTAAAATATTGTTCAATTCCTGTTAAAATATCAAAAGATTTCATATAAGAATTTAAAGGTGCAATATTCAAGCATTAAAATTGATGGGGGACGGGCCACGGTGGCTCAGCAGGCAGAGTTCTCACCTGCCATGCTGGAGATCTGGGTTCACTTCTCAGTGCCTGCCTATGAAAATAAAATAAAATAAAATAAAATAAAATAAAATAAAATAAAATAAAATAAAATAAAAATAAATAAAATAAAATAAAATAAAATAAATAAAATAATAAAATAAAATAAAAAATAAAATAAAAAATAAAATAAAAAATAAAATAAAATAAAATAAATAAAATAAAATAAAATAAAATATAAAATAAAATAAAATAAAATAAAATATAAAATAAAATAAAATAAAAAAATAAAAAAAAATAAAAAAATAAAAAAATAAAATAAAAAAATAAAATAAAAAAATAAAAAAATAAAATAAAAAAAATAAAAAATAAAATAAAAAATAAAATAAAATAAAATAAATAAAATAAAATATAAAATAAAAAAATAAAATAAAAAATAAAATAAAAAAATAAAATAAAAAAATAAAATAAAAAAATAAAAAATAAAATAAAAAATAAAATAAAAAAATAAAATAAAAAAATAAAATAAAAAATAAAATAAAATAATAAAATAAAATAAAATAAATAAAATAAAATAAAATAAAATAAATAAAATAAAATATAAAAAAGTAAAATTGATGGAGAACATATTAACTTGATAAAACCTTTAGAAACATAGCAATTGGAATAAATTCTAAAAGAGGCTCTTTTTTACTGGGCTGTGCTATTTCTTTTATTGGAAAAGTTAATATTTAAATTTTTTGAAGAAATCATTGTGAGTTCACACAACTTAACATACAAAACAAATAAAAAGCAAAAAACTACCAAAGAAGCCTATGAAACTTAAGAAAATACCATACAAGTGATTTATTTATGTAGAATGTATTTGAATTAACTAAAAATGCAATGATATGGTTGAATTATTTCATTAATTATACTTGCAACCAAAATGAAGAGAAAAAGAACATAAAAAATAGCAGTGTTTGTTTTGTAGAGAGGCATATATTAGTAAAGATTCTTGGTTGCAAGTGATAGAACCCAACTCAAATGGAGAGACGTAGAAAGGGAATTTCCTAGACACATAACAGGCAAAGTATGTGTAGGCTTATCTGTTCTATTGATTCAGACAGCGTTAACAGACTGTGATCCCTCCATCTTCAAACTGTCCTCTATCCTTTCTCCCTTCCTCCCTTATCTTGTGGTTTTGTTTCTCTTGGTGTTTCATTCTTTCTCTTTTTAAAATTGTCCTTCCCCTTTATTAGAGAAGTTGTAGGTTTACAGAAAAGTCGTTCAGAAAGTACAGAGTTTCCATATTGTGCTGATTTGAAAGGATGTATGCCCTCTAGAAAAGCCATGTTTTAATCAAAATCCCATTTCATAGAAGTAGAATAATCCCTGTTCAATACTGTGTGTTTGATACTGTGATTGAATCATCTCCAATGTGATTGGATGACGTGATTTAGTCAAGAGTGGTTGTTAAACTGGGTTAGGTGATGACATGGCTCCACCCATTTGGGTGGGTCTTGATTGGTTTACTGGAGTCCTATAAAAGAGGAAACATTTTGGAGAATGAAGGAGATTCAGAGAGAGCAAAGCAGAATGACATAGCAACAGAAGCAGCCAGCGACTTTGGAAATGAAGAAGGAAAATGCCTCCCAGGGAGCTTCATGAAACAGGAAACCAGGAGAAGCTAGCAGATGACGCTGTGTTTGCCATGTGCCCTTCCATTTGAGAAGGAAACCGTGAACTTCATTGGCCTTCTTGAACCAAGGCATCTTTCCTTGGAGGCCTAGGATTGGACATTTCTATAGATTTGTTGTAATTGGGACATTTTCTCGGCCTTAGAACTATAAACTAGCAACTTATTAAATTCCCCTTTTTAAAAGCCATTCTGTTTCTGGCATATTGCATTCTGGCAGCTAGCAAACTAGAACACATATACTCTCTCTATATCCATCCATCCCCAGTTTTCCTTATTATTAACAATTTGCATTTGTGTGGTATCTTCGCTACAATTGATGAAACAATATTATTATAATTGTACTATTAACTATAGTCCATCCTTTACATTAGGGTCCACCATTTGTGTTGTACAGTCTATTTAATAAATTGTTCTAGTAACATATATATAGATAATTTAAAAATTTCCCTTTTAACCACATTCAAATATATAATTCAGTGTTATTAATTGCATTCACAATGCTGTGCTCACTTGACCACCATTCATAACCAGAACTTTTCCATCACCACAAAGGGAAATTTTGTACCAATTAATCATTAACTCCCACCTCATCCCCTGGTAACCTCTTGTATTAGTCAGGATTTGCTAGAGAAACAGAACTGACAGGAGCTGTCTGTAAATATGAGATTATATAAAAGTGTCACACAAAACTATAGGGATGCATGAGTCCAAATTCCGTAGGATAGGCTGCGAGCTAACAACTCCAATGAAGGTCGTCAGTGAACTCTCCAGGAGAGGCTGGCTGGCTGAAGAACAAGTGAAAGTTCCCTCTTATCCTTTAAAAGTATTAAACTGGTTGGATTAAATCCAACAGGTTGTATTCTCTTATTTTGGAAGTCCCTCCCTTAGTTGATTGTAGATGTAATCAGCACAGATGAAATTACCTGACTGATGATTTAATAAACCAGCCTTCTGGTTTATTAACCAGACATGAAATGTCCTTATAGTAATGGTTAGGGCAGTGCTTGTTTGAACAGACAACTGGGCACCATCATCTGGCCAAGTTGACACGTGAACTTAACCTTCATAGTCCAGCCCATGTCAACTTGGCAGCTATACACATCATCTTAAACTATACTTAATCTCTAAACAGATCATGATAATAGACACATTTCACCTAACAATGCTCAACTGTCCTGTGTACAACTGGAAATGCATCAGATCTCTTCAGAATAGGGTGCAGGCCCTTGGGTAGCATTCACTCTTTTTTTTTTTTTTTTTTTTTTTTTTTTTTTAAAGGAAAGACAGAGAGAAGGAAGGAAGGAAGGAAGAAAGGGAAACATTTTTAAACATTTTCTTGTTTTATTGTATTCTGTTTCTCCGTTTTTGTTACATGGGCTGGGGCCGGGAATCGAACCGAGGTCCTCCGGCATAGCAGGCAAGCACTTTGCCCGCTGAGCCACCGCGGCCCGCCCAGCATTCACTCTTAAACTTGATATCCTATAACTTAAATCCTATGACATGAACAATACAACTTATGTTATATAATAAAAAGAAAACAAGATATTTGCTTTATGTACAAATACAAGCATAACAAAACAAGGAGGAAATATTTATACCATCACAGTCCTTGTTTCTGTAACTGGTCACATTGCCCTTATCCAAATTCATCACCAACTCCTTCCACTACCCATTACATGTTGCCTTTACCCTCAGCAAGCACTTCAGCTGCTGTGGATCTTCGCCTGGTGGGGTGACATCAGACAGTGAGCCAGTATCTAGACCCTTCATTCCTGAAGTTTCTGGACCATTGGTAGTCCTGCCTGGATTGTTGCAGTTTTTCATTGACTTTAATCACAGGGCATGGTGGTACTAAGAGATGCCCTACGGGACCACCTATATTCCAGGAAAACTCTTCTTTGCATCCATTGTGTAGTTGCAGTCCTATGTCCCCCTGTTAGTTGGGATCAGTCACCCCAGCCAGTGGTGTAATCCCCATCTTTGCCTGTTGATTCAGAAGCATGAGAAGCCTAAAGTGGCCAGGTGGCCATCTTAACTTCCAGTTCAGTGGAATCATTATTGTGTCTTCTGGTGGGAACAGTCGTCCTTTTGAAATTAAGATCTGTAGACCAGCAGAGCTTAAGGTTTCAGGAATGGGGAGCAAAAATTTCTTTAGTGGATCACTAGGGATAATAATGAGTGATGCCACTCCTATTTCCACCCCTTGAGTCCTGGACCCAGGAATCCTGGCTATGGGAGAAACAGCACCATAGAGTCGATGCTGATTCAGAGCATATTCAGTCTTCTGGAGAACATTGCCCCAGCTTGCAAGGTATTGCCACCTAGGTGGCACTTTAATTGGGTCTTCAAAAGGCCATTCTACTGTTCTATCAACACAGCTCCCTCTGGATGATGGGGAACATGGTAGGACCATAGAATTTCATGAGTATGTGCCTATTCCTGTGCTTCATTTGTTGTGCAGTGGGTTCCATGATCAGAAGCAATGCTGTGTGGAATACATGATGGTGGATAAGGCATTCCATAAGCCTGTGGATAGTAGTTGTGGTGGAACGATTGTATGCAGGGAAAGCAAACCCATATCTGGAGTATGTGTCTATTCCAGTTAGAATAGATCACTGCCCCTTCCATGATGGAAGTGGTCCAATGTAATAAACCTGCCACCAGGTAGCAGGCTGATCACCTTGAGGAATGGTGCCATATCAGGACTAAGCATGGGTCTCTGTTGCTGGCAGATTTGGCAATCAGCAGTGTCCGTAGCCAGGCTGACCTTGTTGAATGGAAGTTCATATTGCTGAGCCCAGACATAACCCCTATCCCTACCAACATGACCAC
This sequence comes from Tamandua tetradactyla, assembly GCF_023851605.1. Classification (NCBI taxonomy): domain Eukaryota; kingdom Metazoa; phylum Chordata; class Mammalia; order Pilosa; family Myrmecophagidae; genus Tamandua; species Tamandua tetradactyla. The sequence continues at coordinate 104,181,919 of NC_135335.1, forward strand.
TTTGTTCATGAGCTCACTTGGCAATGACAAGAGTTACTGGGGAAAGAGGATGACGGGTATCCAGAGAATAGCCCATCCTATCTACTTGATTTTTAAAGCTGTCATGGTTAGGGACAGGTGTCAACTTGGCCAAGTTGTGGTACCTGTTCATCTGATTGGGCAAGCGCTGTCCTGTCTGTTGCAATGAGGACATTTCATAGGATTAGGTCATGATCACATCAGCTACATCCACAGCTGATTCCATTTGTAATCAGCCAAAGGGGAGTGTCTTCTGCAATTAGTGATGCTAAATCCAATCATGGGACGCCTTTTAAGGAGGACTCAGAGGAGACAGGTTGCATTCCTGCTTTGGCTGGTGAGCCTCTCCTGTGGAGTTCATCCAGGCCATCCATTGGAGTCATTGGCTTCGCAGCCTGCCCTGTGGATTTTGGACTCTGCATTCCTATGGTCACGTGAGACACTTTCATAAATTTTATATTTGCAAGTGTTCCCTGTTGATTCTGTTTCTCTAGAGAATCCTAACTAATACATCTTGGTACCAGGAGTGGTTCTTAAGGAACAGAATCTTAAAAATGGGTTTTTATGAATGGTTTTCTACTCTGACTGGGCTCAGAGACACTAAGGACTCTGATTCCCGTAATCAGAATGACACTCCCAATCCATGGACTGAGTTGGCAAAGGAGATAGTCAAAATATGATCATTCGATTCTCCTAATGCTTCGTTTGTACGAAGCCAGACTCTGGGGGATAATGTTTTTGACACCTTTACAGAGTTTTGTAGAAATAAGAGTTATAGAGATGTTGGTTGGTTGTTGTTATATACACTGTCTACATTAAAGGGTGAAAGGGATGGGCTTAAGGCTTCAAACAAGAAGCTTAAGTGCCGTCTGAAAGATGTAGAGGTTTCTATGAGTATCCTGAAGGAAAATTTTATTTCCTGTAGCTGTAGACTTGAGATCTCTGAAAATCAGACTCAGAATCTTATTGTTAGAGTAGCAACTTTACAACGTAAACTGAAATCTCAGTCTTGCATGGTGTCTGCCGTTAAAGTGAGGGCATTGATTGGAAAGGAGTGGGACCCTGAAAAATGGGATGGTGACATATGGATTGATAATGATGTTGGGGGTGAGGTTGAAACCCTAGACCATGCTGAGCCTTCTTTAGATAACCCTGTAATAGTCTGCCCTGAGGACATAGCCACCCCACCTCCAGCCTGCCTTGAGGAATTGGCCACCCAACCTCCTCCTGAAGGGATTAGCCCTAGAGTGATTAATCCTGTTTCACCAGATGAAACTGCAAATGAAAGCCCTGAAGCAAATGGCTTGGAAGATATTTCTAATTCTTTTCATGACCCACCCCCACCACCCCTCATTTCTTCTAGACCTATAACTAGACTAAAGTCCCAACAGGCCCCTAAAGGTGAGGTACAAAGTATCACACATGAGGAGGTACGTTATACTCCAAAAGAACTGTGTGAGTTTTCCAATTTATATAGACAGAAATCAGGGGAATATGTGTGGCAATGGATTTTAAGAGTGTGGGATAATGGTGGGAGGAATATAAGGCTGGATCAGGCTGAATTTATTGATATGGGCCCACTAAGCAGAGATTCTGCATTAATGTTATAGCTCGAGCGGTTAGAAAAGGTGTTAACAGCTTCTTTGGGTGGTTGGTTGAAACATGGATCAAAAGGTGGCCAACATTACCTGAGGTTGAAATGCCAGAACTGCCCTGGTATAATGTAGATGAGGGGATCCAGAGGCTTAGAGAGATTGGGATGTTAGAGTGGATTTATCATGCAAAGCCTGCTCTTACACCCCAGGAATGTCCAGAAGATGCACCTTTTACCAGAACAATGAGAAATAAGTTTGTGAGACTAGCACCATCATCCCTCAAGAGCTCTGTGGTTGCACTTCTCTGTAGGTCAGATATTACTGTAGGAACTGCTGTCACTGAGCTGGAATCCTTAAACACAATGGGGATGACAGGATCCCAAGTTGGCAGAAGCCAGGTGGCAGCACTTAATCACCAAAGACAGGGTAGACATGGCTATTATAATAGACAGCAAACTCAAAGGAGGCATCAAAATTATATGACACGCAGAGATTTGTGGCATTGGCTAGTAAATCATGGGGTGCCTAGAAATACAATAGAAGGGCAGTCTACTAAATTCTTGTTGGAGCTGTATAAACAAAAGAGTTCTAGGTCAAGGGAACAGAAGTCTAACCTGAATTACAAAAACACAGAGTCACGGCCCCTTAATCAATTTCCAGACTTGAAACAGTTTACAGACCCTGAGCCCCTTGAATGAAGGGGAGGCCAGGTCCCTATGGGGAAGAAACCTGTTACACTGCCACAAATTTATACTGTTGACCTTCCTCTAAGTCTTCCCCAAGGAGACCGACGGCCTTTTACCAGGGTAACTGTGCATTGGAGAAAAGGAAATGATCAGATATTTCGGGGATTATTAGACACTGGTTCAGAAGTGACATTAATTCCAGGGGACCCAAAATGTCACTCTGGACCACCAGTCAGAGTGGGGGCTTATGGAGGCCAGGTGATCAATGGAGTTTTAGCTCAGGTCCGTCTCACAGTGGGTCCAGTGGGCCCCTGGACCCATCCTGTAGTTATTTCCCCAGTTCCAGAATGTATAATTGGCATAGACATACTGAGCAACTGGCAGAATCCCCACGTTGGTTCTCTAACTCGTGCAGTGAGGGCTATTATGGTGGGAAAGGCCAAGTGGAAGCCACTAGAACTGCCCCTACCAAGCAAAATAGTAAATCAAAAGCAATACCGTATTCCTGGAGGGATTGCAGAGATTACTGCCACTCTTAAGGACTTGAAAGATGCAGGGGTGGTGATTCCCACCACATCCCCATTCAACTCTCTTATTTGGCCTGTGCAGAAAACAGATGGGTCTTGGAGAATGACAGTGGATTATCGTAAACTCAACCAGGTGGTAACTCCAATTGCAGCTGCTGTTCCAGATGTAGTATCATTGCTTGAGAAAATCAATACATCCCCTGGTACCTGGTATGCAGCTATTGATCTGGCAAATGCTTTTTTCTCAATAGCTATTAGTAAGGACCACCAGAAACAGTTTGCTTTCAGCTGGCAAGGTCAGCAATATACTTTCACTGTCCTACCTCAGGGGTATATCAACTCTCCAGCCCTATGTCATAATCTTGTTTGCAGAGACCTTGATCATTTCTGCCTCCCACAAGACATCACACTGGTCCATTATATTGATGATATCATGTTGATTGGACCTAGTGAGCAAGAAGTAGCAACTACTCTAGATTTACTGGTAAGGCATTTGCATGTCAGAGGATGGGAGATAAATCCAACAAAAATACAGGGGCCTTCCACCTCAGTAAAATTTCTAGGTGTCCAGTGGTGTGGGGCATGTTGAGATATCCCTTCTAAGGTGAAGGATAAATTGCTGCATCTGGCCCCTCCCACAACCAAAAAAGAGGCACAACGCCTAGTTGGTCTTTTTGGATTTTGGCGACAACATATTCCTCATTTGGGTGTGCTACTCCGGCCCATTTATCGAGTGACCAGAAAAGCTGCTAATTTTGAGTGGGGACCTGAACAAGAGGAGGCTCTGCGACAGGTCCAGGCTGCTGTGCAAGCTGCTCTGCCACTTGGGCCATATGATCCAGCAGATCCAATGGTGCTGGAAGTGTCAGTGGCAAATAGAGATGCTGTCTGGAGCCTTTGGCAGGCACCAGTAGGAGAATCACAACGCAGACCCTTAGGATTTTGGAGCAAAGCCTTACCATCTGCTGCAGATAACTACTCTCCTTTTGAGAAACAGCTTTTGGCCTGCTACTGGGCCTTAGTAGAGACTGAACGCTTAACCATGGGCCACCAAGTTACCATGAGACCTGAGTTGCCTATCATGAGTTGGGTGTTGTCTGACCCACCAAGCCATAAAGTTGGGCATGCACAGCAGCACTCTATTGTAAAGTGGAAATGGTATATATGAGATAGAGCCAGAGCAGGTCCTGAAGGCACAAGTAAGTTACATGAAGAAGTGGCACAAATGCCCATGGTTTCCACTCCTGCTGCCACATTACCTTCTCTTTCCCAGACCAGAGCTATGGCCTCTTGGGGAGTTCCTTACAGTGAATTGACTGAGGAAGAGAAAACTCGGGCCTGGTTTACAGATGGTTCAGCATGATATACAGCTACCACCCGAAAGTGGACAGCTGCAGCATTACAACCCCTTTCTGGGGTGTCCTTGAAGGACAGTGGTGAGGGGAAATCCTCCCAGTGGGCAGAACTTCGAGCAGTGCACCTGGTTGTTCATTTTGCTTGGAAGGAAAACTGGCCAGAGGTGCGTTTGTATACTGACTCATGGGCTGTTGCTAATGGTTTGGCTGGATGGTCAGGGACTTGGAAAGACCATAATTGGAAAATTGGTGACAAAGAGGTCTGGGGAAGAAGTATGTGGATAGACCTTTCTGAGTGGGCTAAAAACATGAAGATATTTGTGTCCCATGTGAATGCACACCAGAGGGTGACTTCAGCAGAGGAAGATTTTAATAATCAAGTGGATAAGATGACCCGTTCTATGGATACCAGTCAGCCTCTTTTCCCAGCAACTCCTGTTATTGCCCAATGGGCTCATGAAAAAAGTGGTCATGGTGGTAGGGATGGAGGTTATGCATGGGCTCAGCAACATGGACTTCCACTCACCAAGGCTGACCTGGCTACAGCCACTGCTGAGTGCCCAATCTGCCAGCAGCAGAGACCCACACTCAGCCCCCGATATGGTACCATTCCCCGAGGTGACCAGCCAGCTACATGGTGGCAGGTTGATTACATTGGACCACTCCCTTCATGGAAGGGGCAGCGATTTTTTCTAACTGGAATAGGCACATACTCTGGATATGGGTTTGCTTTCCCTGCACGCAATGCTTCTGCCAAAACTACTATCCGTGGGCTTACAGAATGCCTTATCCATCGTCATGGTATTCCACATAGCATTGCTTCGGATCAAGGAACACACTTCACAGCAAATGAAGTGCGGGAATGGGCACATGCTCATGGAATTCTCTGGTCTTACCATGTTCCCCATCATCCAGAAGCAGCTGGATTGATAGAACGGTGGAATGGCCTTTTGAAAACTCAATTACGGTGCCAACTAGGTGGCAAAAACTTGAAAGGCTGGGGTAATGTTCTCCAGGACATGTGTATGCTCTGAATCAGCGTCCACTGTATGGTGCTGTTTCTCCCATAGCCAGGATCCATGGATCCAGGAACCAAGGGGTGGAAATGGGTGTGGTGCCACTCACTATTACTCCTAGTGATCCACTAGGAAAATTTTTGCTTCCTGTCCCTGCTACCCTGAGTTCTGCTGGTCTACAGGTTTTAGTTCCAAAACGGGGTGTGCTTTCTCCAGGAGAAACAACAGTGATACCACTGAACTGGAAGTTAAGGTTGCCACCTGACCACTTTGGGCTACTTATGCCTCTGGATCAACACGCCAAGAAGGGGATTACATTATTGTCTGGGGTAATTGACCCTGACTATCAGAAGGAAGTAGGACTGCAACTACATAATGGAGGTAAAGAAGAGTTTTCTTGGAATATAGGAGATCCCCTGGGGCGTCTATTAGTACTACCATGCCCTGTGATTAAAATCAATGGAAAACTGCAACAACACAATCCAGGCAGGACCACTAATGGCTCTGAGACTTCAGGAATGAAGGTTTGGGTCACCCCACTAGGCAAAGAACCACGGCCAGCTGAAGTGCTTGCTGAGGGGAAAGGGAACATGGAATGGGTAGTGGAAGAAGGTAGTGATAAATATGAACTTCGACCACGTGATCAGTTACAGAAACGAGGACTGTAATGCTGTTTTGTTTGTGTTATACTATTTAAGTTGTAAGATATCAAGTTTAAGAATGAATGTTGCCCAAGGATTTGCACGCTATTCTGGAGAGATTTAATGTGTTTCCAGTTATATGCAGGACAGTTGAGTATTGTCAGGTAAAAGAAAAAATGTGTGCTTATTTGTTTTCATTTGGAAATTAAGCATGGTCTAAGGTGATATATATATGTGCCAAGTTGACAAGGGGTGGACTGTCATGGTTAGGGACAGGTGTCAACTTGGCCAAGTTGTGGTACCTGTTCATCTGATTGGGCAAGTGCTGTCCTGTCTGTTGCAATGAGGACATTTCATAGGATTAGGTCATGATCACATCAGCTACATCCACAGCTGATTCCATTTGTAATCAGCCAAAGGGGAGTGTCTTCTGCAATTAGTGATGCTAAATCCAATCATGGGACGCCTTTTAAGGAGGACTCAGAGGAGACAGGTTGCATTCCTGCTTTGGCTGGTGAGCCTCTCCTGTGGAGTTCATCCAGGCCATCCATTGGAGTCATCGGCTTCGCAGCCTGCCCTGTGGATTTTGGACTCTGCATTCCTATGGTCACGTGAGACACTTTCATAAATTTTATATTTGCAAGTGTTCCCTGTTGATTCTGTTTCTCTAGAGAACCCTAACTAATACAAGAGCCTTTCTCTGCTGAAGCCATCCTCTGAGGAGCATTCACATGGGACATAAATGTCTTCATGTTATTTGCTTACTCAGCAAAGTCTATCCACATACCTTTTCCCCAAACATTTTTGTCACCAGTTTTCCAATCATACTCCTTTTGAGTCCTGACCATCCAACCAAACCATTAGCAACAGCCCATGAATCAGTATGCAAACTCACCTCTGGCCAGTTCTTCCAAACAAAGTGAACAATCATTTGCATTGCTTGAAGTTCTGTCCACTGGGAGGATTTCCCCTCACCACTATTCTTCAAGGACACACCAGAAATGGGCTGCTGGATCATAGGGCCCAAGTGGCAGAGCAGCTTGCACAGCAGCTTGTCCTATTGAAGAGCTTCCTCTTGTTCTGGTCCCCACTCAAAACTCTCAGCTTTTCTGGTCGCTTGGTAAATGAGCTGGAGTAGCTCACCCAAATGAGCAATATGTTGTCTTCAAAATCCAAAGAAGCCAAATAAGCATTGTGCCTCTTTTTTGGTTGTAGGAGGGGCCAGATGCAACAGCTTATCCTTCACTTTAGAAGGGATATCTCAACATGTCCACTGGACCTAGAAATTTCACTAAGGTGGAAGGCCACTCTATTTTTTTTGGATTTATATTTTATCCAATGACAGGCAAATGCCTTACCAATAAGTCTAGAGTAGTTGCTACTTCTTTCTCACTAGGTCCAATCAACATGACATCATCAATATAATGGACCAGTGTGATGTCTTGTGGAAAGGAGAAACAATCAAACTCCCTGCAGACAAGATTATGACATAGGGCTGGAGAGTTGATATATGTCTGAGGTAGGACCATAAGGGTATACTGCTGGCTTTGTCAGCTAAAAGCAAACTGTTTCTGGTGGTCTTTATGAACAGCTATTGGGAAAAAAGCATTAGCCACATCAATAGTTGCATACCTGTTACCAGGAGGATGTGTTGATTTGCTCAAGAATGATACCACATTTAGAACAGCAGCTGCAATTGGAGTCACCACTTGCCTGGTTAAGTTTGTGATAATCCACTGTGATCCTTCAAGATCCATCTGTTTTCTGCATAGCCTAATAAGAGGCATGAATGGGAATATCACCACTCTGGCATCCTTCAAATCCTTAAGAGTGACACTTATCTCTGCTATCCATTCAGGAATCTGGTATTGCTTTGATTTGCTATTTTGCTATGTAGGGGCAGTTCTAGGGGCTTCTACTTTCCCTTTCCTACCATAATAGCCCTCACTTGATGAGTTAGGGAATTCTGCCAGTTGCTGAATATGTCTGTCCCAGTTTTGCATTCCAGAACTGGGGAAATAACCATAGAATGGGTCCAGGAACCCACTGGACCCACTGTGAGATGGACTTGAGCTAAAACTCCGTCGATCACCTGACTCCATAAGCCCCTACTCTGACTGGTGGACGAGGATGACATTTGGGGCACCTTGGATTTAGTGTCACTTTTGAACCTTTATCTAGTAATCCATGAAATGTATGATCATTTCCTTTTCCCCAATACATAGTTACCCTGGTAAAAGGCCATGGGCCTCCTTGGGGAAGGTTGGAAGGAAGGTTAACAGTGTAAATATTTGGTAGTGTAACACGGTCTTTCCCCAAGGGTACCTGGCCTTCCCCGCATTCAAGGGACTCTCTGTCTGTAAACTGTCTTGAGTCTGGGGATTGATTAAGGGGCCATGACTCTCTATTTTTGTAATTTAAGTTAAGCTTTTGTTCACTTTGACCAATACCTCTTCTGCTTATAATTCTTGCCAAACAAGAATTTATTAACCTTCTCATTTATTTTACTTCTAGGTACCCCATGATCTACTGGACAATGCCATAAGTCTCTGTGAGTCAGATTATTTTAAAAGCTGCTTTGAGTCTGCTGTCCATTATGGTAACCACGCCCATCTTGCTTATGGTGAAGAACTGTTGCCATGTGGTTTCTGCTGACGTGGGATCCAATCATCCCCATTGCAGTTAAGGATTCCAGCTTAGTGACAGCAGTTCCCTTAGTAATATCTGATTTACAAAGAAGGGCAACTACAGAGCTCTTTAGGGACTATGGAGTTAGTCTCACAAATTTATTCCTCAAAGTTCTGGTAAAATGTGTGTCCTCTGGACTTTCCTGGGATGTGTGAGCAGGTTGTCCATGATAAATCCACTCTAACATTCCAGTCTCTCTAGCCTTTGCTTCCCCTCATCTATACTATACCAGAGCAGTTCAGGCATTTTGACCTCAGGTAATATTAGCCACCTTTATATCCATGTTTCGGTCAACCACCCAAACTGTTAACACTCTAACTCCTCAAACTATAACACTGAATGCAGAATCTCTGCTTAGTGGGCCCATATCCATAAATTCAGCCTGATCCAACTTTATATTCCTTCCACTATTATCCCACATCCTTAGTAACCATTCCCACACACATTACCTTGATTTCTGTCTATATAATTGGGAAAACTCATGCAGGGTTTTTGGAGTATAGTGTACCTCTGCATGGTTCACACTTTGTAGCTCACCTGTTGGGGCCTATTGAAACTTTAGTCTAGTTATAGGTCTGAAGAGAAGAGGTGTGGGGGGAGATGAGTCGTGATAAGAATTAGTAGTGCCTTTCAAGCCTATCACCTCAGGGCAGTCTATTGCAGTTTCATCTGGTGAAACAGTATTAATCTCTCCAGAGGAGTTAGTGCTGTTTCCCCAGGGGAGGTGGTTACTGGTTTATCAGGCAATGAAGGATTAATCTCTCTAGGTGGAGGTTGGGTGTCAGACTCCTCAGGACTGACTGAGGCTGAATGCTATTTCCTCAAGGCAGACTGGAGGTCAGATAGCTGTCTCTTTAGGTCAGGCTGGGAATTGGGTGGCTGTTCCTTAGGACAGGTTGGAGGTGGGTTGGCTGTTTCCTCACGACAAACCATTACAGGTCCATCTAGCAAAGATTCAGCAGAATCCAGGGTTTCCATGTCCCTAGGGCCATTATTATCAACCTATTGCAAGTTTCAGGATCCCATTCTTTTTCAATCAAAGCCCTTACATTTCAGCAGACATCTTGCAAGTTTGAGAATTTAATTTATGTTGTAAATCTCCTACTTGCACAATGAGACTCTGGGTCTGGTTTTCTGACATGTCCCACAGGAAATAAGATTTTATTTTGGAGCACAGACAGGAAATTTTACATCTTTCATAGTTGCAAATTTGAAGCCTTCAGCTTATCCCTTTCTCTCATAACTATCCAGCATATCTCAAAACAACCAGCCAATTTTATTATATCTCTTTACACAAAATTCTGTTAAGGTGTCAAAAAGCACTGTTATGCAGAGCCTTGCCTTGTATAAGAATATGATTAGGAGAATCAAATGGTTGTATTTTGCATATCTGTTTGCTGATTCATGCCATGGACTGTTAGTGCCACCTTGATTATTGGAAATAGAGTTATGAATGCCTTTGAATTTAATCAGAGTGGAAAACCAATTGTAAAAACCCATTTTTAAGATTCTGTTTCTCCAGAACCACTCTTGGAACCAAGCTGTGTTAGTCACGGTTCTCTAGGGAAGCAGAACTGACAGGAGATATCTGTAAATATGAGATTTTATAAAAATGTCTCATGCAACCGTGGAGATGCATGAGTCCAAATTCCAAGAGGCAGTCCATTTGATGGCAACTCTGATGAGGATCGTCAATGAACTCTCCAGTGAAACTTGAAGATGCTGACTAAAGAAAAAGTGAAAGTTCTCTCTTCTTCCTTAAAAGCATTAAATTAATTGCATTAAATCCAGTTGATCATTCTCTTATTGTGGAAGATACTTCCTTAGTTAATTGTAGATGTGATCAGCCACTGATGTACTCAACTTGATGATGCAATAAACCAGCGTTCTGGTGTATTAGCCAGCCAAAAGGTCCTTGCAGTAATGGTTAGGCTCATGCTAGCTTTACCAGACAACTGGGACTGGGCACCAACACCTAGCCAAGTTGACAGATAACACCTTATCTGGATTCTGACACTATGACTTTGCTTATTCTAATAATTTCATAGCAGTGAGATCATACATACATATTTGCCCTTTTGTATCTGGCTTATTCCACTCAACATGATGTCTTCAAGTTTCATGCATGTTGTTTCATATATTGGGAACATAGCTGAATAATATTCCATTGTGTGCATTTATCACAGTTTATCCATCCATTGGCAGATGAACTGTTGGGTCACTTCAACTTTTTGGCAATTGTGAATAATGCCACTATGAATATTAGTTTGTAAATATTTGAGTTCTTGCTTTCAATTCTTTTGGAAATATACCTAGAAGTAGCATTGCCAGGTTATATAATAATTCTATACAGCCAAATAGTCTTTCACAGTGGTTTCACCATTTTATATTCCCACCAACAATGAATGAGTGGTCCTATTTCCCATATCCTCTCCCACACTTGTAATTTTCCAATTTTTGATAGCAGTCATTCTAGGGTGTGTCAAATGGTATCTCTTGGCTTTGATTTGCATTTTTCTAATGGCTAATGGTGGTAAACATTTTTTCATGTGCTTTTGGCCATTTGCATATCTTCTTTGGAGAAATGCCTATTCAAGTGTTTTGTCCATTTTTTATTGGGTGCTTTGTCATCTTGTTGTTAAGTTGAAGGACTTCTATATATGTTCTGGATATTAAACCCTTATCTTATATGTGGTTTCCAAATAGTTTCTCCCTTTGTGTAGGTTGCTGTTATACTTTCATGATAAAGTCCTTTGATGCACAAAAGTTTCAAATTTTGATGTGGTCCCATTTAGCTATTTTTTGTTTTGTTGCTGTACTTTGGGGGTAAGGATTAAGAAATCATTGCTTAATATAAGGTCCTGAAAAATGCTTGCCTAAGTTTTCTTCTAGGAGTTTTATAGTTCTGGTTATTATATTTAGGTTTTTGATGCTTTTTGAGCTGATTTTTATAGATGATATGTGGTAAGGGTCCACCTTCATTCTTTTGCATATGAACATTCAATTTTCCCAGCAGCATTTGCTGAAGAGATTATTCTTTCCCAATTAAGTGGGCTTAACAGCCTTGTAAAAAATTAGTTGGCCATAAATGTGAGTTTTGATTTCTGAGCTCTCAATTCAATTTCATTGTTCTATATGACTGTCCTTATGCCGGTACCTTGCTGTTTTGATTACTGTGGGTTTATAATAAGTTTAAAGTCTTTTAACTTCATACACCTTTTTCAAGGTGGCTTTGGCTATCTGGGTCCTTTACCTTTCCATATAGACTTCATGATTCACTTTCCCATTTCTGCAAAGAAGGGTTTTATAATTTTGATTGGAATTACATTGAATTTATAAATGATTTTGGGTAGAATAGACATCTTAATATTTAGTCTTCCAATTTATGATCACAGAATGCCATCCCATTTATTTAGGTCTTCTTTGATTTCTTTAACAATGTTTCATGGTTTTCTGTGTACAAGGCCTGCATATCCTTAATTGAATTTATTCCTCAATATTTGATTCTTTTAGTTGATACTGTAAATGGATTTTTTCCCTTGATTTTATCTTCTGTTTGTTCATTACTAATGTATAGAAACACTACTAATTTTGGGATGTTGATTGTGTACCCTGTCACTTTGCTAAATTCATTTATTAGCTCTAGGAATTTGATTATGAAATTTTTAGTATTTTGTATGTATAGAATTGTGGTAGTTTGAAGCTGTTATGTGGGGTCAGTAGTTAGGTCCCCTGTTTAAGTTCTGATTTTAGCTGTGACCTCTCTCTTTTTTTCCTTGTCGATATAGTTAAAGTTTTGTCAATTTTTTTTGGTCTTTTCAAAGGATCAACTTTTGGTTTTGTTGATTCTATTTTAAGTTTCCCATCCTAATTTTTGTTGTTTCCTTCCTTCTGTTTGCTTTAGGTTTATTCGCTCTTCTTTTTCTAGATCCTCCAATTCTGAGACTAAGTCTCTGAGTTGAAGGCACTCTTTTTTGCAAAGTGTATAATTTTATTTAATCGTTTGTGCTGTTTTACATCTATATTACATGTACTACATTATAAGCTCCAAATACACTGTTATAATTTTTGTGTTGAAACGTAAGATGTCTTTTTTAATGAAGTCATGATGAAGAATATAAGCTTTTATATTTCCCACATATTTACTATGTCGTTGTTCTTCATTCCTTCTTGTAATCTGTTTTCCACTGGTATCACTTTCCCTCAGCCTGAAGAATTGGCTTTAGTATTAGTTTGTTTTTTTACTTTTTTTATTGTGTAGTATAACATATATACAAAGCAAAGAAATAAAAAAGCAATAGTATTCAAATCGCTCTTCAACAAATGGTTACAGGACAGATCCCAGAGTTTGTCATGGGCTACCATACGATCCTCTCATATTTTTCCTTCTAGCTGCTCCAGAAGATAGGAGACTAGAGGGCATAAATATTTTTTATCATCACAATAGACATTTTTCCTTCTTTTTTTTGATGAAAAATAACATATATACAAAAAGCTATAAATTTCAAAGCACAGCACCACGATTAGTTGTAGAACATATTTCAGAGTTTGATATGGGTTACAATTTCACAATTTTAGGTTTTTACTTCTAGCTGCACTAAAATACTGGAGACTAAAAGAGATATCAGTTTCATATTCATATCATATTCAATATCAGCATTCATATTCATTTGTTAAGCCCTACCTTCAATGTATAACTACACCATCACCTTTGATCTTTACATACCTCTTTTTGGGGTTGTTTGGGCTATGGCAATTCTAAATTTTTTTTTTCTTTTTTTTTTATTAATTAAAAAAAGAATTAACAAAACAATTAGAAATCATTCCAATCTACATGTACAATCAGTAATTCTTAATAACATCACATAGTTGCATATTCATCATTTCTTAGTACATTTGCATCGATTTAGAAAAAGAAATAAAAAGACAACAGAATAAGAATTAAAACAATAATAGAAAGAAAAAAAAAACAAAAAAAACAAAAACAAAAAACCTATACCTCACATGCAGCTTCATTCAGTGTTTTAACATAATTGCATTACAATTGGGTAGTATTGTGCTGTCCATTTCTGAGTTTTTATATCCAGTCCCGTTGTACAGTCTGTATCCCTTCATCTCCAATTATCCCTTCTCTCTTTTTTTTTTTAATTAACGGAAAAAAAGAAATTAACCCAACATTTAGAGATCATACCATTCTACACATGCAATCATTAATTCTTAACATCATCACATAGATGCATGATCATCATTTCTTAGTACATTTGCATTGGTTTAGAAGAACTAGCAACATAACCGAAAAAGATATAGAATGTTAATATAGAGAAAAAAATGAAAGTAATAATAGTAAAATCAAAACAAAACAAAACAAAACAAAGCAAAAACCTATAGCTCAGATGCAGCTTCATTCAGTGTTTTAACATGATTACTTTACAATTAGGTATTATTGTGCTGTCCATTTTTGAGTTTTTGTATCTAGTCCTGTTGCACAGTCTGTATCCCTTCAGCTCCAATTACCCATTATCTTACCCTGTTTCTAACTCCTGCTGGACTCTGTTACCAATGACATATTCCAAGTTTATTCTCGAATGTCGGTTCACATCAGTGGGACCATACAGTATTTGTCCTTTAGTTTTGGGCTAGACTCACTCAGCATAATGTTCTCTAGGTCCATCCATGTTATTACATGCTTCATAAGTTTATTCTGTCTTAAAGCTGCATAATATTCCATCGTATGTATATACCACAGTTTGTTTAGCCACTCGTCTGTTGATGGACATTTTGGCTGTTTCCATCTCTTTGCAATTGTAAATAACACTGTTATAAACATTGGTGTGCAAATGTCCGTTTGTGTCTTTGCCCTTAAGTCCTTTGAGTAGGTACCTAGCATTGGTATTGCTGGGTCATATGGCAATTTTATATTCAGCTTTTTGAGGAACCACCAAACTGCCTTCCACAGTGGTTGCACCATTTGACATTCCCACCAACAGTGGATAAGTGTGCCTCTTTCTCCGCATCCTCTCCAGCACTTGTCATTTTCTGTTTTGTTGATAATGGCCATTCTGGTGGGCGTGAGATGATATCTCATTGTGGTTTTGATTTGCATTTCTCTAATGGCCAGGGACATTGAGCAACTCTTCATGTGCCTTTTGGCCATTTGTATTTCCTCTTCTGAGAGGTGTCTGTTCAAGTCTTTTTCCCATTTTGTAATTGGGTTGGCTGTCTTTTTGTTGTTGAGTTGGACAATCTCTTTATAAATTCTGGATACTAGACCTTTATCTGATATGTCATTTCTAAATATTGTCTCCCATTGTGTAGGCTGTCTTTCTACTTTCTTGATGAAGTTCTTTGATGCACAAAAGTGTTTAATTTTGAGGAGCTCCCATTTATTTATTTCCTTCTTCAGTGCTCTTGCTTTAGGTTTAAGGTCCATAAAACCTCCTCCAATTGTAAGTTTCATAAGATATCTCCCTACATTTTCCTCTAACTGTTTTATGGTCTTAGACCTAATGTTTAGATCTTTGATCCATTTTGAGTTAACTCTTGTATAGGGTGTGAGATACGGGTCTTCTTTCATTCTTTTGCATATGAATATCCAGTTCTCTAGGCACCATTTATTGAAGAGACTGCTCTGTCCCAGGTGAGTTGGCTTGACTGCCTTATCAAAGATCAAATATCCATAGATGAGAGGGTCTATATCTGAGCACTCTATTCGATTCCATTGGTCGATATATCTATCTTTATGCCAATACCATGTTGTTTTGACCACTGTGGCTTCATAATATGCCTTAAAGTCAGGCAGCATGAGACCTCCAGCTTCGTTTTTTTTTCCTCAAGATGTTTTTAGCAATCGGGGCACCCTGCCCTTCCAGATAAATTTGCTTATTGGTTTTTATATTTCTGAAAAATAAGTTGTTGGGATTTTGATTGGTATTGCATTGAATCTGTAAATCAATTTAGGTAGGATTGACATCTTAACTATATTTAGTCTTCCAATCCATGAACACGGTATGCCCTTCCATCTATTTAGGTCTTCTGTGATTTCCTTTAGCAGTTTTTTGTAGTTTTCTTTATATAGGTTTTTTGTCTCTTTAGTTAAATTTATTCCTAGGTATTTTATTCTTTTAGTTGCAATTGTAAATGGGATTCGTTTCTTGATTTCCCCCTCAGCTTGTTCATTACTAGTGTATAGAAATGCTACAGATTTTTGAATGTTGATCTTGTAACCTGCTACTTTGCTGTACTCATTTATTAGCTCTAGTAGTTTTGTTGTGGATTTTTCCGGGTTTTTGATGTATAGTATCATATTGTCTGCAAACAGTCATAATTTTACTTCTTCCTTTCCAATTTTGATGCCTTTTATTTCTTTTTCTTGTCTAATTGCTCTGGCTTGAACCTCCAACACGATGTTGAATAACAGTGGTGATAATGGACATCCTTGTCTTGTTCCTGATCTTAGGGGGAAAGTTTTCAATTTTTCCCCATTGAGGATGATATTAGCTGTGGGTTTTTCATATATTCCCTCTATCATTTTAAGGAAGTTCCCTTGTATTCCTATCTCTTGAAGTGTTTTCAACAGGAAAGGATGTTGAATCTTGTCAAATGCCTTCTCTGCATCAATTGAGATGATCATGTGATTTTTCTGCTTTGATTTGTTGATATGGTGTATTACATTAATTGATTTTCTTATGTTGAACCTTCCTTGCATACCTGGGATGAATCCTACTTGGTCATGATGTATAATTTTTTTAATGTGTTGTTGGATACGAGTTGCTAGAATTTTATTGAGGATTTTTGCATCTATATTCATTGGAGAGATTGGTCTGTAGTTTTCTTTTTTTGTAATACCTTTGCCTGGTTTTGGTATGAGGGTGATGTTGGCTTCATAGAATGAAAGTAGTTTTCCCTCCACTTTGATTTTTTTGAAGAGTTTGAGGAGAGTTGGTACTAATTCTTTCTGGAATGTTTGATAGAATTCACATGTGAAGCCATCTGGTCCTGGACTCTTCTTTTTAGGAAGCTTTTGAATGACTAATTCAATTTCTTTACTTGTGATTGGTTTGTTGAGGTCATCTATTTCTTCTTGAGTCAAAGTTAGTTGTTCATGTCTTTCCAGGAACCCGTCCATTTCATCTATTGTTGTATTTATTAGCATAAAGTTGTTCATAGTATCCTGTTATTACCTCCTTTATTTCTGTGAGGTCAGTAGTTATGTCTCCTCTTCCATTTCTGATCTCATTTATTTGCATCCTCTCTCTTCTTCTTTTTGTCAATCTTGCTAAGGGCCCATCAATCTTGTTGATTTTCTCATAGAACCAACTTCTGGTCTTATTGATTTTCTCTATTGTTTTCATGTTTTCAATTTCATTTATTTCTGCTCTAATCTTTGTTATTTCTTTCCTTTTGCTTGCTTTGGGGTTAGTTTGCTGTTCTTTCTCCAGTTCTTCCAAGTGGACAGTTAATTCCTGAATTTTTGCCTTTTCTTCTTTTCTGATAAAGGCATTTAGGGCAATAAATTTCCCTCTTAGCACTGCCTTTGCTGCGTCCCATAAGTTTTGATATGTTGTGTTTTTCTTTTCATTTGCCTCAAGGCATTTACTAATTTCTCTTGCAATTTCTTCTTTGACCCACTCGTTGTTTAAGAGTGTGTTGTTGAGCCTCCACGTATTTGTGAATTTTCTGGCACTCCTCCTATTATTGATTTCCAACTTCATTCCTTTATGATCCGAGAAATTGTTGTGTATGATTTCAATCTTTTAAAATTTGTTAAGACTTGCTTTGTGACCCAGCATATGGTCTATCTTTGAGAATGATGCATGAGCACTTGAGAAAAAGGTGTATCCTGCTGTTGTGGGATGTAATGTCCTATAAATGTCTGTTAAGTCTAGCTCATTTATAGTAATATTCAGATTCTCTATTTCTTTATTGATCCTCTGTCTAGATGTTCTGTCCATTGATGAGAGTGGTGAATTGAAGTCTCCAACTATTATGGTATATGTGTCTATTTCCCTTTTCAGTGTTTGCAGTGTATTCCTCACGTATTTAGGGGCATTCCGGTTTGGTGCATAAATATTTATGATTGTTATGTCTTCTTGTTTAATTGTTCCTTTTATTAGTAGATAGTGTCCTTCTTTGTCTCTTTTAACTGTTTTACATTTGAAGTCTAATTTTTTGGATATTAGTATAGCTACTCCTGCTCTTTTCTGGTTGTTATTTGCATGAAATATCTTTTCCCAACCTTTCACTTTCAACCTATGTTTATCTTTGGGTCTAAGATGTGTTTCCTGTAGACAGCATATAGAAGGATCCTGTTTTTTAATCCATTCTGCCAGTCTATGTCTTTTGATTGGGGAATTCAGTCCATTAACATTTAGTGTTATTACTGTTTGGATAATATTTTCCTCTACCATTTTGCCTTTTGTATTATGTACATCATATCTGATTTTCCTTCTTTCTACACTCTTCTCCATACCTCTCTCTTCTGTCTTTTCGTATCTGACTCTAGTGCTCCCTTTACTATTTCTTGCAGAGCTGTTCTCTTCGTCACAAATTCTCTCAGTGACTTTTTGTCTGAGAATGTTTTAATTTCTCCCTCATTTTTGAAGGACAATTTTGCTGGATATAGAAGTCTTGGCTGGCAGTTTTCTCTTTTAGTAATTTAAATATATCATCCCACTGTCTTCTAGCTTCTATGGTTTCTGCTGAGAAATCTACACATAGTCTTATTGGGTTTCCCTTGTATATGATGGATTGTTTTTCTCTTGCTGCTTTCAAGATCCTCTATTTCTGTTTGATCTCTGACATTCTAACTAGTAAGTGTCTTGGAGAACGCCTATTTGGGTCTATTCTCTTTGGGGTGCGCTGCACTTCTTGGATCTGTAATTTTAGGTCTTTCATAAGAGTTGGGAAATTTTCAGTGATAATTTCTTCCATTAGTTTTTCTCCTCCATTTCCCTTTTCTTCTCCTTCTGGGACACCCACAACACGTGTATTTTTGTGCTTCATATTGTCCTTCAGTTCCCTGATCCCCTGTTCAAATTTTTCCATTCTTTTCCCTATAGTTTCTGTTTTTTTTTGGACTTCAGATGTTTCATCCTCCAAATCACTAATTCTATCTTCTGTCTCTTTAAATCTATCATTGTAGGTATCCATTGTTTTTTCCATCTTTTCTACTTTATCCTTCACTTCCGTAAGTTCTGTGATTTGTTTTTTCAGTTTTTCTATTTCTTCTTTTTGTTCAGCCCATGTCTTCTTCATGTCCTCCCTCAATTTATCGATTTCGTTTTTGAAGAGGTTTTCCATTTCTGTTCGTATATTCAGCATTAGTTGTCTCAGCTCCTGTATCTCATTTGAACTATTGGTTTGTTCCTTAGACTGGGCCATATTTTCAATTTTCTGAGCGTGATCCGTTATCTTCTGCTGGCATCTGGGCATTTAGTCAGATTTCCCTTGGTGTTGGACCCAACAGGTTGAAAGATTTTTCTGTGAAATCTCTGGGTTCTGTTTTTCTTATCCTGCCCAGTAGGTGGTGCTTGTGGCACTCGTTTGTCTGCGGGTCCCACCAGTAAAAGGTGCTGTGGGTCCTTTAACTTTGGAAAACTCTCGCCGTGGGGGAAGTTCGCCAGCCAAAGTGGCTTGGAAGAGTGCCAGCCGGCCCGGGGATCCAAACGTGGGGAGGGTCGCCGGCCACCGCAGCCCAGAGGAGCGCCCGTCCGATTCTCCTAGCCAGCCTGGGGCGCCAAGCGTGGCGGGAGGGCACCAGCCACCACAGCCCGGAGAGTGCACCATTCCCAGCTGGACCCGGAAGCCACGTGTTTGGAAGGGACCCCAGTCACTGTTCTCCGTGGCCTGGGGATCTTCGATCCAATTCTCCCAGTTGGTCCGGGGGGCTGCGCGTGGTGGGGCGCCAGCCACCGCGGCTTGAGGGGACCGCCTGTCCAATTCTCCCAGCTGGCCTGGGAAGGAGGAAGGGAGGGACTCTGGCCGCTTGCCGCCCCGGCCCGGGGAAGCCTGCGCCCCTCAGCGATCTCACCGGAGTGGGTTCTCCCAGCCAGTCAGCTGTTCCAGAATGGGGTACGCTGTCTTCTTGATCTCTGTCGTGGCTCCGGGAGCTGTTCTGTATCGTTTCTACTCCCCTAGTAGCTGTTCTGGAGGAGAAACTAAGACCCACACGTCTTACTAAGCCGCCATCTTCTCCGGAAGTCCCGCTCCATTCTTTTTAATTGTAAGCATTTAACTGTACATTTCCTTCTCAGCATGGGCTTTGCTGAATTCCATATGTTGTGTTTTTATTTTCATTCACTTCAAGATGTTTCCTAATTTCCCTTGTAATTTTTTCTTTGGCTCATTAGTTGTTTAAGACTATGCTGTTTAATTTCCACATATTTGTGATTTTTCCATTTTCTCTGTTTTTGAATTCTAGTTTGATTTCAATGTGATTGTAGAATATACATTGTATGATTTAAACATTTTTTAATTTGTTAAGGCATTTTTTTTGTGATCTAAGGTATGGTATAATGTGGAGAATGATCCCATGTTCCCTAGTGAAGCATGTGTATTCTATTGCTATTGGGTGATGTGCTCTGTATAAGTCTGTTAGGTTTAGTTAGTTTATAGTATCATTCAAGTCTTCTATTTCCTCATTGATTTTCTGACTAGATGTTCTATCCATTATTGAAATTGGTGTATTCTGTCTATTTCTCCCTTCATATCTGTTAATATTTACTTCATGTATTTTGAGACTTTCTGTTAGGTGTACATATATATATATATATATTTATAATTGTTATATCTTCTTGTTGAATTGACTCTTTTAACAGTATAATAATGACTTTCTTTTTTCCTTGGAAAAATGGCTGCCTTCAGAGCTTGGCACTCAGTGATCAGAAGCAGCTAATCAAAAGTATTGGCTGGGGCAGTGCAATGGGGCTCAATGTCAGAATTCTCGCCTGCCATGCCTGAAACCCGGGTTCAATTCCCCGTGCCCACCCTTGCCAAAAAGAAAAAAAAAAGCACTGACCTGTGATCAGACCAAACCTCCTTGGGGAAGTGGTTGGTACCACACTGGTACCAGCTGCATCAGGGGCTGATGTTGAGTACTCACTGCTGCCTGCTGTGAGGCTGGGGGATGAGCAGTGTTAGCAAGAGTGCAGTTCATGGGTATTTACCACAATCTGTCAGCTTCTTCCTCTCATTGCTTCCTGGATGCTGCTCAATGTGCTACTAGATTCCAGAGTTTCAGCATAATGTTGATTAGACAGTTCCTGCCTGTTTAATAGTTTTTCTGGTGGAGGGACTGATTCCTGGAGCTTCCCAGTCTACTATCTTCCCATCTTCTCCTCCTACCATTTTTAAATTAGTGATTTCTTAATTTGACACTTTCCCAGATATGTCTGGCAGGCCACCAGTGGCTAGGACTTGGGACTTTAAGATAATGTGTAGAATATGGTGGTTGGAATTATGGGGTTTGCAACAGATTTTAAGGCAACTTGTTCTGGTAGAAAAGATCCATCCTAGTTCCTCCTAGTTACAGGTGTTTATTCTGTGTGGGGAAGAGCTTAAAGTGTGGTTGTGCCCTGGAGGTGGTTTGGAACAGTTTCTCTCCTGATTCTTTTGCCAAAACAGGATTGCATTCTTCAATGGCTCTTTCATGAGTTTCTTGCCTAGAGCTTGAGTTGTTTCTTTTCCCTATTGCTATTTTTAATCCATCTGATGGTATGGGTCTTTCAAAATTCTCACTTTGCTTTATCTACAGCAGCACAGAAAAAATAACCTATGGCATTACTGTTTCTAGGTTTGATTCTTTGCACATTATGTTAGGTAACAAGAGTAAACATTACAAAAAGCAGTGTAGCTGGTCAGAAGAGTCCCTGCTAATACCAGATGTAGGATTTATCTTCAGTGAAGAGGTTCTTGGAAGAATCTGTGACAACCAGAAGGTGTAGTCATCCCATTGTAGCCATGGGGAGGATCCAGTGTAAAGAATACAACTGTGGATATATATGAGTGCGTTTCATGATTAGGATGTAAGGTACTGATTATATTAAGTCATTTGTAGAAACTGCTTAACTTTTAGCTTAATGTGGATGCTTAATTACTATTTAGAATTATGTGAGCATAGGTGATATAAGGAGAAATTTATTCCTAAAAGGGACCACTGTGGGGAAATTAAATTTCCTAAAAGGATGGGCATATTAGTTTCTTTTGTTATTATAGCAAATAACTATAAATGTAGTGGCTTAAACAATCAAAATTTACTATCTCAAGATTCTCTAGGTCAAAAACCCATGTTGGTTCAACTGGTTTCTCTGCTGTAACTTTCACAATACTTAAATCAAGGTATCAGCTAGACTGCATTCCTTACTAGAGGCTCTAGGGAAGAATCTACTTCTCAGGTCATTCAGTTTGTTGGCAGAATTCAATTCCATGTGATTGTAAGACTGAGATCCCCATTTCTTTCTTTGCTGTTGGCTGGTAACAGGAAAAGGGTCCTTCCCAGCTTCTAGAGGTCACCTCAAGTCCATGGTTTATGAAGTATTCTTTCCTCCAACTTCAAAGCCAGTAATGGCAGGTGGAATCCTTCTCACATTTTGACCTTCTCTTCTGCTTCCTCTCTTTTACTGCATCTCTCTGATGGACTCTTCTGTCTTCTTCTGCTGCTTTTAAGGGTTTATATGATTATATGGGTCATATCTGGATAATCCAGAATAATCTTCCTGTTATAAATTCTGCAAAGTTCCTTCTGTCTACAAAACACCTTCATATAGTAATCAAAATTATACTAATCTTGGGGTGCAGCTTCAAAATTCTGCCAATCACAATGGGTTAAATACAATCTCTAAATTTCCTTCCCCGATGGATAGCTTCAGGGTTTTTTGGAAATTCTCATGGTTCTTTTGGAGCTTCAGAAAATCTCTTTGATTATAGAATTGAAGTCTCTGATCTGTAGTAGAAAATCAGGAGAATGGAGAAAATACCCCAATAGGAGAGAGAGAGAGAGAGAGAGAGAGAGAGAGAGAGAGAGAGAAAGAGAGAAATACTTATCCTTGAGCTGGGCAAGGGGAGGAAGAGCTGACTTGTCAGATGAGGTGACCTCTTGGAAATAGATGAGGCACAGCAGGAAGGGTCACCAACATGAATCTGTTTCTGGTGTGCTTAGTAGAGGCTAGAGATGCAGCAAAGAAGAGTGGGCATTGGATTTTTTTTTGGTTGGCTCCTGTGTATATTCTGGAGACTTTGTTCTCACAAAGAATTCTTAAAGTCCTTGCCAGAGAAAAGGCTGGTTGCTCCAACCTGCAGCAAATAGTCTTCCTTTAATTAGTGGCAGCTGGGTTTTTTTTTTAGCTAGCTTGACCATAGAGAGGGAACTCTAGTGCATGTTCACATCCACTCTGGTTTCCCAAAGATGGGACTCTGGCTATTCCTAGCCCAGAAACCTCTCGAAGGTTTGGGGTTAGGCCTCATGCTCAGAGTATAGACGGGAGGGAATATTGTCTCTCTCCTGGTGGTTTCAGGACCTGTCCAGTGGAAGGGTGACGGAACTTACTTTCCTTTATTGTCTCCTCTGTCAGGGTCCTGAAATTCGTATTTTGTGATTCTGGCAGAAAGGCCATGGCACACCTAGATTTGGAATTAAAAGGACACTGGAGTGAAGGACAAGAGATCTGGATTCTTGTCCTAATGTTGCGAATAACTAGATATCTTATCTTGAGCAAGTTACTGTCTTTCTTCATCTGTAATATGAAGTCACTGGATTCTAGAATTCTGTGATTGTATGAATCAGAAGTAGACGTGGATTATCTAGAAGATTTCAAATGTGGAATCTGAGAAACACTGTTACATAAAGCTGAAATTCAAACTCTCTTCCTAGGAAGTGCTGAGAATTTTGTCATCTTTCATTGTTCTGGTCCTTCTATTGCTATATTTCATTTAGCTATTTATTTGTTTTAGTGAAAAGGAAAGATTTCATGATAACCTCTTTTTGGACAGTGTCAAAATTCAACTCGGGAAATCCCAAAGACTGCCTACTAATTTGTTCTCTATTTTTAACCACACTGCAATTCAGAGAATAATGTTCTCCTTTATTTGAGTGGGTCTGTGGAAACAGAATTTAGTAACAAAAACATACTCCTCAAAAGCTCTGCATTGCTCTAATGCTAACATGTCCTACAGCATATGTCCAAGTTCTAAATGGGAAACTCTGAGAATGCAGGATTTTCATTTGTTATTAATTATCATGTTTTATTTGCTTTCTTAAAATCAGCTGGTTTGTGTTAGGACATTGAATTTTCATGTTCAATAGATATTTGTATGCACATATCCTGAATGTGTGCAGTAAACAGAATGATTTCCAATTTCCTATAGAAAATAAGCTTATTTTGAATTTAAATGCTTGAGGGGGAAAAAAATCTAGGTCTAATTATCACATTTAGTTTTTAGTATTTACTTTAATAATTTCTTCAGCAAAACTGAGAGCATGAAGTTCAGGGCCTAGATATGAAACTATAGAATTCTTTACTTGGTAAAATTTCCATTAGTTTCAGTCTGTTCTCTAATTGGAATGTGAAAAAAGTCTTTTGAGCAAAGTCCAGAGCTGAGACTAAAAGGTATGAAATCTTTTTAGGGTCCTTCATGATTTTTATATTTTGTTTTTGTGGGCTATATCTATTGGTACTGACTGTATTAAAAATGAAAACTGAGAAAAATTTAGACTAATTAATGAATTACTTTAAAATAATAAACCCCTCGGGTTAACATAAATAAAATACATTTTATGAATAATAACTATAATTTCAAAGTAAAAAGGGTTGAGAAAAATGATATTTTTTACATATTTTCAAATCTCTTCAGTGTTTGCCTTAATAAAAGACAGCTGGCTTCTCATATCGTCTGCATTCAATCTCTTGCAGCATTACATGTCATGGGACTTCTGGAAAACTCAACCGTATAATTGGGAGAGAGTGTAAGTGAAACAGGCATGCCAATGTTTTGTGTATGTTACTTTCCCCACCTCCATGACATTGTTTCTTTTTCAGGGATTTATTTGTTTCCCCATCAGATTTCACATAATTTTTAATTATTTCATTTATTCTTGATTTTTGGGTCCAGTTTCCCTTCTTGGACGATGAATTACAGAAGAGTGGGGTCCATATCTGCCTTGTTTATCACCGTTTCAACTGCAGCAGTTATCCAGTGGATGCTCAATATATGATTATTAAGTGAATGAAGTAAATGTACTAAGGAATGCATAATCATGGGAGATCTGAGAGAATACCACTTGGTGAGTGTAGTTGAGGAGATTATAAGAAACAGTGGAAATATTGAGCCAGAATTTTCTGGGTGCTCTGGAATTGGCAATGTGAATCCATAGCTGAAAACAAAATCTTGCTGCTGTATCCTTTCCCTCAATCCCAAGTCTACATGGGTAGAGCTCCAATGTGGAAAAAGAGGGCAGAGTCATTAAAAGAGTCAGACGTTTGGAAGAGTATTTATAATGTAAGAGCCTATTCTCTGCCATCCTCATGATGGTGGAGGAAATGGGAATGTCCTCCCACCCTCATAGAGACAAGTGAATCACTAGTAAATTAAGCACATCTGTGAGGAAGAGAAATTGGCATTCTGCTCCTTGAATGGCTGAGGAACATTTTGAAGCTGTCAATGGCACAGAGGAATGTGTACTGAAGGGATTTTGGGGAAAAGCAAGAC
This sequence comes from Tamandua tetradactyla, assembly GCF_023851605.1. Taxonomy (NCBI): domain Eukaryota; kingdom Metazoa; phylum Chordata; class Mammalia; order Pilosa; family Myrmecophagidae; genus Tamandua; species Tamandua tetradactyla. Next base: position 104,207,146 of record NC_135335.1, read on the forward strand.
AAATGTCTCGAAAGGAATGGGTGTACTTGACATGAGTTGATGCTGCTTCTCATCTAGAGATTTCTGAATCTCATAGTCTTGTGGAAGAAGTCTGTACAGTCAGGGTAAGAAGGAATTGAAGCATATCTTCTTAGGAGAAAGTGGAAAGGGTAACACCTTGCTCTGCTCTGTGACCTTCAGAGGGTTCCAAAGAGGAGGAACTCAGTAATTGGGACGTGAAGGAGCAATGAAGTTGGAAAGTCAGGATATATGGCTGTTTAAATGATCACTAGATCAGGTGATGTCATGCTATCTTTGCAAGGTGATATGATATCCTAGGTGTTGGAAGGGCATAGGTGAAACTGATCAATGTGTAAAGGATCATACACACTCTTTTTTCTTGAGACCACTGTATCAAGTACATGGAACCACACTAAGCAGAGCAAGACAGGGGCTCTTGTCTCCAGCACTAGATCATCAGATAAGGAGATCTTGCCTCCCTATCTTATCCAGCCCCCAACTCTGGAAAGCAGGGATGGGGGATGGGGAGAATAAATGCCCCAGAATAAGATGATTTCCCCACCTCCCTTCCTAGGGAGCTGGAGTAGTAGGGTAAGCAAAAGAACAGACCACACTCCCTTTCTCAACATGGAGGAGAAGTTTTGAATTAGATGTTGGATTGGTATTTTAAACAGAATTGGACTTTTAATAATTTCAAGTGACCCAAAAAATATGAAGTCTGTCCAACATTTTAATGGAAGGGAAAGTGAGATATATGGTTGAAAGCAAAAATTGAAAAAAAAGGAAAGCCATTTTATGTAAATGTTTCACTAAATTAAGAGGTGTTAATGAACTAGTTATAAAGTAATCCACTCCCTTTCAGTTTCTGTGAACTTGTAAATGCTTTGTAGGCAGAGAAAATGTTTTGATAAATTGGCTCTTGAGCTTTAGTTAACCATATATTACGTAGAGTGAGAACCCTACACTAGTTGAGTTGAGTTACATACTTCTGTTCTAGGGAGCCAAGAACACAAGAGGCTGTGTGGAAGGGGTTATATGTCTTCCTTTAGCCTTGATCTCCTTTGGTAGTAGACCTAATTGGGGCATAGTTAAGGGTAAACAACCCTCATGATCAATTCCCTATTAGCTTCAGTCTTATGGCTTTAAATTGTTTTTCCTTCTGGGTACAACAGTAATGATTATCAGGACTGAGATAATGAGACCAAGATGAGAAACAGAAACATGCTTGTTGATAGAGTCTGATTTTAAGAAAAGAAGCATATCCAGGGTATGGAAAAGGAGATGAAGAGATGAAAGTGATGGATTTACAGTGGACTAAGAGCTGAGAAAATCAGAGCCCATTGTGTTTCTTGATGTATAAAATAGGACATATATTGCCCTTTTCATGAAGTTTACTTGAGAATTGTACTACATGTTTAAAAACCCAGGTAATGTATTTGTAGAAAAACTTTGTGGAGATAGTCTTAAAAAGGCCTTCCTGTTGCTGGAAATCTTCACAAGCGTCTTTAGATAAGAGAGCTAGAAATGAATATGGTAAATAGATTTTTAGTGTTGTACTTATAAATCTAATGACCAATTATGGAGGACTGATTCAATCTGTCAGGCTCATGATGGCGCCAGACCCCGTGGAGGGCTAAGCTAATGGGTAAAATGGAATACTACTTAACCCCAAGGCTGAGGACAAGGGCTGAAGTGTCTGATTTTTGAGATAGTTTGACTGTTGCGTAATGGGAGAAAATGACCATGACCAAATCTGTGTTTTATTTTCTGCTCTCTGCACTAGGAGATGGATAGCAGCATGGTTCATGTCTGAGTGCAGACTTGCGCAGAGGCAGCATTTGAGTCAGTGTTTAAGGACAAGAGATGATATTGTTGACCAGAAACAATTTTACTTAAGGTGAGGGTTGCCAGATAAAGTTCAAAATGCCCAGCTAAATTTGAATCTCAGGTGAACAAAAGAATTTTTTTTCTTAACATAAGTGTGTTCCATGCAACATTAAAGATATATTAAAAAAATTAAACATTTATCTGAAATTCAAATTTAACTGATGACCTATATTATTCTTTGCTACATCCTAAGTAGTCCCTACTTAGGACTAAAGTCTCATCACTAAGAAGCTATTTTTGTCTTTTCTTAGTTCATGTCATGATCTGGTCAAGAGCTGTTCAACTAACAACTTTGAAAGTTTAGCTCAGTGCAAAATTGGTGCTGGAGAACTTGTAGTTGTATCAAGCTGTGGAGGTGAGACATCAACTGAGAACTGGCAGGTTTGAAGACACTTAGGAGTCCTCCACTGGTAGACATAATTTTAAAGGATGGTTTATTGCTTTTGCTCCTACATTAAACAAGAATAGTTCATTCTTTCTCTCTCTAGAACCCCAATGGCATTTGGCATTTACAAAAAATTATGAACTTACCGCACAAGTTGTGTGTATGAAGTTAGAAAATGGAATTCTCAGGCTTTAAACCAGCTCTGAAGGTACTATCAAAAAAGGAGTTGTTAGAAATGTTTCAAGTAATGACAGTAATGTTCAACCAAGCACACACTGCACCCCTCCCTCTTTATTTATTTTTTTAACTTTTTTATTTTATAATACAACATATATAGAAAGCAAAGAAAGAGAAAAGCAATAGTTTTTAAAGCACTCTTCAACAAGTAGTTACAGGACAGATCCCAGAGTTTGTCATGGGCTACCATACCATCATTTCAGATTTTTCCCTCTAGCTGCTCCAGAATATACCCCCCCCCCTTGCTTTGTAGGAGATAACATGCATTTCTTTATGTACATTCTGGTTTGTTTGCTGAAACACGCATCACACTCCATTCGCACATATGCATCAAGATTTTGTAATTATATGTAGCAGACCTATACCAAAGTATCTGGATAGAATTTTGGAATTTTTATCTAGGGTCTTTTCCTGGATGGTTAGTTGCTGAGACATCTTAAATTTTCAGGAAGAGACCCAGTTCTGCAGTATCAGAGACAGGAGTGAACAGAATTCAAGTTTAGTACAGAATTCAATTTTTCCTAATGCTAATTATTAACCACTTTTCTGAAAACATGGGCTGACAGTTACTATGGCAACAGAAGCCTTAAAGCAAGAGAGCATTCACAGGCCTGAAATTTTCAGCCAGTTCTGCATTGATCAAATTTCCTGGCCCAGGGTACCAAGACCCTGGGCCAAATGTGTCCTCCCTCTCAGGGGGCTTTGTTTTCATAACTCATCCTCTCTATCATTCCTTAAAAGAAAATCAGTCCAGGGCTACCTATCCCAGGCCCTTTTCCCAGGATACAAGCGTGTGTGTATATATGCTTCTATCTTTAGTCACATTCTGTCTGTCTTACTCATTTTTATGTAAATCTAGATTCATATTCTTCATAGTTGTCAATGAATCATTCCAGGTGCACTTTTAGTTCAGAATTGGATACAGCCTAGGAATAAAAAAGATTTTCTCATTAAAATGGTGTATTAACCGCAGCACTCTTTTGGATTGTTTGTTAAGCACAGCTCATGTTTTTATTTCATTGGCTGTTCTTTCCTTATTTTCTTTTATTTTTAAGCTATTTCTGATGGGCAAACACTTCTGGATCTTTTTTTCATTTTGACGGGTAACAATGGTGCTTCTTATTGTTGTTTTTCACTTGTAATCGAATAATTGAGCAACCTGCTTGTCGATTCCCCAGCCACAAATGCCATGTTAATTTTGGTCCCTCAGTCCTACTGAATCAATTTAATCTTAATTAAATTATATGTGTGGTTGGACTCATTGTTTGCTTTATGTTTTTAAAAGCAAAGGCAGTAGTGATATGAGTAATTGAATACTCAGCACACATGGACACAGTTTCATTGTTGAATCAAATAGACTGTATAACAGAATTGACCTGATGTGTCAGGGGAATGCCTACTAGGCACTTGATAAGTACCCATAAATGACGCAGTCATCATGAATGATGGTCAGTGGCCTTATGTTATTTCTCCAGAATCTACAGTTAACCATGCAATTTTTTTTCTCATACCATATGTATGTTAAATTCTATAAATACATACAGAATGAAACGCACATAATATCTTCCTCTCTCTTCCTTTCCCTCTGCCCATAACAATACATGCATACTCCAGAAGCCCCTATGCCTGGTAAAGGACAAAGCTCTTGAATTGACTTCTGCTGGAGTCAGGTTTTCCTTGACCATAGATGTAGGAAAGAGAACACGAAGTCATGCTCTTCAGTCCACCTGAAGAGAAGATAACACCAGGTGTTCCTTCCTCTCCCCTCTACATCCTCATAACTAAGAGAGGTTTTTGACTTGAAGATGAGACTACAATTTTAAAGTGAACTGCAATGAATCTTAAAGAACTGAAAATAAACCCATCTTCATGACTGTATGTGACTGAAACTTGTGACTCAGTCTGAATATCCCTTGAGGAGCCTACCATCCAGTGGAAGATGAGGTTTGACAGAACATTGTTGGGATAATTTACTGGAAATATAGAACTCTGTTGAGTTGTACTCCAGAGAATTGAGGCTCTTCACTAAATTCTTCATATTCGCTGTGGTGAGTTTGTCTTTCTTCACCTCAGAAATCTTTAAAAGCTTATCTATTTATTGTTGCCTCTCAATTAACTAATCCTGAAGGACTAGCTCCGGGCCTGAGGGACACCCCGTGGTGGAACTGCTAAATAAAAGTTGTGCTCAGCATTGTTGATGAGATAACAGATCTCAATTTTAAAAAACAAACCTTAATTTTATTGGACTTGCCAGGGGAGTGAGACTTGCATTTGGGAACGCAGGCTCCCTAAACTGTGCCTGAGTGGAATTTACATACATTACTGAGAAATCACAGATGATTTTGATTAGCTCCAACAGAAGTGGAGGTGGGGATACTGACTGAGTCCTAGACCAAAGTGGGTTTTCTTTAACACATGCAGCATTTGGATCTGTCTTAGATTAAAGCCTGTTTATTTTGGCCATGTGGTTTCCTTATATGATTTCAAAAGGCAAGGTTTTTTTCAAGGTGTCTGATTTTGAAGAACAAGGTTTCTCAGTACTATGTCCTTTATGTTGATTTGATTAAAGAACAAGATTCTTAGGGTTTTGTCCTTGGTTCTTGCTAACAGAAGCTGTTTTATAGTTTCACAGCATGATAATCGTACTTCAGTGAGAGTGGGTGTGCAGGGGAGGTGGAGGGAGCCTGGTCATGAGTGGTGGTTGAGAGCTGTAGGGTACATGTTAAAAATAGACCCCGGATCTATTATGGCCACATAAAAGTGCTTGCACAAAGAATGGAGGATAACATTTATGAGCTACTTGAGGACGGGGCTGTGTCTGTCGGGCTAACCTCACAGTAACTGGCATAGGATTAGTGCCTCTAAGTATTTGTTAAATGAATGAATGGTTGCTGAAGAGAAGAAAATAGCCTGATAGAACTCTTTATGACACTTAAGGATATAGTCCTTGAGTCTGTGGCTGAGGAGGTAGATAACCTTGAACCCAGGTTCTGTGTCTCCTAGTGATTCCTGGGACGTGGATTCCACCAGCCCCTTGCCTCAAGCACATTCACACCAGGTGATGATTGGCATCAGGTCAATCTTTGCTCTCTTGATGGAAGTTGTGGAGAGGAGAGGAGTGGAGAAATCACAAGGACATGAGGTTGCTGAAGGTGGATGATAAAAAATGAGTGAAAACACCCCACAGTTTTTTTTTTTCAAACCTACTGCACACTTACTCTGCTTCATATCCTGTGCTAGACACATCACAGACATTGTCTATAGTCAGTATAGCAAGCCTCTGAGGTACGGGTATTTAGCTCCTTATGACCTATCAATGAGGAGCTTGCAGCTGAGAGTAATCAAGTGCCTTTTCTGGGATCACACAGACCCTGAGGGCAGGACCAGGGCCACAGCTGGGCTTTCAAGCCCCAAAGTCTTTTTCCCTCCATGTGCAACGCGGTTGCTCAGTCCCACTCCTCCCCTGACCCCACTTTCTCTGAGATGAGCCATTTGCGTGGACTTGGTATTTTTGTCCTGCTCTCTGAGGTCCTTTGGCCCTGCTGTGTAGTCTCCAGCCTGGTGATATTGGATCCAGAAAGGGCTTTAACTAGGCTTTCTAGATTTTGACTCTGGGCAAAGTGGATGAGATTTGCCTTCTAGGCCTTAGTAACTGCAGGCCTCAAAGGCTTGCATTTCCAGGGTACTTCCTGCTTCTCCTACAGAATGGAACATAGAAATGGTGGAAACCTGAGGAACCCAATACCTCATTTCTTCATGTATTTCTTGCCTTACAAAAAAAAGTTAATGGAACTTAAAAACCTGATTGTAAAGTTGGCCTGGATGAGAATCGCACTAGGATAATTTTGAAAAATCAGAATAATCCATAAGAGATATGAGTAACATTTTGGCCTGCCATCTATAAAGAATAGATTATAAATCTGGAGAATTAAATAATACTGGCACATATTTCAAAGGCATTATGATAATATTTGTCAAAATGAACATAAATAGCAATTTCACTTTTAAGAATCAACTATATAGAAATACTTGAAAATGTGCGTAAATATACACAGGCTAGGATGTTCATTGGGGATTGTATGTAAGAATTTAAATCGGAAGCACCCTAAATATCCATCATTACAGTAGTGATTAAATTAATTTAGGATATAGCCACAACAATGAACACCACAAAGCCATTAAAAGGAGTTAAGCAGACTCGAATGTGTTGACATGGAAATATCCGAAATATATTATGAATGAAAAGATGAAAAAAAGCAAGTCACAGAAAAATATTGCATGCTTAGAACTGGAAAATATTTAGAATGATACGCACTATTTTCAGGGATTACCTTTGTAATGGGAAGAAAAATCAAGGGTCTTTCAGTTTTTGCAAGCTGTATTTCTATATGGATTACATGTTTTATAATGAGCATATTCATGTGTTACTGTGCATTTATAAATAGAATAAAATGGTGAAAACTGAATCTGGTGATTTGGAAAATAAGGGGAAGAAATGAGCTAAAGATGTTTCAAGTTTTCATTCTGTAGGTGAATTGACATCAAGCGATGCACTAGATAAAATCCATTGCTATCATCGGTATGGGCCAGCATTTGAAGATAGAACATTTCCTGGGATCCAATGTGGGTTAAGTTTTGTGGTCAAAGGGACTGTGGTGCCCTGTTGTGTTGTGGCAGCTGTTAAGAACTATTAGATCTTTTTGCCGTCAAATTAAATATGGCCTTAGCAGCAATTGTCAAAGAAGTATTAGTTAGTAGTTCTCTATTTACATGGAAGGAAGGAAAAAAGTAAGAAAAAAGGCTGAAATTGCAGTAAGAACCAGTAGAAATATGTAAGGCAATATCCTTTGGGAAACTGTGGGGGTCTAGGTAACACTGGAGATGAGTAAGAATAGAGCTATTTGTGCTGGCTGCAATAAAATAATTCTCTTATCAGGCAGGCAACTGGACTTGATAGATTTAAAAAAATTATGATATGACCTAATTGGCTTGTTGGAAAAATTGAAAGCATTGTAGAAATACACAGTCTAAGAAGTAGTATTCTCCTTTGACCCTGCATTGAATTCCACTCCCCTTTCCATTGGTCACCACAGTTATAGTTTAGGGTAAATGTGTCTACATTTTCCTGAGCATTTTCAGTCACATATATGTATATACACATGCATGCGTAGAAGCACACAAATGCACAGTAAGAGATGTGAAGAGTTTATAAAAAGGGACTTCATGATCATTTCATCCCTTTGAACAGTGGTTGGTGGCATGCTGAGCCTAGTTTGTCTCTTCAGTGAAGCTGTTGGTGTTTTGGGAACTCTGTATGGCTACTCCAGAGAGAAGGCTTAATGTCAACATGCATATTTCCACCAAAACACTTGGGAGATTGTTGTTAAAGGGGTTGGAAATGCCATTGAAGGGACAGAATTTGATGTGGATTTAGTTTAGCTAGAAAGGGGTGTGGGGTTTACAGAACAGTCGTGCATAAAATAAAGGATTCCCATATACCACCCCATTATTAACACCTTGCATTGGTATGGAACATTTGTTACAATTAATGATAGCACATTTTTATAAATGCACTCTGAACTATATTCCATGGTTTAACTTGAGGTTCACTGTTTGCATGGTGTAATTCTCTGGGTTTTAAAAAAAAATGTTAGTCTCTTGCCATATAGACAATATGTTCACCCCCTTTTTTTGATGGGCATAGTTTTTGTATTTTTTAGTAAAGAAATTAGTATAATGATTCAAGATAGACAAAGTACATAGCATTTTGTAAGTAAAAAAATAATGAGATTAAATAATGAGATTGAGACTTCATTTCTGACATATTTAATTTCTGTGCTGAAACAGAGTGTGATTTTAGTTATGTAAACTTGAAGAACAAGCAAAATGAATTCTGAGTTCTGCTTTCCAATTGCTTTTTTAAAAAAACTTTTTTGTTGTATAGTATAACATATATACAAAGCAAAGAAAGAAAAAAGCAATAGTTTTCACTCTTCAATAAGCAGTTACAGGACAGATTCCAGAATTTGTCATGGGCTACCATACCATCATCTCAGGTTTTTCCTTCTAGCTGCTCCAGAACACTGGAAGCTGGAAAATATATCTATATTTTTATCATCACTTTTTTTTCTCCTTTTGTGAAAAATAACATACAAAAAGCAATAAATTTTAAAGCACAGCACAATTAGTTGTAGAATAGATTTCAGTTTGGTATGGGTTACAGTTCCACAATTTTAGGTTTTTATTTCTAGCTGCTCTAAGCTACTGGAGACTAAAAGAAATACCAATGTAATGATTCAGCAATCATACTCGTTTGTTAAACCCTACCTTCTCTGTATAACTCCACCCTCACCTTTCATCTTGCTCCCATTCTTTAGGGATATTGGGCTATGCCTATTCTATCTTTTTCGTGTTGGAAGGGCTGTCAGTAATAAGGGGTAGGGGATGGAACTAGTTGATGTTCTGGAAGGGCTGGGCCCTCTAGGTTTTAGGACTTATTTGGTCCAGGGATTCATCTGGAAGTTGTAGGTTTCTGGAAAGTTATCCTAGTGCAAGGAACCTTTGTAGAATCTTATATATTGCCCTAGGTGTTCTTTAGGATTGGCTGGGATAGTTCTGGTTGGGGGTTGCCAGGTTATGATAAGTAGCAAGGTCTAATGGAAGCTTGCTTAAGAGCAACCTCCAGAGTACCCTCTTGACTCTATTTGAACTCTGTCACTGATACGTTATTAATTACACTTCTTTTCCCCCTTTTGGTCAAGATGTAATTGTTGATCCCACAGTGACAGGTCTGGATTGATTCATGCCTGGGAATCCTCTCGCATGTCACCAGGGAGACCTTCACCCCGGAGGTCATGTACCACATAGAGGGGAGGGCAATGATTTCATTTGCAGAGTTGGGCTTAGAGAGACCACATCTGAATAACAGCAGAGGTCCTCCGTAAGTAACTCTTAGGCATGCCTATAGGTAGTCTAAGCTTCTCTGTTACCTGCCTAACCTTCACAAGAGTAAACCTCATGATCAAGGGCATGGCCTATTGATTTGGATATCCCTAACATTTGACACAGTATTGGAGAATTCCCTGATAGTAAGGTTTGATAGTACAATAGTCTTTCTCCCCTCCCTCAGGGGACTTTGCCAATACTTTTTGATTATCTGCTTAATATACTCTAGGATGTTTCCAGGCATTACAATAGTCTATACAGGATTAGAGGACTTCTTTCTTATTTCTTATGTAGTGCTTCCTGTGTTTCAGTTGTTCAAATGAGCTATACAGATAGGTTGAATTAGATTATGCACTACAGAAAATTTCAGTTCCAGATCAAATAAACCTTTCTTCCATTGGTCTCAAGGAATATGTGTGGTTCTAAAATATAGACACTGTCTTCCTTACCCCTATGTTCTGAATTACTTTAAAACCCCAACCTGTTCGCCTTCATTCTCATTTCTAAATTATCAGATTATATATATAAAACAGCCTCTCCAAATCCAGAAATAATAACTACCACTCCGGATTTAATGTGTCTGCTCTAAAAGCTTACAATCTAGGCCCCTGTTTTCTTATAAGCATTTTCTAAAGGTGACCATACCTTTGTTGTTTTTTTCTTTCTGGCTTATCTTGTCTCACCAAATGTCCCACATGTTCATTCACATCATTGCATGCCTCACGTCATTGTTCCTTTTTGTAGGAGAACAGCCTTTGTTCATAAGTATACATCATCGTCCGCCATGCTACTTCTCCTTCAGTGCATCCTTCAGCCACCTGCATTCTTTGGGCATCATGTAGAGGGCCCCAAGTCCACAGTCCATCAACATTCTCAATTTTAGATAATTTCATTGTTCCCCAGAGATAAAAAAACAATAAACACACCCTCACCAAATAGGAAATCGAAACCTCCTCTTAACTCTTGTCCCTCACCCCATTACTTACCTCTGCTGTTACTATGATTGTGCTGATGGTTTCCTTTTGAACATAGCTCATCGCATGCGATACCAGTTTTTCCCCTGTACCCTAGACTTAAACATACTTTATATAAAAATCATATCTTTGAAGTAATTCTTATGAGAACTCATTCATATTTCTAATGTGAGTCAGTGGGATCATAGGTCTATACAACCCTTTTCAATCTTGTTCTCTTCAAAATGGTAGTAATACTTCTAGACCCACTAGAGAATCACCTTTGCTCCTATCTATTCCCTTACATTGGAGTTCAACCTCATTAGCTAACGGTTCACCCATCTCTAGCTTCTATGCATCTCTAAGTCCCCTATATTCTGTATTATAAGTCTCTGATTATACCTTTATGCTGGTCATAAAAGTGGAATCATACAGTATCTGCCCTTTTGCATCTGGCTAACTTCACTCAGCATTATGTTCTCAAGGCTCATCCATCTTGTCATGTGCTTCAGGATGTCATTTTGTCTTACTGCTGCATAATATTCCATTATATGTATATACCATACTTTGTTGATCCATTCATCTGTTGATGAGAATTTGGTTTGTTTCCATCTTTTGGCAATTGTGAATAATCCTGCTATGAACATTGGTGTGCAAATGTCTGTTTGTATCATTGCTTTCAGCTCTTCTGGGTATATACCAAATAATGCTATTGCTGGGTTATAGGGCAACTCGATATTTAGTTTCCTAAGGAATCACCAAACAGTCTTCCATAGTGGCTGCAGCATTATTTATTCCCACCAGCAGTGCATAAATGTCCCAGTTTCTCCACATCTTCTCCAACATGTATAGTTTCCTATTTGTTTAATGACAACCATTCTTATAGGTGTGATGTGGTGTCTCATTGTAGTCTTGATCTGCATTTCCCTCATACCCAGTGAAAATGACCATTTCTTCATATGCTTTTGAGTCATCTGTATTTGCTTTTCAGAAATGCCTATTCATATCTTTAGCCCATTTTATAATTGAATTGTTTGTTCTTTTGTTGTTGAGTTGTGTGATTTCTTTGTTTATACAAGAAATCAGATCTTTGTCTGATATGTGATTTCCAAATATTTTCTCCCATTGAGTTGGCTGCCTTTTTGACAAAGTCTTTTGAGGTGCAGAAGCATTTGATTTTGAGGAGTTCCCATTTACCTATTTTTTTTCTTTCATTGCTTGTGCTTTGGGTGTAAAGTTTAGGAAGCTACCTCCTATTACTAGGTCTTGAAGATGTTTCCCTACATTTTCTTCTAGAAGCTTTATGGTGCTAGTTCTTATATTTAGGGGTTTGATCCACTTTGAGTTAATTTTTGTGTGGGGTGTAAGATAGGGGTCCTCTTTCATTCTCTGGGCTATGATACCCAGTTTTTCCATGCCCAATTATTTAAAAGACTATTTTGTCCCAGTTCAGAGGATTTGGGGGCCTTGTCAAAAATCAGTAGACCATAGATTTGGTGGTCTGTTTCTGCACTCTGGATTCAATTCCATTGTTCAATGCTTCTGTCTTTGTGCCAATGCTGTTTTGCCCACTGTGGCTTTATAATAGGTTTTAAAGTCAGGGAGTGTTAATCCTCTGACTTTGTTCTTTATTTCAGGATGCTTTTAGCTATTCTGGGTCTGTTTCCCTTCCAGATGAATTTGGTAGTTTTTCCAAATCTTCGAAGTAGGTTGTTGGAATTTTGATTGGTACTGTGTTGAATCTGTAGATCAGTTTTGGGAGAATTGACATCTTAACTAAATTTAGCCTTCTTGTCCATGAATAGGGAATGTCTTTTGACCTATTTATATCTCCTTTGATTTCTTTTAGCAATGTTATGTAGTTTTCTGTGTACAAGTCTTTTATGTCCCTAGTTAAGTTCATTCCTAAGTATCTGATTCTTTTAGTTGCTATTTTTTTAAATGCTATTTTGAATGGAATTTTCCCCTTAACTGACTCCTCAGGTAGGTCATTGTTTGTGTATAGAATTATTATCGATTTTTGCACATTAATTTTATATCCTGCCACTTTGATGAATTTGTTTATCAGCTCAAGTAACTTTGCTGTAGATTTCTCAGGATCTTGTAAGTATAGTATCATATCATCTGCAAATAATGACAATTTTACTTCTTCCTTTCCAATTTGGATGCCTTTTATTTCTTTGTCCTCCCTGATTGCTCTAGCTAGAACTTCTAGTGCAATGTCGAATAATAGTGGTGACAGTGGGCACTCTTGTCTTGTGCCTGATCTTGGAGGGAAGGCTTTCAGTCTCTCTCCATTGAGTATGATGCTGGCTATCAGTTTTTCATATAATCCCTTTATCTGATAATGAGGTAGTAACCTTTGAGTCCTATCTTTTGGAGTGCTTTTATCAGAAAAAGATATTAAATTTTGTCTAATACTTTTTCAGCATCAATTGAGATGATCATGTGATTTTTCCCTTTTGATTTGTTAATGTGCTGTATCACATTAATTGATTTTCTTGTGTTGAACCATCCTTGCATTCCTGATATAAACCTCACTTGGTCATGGTGTATAATTCTTTTAATTTGCTGTTGGAGTCAATTTGCTAATATATTATTGAGAATTTTTGCATCTATGTTCATTAAGGAGATTGGCCTGTAATTTTCCTTTCTTATAGCATCTTACCCACTTCTAGTATTAAAATGATATTAGTTTCATAAAATGAGTTAGGTAGAGTTCCTTTTTCTTCAATTTTTTGGAAAAGTTTGAGTAAGGTTGGTGTTAGTTCTTTATGGAATGTTTGATAAAATTCCCCTGTGAAGCCATCTCACCCTGGGTTTTTCTTTGTAGGAAGATTTTTGATGACTGACTGAATCTCTTTACTTGTGATTGGTTTGTTGAGATCTCCCATTTCTTCCTAAGTCAGTGCACTTGTTTGTGTGTCTCCAGGAATTTGTACATTTCATCTAAGTTGTCTAATTTGTTGGTGTATAGTTGTTCATGTTATCCTCTTATGATTTCTTTTATTGCCTCAGGCTCTGTGACAACGCACCTTCTCATTTCTGATTTTGTTTATTTTGTCCTCTCTTTTTTTGTTTGTCAGTCTTGCTAGTGGCTCTGCTAGTTTGAAAGGATGTATGTCCCCTAGAGAAGCCATGTTTTCAACAAAATCCCATTTCATAAAGGCAGAATAATCTCTATTCAATACTGTATGTTTGAAACTGTAATCAGATATCCCTGGAGATGTGATTAAATCAAGAGTGGTTGTTAAGCTGGATTAGAAGATGACATGTCTCCACCCATTTGGGTGGGTCTTGATAAGTTTCTGGAGTCCCATAAAAGAGGAAACATTTGGGGGAATGATGCAATTTCGAGAGAGCAGAACAGAATGACATAACCATGAGAAGCAGAGTCCACCAGCCAGCGACCTTTGGAGATGAGGAAGGAAAATACCTCCCGGGGAGCTTCATAGAACAGGAAGCCAGGAGAAAAAGCTAGCAGATGATGCCGTGTTCACCACATGCCCTTCCAGATGAGAGAGAAACCCTGACAGTGTTCACCATGTACCTTTCCAGATGAGAGAGAAACCCTGATTGTGTTTGTTATGTGCCTTCTCACTTGAGAGAGAAACCCTGAACTTCATCAGTCTTCTTGAGCCAAGGTATCTTTCCCTGGATGCCTTAGATTGGACATTTCTGTAGACTTGCTTTAATTGGGACATTTTCTTGGCCTTAGAACTGTAAACTAGCAACATACTCAATTCCCCCTTTTAAAAGCCATTCTGTTTCTGGTATATTGCATTCAGGCAGCTAGCAAACTAGAACAGTGGCTTATCAATTTTCTTGATTTTCTCAAAGAACCAACTTTTGGCTTTTTGATTCTTTCTATTGTTCTTTTGTTCTCCCATTCATTTATCTCTGCTTTAATCTTTGTTATTTCTCTTTTCCTATTTGCTTTGGGGTTAGTTTGCTCTTCTTTCTCAAATTCCTTCAGGTTTGCTGTTAAGGCATTGATTTTTACTCTTTCTTGTTTTTTTAATATAGGCATTTAAGGCAATAAATTTCCCTCTCAGCACAGCCTTTGCTGCATCCCATAAGTTCCAATAAGTTCTATTCTCATTTTCATTCATCTCTAAATAGCTTCTGATTTCTCTAGCCATTTCTTCTTTGACCCACTGGTTGTTTAAGAGTGTATTATTTAATCTCCATATATTTGTGAGTGTTCTTGTTCTTTGGTGGTTATTGAGATCCAGCTTCATACCATTGTGATCAGAGAAAGTGCTTTGAATAATTTCAATGTTTTAAAATTTATAAAGACATGCTTTATGCCCTGGCATATGATCTATTTTGGAGAATGTTCCATGAGCAGTAGAGAAGAATACATAACCCTGTGCTTTGGGTGCAATGACCTATATATGCCTGTTAGGTCTAATTCATTTATCAAGTTATTAAACTTCTCTATTTCCTTGTTTTTCTTCTGTCTGGTTGTTCTATCTATAGGAGAGAATGGTGTATTGAAGTCTTCTACTATTATTGTTCAAATGTCTATCACTCCCTTCAATTTGGCCAATGTCTGTCTCAAGTACTTTGGAGCTCCTTGATTGGAAGCATAAACATTTATGATTGTTATATCTTCTTGATGAATTGACCCTTTAATTAGTATATAGTGTCTTTCTTTGTCTCTTATGATGTCTTTACATTTGAAGTCTATCTTGTCTGATATTAGTATAGCTACTTCTGCTTTCTTTTGGTTACAACTTGCATGGAACATCTTTTTCCATCCTTTCACTTTCAATCTATTTGTATCCTTGTGTCTAAAATGAGTCTCTTGTAAGCAGCACATAGCTGGATTATATTTCTTAATCCATTCTGCCAATTTATATCTTTTAATTGGCAAATTTAGTTCGTTAGCATTCAAAGTTATTACTGAAAAGGCATTTCTTGATTCCACTGTCTTATCTTTTAATTTTGTTTGTCAGATATATATATTCTTTTCCCTCTTTCTCTTTGTGTTCTTTAAATTACCCTTAGTGGTACTCTTCAAAGACCTCCCTCTTCTGTCTTTTTTTTTTCTTTCAGCCTGCAGAACTCCTTTTATATTTCTTGTAGGGCCAGTCTCTTGTTGACAAGTTCTTTCAGGACTTCATTGTCTGTGAAAACTTTAATTTCTCCCTCAATTTTGAAGGACAGTTTGGCTGAGTACAAAATTCTTGGCTGGATGTCTTTCTCTTTCTGGATCTTGAATATATCATACCGTTGCCTTCTTGCCTCCAGGGTGCTAGTTGAGTAGTCTGTAGTAAGTATTATTTGATTTCCCTTGTATGGAGTAGATTGTTTCTTTCTTGCTTCTTTCAGGATTTTCTGCTTCTCTTCAACATTTGACAGACTGATTAGCGTGCGCCTTGGGGAAGGCTTATTTGGATTTATTCTTTTTGGTGTTCTTTGGGCTTCTTTGACTTGTATATTTATGTCCTTGATGAGTGTTGGGAAGTTTCCCCCCATTATATTCTTAACTGCTCTTCCTAGACTTTTACTCCTCTCTTCTCCTTCTGGGACACCAATGATTCTTATATTTGCATGCTTTGCTTTGTCTGTCATTTCCCTGAGTTCCCATGCAGTTTTTTCCATCTTTTTTGCCATTTGCTGTTTTGAGTCTTCAAAGTCAATTATCCTGTCATATATATCATTTATTCTTTCTTTTATCTCTTCATATTTGTTGTTGTGTGCCTCTAGTATGTTTTTTATTTGGTCAACAGAGTCTTTAATCTCTGTGGTTTCCACTATTTTTTCTATTTACTCTTTCAAATTTCTCTTTGTACTCTTCTACTGCCTTCTTGATTTCCTTTATGTAATTTGCCATCCCAGTTATTTTATTAAGAGGATTGTATGAACATCTTTGATTAGTTTTTCCAATGTTTGTGTCTCCTTTGGTGTTTTAATTTGGTCATTAGTAGAGCTGTATCTGTCTTCATTGTGATATGCTTAGTGATCTTCTGCTGTCTTTGTCTCATGTAAATATCTTGATTGACTTGCTTTGGGAGTTGATTTCTTTCAGCAGTGTAAAGCCTTGTGTTTGTGGGATGGTTGTACAGTAGGGAGCAGGGCACAGGGTGGAGAACTCAGTATAGTGATTTGTTTCAGGGCAGATATGGGTGCAGTTTGGGGATGTTACTCTGATGCTTGTGAACATGGGTGCCCAGCGTACAGGGAGGATATAGCTGTGAGGGTACAGCAGTCTGGGGGGTGTAACCCTGGTGTGCATTGGTCTAAGGCACTGGGAGCTTTGTGTTCATGCGTAGAGTTGTGGCAGCAGGTTGGTGTTATGCCTTCATGGACTGGGGGCAGGTCAGCACTTTCTCAGAGCTGGGAAGTGAGGCTGAGGGCTTTGTGCATATGCAGTTCTAGGAATGCTGCAAAGTGCAGTTCCCAGAGCTGAATGATGTGATTGGGGGCCCGTGGCCATGCGTGAGCCTGGGGGTGCTGTAAACAGATGCGCTGAGCTCAGGGAGGGCAGGGTGAGGCTGTGGGACACTATAGATGGGGTAGGGGGTGGGGGTAGCCTAGGTATGGAGCTTAGTACCCAGAACCTTTATGCACTGGCACAGCCTGCAGGGAACAGGAAGGGGGAGGTAGTGCTCGGGAGGCATGCAAGAGTGGTGGGTTGGGCTGCACTTAGGTGGGGGGTGTAGGGCAGGTACATGCACTGGGGGCTGATGGGGTGGGGGCTCCTGGAGCGCGAGGAATGGAAGTGGATGATGGGGTTCCGGTGCGTGGGATGTGGGGTGAGTCACCGATCATGGAGTTGTGCTGGTGAGGGTAGTGCCCAAAGAATGCATCCTACATTGCTTTCTAGTCCCGTGTTCCCATCTGTGCACTCTCCTGGGTTCTGCGCCTCTGTGCCAGGCTCTACCTTTCTGCCTCAGTTCCTTGGCCTCTGCAACCAGGGCTGCCGCATGTGTTGCAGAAAGCTCTCCCAGGTCAGCCACACTCCCGAATTGCCACCTCAGTCACCCTCCTGTGCCTTCTCTAACTTTTAGAGTGGAGCAGGGCTAATCTTGAGCTATTCTAGTCGACCATCTTCCCGGAAGTCTCCAGATTTTGATTCTTGAAAATAGCTTCCTTGGAGTATAAAGGCAGTGACTCCTTCTGTCACCTCTGTAAAGCTATCTGTACTATTGCTTAAAAGAAGGTCTTGCATGTTAGTCTCCATAATCGTGATGCAACTTCTCTGGTCCTCAGTTTCCCCATCCTTCTTTGGGCCTTCATGCAAAAAAACCAGCATGAAGAAGAGCCAGATGTTTTCTTCACTGTTTTTTGGTACATCTCTTTTCTGGTTTGGGGTGCTAATAGCTTGAGTCCAGCCAGAACTGCTACTCTTTGTACTGGCATTAGGCGATTGTTAGCAGCAATGTTTAATTCCTTTTTCTAATCCCTTTTTCCTTTTTTCATCTTCCTGGTGTATATTCACTATAAAAAGCATTAATTTTATGGGACTTTTTCATACACAGATTACAATAATATTTTTGGAGACTGGCAATTGATGTTGGAAGGTGCTTTTCTGCTGAGGCCAGGTTTGTAGCGAAGACGTAAGTAGGGACTGGAGTGGGCCCAGTGGAGAGGGAGCAATCTCCGCCCCACTCTGTGCCACACATTCTTCTACCTCAGGGGCTGCAGTGCGGGCATTGCCATGCGACCCCCTGTGCCTTCCTGTACCCAGTATGGTCCCCTTTTAATCGCAGTCAGGTATATATTTCAGTGCTATTAATTGCATTCACAACATTGTGCCATCATCACCCCTACTCATTACCAAAACATTTCGATTATTCCAAATAGGAACCCTTTACATTTTAAGCCTTAAATTTCTATTATTCCCTAGCCCTTCCCTGTCCCCTGGTAACCTGTATTCTAGATTCTGACTGTATGGGTTTGCTTATTCTAATTATTTCAAATCAGTGAGGTCATACAATATTTGTCCTTTTGTGTCAGGATTATTTCACTCAACACAATGCTTTCAAGGTTCACCCATGTTGTTGAATGTATCACTCCTTTTATGGTTGAATAATGTATTAACCGATGAATGCATAAATAAAATATGGTATATACATTCAGTGGAATATTATTCACCATAAAAAGGGGGGTGGGGTTTTTACTTGAGTAATTTTTAGTAGAATGAGGTTAAGAATTTTGACTCCAAAAATCTGAGTTGAATATGAGTTTTGACACTAACAAATGATATGACTTTGTGAAAATTACTTAACCTCTTAAACTTTAGATGCCTCATTTCTAAAATGAGAATATAGTGGTGCTTCCCTCATATGACGGTTCCAAGGACTGAATGAGACAAAGCCTGTGAAGTGCTTACTGTAGTGCAAGGCATGTAGGAACTACTCAATAAAGTCAGCTGCAACTAGGACTTCAGCCTTTTTTTATTCCTGTTTCAGGACCACTTTTAAAAGCCTGTCATCTTCTTAGTCCATCTGAAAATTGCTTTTCAAAAGGCTTTGCTTGCTGCCTTATTTTTCGATCTAGAACTTATGTACATTTTCTATTTTTAGTCTATCATCTCTGCTTCAGCACTCCAAACCTCCTACACAACAAGGAGGAAATGAACCAAGAAGAAACCAAATGCCTCACAGTTTCTTGGGCTCTCTTTAAATTGAGTTATGGCCAATCATTTCTTGCCCTTTTTCTTTTTTTTTTAGTGACTTCATCTCTTGGTTGGTTTAATGGCATAGCTTTCTGAATAAACATCTATTTTTCAATGCAGGTCCTAAAGAATTTTCTTTTTTTCTTTTTTCTTACCTGTGAAGATTTGACTATTATTGTGCTTGTGACAGCTGACTCTTGACTCTATTGTCCCATGTAGGATTGCCATATATTAATTTGGCATTAAATCATATCATGTCTTAATTGTATATCAGAATGCTTTGTTGATTTATCAACAAAGTCAACAGTCTTTAATTGTGCATCACTATTTGCCAGGTATTCCACAGAAACAGTGGTAAATATAGTCTAGACAACACCCATTCCATGAAGCTTATGGTCTAGGAGGAGCTATAGACATTAAACGAAGAAGTGCTCTGCATGGGGTGCTATGGAGCCTCTTAAACTAGTCTGCAGAAAGGACCTGGGCGAGCCTTCTTGAGAGGTCTTCATGAGTCCTAAAAGAGGAGTAAGAATGAGCCAAGTGAGCACTCGAAGGGTACGCAAAGGAGCGATAGCAGATTCAAAGATTTAAAGGTGGGAGAGATCCTGGAGCAGTTGAGGAACTGAAATAAATTCCTAATGATTGGAGTGGAGAGGAGAGGGAGAGTGTTGAGAGCTGAGGTGGGAGAGAAGGTCTTTGAAGCCATGTAAAGGATTCATTTCCTCAGGGATTTCTGATTTCTGATGACAAGTGGTTACATAGTCTAGACTGTTGTTAAGTTTAGTAATGATGGCAATCTGTTTGGGCTTCTCTGAACTCAGTAATATTTTATTGCTCTTTGGTGATTAATGAAATATTGCCTCTGTTCAAGTCAATGGTTTCTTCGAAAAATATATTTTAATTCAAATAAAGAATCAAGACAAAAGTACAGACTAGTGAATACCTCAAGTGAAAGTTTAATGGCTTCATTAAAAAGAAATAGCTATATTCTTATGACAAAAGAAACTGACATTCATTAAAGAGAAATGAGAAATTCTATTCTGATAATCAAAATGAAAATACCCGTAGTCCCAATATCCAGAGATAATCTGTTAAAATTTTGGTTTATATTTCTGACCTTTATATAGATGGAAGGTAATCGAAACTAGATTGCCTTTCTTTTGTTTCTAACAGCATTTCTCTAATCCCCTTTTTTGGTCTTCCTCTTTCTGATGCTTTGATTTTTTTCAACTTTGTCTTGATGTTGTAAAAAGAGCAAAAAAAAAAAAAATGAAGCAAAGCAAAGCAAAACAAAAAAACAAAATAAAACATGGCTGCTCCAAAGCTAAGACGCTCATGGCAACCTCGATGCTTCAGCAGTCACAATTTTCCTTAAGTGGCTGCACTTGCAAATATCTATAGTACCATTAGGGGGTGACACAAAGTCAGTTTTTAATGATCCAACTTTCAAGGCCTATAGGAATGACAAACGAATTGTAGCCTTTGATGTCACGTAGAATTTAGAAACATTTTCATTAGCTAAGGCCCTACGACATTTCGAATGATATGATTAAAACAAGTAATAAATATAAATATATCTATACAAATAGAATAGATTATTTTTTATTTTTTTCTTTAAAAAAATTTTTATTAATACAACCAATCAACATGCAAACATGAACATTCTTAACATTCCATACTTGGCGTGCAATCAATGGCTCACAATACCATCACATAATTGTATATTCATCACCATGATCATTTCTCAGAACATTTCTCACTCCAGAAAAAGAAATAAATAGAAAAAACTCATACATACCATACCCCTTACCCCTCCCTCTCATTGACCACTAGTATAGAATAGATTATTAAATGCTAACTGATTCTGAGTAGCATCTAAAGAGTTTCAACCATGGTTTTCTTTTCATCTTACTCAATAAGCAGAACAATTTCTTTCTTAGAAAGTTATCTTCTCCCGTCTGCTCAGTCCCATTATTCTTAGGAAGCATTATTTCTCACTGAGCTCTCCAGTATGTGTCTTGCTCCCCTTCAGGATATTCTAAGATCTTAAAATCACAATCCTTTCCATTTGGGGGAGCTATAAAACCCCATATGAGTGCTCCTATCTCAACCACAGCAGAAAAGGACTAGATAATGTCCAACACCTGTTTCGTTAACTTAATGAGAGTCTTATGGATCTAATTTTTCTTTATCCTTTTTTTCTGTATTCTAATAGGTCCTTGTGAAAAACAGCTTTAAGGTAATAGGAAAAAAAAAGATATTGGCAGAAGGGTTTTTAATGTTGAAAAGCCATTTAACTTTATTTACAAGGTTTTTGTCTTAATATTTGCACTTTAAAAATTTTGGCCAGCTAGACATGGCCAGAAAGCTTGTACAATGATGAAAAGCCTTTAACAAAGAAATAAATTTTAAGGAAAGATTCCCAAATGACTGCATATTCCTATGAAGGCATAGTAGTCCCGTAGGACTGAGGGGACTGCTGAGATGAGTTGGACGGAAAATGAATGGAAGGAAAACCAAATAGGTAGGAACATGGTTTTCAAGAGCCTTGATTTAGGTGAAGGAGCAGAGGGAGTGTTAGAAATAAGAATGTGAGAAAGTGACCATCAGAAAATGGGTTGGAAAGAAAGTAAATTTTGGTTGAATCTAAAATGGACAAGAGTGAAACATGGTATGTAAAGGAGAGTGACTGGATGTGTGGGTAGCAGTGAAAAGTGGGAGAGTCAGTTGCAGAGAGAAGGGCCTTAATACAAAGTAAAAATGTTAATAATACATAATAATTAGTGGGGTTTTTTTTAGCGTGGACTCATCTTATCACAGTTTTCCTTTAGAGCTTTGTTTAGAGTCTTTTTACTTTCTTCGTGTTTTTTTTTAATGAGTCATGGGGCAGGGAGAGGGGAGGTTTTGGAGTTTACAGGTCCCAGTGCAAATGTGATAAATGAATGATGATGTGAGTCTTTACAGCTTTAGGAGATACCACCCCTGCACACCTCTGCCTTCTTCCTGGGGTTCTCATTTCTCTTGCCTTGTCACTGGATTAACCTAGTTCACTCCCAACATGTCAGCTTGGATTTGACGTCCTCCAGGAAGCCTTATTTGAATTCCCACCCTTTGTTTAGAAGCCCTTATATCTATCCTACAATCACTCTTATAATTCTGCAGTTAGTTACATTTTATAACCTATCTCCTTTGCAACTGAGAAGAGAGAGTTTATTTCTTATTCATTATTGTACTCACAGAACCTAACATACCTCAGGGCACATGGTAAGTGCTCGATGATTAATTATTGAATGAAATTAATTTGAATTGAGATTTTTATAGGTAACTGGAGTTGTCAGTTGAGCTGGACATGTAGAAGTGGGAGGGAGGTCAGAACTCACTCTTGGACTGGTTTGGTAAATGGAGATTATGGGAGTTGAGAAAGTCTTGGAATGTGCTATTGTGTGTTGAGAGAAAGAGGGAGAAGAGTGAAGAAACGGAGCATCAAAGCAATCAGTCTTACCTTTTCTGTATTCTTTTAGAGGCTAAAGATATAAATTACATTTGCGATTTTTTTTTATTGTTATGTTTCAGTGAGAGCATATTTAAATTTCACTCCCAATCTAGATTTCCTATTCTTTTCCCTGCTTAATCATAGCACTTACTGTTCTCTGACATAAAATATATAGCAGCTATTTTTTACTGCCTATTCCCACTAGAAGGTAAACTTTGTAAGGGCAAAGATTTTCATTTGTTACTGATGTATCCCTAACATCTAGATTATTTGGTGACCACATAGTGGGCACCAAACAAATATGTATTGAATGAGTGACTGATGGTGAAAATGCAAGTCTATGATGAGACTGAACGATGTGAGACCCTAGGGTTATATAATTTACATAAAGGATATCTCAGTGTTTATTTGCTTTATATAAATGGGTATAATGTCAACTACAACGTCTTCTACAGGTGAAATGTCCCTGAGCCTGTCTAACACTAAAATATATATAAAGTAAATACACATAAATGTTGCATAGTTTATTCTAGTCAGTATAAACAAAATGGCAGCATGTTCACATCCATTATGGGTGTCCCGGTGACTAGTTAATCCAGGTGTTGGAAACTGTAGAACAGCTCACAGTCTGTGATCTAGAAAGGCTCTTGTACATGTGAAACTATAAGGCTGTAATGCATCTCGAGGTAATGTTATCCTAGCCCACACATCTTGGTATTCTAGCAACATCTGCTGACCTTTTATGGATGGAGAAATGCAAGCAGAGAAACAAGAGTTCTCTGAAACTAAAAGTCTGACATTTGTAGTTCAGATGGTCAGATCGTGC
Organism: Tamandua tetradactyla; assembly: GCF_023851605.1. Taxonomy (NCBI): domain Eukaryota; kingdom Metazoa; phylum Chordata; class Mammalia; order Pilosa; family Myrmecophagidae; genus Tamandua; species Tamandua tetradactyla. Next base: position 104,230,501 of record NC_135335.1, read on the forward strand.
TTCAAGCTCCCCACCAGTTCTGTGGAGCCACATTGTACTTTGATTAGTTATTCCTCATAAAAACCACTTTGCTTATTTTTACATAAGGTAACAAGGGAACAAAATGAAACATACAGAGAAGACTATTTTCTTTCTCAGTAAATATTTTGATGAAGGCCAGCTTCAAAAAATAAATTTTTTAATACATTTTTAAATTCATATTAAGGAGGGATCATGGTTTTATGTGTACAATTTCTACTAACTACAGCTGAATTTCCATATCTTCTCCACTCTGCCAAACAACACTTTGTGTACTTTTATATTCAGTAATTGCTGTTCAAAACATTGAGGACAGAGAGTTTTTGAAGAAATGTAAGTTCAATGTATAGGCTTCTTCTTACCCACTTTCTTTCTGTTGAATTTCGATTTTAGGATGGATGCTACTACTTCCAGCTTTTCTATTTTCCCTCTGATGACTTCTTTTACCACTCTATATTCCTACAAGATTTCACTTTGCCCTGTTCCTTATGTAGCTCATATTGGAGGACTGCCATATCAGTCGCCGAAGGACCAATGACAATCCATTTCTGATCATATGACTTACAGACCGTTAGGAGATATACTTGCTGGGTGGAGTCTTTATTGCTAAATTCAAGAGGGAAATCAAAACCAATAGCCTCACACTGTTATTTCTGTGCACATCACAGATGCTTAGTATCCCACTTTGGAGAATAGCTGATTGTGAGAGGAAGATCAGTTGAGAAAATCTTCCTTTTGCTTGGTCACTGCATATTCCCACACAGGTTGTGCACTGCATAATCCCAATTTCTGCCATTCACACCAATTGTGTGTGGTATGAATTGTCTCTTGCAGGGTTTGTGCAACATAGTTGGGTTCTCCCAGATACAAAACTGCAAGTAATTTATGTGGATGTATAGAGAACTCCACTAGAGAAGTGGGGGATGATATAGAGAAGGGAAGGCAGTTAAATGTAGGACATGCTCCTAATACAGCTACCACAGTGGGGAACTGGAGCTTAATCCTTTGGGAAACTGGGAAATTGCACAAATGCACATCTCAGAATTGGTCCACTTGAGGGAAGAGAGAGCTGGGGCATTTATATAACAACTCTCTGGAGTTGTGGGATGCTGGCAGAAAATGTTAATTCTTTGGCACTTCTGGCCTGCTGCATGTGAGCAGAGCAGACTTCTGGGGAAAAATCTCTGAGGCGAGAGAGAGCAGTGCTGGCATTTGGAAATCACTTGAGTGTCAAGAATGATCCCAGGAATATGGGAGGGGCAAGAACAGCATCTGTTACAGAAGCCTTACATCTCGGGTCTGAAAATGACTTGAAAATACAACTCTCTTCCATCTAAGCATATTCCCAATCTTTCAACTTTTAATTGAAAAATGAGGATGACACCCCTAATCTGATGTTGAAGAAACAGTTTAGCTGAGTGGTTAAGAGTTCTTGGGAGTCATGTTGCTTGGGTTTAAATCCCACCTCTGCTCCTTAGTAGCCATGGTTTAGTTAAGTTCTGTAACCTCTCTGTGTGTCAGTCTCCTGAATTGGCACAGTAAGGGTTGTTGTGAGGTTTAAATTAGATAATACAAGTAAAATATTTAAACAATACAGATTATGAGGTTCAGAGATGAATAAGTAGGAGCCTTTGCTTTCATAGAGTTTAAATTTTAATGAGAAAAGACACTTTAGCAAGTGGGTCATCTTAATATAATGTGATAACATTTAAGATAGTGTTAGACATAAAGTATTTTGAGAATACAGAAAAGGGGCATTTAACACACCCTGACTAATTAGAATGACTTCTTCAGAGAGATGATGACTAAAGTCCCAGACAGGAGGGGGTGGATGGACAGAGACTTGCCAGGCAGAAGAAACAGTGTAAATAGATGTAAAGGAACATGTATTTCACTACACATCCTTCTCATTTGAGTTGATGTGGGATGGAGACTGATGAGTGAATTTAGGTGACCTCATCTAAAGCTTTACCGTATGGAGACCTGGGGGCTAGAGCCCTGGATGCCCATCCCAGCACCTCTCCTTACAAGCCGTGTGGCTGCAGGCAAGACCCTCACCTTCTCCAAGTCCTCACCTCTCCATCTGAACAATGAGTTTAGGACTCTGTCCAAGCACCCATAGTCAGCATGTTGTGTTTATGGTAAAGTCTACAGCTGGTTATGCAGCTGCTATAGACCATGATTTAGAGGTTCTTGACAAGCGCAGGAAAGTGTCTGCTCTTCTTTCATGCTTCCCATCTGGAGTTTTCTCACGTCTTTGCCAAATTCTCCCAGCTTCTTGGTACAGAGACATCTGCAGCCTGGTTCCAGAGAGGGTCATGCTTCAAGTTTAGCTTTTTGGGGCGCATTCTCCAGTGTGGGAATCATGAGGGTTCTTGCTCACTTGGTTTCCATCAGAGCCAGCTGGAATTTGGTAGGCAGACCACCAGCTCTGACTAAGGAGAGAAGAAAGGGAAGGAGGAGGGCATGGTATTTCCCATAAGCTCTTCCTGGAAGCTGTGTATTCCTTTTTCTTTTAAATGTCATTGGCAGAAGTCAATAGTATGGGCACACCAATTACATGCCTCACTTTCCTTATGTGTAGAATTGGATAATAAAGTTTACCTTTTTGAGTTTTAGAAAGGATAATGTAAAGCTAAATAAGGCAATGTGAAAATGCTCTATAACCACCCCCAGCATGGTACAAGTTAATGCTAAACAATGATTTGTTTTTTACATTTTATTAATTATTTTCTCTCATGAAAATGGGCAGAGCAAATACATTTTCAATGGAATAGGAATTGCTTTGGAGACAGAAGTTTGATCTAGGGTCAAATATGGATCTTTGACTTATGAAATCAATCAGAAAAACCTCAAAGGCAGATATTCAAATGAGAATTTCTTAATTGCAATTGGGAAGATGATGTACTCCATTGAAGGGGCTTTTCCTTGGTTATTTTAACATCACCGGCCTTAGCACAAATCTATATAGGTAGAGGCATTCATAACTAACAAGTAATAAAGAAATCTTCCAAGACTTTCTGCATTGGAAGGACTATTTGAGTCAGGCAAGAAGGGTCTTTTAAAAAACCCAAATCCATTGCCTATTTTGCCTAATAAGGAAATACTTTATAGCATTTGATGTAGTGCTCTGGGGAAAGAATCAGCATTTTTTCCTCTTGATTTTAATGGGACTTAATGTAATAGGAATGGATTGTAGTAAATATTGCATATAATTACTTATTAGACTTGTAAAAACCTCCTATTGCCAAGGTCTCTGGCTATATGGGCAGAGTTGGAATTTTAGGCAGTAAATACAACATGACTCAGAAAACATAGTTGCAAGGTCATTCTATCAATGGCCCTATATTAGTTAGGGTTCTCTAGAGAAACAGAATCAACAGGAAATATTTGTAAATATAAAATTTAAAAAAGTGTCTCATGTGACTGCAGGAACGCAGAGTCCAGAATCCACAGGGCAGGCTGTGAAGCCGATGACTCTGATGGAGGGTCTGGACGAACTCCACAGGAGAGGCTCATCGGCTGAAGCAGAAAGAGAGCCTGTCTCTTCTGAATCCTCCTTAAAAGTCTTCCAGTGATTAGATTAAGCATCACTCATTGCAGAAGACACTCCCCTTGGCTGATTACAAATGGAATCAGCTGTGGATGCAGCCGACATGATCATGATTTAATTCTATGAAATGTCCTCATAGCAACACACAGGCCAGCACTTGCCCAATCAGACAAACAGGTACCACCACCTGGCAAAGTTGACACATGAACCTGACCATGACAGGCCCCAATGTAAATTTTGACCCTGCATGGGACAAGAAAGTAAACTTTCTGGGGAGAAAATGGCCAGGGTAGGAGATGATGGCTTGTTTTAAGAATTTGCCGGTACCTTAATTGGGAAGGGCACTTTGCTGTAAGCAAGGAGGCCTCTGTAACTCTTGGTACTTGCAGTGTATGACTATTGCATTTTGGTCATGTAAATCAGATGCTAGCTCACAGAGGGGTTGATTCCATGGCTCAGGGACTCAGGGGATCTCTTGAAGTAACTTTTCTCCTTTCTCAGGGAAGGAGTAGGAATGGATCATAATAAACTAATTTTTAATTTTCTTGTCATGTTGAACTAGGCACACTGAAAAAGAGATGCTTAAAATATACTTAGAAGGAGTCATATTTGGATACAAACACTGATCCTGTGGGTAAATTGCCTATATTTCTGAATCCTGCCAGGTTATTTTGAGGATTGTAGGAAACCAATTAACACACAGTAGACAATAAATTTACCTTAGAGTTAGCTGAGGGGTATCATAGAAAAGAACACTAAATCTAGAAAATTATACCCCTATCTCTGTCTGGTAAAGAAAATGGGGCTTTATACTAAATATGATGATGTTATATTTTGAATTCTGAAGATACCATATTCTCTTTTTGCCTCAAGCATTGTAACCCAGCTAAAGAGGTTGGGTTATGAAACAAAATATTCTCTGTAGGAAGAAGATTCTTCTAGTTTCATTTCTGTACTTTCCTTATTTTAATTCACTTTCAGTTTTGGGTATTTTATGGAATCCCTGAAAAAATTTGATTTGGTGGTTTAACTAGAAATGTTTTATCCTTAGGCAGAACTGCAAACAAACCTTATTAAAGAATCAAGAGTACAGCCTTATACATCACTTCCCAGTGTGGTGCTTTGACCCCATAGTGTATTTGGGTAATTCATTCCACTGTTGAGCAATACCTTTCCACTCAGCAAATTATTCTTTCTTGAATAACTTCAACTTCTTAGAGTGCAATTTAGATTTTTCAAAATTTGACATATAGCCATTTAAAACCTATATTCTTGACTCTGGGACAAGTGTGATATATATATTTGGATCTTAGTGGAAGTAAAATACCACTAGAATTCCACTTTAAATAAGGCCCATCTTTTATTTGAAGAATATCATTTCTTTTACATATTAATTTTTCTCCAATTTAAACTTTTGAAATCAATTATTTTAATCTTTACACCTAGGAATTTAGTTATAACTGAAACCTGTTTAATTTCTTCATCTCTCTCTTCTGTTGTAGAAATCAAAACTGTCAATTCATTGAAGTTAAACATATTATTGGTATTTCCATTTTCGTCTACCAAATGCCCACAGGAAGATATCAGGTTTTTTCTATGGAAGTTTATTTTATAATAACCCAGTTGAAATGGAAAAGACTGAATTAAGAATCAGTAATTCAGTCAAGAAACTCAAATAGATTCACAATATACCACAGCTTGATTGAATTAGTCCCTTGATAGTCAATTCTCTACCCACATAAAATAATAAATGAAAAATCCTTTTGTCAAACAATTTGAAACAAAACTTAAAAAATCTTAAAGTCCTTTGATTAGTAGGAAGAACTCTGATTTTACTCCCACTTTCTTCTCTACAGATATGACTTTTAGAGAAGTACTTATAAAAATGTTTCATCTAAAACTTTTTGCATCATCAGCCTTGAAATGAGACAAAGCAGCAGCCCACCATCCTGTTTCTATGTAAAAATTGTTTATCCCCTCTGAATGTTTCAAGCAATAGACTTCAATGTTTTTGATGCAACTTTATTATAATACACAAGGCTGTGTTTCAAGTTTCTGGGTCTGCTAGGAATACAATTTTATTTGCCTTAATGCTACAACAAAAGAATTAAAATAACACATTTGTAGGGACTTTTGTAGTTTACAAAGTATCTTCACCTTGAAACACCTGGTTCAGGGAGATATTATTTCTTTTCTCAGATAAGGAAAAGGAGGATCAGGGGTTGAGGAATGGGTTGAGAAATGTGTCCTAGGTCACCCAGAGAGAATGGTAGAGCTGTGCCCAAATTAGGTTTCCTGTGTCTCAAATTCATATCGACAGCCTATTGTATTTAAGTCTGTGAAAGCCCAGTTTCAATAGATTCATGGTGACATTTGAGTCATTTCCTATAAAGATCAACCTTTACCTTTGGAATTGCTGTGGCCAACTTTTGTTTCATAGTCATGTGTTGCTTATCACAATGTCTTGTGTTTCTATTGTTCCTTTCTCTGAGGAAATCCAGGCACATACCAGACACTCAAGTCTAATCAGCTCTGATAGCAGAGAAGCAGGACTGGACTACCGTGGAGGTTATTTGGCACTTGCCCAGTGGCTGTGGGGTAACTCATCTATTTCTGGCATTCCTTGAGTAAGAATGGATTTTAGTGTCCTGCCACCTTTGGTGTGCTGGATACTTGACTGTTTTCTCCTTTCCTCAGAGTCCTGTGTTCCCTGCTGCTGATCTGTTCGCCATCATCCCTTTTGTGCCAAACTCCTCAAGAGAGTATTAGGCACCTGCTGTTTCTAATTCTTTTGCTCTTATTCCTCAATATGTCAACCAAATATTAGCCCTGACTTTCTAAATTGTTTTCCACAAAGATCACTTCCAATATTAAGATTCCCCACATTTCCTCAGGTGTCTTTCTCTTGAGCTTATACTTGGGTACACTGTTCTTGAGACTTGCTTCTCCTTAGCTATCCTGATTTGTTTTTCTTCTAGCTTGGTAGGCACAGTTTTCTTTTTTAAGTTCTCTGGCTCTTCTTTTCCATCCAATAACAGTGGATTTAACCCATGGTCCTCTAACTCTATTTCCTTCTTCCTCTTAAAGCTAGTTACTTTTGTGGCTTCATCTCTGACCTCAGTTTTGAGTAACTCCCAAAGTCAAAACTGAAATTATGCTCTCTTTCCTGGGTTTTAGCTTGGAATATCCAGATGCCTACTGAACAGCTCCACCTAGATATGCATATTAAGCTTATGTCTAAACTTGGACTTCTGCTGAGCTCTTTCAGACTTCTTCAATGTTTTGTATTGTATTGGGTTCCTCTTTTTTTTCCTTTTTTTTACCCCCAAATGCAATATTAAACCTCTTCCTTGATAACATCTCTCACATCCACATCCCATCATTTTGGTTCCCAATGCCGTTCCTATAGTTTAGATCATTCCTACTGCAATGAGTGATCTGTCTTTGTTCGGTATTTACTCCCTAGTACACCACCTTGCATATTGTTGCCAAATGACTAGTTATCTTTTTTCATTTGATATGATCTGAGCTGCTCTTTCCCTGCCATACAGTGTTCTATGCACTTCTTTTTCCCACTTAAAATGAGGAAATTATAACTCAAATAGAAACTAGTTTGCTCTCTCACAGAAGCTTCAGACTCCCCTAGATTTTAATGGGGTCTTAGTTTCTTGATGTCCTTCCCTATTTGATTAGGAGCAGCAAGGAGAGAAAAATCATCTGCTAAATCTTATCTTCCAATGTTGTGGTTTTGCTGACTGATTCCTCTGGTTTGAAGAAATAGTTCCTAAAGTTAGCTTTGATAAAAGCTGTCTCCAGTGTAGCAGTCATTTTGTGTTAGACATGAGTGCATGTGCTGGTTGGCCTCCCAGGCAGGGTTTACAAAATTCTTTATTGCTTTTTTCCTTCTAGAGAGAGATAAGGTATAACATTTCTTATTGATTTTGGAACTGTTTCTACAATGCAGGCAAACCTCTATCTGAAAACCTTGTAATAATCACAGAAAAATGTTACCATGTGGGTTCTGGAGTCCAAGAATTTCTATAGCTTTAGATCGGTGGATTGCTTTCTTTTTATTATTCGAGGCTCTGTTAAAACAGTTCTCTCAATGGACAATGCACAGTGCAGAAGGGGGATATTAGAATTCTTTCTGCATTAATTCTGGCGGTAGACAATACCCTCAACATAAAATGCTACAGAGCCTATTTCCAGCTGTTCAAACATTTCTGTTTCCTCCTGTGCTTTGTACCTCCTCAATCTTCCAACACTCTGACTTCTGGAACGGACCCAGGATGAAAACGTAGCCATAGGATTCTGAAGTGTTATGTTTATGATCTCTGCTATACCTTCTTTTAGAATTGATTAAAAGGATAGAAAACATAAAGATCGTTTTTTTCTTTCTAATACAAACAATCTGTGGATGCGGGTAACGGGGCTGGAACTTAAAATATAGATATTACTCAGATTGATAGCCTGTTTTCTGCAGAAGTGGCCTTTGCTATCTGTTTATCCTGACCGCTGGGGAAAGAGGCCAGGAAATGTTTCCAAAACATGGACACATCAACTGAAACACATACGTGGATATGTTCAATGAATACTCCTCCCCCACCAATGGAGATGTTATACAGCTCTATTTCTTCACTTTTTATAAATAATTGAAGTTACTCCCCCAGTTTTTCTAGGTAATTAACTGGAAATAGTTTTGATTATTACTACAACAGAAGTCTTGAACTTTTACAAAATACTTTTTCTTCAGAGGAAACTTTGGAGGCTGAATGATATAGTAAAAAGAGTTTAAGTTTGAAGTTAGATCTAGCTTAAATATGTTTCCTTATATGAGGAGCTGAGTTACTTATTCTCTGTGATCCAATTTCCTTCTCTTTAAATGGCAATAATAACTCAAATCTTTCCATGGTATTATGAGGCTCAAATGAGAAAATTTATGGGCAAAGTGTGTGGCAGGAAGTTGATGGTCAATAAAATTTAGTTCCATTCATGGCCAGAGACTGCTGGTTGTCTACCCAATATCCATATCTCCCTTTCAATTAATACCAGAAGCCTGATTTTATTCAGAAGGCAGTATGCTCAGTAATGAGGTCATAGTTCCCAGATGTCTTTGCTGCTAGAAATGGCCTTATGACTAAGTTCTAGTCAAGGAAATGTAAAAAGAAGTTGTTGAATGGGAATTCTGGGAAAGTACCTTCAAAGAGGAGCAATCAGTTAACGCAGGCTTTTCTATCCCTTCCCTCCTTCCTACTGCTTTCCCTAGAAAGCAGACATGACAGCTGGAGTTGCAGTAGTTATCTTGAACTATGAGAGAACCTTAAAGGTGAAGCCATGAGGGTGGAGAAGGATAGGTATCTGGATCCCTGATGATGTTTTGAGGATGCGATACCAGCCTATGACTGCCTACCTTTGGCCACTTAAAGAAAAAATGTATGCTTAGTACATTTCTATCTTATTGAAGCATCTGCTATTTATGGCCTCCGTTATTAAGTGGTAGAGTACAATTTCTAACCAATACAGATTTTCCTTTTACCTGTATGCTTTTATTTAATCCTCACATTTATTCTGTGAGTTAGTGTAGTTCTTCCTGTTTTACAGGTAAAAAAACTGAAATAGAGAGAGTTAAGTATGTGCCTCTCACAGCTGTTTTGTGCCACTGCTGTTTTCTGTCTGTATTAGTCATTATGCTTACAATTTGGAAAGATAATCTGTTGTGTTTTCCCCAGATTCTTCTTTCTCAGGTCTTATGGGCATTATTGCATGGTGCTTAAGAGTTCAAATTCTGGTGACAGTTTTCCCATCTTTGAATCCTGGCTTTGCCACTTACTGCTGGGAAACTTATGTGCAAGCTGCTTAACCACTCTGGGCCACAATTTCCCCATCTGTAAAATGGGGATAATGATAACCTCAGAGTTGGTAATCAGGGTTAAATGAGTTAATAGATAAGAAATGCTTAGAAAGTGCCTGGCATATAGGAAGTGCTATTAAATGTTAGCTATTACCATTTCCTTTTCTATAGTAGACAGACAAATTCACTGATTGGGTATGAAGTTTCTGTTAAGATGATAGGGTGGGACAGCTGATCTTTAAGTGGTTTACCATATTTCTGATATTATTGTTTTGTATCAGTGTTAGAGGTTTTGGATATTCATAGCTAATTCAGTGATCTTAGCTAATCCTGATACCTTTTTGAGAACACAAGGGTATGGGGAAAGGCTGTCTGTAATGGCAGATGTGAAGGGACGAGGGGTCCCAGGAATCCTCAGTGATGGGAAGTGAGGTCCTTTTTATGCAGGAAAGGGGAAGAGGTGGCTGACAGGAGTCTGCTAGGGAATATGGAGGCACAAGAAAAGAAAAATTAAGCTAGAATAAATGCTCAATAAATTATGTCCAGACCTTTGAGAAGAAAAAGACATGTTCCACACCAGCGGTAACAGAGATAAAAAGAGACAGGAAGACTAAAAGGGAAGGAATACAATCTAGAAAGGGGAGGAAAATCCACAGCATGGTGAATTATGTATTGAACAAACGTTGAGTCATTGGGGGTTTCAAATAATGCCAAGCTGAAGTAGATGCATGGAAAAATGAAAGTAGGGGGAACAAATAGTAATTGTTTCCTGTGGGAACATTCTCTAAAAATATTCCTTTTTATATGGCTCTTTTTGAAAATGGTCATATCTTTATATGGCAAGGTATACCTTGCCAAAGACCTCCGAGGAAGAGTTATGAAAGCCCCACGTGCCTGGAAGAGAGGAGAAGGCAGTCAAAAGATGCTCCTTCTCTTTGTGTTTGGCCATCCCCTCCCTTCCCCACCCCTGCATGCAGTTCAGACCCACCCCACCTCACTGATGTTAGGAGTCTCTAAGATTTCTTGGGATCTGTTACTTACCTATGTTTGCCAGTTTTGATGCTCTCTGTACTTTCCTCATAGAATTTGCTATTGAACTCTTAAATCTAAATGGGCTACTGCTCACATCCTGCCAATCAGTGAAAGAGAAGTGGGGGTGACTGCACCAGTCAGGTAGGTGGAGGGGAGCATAGTAGGTGACAATAACAGGGAACAGGCATGATCCCAGGATTTGCCTCAAAGGAAGCAGGGCAGGAGAGACGTCATCCTGAGCCGTGAAAGCAGAAAGGCTAGTGAGAGTCTCCTCCATACCTGCCTGCTTCATATGACCAGCCACACTGGGACAATTTTTGTGTCTTTTATACCTGAGTTTTAAGTTTCTGCTGAGGTTTATTCTCTGAGATAAAGTGGGTACCTCTGTTTTCAGTGGGGTTCAGCTCAGCTACTCCATGGGTGGGAATAAATCCAGCATACTGTGTCATTGCTTAATAAGCCCTTTGTTTTTAAAAAGTTCAGTGGTTCCTCATCCCTGCCCCCCCTTCCCTTAACTCTGTCACATGGCCAGTATCATATGTTCTGAACAGATGTTCTTCTCAGGCAGAGGGAGAAAGGTAAGAATGAGTCAGCTTGGATGAGAAGGCAGATGGAGGTGCCTTAAAGTGTTTCTTACCAGCTCCTAGGAAGCTTTCCCAAGTTCCGGTAGTAGAGATGGCTCAAGGCAGTTGGGACATAACCTGTGCTCTGGAAACAGCTGAAGGAAGACTTTGGGAACAGAAGGAGAAGGGCATCGGATGCCAAGAGAATTCAGGTACCTTTGGCCCTACACATTGACCTTCTCCTCCCCCAACATCCTGGGGAATTGTAGTTTGCCACTGTCCAAAGCTAGTTTAAAAATATTGCAGGACATCCCTCCTTGTTTATCCCATCCAAGTGGTGCCTGGATCCATTGGAAAAGAATTCTCCAAGTTGAGCTGTAAATATTGAAAGATGTCCTTTTTAGTAACATAAATAATTTTGCAGTGTTTGTGTGTATGCATGCATAAAATTAGTTTAAAAGATGTTTCATCCTCTAGGCTATTGCCCAGGAGTCTTTTAGTTAACTACAGGAGACCTTTGGAAAAGATATTCTAGGGATTTGGTATTCTTAAGGACTAGAACCACTCAGTGGAAGTTTCCCTCATGAAGCTATCTGTGCTTTTAGGGGAAAGAAGAATCTGAATCCCCAAATGACTCTTCTACTTCCCCATATGGCTCATATCTCAATTTTGAGGCGGTTAAGGGATCACAGCTTGGTAATATGTTTTGGCTCTTTTCAGTCAGGGTTCTTTTTGGTTGGTGTTCAAGTCATCTTTTGTTGCATAATAAAACCCCCAAATATAGTGGCTTAAAACAACAATGATCCTTTAGTTTGTTCATGACCTTCCAATTTTGGCAGGGCTTAGCAGGAACAGTTTATCTTGCTCCACATGGTGTCACTTGGGGACGTTTGAGGTCTGGAGGTGACTCAAAGTCTTGTTCAGTCACATGTCTAAAGGATGCTGGCTCTTGGCTGAGATATTACATGGGGCTATCAGCCAGAACACCTACACATGCTGTCTCCATGTGGCTGCTTGACTTTCTCACAGCATGGTGGCTAGTTTCCAAAAGACAGCGTCCCAACTGAACAAGGCAGAAACATGGCATTTTTATGACCCGATCTCAGATGTTATTTACCACCATACTCTATTGGTCAAGGTAATCCATTATCATTTCTGAAAATTTTTTTCTTCAGCATTTCACTTCTTATGGCCCCTTCTGAAGGAACATTTATCATCCATTTATCAGATCACCTTTTCATCAAATATATAATTTTCCTTTTTAATATTTTTCCTTCTCTTTTCAATTTTCCCCTGCTTCTGGGAGAAATTCTTCTGGTTGTCTTCTATATATGACTTGATTATCTGTACTTTCAATTCAGCTTTTTCTGAGATTGAGTCAAATCTTCTATGTAATTTGTAATAAAAGGATGTAATAAAATCCTTTCCTTAACTCTGCTGGCTTATTTTTTCTTATTTTTATGAAAATAAGATACTGCTTTCCTTTTTACCTAAGAGTTAAAGTATTGTAGTAACTTTGTTAAGAAAGTAAAGCAAATGCTCCCCTAAATGTGCTGTCTTCTGCCAGTTTTGTGCTATGTCTACCTCCTTCTTTCATGCTGTAGAATACTTTCATGGTCTTTGACTTTTTTGTTTTCTTTTTACTTGTCCTTGAATGAAAGGAGAATTGTTCTAGCATGGAGTGGCCATAGAAATCTGAGTGTGCTTGCTTGGGTCCTCTCATGTTTACCTATTTGCAGTTAGATTCATCTTCTCATATGTTAAGCTTGGGGGTTGGGTGATACATGATGCATGATACTTTTAGAGATCTAGTGGCCTGGGGGATACTGAGCAAGAACCTGGCCTCCTGACTAGTCACAGTAAGAAAAATTCTCTCTGTGAAGCTTATTCACTGTGTTTGTTGAGTTGGTATACCAGTTGCCAGTTTTCCACAACCAGAGTTTACTAAAGGGCATGGGCTGTCCATGTGTCACTTCTTTCCTGGAACAATTGGCTGCTGTGTCAGAGAAGGTTCTACTGAAGGGAGAATTGAGAGATTGAGTCCTGCTGGAATAAGAAAGATCCTTATCCAGAGAACTCCCTCCTGTTTCAACTTGCAGGCTTTAGGTTTGGTGTGGCTGTATTTGTTCTTGGGCCACATGGCTCAGCTAATTCGTAATGCTGCTCATCAGCTGGGGAAAAATAGATACTGAGTGAATGGCTTCCTGGCTGCCCCTCAGCCTGCCCTGGCCTCCAACTCTCACCCTTCGAATTAAGGATGGTAGAGTGTTCTGACAGATTTTCTTTGCTTACATGAAGTGGTCTTGCACCACTTCCTAGGGAAGGCGAATTATGATTCAGCAGTTGGTATATACCTTCAATCTGGATCCATCTGCCCTTAAGCAGAAATTCCTTAACCTCTGAGATATAAAAACGATGGCCTTCTCTGATCTGAAGCACAAGATATTGACCTTCACACCACCTCCAGCTTTATATTCCTTTAGTAAGATTTATTTCAGTTTATTTCACGGGTCGTGGGAGTCCTATACTCATTTCATCACCTTTCCGGAAAAGTCTGGTTTGATCTAGAGCAGGGCTTCTGAATCTTAGCAGTTTTTATTTTTTGGCCCAATAATTCTTTGTTGCGTGAACTGTCCTGTGCACTGTAGGATTCTTAAACGCATTCTTGGTGTCTGCCCACTAGATACTAGTAGCAGCTCCTCAGTTATGACAACCAGAAGTGCCTCAAAGCACTGACAAAAACCCCCCCGGAGACAAAATCATCCCTGGCTGAGAACACTGCTTTAGAACTTCCATAAAATGCCCTTATCCCTGCCATTAACAAATCATGGAATCTCAGATCTTAGAGTTGAAAGGTATCTCAGAAGACCACTTAGTCCAACCCCCTCTGTCAGGTAAGGCAGATATTGCTATTTTCACCCCCAACAATGAGGTTTCGTAATAAAGATAAGGAAGAAGAGCCAACTAGGACTTGTTTGAGGTTGTCCCATTTAAATCAGGATTCTCTAGTGAAACAGAACCAACAGGAGAGGTCTGTAAATATGTCACTTATTTCCATGCAACTATGGGAATGGAAGAATCCAAAATTCGTAGGGCAGGCTGTGAAGCTGGCAGCTCTGATGAAGGATCTGGACAAACTGCACAGGAGAGGCTCACTGGCTGAAGAAGCAGTGAAAGAATCTTTCTTCTTCCTTAAAAGCTTCCAACCAATTGGATTATCTCTTTGTGAGAGAGACAGCTTCATTGATTGCAGATGTAGTCAGTCACAGATGGAATAAACTAACTGATGACTTAATACGCCAGCCTTCCAGATTATCAACCAGCCACAAAATATCCTTGCAGCAATGATTAGGCCAATGCTACCTGACCAGACAACTGGGCATAATCCAGAACCTAGCCATCACACCGTGCTACATTTATTCATGAGAGTAGGACTTGGGTCTTTTGCTTCCTGGAGCTTCCTTATATGGTCTGTAGTCCCAGCTCAATGATAGATAAACTCTATTGATGGAGGAATCCTAGCTGGCAAGATGTCTCTAATCCTTGTTCGTTTGAAAAAAGGGGAATTGCTAAGAATGACCTGACTGACTCATAATGTACCCATATGAAGAATTACTTCCATATTCAGTTTTCCTCTGCAGGAGTGGGTGAAAATGAGTGATGGGAAGACATGAACATGAATATTAGAGTTTACTACTCTGGCCCTTAACTGGTTTTCATCAGTGTCAAGGAAGAGCTAATTATGAAGAAATGGGAGGCAGAGGAAAAGTGATGTTTAATTTATGCTTCAGGGTTTGAGAGAGAGTCCATGATGCCAGACAGGCAAATCCTGACAGGTCTGGTGAGTGGGGAGTTAGCAGAAAAAATTGTACTTGTATAATTGTACATAAAAATAGTGCATGGGAGACAGTCCAGTTCAGTGTGACCACTGAAATGATAGTTCTTTGAAAACTGCATAGTTATTGCCATGAGTGTTTGAGTATTTTAGCTCATATAATACCCAAGAGGGGTCATTAATGGCCTCGTTTAGCTTTGGGAACAGGGGTGGCCCTTAGGGAGATGTATTTCTCAGAACAAAAAATGGCTTTTTAGTGTTAGGACCTACAGCTCCTCTTTCTTCTTCCTTCTCTAGGAAAGAAGAAATAGTTTATTGTGTGTTTGGAACATACTGAAGGGAGAAGCAAAGCAATAAATGGAATCTTCCATTGTTCATGCTGATTTAGTTTCTCAGTGTGCCGGTTTGAAAGGATGTATGTACCCTAGAAAAGCTATGCTTTCATCGTAATCCCATTTTGTAAAGGCAGCAGTTTCTTCTAATCCCTATTCAGTACTGTATGTTTGAAACTTTAATTAGATTATCTCCCCGGAGATGTGACTCAATCAAGAGTGGTTGTTTAACTGGATTAAGTGGAGATGTGTCTCCACCCAGTCTAAGTGGGTCTTGATTAGTTTACTGGAATCCTATAAAAGAGGGAACATTTTGGAGAAGGAAGGATATTCAAAGAGATCAGAGCAGAACGACATAGCAATGAGAAGCAGACAGTCCATCAGCCAGCGACCTTTGGAGATGAAGAAGGAAAATGCCTTCCAGGGAGCTTCATGAAACAGGAAGCCAGGAGAGAAATTTAGCAGATGACGCCGTGTTCACCACATTCCTTTGCAGGTGAGGAAGAAACCCTGACTGTGTTTGCCACATGCCCTTTCACTTGAGAGAGAATCCTGAATTTCATTAGCCTTCTCGAATCAAGGTATCTTTTCCTGGATGCCTTAGATTGAACATTCCTATAGACTTGCTTTTTTTGGCATGGGCAGGCATGGGGAATTGGACCTGGGTCTCTGGCATGACAGGGGAGAATTCTGCCTGCTGAGCCACCATGGCTCACCCCCTATAGACTTGTTTTAATTGGGACATTTTTTCAGCCTTAGAACTGTAAACTAGCAACTTATTAAATTCCCCTTTTTAAAAAGCATTCCTTTTCTGGTATATTGCATTCTGGCAGCTAGCAAACTAGAACACTCAGCAATATCTGGAAAACCTGGTTCCCAGCTCATGTATATAAAGAAAAAGCAGTCTCAAACAAGTTTTAGCAATTCTGAGATAGAAGCCAGAGCTGGTGCCCACTAGAGCTTTTACCTCTATTACAATCTTCAACCCCTAGAAATGAATGTTTACCGAGACCCTAGAGTGTGCTAGGCTCTAAGGGATATAAAGCTGTTGCATGAGACAAAGTTCCTCCCTCAAATGCTTGCAATCAATTTGGACAGAAAGATAAGAATAGATGAGAAACCTGAAACAAACCCCAACATAACAGCAACCAAAAAGTCTTAAGACAGTTTATGCTAAGTATAGACAGTGCTTCAGAGTCCAGATGAGAGAGCTATTTCTTCAAGAGGGGCTTGGAGAAGGCTTCACATGAACAGGGCTCTTGGAGCCTGGCTAGGAAGCTGTCAGAGTGATTGCATCTGCTTTATCTCATTTGATCATCACTTCAAGAAGGATGTTGTTAGTACCCTCTCATATTATGGATAAGAAAGCAGAGGCTAAAAGAAAATGCAATGAATAACCTTGTGTTTCCTACTAAGTGCCAGGCACTGCAGTCAAAATTTACAGTCAGGCTTCACTTAATCCCCACAACAATTCTATGATGTATTATCGCTATCATTGAATTTTATAGGCAAGGAAACTTATGCTTAGCACAGCTCAGTAACTTTCCCAAGACCATAAAGCTATATGATAAGTCCTAATGTTTTTCTACTTCATTACATAACTATGACTTAGACAGGCAAAGAGGAAGGGAGGGACGTTCTTGACAGGGAGAATTTCTGCATAGACAGAAAGGTACCTGGTATGTTTGGGTAACAATCCAGAGTCCATGATGGCCAAAATACTTTCTATGTACGAATAATCAGGAGATGAGTAGAGCTCAGATTTTCTTTTTTTTGAACATTAATCCAACAGGGATTTGTTAGATGGGTGAAAAGGCAACAGCCAGAGAGTGGTCAGACCAGTAGGTGAGTATCACAAAAGTCCAGGTATGAGATGATGAGAGCAGTGAGCACATAACAATGGCCAACCAGTCAGGGTTGATTGGACTTGGTCAAACAAGGAAAAGTGGGTATTAGTGTTGTGACAAAATTTTAAACATCGGTGACTAGGTGAATGATGACTGACAACTGGTAAATTCACAGGTAAATTCTAGGAGGTTATCTTTTTGTGTGTGTGAAAAAAAAAAAGAACATATCAATTTAGTTGTTGGATTGTTCTATAGGTATCAACAATCAACACCACTTGGGATACTTTGATGGAGGCAGTTTCTGTCAGATTTGCTGTATTGAAAATCAAATAATACCCTGATAACACAGAAACATTTGCTGGCCAGGAAGCTTGGCAACAAAGTTTGAACATTTGCATTCCGGGTGGAGTTGGTATCCTGAAAAAGGCTAGAATATTTTAGATGAATTTCATACAGGTTGTATTTTATGAGTTAAGTCAACCTTTTGAAGTTCCTTTCAGTCATTCTCTATATGGAGTCTAAATTGGCTCAAACTGGTACTAGGATTGTTGAGAAATTGGGGTAGAGAGAGTATAAGGTCATGAAGTGAATTTGCTGATATCCTGATTCACCCATTCATTCAGCATTTATTTATTGTGCACTCACAGTCTTGTAGGAACTCCTCTAGGCACTGGGCACACAACAGTGAACAAAAACTCACGAAACTTACATTCTAGAACTCATGTCCTCAGCTAACTGGGCCAAGAGGAGAGAGTGCATGTGGAATTTTCTGGATGTGAGCACACATCCAGTGGTCTTCCCACCAATGTGGTAGATGGTAAGTTAAGGAAGACACATGATCTTCTATTGAATTGTACATTTTGGTCTGAACTTCACATTCTGTCAGATAACTGCACTCATGGACCCCTTAGCCTTTCCAGAGGGAAGTTGTGATGTAAACACTGAGTTGCCTTCTACTCTTGCTCCCACCCTGAGTTGAGATCCATTTTCTTTACCTTCTTTTAACTGACCTGTTTTTTCTCTGTCCAGCCAAAGTGTCTTGGAAAATGATTTACTTGGAGAAACTTAAACCACAAGAGTTTATATAAAGGGCCCCTTTATACCCCACCACACCAAGTTTAATTTGGAGGAGGCTTGCAGACTCCAGATAAAACATTTTATTCTTTATATATTTATTATAGCTGCCATGTTCTATTTTCGTGAACATGAAAAACAAGTCCTTAGCTTGAATGGAGAGCCAAATAAATTTTTTTTAACTAATAAAAGCCTCAGTTCATCAATCTTCATTGTTTTTTCTTTTTTTAAGTTTCTTTGCCCAGTTGGGTTTCAGGTCACTTCTGGTTTGTCTAATTTACACTTTAGAGGTAGATAACCTCTGAGGCTGATCTCTATAAAAGACAGAAAAGCTTCTCTCCTCATTATTCCTTGTACATGCATAGCAGGTTTTCCTTGGCGGGCTTCTCTGTCTCTTTCTCCCTGAATGCCCACTTGTCCTGGAGAGACAGACGTGCTTATTGTTCTTGGAAGAAGAAAGGGTTGGGTTACAGATTTTTTTCTGAAGAGACTGTTATGCTGGCTTTAGACCTAGGACTGTCTGTTCAAGTCTTAAGGTTTTCCAGGGTTACCAGGGATACCTGCTATCCCTGCTCGGATTTGTCTCTCTGCAAGTAGTTGAGGAGAACTAGTGCTGGACTAAGGAATAAAAACCCTGGATTCAGCCGCATTAATGAACAACATTGAACAAATCCCTTAGCTATTCAACATTTTGCTTTTTTAATCTATAGCAAAGTGAATGATATCACTTCCTTAGAGAATTACTGTAAAGATCAAGTATGACAGTAGATGTGAAAGGCATATAAATTGCTCCAGGTATATAAATGTGTGGGTGCATCCTAATTTGGTCTGATCCAGCATTCTGATAATCTGCATGTTTCAGTGTTCCTTATGATGCAGTGGCAACCCATTGTCAATGCTTAGTGTTAGTCAACGGACATGGAGAGATGGGGGGGCAGTGAGCAGGAGGGCAGTAGGAGAATGGCTAGGACTGTGGGGGACAAGCAAATGTAAGGGGATTTTATAGTGAGAGGGCTGCAGGCAGATGCTGAGGGGCTTGTGTTGGGGAGGAACTTTTTTTGACGACAGGTTCAATTGTGATGTTTTGGGGTAAAGGCAGGGAGAGAGCTCCTTTCCACACTGCTGGACAGAACATAGCATGGATTCTGCTTGGTGAGGGCTGGAAGGCCATGTTCTCTGGGGGAGTGCCAGAAGCACCCCTGTCTTAAGTTTCCTGTTGTCAGAGCGGGCTTGGGCACTAGCAAAAGCACCAGGCTCATGTCGTTTTTCTCTGGGGGCCTTCCGGAAGTGGATATGATGGAGCTTTGAGAGAAAGATTGTGAGGATTATTTGTGAGCTTACAGAAGACATGCACTGGGTCTCAACAGAACTAACTGGTGAGAGTATGATGGGAGGCTGGAGGGCTTATCTATTCCGATGGGAGCAGCAGATACTGAAATTGAGTTATTCATCTGCTACACAGGGTAGTGAGACCTGGGAGGTGGAATGACTCAAACATAGAAGATCATCATTAGGAAGCACCTCTGAAAAATTAATGTAGAGGCAGAAAAGAATGGACATTAGAGTTAAACAAATCGGAACTAAAATTAATACAGCCTTGGGCACTCATATTATCTCTTTAAAATGAGAATGCATCACTTACCCTGTAGAACACTAGGGAAGATTAGAAATGGTATGTAAGACTCGTCGTGAAGTACCTGCATATGATAAGAACTCAGCAAATAACATCTTTATTATTAATACCTTGCAAGGCCAGGCTTCACGTTTCAGTGGTGTCACTGCAGCTATTGGGACCTGTGCCTACTGACATGTGAACTCTCAGAAATTCCCTAGTGTTTGGGCCCAAGGACTAAAGCTGGGGTGTGCTGAAGAAGTGGACTTGTTACCTGACCTACCTTCTTGTCCCCAGGCTACCATGCATATTAGTTTCTTATTGCTGCTGTAACAAATTACCACAAATTTACTGGTTTAAGACTCAAATTTATTATCTTACAGTTATGGAGGTGGGAAGTCTAAAATGGCTCGGCAAGACTGCATTTCTTTGGAGACTCTAGAAATCTGTTTCCTTACCTTTTTCAGCTTTTAGAGGCTGCTTGCATCTCATGGTTTGTGATCTTTTCCTCCATCTTCAAAGCCAGCAGCTAGTATCTCCAACTTTCTCTCTTACTTTCTGATTCTACTTCTTCTGTCACATCTCCTTCCTCTGATTCTAGCTCTCTTGCCTTCCCTTCTCTTATAACAACTCTTTTGATTACTTTAGGTCCACTGCGTAATCCAGTATAATCTTCCCAGTTCCTGATCCTTAACTTTATCATATTTGCAAAGTCCCTCATAAAGTAACATATTCACAGCCTCCATGGATCAGGACCTGGGCAACTTTGGTGGTGGTGTGGAGGGCATTATGCTGTGTATGGCACATGCTTCTTCTAAGTTGAGGTTTGAAAGCAATTCTCCACCCACAAGCCAAGTTAGGCAGCTGGAAAAAGACTACGTTCTTACTAATGCTTCCACTGCAAATCTTGTAATATTTGTGTGTATCTCTCACATTCATTGTAAGCAACTTTACAGTGATTGTGTCTTGCTAATAAGCTTCTTGTCCTCTCCCTCTTAGTTCCTAGCAGAGTGCTTTGCGCATAGTGGGTACTCAGTGCATGTGTTTGTTGAATAAAGAATGAGATACAAAAGCACCTGGTTTATATTTGGGCAATCCCTTCAGTTTTGAGGGGAACCCTGTGTAGTAGTCAGGTTCAGGGGTTAACTTGGCCAGATGATGGTGCCCGGTTGTTCTGTTGCTGTGGACATAAATCATCAGCATGTGAAATTCATCTATGGCTGATTACATGTGTGGTTGGCTAAGGGCAGTGACTTCCACAATGAGTGACAATTATTTAATTAGCTGGTGGCTTAAAAGAGAGAGGGCCGGAGAAAGCTTAGTGGCTCAGACACAGACGTTTGGAGAGGCAGAAAGGAACTGCCACAGGAAAAGCTATTTGAACTCAGAAGCTGGGAGGGAAAGCCACCGACATTGCCGTGTGCTTTCCCTAGTGTCAGAGAAAGCCAGAGGAAAGCAGCTGCCTTTGCTTAGAGGAACTGTAAAATTGTAACTAAAGAAATCCCCTTTATAAAAGCCAGTCCATTTCTGGTGTATTACATTTTGGTAGCCTTCGCAAACTAAAACACCCTGGAAAAGGCAAAGACCCTGAGGGTGGATGGCATGGGCAAAACCAGGACTTACTGTGAGTTCGCTTCCTTAGGGTGTCTTGAAATGACTGATTTTGTAGAAAATCCTCCTGATTAGTCACAGTAATGATGCTGGTGCAGATAATGGGGCTGTGATGCCCTGTCTTCTCCCTCAAAAGTGATTAGAATGTGAGCATAACCCTTCTACATGGAGGGCTAGAATTGTGTGGGTAAAGATGTAAAGGTGGTAACGTGTTTTTTTAAAAAAACATTCAAGAAATCTTTTGGAGTTACCTTTAAAAGCTAAATATATGTTGTAAAGTTATAATAAAACTATCTGAAAGATTATAAAGCCTAGCAGGCAGTCTCTGGTATGAAAAGAATGGTTATAAGAGAAATAAAGGAAAGGAAAACTATAAGAGAAATAAAAGAGAAGAGGCAATGGGCAGTTGGAAAGCTTAAGAAGAGAACAAGAGGGCCTATCAGATCTGAGACGGCAGGTCAGAGTCACAGCGGGAAGCAGAATTTCCAAGGGCAAAATAACTAAACAATAAGCATACAGGAAGAATGGATTGATAGGAAGATTTTAAAGGAACGAATGGGCCAGAGTGAGGAACCAATGGAAACACAGAATTTCTTACAGTCAAATCTAAGTTTCATTGATTTGGCACTTTTTGAGATGGGACTCTTGGTAAATGAATGGTTCCAAAGGAACGGAGATAAGATGCCACAGGTTATCTTCAGGAAACAATAAGGAGTCCACACTGGCCACAGCCAACATAACTCTTACGTTGGGAGGCAGAGGGAAACAGGGACAGACAGGTGAATCGGGATCATATGGGGCCTGGAATGGCAGTTGAGAAACTCATCCTTCAATTCAGTAAGGAGTGGGGCCAGGAAGGATCCTGTGCAATTCAATGACATAGAGCTGAGTTTAGAAGTTTAATAAAAGGAGAATGGAGGATGGATTGAAGTTGGGAAAAATGAGATGTGGGGATTCCAAATAGGAGGCTTTTTCAAGGGACTGGGTGAGAGATGATGAGGGCATGAACTTGAGTGATTGCAGATGAACTTTTCCTAGCAGCTAAATGAAAAGGATCTGTGTTTCATCCAGATCTGTGAGCATTACTCAGGGGAATGGTTAGAGAACCCAGCACCATTGAGCATTTGAGATAAGCACAACTAAGACAAATCTTTTCTTTAGGAGAGATTCTGGTAAACTGTTGGATGGATTCCAAGGCTGTCTGGCAGGACAGATCAACTCAAGGCATGAGAACTGGAGAAGAAGAATGAATGATCTACATATTTGAAGTAAGCCAAGAAGCCAGATAATGTTTCTTGATATGTTTCCCTGTATATAGCTCCACTATAACAAATTAGAAAATTTCATATTTTAGGGGAGCCTTTTTGTAGAATGTAGAGACCTCAGAGCATGGGTCCAAAATAATCATAATTTCCAGATACACGCACTCCTGTTGTGATACTATGTTATTTATTTTTCCCCAGAAGGCCAGATCCCCCAAATTTTTGCATTGCACTGAATTTTTGCTTTATTTTCTTTGGAATCCATGCAGGGTACAATGAATGAAGTGACAATTGTTAATCCACAGCTCTGGTAAAAAAAAAAGCAAAATGTTGATTTAGAGTTGAGAATTCTCCAAAATATATTATCAAATGACTTCTCATTCTGTGATTTGAATTCTATTGTCTTTTCCCTGTGACTAACTGAACACTCTTTCACTGTGCCTGTTACACAAGGACTTGATACAGTTACAAAATTATGATTATTTTGGACCCGTGCTCTGAGGTCTCTACATTCCACAAAAAGGCTCCCTTAAAATATGAAATTTTCTAATTTGTTATAGTGGAGCTATATACAGGGAAACGTATCAAGAAACATTATCTGGCTCCTTGGCTTACTTCAAATATTGTTGTTAACAATCCTTGAGATTGGAGAAATCCCTCTAAATCTATTGAATTCACTAGTTCTGCCAGAGAAAACTAGTAATGAAGCACACGCTGAGAATATAGGACTTGGAAGCACCCAATTTGGACTTGCATGTTTTTCAAGTAAGCTTTTATTGGATCCGTCAGGATATGGCATGTTGCTGGCTTCTGGTCTCAGGCATAACACAGTCACAAAATCTTTGCCTCATGGTGTGCTAACCATAGTAATTGGTGTGCTGTGCTTGTGAGTGTTGTGCCTTTAGAAGCTGATCTTATGCCTATTGCCATATAGTGTAGAGATGGGGCCTCATTGTTAGGTTGAATGACTAGAGCTGATTTGTGGAGGTTCTCACTATCATAATCAGTGGTGGCCTGACCCTTACAAATTTCACAGCATAAACATTAGGAGGGCAGCTGAGGGGATGGTATGAACAGGGAAAGGACTAATGTTTAGGAGTTTTCTTCCCTTGAGAAAGCATTGTTACTCCAGGTTTCTGCCAGGGTCTCTCGTTGTCCATTTCTGCCATTGACCACGGGTCCAAAAGAGTGAAAGAAAGTGATTCCAGGGGTAAATTATGAGCAATGGTCAAAGCACATAACAAGGAACAACCATTTTAATTAAAACTCACACCTCCAGGGTTTCTGTAGTAAGCCTCCCAGAGTTTCTGTTCTAGGCATGGGCTACTAGTGGCTTCCAAATGGGACTGCCATTGAATTTTGATCACTGTTTCCTCCTAAATGTCCATGTCTTTTTTTGTCTCTAGAATTTCCTATAAGACCAAAAGGAAGGAAAGGAAGGACGGAGGAAGGGCAGTAATACTTGCTGAGAACATACTATTTGTAAGAATTTTTCTAGGTGCATTAGTTTATTATCTCCTTTAATACGAAGCTTGCCCCTACCGAGTGTAGGTATCATTATGTAATTTTAAAGGTTATAAAACTGAGGCTTAGAGAAATTGAAGTACTTCTCTATAATCAAAAAACTTTTAAGAGGTGGCGCTCAGTTTGGAATCCACGTTTGACATTTCTCGATACCATTGTGCTGTCACTGCCACCTTTCTTTTTGGGCCAGCAGGCAGAAACTTTGGTTACCAGATCTTTTAGCACCAGACTATACGGCTTTGGATGAGCATTTTCAACTTCCTGTGATCAGTATTTTGCTTTACATATGGGAGGGATAATTCTGACCCACTTCATGAAGATCTGCCAGGACTAGAGTGTTATGAAGAACGAAAGCTTTAAAAAAGTATTAGATTGACATTTACTATATGTGTTAGTTTGCAAGCTGCCAGAATATGATATACCAGAACTAGAATGGCTTTGAAAAAGGGAATTTAATAAGTTGCAAGTTTACAGTTCTAAGGAAGTGAAAGTGTCCAAATTAAGGCATCAACAAGAGATTACCTTCACTCAAGAAAGGGCAATGAGCCTGGAGCACCTTTGTCAGCTGGGAAGTCATGTGCTGGCATCTAATGGTCCCATGCTCCTGGGCTCTGTTGCTTTCAGCCTCTCTTCCTGTGGGGGCTCCTCAGCTTGCTTCTCTAGGGCTGGCTTTCATCTCTTGGCCTCTCTTGGCTCTCTCAGATTCTGTCTTGCTTAACATCTCATGCGACGTCTGCTGGGCTCCAAGCATGTCTAAACATCTGTGTCTTTGTTCTCTGAAGCAACGGTTCTCTAAGTGTCTACATCCGCTCTCTCTGTCAGCTTTGAGACTTCTAGTGTTTCTCTAGGCTTTGTCATTTCTGTCTCTCTCCAAAATATTTCCTCTTTTAAAGGATTCCAGTAAATTAATCAAGACCCTCCTAGAATGGGTGGAGTCACATCTCCATCTAATCAAAGGTCACACCACAATTGGCAAGTCACATTGCCATGGAGATAATTTAATCAAGCTTTCAGCCTACAGTGCTGAATAGGGATTAGAAGAGATGGTTACCTCTACAAGATTGTATCAGAATTAAAACATGACTTTTCTGGGGTACATAATGCATTCAAACTGGCACACCATATGTGCACTGAGACCAGATAATATTGATTGAATGCTTTTCTCTTCATTGTCTAGTCCCAGACACTGGGCAAACCTAGTGAAACAGGTCTGCTATCAGCCCTCTAGGCACATGTCATAGCCACTTAAGCTAGATTTTTTTCAGAGGATAAATAAATGGGAAGAAGAAACACACCACTGAACTGTATAAATATAAACAGATATGTAGCATAAGCAAATTGGTTGGAAGCATAATGCTCTCATAGTGAGAGGAGGAAAATTGTCCTGAAGATCCTGAAAGAGAAAGGAGATTCTTTGATTAGAGTGAGTCTCAATGGGGAAAGCCAACCATTCTCTTCTGGTAGTTGGATACATTTTCTTGGTTATGGGCAAGTTTGAATAAGGGTTATTGGTGGGCAAGGAGCAGATGGACATGTATGTAGATAGGAAGAAAGAAGGATTTAACATGAGAAAGTGGCTTCTATGAGACGGCCACTTTTTAGGCCCTCTCTCATGTGCTGTTCTATTTAATCCTTGACCAGCCCTACAAAGTAGTAGTATTAAACCCACTTTTTGAATGAGAAACTGGAAACTCAGAAAGGTTAATAATGTTTTAAATACTACATAGCTAGATGTAATAGGTCTGGGATTCTAATTTCAGTGTTTCTGGCTCTAAAAGTTCATGTTCTTGCTATCCTATATACCAAACATCTTTGCAAGGGCAAGTTTAGAAACAAGAATGGAATATGTTGGGAGGGAGAGAGGAAGGAAGGGAAGGAAGTAGGCAGGAGAGTCAAGGGATCCCAGAAAGGTGCTATAATGTGGGGGCTGTCTCGTGTGTTTTGAGAAAAGTGGCTTATGTTCTAGCCATGATCTCTAGGTGATAAGAAGAGAGCAACAGAGGTAAAGGCACTGAAGTGGGAGGCTGCATTTAGAATCCAATAGCTCAAAGGCCCTGTCTTGCAGAGAGTATGTTGGTGGGATTGTGAGGGTGGCTGAGTAAAATCACATCGGGTTGGGTTATAGTCTCCTCCCTGCTCACAGAGCTGCCTATCAAAATTGTGCCTGACTCAGGTCCATCTCAAATACTATCTCCTCCATGAAGCCTTTCCTGACTCCACCAAAATGGTGCCATGTCTCTTTTCTCTGAGTATCCATTGCTCCCTGTACCTTTTCTTCATAGAATAAACCTACTTAGACTGATTTCATAGTTATTTTTTATTTGCCAACATTCTACGAGTAACCTCTTTCCGGGAAAAGTAGTGTCTTCTTCACTTCTGGATTCTATGGTTCTTAGAAGAGATACAGAACAATGTTTGTGGAGTTGAATAGAAGAAACAGTGGATTGAATGACAGGGCTGTGGTGGTGAAGCTAATATCAGAGATCATGCCAATGGTTCTTGCCTATGAAGGGGCATGTATTGGCACCAGTGAACAATTTGAGGCTAATTTTGGACCCATGTTTTCCTTTTGCTTCGGCTAAGTCTAGGTGATTAATATTAGTCATTCTCCTACACCTACAGGGGAAATGGGGGAGAAGGAAAGAAAAATATCACCCATTAAGTACCTACTATATGCCAGAATTTATAATTTTCGAATTTTCTTGAGTATATGGTGGCAGTGATTTTGGAGCAATATTTTTGGGAAAACAGTAAAAACTAGTGTATAAGTACACCAATCATAAAATCCATTTTAATTTTGATAAGGGAACCCTGGGTTTAGAGTGAAGCTCAACTGTCTATCCATTGGATTTCTCACCTTCATCATCTGTCTCTGGCTTCTCATTTGCTCACCTGGAAGTAGAACTAAGCCCCTCTTCAAGTCCCCTAAGAATCCCCATATGTCAGCAGTGTAGACTTTACTGAAGATTTCACAGGAGAGATGGGAGAGGGTATTTGTATTCACACCTACAGCAAACAGCTTAACAATCCTCATTGGGCTTGTTTATTCTTCCTCAAATCTTTTCCCCAAGCACTCTGCCACCAGGAGGTCTTTTTATTACCCTTTCCTCCATTTGTACCCATTTTAGATGCTTCTCTCTCTCCCACTTCCCTTCCCAGCACTCCAATTTAGACTTCTCATTCTTTTCTTATGTAAAGTAGTTCAGCTTTGCCTTGTGCTACTCCAAATCTGTGTAACTAAACCTTACAGCCCCCACCCTGCTACAAAAAAAAAAAATCTTTATTTATCAGCATTTACACTCTTTTGAAGACAGTTTAGCAAATACTTTTTAGGGTTTGATCACCCAGGTTTTCTTAATATATTGCTTTCTAAAAATAGGGACATTTCTCCATGAGAACACATCATGAATTAACTTTCTTTGCCATCCAGATAAACATATTCTCTAATGTATTCCTCAAATATCTATGATATAAAGTAGGTTTATTATTCCCCTTTTCCAGATACAGAAAAAAATGCAGAAAGATAAAATAATTTCTGAAGTTGAAAGGAGTGACAGAACCAGTATTAAAATTCAGTTTGGTCTGACCTCTAAGCCTGTGCCTTTTCTTTTCAATATCCAAGTTGGCTTCATAGCATTCAACTCTGCTCACACCAGTCTCTGTACATGAAAACCCCATGTTTCCCAGGAGAGAGCAAGCTCTCAACAGTTCCATCTGGCTGTAAATACCCACTCAGTATCTACTGGAACCAGACTCTGGGCTAAGGCGATATGGGGCAAGGATTGTGAGGGAGGAGACAGAGATGAATTTTTTTGCTCTGAATAAACTGAAAGCTTAGCCAGGGAAATGGGGATTGTTCTCAGAAAATCGTGAAATGTTGAATTTACAGTCTAAAACAGTAGATGTTGGAGCTAGGAGGGAAGAGAAGACAATGTGGTCTGAGGGAGGCCTCACAGAAAATGACAACCATGCTGGAATAGTGGGGTGGTATTTAGCTCATCACCCTTCGCCTTCCTCTGAACCCCTCCCTGCTAAAGTAGAGCCTGGGTAATGGAGGAGACCATTCCTTTTATTATAAAAATACGCCCTAGAAAGAAAAAAAAGCCTACACACGGGAGCTTTATTGCACTTTTGGAAGTTGAGTTGGGAGATAGAATATTTTAAAGAGCACTTTGGAAAATGTAATGTTAGACTCACAAAGATTGTATTATTTAGAAGGAAAAAGACTTTATACTACCCTGTGTTCTCCCTGACCTTTCAGATGAGCCTGGGGGCTTTGAGAGGGAGGTGGAATGTTGTGCACTGATTGTTCTAAAATCAGTTCCTGTGTAGAGACGGATTTTTTTTTAAGTCCTGAACTTTGGCTTTCTCTGTATGTCTTTGTTCCTGTGATGTGCCAAGTGCATCATTTCGACATTTAGCAATTATAGACATGACAAGATGTTTGCATTGGTGGTTTGAGAACGAAGCTTGGGGATAGAGAAAGATTAGGAGACAGCATTGGGCATTAAGGACAAAGGGGAGAATAAGGAAGGGAAGGAGGACTAGGTTCACCTCTGGGCCCCCAGAAGGATACAGAGGAGAGAAATTCAGGCCTTTTTCTGTCCTCTGATTTGCAGCTGCTAGACAGACGTTTGCATTCTAAACCCAGGTCTGCTTAGGGTGACTTCTCTGTTTCTCTTTTCGCTCCCCTCTGCCACATGTGTACATTCATTTTCTGGTTGAACATTTGTGCTTCCTACTGACATCATTCTTTCACATCTGTTTTTTGCTACACTTGAATTTTTCCCCCTTCTTAGGGTATTTTCTTAGAAAGATATTTAATTATATTTGTGCAGCAATTTTTCTTAAATGGAATCTTTAAACTTGGAAATGTCAGAGATGATTGCTTGGGACAAAGAATCAGCCTTCCTGTCAAAGGTTGGCCTTCTTTGATCCCAAGGCACAGCAATTGGCAGGGACTGATATGGTAACAGTCGAGAGTTGCCAGGAAACCTGGCTGATATCCCAGGGCTTTATCAGATATGTTTTTCCTGAAATACCTTCTGACGGGATTCAGACCACCACATCCTCTTTGAGGTGAAGACTGTTTGACATGAAAGGACTGGGTTTAAGATTTTATAGACATCCTCTCTGTTAATATAATTCCAATTTCTTTTACCGTAGAGGAAGTGGTTTGCTATTGCCTTCAGGTAGAATTCATTAAAGTTATTTGCAGAGAAACTATATTTCACATTTCTAGGCCTGTAGGCACCTTAATTTACATGGAAAACGTTTATTCTACAGCAGGGTCCTTTTGGCTCAGTTCTCTTGGGTAGCCTGAATCTCTGTGAACTTGGAAGAGATTGCTACATTCCACCAATCTGGTTCATTAACATCCTTTAAATTACAGATTTAATGTTGGCAGGGGAGAAAGACTGCCTTGAATCTACCTAAACAGTTCCAGCACCCAGGGGAAAAGTACAGCTAGAGGCCTACATGACATAAATCTAAATATTTAAAAGATGCTAATGTGGATTGTACCACAGCTTGGATATTTTCTTGGTCTTTGGTCTGCATTCTGCTGGGTGTAGACCCATTGCAAATAAGACCTCTTCAAGATGTTACTTCAGTTAAAGTGTGGCTCAACTGACTTAGGTTGAACTTTAATCCAATTACAGGAATCCTTTATAAGAAGAGGGAGAGTCAGACAGAGAGAGAAGTCATGGGGAGCAACCAGAAGCTGGAAGTCAACGGAATCTGGAAGAGAAAGGAGAAGATATCTCCATATGCCTTGCCATGTGATGGAAAAGCCAAGGACCAAGGATCTCTGGCAGCCAGCCCAGAACACTACAGTCTTCTGGGAGAAAGTGTTGTCTTGCTGATGCCTCAATTTTGGACTTCTTTTAGCCTCAAAACCGATACGTAAGTTAGTAAGCCAATAAATTCCCATTATTTAAGCCAACCTATTGTATGGTATTTGTTTTAGCATTAGCAGCTAGGAAACTAAAACAGATGCAAATCAAGCTATGCCCAAAGTCTGACTCAGTTTCCTACTTAGAATCCCTGTAGCCAGCTTCCCAGACAGGAATCTACTGACTAGAAGCTAAAGGAGCAGTGTTCCAAGGGGCCAGTCCTGACACCTATGAGCCAGAGGAGTTATATGTATCTGCTAGGGTAAGATGGAAGCTGGATCCAAGCCCAGGATTCCTTGTTGGTCACTGGAAGTGTCCAAATCCAGATGGGAACAATGGACCATGTCAAGCTCCTAGAGAACTGAGGAGAGAACAGTAATCTCTTCTACACCGCATTTTATTTGTCTTGTGATTTTTCAAGTAGTTCTAAGAACACCCTCAAAGCTACACCACTGGAACAGAAGGGGAGGGAGGAAGGGTGTGGAGTTCTCTGGGGAAATCAGTCTTCTCAGGTAATTTGTTTTGGCCAACTTCAAACAAAAGCAAGAACAGAAGCGGTGCTCGTCATCCTCCTTTCTCAAAATATCAAACACAACCACCCCATGCTCTCAGAGTTCTCAGGCCTGGTGCCATCTGCCCTGGGGGCCTCATCCAGCCCACTTATCCTTCTCCTTTAATTGTCCTTCACTTATTTGAACTTATAAAAAACTTTTTTTATGAGACTAAAAAGAAAAAAAATCTTTGTGTTGTGTGGCATCTTCTAAAGCATGAGATCCTGAGAAGGACCCTGTTGTCTGGTTCTAAGGGAGGTGTTGAATGCTTTGATCTTCTTCCTTCACTTTAGTTGGCCCCTCATGTCAAAGCACACATCAATCCTGTCATCTGATTTGTCCCAGACTCTTTGCAGGATGTCACTATTGATGGTTAAATTGGTAGCGATGATACATTTCTTCATTTCTTTAGGTGGCAAGGAAAAGTTGGTATCATCATGAGTACTTAACCACAAGTTTATGTATAATCTAGTTAGTAAGTAATATATTTCTGAAAGTGTTCAGTCCTTTTAACAACTTTTCTGAACTTATGCTCATGTGCAGGCTACTCTTGATTTAGTCTTGTCTCTCTTTGTAAAGTTCTAATTTTAAAGCCAGAAGACAAAGATCTAAATTTAAAAGCTTTAATATAATGTACAGTCTATCTAAAAGAGAGAGGAGCTTTTGTAAAAAAGAAATCCTTATATATTAGCAACACACATGGCACACATAATTAAAGGGAGCTGCCCAGTTGTTTACAACTTTCATTGTAATTAGAAGCGAACTCAGAGGCTTTCAGAAACAAGTCTTTTTGCTTTTCTGAAATGTGTGTTTTATATTACTGTGGATTTATGGGAACTCTAAGAAGCTCCTGGAAACTTCATGCTAGCCAGCTGAAGGACTCAGAGCACGTTTGTATGTACCTCATATGGGGGAGCAGAGAAGATACTGGAAGTCAACTTCATTTTTCTCTTTTCTGTTCCCCATTTTATTGTTCCAGCCAAAGAGATGGAATATCTTGGTAGATTAAACAGATGTATTATATTAACTCAGAATAGAGAGACACAATGCATTCTGTCTGTGATTTCCAAGAAAGTACTGTGATGAGATTTTTCAAATCATTTATCAAATATAAGAACTGGGAAGTTCCATCATAAATGTCG
Organism: Tamandua tetradactyla; assembly: GCF_023851605.1. Lineage (NCBI taxonomy): Eukaryota > Metazoa > Chordata > Mammalia > Pilosa > Myrmecophagidae > Tamandua > Tamandua tetradactyla. Next base: position 104,262,202 of record NC_135335.1, read on the forward strand.
GAGTAAAAGACTAAGTAATTTTTTGAATTGATTGTACTTTAAGAATTAAAATGATAATGTTGACCTAGTTTGAATACTTTTATCTAAACTCAAGAGTTGTATGTAGTGTCAACTTACATAATTACACTGGAATTATTTTTCCTTTTCATTTGAAGTTCTCAATCTGTTTAGTTTTTAAACTCTAGTCTTGGAATGAGGAGTGGTCATTTCTTAGATTTATTAAATTCATATTTTTTATGGGTAGTCTTATTAATCTTTCTAAAAATAATCAAATTAGGTGCTTTTTCTATCATTTTTTCCTTATTTCCTGAATTAAATCACATTTAACTAAATATGTTTGACTTCATTATATTAGCATTGGCATGTATGATAGATAAATGTTAAAATAACCAATGAATTAGTGGAAGTGCTGCATTTTTTCCTTTGGAAAAGAATAAGTTACCTGAGTTATCTATATTCTTAATTCCGGTTAAAGTCTATTTAAGAATAGATTCTAATTTATACTTAAGCATATTCCCTGGAATGGCCTGATATTTCATCACATTTTATAACATGTGTTTCCTTTCTAAAACTGTAAGCCATAATATTGCTGGGGCTGGAAATAAAAATTTTAAATGTCAAAAATTTCTCACATGGCATTTCCAAATAGAGCAGACTCCACTGATGTGAGCTGTTGACACTTTAAAAGTTCCAAGCAAATGTTCGCTTTCAACTGAAATTCTATTCCATATGCCTAGTGAATCCGTGTGACGAATGTGACCCTTACACCACATTCTTTGCTTGGCATAGGTCCCCATCTGAAAGCCTGGAAACGTGCTCCCCTGAACAACATGTGATTTGTCTAATTATGCTGTCTAGGTTCTCAGAGGACTTCCTCCCTCTCCTTTACTGACCCCTCTCTGGAGAATGCCAGTATGTGGCAATGATACCCTGTTCTAGATCATAGTATCCTTGAGCTCCTGCTTTTTCCTTTCTTCTGGTGAGCTTCCCTTTCTTTGCCCAGGGTTATCTGCTCCCTCTAAACATTTAGGATCTGAATACAAAGGATCTTTGATTTCATCTTAGATTCCACCAGGGTCACCTTTTCAGTAAACCCTGCCCTCCATGCTATTCTTCCCTCACATGATCTATTGTTTCCTATTCTCATTACCTCTGGTTCTCACCTGGATAATTCCTTGTTTTTACCAATTCCTTAAGTAGCTCTCACACCCAGAGCAAAGAGGACTGCGGCGTTTCCTTCAGTGTGCAGCTGATCTCTGCCTAGAAGCCTTTTTAAGTTACTCCTCTCCAGAAGTAATGACTCTGATCATCTGTTGAGTCACTTAAAACTTATCACAGCCTTCTAGTCCCTCTAACCTTGTTTGGAAAATGGTGCCAGTCCTAATAGAAATGACTATGTGCTAGCATTGCAGTAATTGTTAGAATAATTTTTATGAGACCATCTTCATGAAATCCTGGATTACTTAGGCATCTAGAACACATATATGCACAAGAAAGAGCATCTCCCCACTCCTAGCAATCGCCAACAGTTACATATTACTTGTTTGTTTTTTCTTAAAAGTCATTGAATTTTTCCTTCTAAAATTTTATATGCTTCCTGTCACCTTGTTTGTCTAATTGTCTTCAGTTCCATTTAAATTTTCTGTGTTCATGTCTTATATTCTCATACAGAACAATTTGGTGAGAATAGACACTGTCTTCTATCCTTTGGTATCCCTTAACTTCCTTAGCACAGAGTGCATTAGTCATAAGTAATGAAATTAGAGTCAATAAGATAAAGAAATATACTGTTTCCCACCCCCATCCTGGGCACATTTATGCTTGCCATATGCATGATTTTTAGGTTTACTTTTTGGCTTACTTGGGTTATCTCTTCTGGCTCTAATCTGACAGTCCCAACTGTTTACTTTGCAACTCTGTCTGGCTATGTTTTTGAGTTGCACTACATAAGACTCGAACCTCTGCTTCTACCTTCTTGTGTATTTTAACCAATGAATGTTTCGGACCCTGAAATTCCGTTTTCTTAATCTGAATTCATTACTTTCTTTCTCAAATCAATCCTTTAGGCAGCACTCATTTGGTTGTGTTTCTTTATGTAGTGAGATGATCCTTTACCACAGAGCAACATGAGCCCTAGTGTCCTGCGTATAGGGAACTGTGGTATCTCTGGTTTACTTTATTACTGTGCCACACAATCCAGAAGCAGCTGACATTTTAGCAAGGTAAATCGAGATATTCAAGACTCAGTAAACATGCCAGTTGGAACTCCTGTACAGTTGTACAAGAATTAAGCCAAGGACTCATCTAGGTCTTATCCATATTCCTTCTTGTCTCCATTTTAGAGCAGCAAACTATTCCCCTTGATTCTCAGGATCAGTCATTTAAACCAACAGAGCACTTTCTTTTTATGTCAGTTTATCCATGGGTAAAAAGAGCTAAAAATGGTGAGGTGACATTAATTGCTTTTAATTAAATGGAATCATTTTTATTTTCACTAGTGAAAGTATTCTTCATCTAAACCAAGGATCAGGAAACTATGGCTCATGGGTCAAAAATAGCCTGCTACCTGCATATTTTTTTTTAAACATTTCTTATTATGAAATTTAACATAGGTACAAAAAAAGCAGTAAATTTCAAAGTACATTGTAACAAATAGTTATAGAACAGATTTCAGAGTTTGGTATGGGTTATAATTTCACAAAGTTAGGTTTTTCCTTCTATCTGCTCTAAGACACTGGAGACTAAAAGAAATATCAATATAATGATTCAGCACTCATACTCATTTATTAAATCCTACTTCTCTGCTATAACTCCTTCTCCTTTGATCCTTCTCTCAATCTTTAGGGATATTTGGGCTGCGCCCATTCTAACATTTTTGTGTTGAAAAAGGGTGTCAGTAATATGGATAGGGAAATGGAACTAGTTGATGTTCTTGGAGAGGCTGGCCCCTCTGATTTCAGTACTTATCTGGCCTAGGAACCCATCTGGAGGTTGCAGTTTCTGGAAAGTAATCTTAGTGTATGAAACTTTTGTAGAATCTCAGTCCTGGGTGTTCTTTAGGTTTGTCAGGATGGTTTTGGTTGGGGTTTGGCAAACTGTGGCGATTATCAATATCTAGCTGAAGCTTGTGTAAGGGTAACCTCCAGAATTGTAGGCATACTTCTTTGTTTGTATGTTGTCTAAGGCTGTTTTCCAGCCATAACACCACAGGTGAGTAATTGAAACAGAGATTGTGCGCTGTGTAAAGTCTAAAATACTTACTATCTGTTCCTTTATAGAAAACAGTTTCCCAAGTCATGCTGTAAGTTATCCGAGAGCAGAGCTGTGGGGATGGGATTTAATAATTACAAGTGGATCACTAGCTGTAATAATGAATTACCCCGACTTCCACCTTTTACTTGCAAGATCCATGCATGCTAGTTATGGGAGAAGCAAACGACTGTTTCTTGCTCATGGGTTCAGTGCATAGACTATGTTCTGCATGACAGCACCCCAATCTTTCAAGTGAATTCCCCAAATGACATTGTGACTTAGTCTTCAGTATTTCACTCAGCTCTTCTATAAAGTTGGGGGCTTCTAGGTGATAGAGTGAAGGACTAGACATTGAAATCCTTTAATGCAAACCTACTGACTTGCATTTTTCAATATAAAGTGAGTCCTTGGTAAGAAGTAAGAGTGGCATATAATGATAAGCAGAGAAAACAAATCCAAGTCCTCTGTTTATTCTAGTTCTTCATTCATAATGGAAAGGGTAGAATGTAATCAAAATACTACCAGGGTTCTGGCTGACCCCTCTGGGGAATGACACTTTTTCAGGGCTTAGGATTTATTGCTCCTGTTGGGAAAATAGGTGCTTGGCTATGGGAGCAGACAGTACAGCCTTGGGGAGGGCAAGTCTGTAATGTTGAGCTTCTGTATATTCTTTGTTCTTACTGTCATGGCCTCTCTATGAGCTCATTGAGCAAGCACTTGGTCATCTGAGATGGAAGGCTGATGTATTTATATCCACACAGTAAGTACATATGATTATTAATTACTCCCACAATAGGGGCCATTTGGAATCCATTCACATGAAATACACACATTATTTTCTTTTCTGGGTTATACTTCAAAACTCCTTTTCAGATTTCCTTGTCAGAAATCCATAGACGCCAAAGCATGATGTAAACCACTATAATAACCTCTGGGAAGATGAGACAGTCTTGCAAATGAAGCTGTAGTCCAGAGATTGACTGATGTCATAAAGCCATGGCAAAATAATGATGTTATACTGATGTCCCTACCAGGTGAAATCAAACTTCTACTATTTGCTGTTTATAGGACTAGAGAAAAAATGTTAATGATGTTAATAAATGCAGGGGCCTTTGATTTTAATGGTCTATAAATCTATCATTATACCAGTGCCATATTGTTTTAATTACTGTGGCTTTGTAATAAGTTCTAAGATCAGGAAGTGTGAGTCTTCCAACTATAGAGCCCCTTATCCTTTCATATGAATTTTATGATTGGCTTTTCCATTTATGCAAAGAAGGTTGCTGAAATTTTGATTGAAATTGCATTGAATCCATAAATTGCTTTGGTTAGTCTTAATGATTGACATCTTAATGTTATTGTCTTCCAATCCTTGACCACAGAATTCTGTTCCATTTGTTTAGGTCTTCTTTGATTTTTTTTTAAAGCAATGTTTTGTAGTTTTCTGGGTGCAAAGCCTTTACAGCCTTGGTTAGATTTATTCCTAGATATTTGATTCTTAATGTTACTATTGTGAATGGATTTTTTTCTTGATTTCTTCTTCTGATTATTCATTGATTTTTGTATAGAAACACTACTAATTTTTGGGTGTTGATCTATATAGTCCATACTGTGTTGAATTCATTTGTTAGCTCTAGGAGTTTTGCTGTGGATTTTTCAGGATTTTTTGTGCATAGGTTCATTCATCTGAAAATAGGGAAAGTTTTACTTCTTCTTTTCCAATTTGGATGTCTTTTATTTCTTTTTCTCGCCTAATTGCTCTGGCAAGAACTTGCAATTCACTGTGGAATAAAATGGTCACAGTCTCATTCCTGATCTTAGATGGAAAGCTTTCAGTATTCCACCATTAAGTAAGAAGTTATCTGTGGGATTTCCATATATGCCTTTTATCATATTGAGGAAGTTAGTTAGAACACTAACATTTCTAGTGTTCTAAAGGTTTTTAGCAAGAAGGGGCACTGGTTGAAGATGACTGTAAAATGGTATAGCTTTTGCAAAGTGACTTGTGTGATTGTAAAAACCTTGTTCTGATTCTCCTTTATCTACAGTATGGACAAATGAATAAAAAATATGGATTAAAATAAATAAATAATAGGGGGAAGAAATGTTAAAATAAATGGGGTAGAGGGAAATACTAGTGGTCAATGAGAGGGAGGATTAAGGGGTATGGTATGTATGAGTTTTTTCTTTTTTCTTTTGTTCTAGTTTGCTAGCTGCCAGAATGCAACACACCAGAGATGGATTGGCTTTTAATAAAAGGGGATTTATTTCGTTAGTTCTTCAGAGGAAAGGCAGCTAACTTTCAACTGAGGTTCTTTCTTACATGGGAAAGCACAGGGTGGTCTCTGCTGGCCTTCTCTCCAGGCCTCTGGGTTCCAACAACTTTCCCCAGGGTGATTTCTTCACCTCCAAAGGCCTGGGCTGAGCTGCGAGTGCTGAGAAGAGGTATGCTGAGCTGCTTGGACTGTGCTTTGTTGAGCTCTCTCATTTAAGCACCAGTCAATTAAATCAAACATCATTCATTAGAGCAGGCATGCCTCTTAGCGGACTGCAGATGTAATGAGCAACAGATGAGGTTCACTTGTCATTGGTTCATGTCCGCAGCAGCAGAACTAGGTGCCTTCACCTGGCCAAGTTGACAACCGAACCTAACTACCACATCTTTTTATTTCTTTTTCTGGATGATGTAAATGTTCTGAGAAATCATCATGGTGATGAATATACAGCTATGTGTTGATATTGTGAGCCATTGATTGCACACCAAGTATGGAATGTTCATATGTTAAGAATGTTCGTGTTGTATGTTGATTGGTTTTATTAATAAAAATAAAAAAGGGGGGCACTGGATTTTGTTAAATACCTTTTCTGCATCAATTGAAATAATGATGTGTTTTTTCTTTCATTATGTTAATGTGATGTATTACATTAATTGATTTCCTTTTATTGAACCAACTTTACATAACAGGGATAAATCCCAATTTATAATGGTGTGTAATTCTTTAATATGAAATAGAATTAGAGTTATGTTTTCTGAGGATGTTTTGGCAGAATTCCCCTGTGAAGCCATATGGTCCTGGGCTTTTCTTTGATGGGAGGGTTTTGTTTTCTGATTCAGTCTCTTTACTAGTAATTCATTGTTGAGATCTTCTATTTCTTCTGGAGTCAATGTAGGTACGTTGTGTGTTTCTAAAAATTTGTCCATTTCATCTAGTTTATCTAATTTATGGGTATACAGTTGTTCATAGTATCCTCTTATAGTCCTTTTATATTTCAGCAAGATTGGTAGTAATCTCTCCCTTTGTCAGTCTAACTATAGGTTTGTCAATTTATTGATATTTTCAAAGAACCAAATTGTGGTTTTGCTTATTCTCTTTATTGTTTTCTTTTATTTCTGCTCTAATCTTTGTTTCGTTCCTTCTGCTTGCTTTGGGGTTAGTTTGCTCTTCTTTCCCTGGTTCTTCTAGTTTAGAAGTTAGGTCTCTGATTTTAAGTCTGTCTTCTTCTTCTTCTTCTTCTTTTTTTTTTTTTTGCATGGGCAGGCACTGGGAATCAAACCTGGGTTTCTGGCATGTCAGGTGAGAATTCTGCCACTGAGCCACCCGTCACACCACCCTGTCTTCTTTTTTCTTATTTTTATTTTTCACATGGGCAGATATTGGGAATCGAACCCAGGTCTCCGGCACAGCACACGAGAACTCTGCCACTGAGCCACCATTGCCCGCCCTGTCTTCTTTCTTAATGTAAGCATTTAAAGCTATAAATTTCCCTCTCAGCATTGCCTTCACTGTCTTCCGTAAGTTTTAGTATGTTCTATTTTCATTTCATTTGCCTCAAGATATTTCTAAATTTCCTTTGTGGCTTCCTCTTTAACTCACTGGTTGTACTAGTGTATGTTTTTAAATTTCCACATATTTGTGAATTTTACATTTCTCCCTGTTTTATTGATTTCTAGCTTCATTTTGCTGTGTTCAGAGAGTATACATTACATGATTTCCATATTTTTGAATTTATTGAGACTTGTTTTGTGACCCAATATTGAGTCTATTCTGGAAGATGACCCCTGTGCACTTGAGAAGAATGTGTGCTTTGTTTTTGTTAGGCAAAGTGTTCTCTGCATCTCTGTTAGGTCTAGTTGGTTTAGGGTATTGTTCAAGTCTTGTATTTCCTTATTGATTTCCTGACTAGATGTTCTATCCATCATTGAAAGAGGTGTATTAAGTCTCTTACTATTAGTGTGGAATCATCAAGTTCTCCCTCAAATCTGTCAGTATTTGCTTTATGTATTTTGGGACTCTGCTACTAGGTGCATATGTATATTTAATGGTTACATTTCTCTTCTTGAATAATCCCCATTATCAGTATATGACGAGCATCTTCCCCTTCATAACTGTTTTTTACTTAAAGTCTATTTTATCTGTTATTAGTGTAGTTACCTCAGCTCCCTTTTGGTTACTACTTGCCTGGCATATATTTTTTTCATTCTTGCAGAATTAACCACTCATATGTGAATTTAGGGTGAGTCTCCTGAAGACAGCATATTGTTGGGTCATGCTTTTTTAAATCCATTCTCTGCCTTCTGACTCGAGAGTTTAATTCATCTACCTTTATATTGATTTGGTTGTCCCCACTGCTTGCAAGAATATCAGAAATTCTCCAAATGGGGCAGTTGAATATTTCCTCCTTTCTCCCCAATCCCCCAAGGAAACTTTGCAAATAATTTTTTATTCACTGCCCAGATTACTCTGTGATATATTGGAGTATCGCACTAACCTTTACAAACCAACAAGATCTCACACCCTATTCAAGATTCCATGTACTTATGGTGTTCAACCAAACTGACCATACAAGTTAAACTAAGTAAGGCACTACCAAAAAGATAAATTTGCACCAAGTAAACATCTCTCCCTTTGGTCCCACACAGAAGTTGAAGTTTTGAAATAAGGACAATATCATCCTTTATGCTGTATTCTGATCTGCCCAGTCTTATCCAGATCAGCTACCTTTGTATCTCTAGTCAAAGTCTGATCCCTTTTTCAACTTTTAAAACAGTTCCTGTATGCTGACTTTCATAGCTTCAGAGCTCTAACACTGAATCTCAGGTGTCACGTAAATACCTGAATTTCTGGGAATGAGCAGGTTATATACAATCAGCTCAGTATCTCAGAATTTATAAATAACAGTTACAACCCCCGAATATATGTGACTGCTTTAAGAGCTTACAATCTAGGACCCTTTACAATAGGCCCCAGTCTGATAACCCATGCTCTCCACTTTAGTTCACTGAGTTTTTATATTAGTTAGTCCATATGAATGAGGCATGATAATATTTGTCTTTATTTCTGACATTTCATTCCACATACAATCCTTAAGCTTCATTCACCCAGTTTCATGTCTCAGAACTTCATTCCTTGTTTTGCACCCTCTCAGTAGTCCATGGCATGTACACACCACAATCCCCCCTTCCATTCCTCAGTTGTTGTACCTTCGGCCATATCCGTCTACTGTGAATTGGAAGCATTGCCACCATAAACACCAGTGCGCAACTGTCCATTCATGTCTCCACACTCAGTTCCTCCAGGCATATACTGAGCAATGGGGTTGCAGAGTCATATGGCAACCCCTTCCATAGCCTCCTGTGCAACCACCACACTGCCCACCCAAGGGATTGTACCTCTCGGTTTCTCTACCAACAGTGAATAGGCACATGTTTTCTCTAGCACTTGTTTCTCTTTGTTCATTTTTAAGCAGTTTTATTTGTGCATCCAACCTAAGTAAATAGTTATAATCTGTTTTCTATGTGAAGATATTTCTTTTTCTTCCACAAGGACTCCATACCCCTCCCCCATACCCCCTTCTGGTTGACATTTAGTTTTGGCATAATGCCTTTGTTACATTCAGTAGAAGCATATTACAATGTTACTGCTAACGATAGACCCTAACTTGCGTTTGTACTTTTTTCCTGTATACTATCCATTTTCAGCACCTTGATATGTTGACATTCATTTGTTCTCCCTCATGCAAAAATGGTTTTTTATTTGTACATTTAATCTCCATCATTGTCCACTCTAGACATTCCTAAGATATATCATTTCAGTCCTTATCCTTTATCATTCTTCTGGTTTCATACGTGCCCTCAGCCCTTCTCCCTCAATCATACTCACATTCAGCTTCATTCAGTGTACTTATATTATTGTGCTACAGTCAGGTAGTATTGTGGTATCCATTTTTGAATTTTTACGATCAATCCTGTTGCACAATCTGTATTCCTTCAGCACCAAATGACAAAACTCTATGTTATTTTTATTTCCTGATAACCTGTGTTCTTAACTTCAACTCTTAAAACTCATTAATATTAGTTCATATTAGTGAGACCATACAGTATTTGTCCTTTTGTTTCTGGCTAATTTCATTCAGCACAAGGTCCTCAAGTTCATCCACATTGTTACATGCTTCATGACTTTATTTTGTCTTACAGCTGCATAATATTCCATCATATGTATGGAAGCGTATATGGATATGTTTAGCCACTCTTTCACTGATGGAATTTGGGCTCTTCCATCTCTTGACAAGCAGATAATACTGCTATAAACATTGGTGTGCAAATGTCCATTTGTGTCCTTGCCTTCAGTTCCTCTGAATATATACCTAGTAATGGGAGTACTGGATCATAAGGCGTTCCTCTCCAGCACTTGACATTTTCTGTTTTATTGATAACGGCCATTCTAGTAGGTGTCAGAAGTTATTTTATTGTGGTTTTGATTTGCATTTCCTTAGTAGCAAGTGAAGTTGAGCATCTTTTCATGTGCCTTTTAGCCATTTGTATTTCTTCTCCTGAGAAATGTCTGTTCATGAATTTTCCCCATTTTTAAATTGGGTCTTTTGTCTTTTTGTTGTTGAATTGAAGAATTATATATTCTGGATTCTAAGTCCTTATCTGATATGTAGTTTCCAAATATTGTCTCTTGTTGTGTAGACTGCCTTTTTTACTTTCTGACAAAGTTCTTCTATGCACAAAAGTGTTTAATTTTGAGGAGACCCCATTTATCTATTTATTTTTTCAATTATGCTTTGGGTGTAAGGTCTAAGAAACTGCCTCCTATTACAAGATTTATAAGATATTTCCCTATATTGTTTTTCTAAATATTTTATGGTCTTAGCTCTAATGTCTAAGGCTTTGATTCATTTTGAGTTAATTTTTTGTATAGGGTGTGAGATATGGATACTTTTTCATTTTTTTGCTTATGGATAGCCAGTTCTCCAAGCACCATTTATTGAGGAAGCTACTCTGTCCCAAGTGGGGTTGGCTTGATTTCCTTCTCAAAGATCAATTGTCCATAGATGAGAGGGTCTATTTCTGAACACTCGATTCGATACTGTTGGTCAGTATATCTATCTTTATGCCAGTATCATGTGACCTTGACCACCATAGCTTCGTAATATTCTTTGAAGTCAGGTAGTTTGATCCCTCCCACTTAATTTTTCTTTCTTAAGATATTTTTTAGCTATTTGGGGGCACCCTGCCCTTCCAATAAGTTTGGTTATTGTTTCTTCTATTTCTGCAAAGTAAGTTGTTGGGATTTTAATTGGTATTGCATAGAATCTATAAATCAATTTAGGTAAAATTGACATCTTAACTATATTTGGTCTTCCAATCCCATGAACACAGTATGCCCTTCTATTTATTTAGGTCTTCCATGATTCCTTTTAAAAATTTCCTATAATTTTCTATGTATAGGTTTTGGTATCCTTACATTTATTAAGGATAAATTTATTAAATTTATCCTAAATTAAATTTATTAAATTTATAAATTTATTCCTAAATATTTGATTCTTTTGCTTGTTATTGTAAATAGAATTTTTTCTTGAGTTCCTCTTCAGATTGTTCATCACTAGTGTCTAGAAACACTCCTGGTTTTTGGGTGTTGATCTCATACCCTACCACTTTGCCATACTCATTTATTAGCTCTAGTAGCTTTGCTGTACAATTTTCAGGATTTTGGACATATAGTATCATATCATCTGCAAACAGTGAGAGTTTTACTTCTTTTCCAATTTGGATGCCTCATATCTTTTTCTTGTCTAATTACTCTGGCTAGATCTTCCAACACAATGTTGAATAAAAATAGTGACAATGGGCATTTTTGTCTTTTTCCTGATCTTAGAGGGAAAGCTTTCAGTTTTTCCCCAATGAGGATTATATTAGCTGTGGGTTTTTCATATATTCCCTTTATCATGTTGAGGAAGTTCCCTTCAATTCTAATACTTTGAAATGTTTTCAAGAAAGGATGCTGAATTCTGTCAAATGCCTTTTCTGCATTAATCAAGATGATCATGTGGTTTTTCTGCTTTGATTTGCTGTTATGGTATGTTACATTAATTGATTTTCTTGTGTTGAACCGGTCTTGAATACCTGGGATAAATCCCACTTGATCATGGTATATAATTCTTTTAATGTGCTGCTGGATTTGATTTGCAAGTATTTTGTTGACAAATTATGCACTGTATTTATTATAGATATTGGTCTGTAATTTTCTTTTTTTGTAATATCTTTGACTGCCTTTGGTATTGTGGTGATTTTGGCTTCATAGAGTGAGTTATGTAGCTTTCCACCCTCTTCCATTATTTTGAAGAGTTTGAGCAGGATTGGTACTAATTCATTCTTGAATGCTTGGTAGAATTCACATGTGAAGCCAACTGGTCCTACGCTTTTTGTTTTGGGTAGCTTCTTTAGGACTGATTTAATCTCTGCTTGTGATTGGTTTGTTGATGTCATCTGTGTCTTCTCAAGTCAATGTTGATTGTTCATGCCTTTCTAGGAAGTTGTCCATTTCATCTACATTGTCTAGTTTATTAGGATGTAGTTGCTCATAGTATCCACTCATTACCTCCTTTATCTCTTCTGGTCAGTGGTTATGTCTCCTTCCATTTCTGATTTTAAATTTTGCATCCTCTCTCTTTTGTCAACCTAACTAAGGGCCCATTCATTTTATTGATTTTCTCAAAGAGTCAACTTCTAGCTTAGTCGATTTTCTTGATTGTTTTCAGGTTCTCAATTTCTTTCATTTCTACTCTAAGCTTTTTTATGTCTTTCCTTTTGTTTGCTTTGGGGTTAGTTTGCTGTTTTTTCTCTAGTTCTTCCAAGTGAACAGTTAATTCCTCCATTTTTTTCTTTTTCTTCTTTTTAAATATGGACACCTAAGGCAATAAATTTCTCAGTGCTACCTTTGCTGCATCCCATAAATTTTGATATGTTGTGTTTTCATTTTCATTTGCCTAGAGATATTTACTGATTCCTCTTATAATTTCTTCCTTGTCCCACAGATTAATTATTTCAGATGTGTGGTTTAGCCTCCATATATTTGTGAATTTTCTGGTGGTCTGCCTGTTATTGATTTCCAATTTCATTCCATTATGATTCAAGAGTGTTTTGTATGATTTCAAACTTTGTAAATTTATCAAGACTTGCTTTGTGATCCAGCATATTGTCTATCCTTGAGAATGATTCATAAGCACTTGAGAAAAAGATGCATCTTCCTGCTGTGAAATATAATGTCCTGTAAATGTCTATTAAGACTAGTTCATTTATCATATTGTTCAAAATCTCTGTTTCTTTATCGATCCTCTGTCTAGATGTTCTACCATTGATGATAGCAGAATATTGAAGTCTCCAACTGTTATGGTAGAGGTGTCTATTTCTCCCTTCAGTGTTGTCAGTGTTTGTCAAATGTATTTTGGAGCATTCTGGCTCACTGCCAGCATATTTATTTTGGGAATATATATATATATATATTTTTTTTTTTCCCCATGAGCAGGCATTGGGAATTGAAACTGGGTCTCCTGCATGGCAGACAAGAATCCTGCCACTGAGCCACCATTGCACCACCCTCACTGCATAAATATTTATGATGGTTATGTCTTCTTGTTGAATTGTTCCTTTTATTAATACATAATGTCCTTCTTTCTCTCTTTACACTTGAAGTTTAATTTTTTGGATATTAGTATGACTACTCCTGCTGTTTTCTGATTGCTGTTTGCATGAAATATCTTTTCCCAACCTTTCACTTTCACCTATTTTTGTCCTTGGATCTAAAATTAGTCTCTTGTTGATTGCGTATAGATGGGTCCTGTTTTTAAATCCATTCTGCTAGCCTATGTCTTTTAATTGGGGAGTTTAATCCATTAACATTTAATGTTATTACTATAAAGGGAGCACTTTCTTCTACTATTTTGTATTTTGTATTTTATATGTCTGTGCCAGTTTGAAAGTATTATGTACCCCAGAAAAGTCTTGTTTTAGTACTCATCCAATCTTGTGGGAGCAGCTGTTTCTTTTAATCCTGATTAAATACTATAGGTTGAAAACTTTTGATTAGATGATCACTGTGGTGATGTGGCATGCTCAATTGTGGGTGTGACCATCTTACTAGATGGAAATTTGACTCCACCCATTCTAGGTGTGTCTTGATTAGTTTACTGGAATCCTTTAAAAGAGGAGACATTTTGGAGAAAGACAGAAACAACAGAAGCCTCAGAACTGACAGAAACTCCACAGCAGAGCTGACACAGATGTCAACATTTGGAGAACCGAGAAACGGATGTTTGGTGATTCTTGTATCCCAGCAAATGTCAGCATGAGGTGTTAAACAACACAGAACCTGGAGAGAGCCAAGGGAGGCCAAGAAATAAAAGCCATCCTTGGAGAAGCAAGTTGAGGAACCCCCACAGGAAATGAATCTGAAAGCAATGGAGCTCAGGAGCAAGGAACGAGATGATGCTAGCCACATGACTTCCCAGCTGATAAAGCTGCTTCAGACCCATTGGCTTATCTTGAATTAAGGTATCTTTCCTTGGATGGCTTAGTTTGCATATTTTCATGGCCTTAGAACTGTAAACTTGTAATTTATTACATTCCCCTTTTTAAAAGCCATTTCAGTTCTGGTATATCACATTCTGACAGTTTGCAAACTAACACAATGTCACATCTAATTATTTCTCTTTTTACCTTTACTGATAATCTTCATTTCTACACTCTTCTCCATACCTGTCTCTCTTACCTTTTGCTATCTGCCTGTAGTGCTCTCTTTAGTATTTCTTGCCAAGCCAACGTATTCATCACAAATACTCTCAGTGATTATTTGTCTGAAAATACTTTAATCTCTCCATTTTTTTTAAACATGGGCAGGCTCCAGAAATCGAACCCAGGTCTCTAGGCCCAGCAGGTGAGAATTCTGCCATTGAGCCACTGATGCACTGCCCTCTCCCTCGTTTTTTCTAAACCTTTTTTATTAATTAAAAAAATTAACAAACAAAACAGTAAGATATCATTCCATTCTACATATACAATCAGTAATTCTTAATATCATCACATAGTTGCATATTCATCATTTCTTAGAACATTTGCATCGATTGAGAAAAAGAAATAAAAAGACAACAGAAAAAGAAATAAAATAATAACAGAGAAAAAAAAAGATTATACATACCATATCCCTTACCCCTCACTTTCATTTACCACTAGCATTTCAAACTAAATTTATTTTAACATTTGTTCCCCCTTATTATTTATTTTTATTCCATATGTTCTACTCTTCTGTTGATATAGTAGCTAAAAGAAGCATCAGACACAAGGTTTTCACATTCACAGAGTCACATTGTGAAAGCTAAATCATTGTTCAATCATCATTAAGAAACATGGCTACTGGAACACAGCTCTACATTTTCAGGCTGTTCCCTCCAGCTTCTTCACTACATCTTGAACAACAAGGTGATATCTACTTAATGCATAAGAATAACCTCCAGGATAACCTGTCAACTCTGTCTGGAATCTCTCAGCCATTGACACTTAGTCTCATTTCACTCTTCCCCCTTTGGTCGAGAAGTTTCTTTCCATCCCTTGATGTTAATTCCCAGCTCATTCTAGGGTTTTTCTCAGTCCCTTGATGCTGAGTCTCAGCTGATTCTAGGATTTCTGCCCCACGTTGCCAGGAAGGTCCACACCCCTGGGAGTCATGTCTCACGCAGAGAGGGGGAGGTTGGTGAGACTGCTCATCATGTTGGCTGGAGAGAGAGGCCACATCTGAGCAACAAAAAAGGCTCTCTTGGGGGTGACTCTTAGGCTTAAATTTTAAGTAGACTTGACCTATCCTTTGTGGGGTTAAGTTTCATATGAACAAACCCCAAGACTGGGGGCTCAGCCTATAACTTTGGTTGTCCACACTGCTTGTGAGAATATCAAGAATTCAACTTGGGGAAGTTGAATTTCTCCCCACTCTCACCATTCCCTGAAGGGGGCTTGCAAATACTTTTCCAGTCACTGATCAAATAACTCTGGGATTCATCAGGGCATCACTCTGGACAAACCAATACAATCTCATGTCCTACCTGAGATTCCAAGTACTTATGACATTCAATCAAACTATCTACATGAGTTATATTAGGAAATGCTCTAGTCAAAATATAAATTTTGTAACAAATAAACATTTTTTGCTTTAGTCTCACACATAAGGTGACATTTTAAAGTATTAATTATCTATTTTCAGCACCCTGCAATAATAACATTCCTTTGTTTTTCCTCATGCAGAAACATTTTTAAAATTTGTGCATTGTACATTTCACTATTATTAAACACTCTAGGCATTCCTAGATTATACCATCTTGATCTTTAACATCTATCTTTCTTTCTGACTTCATTTATGTCCCCAGCCCTCCTCCCTCTATCATTCTCACATGCAGCTTCATTCAGTGTTTTAACATAATTACATTACAGTTAGGTAGTATTGTGCTGTCCATATCTGAGTTTTTGTATCCAGTCCTGTTGCATAGTCTGTATCCCTTCAGCTCCAATTATCCAATATCTTGCCCTATTTCTATCTCCTGATGGTCTCTGTTACCAACGACATATTCCAAGTTTATTCATTAATGTCAGTTCATATCAGTGAGACCATACAGTATTTGTCCTTTAGTTTTTGGCTAGTCTCACTCAGCATATGTTCTCAAGGTCCATCCATGTTGTTACATACTTCAAAAGTTTATTCTGTCTTACAGCTGCATAATATTCCATCGTATGTATTACAACAGTTTGTTTAGCCACTGGTCTGTTGATGGACATTTTGGCTGTTTCCATCCCTTTGCAATTGTAAATAATGCTGCTATAAATATTGGTGTGCAAGTGTCCATTTGTGTCTTTGCCCTTAAGTCCTCTGAGTAGATACCTAGCAATGGTATTGCTGGGTCATATGGCAATTCTATATTCAGCTTTTTGAGGTACTGCCAAACTGCCTTCCACAGTGGTTGCACCATTTGACATTCCCACCAACAGTGAATAAGTGTGCCTCTTTCTCCACCTCCTTTCCAGCACTTGTCACTTTCTGTTTTGTTGATAATGGCCATTCTGGTGGGTGTGAGATGATATCTCGTGGTTTTGATTTGCATTTCTCTAATGGCCAGGGACGTTGAGCATTTCTTCATGTGCCTTTTGGCCATTTGTATTTCCCCTTCTGAGAAGTGTCTGTTCAAGTAATTGTAATTGGATTGGCTGTCTTTTTGTTGTTGAGTTGAACAATCTCTTTATAAATTCTGGATACTAGACCTTTATCTGATATGTTGTTTCCAAATATTGTCTCCCATTGTGTAGGCTGTCTTTTTACTTTCTTGATGAAGTTCTTTGATGCACAAACGTGTTTAATTTTGAGGAACTCCCATTTATTTATTTCTTTCTTCAGTGTTCTTGCTTTAGGTGTAAGGTCCATAAACCTGCCTCCAATTATAAGATTTATAAGATATCTCCCTACATTTTCCTCTAACTGTTTTATGGTCTTAGACCTAATGTTTAGATCTTTGATTCATTTTGAGTTAACTTTTGTATAGGGTGTGAGATATAGGTCCTCTTTCATTCTTTTGCATATGGATATCCAGTTCTCTAGGCACCATTTATTGAAGAGACTGTTCTGTCCCAGGTGAGTTGATTTGACTGCCTTATCAAAGATCAAATGCCCATAGATGAGAGGGTCTATATCTGAGCACTCTATTTGATTCCATTGGTCCATATATCTATCTTAATGCCAGTACCATGCTGTTTTGACCACTGTGCCTTCATAATATGTCTTAAACTCAGGCAGCATGAGACCTCCAGCTTGGTTTTTTCCCTCAAGATACTTTTAGCAATTCGGGGCACCCTGCCTTTCCAGATAAATTTGTTTATTGACTTTTCTATTTCTGAAAAGTAAGTTGTTGGGATTTTGATTGGTAGTGCGTTGAATCTGTAAATCAATTTAGGTAGAATTGACATCTTAACTATATTTAGTCTTCCAATCCATGAACATGGTATGAACATGAACATGGACCCTTCCATCTATTTAGGTCTTCTGTGATTTCTTTTAACAGTTTCTTGTAGTTTTCTTTGTATAGGTTTTTTGTCTCTTTAGTTAATTTATTCCTAAGTATTTTACTCTTTTAGTTGCAATTGTAAATGGAATTCATATCTTGATTTCCCCCTCAGATTGTTCATTACTAGTGTATAGAAACACCACCGATTTTGAATGTTGATCTTGTAACCTGCCACTTTGCTGTACTCGTTTATTAGCTCTAGTAGTTTTGCTGTGGATTTTTCAGGGTTTTCGACGTGTGGTATCATATCATCTGCAAACGGTGATAGTTTTACTTCTTCGTTTCCAATTTTGATGCCTTGTATTTCTTTTCCTTGTCTAATTGCTCTGGCTAGAACTTTCAACACAATGTTGAATAACAGTGGTGATAGTGGACATCCTTGTCTTGTTACTGATCTTGGGGGAAAAGCTTTCAATTTTTCCCCATTGAGGATGCTATTAGCTGTAGGTTTTTCATATATTCCCTTTATCATTTTAAGGAAGTTCCCTTGTATTCCTATGCTTTGAAGTGTTTTCAACAGGAAAGGATGTTGAACCTTGTCAAATGCCTTCTCTGCATCAATTGAGATGATCATGTGATTTTTCTGCTTTGATTTGTTGATATGGTGTATTACATTAATTGATTTTCTTATGTTGAACCATCCTTGCATACCTGGGATGAATCCTACTTGATCATGATGTATAATTCTTTCAATGTGTTGCTGGATTTGATTTGCTAGAATTTTGTTGAGGATTTTTGCATCTATATTCATTAGAGAGATTGGTCTGTAGTTTTCTATGTTTGTAATATCTTTGCCTGGTTTTGGTATGAGGGTGATGTTGGCTTCATAGAATGAATTAGGTAGCTTTCCCTCCACTTCAATTTTTTTGAAGAGTTTGAGCAGGGTTGGTACTAATTCTTTCTGGAATGTTTGATAGAATTCACATGTGAAGCCATCTGGTCCTGGACTTTTCTTTTGGGGGAGCTTCTTAATGACTGATTCAATTTCTTTGCTTGTGATTGGTTTGTTGAGGCCATCTATTTCTTCTTGAGTTAAAGTTGGTTGTTCATGCCTTTCTAGGAAGTTGTCCATTTCATCTACATTGTTGTATTTATTAGCATAAAGTTGTCCATAGTATCCTGTTATTACCTCCTTTATTTCTGTGAGGTGAGTGGTTATGTCTCCTCTTCCATTTCTGATCTTATTTATTTGCATCCTCTCTTTTCTTCTTTTTGTCAATCTTGCTAAGAGCCCATCAATCTTATTGATTTTCTCATAGAACCAACTTCTGGTTTTATTGATTTTCTCAATTGTTTTCATGTTCTCAATTTCATTTATTTCTGCTCTAATCTTTGTTATTTCTTTCCTTTTGCTTGCTTTGGGGATAGTTTGCTGTTCTTTCCCCAGTTCTTTCAAGTGGACAGTTAATTCCTCGATTTTTGCCCTTTCTTCTTTTTTGATATAGGCATTTAGGGCAATAAATTTCCCTCTTAGCACTGCCTTTGCTGCATCCCATAAGTTTTGGTATGTGGTGTTTTCATTTTCATTTGCCTCGAGATGTTTACTGATTTCTCTTGTAATTTCTTCCTTGACCCATTGGTTGTTTAAGAGTGTGTTGTTGAGCCTCCACATATTTGTGAATTTTCTGGTGCTTTGCCTATTATTGATTTCCAACTTCATTCCCTTATGATCTGAGAAAGTGTTTTGTATGATTTCAATCTTTTAAAATTTGTTGAGACTTGCTTTGTGACCCAGCATATGGTCTATCTTTGAGAATGATTCATGAGCACTTGAGAAAAAGTTGTATCCTGTTGTTGTGGGGTGTAAAGTTCTATAAATGTCGTTAAGTCAAGCTGATTTATTGTAATATTCAACTTCTCTGTTTCTTTATTCATCCTCTGTCTAGATGTTCTATCCATTGATGAGAGTGGGGAATTGAAGTCTTCAAGTATTATGGTAGATGTGTCTATTTCCCTTTTCAGTGTTTGCAGTGTTTGCCTCCCGTATTTTGGGGCATTCTGGTTCAGTTCATAAATATTTATGATTGTTTTGTCTTCATGTTGAATTGTTCCTTTTATTAGTACATATTATCCTTCTTTGTCTCTTTTAACTGTTTTACATTTGAAGTCTAATTTGTTGGATATTAGTATAGCTACTCCTGCTCTTTTCTGGTTGTTATTTGTATGAAATATCTTTTCCCAACCTTTCACTTTCAACCTATGTTTACCTTTGGGTCTAAGATGTGTTTCCTGTAGACAGCATATAGAAGGATCCTGTTTTTTAATCCATTCTGCCAGTCTATCTTTTGATTGGGGAGTTCAATCCATTAACATTTAGTGTTATTACTGTTTGGGTAGTACTTTCCTCTACCATTTTGCCTTTTGTATTTTATATGTCATATCTAATTTTCCTTCTTTCTACACTCTTCTCCATACCTCTCTCTTCTGTCTTTTCATATCAGTCTCTAGTGCTCCCTTTAGTATTTCTTGCAGAGCTGGTCTCTTGGTCACAAATTCTCTCAGTGACTTTTTGTCTGAAAATGTTTTAATTTCTCCCTCATTTTTGAAGGACAATTTTGCTGGGTATAGAATTCTTGGTTGGCAGTTTTTCTCTTTTCGTAATTTAAATATATCATCCCACTGTCTTCTCGCCTCCATGGTTTCTGCTGAGAAATCTACACATAGTCGTATTGGGTTTCCCTTGTTTGTGATGGATTGCTTTTCTCTTGCTGCTTTCAACATCCTCTCTTTCTCTTTGACCTCTGACAATCTGACTGGTAAGTGTCTTGGAGAATGTCTATTTGGATCTATACTCTTTGAGGTGTGCTGTACTTCTTGGATCTGTAATTTTAGGTCTATCATAAGAGTTGGGAAATTTTCAGTGATAATTTATTCCATTAGTTTTTCTCCTCCTTTTCCCTTCTCTTCTCCTTCCGGGGCACCCAGAACACATATATTTGTGCGCTTCATATTATCATTCAATTCCCTGAGTCCCTGCTCGTATTTTTCCATTTTTTTCCCTATAGTTTCTGTTTCTTTTTCGATTTTAGATGTTCCATCCTCCAGTTCACTAATCCTAACCTTTGTCTCTTGAAATCTACCATTGTAGGTTTCCATTGTTTTTTTCATCTCTTCTACTGTATCTTTCATTCCCATAAGTTCTGTGATTTGTTTTTTCAGACCTTCCATTTCTTCTTTTTGTTCATTCCTTGCCTTCTTCATGTCCTCCCTAAATTCATTGATTTGGTTTTTGATGAGGTTTTCCATTTCTGTTTGTATATTCTGAATTAATTATTTCAGCTCCTGTATCTCATTTGAACTATTGGTTTGTTCCTTTGACTGGGCCATATCTTCAATTTTCCTGATGTGATTTGTTATTTTTTGTTGGTGTCTAGACATTTAATTACCTTAATTAGTTTATTCTGGAGATTACTTTCACTTATCTTACCGAGGGTTTTCTTGCTAGATGAGTTTTTTCTCTATCTGTTTTTTTGACCTTCAGTTCAGCTTTTTCTGGGCCTCTTGCTTAAGTTTTGTTTAACAGAGGGTATTTTTTCAGTTCTTGTTTTCTTGTTTCTTGTCTTGCTTGTAAGGTGCCTTTTCCCTCCCCACCCTTCGGAGGGTCTACATATGTATTACAGACTCCAGCCGGGTTTTCCCAGACTAAACTGGCCTCTTGTCAGGGGGAAGGAGTCACCTGCATCAGTTTTCCCTGAGGGTGAGACCCAGCAGGTTGAAAGACTTTCCTGTGAAGTCTCTGGGCTCTGTTTTTCTTATCCTGCCCAGTATGTAGTGCTTGTCTGCCTGCAGGTCCCACCAGCAAAAGATGTTGTGGTTCCTTTGGAAGGCTCTCCCTGCTGGGGGCGTGGTGGAGACAGAGGAGAGTTTGTAGGCTGGCTTTAGTGGCTTCAAATTGCCTAGTCCTGGGGTCTGAATTCCTTGAGAGAGGGAATCCATCTAAATTGGGCTTCACCCCTTCCCTGGGGAACAGGCAGGAGACAGCCCTGAAAGCAGTCTGTTTCTGTCTATGCCTCGGCAGTTGCAGCCCGAGTAGTCCTGCCACTGAATCCAGAGGCAGCCAAGCCTCTGTAGAAACAGCCACAAAAACTTCCGTTTCGTCCCCTTTCCTCTTTTTCAGTTAGCCCAATAAGAGACCTCTGCCTTGACCAGTTTCACCTGAGCTGGTGGCCTATTTTTAGTAGTCAGAATTTGTTTATTAATGCCACAATTGGTGTTTGGTTGGACTCAGTCCTGGCTACTGTTAGAGTCTCTTTCTTTTCCCTCTGAGAAGCCACCTGTGGGGGAGGGGCATCGGCTGCTGGCCGCCGAGGCTTGGGGAACTCATGGTTCTGGAGTCTCACAGCCGGTCCAGCTGGTCCAGACTGGGGTACCTGTGTGTCTGGTCACTATTGTGGCTCCGGGAGCTGTTCTGTACTGTTTCTGATTATTTAGTAGTTGTTCTGGAGGACGAACTAAAATGCGCACATTGCTAAGCCGCCATCTTGGCCCCTCCTCCCATGCCTCTCCCTCATTTTTGAAAGACTATTTTGCTGGGTATAGAATTCTTCATTTAAGATTCTTATTTAGAATCTTATTTAGAATCTTAAATATATCATACCAACTAACTTCTCACCTCCATGGTTTGTGCTGAAAAAGCCACACATAGTCTTATTGAGCTTCCATTGTATGTGATAGATTCTCTTGCTGCCTTCAAAATTCTCTCTTTGTCCTTGACACGTGACAATCTGATTAGTGTCTTGGAGTAGTTCTGTTTGAATCTATTCTGTTTGGGGTATGCTGCACTTCTTGGATCTGTAATTTTCTGTCTTTCATAACAGATGGAAAATTTTCAGTGATTGTTTCCTCTATTCATCTTTCTTTTCTTTTTCCCTCCTCTTCTCCTTCTAGGACACCCACAATACATATGCTCATGCACTTCATGTTGTCATTCAAGCTCCTGAGAATGTGCTCATATTTTTCCATTCTTTTCCCTGTAATTTTTTGAGTGTGTTCGATTTTTAAGTGCAGTTCCCTAGTTCACTAATCCTTTCTTTTGCATCTTCAAAGCTATTGTTGTAGGTTTCCACTGTTTGTTTTTCCACCTCTTCATTCCCATAAGTTCTGTGATTTCTTTTATCAAATTTTTGAGTTCTTTTTTTGTTTGCCCAATGTCTTCTTTAGATCCTCCCTCAACTAGTTGATTTGTATTTTGATGAGATTTTCCTTGTCTGTTTGAACATCCTGAATTAGTTGTTTCAACTCCTTTATCTCATTTGAAGCGTTGGCTTGTTCCTTTGACGGGACCGTATCTCCAGTTTTCCTAGTATGACTCACTGTGTTTTCCTGGTGTCTAGGCATTTGATTTCCTTAATTAGTTTAATCTAGAGGTTGTTTTCATTCTTTTACCTAGGATTTTCTTGCTGGATGGCTTTGTTCTCTATCTGTTCTTTGTCTTTCAGTTCAAGTTATTCTAGACCTCTAGAAAAGGTTCTGTTTAACCGATCAGAATTTTTCAGTCCTTGTTTTTCTGTTTCTTGCCCTGCCCATATGGAGACAAGAAAGGCCCACATCTCAGGAAGAAAAAGTAGCCAGCATCAGTTTTTCCTGAGGGTGAGACCCACAGGTTGTCAGACATTCATATGAAGCCTCTATACTCTGTGCTTTTCCTATCCTACCCAGTATGTGTGCTTGTCTCCTATGGTTTTCCACTAGCTTAAAGTGATGTGGTCCCTTTAATTTCAGCTGACTCTCCCTGCCAGTGGCAAAACAGAGGTAAAGTAGTAGGATGTCTTTGATTGCTTCTGTTTTTCAGTCTCTGGGGCCTGAATTCCTTGAAAGAGGGATTTCACTTGAGCTGGGCACCATCTCTTTTTTCTTGCAGAAGACACACCCTTTAGAGAATTAATTCCTTTCACCTGACTAGTTATTTTGTCTCTCAGACAAGCTTAATTCTGCCCTTGTTTAGGGCAGTGCTGGAGTGTGAGAGTGCTTCCAGTTCTATCTAATGCACTGTTTAAGGAGTTAAAAGAAAAAAAAAAGCTAAAAACCTTTTCAGAGCCTGAACCCTGCTCCTCAGGTTTGGCAATCAATAGCTTGATTTGGTATGTGGATCTATGTATCTCCAGGCTCTGTATGCCCCCTTTTCTTGGGATTCAGTCTTTTTCTAGTATTTTTGTGCTATCCAATCCAAAAAGCCTCTTTTTTTTTTTTTCCATATGGGCCCCACCCCCTCTTTACCGGGACAAAAACTCCTAGTTCCTTTAGTGCTTATTCCAAGTTTATCTGTGCTGGGGGCCTTTTGGCAGTAGTCAGATTTTTAAAATTAATTGCACAATTGGGGCTTGATTGAGATAACCCTCGCTGCTAGTAAGATCTGTTTCCTTTTGCCTCAGGGAACCAGCGTGTGGTACCTGTGGAGTGGAGCAGCAGCCTCCACTGGTTGGGGGACTTACAGTTCTGTGTGGAATGTTAGCTATTCCACCTGTCCAGATTTCCCACTGCCTTACTGCCTCCATGGATTCCAATGAGAAATCAGTACTCAGCCTAATTGGGACTCCTTTGTACTTAACATCTTGCCTTTGTCTTATAGATTTCAGACCTCTCTCCTTGTCTTTTGCAGTCAATAATGTTATTATTATATGATGGGGTATATTTTTCTTCATGTTATCCTATTTAGTATTCTCTGGGCTTCTTGGATGTGTATATTCATGTTTTTATTACGTTTGGGAAGTTCTCTGCCATTATTTTTTTGGATAGTCCTTCTGCCCTTTTCTCTCTTTCTTATCTTTCTGAAACTCCATAATGCATTTATTCATTCACTTGATGATTTCCCAGAGATGTCTTAGACTATTTTCATGATTCTCTTTTCTGTCTTCTCCCCAGCCTGACTCATTTTAAATGTCTGGCCTTTGAGTTCCCTGATTCTTTCTTATGCCAGTTACAATCTGCTCTTCAAGCCCTTCTGGGAATTTTTCATTTCATGTATTGTGGTCTTCAACCCCAATAGTTCTTTTCCTTTTTAAAATTTCCATCTCTTTACTAAGATTCTCATAGTACTTATTCATTGTTACGTTGATATCCTTTAGTTCTTTCTTAGTATTGTCCTTCTTTTCCTTGACCATTTTTCAGATAATTTTTAAAAAGGTTTTGTTTGATATGTCTACATTCTCATCTTCTTTGTTGGTGTTTTCTAGATTATTAGCCTCTTCCTTTGGCTGGGCCTTTATTTTATGCTACTTTGTTTTGTACTGTTTTGTTTCACACTGTGCATTTTAATATTTTAAAATGTTGACTCTGGAATTTATTCCCTGAGATGTCTGTTTCTTGATTTTGTCACCAGCTGATGATAAGATAGAGATTTTCTTGAATTTCCTTCCTCCTATCAGAAAGTTCTGCCCAAGGTGAATGCCTCTTTCAGGATTTTCCCTATCTTTCTGAATCTTTATTTTGTCCTGGGCTTTTGCTTTTTAGTTGTTTTGGAGTTCCTCTGTTTGCAAATACTTGGTTACCCCTCTATTTCCCAGGAGACAGACCTTCCTTTCTTGGGTATTTGAAGCCAGCAGGCTTGGCTTGTACTTTCTGTTGCTGTAGTTTCTTACATTCCTTTCACTGTCTCAAATTGCTTTTGCCTGGAGAGAAAATTCTGAGTGGAGGGGCATGCCAGAGAGGACTTGCCCAAGTCAGTCTTTCCAAGCTGAAACAGGGCCAAGGAACTGGGAAGGGGTGCAGACTTCCTCCAAAGTGTCATGGGGAGGGAATCAGAAAGGGCACCAGGAACTTCCTCTATGGCTCCACAAAGTTGAGCTTTCTTGACCTGCCCAGAAAACTCAGCCCTTAATTAATTGTCCTCCATAGTCCTAAAAGAAAGTGTTGTGTCTTTAGGTCTTCTCTTCTGAGCCCTTTGGGGGTTGAGCTGGGGCCAGTGATCCAAATTCACTAATCAAAAGCCATGATCAGTGATCAGCCATGCCTACCCCTAGTCTTGGAGAAGAGAACTTTTATATCCCTTTCTGACTCTAGCAATCTAGCCAAGGGCTTGACCTCACAGCTGCCTTCTACAAGGGTGGGGAATGGGTGCTGATAGCTATAGCTTGGAGGGAGCGATTTACTGTTCTTTACCTTAGTTTATCAGCCTCTTCCTCCTTCTCTTCCCTGAGTTCTTCTGGGCTCTGGAGTTTCAAAATAGTTGTTTCAGAAAGTTCTTGCCTGCTTAGTAGTTGCTTTGGTGGAAGGACTGAGTTTTGGAGCTTCCTATTTGCCATTTTCTGAAAGCCTTTAGTCCTATTTTTTTTTCTTTGTATGCTGTATGGCAGGCATCACATTTCATTCTTTTTCCATGTGAGTATCCCCTTATTGCAGTGCCATTTGTTGAATTTTTGTTTTGTTTTTCATTTGTTTGTTTGCTTGTTTGTTTGGGAAGTGCATGGGCCAGAAATTGAACTTGGGTTTCCCTTATGGCAGGCGGGAATTCTACCACTGAACTACCCTCGCACCTCCTAGTCCTATGATTTTTTAAAAAATTTATTCTAGTAGCATATATACAACATAAAATTTCCCCTTTTGACCACTTTAACCATGTAATTCAATGGTCCAGTTACATTCATAATGTTGTGCTGCCATCACTACCATCCATTACCAAAACTCATCCATCACCCTAGACAGAAACTCTAATAATTAAGCATGAATTCTCCATTCCCTACAACTAACTACCCTGGCCCCTGATAACCTATATTCTAGTTTCTGACTCTACGGATTTATTTATTTTAATTATTTCACATCAGTGAATCATTCAATATTTGTCCTTTTGTGTCTGCCCTATTTCACGCAACATGAAAGTTCATCCATATAGTCTCATATATCAGAACTCTGTCTTCTAGTTGCTAGTTATTTGAAGCTTCTGTGGGGAACTATAATCTGGAGCATATGTGCCTCTTTGAAAGTATTATGTACCCTAGAAAAGTCATGATTTAATCTTAATCCAATTTTTGTGGGGGCAGCTGTTTCTCTTAATCCTCATTCAATACCTTAGGGCAGAAACTTTTGTTTAGACTATCTCCATGGAGATGTGACATGCCTAATTGTGGGTTTACCTTTTGATTAGATGGAGATGTGATTCCATCCACTCCAGGTGGGTCTTGATTAATTTACTGGGATCCTCTTTTAAGAGGAAACACTTAAGAGAGAGGTAGAAATGACAGACGCCACAGATGCTGATATTTGGAGAATGGAGACATGGATGTTTGGTGATGCTTGGAGCCTGGCAGATATTGCCATGTTAAAGCAAGCCAGAACATGGAGACAGCCAAAGGGAAGCCGTGAGATGAAAGTCAGTCCTGGAGAAGCATAATGAGGAACCCCCACAGGAACAGAGCTGAAAACATAGAGTATAGGAGCAAGGGACCAGCAGATGCAAGCCACATGACTACCCAGCTGACACAGGTTTTCCTGACCCATCGACCTTTCCTGAATTAAGGCATCTTTCCCTGCATGCTTAGTTCAGACATTTTTAAAGGCTTAGAACTGTAAACTTGTAACTTATTAAATTCCCCCTTTAAAAAACTGTTCCAGTTCTGGTATATCATATTCCTGCAGCTTGTAAACTGAGACAGCATCTTAATCTGTTCCAACTGAAACAGACATTCATTCCTCACCCTAGAATTCTTTTACACTTTATATTGTTCCTGGAACATGAAAGTTTGGTCTTCTACAGCCTTACACTCAAAGAGCATTTAATTTTAAGTTTCACACAAGATACTTTAATGAGCTGTTCTCTACTGATTACTTTGAGCTTCAAGATTCCCTTTACTGAATACTAGTGGGATTTTTTTCCTTCAATCTGAACTGGGTCAGGAAATGAGTAACTAATTCTAGTTTACTCATTTCCTCAAGGGTCTGATACCTGAAATTCTATTACCTGGTATGCCAGTTTGAAAGGATTATGTGTCCTAGAAAAGCCATGTTTTAATCCTGATCCCATCTTGATTACTTTACTGAAATCCTTTAAAAGAGGAAGCATTTTGGAGAAAACTTCAGAATGATGAGAGAACCACGAGGCCAAGAACTTAAACAGCCAGAGACCTTCCAAGATGAATGCCCCTGAGGGAGTTGCATGAAGCAAGAAGCCTGGAGAGAAAGCTAGCAGATCGCCATTTTCACCATGTGCCTTTCCAGTTGAGAGAGAAACCCTGAACTTCATTGGCCTTTCTTGATTGAAGGTAACCTCTTTTTGGTGCCTTTATTTGGACATTTTTTATAGACTTGCTTTAATTGGGACATTTTCTCTGCCTTAGAACTGTAAACTAGCAACTTATTAAATTCTCCTTTTTAGAAAGCTATTCCATTTCTGGTATATTGAACTCTGGCAGCTAGCAAACTAGAACACCTGGTATCAAAATATGTTTTAGTCAACATATTTGATTGCATGCAGGAGAAATTGCCTTTGGATGGTGTTTTAGCTAGCTGAAAGCAATATACCATGAAATGGTTTGGTTTGAACAATGGTAACTTATTTGTTTATGATTAGAGTCTGGGAAAGTGTCCAAATCAAGGCATCCTCAAGGTGATACTTTCCTCCCAAAGACCAGCTGCCAGTGATCCTTGGTTTCTCTACCACATGCCAAGATACATGGCAGCATCTGTTGGTCTCTCCTTTGTGTTCTGTATTTGTTGATTTCAGCTTCTTGCTTCCACGTCTTTCTCTCTCTCTTTCTGTATTCATCCCATTTATAAAGGATTCCAGAAATAGGATTAAGACCCATCCTGAATGAGGTGAGTCACACCTTAATTGAAGTAGCCTCGTCAAAAGATCATATTTATGAGTCCGCACCCACAGGTATGGATTAAATTTAAGAACTTGTTCTTCGGGATACATACAATTTCAACCTACCACAGATTGCTTAAGCCTGAAAGGAACTTCTTGAAATGATGATGAGTAGCTTATGGAATCTATTCTTGGAAAATGGGAAGAAACCAAGGAAAGTGTCTAGAAAATTAGAAAAGCAGCTAAAGTCATGCCATATCAATGGTATAGTTAAGACTATACAGCAGGGTACTATGTCATTGCAAAGATGGCTTCCCTGTATCACCAAGGTTGTGAATAATTTCTCAATTCTGGCTTGTTTGTGTCACTTTCTCTGCTTCAAAATGCCAAAATCCTAGAAGGGAGCATCTGAGGTTGAGTCTATCTTCTGTCTGTCAGGAAATAATATGAGCCTGGGCCTTGCCTTCCATATAGGGTCACACAAAAGGGAATTCTTGCTAAATAAAAGAAGTATTCGGGTGCTGGCTAGTCAAAATTCAAGGCAAAAGACAAAATTAAGAATCAGTATCTGCACATCCTGCCTACCTGATTCTGTGACTGCTCAGAGTTGCTTTGTAGGGTCAGTATTTGAAATACATCATGCAGACTGGCTACAGTTCTTGACCATAGCAATTGAAATATGAAAGCAATCACTGCAGATCAGTGATGGTTTGAACATGGCAATGGACATCATTTAGAGTCTAAACTCTTTTTCTCCTTTTCCTTGTTCACCATAATATTAGATTCATCATAAAACTTTGTTGAGTCATATTGCACAATATCATAAAGATTTGATAATTTTATTGTTATAATCTGCAATTTTGGCTGAAGTGTCAAATCACTAAATGGCATACCTAGTGCAAAATACCAATAAAGGAGTGTTGAGGTTTCATAAAGAAGAATGTTCTTTTCAATTACTATTTTATAATCTTTTTCTTTCTTTCTTTTTTTTTTTTAAGTGGGCAGGCACTGGGAATCGAACCCGGGTCCTCGGGCATGGCAGGCAAGCATTCTTACCTGCTGGGCCACCGTGGCCCACCCAATCTTTTTCTTTTTGATTGACATAATTCCTTTTCTCCTCTCCAACTTTTGCCTCCCTGATTCCACCCAAAATTTAAAATTTTACATTTTGCTTTTATTTTCCTACAAATAATTTTTTCCATTTTGATAAAATTGACTATTTAGCCAAGCATATAAAACTGAATCTTATCACTGAACTAATGCAATTTTTATAATAAAATAGGGGCATGTTATTTTGCCCCTCTTTATCTAGGCATTATAGATTTCACATTCAATAAGCTCTTAAATTACTTTGGTAATTCAAAATATACAAAAAAGCTTATATTTCTAAGGAAAACTTCTGTTCATAAACTGTTAACGCTGTGGACTTTTCTGGAAGATCCTTTCATTCTTGTTGGTGGACACAATTTTCTATTTACTGGCAAGGCCAGCTTTTTCCTTAATACTCAATTATGGAAAAACTAAACAAGGTTTAGGAGCTACTGTTTCTTTTTTAAAAGAAGAGCGGCTAACAACTGGGGACTTTCTGAGTGTGCCATGGAGAATCTGTAATAGGAAAGGCAGGAGCTCTGAATTGACAATACTCTGTTGGTATCTGGCTTTCTCTTTCCACTTCCAACCTAGGAATAATTATTCTTACTGCATTCCTATGAGCAGGAACTTTAATCCTTCTTGATAGGTTTGTGTATCTTCACCCGTCTTTACCAGATAGTGTTATATGGTATGTGCCACATGTCTCATTGACTTACATATTGTCACATAGCCAATTAAATAAGATTTTCCATTTTTCAGAAAGTGTTTGGGTGTTGTCTAGATAAAATATCTGCCATCAGATATTGGGCACAACTGTTGACAAGAGTTAACTGAACCTAAAATTAGAAGGTGGCTACAGCAGCAGATTTGGAATGGAATGAAAGATGAGTCAGTCTGTTCAAGGAGGCTCAGTGGTCTTTATTACTTATGTGTTAGCTTAAAAAAAAACACGGCAGTTATAGTTCAGACAAGTCCTTTCACATTTAACAAGGAAGTCTTAAAGCATCAATTAATTTTAATGAGCAGTCTCCCTCCCGATATATACATTTATATCCCTAAAGACATTCCAACTGTATTTATCAACACCTGGAAGCAGTATCACGCAAAGCACATGCTTCATTCCTAACTTAAAAAATTTTTTGAAAGGAATCTTTTGTAAACTCTGTAAGGAGGCTATGAATAGTTACCAGAGAAACATACTTTTCAATATATTATAGTGTCTCAGTTATTAAGGAGTCAGATGTCTGAAACTCTCAACCCTAGAGCAATTTGTACCTTAGAAAAAAGTGAAAAATATCAGCAAAAATGCAAATAGATTAGAAGGCTGAATATAGCATTAAACTCAGTAAAAGATTTCTTTCTTTTTTTTGTCTGGAATTTCAGCCCATATACTCCAAAAGATGAAGTTGATTGATCCTTTGACCAATCAGAAGAAGGGATAAACTTTCACTCACAAGCAAGAAACTATCAAAATACAGGTTTTAATGATGAGAAGTTGGGAAGAAGTGAACCGAATAGGATAGAGAAGAGAGAAAGAGAGGAGAAAGAAAAAATATCCTTCAGAGGAAAGACAACACCAGACAAAAGAGGCAGATGCTTGCAGATATGGATTTGAGAACAGTGTGGCAAGAAACAGACAATGCAAAGCTGTAATGTTGACAAGGTGTATCAGAATCCGCTTAAGTCACTGATTTATTAATTCAGATCATGTTTCTTCAGTTAACACTATGTGCCTGGCACTAGGAATAGCACAGAGGATTCAAAGACAGATAAATCCTGTCCATATCTCTGCCTTCCAGGTGCTTGTTGATGGTATGCGGATGGTGGAGTTGTGACCATGTGTTATAGATGTAATGCTTTATGCATGTAAAAGATGTAGTGGGAGCACAAAGGACAGGCTTGCCACTTCATGCTGGAGAGAGGAAAGAGAAGTTTCAAAAAGACTGTAGAGGAGGCGGTACTTGAGCTGAGCCTTAAAGATTGTATACTTCTGTACAGTTTCTGCCACAGTCCTTTGGGAACATTCAAAATACGGACAAGCAACTCTACCAATTCCAATAAATAGTGTTCCTAATAGTGCCTGAGCCATCTAAGAAAAGTTTTTAATGTGTTCAGTACAACTCATGTGTTAACACAATGCCTCCATCTGCTCTTTGAACCTTTTTTTGATTACCGTGGCTTAAAAATGTTCTTACTGAAAGTGTCATAATACTTCGGACTGTGTTTAGTCTGTGAACCACTCTTAAATCATACTGCTATCCATTGTACATAATTTGTCCTCCCTACTGGATTGTAGATTGCCCCAAGTTCCTTGAAATACTTCTCTAGTAGATTATGGTACAGGACAGTGAATTAATAATTATAAAATGAGTGAATAAATATGGTAAGACACCTGGACACCCAAAGGATTGTTCTTTATCTGGAAAATGTATTATACATGTCTAGCTCTTTCTGTATTACAAAATTGTGAATGTAAGTCTCAGTCTGTATTCTCAGCCTAGTTTATCTCACTAATGAAAAATAATCATGTCTATACATTAGGGAAGGAGAATGTAGATATTGATTTTTGACTACATATCTTTTCAGAAAAATATTACTTATGATGAAGCTATAACAGCTTTGGGGGGGTGGATTGTGTTACAGCTACAACATTAGATTGCTACTGAGACAGCAGAATGGATCATTGAGGAAGAGTGGAAATCTTTTACAATGGTATGAAATTTATCTGTGAAGACTGCTTTGGTGCTGACCCTCATTAAGAGGGAGATGGACCAGGAACATGTCCATAGATTTCTCCTGTCCTAGGAGTCTAAATGCATTTTAGGTTCTAGGTGGTTGAACACTGTGATTCTTCAAATTGGCTGTACCTTGGATTCCTAGATCTCATCCTGGTCCTACAGAACCGGAGTTTCTGAACCCAGGACCAGGGAATCTGTATTTTTATAAAGTTCTAAGTAATTTGATCTGTGAGCCAGGCTTGTGATACTTTGGTGAGTAGCATGCAAATTGTATTATCTAAATATATGACATTGATTCTAAAATACAAGGTTGTGAGATGTGTGAGGTTTTTGCTTTCTCATTAAATTCTTCCATCAGTTATTAGCGTTGATGAAAGGGAAAATATCTAAAGACCCTGAGATTAAATTTCTGTTTGAATTTGAGGTTCATATTTTCACCTAAAAATCCAGGACTCTTTAGTTCACTCTTTTGGAAGCTCACTATACCTGTCTCATACATTTTCTACAGGTTCTGAGAGGGTCCTTTTCTGGGAATTCAGAATGTAGGTCAAAATGTTGTGAGAACTGCTTACTTTGCAAATGGGAAGTGCTGCAGCTTATAAATCCAAGATATTATTATTATTATTACTATTATTATTATCTCTGCCTACTAATTATATGAGGTCCAGTTCATCTACTAAAACCCAACATTTTAATTGATATTGCAAGAAAAATGTAACCTTATCTGACTGGATGTCTTCTTTTTTTAACTTTGCCTTTAATATTTAGAAATCAGATTTACTAAGCACAAAACTCTAACAGACAAATGAACAGGTCACACATATAATAAATGATCTCCTCTGGATTATTCACTAGTTCTCTGGGAAGGGTTGAAGGGGAAATAACAGGAAATTCAAGTATACAAATATGAAGCATTTTTACAAGTGACTTTGGAGATAATTTTAGTTAATGTGTTTTTTTTTAAACTTTTTTTTTATTCTATAGTATAACATATACACAAAGCAAAGAAATAAAAAATCAATAGTTTTCAAAGCACTTTTCAAAAAGTGATTACAGGACAGATCCCAGAGTTTGTCATTGGCTGCCACATGCTCCGCTCCTATTTTTCCTTCCAGCTGCTCCAGAATATAGAAGGCTAGAGAGCTTAAATATTGTTTTTATCATCACAATTGCCTTTTTACCTTCCTTTTTTTTGTAGAAAATAACATATATACAAAAAAGCTATAAATTTCAAAGCATAGCACCACAATTAGTTGTAGAACATATTTCAGAGTTTAACATGGGTTGGTCAATGCATTTTTAATACTATGCTGTCAGATAAAGGAAATAAGAAGCAATAAATTCTTTGAGAAATTTTATCTTAAGTGAAAATGTTTTATGACTCCAATTTGGAGATGCAGAATACAGGTATGAGTCTCTAAACAAAAAGGAAAAGAGAAGAGATTTCTCCCTTCTGAGGCTCTGATGTTATAATAAGCAACCCAAATATTTTAAATTTTCAGGGGAAAATCTCTGAAAAACACAGAGATATTGAAATAATCAGCAATCACAGTATAGATTGAGATAAATGCACTAGTATTAGTATTTAAAATTGGTTGATAAATCAGCATTGGATTCATTAAAAATCTTTAGATATTATAGGAAGATACATTGATACTGTCTAAGATGTTAGTATTTCAAAAACAATCTGCATAAAGAACTGCTAATTACTTGATCTAATAAAGCAGAATTATTCTAAACTCTTTCTACCAATAAAACTGGGATTTCTATGCTGGTACTACAATTTACATTTATAAAAGTGCTGCAGATATGTTTTATTGCAGTGAAATCCTTGCATAAGAGAAATATGCAAAATTATGGCCTACAGAAATTATTCAAGAAATACATTATGCTAAGAAATAACAATAAAAATTTCCTTGTCAAACTATAGCATAAAGACATTAACTTGATACCATAATACACTTCATATTTTAAAAAATAGGAATCTGTGGTTTTGATGTTTTACAAGTATAACAAAGTTTATAAGTAAGACATTGAAATATGTATTTCACCAGTGAACTACTCTGAGCATGAAAATTCATTTGATTTATAAACTATTTTAAAGGAATCATAGGCTGTCTCAGTATGCTTATTTATTAGTGGAAACCAAACATGGAGTTATCAAAATGGTGACTGTTAGAGAGTAAAGAAACTCACATTAGGTATTCAGATAGCCGGATATACCAGTACATTTTAGGATATAACATTTTATCCCCTGGTGCTTATGTATATATGGATATTATTGACCTATGTAATTCATTATATTATATAAAGAAGCAAAACAAAACAAAAATACTGAACTAATAAGACATACTTGCTAAATATAAGAACATGTTTTTCTACAGGTTTGTACAGCTTGCCATTGCTAAATATTTTAAGCTAGAAATTTTTTTGGAGATTAGAAATTGTAGTTATCCATTCTGATATGGCATTTCTTATGATTTTATTCCTTGTCAGTCATTCTTATCTAAACCAGACTACATTTATTTGAAGCCTATAGATGAATAAAATACAGGTGATATCAAAATTCTCCTTAAGTTGATAGAGATCAAGATGTGGTTAGTTGGGTAAGAGCCCATGAAAGTTGGATGGAGAGATGGGGTTTGTCAGTTGAGACCCTAGGAAGAGCAGACTATTTACCTTGATTTTGTTGAAAGTGGATTAAAAGCAGTACCATCACCATGACCTAGGAAAATTCAAAGGGAAAATGTAAACCTGTTAAATGGAAGCTCATTCAGAAACATTTCCTGTGAACGACGGGAGGGCCAGCCTCATCGTATTCTTGCTTACTGATCCACATCTGCTGGAACGTGGACAGGCTGGCCAAAATGGATCCCCCAATCCAAACAGAATACTTCCGTTCTGGGGGAGCTATGATCTTGATTCTCATAGCACTTGGTGCCAGGGCTACGATTTCCTTCTGCATTCGGTCAGCAATGCCATGGTACATGGTGCTGCCTCCAGACAACACCGTGTTGGCATAGAGGTCCTTGCGAAGATCCACATCACACTTCATGATAGAGTTGAAGGATGTCTCATGGATCCCACTGGACTCAATGCCCAGAAAGGAAGGCTGGAAAATGGCTTCAGGGCACCGGAAACGTTCATTTCCAATGGTGATCACCTGCCCATCAGGAAGCTCATAGCTTCTTTCCAGCGAGGAGGATGCAGCCGCACTGACCATCTCTTGCTCAAAGTCCAGGGCCACGTAGCACAGCTTCTCTTTGATATCACGAACAATCTCCCGCTCAGCTGTGGTAGTGAAGTGATAGCCTCGTTCTGTCAGGATTTTCATGAGGTAATCTGTCAGCTCTCTGCCTGCCAGATCCAGACGAAGAATGGCATGAGGCAGTGCATAACCTTCATAGATGGGCACAGTGTGAGTGACTCCATCCCCGGAGTCCATCACGATGCCTGTCGTCCGTCCTGAGGCATAGAGGGACAGCACAGCCTGGATCGCTACATACATGGCAGGTGTGTTGAAGGCCTCAAACATGATCTGAGTCATCTTCTCCCGGTTGATCTTGGGGTTGAGGGGTGCCTCAGTGAGGAGGATGGGGTGCTCATCTGGTGCCACGCGGAGCTCATTATAGAAGGTATGATGCCAGATCTTCTCCATATCGTCCCAGTTGGTGACCACTCCATGCTCAATAGGATACTTCAAGGTCAGGATGCCTCTCTTGCTCTGGGCCTCATCCCCCACATAGCAATCCTTCTGGCCCATGCCTACCATGACACCCTGGTGCCGGGGCCTCCCCACCATTGAGGGGAACACAGCCCTGGGGGCATCATCACCACCAAAGCCTGCCTTGCACATCCCTGACCCATTATCTACCACCAAGGCAGACAGGTCATCATCAGTCATGGTCCTGGCTGAATCTTCCAGAAAGACAAATAGAAGTTAGCTATAGTTACCAGAGTGTGGTGCAAAAGAAAAGTTTAACAGGTTTCACACACTCCAGAACTGCTGCCAGAGAGGGGAGCCTGCTCTGTGACAAGAGATATTTAAAGGAATACACTGGCCCCACCCATGTCACATCCCACCAGTTCCCAGCACTCTGGGTGGGGTTGCTTTGAGGTATTAATAATGATAATTATATAAATCATTAGTAGACCTTCTTTCATAAAGTGAAAATTGGCTACCAAGTGGCTAAATCTCAGGTTACTGTAATTAGGCAACCCACACATGGCTGTTAGCCTACTTTGGCACAGTCCCTAGATAACTGTGGTGATGAAATGGGGAATATAAAAGCAAGATGAAAGCAATCTGCTGGAAGCCCTACTTCTTCACTTGACTCTCTGGGTCCATTTTCTCTACAGTAGCTTTAACTTTTCATTTTTAATATATTGTTCTTGTAAGGAGTCCCACCCTACAAAGTTTACTTTTTCAAGCTTTTCTTCTCCAGTAGATTCTTAATCCTATAGGGTGTCATCACGACAGAAACTGGTTTAATGATTAGAAATAATGAATGACCAGTGTGGCCTGATAGCTGTAAATATAATACTTTTGTTTGGGAAAAATTTAGGGATATTTAACAGATTTCTAATTTATGTAATCAAGGAAAAGCAATACATTGATCAATAAAGTAAACTACAGCAGATTTTCTTTCCCTGATTTAAATTTTTAATAACCACATTTTATTAAACACTTACTGTATCTAGACATGATTCATACAACTGGGTTTGTTGGGTACATGTTGACGACATAGAGACTGAATGTCCAACTATCTTGCTTGGCTTATTAAAATGCAGATTATATAAATGTCATTTATTTGCAACGATTCTTGTTATACAAACAATGAATAAAATTCAATGGTAAAGGTAAATTTAAAAATAATATTTTTGAACTGCTGTTTAAAACGTTTGTACTCCAAGATTCATGTATTATCACATCAAATCTCTCGGTTGGTATTAAAATCTACACAATTGGAAAAGAATTAGCTTTCCTTCCGTTGTAGGATATATTACACCTTGAGCACTTAATAGAATAGCTTATTTGGATTTGATTTTTAATATGAAAATGTAGAGAACTTGGGTAAAATATTTCATGATAAAAGTGTAAGACATTTGTAATGTGTTACTGAGACACAATAAGAAATATCATTGCTTTTGCTCCCTTATATGTTACATAAATAAGATACAGTCTCCTCTGTTAATTCTTCCATGAAGCAAAGCAATTTTTCATGCCCATATCCGAGTTTTCCAAAATCACCTTTTTTTCCCCCCTATCATTCAGTAATGGTCACTTTGTAAGAGGTAACAGCGATA
This sequence comes from Tamandua tetradactyla, assembly GCF_023851605.1. NCBI lineage: Eukaryota > Metazoa > Chordata > Mammalia > Pilosa > Myrmecophagidae > Tamandua > Tamandua tetradactyla. The sequence goes on from NC_135335.1 coordinate 104,299,711, forward strand.
TCATGGTACTGTTCAGAAATGCACCCTTCAGTTCAAAGCCAGGAGAACTAGCTCAGTGCCTTTGTCCACGAGACTCTGGGAGAGTCAGGACAGCACCAAGCTCTCTTCCTTGTCTAGGCCTGATATAGAATTATTTTTCTCTGGGTTTATGCAATGCTTTTATCCTATAACCTGCCTTCAAAACCTGCCTGCTGAAAATCAACCGTGGTTGGAATGAGTATTTCACCACGAGATCCATTATATTTTCTTTTAATCCCACCAGGACTATCCTTTCCCTTAATCTTTTCTATAACTGCAAAATCAATTTCTCCTTCAACAGTATTAAAAAGTTCACTTTCAAACCTTCTCATTGAGTGGTTTTGTGAACTTCCTTTTCATGTAGTACTGCCAAACTTTTTATTAAACAGTATTTTATTGCTACAGGGTGACACTTCTGGAATGTCCTTTTTGAACCTCATAACAAACTGCATCTACCGCCTACAAACTGAAAAGAAAGTATTACATTTAGCCAGGGTCCCCACTTTCAAATGCTCTGATCTCTAATATAAAACAAAGCCATGCCAGGGGAAGTTAAAAGTTGGGAGCAGCCCATGCGGTAACAAGTGCAATCATTAAATCTAGATTTATTGTAGCACTGGCCTCAGAATAGCCCATGAACCAAGTGCTGTCCAGTCCTGAGTCCACATAGCATAACTGATGCCCAGAGAGTGAGAATAATTTGTGATTTTACTAGAAGTCCTTATAGCTTCTGTTTCAATTTTAGTGTCCCAAGAGAAATATTCTTTAAACAAGCTTAAGCTTTATTACCTTCAGTAATACAAGAGGGACATATCCATAATTCAACTTCCATTTAAATATATCATATATTGGACTGGTTAAATTAATAAAAAATAGAATTTGTGTAAGTGAAACACAGGAAAATGGGTGTGCAGAGGCTGGGCCCTGAGGGACTGTGCCTAAAGGTAATGGGTTTTGTAACCAATGGGATTTTACAAATGTTTATTTACCTAAACCTATGGGGTACTCTGTGGTTAACTTCTGGATGCCCAGTATATTATTTTCTTTTACATTTTGCCTAGTTTGAGTATCTTGCAAATAAAACTAGTGCAAGGCACAGATATGGGCATGTGTGTAAGGACAGTGAGATGGGGGACATGAAAATAGTGCCATGCTGCCTTGTCACAAACTTCTCATCATCTGGCCCTTTCTAAGACTTATACAATCAATCCACAAATATTTATTAAAACACTTCCTGGGCAGGCCATGGTGGTTCAGTGGCAGAGTTCTCGCCTGGTTTGATTCCCGGTGCCTGCCCATGCAAAAAAAAAAAAAAAATTTTCCATGGGCATGGCACTGGTGATATATTGGTGACAAAAATACAACTCCTAATTTTAAAGGGTTTACTGTCTTGTGGGTGATAATCACTTCCCTCCAGGCTGACATGTTGCTGCCCTATCCTGGTATGAGCCAGTTGGCCTGGGTTCCAACTGGGTTCTGCCTGATGTGCATCAGTGGCTAAACATTTTGAATATTATTCTCATAGACATAGATCACACAAGTGCAATGGGGTAGATGTATACACAGAAAGAACATAGCGTGCTATGAAGGTAGAGTGAGGAGAAACCGAACCATGAGTCAGGGGAAAGGGAAGAGGAGGGGAGAGGTTTAGAGAAGACAAACACAGGCTGAGTCTCAGAGGATGAATGGAAGGCTGCTGGCAGACAGACAGTGGAGCGAAACCTGCAGGCACAAGCACCATCATCTTGGATGCAATCAGGGAATCAAATATGTATTTGGAACTGGGTCTCTACCCCAGAGTCAGCAAGGGTTTTAGAGGGTTGGACTGGGAGCCTGGATCTTAACAGACACGAGGAAAAGAGAAGAACTCCAGAATTGTATGTGATTTTTCCTCTGGGGGCACATGAGATCTGACTAGAGACTTCTTACCCCTAGAGGCTGTATCTTTTGATGATGCCCTATCCCCAGACTCTAATCTCTTAACCAAACTGCAGAGGCAGAGTTTTAATGATGCTCCTTACAGTCATTACCCTTGGGGTCCATTATAGAGCAGTGAGGTCAGCTACCTTCATCCTTGGTCCTCACTTGGCTCTTGTGCGTCATACTCTCTTTCCTTCTGTCCTTTATAGGTTTTGCACACATCTATCTCTCCCATTGTGTTGATTATTCTGAGACTCTCCTTTGGCTGGATTCTGCTCTTATTGGTGATTTGATACAAATGTACATGTTTAATCAACAGATACATGGACAGATAGGTAATGTACTTTTTTATTACATGCAATTATCATAAATAAATAGATACACTGCTTTTAAAGTTTGAAAAGCACATTTGTTTTGTGGCTAAATACTATATGGTGCTTATATTTGATATTAATAAAGTGGCTTAATCATGATATTTTGGGAATTATAATTGATTATGTCTAAAGGAGTATCTAACATATTGTTTTAATGATTTTTTTTCGGGTATGGGCAGGCACTGGGAATTGAACCCGGGTGTCCGGGATGGGAGGCGAGAATTCTGCCAGTCGTAATTACCGATAATAGTTTATAGTTGTTTTCTGTATATTTTGTTTTAGTATACAAACTTTGAAAAAAATAGCATGAAAAATTTAAAAGTGTAACAAAATATACCTCCCCTCCATAAAAACGGATACCTATTTCTGGAGACAGAGTTGGGGGTAGGAGGTAGGAGAAAAGTGGCTTTGGTGAGGTACATCTTGGCTAGTTTCAGGAGACACTTGGAAGAAATCTGAGCACATGAATTGTTTTAGTGCTGCCACTGACCACAGCTCTTAATTCTTAACGTGGACTAGAACCATTCTGTAAACAAACCACCTTTTACTCACAGGGCATTGGGGGTCCCTCTGACATTAAAATGGCCAGAAACAGATTTCATAGCAATTTTCTTCTTAACTATAACTTTTAAAGTATGCCACAATTCAATTGACTTATACATAAAAGTTGGTAAGAGGAGAAATAGATTCTTGTGGGTAGTTGATGAACCCAATGTCTTGATCCTAGGTAAAGAGGAGAACACACAGAGGAGAGAAGTTTGTGCAATATTCACAGCAGCTCAGCTATTGCTGTTGGGAATTACGTATCATCCCAAACTGAGACAAGTTCCAAGTTGTATTCTGATCTGGAATGTTTAAAGGAATAATAACAGAAACAGTGATTACTGATTACTTAGAAATGGCCAGTCCTTATGCTAGGTGTTTCACTTACATACACCATTTCTTTAATCCTCATGTCAACTCTTAATGGGTACCTAGGATTATCATCCCTGTTTTAGAAAGAATAAACTGAAGCTTAAAGAATAAACTGTTCAAGTCTACCCAGAGAGATAGTGCCAAAGCTGGCATTTGAACTGAAGTAGACTAATTCTAGTGCTCAAGCTTTGCTAGAGAATGGGCTGAAAAAATGGTCAGAGGGCATCTGGCTGGCACCAGTGAGAAGTTCAATCAGATGAGGACTGTCCTTGTATTCTCTGTTGGGGAAAATCTTCTTACAGGGTCTGAACACTATGTCAATCCTTGTTAGGGAAGTAGAGTCCAGGCTGAATATTGAAATCAAAAGAAGAAACCCAAATAAATCCCTAAAGAACTTTGGCAGGTTCTTCAAGTTAATATCTTAGGACAACTTACCTCTCAAAGTGGAGGAAAAAAAAAGACAGTTAATGCCTGGATTGAGAAAGAAAGATTGTTATAGGTAAAGAGGCAAATCATTATTATCTAAAATAAGAGGAGAGTAGGAGGGTGATTTCAGGAGGGATGGACCATTAAAATGCAAGGAACTTGAATACCATTTGCACATCAGTGGTCATAGCAGCATTATTCACAATTTCCAAAAGGTGGAAGCAACCCAAATGTCTATCAACAGATAAATGAATAAACAAAATGTGGTATATCCATATAATGATGAATTTATCCAGCCCTAAAAGGAAATAAAAGTCGAGTATATGCTACAACATGAGTGAACGTTGAAGACATCATGTTGATTGAATTAAGTCAGACATAAGAGGAAAAACTATTGTGTAATTCCACTTACATGAAATACGTAGAATAAGCAAATTCATACCAGACAGAATATCGATTATGAGTTATTAGGGGGCCAGGGATGGCTAGTAAGAGGAGCGGGGAGATATTGCTTAATGGATACAGATTCTGCTGGGACTGCTGAAAAAGCTTTGATAATAGATGGTGATGGTAACTCAACATTGTGAAAGTAGCTAACGCCACTGAATTGTTTCAGTGGTTAAATTGGGAAATTTTGAGTGCATATATATTACACAATAAACATAAAAAGAAAAAAAACAAAGAACTAAATCAAGAAGGCAAATGTATCCTCTGGATTCCAAGCCATGTGGGAAATGGGCCCCACCAGGTGTCAGTTTTCAGAACCAGAATGGCATTATTTGCAAACACACAGGTTTGCACATTATATGCCAAAGTGTAAGGAGTAGAAAGTGGGGTAGGGGCCGTGGTTTAGGGAGTGAGGTAAACCTGGGAGAGCCCAGGGCAATTGGGTAAAATCTGATGTTCTCTAAAGCAGGCCTAGGATAGAAGAGTTACATGCAGGCTAAGGTAGAAAACTTGAGAATCAATGAAATAAGTTAGGTCAAAATAAAGCCCCAAATGCTCAATTCACCTTGGATATTTTAGATATGGTGAGCTGGAGCTGGGATTGTTTTCCTCAGGAGCTGACACTACTCACTGGGTGTGAGTGACCAGGGCCTGCAAATGTGTGATGGGAAGATGTTGCAGACGGAGAAGAAAGACCCAAGCAGGCCTGATCTAACAGAGACTCCAGCCAAAGACTCTGAGTCCTTAAAGGCTAATCGAACCAATCTGTTCTGTGTAAAAGTGAAAAAATGCCTTGCATCCTAGTATCCTCTGAGTTGGGGTATATATTCTTCATTCTGGTGAACCTGACCACGTGACTCTTTGAGTATCACATCTGATCTCTTGCACATTTTCATTAAGATCATCTGTAAACTATGTTCATTTATAATGTGCAAAATGGGATTGTAGTTTGTCAACAACTAGAAGACAGCTAGTCTTTCTTTTCTGAAAGAGTGCTTACTGCAATAGAATATGCTGCACTGGGAAGGTGAATAACGCAGGATGAAATAGTTAATTTGGGTTTGGAAGCTGCCTGATTCACTTCCAGGGAAAGGCTTTATAATTGGTAGGATATGGATCCTTTTTTCCTTTTTTTTTAAATAAGCCAAGGGAAGCAGTCTTTATGGGGGTCTCAGGAGATACAGCTAGGAAATTATTTCAGGTATCTGGGGCTAATACATCCCCCAAAAGGTTTTCCTAATTATCCTTTTGCAAGCCTGCAAGTCTATGGGTTATATGTTGAAAGGATGAATGGGCAGAAGGCTCTTTGGGGTGGGTTTAAGGGAGGAAGAGAACAAAACTTATAGAGAAAGCAGGAAAACTAGATGAAAGCAAGGTCGGTGGAATATTAGAACATAAAACCTGCCTGCTGGTGGTTTCTTTCTCTTTAGTTTTCTTGTCACCGAGTCCAAAGGGGCAATAAAAACCACCACGTGGAAGAAGCTGCAGAGAAGATGACACTAGATTTGGTGCAGGTTCCGGATTGTTCATCCAGGCCAGACCATGGTTTAGTGCAGAGCATGAAAACTGGGGACCCCCTAAAAGTGACATCTTTGGTCCATTAAGTGTTCTGAAAACTCTTTTGAAGTTTTAGTTTTGAGTATTTGTAAAATAATACAAATTATTCTGAATTCCTGCTTCTTTTGGAAAAAACTAAGATGCTCTAGCAACCTTGGGACCTCATTCCAAGAGCTACAGCTGAATACCCTTTTAGAAGGGGGTGTGCTCTCCATTTCCCCTTGCCTCCATTTCGGGGTGGCATTGCTCCCAGCTGGTTCCATCATATTCCTTGTAAGCATGTGAATTTAATGTCTTCTCAGTAAACAAAAAGAAGCATGCATTTCCAGGGTGGGGATGAGAAGGAAGGAAGGACAAATGAGAGCTAGTATTCTATTGTCCTTTCTTGTTTTAGAGGATGATTTGAAATTTATAAAAGCAGAAAAACACTATAGGATGGAATTTCTTAAATTATATGACAGATATCCAAAGGTCACACTTAGTTTTTAAGAATTAAAGAGGGATACAATTCAAAAGATGGTATGATGGGAAGGGGAGATTTTGTTCTTTGTTTTGCTGTGGATAGTATATTGTTGAATCAGTTTATGTTACAGAAGGAAGGATTTTAATTAAACAGTTAGGATAAATTTGATGAGAATATAATGAATTATAACTTAGATCTCTGATGAACTGTCTCCATTGCCACATTCAAAAGAAAATTCAGATGTTTAACTCCTGGGATTTTCTCCTGTTTCTCGTAGGACAAGCCGTAAGAGGTTGAAATGAGTTTTTAAAAGGTGTAACCAATTTTGCGTACTTTTTTTTTGTAAGAAGGAGGGCTATCTTTATAAGTGAAATGCATGCGGTTTGACTTCCTAAGATCTTTTTTCTCTGAAACTCTGAGTTCTTTGAAAAAGAAACCTAAAAATGCTACAATGTAAGAGATTGTCAAAGAAAAACTTTGGTGGAAGCATTCTGTTTCAGTTCTCTGTTTGCTACATTCAGCTACAAATGGGACCTGGGTCAGACTAGTAGAGTATCAGAAATAGATTGGAGATGAAAAAAAAAGAGGAAGAATTATTTTGTTGATATCTTGGCTGACACTGTAGGTATTTTTAGTTATAGCCGGAAAGGAAAAAAGAAAGAAGCACTTCAGGTTAGATAAAAGGTTAATTGAAAGTACGGTATGGAACATAAAAAAACGCAAAAAAAATTCAAGACTATTCACCCAAGGGCAAGATTTATGAAGAAAGTTTGAGTTATTGGGGACAGATAAAAAGCAGAATTTCATTTTTCATGCAATTCAGATATTAATCGGTGAAAAAAATTGAGAAGGTGACTCACATATGGACATGCCACTCCCTGCTCTAAGCTTTTGATGACTTCTCTTTAGCTGTAGAACAAAGTCCAAACTCCTTAGTGGAGATTTAAGGCCCTCTATTATCTGGCTCCGACCTACTTTCCTGGCTTGGTATTTATATCCTCTCTCCTCCACCATCAGTGAACCGTGTGTGTCAGTCTCCTACCCTAATTGCTATTCTGGAACACAGTTTGTTCCTTGGACTTGTTCATTTTGCTTCTTCCACTGAAAATGCCCTTTCCATCTTCTCTGTCCTTTGACAGGCATGCCCAGATTTCACAACCCCAAAAAGACTTCTGCAGTTTCCCCAGGAAGAATTAATTCCTTACGTCTCTGAAGTCCCAAAGCACTTAGCTTCTCTCTTTTTTGTGGTTCTTATCTCTTTCTGTTTTATATTATTTATATATGTGGTTGTCTCTCTCACTGTACTCTCGATATTCTGTTCATCTTTTATTTCTCACGGTGCTTAGAATAGTATCTTGCAACTCTTATTTAAGCAGGCAATATTGAATTGACTTGTACTTTCAATATTTATTTTGAAATAAATATTTGATTTGTTGGGTTATATTAATATTCCAACATCTTATATCTATAGATTCTAACCTAATATAGACAAAACCAAATTCATCAGCTTCACTAAATGTTCTGTTTATGTTAGGGGCCCCAATATTTTCAAAGTCACTTAGTTTTTAAATTTGGGAGTCATCTTTGACTGAATAATTTTGTTCTTAATGTGCGGTGTAGTATGACATCAAATTCTATTGAATATTTTTGAGATATTTCGCATCATCATTTGCTCTTATTTGTTTCTATTTGCTCTGCCTTAGTCCAGGCCCTGGTTTTTTCATAGGTATCTGAATTCCAAAGTACATGCCCATATAACTTTTCCAACCTCAAAGACTTCTGAGAACCCCTGCCAGGAAACCTCTTATGTGATGTATATTCAGTCCAGGGCTTCAAATTTGCTGCCACATAAAACTCTAAACTCCTCTGCTTTGCTCTGGCCCTATAGAACTATCAAAGCATGGTGGTCAAAAACAGGGTGGTGCAATGGTGGCTCAGTGGCAGAATTCTTGCCTGCCATGCCCGGGGGAGCCTGCCCATGCAAAACAAAACAAAACAAAACATGGTGGTCAAAAACCCAACTCTAGGATCTGACAAAGCTAGATTTATCTCCACACTTGCTAGGTCTATAAACTAGGGAGTTCCATAATGTTCCAAAGCTTCAGTTTCCTCTTCTGTAAATTGAAAATGACAATTGTATTTATCTCATACAGTTTATAGATTGACGCTAAATAGTTTTCAGGACTCACTGATAGCACAGAAGTGTAGAAAAACCACTACCTCTAGTGTAGAAGAAGCAAGACAGGAGATGCCTCTCACTGATCTAGATGCGGTCTGGGGGTTGTTGGTATAGGATGTTCTGTTTGATCCTTCAACCCCCTAAGTTGGTTCGATGCCTCCATGGTAGAGCTGAGCCTGGTCTTGGGAAGAGGGTGGACCGAAGACTATGGCACCCATGTAGGCTTCACATAAATAACTGCAACATCTGAATCAAGCTCTCCTGCACAATCAGCGATGATTATTGGGAGAAACCAAATACCTATACCTGATCTGTGGGCCATGAGAAATCAATAAAGGTTGTTAGCTTTGTTCTGAGGTACCAAATTCTATCTACTTCTTATTGGTTCATGAGTCATTTATAGGTTCAGCAAGTCCCCTTGATATGCCTGGTGATTCTGCTTCAGTTTAGAGCACAGGCATTTGCTCATGTAGTTAGAATTTTAAATACTTAAGGGTTTCTAATTTGTGTCTGAGAGTTGACACATAATTTGAGAGAATACAAATATTTGCAGTTCTGGGTGAATAATGGTTTAGACATCAGCAGAATAATAAAATACACTTTTTTAAAAGTAACTTTAGAGTTTCGATTGAACTGATCTCACATTATTTGTCAAAGCTAGAGCACTCAATGATACTACAGAATCTTTGTGCAACCAGAAGAAACCTGCAGTGCTATCAATGAGGGGATAAAATGTAGTCCCATTATGTGGGCTTCCTGTCTTCATCACAGAGGTAGCATGGAATGAAAGGAAGATGAGTGGTCTGGTCTCGGGTTCTCAGTGGTTCCTTATTTTTCACGAACTTGGGCAAGCCCCTTAGCACTTATGGGCTTCAGTTTCTTCATCTATAAAACAAAGAAGGGAGGCTTCTTGTTAATTTTGGAATATTAAGCACACATTTTTATGTGTACTTTCTCCCCACATACCACTAAAATGTGTGATAACTAAATAAAAAGGCATTAACAAACAAAGACCAAGAGAGCAGGAGAAGATAGCATGGCAATAACATTTTCAAAGCAGGAAAGAGGCAGATAAATGGGAGTTAAGCTGATTTGAGGAACAGACCTCAGCCAGGAGTGAATGAGGCCCAGAAATAATATGATTTTTCATTACAGAGTCCTGGAAAAGCTCAGGAATTGGAGTCGTGGACAGAGGTGGAGCAGGAGTACTGTCTTTTTTTTCTTTTAAATAAACTTTTTCTAACTACATAACGTTAAATAAATATACCAATATAACTTCAATAAAATTCAAAAATTAAAAAAAATTGGGTCCTCATTAAAGATGAAAAATCCTTCCATAACCCCATTATCCATATATAATCACTACTGTTATTTTCACACATTTTCCCTATGTGGTTGAGACCATTGGGCACATAACAATTTTGTATCTTGCTTTCTTCATGCATCAACATATCATAAACATTTCCCCGATAGCATTAAAATGTATAGTCCATACAAATAAATATGTTGATAAAACCAATCTTTCCATAGGTAATCTCTTTAGCCGCTTTCCCTCTATGAAATAAAATAAATTCATGAGTTGGACTAGATACAAAGATCTTATATTCTGCAATTGGGGGCATAGTCCCAATTTCAAATTACTCTACTTACCAAATCATGTTTCCTTGAGCTTTTTTTGTTTTCTCAGAATATGTGATTGTTGAGGAGTAGGCATCCTTGTCCACGGGGATATGCTGTTACCTTCAGGAAAATGGACTCTGTGACATCTGAGCTGCTTCAATTAGGTTTTCCTGTATGTGACAATAACAGTGATATCTTATATATTGAGTGTCCTTTTAAGAACTTTCAAGATTTTCTTTTGCTTTATCTCAATTCCGCAATAATTCTGCAAGGTAGGTAAATAGATGATGTTTCTTTTGTGCATTCCCAAGCACATTAACATTTAATGCAATAAATGTTACTAACAATATCTACCCTAAATAACACCTTGCATTTTTCTGAGAAAGGGCTTTTTCATGTAATATTGCATGAGATTCTTTTTTTAAGAGAATTGGGCTGTAGAAGATTCATAGATAAGTTGGGATTCGAATTTCTAATGGAAATTCTGTGCCTTGGCCATTTCTCTCCATTCATCCATCTATCCATTTACTTATAATCTATAGATTTTAAAAGAGGTCACATGGGTTATCAGAAAATTCTTCTTTTTGGCTAATTATGGAATCATGTCTTAGATATAACTTGAGTTTCCCTTCTCTTGCTCTAAGTGGTAAATCTTCCTTAAGGCTTTCCCCCTTGAATGGAAAGAGTTCTGGAATGTGATATTTATAGAAAAGTTGGAAATGAGGTGAGGGCTGGACTGCTCCATTAAAACAAGGGAGTGAAAAGGAAGAGCCAGCCCCTTTAATGCAACTGGTTTGAATTATGAGCTGATCTGTGATCTAGAGGATCGAATGAGTCAGGATAAAATATCCTGGTCTTTTCAAAAGCAATCTCCTTGTCTAAAACACAGAAACAGAATTCATAACCTATTTCAAAGGCATAGTGTGAAAATCACAGCAAGTTTTTGCATGACCATGTCTTTAGAATCATTATGGTAAAGGAGTTGGAAAGTTTCTACTTCTAATACATGAAAAATAGTCAAGGTTCAGCTCATTCAGACACGATAAAGGAAGGGCACCAGTAAGAATAATGAGAGTCTATAATTTGGGGTACACTGCAGTCCTCCAGCCCGAAGTTCAGTTCTTTCATCTCCTGCAGGCTAAACTGTGCAAACTTACTCTTTTTTGCTTTTCTCAAAGCTCTCAGACAAGTCCTTTCAGCGTTGTCATCTTTATGGATTTGTATATGTGTGTGTTGTATGTGTGTGTGTGTGTGCGTGTGTGTGTGTGTGTGTGTAGGTATGAAGCAGTAACTATGTAATGATATCTTTGGCTGGGGAAAGGCCTCTGTATGCAACATGACTCTTCTTAATTTTCATTTAATTAGTCCCAATTTAATTTTTAAAATTTCATAAATTTTCTTAAAAACAGAAGAGTTCCCTTGTTTTATAATTTATCTAGAATTTGTTGTCTTGCCATGATCTAAACCACATTGTGGAAAGAAAGATAGGTCTTACCAGAGACTTCTGGTAGACCACGGACTGATCACCTCTTTGCCCCCCCTCCCCAATTAAAAATGAGAGCATAAACTGCTACGAAACACCAATCATCCTTATCAAAAGTCTAGAATTTCAGTTTCATGTCACACAAATGAAATTTTTTAAATTATTTTTTTAACATATGGCCATTCGGTTTTACATATATAATCAGTAATTCACAATATCATCACATAGTTGCATATTCATTATCATGATCATTTCTTAGACCATTTGCATCAATTCAGAAAAAGAGATAAAAAGACAACAGAAAAAGAAATAAAACAAAAACAGAAAAAAAATTAAAAAAAAAATATACAATCCATACCCCTCACCCTTCCCTTTCATTGATCACTGGCATTTCAATCTAAATTTATTTTAACATTTGTTCCCCCTATTATTTATTTTTATTCCATATGTTCTACTCATCTGTTGACAAGGTAGATAAAAGGAGCATCAGACACAAGGTTTTCACAATCACACAGTCACATTGTGAAAGCTATATCATGATTCAGTCATCCTCAAGAAACGTGGCTATTGGAACACAGCTCTACATTTTCAGGCAGTTCCCTCCAGCCTCTCCATTACATCTTGAACAACAAGGTGATATCTACTTAATGCATAAGAATAACCTCCAGGATAACCTTTTGACTCTGGAATCTCTTCCCCCTTTTGGTCGAGTAGGTTTTCTCAATCCCTTGATGCTGTCTCAGCTCAACAAATGAAATTTAGAACCCAAGTTATTGAAAGGCACCATAGACTGTATGAGTCATGTAATTTTTTGAAAGTTGTAAACAGTTGCGCACCATAAAATGCAGAGTATTTGTTTCTCAGTGTTGTGGATGTGGGAAGCAAGTACATGTGTGTGCCTACAGTTCTTGTAGTTTGTGCCCAGGAATCTAGGAACAGGGTGCTTTGGGGAGCTGGGGCTGGGGGTGGGGGTTCTCTTCTGTATGCACTAGATGGCAGCAGTATTCTTTAGTGCTTCATTGCTAAGTCGCTCTATAGCACAGCAAACTTCATATTTCAAGAAGCTGCAGCTCTTACTGCTTTAGTATTTGCACTCAAATTTACTAGCATCTTTAGTGTGTCATTTGTATGGTTGCCTGGCTTAGTTAGTCTAATTTTTATTATGAGAATAAATGGATTTTTCTCATGTGAAAAAAATTGTGGTTTTGTATTTTCAGGACCATTTGTAAATCTAGACCAGGGTTTCTCAAAATTGGCCTTCCTGACATTTTCTTGAAGAGGGGCAGTCCTGTGTATTGCAGGTTGTTCAGCAATATCCCTGGCCTTTCCCCGCCGGATGTTAGTAGCAGAGGGTGGAAAGAAAGGCCAGTTTGTATGTACAGGATGTCTGTTCTTTGAAGACACAGTCACATTTGCTCAATTTCTACACAGTTGGGTCAAGCTACCAAGAATGTCAGTCTCATTGGGGAACCCATTTCTCAACCCATTTTACAACCCGTTTCTTCTCCCAGGAGTCCCACTGAGTCAAAGGCTTCCACCCAAACATTAGTTCAATAACCCTAGAGACAGATGTCTTGGTGAACTGGCACCAGGGAGAAGCAGCACCTGAGGAGGCCTCCCAGCAGTGACTTGACTTCCTGGCCTTTGTATGAGATGCTTCAAGTCTTTCAAAAAGCATCTCCATAACCTTTGCATGGCAATACAGTCCATGAAGCAGCATGGGCTCTCTGGGTGACTGAGATGTGTGACTGAGGTTGTGTGACTAAGTGAAGGTCAACCCTGAACTGGGGACAGGAATGGAACTTGCCTCCCTAATTTTGTTCCAGAGTTCCAGTAGCCTTGCTTCACTGGGACCAGCTCAGGTTCTGTTCAAGGAGCTGTCATTTATACAACATTTGCTAACTGTGCATAATTCCTGTGCAATTTCATTCAGAACTTGGGAAACAAAGACAACAAAACAAGGGGCTTTTAGATTTTTCTCCACTGCTATTTTTGGTTGCAATTGGCTGGGCAGAGTATAAGCTCTCTCCTGCTACCCTTGATGGAATTTTTGGTTGCATGAACATTTTGAGGAAGAAAATGTGTGTGTGTATGTGTGTGTGTGTGTGTGTGCAAGGCAAGGGCAGAATGCCCTGTGGAGTGCTTTAAAATAGAGCAACTATCTATCTACTTTACTCTTCTGAACAAAGGCAGGGAGATAAGTTAGATTTAGTAGAGCATAAATTCAGTCAACAAATATTTGAACAGGTACCGATCAATCATCACCGTTGGAACCGCTGCTAGCCTACAGTGGCCTTTGTGTACATTAGAGAAAGGGTGTTCTCTGGGCAAAAAGAGCCCTGCGCCAGGTCATATGACTTCAGTGCTCATCTTCTACTCAGTTGCTTTGTACGGTGTACAAATGGTCCAACTGCACACGAATATACAGTGAGGGAAGAAAGTGGGCTGTAAATTGTACCATTAGATTACTTCCTGAAGAATTAGGTCTTGAGCACAGTTTAAAGGAGGATACCTTCTGATTTGGCAAGGCATTTAGGAGGAGGTGGGCTGCTTATTCTGAGGAGCAACCATGGAGACCTGCTTGGTCCTTGCTCCTGAGGTCTTTACCCCAACAACTGGACCAATGAACCATCTTCTGGACTGTAGGAACAATCCTGGCTAAAGGATGAGGGCAAGAAGGAGCTGAAGACTCACCTTTCAGCATCATGGTGCTGCCTCATCTCTCTCCAAGCACAGACCCCTGGTTTCTTGATATTTGCTTTGTCCTTAGGGTTCTCTTAGTGATGGCATTTTAGGCCTGGGTTCCAGCCTTCTCTCCATCACCCTTTACTGCACACCCCATGGGATCCCATCTGAATCCCTGACTGGGCTCTATAACTATGCTGTGCCTCCCTGCTGCCACAGGCCAAGCAGCCTGCATGCTTCCAGGTACCCACCACATGCACTTTTAATCACTGGCCTTACCTGTTTGCTTACATTCTGGATCAAAGGCTCATTTTGGACCTATGAAGACTATTTGTACTTTTCTCTGTTTTACTCCATGGATCTATCTCCTGGTTCTGGATTAATCTTAGGACCAGTGGCTCTCAAGCTACACTGCTCATTGGAGTCATCTGGGGAACTTTGTAAAATCAGATGCTAAGGATACACTCCTGACCAAAGAATAAGAATCTTTGGGGAGGCACAGGTACCAGTATTTTAAAACCTCCACAGCCTATTCCACCATGCATGCAAGGTTGAGAATAACTCTTTTAGATTCTCACCCCACATGGGGCCATCCTGAGATTAGTCAACCTTTACGACACATCCATGTTCAGACCTGCGGCCTTTACCCAGCCCCAGGAGTCTGATTGGGGCTGGGTAAAGGTTCCAGTTTTCCTTGGAGTGGCCTGACTCCCTACCAGACAAACCCAGATTATGGTTATGTATTGGAGTCAGAAGGTTGGGAGGGATATCTGGAGACCCAAAGCAAGCCTTTTGTGGTTTCTTTAGCCTATAATTCTTATAAATGCAATCCATTAGCCTTGTCTTGTATAGGAAAGAACATCTTTTGTAGTTAGTTCTACAATTTATGAATGGATTGTGTTTCAAAAGTTTACTTGTGGTCAGTTGTTAGAGATGTAGAAGATTCCCATAGTTACAAAGTTATAAAGGTCAGTGGCAGGTCATGACAATCTACTAACTCCTTAAAATGCTCTGCTTCAGAGCTAACAGAGCCAATGACTCGTCACCCTTTATTGTTGGATTAAACCATATGAACTAGATTCTGTATTCAAAAATAGTTGAAGAATGCATGTTTTATTTGAATTCAACCTGTAATATGCTACCTTTGCAAGGGAAAAAAGTTTTAAGTACTAGAATGGAATGTTCAGAACGAATCACCCTTATCAGGATTTTAAGAGGATCGTTGGCCCTTTGTGCCTTGATTTCCCTTTGGTCTCTTCCCTTCTAGCCAGGTACAGTATAGACAAAGTGCTTAGGCCTTCCGAGAGAGCAGGTACACAAATAGAGATGTTAGTAGGTGTGAATTTATATTTTGATGGTGGATAAGGGTGGGGCAGGGAAGGGTAGATGAGAAGGGGAAGGTGGGGCTCTGATTCCAGAAGCTTCTAGGAGAGCAGACATTCCCAAAGAAGCCTTTAAGGTATTGCATGGAAGACCCCACCAGCCTTTCTTGGAACAGGGCAGACTCTTCAGGGATAGACTGAAGAGTAGTATCAGTTCATATGCAAGGACCACAAGTCAGGTGAGGTCTTCACCCACACCTACACCTACATCAGTGAAAATTATCTGTCGACAACTGATGAGAATGCGCCATATATGAGTCAAACCATATGAGCCTTTCTTTAGGTGCACTGTCTTGCAATAGAAACTGTTCATTTTTAGACAATGCACTGCTTTATGAGTCATGAAGCTGCAGTGTGTCCTTTTCTGTACTAACGCAGGAAAGGCCATTCTGTTTTCGGAGCTCAGGAAAATGCCCGAGAAAAAGTAGTTGTGCAGTCAGGGTTGCCTGGAACCAATAGTGCTTCTTTTTTTTCTCTCTGTTTCCTACAGAAAGTTCAAAGATCGTGACCATGGTTCCTTTGGAGGGACATGTAGCAGTTTTCAGAAAAATTTTCAAATGTTTGCATCACCTAGGAAACTGACTACTTCAGGAAAAGACTGTATACCCAGAAAACTGTTTTCTTTATTTCAATGTTAATTTTATATCTTACATAGGAAAACACCAGTTTCACTGAGGTTTGTTCTTTCATCAATAATCACAAATTTTTATCTTGATTCTACATAAATTAAAATCCTGTTTGTACCCAGCAGTTATTCAATAAAGCAGCTTGTGGTTTATGCTGCTTCAAATGAATTCCAGGTCAGTGAGAGGAGATCGCTGAAGTTCTCCTGTTGTTGGCTGTCAAAAACAATGCAGATTTGCATTTAGAAAAGATGAGAATGGAAACAGGATATAACAAATGAAATAGATTTGATTGCTTGGACTGCAGAGATGATTGAAGTTCTTTCTTTCCTTCCTAACCAAGCGTAAACAAGTTAAAAAAAAATGAAGGCCATATATAAGAGCCTTCAAAATAGCCTGGGTTACATCCTTCAAAAGGAATAAATGCAGCAGAAAATAAATAATCATTTATTCCATGGACTCTGAAAAATAGGCTGATCTCTTAGCTTTTACAAGTCATTTCCATAATACATTTTTCTTCACTGTCACAGCTTAGTGCCATCTGTTGCCTATTTTCATGCGTGAGGTCAATTTTGAATCACTTTATGCAATTATGCAAATGTGGTTCTTGCAAAGTACAGGAAAGTAATGGTTCTGTCAATCATTTTTGAAAGCCTTCCGGTGATAGTAAACATGTATTGTTCTTCCAGCTGTTTAATGGTTTTGAGGAGTAAAAGATTCGAAGCACCTTCTAAAAAATGATTTCTAGCTGACCTCTTCGAAAGGTTTGTTTTTAGGATGCTTTGGAATGGTCTTTAATGTTTTTTGGTCTGTGAACATTACTAATTGGCTATTTCCAGATGAGGGCCAATCTGACTATGATTCTATTTCTGCCTGGTAATCCCAGCTACATGCTTTTACCCACTCTGTGCTAACCTGGTGGGCTTGTGCCTCCTACTCCAGCCCAGGCAAGGGGGGAAATTATGCTAAGTTTTCTCACTACCTTTCTTCTATGATTATATAACTTACATGAACATTGACATGAACTGATTAAATGATTTTTAAGTTCTGGAACTGGTGGATATTTACAGCACAATACAGTAAGATGTCATACCCATCAGGCAATCTAGTATTTACGTGTGTCTGGGCTGAGGTGGGGGTACAGAGACTGTGCATGGCATGCATTTAGATAAGAGTGTTTAGGTAAGAGAGGAGAGATGAGCATCGACAAATAGAAGGAAAAATGATCTGAGCCATAATTAGCGAGGTGAGTGGCTGATATCGAGGGAATAAAAATTTAGAAGGTAAGGATTAGAAATAAAATGAACTTTGAGCAACTCTATAGGCAGAAGCCATAGGGCACCCAGGAGAAGGTTCATTTGTCCATTTGACACTTATGTATTGTTTGCTGTGTAGCAAGCACTACTGAAAGCAGTTGAATACAGGGATAAATAAGGCAGGTAAAGTTTTTTTTGGAGGCTACATTCTAATGGGAAGATATAATAAATGTTTAAAAAAATGTCAAACATAAATCAATTTGTGGAGAAGTGTTTGTGGATAAATAATACCTTAATTATTATCATAATAATTAAAATAATACAATTTCAGATAATGTGAAGCAATATAACTGACTGGAGAGCCAGGGATTGGTTGTAGTGGTTGGCCACATGGATTGAGCTCGTATGTTCTGGGAAGTCCTCTCTGTGGAGGTTGCATCTGAGCAGAGACCTGGGTTATGTGATGGAGTTGGCCATGTGAACATCTGGAAGAATAGCATTCCAGGGAGAGGGAAGAGCTAGTATAAGGCTTGATGTGTACCTGGAGAGCAAGAAAACTTGTACAAACGGATCAGAGTAGATGGGGGGAGAGGGTAGTCGATGAAGCCTAATCAGTGGACATATGTGGCTCATATGGGCATTTTTGGCCATTGGATTTTTTTTTTTATAGATATGTGACTGCATTTGTCTTCATAACCAGAAACTCTGATCAAATGAAATTCAGATAAATTCCTCCAAAACCACATAGTTCATAGATCTAACACCAAATTTTCATTTGTACCAAAATAGACAAATAATGAAGGCACAGGCTGACTTTGTATCAATAAAGACATCAAACATTGTTTTGAGGCACTAATGACACAAACTTCAGTCTAGATACTCTAATACCTCAAAAGAAAAGTAAATAAGAAAGGCCACATTAAAATGTCACATCACCTATAATTAGTTTTTAAAAATATAAAGGTGAAGAATAAAATGAAAGGAAGGGAAAAGAGATTTCCTATTTTCTTGGGTTATCCTTCCTTTCTGAGGGTTTTGGATGTCTATATCTGCAGAAATGCCAACTGTACCTGAAAATTTAAGAGAGGTTTGATAGTTGCTGACATAGTCTCTCAAAACTACTCAAAGTTTATATCACAATAACAAAACTATCTTGATTTCTTCTTTTAGTCCTTTGTTAAAAACTGTAAGCCAAGTTTAATTATTTAAAAGTTTAAAATAAAGCACACACACACACACACACACATACACACACACACACATATATATATTCTAGCTTCCCAGTAAGAAACAAATTACATATTTAAACTTAAATGGCAAATAAGTACGCTTAAAAAGCCAAGTACATCCTTTCTTTTATCTATACAAACCAGGAAAACAGGTTATTAACTATTTCTTGACTTTGGTGACATATCACTCATAAAACGTATCAGAATCAAGTTTTAACATTTTAGGAAACTTTTTCTATGACATAATATAAAGGATGAGGGAGTATGGTAGTTAGATTCAGGTGTCAACTTGGCTAGGTGAAGGCGCCTAGTTCTATTGCTGTGGACATGAGCCAAAGGCATGTGAACCTCATCAGTTGCTGATTACATCTGCTGTCTTAAGCCTTATGACTTCTTAGTTTGTGTACTTCCGCTTCTTCATCTTGTGTAAGTCCCAGTTCACTCTCAATTTAATCGAGCTCTGACTGATCAAGATGGTCAAAGTCATTGCTTCTTTGGTGTCTGTTGTGCTCTATGAGGCTGGGCGCTGCCTGAGAGAGTGGTTGCTGCATCCCCTCTAACTGGTCTTTGACAGCAGCAGTCACCGCAGCTGTGATGACATCCCAGCCGGTCTGCTCAGGAAGTGAAAGTTTTGGTCACTGTTCAGAGGAAGGGTGAGACCAGCTGTTTACTACTTCTTTTTGCTTGGTCTGGGACCACTGTCCAACCACAGTTCCTTTTATCTCTTGAGCTCAGTGGGTAAGCCAAGGCTGACTTCATCACCATCATTTGTTCCCATACCATTTTCTACACATGGAAAATTTGAAAGGGCTTGAGAGACTGTATCATATTCACTAGGCTGGTCAACATTGCCTGAAGTGTCTATCTGTGGAATATATCCTTCTGAAAGGTTGAAGGTGCCGTTATTGGTCAGGAAACCTCTGACGCATCCATGTCAGACACCGATAGCTCTTTGGCAGCAACTGTGAAGCTAATCTTAGGACAAAAACTGAAAAGCCTAATACACTGTCATCTTTTTCTTTAGTGGCTTCAGATCTCATATTTTTCTTCTGATTATATATTCTTTGATTCAAAAGTCTAGTTTTAGCAGATCTGGTTTGATTTTGTTGTACATTTTTGATCCAATATCATTACACTTAGTGGACACAAAAATGCACACAGTAACAGAAGACAGCTAGCATAACATCAGGAATGTAACTTCCCAAGATTGTGAGAAATATGCACACACTGCAGACCAGGTAATACGCTGACATTCTTTCATGATTCTGCAGTACAGTGGCTAAGTCTGGGTCTTTCTCTTCTTTTGATAACTTCTCAGCTGTTAAGGAATTCTAGAGGTGACTCTTCAAGGAGTTCCAGAAGGAATCTTCTAGTTGGAAGCCTTGAGACAGGGGAGATCTAAATCTAAACCAGGCTCCATAGTGTCCTTCAGATGTCCTGGGATTGGCCTAGGTGTCATTTGGATTGAGGGACAGTTGACGACAGCACTGCTTCTGTGCAAATCTCTCAGCCATTGGATTTTATTACAAGTGGAATGGATATCCAATGAAGAATTTGATTAGGGGTGGGTGGCATATTCTTATTCATTTTTTTTTTTAACCCAAAGGGCACTTCTTTCCTTTTTTTCTTTATTAGAGAGGTTGTAGGTTTATACAACAATCATGAATAAATATAGGATCCCCATATACCATCCTATTATTACCACGTTATACTGGTGTGGAACATTTGTTACAAGTGGTGAAAGCACATATTCATCATTGTACTATTAACTATTGTCCATGATTTAACATAGGATTCACTGTTTCTGTAGTGTGGTTCTGTAATTTTGTTTAACTTTTTAAATTGTATAATATAACATATATACAATGCGCAGAAAGAAACTAAGCAATAGTTTTCAAAGCACACTTCAACATGTTGTTACAGGACAGATCCCAGAATTTGTCATGGGCTACCATACCATCATATCAGACTTTTCCTTCAGTTACTCCAGAATGTAGGAGGCTAGAAGGAATAAATTTTTTTTGTCATAACAATTGCCATTTTTTTTCTTTTGTGAAAAATGACATATACAAAAACCAACAAATTTCAAAGCACAGCACAACAATTAGTTGTAGAACAGATTTCAGAGTTTGGTCTGGGTTACAATTCCACAATTTTAGGTTTTTGTTTCTAGCTGTTCTAAGATACTGGAGACTAAAAGAAATATCAATATGATGATTCAGCAATCGTACTCATTTGTTAAACCCTACCTTCTCTGTATAACTCCACCATTAACTTTGATCTTTCTCCCACTCTTTAGGGGTATTTGGGCTATGCCCATTCTAGTTTTTTCATGTTGGAAAGGGGCCATCAATAATATGGGATAGGGGGATGGGACTAGCTGATGTTCTGGAGAGTCTGGGCCCTCTGCATTTCAGGACTTATCTGGTCCAGGGACCCATCTGGAGGTTGTAGGTTTCTGGAAAATTACCCTAGTGCCTGGAACCTTTGTAGAATCTTATATAATACCCTAGGTTGGAATAGCTTTTAAAAATGGAATTTATCAAGTTGCAAGTTTGCTCTCCTAAGGCCATGAAAATGTCCAAATTAAGGCATACTGAGAAAGATATCTTAGTATCTTTCTCCCAAAGAAAGGGCAGATGAAGTTCAGGTTTTCTCTCTCAGCTGGGAGGACATATGGTGACATCTGCTATCTTTCTCTCCTCATTTCATAAGCTTCCTCAGGAGGGTTTTCTTCTGGATCGCCAAAGGTCTCCAGCTGTGTGGGCTCTGTTGGCACTGTTGGCTCTAAAACTTTTTCCAAAATGTTCTCTCTTAAAGGTCCCAGAAAGCAACCCCACCTTGAATGGGTGGAGACACATCTCCATGGAAACAATCAAAAGTTACCACCCACATTTAGGTGGGTCACACCTCCATGGAAACAATAAAAGCATCTCACCCAGCAATATTGAATGAGGATTAAAGGTCATGGTATTTTTGGGGTACATAATAACTTCAAACTGGCACAGGTCTGATTCATTTTTAAAAGTTTAGGCTGGCAACTACATGGAAACTGACTGAAGGAGCAAAGGAGCCAAAGTCTGGAGATTTGTTAAGAGGCTCTAGCAGCCCTGCATATGCGAGATGATGGAGGATTGGACCATAATGGGATTGATGAAGGTTTTAGACTCTAGGCATATATTTTTAAGCTTTTTTATTGTATAGTATAACACATATATGAAGCAAAGTAATAACAAAGCAATAGTTTTCAAAGCACTTTTCAAAAAGTGGTTACAGGACAGATCCCAGAGATTACCATGGGCTACCATACAATCCTCTCATATTTTTCCTTCTAGTTGCTCCAGAATATAGGAGGTTAAAGGGCTTAAATACTTTTTTTTTTATCACCACAATCAACTTTTTTTCTTTCATTTTTTGTGAACAAAAACATATATACAAAAAAGCTATACATTTCAAAGCACAGCACCACAATTAGTTGTAGAACATATTTCAGACTTTGACATGGATTACAATTCCACAATTTTAGGTTTTTATTTCTAGCTGCTGTAAAATATTGGAGACTAAAAGAGATACCAATTTAATGATTCCGCATTCATATTCATTTGTTAAGTCTTATCTTCTATATATAATTCCACCATCACCTTTGATCTTTCCAAACCTCTTTTTGGGGTTGTTTGGGATACAGAAATTCTAAATTTTTGATATTGGAAGGGTCTGTCACTAATTGGGGTAGGGAGATGGAACTATCTGCTGTACTGGAGAGGCTGGTCTAAGTTTCACAACTTATCTGGACCATGGACCTATCTGGAGGTTGTAGGTTTCTGGAAAGTTACTCTAGTGCTCTAGGCATAGTTTTGAAGATAGAGTCAACAGTATTTGCTGAATAGTTGGATGAGATGTTAGAGGAAAAAGACGACCCAGAATGACTCCAAGTTTCTGAATTGAAGAACTGTGTGAAAGGGGCTTAAAGTTACCGGGAGTGATGTTTAGATGGTAAGAAATGATGTCAAGAAGACAAGGAGCTTGGAGGAGAGGTTGAGGTGAAGGTAAACATTTTGGGGACATGAGTGAATAAATGGAATTTAGAATCTTAAGTCTGGCTGAGATAAAATTGATGGATTAAGTAGAGTGAGACCAGGTCCTGGAGCACTCCAATATTTGGAAGTCATGTGGAGCAGGAAGAGACTGGGTAACGGTCTCCAGTATTCAAGATGTGGAGCCCTAGCTCACTGGTAAAGCAAGTGTTTCAAGAAGGAGGGAATTAGCAATAGTGTCAAATGCTGCTGAGAGGAAAAGCGAGATGGTGGTAGACCCTGACCACTGGATTTGGGCAGATGGAGGGATCTCTCCATATCTCTATCTATCTACCTAGTGAATAATATTCTAAGAGTACCTGATTTTAAATCTCCATTAAACATATTTTTTTGGTAGCCTTTTAAAAAACTGGTTGATTTGTGGGTGTCTGATTTATTGGTTGTTGCAGAATGATACAGCTATTCATATATTCATGAGATACCTTATAGTTCATATTCCTTGAAATATTAAAGGTAGTAGGGGTAAAACACAAATTTTTATTAGACTTTTATTGCAATGTCTGACAAGTGGAATATCCTTTCATTTATTTTTATCTCTTTTGAAAAGAATTTTCAGGGCATGTGGATAATTAGTTTTTTCTCTCTCAGAATTCACCTTTAGTGACTCCGTTCAGTATTGAAATAACTTCAAAATTTTAGAGTTAACAGGGATGAAAGACATAGGGGGTTCTTAATATCTGAAACAGAAAAACAATATAGAAAAATAAAAACAAGATTGGCTTTAAAGCTAGAAAAATTGGGTGTGACTGTTAGCCCCACAACTTACTATTTGATCTGCAAGTTTGTGGAGCCTCAGTTTCTAATATGGGGCACATAGCACTTACATAATTGTGGAAAGGATTAATAAGATAGTGTGGAGAGAACATAGCACGTGCCTGACAGGGATTAGGAATTCACGTGGCATTTGTTATACTACCTTAGCTTACCTGCAGTTAGAAAGGTAAAGTAGTAGAGCCAAGACTAGAATCCAGGTCTCCTGACTTGATTTCCAAACTTCCCCTTTCCAATAATTATCAGCTTTATTCATGTGTTAAAAAACATTACTTTCTCCAGTGAGCCATCATGGTCATGTGTGGAGGTGAAGGAAGATAAGCATTTTTCTTCACATTTTGTGTCTGCATTTATTGTCTTTTGGGAACCTCATGTGGGAGTTGTTTATAAGATTGGAATAACCTAAAAACAATCATAAAGAGGCTCCTCTATCCTTCATGGTGTTCTAATAAAATATGGGCATCAGTGTTCATGTGTTTAGGGAGAATGTGTAACATTCGCTGTGTTCCAAAATGACTGGTCTTCAAAGAATGAGGGGCCTGGGCCAGCTTTTGGCATTTATTCACAAAGGGAAAAGATGTTTCCCTAATGAATACAAGAACTGATCAAGTTCATGATGTCTGTCATCATTCCCCTGTCTTCTAGCCGAGACAGTAATTTATACATATTCATAAGTCATGCACTTTATACATTCCCATCTCTATTTTTATATGTGTCTTCCCTATTTCTTCCTTCCTCCTTTCCCTATCCCCTGGAAATCATCTTGTACTGTCTTTGAGACTTGTGTTATGCATCTTCAGAAGCTAGCTGAGTTTCAATATTTCTTTAGAAAACCCAACACAGAAGAGAGCTGTCCTTCCTCAGAACAAGGGATAGCTATTCAATCTACAGAATAAAACTATGCAGTATTTGACACAAAGATCACCACTGCCTACTATTTCTTTGTCGCTGACCATTCTTTAAAAAATTATGCTATGGACAGGCCTCTTCATGGGTCATCTTAAGCCCAGTAATGGCATAAATGAAGCTCACAGACCTAGATCATTTCTATTCACAAAAATACATCCAACATCACAAAGGATATAAGAATAGCATAGATAAATAATCCCTTTGGGTCCTATGGTGGTGGTAATGGTTCTTAGTCCATTGAAGTGAGGAATCTGTAAGACCTAGGGTTCCCCCAGACAAAAAGGTTTTATCCTCTTCCCACTAGAAGGACTCCTGTGAAACAATAAATCTGGTACTCAGCAAGCCTAGAGGCTAATGCTAAAACTGATGTTTAATTATGAGACCACACTGGAGAGTGTGGAGTCTTGCTCAGTGCCTGTGCCCACCTGGTTGATACAGCCTAGAAGAGCCATAGTGAGTACTGATGCAGGAGGTTGCTACGCAGAGTCTGCTCAATGGGGGCAGGACGATTAAAGTTCAAACCTGACTCCTGCTTCAGCAACTAGCTACGTGTTCTTGGGCAACAGTCCATCTCTGTGAGTGGCAGTGTCATCATCTCTTAAATGGAGACAATTCTAGTCTCTGATTGATTTCTCCTGGGCTCACTCATGCTCCTGCATTCTGCCGGCCACACAGCTGAGGGCTCGCTTATATTTTCACACTTGCGCCATTCATTTCAACTCAGCCTTTAGCTGAGGACAAAAGCAGAAATGCAGAAATGTATTCTGGATGATACTCTGCCTGTAGCCATCCATTTTTACTCAAAGAACCGGATGCTCATAGAAGCCATGAAGCTAGACTAAGATGTACTGCTCAGACTTGAGTTGAAGTCACACTGACTTGGATGCAGTAAGGAAAAGATGGGTCTACCCCTGTGGCATCACCATGTTTCTGCAGCTGGGATATTATTCCTCCTAGGGCAAACTGACAATTGTAAAGCCATTAGAAACATTTCTTCCTTAGATATCTAGCCTTGATTTTTTTTTAATTAAATCTTTCTGAACATTAGTGTTATCATTTGTAAAATTTGGATAATTTTACTTCAGAATGGCTGTAAGGAGTCAAACAATAAAACTGAAGTGCTTCACACATATTAGGTTTCTAATAAATAACAGTTGCTGTTTTTTTTTCTAAGGGTGCAGGGCTGAGTGTGGGGAATTATGTATGCCATGAAGTACCAGCCGTCATAGATTTTTGGTCTATTTATTTCAGAGCTGTGTTCTTGTAGCATTTTTTATACTATTAACCCAAGTCAGATTTTGTATCTTTGAAGAGGGGCATGTTGCTTTCCTATCTATTCTGACAACTGATGTGAGTCACAACATTACACCTGGTCATCTGTCCAGATGCTTGTGTGATGGGGTGGGGACATGAGTAGCTTGGTACTCCAGCTGCTTCTTCCATTCTCTTGTCCCCAAACGACAGCACAGGGTGAGGTCTCTGACAGTATGGAGGCAGCAGGAGGGTGGGGAGGACCTGCCTGCTGTGGGCCTGTCCTGTCCACTTATGCTTCCAATACACCCTTTGGGGAGAGGAGAACACATTTCTCTCCTGGGAGTTGCACAGCCCAAGCATCAGCAGAGAGCTTTGAGGTTTACAGGGAGAAAAGGTATTCTGTAAGGAGAAGGAACTACTATTGTTTGCTGACTTTGGTGTGTTAGAGTCAAAGTCAGAAGGAGAGACATCTAAAGATATGTCAATCCATTCTGATATAGGTGTTGGGATCACCAACACAAGCACAGCCCACACATACTCTGATGGAAAGTTGTTTTACTCATGTAGAGAAGAGATAGAGTAAGGTCAGCTTCATTAGTGCATCTCATTTCCCCATAACCAGTGGGTCTAAATCCTTGGATGCGGGGAGGTGTTCTATGCACAGCACCCCTCCTGGGGGTTCCTGTGCTGCCGCAGTGGGGGACCATGCTCCCTCCCTGTCAGAGACAGATATACCACATGGGGGTGTGAACTGGATTCTTAAAACATGCCCACCAGAGTCAGACTGTCTCCAGTGAATGTTTACATATGCTTGGGACAATAGGGGAAGGAATGTACTGGAATCCCCTTATCTACTAGGGGAATGTGTTTTCTCCAGCCAGGCTGACACACCTACCTGGATCTGAGCACAGGATGTGTTTCTAGGTCCCAGGAAAAGCAGCAGGCATGCTAGGAACATAGTTAGCAATGGTCTGTGAATGGGGAAAGTTGCAGTTGACATCCCAGTCAAACATCTGGATTTAGTTTAAATCCAAAAAGTAAATGCCTCTAGGTTAAATATGATTAGCACAAGCAAAAACAAGCAAACAAACAAACAAACAAAACTCCATATTCTCTTTTTTCCAGAACTGTACAAATGCATATTTGTGAACCGGAAGGTAAATAAAAGCAAACAAAGGGAGGTGTGATTCTATATAACTCTTCCACAATATGCAGCAGGAATTTAAATAATATTAAATTTATGAAATACATTTTCAGTGTATCTTCAGGACTTTTTTTTTTTAACTTCCTTCTCTTTTTAAATAGGCTTTGGGGTAAGGGTTGTCTCTTTTAAGATTGACTCAGAGTCAGCCCTTCAAGTCCTCCCCTTACTATTATACAACATTATTGCTTTTTATTAATTTGATATTTCCTTCTCCTCTGCCTATGTGAGAAATAGATTACCTCTCCAATTGCATGAAACGCTAGTTGCAGCATTTTTCGCTGGCAACAAGAGTAAATATGTACAGATGCAGGTTTTATGAATCTGAATGTTATCGGGGACCTTTAGTTGACACTAAGGAGACAGAGTGGGTACAGCTGGCATACTTTGATTAGAACATCAATATTAACCACAGCTTATGGGGTTTCTATTGTATATAAGACATTGCATTAGGTGAGATTGGGGGATTTCGAAATAACAAAGTTTCTTAATGAGTATTTGCAAAAGGGATGTGGACAACAGAAAACTGGATAGGTGATGTCTGTCCTCAGCAAAGGAAGGCTTCAGATGGGAGCTGGATTAAGCTTTATTTTGAAGGGCACAGAGGTTTTGAGAAATGGAGAGGGGTAGAAGGGCAATTCTAGGCAGAGGGACCATAGAGACAAAATTGTGCAGGTGAGAAATCCGGAGGTGCCATTGGGGTAGAGTGATCATATGCATTAATCTAGAGCAAAATTAGAGATAGAAATTTTGAAGACAAGTAGAGAACAGTGAGTTGGGAAAGGCAGGGGTTGAGAGGCAGAAATGGAGAGAAAAGGTGGCAAAAGGAGACACAGGTCAAACATCTAAACCAAGGGATGAAGGGTGTAGGAAGAATAGGGCAAACAGATTTGAGAATTGGTCAGAAGTGGAGCTAAAAGATAGCAGGATTGAGAACGGGTAGAAGGTGGGTGTTTCCCTCTTGAGTGAATCTCTAGCCTCCTTCTTTTTCTACTTGCCCTCTGGCAGTACTTTAGTTCTCTGGAGGGCAGTTGATAGAGTGATTAAGCACAAAGATTTTGTTAATCCTGGGTTCACTTGGATTAACTCCTTGACTTGGGGTAAATGAATTTCTCTGTGCTTCAAGTCTCCATCAGCTAAGTGGGGAAAATAGTAGTACCTGCCTTCATATTGCTGAGAGGACTAAAAGGGTTAAATTATATGAAGGACTTGACCCTTACCTGGGCATTGGCTGTTATTCTTGAGGCTTTCATTTGCTGCAACATTTTTTGGAAGCTGGTGATTAAGGCTCTGGCATGTTTTAGAAAGAAAGAACAATTAGCACTTTTAATTAAAATATGGAGACAACCTGACAAGTTTGTAAGGCTACTAATGAATTGAGAAATTATCATTTATTTTTGTATGCAGAATGCTGTTCAAATTATCTGTGCTTCTTCTAAGGGGAGAGGGAATTAAACTCACTGACCAAGATGATGTGATGTGACTGGCAGTGTACTGGATGCTTTCCCAAATATTATGTTTAATGGCAAATAGCCAAGTGAATGACTCCTAAATTATGCCTCTGGAACAAAATATTAAAAATAATTCTTTGCCCCCTCTTGCCAAGAAAAATGACATTTTTCTCTGGAAATATTAGAGGAACTGGGTGATTGCTCAGCATTTATTCCTAAATTCCATCCTGTGGTTGCGCTGTTTGAATCTCTACTGGTCACAGTGGCAGATGAGAAATGTCCTGTGTCTGTTGATGGCATGGCTGAGGATCATGTTATATGTGCTGAAGGACAGAAGGGTGAAGTGCCTCAAGGTACCGCCTGCCCCAAGGTTGCTGCCCATCCATCCATTTCCTGCAGAAAAAAGGAGGGGTCAGCCCAGGTAGTGGGTGGTTCTTGGAAGGAGGTGAGGATGGCCTGCTTCCTTCAGTTCAGGGGTGCTGGTTGCTGACATCCTTGTAGAAATGGAGCAAGTATTAGGTCCATTGATAAGGCCCCAAAATAATCACCTAATTTCACAAAACTATGGCCAGGTACTCCTTCTTGGCTCACAAGCTAAAATGTCTATACTTAAGTTTTTTTTTTTTTTTTTTTTTTTGGCATGGGCAGGCTCTGGGAATTGAACCCAGGCCTCTGGCATGGCAGGCAAGAGTTCTGCCACTGAGCCACTGTTGCACCACCCTATACTTAAGTTTTATTTTTAATTGTTATTCTAGTAACATATATACAACCTAAAATTTTCCCTTTCAGCCACATTCAAATATATAATTTAGAGTTGTTAATTACATTCACAATGTTGTGCTACCATCACTGCATCCATTTCCAACAGTTTTCTATCACCCCAAACAGAAATTCTGTTCCAATTAATAAGCATTAACTCCCCATTCGTAACCCTACTCTGGCCCACAGTATCTGTATTTTAGTTTCTGACACTATGAATGTGCTTATTCCAATTATTTCATATCAGTGAGATCATACAGTATTGTCCTTTTATATCTGGCTTATTCATTCAACATGATGTCTTCAAGGTTTATCCATGTTATTAATTTTATCAGAACTTCATTACTTTTAATGGCAGAATAATTTTTCATGGAATGTATACACTACAGGTTTATCCATCCACCTGTTGATGGACACTTGAATTACTTCCATCTTTTACCAATTGTGAATAATGCCACTATGAACAAAGTCAATGTGCAACTATCTATTTAAATCCCTACTTTCAATTTTGAGTATCTAGAAGTGGTATTCCCTGGTCATGTAGTAACTCTATAATTAACTTTGTAAGGAATTGCCAAACTATGTGGCTGCATCAGTTTACATTGCCACCAACAATAAAAGTTTCTATTTTCAATATCCTCTTCAAAATTTTTATTTTCCTTTTTTCTTTTTTTTACCAGTAGCCGTTCTAGTGGATTGGGTAGTGCATCTTTAGATAAGGTCTACTCCATTGCTGAGCCAACCTCTGAAGTCATTCATAGATTGACCAGTAAATGACTGGGGCATTTACAAGATATCTTAGTGTTTATGCATGGAGAGAGATCAAGGTAAGAGAACAGGAGACCTGAGCTCTAGTTGCAATACCACCTAAACTAGCAATGGGTGTATTTTGCTCTAACTCTGTATTTCAGTTTCTCCATTTTTAAATGAAAGTCAATACTATTTTTACTCACTTTGAAGAGTTATTATGTGGCTCAAAAAAGACAAAAGATATAAAGTGATTTGAAATGTTAAAAGCACATTATAGAACTTCCGGGAAGATGGCCGACTAGAGTAGCTCCAGATTAGCCCTGCTCCATGGAAAAGTTAGAGAAGGGACAGGAGGGAGACTGAGACAGCAATTCGGGAGTGCGACTGACCTGGGAGAACTTTCTGCAACACATGTGGCAGCCCTGGTTGCAGAGGCCGAGGAACTGAGAGGCAGAAGGCTGGAGCCTGGAATGGAGGCATGGAGCCGCGGAGCCCACAGGAGTGCTCGGACTGGAACACAAGACTAGGAGGTAAGCCAGGCCACGTTTCTTGGGCACGCTACTCTCACAGCATAGCCCCATGACCAGCGACTCACCCCATACTGCATGCACCCGAACCCCATCACCTGATCCCATTCCCCGTGCTTCAGGCAGCCCCACCCCACCAATCCCCAGGGCACATACTGGCCTCACACTCCCACCCCAAGTGCAGCCCAACCCACATCTCCTGAGCACTACCTCCCCCTTTCTGTTCCCTGCATGCTGTTGCCAGTGCATAAATTTTGCAGGCACTAACCTCCATACCTAGGCTGTCCCCGCCCCCCCCCCCCCCCCATACTGTTGTACAGTCTCAACCCATCCTCCCTGAGCTCGGGGCATCCATTTACATTGGTCCCAGGCCCACACATGTGCATAGGTCCCCAATTATGTCACTCAGCTCTGGGAACTGCACTTTACAGCAGCCCTAGGACTGCACATGCCCACAGCCTTCTGCCTTACCTCCCAGCGCTGAGAAAGTGTCAACCTGCACAGCCGAGTTATATCTGCCCCCAACCCATGAAGGCGTAATGCTGACCTCCTGTCACAGCTCTGTGCATCCACACAAAGGGCCCTGTGCCTTAGCCAGGGCACACCAGGGTTATGCCCCCCAGATGAGTGCACCCACACAGCGACATCCTCCCTGTCCTCTGGGCACCCACATTCACAAGCATCAGCATAATATTCCCAACCTGCACCCATACCTGCCCTGAAACAAATCACTATACTGAGTGCTCCACCCCATGCCCTGCTCCCTGCTATACAACAATCCTGCAAACACAAGGCCTTAGACTATTGAAGAAATCAACTCCCAAAGTAAACTAATCAAGATATTTACATGTGATGAAGACAGCAGAAGATTACTAAGCATATCACAATGCAGACAGATATAGCCCTGCCTAGTGACCAAATTAAAACACCAGAGGAGACACAGATGTTGGAACAACTAATCAAAGATGTTCATGCAACTCTATTTAATAAAATAAATGGGATGGCAAATGACATAAAGGAGATCAAGAAGACAGTAGAAGAGCACAAAGAGGAATTTGAAAGAATAAATAGAAAAATAGCAGAAATCACAGAGATTAAAGACTCTGTTGACCAAATGAAAAACATAATAGAGGCACACAACACCAGATTTGAAGAGACAGAAGAAAGAATAAGTGATATAGAGGACAGGATAATTGACTTCAAAGACTCAAAATAGCAAATGGCAAAAAAGATGGAAGAAAATGAATGGGAAATCAGGGAAATGATAGACAAAACAAAGCACACAATTATAAGAATCATTGGTGTCCCAAAAGGAGAAGAGAGGAGTAAAGGGCTAGGAAGAGTAGTTGAGGATATGATAGGGGAAAACTTTCCAACCCTCATAAAGGACATAAATATACAAGTCAAAGAAACCCAAAGAACTCCAAACAGAATAAATCCAAATAGGCCTTCCCCAAGGCACATACTAATCAGTCTGTCAAATGTTGAAGAGAAGCAGAAAATCCTGAAAGTGCAAGAGAAAAACAATCTACTACATACAAGGGAAATAAAATAAAACTGATTTCAGACTACTCAACTAGCTCCCTGGAGGTGAGAAGGCAGTGGTATGGTACATTCAAGATCCAGAAAGAGAAAGACTTCCAGCCAAGAATTCTGTACCCAGCCAAATTGTCTTTCAAAGTTGAGGGAAAGATTAAAGTTTTCACAGACAATGAACTCCTGAAAGAGTTTGTCAACAAGAGACCTGCCCTACAAGAAATACTAAAAGGAGTTCTGCCAACTGAAAAAAAAAAAGAGAGAGAGACAGGAGAGGGAGGTCTGTAGGAGGGAAGAGAATTGATGACTACCATTGAGAGTAATTTAAATAATATAAAGAGAAAGAGGGAAAAGAATATATAGATCTGACAAATAAAATAAAAAAGAGAAAATGGTGGAACCATGAAATACCTTTTCAATAATAATTTTGAATGTCAATGGACTAAATTTACCAATTATGAGATATAGATTGGCAGACTGGATTAAGAAGCATAATCCAGCTATATGCTACTTACAGGAGACTCGTTTTAGACACAAGGATACAAATAGATTGAAAGTGAAAGGATGGAAAAAGAATTTCCATACAAGTTGTAACCAAAAGAAAACTGAAGTTGCTACACTAATATCGTACAAAATAGATTTTAAATGTAAAGCCATCATAAGTGACAAAGAAGGCTGCTACAAAAAGGAACAATGTCCCAAGGTATGCAACAGTGTGAATGAACGTGTTGGACATTTGGTGAGGCAAAATAGACCAGAAACAAACACAAAAAGCAAAAATAGTATGGTCACCTTTAGAAAATGCTTATAAGAAAACAGGGGGCAGGCCATGATGGCTCAGCAGGCAGAGTTCTCACCTGCCATGCCAGAGGACCTGGGTTTGATTCCCAGTGCCTGCCCATGTTAAAAAAAGGAAAGAAAACAGGGGCCTAGACTGTGAGCTTTTAGAGCAGACACAGTAAGTCTGGAGTGGTGATTATTTCTGGATTTTGAGAGGCTGTTTTATATATGTAACCTGATATTTAGAGACAAGAAAGAAGCCAAACAGGCTGGGGTTAAAGTAATTCAGAACATGGGGGTAAGGAAGACTGTGTCTATATTTTAGAACCACACATATTCCTTGAGACCAATGGAAGAAAGGTTTATTTGATATGGAACTTAAATTTTCTGTAGTGCATAATGTAATTCAACCTATCTGTATAGCTCATTTGAACAATTGAAACACAGGAAGCACAGAATAAGAAAGAGGTCCTTTAATCCTGTATAGATTATTGTAAGGCCTGGAAACATCCTAGAGTATATTAAGCAGATAATCAAAAAGTATTGGCAAAGTCCCATGAGTGAGGGAGTAGAGAATATGGAACTATTAAACCTTACCATCAGGGAATCCCCTGATACTGTGTCAAACTTTAGGGATACCCAAATCAATAGGCCATGCCCTTGATCATGAAGCTTACTGTTGTGAAGCTTATGTAGGTAGTGGAGAAGCTTAGACTACCTATAGGCATGCCTAAGAGTTACTTTTGGAGGACCTCTGTTGTTTTTCAGATGTGGCCTCAGTCTCTCTAAGTCTAACTCTGCAAGTTGGTGATATAGGAGAGGACTCCCAGGGATGAATCCAGACCTGGTACCATGGGATCAACAATTACATCCTGACCAAGTGTGTGTGTGGGGGTAGTGTAATTAATAAAGTATCAGTGGCAGAGAGAGTTCAAACAGAATTGAGAGGCTACTCTGGAGGTTGCTTTTATGCAAGTTTCAGGTATAACTTGCTACCTATCATAACCTGCCAACCCCCAACCAGGACCATTCCAGCCAATCCTAAAGAACACCTACAGCAATATATAAGATTCCACAAGGGTTCCAGGTTCTAGTAATTTTCCAGAAAACTACAACTTCCAGATGGGTCCCTGGTCCAGAGAAGCCCTGAAACTTAGCCCACCCTCTCCAGAACATCAGATAATTCCATTTCCCTACCTCATGTTAGTGACAGACCCTTCCAATAGAAAAAATTTAGAATTGTCATAGCCCAAACAACAATCTCAAAGAGAAGTATGGAAAGATCAAAGGTAATAGTGGAATTATACATATAAGATTGGTCTTAACAAATGAATATGAATGCTGAATCATTTAATTGATATCTCTTTTAGTCT
This sequence comes from Tamandua tetradactyla, assembly GCF_023851605.1. Classification (NCBI taxonomy): domain Eukaryota; kingdom Metazoa; phylum Chordata; class Mammalia; order Pilosa; family Myrmecophagidae; genus Tamandua; species Tamandua tetradactyla. The sequence goes on from NC_135335.1 coordinate 104,333,693, forward strand.
CCAGTATCTTAGAGCACCTAGAAGTAAAAACCTAAAAAAGTGAAATTGTAACCCTTGTCAAAGTCTGAAGTAAGTTCTACAACTAGTTGTGGTTCTGTGCTTTGAAATTTATAGCTTTTTTGTATATATGTTTTTCTTCACAAGAAAAGAAGGGAAAAAAGTCTATTGTGATGATAAAAGTATTAAATAAAAGTACTCAATAGTATTTAAGTCCTCTAGTCTCCTATATTCTGGAGCAGCTAGAAGGAAAAATATGAAAGGATTGTATAGTAGCCCATGACTAACTCTGGGATCTGTCCTGTAACCACTTTTTGAAGAGTGCTTTGAAAACTATTGCCTTTTTTCTTTGTTTTGTATATCTGTTATACTATACAATAAAAAAATGTTTAAAGAAAAAAAAAGTTAGAATGGGCATAACCCAAATATCCCTACAGAGTGTGAGAAAGATCAGAAGTGATGGTGGAGTTATACAGAGAAAGTTGGGTTTAACAAATGAGTGCTGAATCATTTTAATGGTATTTCTTTTAGCCTCCAGTATCTTTGAGCAGCTAGAAATAAAAAACTAATATTGAGGAATTATAACTCACACCAAACTGTGAAATCTGTTCTACAACTATTTTTTGCAATGAACTCTGAAATGTATTGCTTTTAGATATATATGTTATTTAAAGAGAAGGAATATAATAGAGAAGATAGGATTTGACAAATAAGTATGACTGCTGAATCAATATGTTGACATTTGTCGGTCTCCAGTGTCTTGGAGGTGCTAGGAGGAAAAACCTGAAATTGTGGAACTGTAACGCATACCAGACTGTGAAATCTGTTCCATAACCACTTGTTGAAATGTACATTGAAATTTATTGCTTTTTTGTATATATTTCACAATAGAAAAAAGTTAAAAAAAAAAACACAACACATTATTTGTGATTAACTGCTTAAGCATGGGCCAGTCATTCAGCAGAAATGGCTCTGCTACCAGTCTGCCACAGGTTTGTTGAATATCCTTACTCTCTATGACTCATGTTTTCCATCTGTTAAGAAGGGAATATTTGAATAGTTCTTCAAAGTGAATGACACAATGATAATAGACAAAATGAAGCCTTGAAGTGTTGTGGTTTCTGGGTGGCCCACCATAGTCCCTTACTCCCATACATCAAAAATAATGAGAGTCTTAAATAGAAGACATTAAAAAAGTTCAAGGGATCAAGCCCTGAGTTTGAGCTACTTTGCTTCAAATTCCAGTTCTTCCCTGTGCTAATTGTGTGACATGGTTTTCATACCTATGAATTGGAGAATTTAATAGTTTCCCCATCATAAAGATGATATGAAGCTCAAAAGAGCCAATGCATACAAGAAGTTATCACAGTAAGTAGTAAACCACAACAAATATCAACTATCAATCAGTGTCATAGATGCTACCAAGAGATGATACTTATAGTCTGTATTTGTTCACGTTGGCTGGTGAAACAGGCTACCAAAACTTGGTGGCTTAAAACAACATGTTTATTCTTTTGCAATTATGGAGGTCAGAAGTTCAAATTCAGTTTCACTGGGCTGAAAGCAAGGTATTGGCATGGAGGTCCTAGGGAAGAATCCATTTCTTTGCCTTTTCCATTTTCTAAAGTTGCATTCCTTGTACTATTTGACTCATGGAACCTTCTTCCATCTTCAAATCCAGCAGCACCATCTTCAATTCTCTCTGCATCATCATCACATTACAAAGCCTCTGTTTCAATTTTTTTTTTTAACTTTTGTGTCAAATCTCCCTCTGCCTGCATCCTGTCAAGGATCCATGTGCATGCATTTGGGGTCAACCTGGATAATCCAGGACAATCTCTTCATCTCAAGATCTTTAAATTAGTCACATCTGCAAAGTCCATTTTGCCATATAAAGTAACATTCATAAATTACAGGGATAAGGACCTGGATATTTTGGTGGGCTATTATTCCATGTACCACATAGTCAAAATTGTTTTAATTTATCCTTGTTCCACCTCCCCATCCCTCCAAAATGCTAATGTTGATATTACTGCAGAAGAAGTAGAATGGGACATGGTTCACATCTGATTTCATAGATGCTCATGTTTTATTTTCTATATCAGTTTGGAGAATTATAATTGTTTCCTTTGTAGGACTTTTATTCACATTATAAATATTTACTGAACATCTATTGTGGTGCTAGGCATTTAGTAAAATAGACAGAAGCTCTACCTAACCTTATGTGACAAGTGGGAGAGGCAAACATAAGTGAAACAATCATGCAAACACATAGGACTATGAAAGATGAGTGCAGACAAGTACGAGAGTATAGAGCAGGAACTTTATATTCCAACGTGGTATTTGTGTGTAATACGGATGCTGCAACATTGGCATGACATTATGGTATTTGTCTCTGTGCCGGTTTGAATGTATGGTGGACCCCAGAAAAGCTATGTCCTTTAATCCTCATTGAACATTGCTGGGTGGGAGCATTTTGATTGTTCCCATGGAGATGTGACCCACCCAACTGTGGGTGGTAATTTTTGATTAGATGATTTCTATGGAGGTGTGTCTCTACCCATTGAAAGTGGAGTTGTTTACTGGAATCCTTTAAAAGAGGAAACATTTTGGAAAGAGTCCCTTTTTGGTAGAGCCACGAGAAAGCCAGTGGGCTCCACCATATTCGCCATGTGCCCTTCCAGCTGAGATAGAAACGTTGACATTTTCTCAACCTTAGAGCTGTAAACTAGTAACTTATTAAATTCCCCTTTTAAAAAGCCATTTTGTTTCTGGTATATTGCATTCTGGAAGCTAGAAAACTAGAACCTATTTCCCCAAGAGATGCTGCAGAAATTCTTTTGAAGTCATTTGTGAATTCACCTAGGAGTAAGAGACTCATATGTGTATATAAGAAAGGATTGTTATTGGTGAAAGTAAGGAAATTCTGGCAAGACTCTCATGTAAATAGGAATCAAATAGAGGTAAACATTCCTCCCCAAGAAATGTTCAAGAAAATATTTCAGTGCAGAAGTTATTGTGTTTTCTTAGGGACTTTGAGCAAAGGATGAAGATTGGTTTCTGTTGCATTATTTATGATGAACTTAAATTTAAAGAATTGTCCATACTGGGCCCAGAATTAGCACTGAGGAGAAGAGTGTTGAAATCAGAATTTGTGCCTTAGGATGAATGCTATCAAGGAAAAATATAGTGCTTTTAAACCACTCTTCTAAGTTTGCATCAAGAAATGAAAGTGATACCCTCATACACCATTGCCACAGATACCAGTTAAAAAGGAACTTTATTATTTTTCTGACTTCTTCTAAAACCTGAGATAATGGTAAAAGAGATTTCTAGATCAGAGCAAATATATACTGTTGCTATATTTCACTAAATAAAACCACTTTCAGAACGTAGTAATTTCATATTGGTAGGGAAAAGTAATCTTTATTCTTGACTGTTAATGTGTTTTTACATGAAGTGTTGCTCCCAAGCTTTTCCTTCCTGCCATCCAAAGTGCACAGTGTTTTTGAGCTACACCTGAGGCAATTGTCTGATCATAATAATTCAAGTATTTGAAGGTATTTATACCCTCCCTAAGCCTTCTCTTTTGCAGATTAAATAACTAATTTATTGCACCTATTTTTTTAGTATCTACCATGTGCCTGGCAAAGGGTTAAGGCTTAGTATCAACTGAGAAAGACAGTGTGATAACAGAGGATGTGATGGAACTGTGGTGGCCCAATAGAGGGACTAACCAATATATTTGGGTGGATCAAAAAATCTTCATATTCGAACAAATCTCAAATCAATTCAAGGAGATGGAGGAAAATATGGCTAAAGAGAAAAGAATATTAAAAAAAACATGGGGTGAGCATACAGAAGAATTTGAAAGTGTAAAAAAACATAAATTATGAGATTGAAAGTCACAACAGAAGAGAATAAAAGACACCAGAAGCATAAAACAGCAGATGTGAACAGGCAGAAGAAAATTCATGGAACTAAGAGAACTAGAAGATAGGGCAATCAAAATCTTACAAACAGGGCAGTGCGATAGTGGCTCAGTGGCAGAGTTCTTGCCTACCATGCTGGAGACCCGGGTTCTATTCCTGGTGCCTGTCCATGTTAAAAAAGAAAGGAAAAAAAATCTTAAAAACAGTAGAACTGACAAGGAAAAGAATGGACAAAATTAAGCAGGGTCTCAGGGAAATGAATGACAATATGAAGTACACAAACATGGGTGTCATATGTTGCATGGGTGAACAAGAAGTAGAAGAGAAGGGAAGAGAGGCAAAAAGAACATTTGAGGAAATAATGGCCCCCAATTTCCCAACTCTTATGAAAGATATAAATACACATGTCTAAGAAGTACAACATACTCCAAACAGAATAAATCCTAATAGACTTACTCTGAAACACATATTAATCAGAATTTCAATGCCAAAGATGAAGCAGCAAAAGAAAAGTGATTCATCACATACAAGGGAATGGTTATAAGATTAAGTCCCATTTTTCATCAGAAACCATGGAGGCAGGAAGGCAATGGTATGATATATTTAAAGTACTGAAAGAGCAAAAGTGCCAGTCAGAAATTATTTATCTGGCAAAACTCTCCTTGAAAATGAAGGAGATTTAAAAAATATTCACTGATAAACAGAAATTGAGGTTGTCAACAAGAGACCTACCCTACAAGCAACATTAAAGGGAGTTCTGCTGGGTGAAAGGAAAAGTCAGGAAAGAAAGGCTTGGAATAGAGTGTAGAAATGAAGATTACCAGTAAGGGTAATGAAAAGTGTAAAAAAAAGAAACAAAAACAAGATATGACATATAAAATCCAAAGGATGGAATGGCTGAAGTATTGCCTTTCTAGTCATAACATTGAATATTAATAGATTAAAATCCCCCAATGAAAAGACAGATTGGCAGAATGGATAAAAAAAATAACATCAAACTGTATGCTGTCTACAAGAGTCTCATCATAGACCCAAAGACACAAATAAGTTGAAAGTGAAAGGTTGAAAAAATAGATTCCACACAAACAGTATTGAAAAAGGAACTCAGTTAGCTACATTAATATCAGACAAAATAGACTTTAAGTCAAAAGCTGCTTTAAGTGACAAAAGGACAGTGTATATTAATAAAAGGCACAATCCCCCAAGTAAAAATAACGCAATCATAAATATTTATGCATCTAACTATGGTGCTCCAAAATACATGAGGCAAATCCTGGAAAAATTGAAGGGGGAATTAGATATCGCTATCATATTTGGAGAATTCAATGCACAACTCTCATCAATAGACAGAACATCTAGATTGAGGATCAACAAGAAAATAGAGAATTTGAACAATATGATAAATTAGCTAGATGTAAGAGATGGAAACAGATCATTGCCCCCCAAAATTCAGGATATACATGGCTCATTCTCCAAGATAGATGATAAGCACATATCCAATTTGACAAAGATAAAAAGAGAGATGTAAATAAATAAAATCAGATAGGAGAATGGGGACATTACCATTGACCCCACATAAATAAAACATTCATAAAAGGATACTATGAACAATTTATGTCAACAATTAGACAATTTAGATGAAAAGGAAAACTTCCTATGAGCACACAATAATCTACACTAACACTAGAAGAAATACAAGTCCTTCACAGACCAATTACAAGTATAGAGATTAAAACAGTCATCCAAAACCTCTGAACAAAGAAAAACCCAGGACCAGATGGCTTCCAGGTGAATTCTACCAATCATTTTAAGAAGAATTAAATAGCAATTCTGCTCAAACTTTTCCAAAAAGTTGAAGAGGAGGGAACACTACCTAACTCATTCTATGAAGCCAACAACAACCTAATACCAAAGACAGATAAAAATACTTCAAGAAAGGAAAATCAATTTCACTTATGAGTATAGATGCAAAAATCCTCGACCAAATACTTGTAAATCAAATCCAGCAGCACATTAAAATAATTATGCATCATGATCAAGTGAGTTTTATCCCACATATGCCAGAGCGGTTCAATACATGAAAATTAATTAATTAAAAACCTAAATTGACAAATTGAAAGGGAAAACCACATGATCATCTCAATTGATGCAGAAAAGGCATTTAGCAATAAATATAGAAAGTCCCAAAAAACTACAATAAAGCTACTAGAGCTAATAAATGAAATTCAGAAAACTGGCAGAATACAAGATAAACATGTAAAATTCAGCAGTATCTCTATACACTAGTAATGAGCAATCAGAGGAGGCACTCAGAAAAGAAATCAATTTACAATATCAACCCAAAAGCATCTAATATTTAGGAATGAATTTAAACAAAAATGTTGTATTAGCTAGGGTTCTCTAGAGAAACAGAATCAGCAGGAGATATCTGTAAATAAAAAATTTATAATAATGTCTTTTGCAACTATGGGGATTTAAGAGTCCAAGATCTGTAGGGCAGGTCAGGAGCTGGCAGTTCCAATGAAGGTCCTCAACAAACTCTCAGGACCGGCTGGCTGACTGAAGGAGGAAGGTGATTATCTCTTCTGAATCCTCCTTAAAAGACTTCTGGTGATTAGATTAAGCATTACTCATTGCAGAAGATACTCCCCTTAGCTGATTGCAAATGCAATGAGCTGTAGATGCAGCCAACATGCTCATGTCTTAAGTCCATGAAATGTCCTCACAGCAACAGACAGGCAAGTGCTTGCCCAACTGGACAACTGGGCACCACCACGTGGCCAAGTTGACTCATGAACTTGACCAATGCAGTCCGCCCCTTGTCAACTTGGCAGCCATATACATCACCTTAAACCATACTTAATCTCTAAATAGAAAACAATAACAGGTACATTTTCTTCCTTGCCTAACAATACTCAACTGTTCGGCATGCAACCAGAAATGTATTAAATCTCTCCAGAATAGGGTACAAATCCCTGGGTAATATTCACTTTTCAGCTTGATATCTTACAACTTATATACTATAACATAAACAAAACAACTTATGCCGCATGATAAAGGAGATAAAATAAAGAGACTTCTATGAGACAATCAATAAGATTGATGGGCCCTTAGCAAGACTGACAAAAAGAAGAAGAGAGAGGATGCAAATAAATAAAATCAGAAATGGAAGAGAAGACATAACCACTGACCTCACAGAAATAAAGGAGGTAATAACAGGATACTATGAACAACTTTACGCTAATAAATACAACAATGTAGATGAAATGGACAAGTTCCTAGAAAGGCATGAACAACCAACTTTGACTCAAGAAGAAATAGATGACCTCAACAAACCAATCACAAGTAAAGAAATTGAATCAGTCATTCAAAAGCTCCCCAAAAAGAAAAGTCCAGGACCAGGTGGCTTCACATGTGAATTCTACCAAACATTCCAGAAAGAATTAGTACCAACTCTGCTCAAACTCTTCAAAAAAATCGAAGTGGAGGGAAAGCTACCTAATTCATTCTATGAAGCCAACATCACCCTCATACCAAAACCAGGCAAAGATATTACAAAAATAGAAAACTACAGACCAATCTCTCTAATGAATATAGATGCAAAAATCCTCAACAAAATTCTAGCAAATTGAATCCAGCAACACATTAAAAGAATTATACATCATGACCAAGTAGGATTCATCCCAGGTATGCAAGGATAGTTCAACATAAGAAAATCAATTAATGCAATACACCATATCAACAAATCAAAGCAGAAAAATCACATGATCATCTCAATTGATGCAGAGAAGGCATTTGACAAGATTCAACATTCTTTCCTGTTGAAAACACTTCAAAGGATAGGAATACAAGGGAACTTCCTTAAAATGATAGAGGGAATATATGAAAAACCCACAGCTAATATCATCCTCAATGGGGAAAAATTGAAAACTTTCCCCCTAAGATCAGGAACAAGACAAGGATGTCCATTATCACCACTATTATTCAACATCATGTTGGAGGTTCTAGCCAGAGCAATTAGACAAGAAAAAGAAATACAAGGCATCAAAATTGGAAAGGAAGAAGTAAAACTATCACTGTTTGCAGACGATATGATACTACATGTCGAAAACCCAGAAAAATCCACAACAAAACTACTAGAGCTAATAAATGAGTACAGCAAAGTAGCAGGTTACAAAATCAACATTCAAAAACCTGTAGTGTTTCTATACACTAGCAATGAACAATCTGAGGGGGAAATCAAGATACGAATTCCATTTACAATTGCAACTAAAAGAATAAAGTACTTAGGAATAAATTTAACTAAAGAGACAAAAGACCTATACAAAGAAAACTACAAAAAACTGTTAAAAGAAATCACAGAAGACCTAAATAGATGGAAGGGCATACCGTGTTCATGGATTGGAAGACTAAATATAGTTAAGATGTCAATCCTACCTAAATTGATTTACAGATTCAATGCAATGCCAATCAAAATCCCAACGACTTATTTTTCAGAAATAGAAAAGCCAATAAGCAAATTTATCTGGAAGGGCAGGGTGCCCCGAATTGCTAAAAGTATCTTGAGGAAAAAAACCCAAGCTGGAGGTTTCACGCTGCCGGACTTTAAGGCATATTATGAAGCTACAGTGGTCAAAACAACATGGTATTGGCATAAAGATAGATATATCGACCAATGGAATCGAATAGAGTGCTCAGATATAGACCCTCTCATCTATGGACATTTGATCTTTGATAAGGCAGTCAAGCCAATTCACCTGGGACAGAACAGTCTCTTCAATAAATGGTGCCTAGAGAACTGGATATCCATACGCAAAAGAATGAAAGAGGACCCGTATCTAACACCCTATACAAAAGTTAACTAAAAATGGATCAAAGATCTAAACATTAGGTTGAAGACCATAAAACAGTTAGAGGAAAATGTAGGGAGATATCTTATGAATCTTACAATTGGAGGTGGTTTTATGGACCTTAAACCTAAAGCAAGAGCACTGAAGAAAGAAAGAAATAAATGGGAGCTACACAAAATTAAACACTTTTGTGCATCAAAGAACTTCATCAAGAAAGTAAAAAGACAGCCTACACAATGGGAGACAATATTTGGAAACAACATATCAGATAAAGGTCTAGTATCCAGAATTTATAAAGAGATTGTTCGGCTCAACAACAAAAAGACAGCCAATCCAATTACAAAATGGGAAAAAGACTTGAACAGACACCTCTCAGAAGAGGAAATACAAATGGCCAAAGGGCACATGAAGAGATGCTCAATGTCCCTGGCCATTAGAGAAATGCAAATCAAAACCACAATGAGATATCATCTCACACCCACCAGAATGGCCATTATCAACAAAACAAAAAATGACAAGTGCTGGAGAGGATGCTGAGAAATAGGCACACTTGTCCACTGTTGGTGGGAATGTCAAATGGTGCAACCACTGTGGAAGGGAGTTTGACAGTTCCTCAAAAAGCTGAATATAGAATTGCCATATGACCCAGCAATACCATTGCTAGGTATCTACTCAAAGGACTTAAGGGCAAAGACACAAACAGACATTTGCACACCAATGTTTATAGCAGCATTATTTACAATTGTAAGGAGATGGAGACAGCCAAAATGTCCATCAACAGAAGAGTGGCTAAACAAACTGTGGTATATACATACGATGGAATATTATGCAGCTGTAAGACAGAATAAACTTATGAAGCATGTAATAACATGGATGGACCTAGAGAACATTATGCTGAGTGAGACTAGCCAAAAACTAAAGGACAAATTCTGTATGGTCCCACTGATGTGAACCGACATTGGAGAATAAACTTGGAATATGTCATTGGTAACGGAGACCATCAGGAGTTAGAAATAGGGTAAGATAATGGGTAATTGGAGCTGAAGGGATACAGACTGTGCAACAGGACTAGATACAAAAACTCAAATATGGACAGCACAATACTACCTAATTGCAATGTAATTATGTTAAATCACTGAATGCTGCATCTGAGCTATAGTTTTTTGTTTGTTTGTTTGTTCTGTTTTTTATATATATTTTTTGTATTTTGTATTTTTATTTTTTTCTCTATATTCTCATTTTATTTCTTTTTCTGTTGTCTTGCTATTTCTTTTTCTGGATCAATGCAAATGTACTAAGGAATGGTGATCATGCATCTATGTGATGATATTGGGAATTGCTGATTGCATATGTAGAATGGAATGATTTCTAAATGTTGTGTTGGTTAATTTTTTTTAATTAATAAAAAAAGAGAAAAACAAAGATATTTGGTTTATGTATAAATATATAGATGCTAATTATAGAGCAAGGAAGAAATATTCATACCATTGTAGTCCTCATTTCTGTAACTGATCACATGGTTGTGGTTCCTATATATCACTACCTTCTTCCATATACATTCCATGTTCCCTCTGTCCTCAGGAAGCACCTCAGCAGGCCATGGTTCTGTGCCTGGTGGTGTGACCCAAACCTTTATTCCTGAAATTTCAGAGACATTGGTAGTCCTGCCTGGATTAGGTTGTTGCAGTTTTCCATTGATTTTAATCACAGGGCATGGTAATACTAAGAGATGCCCTAGGAGGTCTCCTATATTCCAGGAAAACTCTTCTTTACCTCCATTGTGTACAGTATGCCTATTATATATAGGGCAGAGCATTTCAACCTCAGGTAATGTTGACCACTTTTTATCCATGTTTCAGCCAACCATCCAAACAAACTGTTAATGCCTTTTTAACTCCTGGAGCTATAACATTGAATATGGAATCTCTACTTAGTGGGCCCATCAATAAATTCAGCCTGACCCATTTTATATTCCTTCCACCATTATTCCACACCCTTAATATCCATTCCCACATATATTTCCCTGATTTATGTCTATATGAATTGAAAAACTCATGCAGTTATTTTGAACTATAGTGTACCTCATGTATGACACTTTGTACCTCACCTTTTGGGGCCTGTTGGGACTTCAGTCTAGCTATAGGTCTATAAGAGAAGAGGGGTGGTGGAGGTAGGTCATGAAAAGAATTAGAAGCACCTTCCAAGCCATTTACTTCAGGGCACTCATTTGCAGTTTCATCTGTTGAAACAGGATTAATCTCTCCAAGCAGAGGAGCAAGGGGGCAGTTTCCCCATGGGGGGCAATTACGTGCTTCACAGGCACTGAAGGGCTAAGTCCTCCAGGTGGGGGTTGGGTGGCCAACTCCTCAGAGCAGGCTGGAGGTGGGGTGGCTTTGTCTTCAGGGCAGATTATTACATGGTTATCTAGAAAAGACTCAGCACAATCTAAGGTTTCAATGTCTCCACAGCCATCATTATTAATCCATATGTCGCTATCCCATTTTTCAGGGTCCCACTGATTTTCAATTAATGCCCTCACTTTAACAGCAGACACCATGCAAGGTTGAGATTTCAGTTTATGTTGTAAGGTTGGTACCCTAACAATGAGACTCTGAGTCTGCTTTTCAGAGATCTCAAGTCTGTGGCTACAAGAAAGAAGATTTTCTTTCAGGGTACTCATGGAAACTTTTACATCTGTCATACAGAGCATAAGCTCTTCATTTAAAGTTTTCAGCACATCCCCTCCCCTCATTAATGTATCCAGCATATCAAACAACAACCAGCTAACATCTCTCTATCTCTTAATTCCAGAACACACCATAAAGGTGTCAAAAACATTATTACCCAGAGCCTTGCCTCATATGAGCATATAATTAGCAGACTCGAATGGTGATATTTGGACTATCTCTTTTGCCGTCTCACCTTGTGGGCTGTCAGTGCCATCCTGATGACAAGAAACATGGTCATTAGTGCCTTTGGGTCTAGTCAGAGTAGAACACCAGCTGTAAAAACCCATTTTTAAGATTCTGTTTCTTAGGAACCACTCTGGGTAAAAAGCTGTATTAGCTTGGGTTCTCTACAGAAACAGAATCAGCAGGAAATATCTTAAATTAAAAATTTTTAAAGTGTCCCACACAGCCATGAGAATGTAGGAGTCCAAGATCTGTAGCACAAGCTGTGAGCTTGCAGTTCCAATGAAGGTCTTCAATGAACTGTCAGGAGCGGCTGGCTGGCTGAAGCAGGAAGAGTGATTGTCTCTTCTCAATCCTCCTTAAAAGCCTTCCAGTGATTAGATTAAGCATCACTCATTCCAGAAGACAGTCCGCATAGTTGATTGCAAATGCAGTGAGCTGTGGATGTAGCCAACATGGTCATCATTTAAGTCTATGACATGTCCTTGCAGCCGCAGACCGGCCAGTGCTTGCCCAACCAGACAACTGGGCACCATCACGTGACCAAGTTGATGCATGAACCTGACCATCACAGATGTAAAGGACTTGTACATAGAAAACTGAAAACGTTGCTAAAAGAAATAAAAGAAGACATAAATAAATGAAAGGACAGTCTGTGTTCATAGATTGGAGGACTAAATATCATTAAAATGTCGGTTCTACCCAATGAATTTACAGATGCAACACAATCACAAACAAAATTCCATTCATTTGCATAAATGGAAAATCCAGTTATCAAATATGTTTGAAAGGGTAAGGGGTTCCAAATACCCAAAACATCCTGAAAAAGAAGATTGAAGTTGGAGGATTTACACTTCCTGACTTTAAAGCATATTAAAAAAGTACAGTTGTCAAAACAGTGTGGTACTGGCATAAAGATAGATATATTTACCAATGGAATAGAATTGAGGGTTCAGAATAAACACATCTATGGTCAGTTGGTACCTGACTAGGATGCCAAGCCCACTCAACTGTGACAGGGTAGTCTCTTCAACAAATGGTGATGGGAGAACCAGATATCCATATTTAAAAGAATGAAAGAGGACCGCTATCTGATACCATATACAAAAATTAACTCAAAATGGATCAAATGCCTAAATATAAGAACCAGGACTACAAACCTCCTGGAGGAAGATATAGGAAAGCATTAAGATCTAGTGGTAGGCACTGGTTTCATAGCCTTTACACCCTATGGTACAAAGAACAAAAGAAAAAAAAAATAAATGGATGCTTTTGAAAATTAAAATTTTTCTTCAAAGGACTTTGTTAAGAAAGTGAAAAGGCAACATACTCAAAAGAAAAGAATATTTGGAAATTACATATCCAATAAGGGTTTAATATCTAAAATATGTAAGAAAATGCTACAACTCAACAATGAAAAGATGAATAACCCAATTTTAAAAAATGGACAAAAGACTTGAATAGACATTCTTCCAAAAAAGAAAATACAAATGGCTAAAAAGCACATGAAAAAATACTCAACATCACTAACTATTTGGAAATTGCAAATCAGAACCACAATGAGATATCGTTTCACACCACTAGAATGGCAGCTATTTAAAAAAAAACAGGAAATTACAAGTACTGGAGAGGATGTGAAGAAATAGGAACACTCATTCACTGCTCGTGGGAATGTAAAATGATGTAGCTGCTGTTGAAGACAGTTTGTTGGTTCCTCAGACGTTAAATATAGAATTGCCAAATGATCTGTCAATCCTATTACTAGGTATATGCCCAGAAGAACTGAAAGCAGAAACTTGAACAAACGTTTGCAGACTGATGTTCAAAGTGGCATTACTTACAACTGCCAAAAGATGGAAGCAGCTGAAGTGTCCATCAACCAATGAATGGATAAACAAAATGTGCTGTATACATACAATAGAAAGTTGTAAAAAGCAATGAAATCTTGATGCGTGTGATAAGGTGGTTGAACCTTGAGGACATCATGTTGAGAGAAATAAGGCAGACACATAAAGACAACTATTGTATGATCTCACTAATATGAATTAATTATATTAACCAAACTCATAAAGTTAGAATCTAGAATATAGGTTATCACAAGACAGAATTGGGATAGCGAAGGGGAGCTAATGCTTAATTTGTGAAGAATTTCTATTTAGGTTGATTGTAAATGTTTTAAATGGATAGTGTTGAGGTAGCACACTATTGTGAGTATAATTAACAGCACTGAATTATGTTTGTGAATGTGGTTGAAAAGTGATGTTTTGCATATTGTATATTACTAGAAGGAATGTTAGCAGTATATGTAAGCCTTATGGAATATTACCTTGGAGGTAAGCTGGCTGGGGAGGATTATTTAACTGATGCAGCATTTATGAGTTGAGATGGTATTCTAGTTTGCTAGCTTCAGGAACGCAATATACCAGAAACGGAATGGCTTTTAAAATGGTGAATTTAATAAGCTGCTAGTTTACAGTTCTAAGGCTGAGAAAATGTCCCAATTAAAACAAGTCTATAGAAATGTCCAATCTAAGGCATCCAGGTACCGATACCTTGGTTCAAGAAGGCAGATGAATTTCAGGGTTTGTCTCTCAAGTGAGAAGGCACATGGTGAACACAGTCAGAGTTTCTCTCTCATCTGGAATGGCACACGGCCAGCATGATGTCATCTGCTAGCTTCTTCTTCTGGCTTCCTGTTTCAAGAAACTCCCTGGGGGGCATGCTCCTTCTTCATCTCCAAAGGTCACTGGCTGGTGGACTCTGCTTCTCACGGCTATGTCATTCTGTTGTGCTCTCTCTGAATTGCAACATCCCCCCAAATGTTTCCTCTTTTATAGGACTCCAGAAACTTATCAAGACCCACCCAAATGGGTGGAGACATGTCATCACCTAATCCATTTTAACAACCACTCTTGATTAAAGCACATCATCCAGGGAGATGATCTGATTACAGTTTCAAACGTACAGTATTGAATAGGGATTATTCTGCCTTTATGAAATGGGATTTAGATTAAAGCATGGCTTTTCTAGGGGACATACATCCTTTCAAGCCAGCACAGATGGTAAGGAGATATGTATATATATATATATATATATATATATATATATATATATATATATATTCGGAAATTTTTCATCTCTCTCCTTCTCTCTACATGATCTCGTGCTACTGCTTTGAACAACAGGTTAGCAGAAACCCTTGGATAATTAAACTATTGGGTCTAAACTGAACTAGAAAGGTAGAAGGAATCACAAGAGACTTTAGAGGAAAACTTATGAGACCATTAATGTCATTTTTTTCCTATCTTCACTTGGAGGATATATTAAAAGGAAGAAATCAGATGTTCTTTCTTCTAGAGAAATAAAGACATGGTATTTTTCCTTTTGTCTCTTTCTGAGACTTATTCAAAGACCCCAGGAGAAATTGGAGGTAACAGACATGGCAACAGACAATTTGTTTAGCTAACTGTGTAATTCCATTTTCTTATCTCCATACTGCACTGGCAACCCCTCCTCCAAATTCACAGCTAAGTATATATTAGTGTTCCTCTCAATGGTGGTTTTTATAGCTGCAATCATAAACCCCTTGGAAATGTATTTTCTAGCAAACACGCCTCTGCTCTGTGGAATCCCATGGACACCTTGTAACTCTCACCCTTTGGTTCCCTAGAGGATATCGTCATGGGTTGCTTTGATTGAAAGTGGGTTTTTGTCATTTCTGTGCTTGGATTGAATCCAGTTATTGCATGAAAAACCTCAGATCTACAAAGGATTTACCAGCTGTTGTAACTTATTCCTAGAAAATTTGAAAATGCTTACCCTTTTCATAGCACCTGAAGAGAATGCTTTTCTAAAAATTAAAAAAATGCAGTTTCTGCCATTTCTGGTTTTAATTTGAATAGGAAGGGCATTTCCCTGGAGTGACTTTCATTGGAAAAAGAAATACAGCATTTCCTCCTTCAAATCTCCACTGCTGTTCGATTCTCAGTTCCTTAAAAATTCAGAGAGCTCTGGCTTGATGTCTTTGCATCTGGGCCTCAGAATCTTGATGGTAAATGGGGATGACAGCCCTGTTGTTGTTGAAAGGGAAAGGATGGCTAGAGAGTATTAATGACATTTCCCCTTAGGTTCTCAACTAAAGAAAGGTTTCTGAAGAGGTGTCT
This sequence comes from Tamandua tetradactyla, assembly GCF_023851605.1. Taxonomy (NCBI): domain Eukaryota; kingdom Metazoa; phylum Chordata; class Mammalia; order Pilosa; family Myrmecophagidae; genus Tamandua; species Tamandua tetradactyla. Next base: position 104,349,547 of record NC_135335.1, read on the forward strand.
GGCCTCTTACTTTACTTTTATTTTTAAATCTAAATGGGTCAGTGTTTTGTATGTGGAGTTAATCTTTCCATTGGGTCTAAGAATGGATTCATAAAGTACAACTAACAGGCTCATTTTTCTCCTGACTTGTTTGAATGTAAAGCACTGATCTAAGTCTGCTATTCCTATTTTCCTTAACCCTTAAAAGATTGTCAGATAAAATGAATAAATAATTCTGATTTCATTTCCATTATGCATTACTATTGAGTTATGGCTAACATTTTGGGGACTTAGTTTAAAGTTTGTTGCAGATCATTTATCATGATGCTCTGCTATCCACCCCTGATAGTAATCTCAGTAGACCTCTGAATATTTCACATCCATGGGCTATGTACTCATCCAACTCAGATAAAATCATATATGGAGATATTATTGTGGATTGTTTGATAAAGATGTCTACATGGCAAATATCCAGGCAAGAAAGCAAAATCAAAAGCGATAAATTAAAAAAAAAAACCAGAGAACAATAAATGATTAATTCACCTGGGCAAGAGATGTGTTCTAACCTTAGATTTGCTTTGGTCTTTTTTATTGTCCTACTTCCCTTTCTTTTGTTTTACCAAAGCTATTCTTAGAGATTCAAATAAACTTTTATTCAAGGAATGCCTTTAAATAGAGAATGAATATCCTTCAGTTGGCCCAGATGGAGCTGGGCTGTATCAGGGTGCCAGTTCTTTATGGCTCCATAGTCTCATGTACCTATCAAGACAATGTTCCCAAGGTTGGATGCTTCCAAATTTAGGTAGCTCTCAATAATCTCTAGATTATAGAGAGGCCACAGTTTTACTGAAAAGTTAGTTTAAACTCATCTTTATGCATTAAATATATGAATGTATTTATATTTGTATATACACAGCAAATCAAAATAATAATAATATGTGGGTGTTATTTAAAACCACTGGCTTTCAAACCATATGCCATTGAGCCCAAGGATTCTACAGAGGTCCCCTAGGTGAACCACTTTAGAAATGAACCATTTTATAGGCTGAAGGAGACCCTGAGGAGGTGAACTTCTAGGCTCTTCTACTGCAGTATATTTATCTTTTTATACTGAGGATGTAGGTTATAATCACATGCTCACAAGATGAAAGCTGTATAATTATACAAAAATTATTGGAGATCAAGGCTACTGGATTACAGTTCAACAATTTCAGGAATTTCATTCTGGCTATTTTAATACACTAGAAACTCAAAAGAAATATTAGGCATAATCATTTGTTGATTCCTAACTTCTCAGTTATAACTCCTCCCTCTCATTTAATCATTCTCTCAAACTTCAGGGATATCTTGACAATGACCATTCTAACTTCTTGATGCTGGAAAGGGGGTGTCAACCTTATGGGGTAGAGGAATGAAACTGGTTGATGTTCTTGGAGAGACTGGTATCTCTGGGTTTCAGAGCTTATCTGGCATAGGAGCCATCTTGAGGTTTTACATTTCTGAAAAAATAAACTTAAAAGGTGAAACTTTTTATAAAGTCTTAGATAGCATACAGGGTATTCCTTAGAGTTTTCAGGAATGCTGTTGGTTTGGGGTTTAGTATACTGTGGCAATTTGCAATATCTGGCTGAAGCTTGCATAAGAGTAACCTTCAGAATGACCTCTCAATTCTATTTGAAATCTCTTAGCCACTGAAACTTTATTTTATTTCATTTCTCTTCCCTCTTATGGTCATGAAGGCATTACCAATCCCATAATGCTTGGGCCAGGCTCATCCCTGGGAATCATGTCCCATGTTGCCAGGGAGACTTGCACATGTCCCACATCAAGGGGAGGGTAGTGAGTTTATTTGCAGTGTTTGGCTTAGAGAGAAAGGTCATGTCTGAGCAACAGGAGGTTCTCTGTGAGTGACTCTTGGGAATAGTTATAAGTAGGTTTAGCTTCTCCATTACAGAAATAAGTTTCATCAGGGCAAGTTCCAAGATTGAGAGCTTGACATATTAAATTGGGAGTGACTAATACTTGAGAGAACATCAGGAATACCCCAGGTGGGGAAGTTTTAATAGTTCCATTTTTTCCTCCAGTCCCTCAAGGGATTTTACAAATACTTTTTAGATTTTATGTTCAAAATACCCTGGAATGTGTCAGAGTATTACAATACCCTGCACAGAATAACAAGATTTCCCTCCCTATTTTAGGTTTCAGAATGGATCTTAACCCTAGTACTGGACTCCATTATAAGCAGAGTGAGGTTCAGAGAGAAAAATCACAGAGGAAGCATACAGAAGCTGAAATCAATGGGAAGGGAAAAACCAGGAGAAGTTAGCATGTACCTTACCATATGTGCTGATTTGAAATCATTATGTACCCCAGAAAAGACATGTTCTTTTAATCCTAAATCCAATCTGTGGGGGCAGCCATGTTCTTTTAATCCTGATCCAATATTGTAGGGTATTTCCTCTTGATCAGAATGTTTCCATGGCTATGTGACACACCCATTTGTGGGTGTGACATTTTGCTAGATGGAGATGTGACCCCACCCATTCCTTTTGGAGCTTAATTAGCTTACTGGAGTCTTCTAAAAGGGGAAACATTTTGGTGGAAGCTCAGCTGAGTCAGTAGAGACACAGACATTTGGAGATTCTTAGAAAGAATTCTAGGCATTCTTAGCAGCAGATGTCTAGACACAGATATCTGGAGATGCAGAGCCCAGTAGATGTCACCATGTGCCTTTCCATGAGACAATAGGCAATCCAGAACCCAGAGTTGTGTCCCAGAGGAACTAAATGAAGGCCCACAGATGCTTAGAGAGGAAACCACTGTACTCAGAAACTGGAAGTAACAGAACTGGGAACATGGACCAGCAGATGCCAGTCATGTACCTTTCCATGTGCCAGACATCAGCCTTTCTTGAGTCAAGGTATTTTCTGGTATATTGCATTCCAGCAGCATTTAACAAACTGGAACATATAGCATCATACAGATAAAGGTATGACTGTTCCAGGTACTGCAGTCTGGTCAGTGCAAGTAACAGGGAGGGGAGGTTAGTCCTGCTTCTTAGGTGTTCATGATAGTGTTTGGGAATCCCAACTTTCACCTTCCTTTCCTTGGGAGTTCCTTACTGAAGGAGCATTCAGTCAGCAAACAATAGCTACATGGGAAACGACTTATCACTTTATTAATCTTTGATAATTATACAATAATGTTGCTTTATGAAAGTTGTGTTCCAGACCCAAGTGAGGCTTCATTGATTCTCTTAAATATAAAAGTCCCATAATTATGAGCAGGAGAGGTGGAAGGGAGGGAAGATGCATATGGGAAGAAGTGGAAAGAGAGAGAATGAAAGTGAATGAGCTGATTGTAGCTGCGAGGGAAGGAGGAGAGCACTAAAGCCCTGTCTTGGCTGCCTTTCCAAGTAGAGACAGGAAGAATACATAAGGGCTCTGCCTTGGCTTTCAAGGTACTGTCACTCTATGTGCCTGAGTTCAATCTAAAGCTGACTCTACGAATTAGATTAGTAACTTCTCCCCTCTTGGGGGTAGAGGCAATGAAGGTAAGATATGAAGTGTAGGTAGAAAGGTGAAAGCATGTGGCAAAAGAGTGGAAATTTCCTCTTTGGCTGTATGCACATAGGGAAGATTTATTCTACCCCAAAAGGGCAGAGGATGGAAAGGATGAGGAGTCATGCTGATGGTAAGGGGCTCTTGAGAGATTCCAGAGGACTTAATAATTTGTGAAGCCAAAGAAATCTTTTTGCCAAGAGCTTTGTATCCTGTCATTGCCATAACTAGCCAATCTGAGAAGAAAATCAAGGAGGAAAGTATATGTAAGTGTGTGTTTATGTGTATTTGAAAGTATTTTCCTTCTGTTTCCTAAACATGCCATGGGAGGGAACCATTGTTTCTGATTAATGAGGAATTAGGTTCATTGTCTTGTGTTTTTGTTTTATAAAAAAATAGACTGCATTGCAGGAAACCATGCCTGTGAGCATGATTAAAATGTTTCTAAGAAAGCAGAGGTCTTTCTGAGTATCTATGATTTCATACAGTGCATGCATATATATTTTTTATTTTTCTTTACGTTCTCAGAGTTAAAAAGAGGAAATGAGATAAAGACAACAAAGTATCTTCTTAAGAATTGAGGGGTTGTATGTTTCAGTTCTTGTTCCTTCATTCAAAGTTGGCTAATAATGGGTAGTTTACGTTTGATATAGGAGGAAGGAAAAAGAAATGACTATTCTGTCAGTGAATTCTTAATTTTGTTTTAGTTTGTGAAAGCTGCTGGAATGCAAAATACGAGAAATGGGTTGGCTTTTACAATGGGGGGTTACTAACTCACAATGTACAGTTCTTAGGCCATGAAAATGTCCAACTCAAAGCATCAACAGGTATCAACAGGATGATACTTGGATTCTGAAGACAGGCTACTGGCATCCGGAACATCTCTGTCACATGGGGAGGTACATGGCTGGCAACTACTGGTCCTTCTCTCCCAGTTTTTGCTGCTTCCAACTTTTGGCTTCAGTGGTTTCCTCTCTCAGGTTCTGTGGGTGTGTCCTCATCTCTCAGCTTCTCTGGGGCTTTTTTCACGAGCTTCTCTCAGTTTCATCTCTTAGCTTTGATATGTGTTTTATCCTCTTAGAAAGAATTCCAGTAAGGGATAAAGACTCACCTTGAATTGGGTGGGTCACATCTCAATTGAAATGATCTAACCAAAAGTTTTCACCTGCACCCACAGGAATGAATTGAAAGAACATGGCCATTTCTGGGGTTCAGAATTGCTTCAAGCCAAAACATGCTTATTTTTGACTTCTTAAATAATTAAACATTTTAAATAGCATTTAATTTTTTAAAACAGAGTTGATGGGTCTACAACTGGAAATGCTCTGCTTTCTACAGTGAATTCTGGTTAATGAAAAATCTGGTGAAAAGGTTTCTGATGAAACAATATCTAATGATTATTCACTGTTGATTGCAGGGTTTCCTGACTTTTAAGTCCATCCTATCCCTTTGTTCATTTAGTGGGTTATACATAAAAACTTCAGGCTCTTGAAGTGATTGTGAGATTTGCCAATCTTTTGAAAAGTAACAAAGGTAACACACATCTCTTTCTGTAAAAAAAGAATTAATCATGAGATTATTATTTATAAGAAGTAGCTTCAGCCCATTTATCTTTATTGGTTTGAAATTTGTAATAAAGCCTTATGAACAGTACATGCTCAATAATTTACAAAAGAATCAGTCATGAGTTTATGATACTAATTGGCCCCCCTTCCTTCCTCTTATAGATTTTTGAGGAGGAAATGACATTAAAGCTATTCTCGGAGATGCCATAGCCAACAGGAAAACTCCATCATCCTTATTTTTCCCCAACCTCTCAAAGTATAAGTGAATTTAGATTCTCATGGTTAGAGGGGAGATTCTAGGAGATTAGGGGTGCTTTGTTTATGCAGTACTAATGAAATAATTTAAAAGTTGAAAGCATTGTGTGTGTGTGTGTGTGTGTGTGTGTGTGTGTGTGTGTGTGTGGTGCAGTGGTATTTATAAAATCCACACAATGACATTTTTCTCCCGAGGTGATTAGATTATTTTGATATCATATGGATTCTGTTGACTTCTCAACATTATCACTAACCATTGTTTTGACAATTCATTGTGTTCTCAACCATCTTTTCACACTGTTGATTCTTCTTTTTCAAGCTTCTCATTTTACTTTTTGTAGGAGACTATGAAATGTGTCCTGTGGTTGCTTAATTGGTGGGTATTCCTGGAATACAGAAGGCACTAGTTAGGCAGCCAAAATGTATTGGCCACCTCTACAGTGCTTCCATTAACCAAGGCATTCTTGGTGATAGAAGATACATATGAAGAGTGGTTGTAAGTGATGAATCTGTAGCTCCTGAATGGTTTGGGGAGTATGACTCATTTTATGTAGACCTGCCTCATGACGAATTTATAATCTATTTGGAATGGGTAAGGCTAAAACACATGAAAGTGATTGCTAAAAATACTCAATTATAATTAATTGTGTTATTTAGGACTCAGGCTGAGCTGTTTTACCAAGCGACTTAAAGTACTGAGACTTGTACAGAAAAGAAGCTTATTTCTCTCCAGAGATGAATTGTCCAGCACTTGGGGGCAGTTGGGCTCCTGAAATCCAGTTTCCTTCTCTTAGTTGTTCTGCCGTGGTTGCAGCTGGCTTACCTCTATTACGAGCACATTCTGACTTACAGCAAGGGAGAAGAGAGGAAGGGACACATGAGCAATGTCTTTTTCTTTCTTTCTAAAAATCAGCATTATTGAGGTATAATATATAGAAAATAAAATGCACTTTTCATAAATGTACAGTTTGATGTGTTTCAGCTAGTACTCCAATCAAGATACTGAATATTTCCATCACCCCTAAAAGTTTCTTTAAGCCCTTTGCAGTAAATGTTGTTTACTCTTGGCCCAAGGTAGTCACTAATCTGCTTTCTGTCACTATAGATTAGTTTTGACAGTTCTAGAGTTTCATATAAATGGAGTTATACAGTGAGCACTTTCAGGCTGGGACTAGGGTGATGCAAGGAAGGTACTTACCGTGCAATTTAAGTAATCACTCAGTTTCATGAAAGTACTGACCCTGTACTGTATCCTGTACCATGCTCTTGTACCCTGATTCTTTTCTTCAGCATACTGTCTTTGAGATTGATGCATTTTGTTGTACCAGTAGCTCATTCCTTTTGATTGCTGAGTGGTATCCCATGCTATAAATATACCCCAATTTGTTTATCCATTCTTCTGCTAGTGGACATCTGAATTGTTTCCAAACAGAGGGTTTTAGGAATATAGTTACTGTGCCAGTCTGAACCTGTTGATTACCCCAGAAAAGTCTAGTTCTTTAATCCTCTTTCAGTATTGCTAGGTGAGATGTTTTTGATTGTTTCCATGGAGGTGTGATCCACCCAATTGTGGGTGGTAACTTTTGATTAGATCATTTCCATGGAGATGTGTCTCTACCCAATCAATGTGGAGTTGCTTACTGGAGCCCTTTAAGAAGGAATCATTTTGGAAAAAGCTCTAGAACTAATAAAAGCAAGAGAGCTCACACAGCCAGAGATCTTTAGAAATACAGAAGGAGAATACCCCAGGGAGTCCTTATGAAATGAGAAGCCAGGAGAAAAAGCTAGCAGATATCATCATGTGTCTTTCCAACTGACAAAGATATTGTGGACCCAACAGCCTTTCTTAAATCAAGGTATCTTTCCCTGGATGCCTTAGATTGGCCGTTTTCATGGCCTTAGAACTATAAACTTGCAACTTAATAAATTCTCCTTTTAAAAATTCATTCCATTTCTGATACATTGCATTCCAGCAGCTTTTATAAACTAAAATAGATATTGGTACCAGAGAAGTGGGGTGCTGTGGTTTGCAAATACCAAACATGTTGGAAAGGCTTTTTAAATGAATATGGGGAAGATTTTGGAGGACTTATGAGGAGCTTGATAGAGAAGGTCTAGAAGTCTTTGAAGAGACTGTTGGTAAAAATGTGGACTGTAAAGATACCTGTGATAAGGCCTTAGCCAGAAATGATGCATGTGTTATTGCTAACTGGAAAGAAGGTGATCCCACCCTTTCCAAGGGACTACATAGCAGCCTGGTTCTTTCCAAATACTGGGGTGAGAATCGCAACCTTGAAGAACCTTGGGGAGCCCACCTTTAACTTGGCTCCACCCTTTCCATGCATCGGGGCAACACCTGAGCCCTCTGCCAAATTCTGGAAGGAAGATGATCCTTTGTAAAGTGGCAAAATTGACTGCTGGTTTTAGATGGAAGGCAGATTTTAAAAGCCACAAACTTGGATATTTAGCAGAAGTGATTTCCAAATTAAATTCTGAAAGTACGTCCTGGCTTCTCCTTGTAGCTTATACTGTAAAGAGATAAACTGAGAACTGAATCTCAGGTACAAAGAAATCAGAAATTGATATTCTGGAAAATTCTGGGCTTCCAGAAAGGGGGACTCCAGAGAATAGTGCTGCATGTGAGGATTTAACAAAACATGGAAACAGTTAGCCATTTCAGAAAAAGCCAGGATGGAAATTGGAATTATCCAGGAAGATTTGTGGAAAGTCCTTTGGTCTGATGGGCATGATCCCAGTGTACTGCAAAGAAAACCAACAAGAGTGCTGCGGGATCTGTATAAAAAAAAATTACCAGTCTGAACTAAAAGGGACAAAAAAAGGACAAATTGAAGGAAAAATAATTCCAGAGGCAAAACCATAGAAGCCAAGTTCTGAAACCAAGAAACTTTGGGCCGGGAGAGCAGACCCACCTATGCACTTGTAGAGGGTGAGTTTGCCTCAAAGGCAGGGGACAGGAGGTTCAGTGTCTCACGCCACCTCAAAGAAGGTGGAGCGCATTCCTTGGAGTTTGGGGAGAGCCTTGCTGCCACTGCATTGTTCTGAGGAGGTTGAGTGTGTGCCCTGAATTTGGAGAGAACCAGGCTGCTGTGTAGTTCTTTGGAAAGGGTGGGACTGCTGCTTTTGAAAGCCCCAAGGATAAATGATTCTCAGACTTTGAAATCTAATGGAGTTTGCCCTGGAGGTTTTTGGAACTGTCTGGGTCTGATTATTGCTGTGTTCCTTCCAATTTCTTCCTATGAAAATGGGAATACATATCCTATGACTGTCCCTCCTTTGTATATTGACAGCAGATAACTTATTCTGAGTTTTACAGGTCCAGAGCCAGAGAAGAATTTTGCCTTAGGACAGACCATGCCTGTAGCTGACTTAGTTAAGATTTTGTACTGTTTCTGACTTCGTATTTTATTTGTATTCTTACTGAAATGGTTGAAAGCTTTGTGATATTGTGATAGAATGAATGTATTTTGCATTTGGAAAGAAGATGTCTTTTTGAGGTCCAGAGGATGGAATGTGCTAGTTTGAATCTATTGTGTACCCCAGAAAAGCCAAGTTCTTTAATCTTCATTCAATAGTGCTAGATGAGATCTTTTTGATTGTTTCCATGGAGATGTGACCCACCTAATTTGTGAGTGGTAACTTTTGCTTAGATAGTTTCTAGGGAGATGTGTCTCTACCCATTCAAGGTAGGGTTGCTTACTGGAGCCCTTTAAGAAGGAACCATTTTGGAAAATGCTTTAGAGTCAACAGAGCCAAGAGAGTCCACACAGCCAGAGATCTCTGGAAATACAGAAGGAGAATAGTCTCAGAGAATCCTTATGAAACAAGAAGTCTTGAGACAAAGCTAGCAGATGTCACCACGCGCTTTTCCAGCTGACAAAGCTGTTTTGGACTCATTGACCTTTCTTGAATCAAGGTATCTTTCCTTGGATGCCTTAGTTTGGCCATTTTCATGGCCTTAGAACTGTAAATTAGCAAGTTAATAAATTCCTCTTTTTAAAAGCCATTCCATTTCTGGCATATTTCATTCTGGTAGCTTTTTTAAACTAAAAAAGTTGCTATGAACAGTTGTGTACAGGCATTTTTGTGGACATATGTTTTCATATTTCTTGAATAAATATTAAGAGTAAAATTGCTGGATCAGCTGTAAGTATTTGTTCAAATTTAGGAGAGTGCTGGATCTAATACTGTACACTCTCACCAGCAATGTATAAGAATTCCAGTTGCTCTATAGTCTCACTCACACTTAATGTCATTTAAGTTTTAGATATTTAGCGGCTGTGAAGAAATATGCATTACTTTTGTTTTATATCCCCCAATGACTAATCATATTGGAAATTATTTTTTTTTGGTGATATATTTTCTTTTTGAAATATCTGTTAAATCTTTTGTCCATTTTTGCCCATTAAAAAATAGATTGCCTTATTAAGATGTAAGAGTTGTTTTTCAGATGTATTACAAATATCTTCTCCATGTCTGTAACTTGTCTTTAATTTCTTTACTAGGGAAATTGTAGGTTTACAGAAAAATCATGCAGAAAATAGTTTTCATTTAACCCTCTGGACAATTTTCTCTATTATTAATATTTTGTATTAGTGTATTACCTTTATATAATTAAGGAAACAATATTATTATAGTTACACTAACATAAATACAACCAAAAATCCCCCTTTAACCACATTCAAATATATAATTCAGTGATATTAATTATATCCACAATGTTGTGCTACCAGCAGCACAATCTATTACCAAAATTTTCCATCACCCCAAATAGAAACTGTGTACCAATTAATAATTGACTCGCCATTCTCCCTTGGTAATCTATATTCTAGTTTTTGACTCTATGAATTTGTTTATTCTAATTATTTCATATCAATAAGTTCATACAATATTTGTCCTTTTGTGTCTGGCTTATTTCACTTAGTATGATGTCCCAAAGGTTAATTCACATTGACACATGTATCAGAACTTCATTCCTCCCTGGGGCTGAATAATATTTCATGGTAAGTACATATCAGATTTGGTTATCCATGCATCTTCGATAGACACTTGGGTTAATTCCATCCTTTGGCAATTTTGATGGTTTATTGGTAGTGTCATTGAACAGTGACTCCAGGGCAGTGAGTTGAGAGTTTGTGGAAATGGGTGAGGCTACAAATTGCTTTCAAACATGGAGGCCCTCCACAAGGGTTTCCTTGTATGAGAAAATTGTTTTGTTTTCATCTGCCTGCCTCTCCTTCCAGCCCCTTGACCACTGCCCAAGATTCAGTGAGGATTTGGAGTTTGGGCAACTAGCATCTCACGGCATCCTGGAGGGCTAACTGGACTGCTTTCAGCTCTGTCAGTTGTGCAGACCCAAAATAGCCATCTTCCAAAAATGAGGTGTTTGAGGCTGAATAATAGGCTGTTGCTCTCAAGCAATCTGTGTTGTGTACAATGGTAGCATTGCTATGAGAGAGATATATACTGACTTCCTTTCCAAGTCAGACACCTAGTCCCAAGGGGCTCCCCATTTGGCTAGAGGAATGGGCAAAAAGGGTGACATTGCCAATGTCTCAGGATCTCACCCAAGGGGCTGAACATGGGGGAAGCCACATCCTCTTGAAATTTGGAAAGATCCTGTTTGCCAGGTATCAGTGAGTCTTCAGTGATGGTGCTAAGCTCCTGCTGGTAGTTATCTCTTACCCATGGAGTTAGGGGAATCTGAATGTGCAGGCTGACCAGCTGTTGCCTTATAAGCACCTCCATTTTTCAGAAGAGCTCAATAAGCAGCCAGGACTTGTCATGCCTAATCTAAGAACTCCAAGAGGCATATTTGGAGGTAGCAAAAGACTAATTTAAAATATGTTCCTGGTGGGATAAGGGGCATGGATTGGGAAATAGCTTATGACAATTCTAAGACACATCGTGGGGCCACTTCCCCAAGGAAAGTGGAAAATGTACATGTGATTGTGTTTAGGGGCTGTAATGAGAGTGAGAGATGTGGGATGTGCTACCTCTAGAACATGCATAATTATAATAGGTGTTGTCTATGTCTTAGTGTCTGAGATGGGCTTGTGTTTGGTGGTGGTGGGAATCTGTTTGCCCTCAGAAGCTTAGATAATATCCAGGAGTTTGACTGTCTGGTGGCCGTTGCATTTTATGGAGTGCTATTGCTCAGAATCCTTCCAACCTTTGCATTTTATATACTGCTATTGCCCAGAATCCTTTCTGTAAATGATGTAGGAATATGGCAAGGTCATTTAGGGGGCTCTCTTTAGATTTACCCTTAATTGGGTATTAGCTACATAGTGCCAGTTTTTAGAAGATCATTTGTTAAGGTTGTGGCAGCAGGGGTTAGAATTTTTTTAAGGTATTGACTCTGAGTTAAACATGTTGGTCAAGCCAGTCACAGCAAAGCAATTGCCCATGCTCCTGCATATATCTTTTATTAATTAGATGATGTTAGGAATAAAAGCTTTTATAGGCAAGACCAATGCATTGGTATAACTGATGGTTAATCACTCCTCATTGGTGAAGGCTTTAAGAACTGGCCAAATAGGGTTATTGTATGGGGAGATAGCATGTATAATGAATAATTCCCTCTTTGAAGAGATCTTGAAATAGAAGCCATAATCCCATAGTACCTTATTTTAGGTGATGTTGTGGCATTTATCACTTTGATTGACAGGGCCTGCTCCACAGGGGTCTCATTTGGCGTGGGTCACCAAAGGAACCAAAGATTTGATCTTATTCCAGGTGGCATTTTTAAAACCATTTTTTTTTGTGAAATATAACTTACACACAAAAATAAAAAAGACTAACAAAAGAAGAGCAACAATTTTCATAGTATGTTTTAACAAGTAGTTACAGAATAGATTTCAAAATTTGGTATGTGTATTAGCTAGGGCTCTCTAGAGAAACAGTATCAACAGAAAATATCCATAAATATAAAATTTATAAAAATGTCTCACATAAACTTGGTAACATAGAGTCCAAAATCCATGGGGTAGGCTGTGTAGCAGATGACTCCAATGGAGGGTCTGGACGAACTCCACAGGAGAGGCTCATCAGCCAAAGCAGGAAGAGAAACTGTCTCTTCTGAATCCTCCTTAAAAGCCTTCCACTGATTAGACTAAGCATCACTCATTGCATAAAACACTCTCCTTGGCTGATTACAAATGCAATCAGCTGTGGATGCAGCTACATGATCATGATTTAATTCTATGAAATGTCCTCATAGCAACATACAGGCCAGCACTTGCCCAGCTGTACAAAGCACCTGGCCAAGTTGACACATGAACCTGACCATGAGAGTCCACCCCTTGCCAACTTGCCAGCTATACACATCACCTTTAACCACACTTAATCTCTAAATAGAAAGCAATAAAAGACACATTTCTTTTTCTCACCTGACAATATTCAACTGTCCTACGTACAACTGGAAACACATTAAATCTCCCCAGGATAGGGTGCAAGTACTTGGGTAATATTCATTCTTTAACTTGATATCTTACAACTTAAATACTATAACATGAACAAAACAACATTACAGTCCTTGTTTCTGTAACAGATCATGAGGTCATGGTTCATATTGATCACTACCTTCTTCCACTACCCAGTCCATGTTCCCTTTACCTTCAAAAAGCACTTCAGCTGGCCATGGTTCTTTACCTGGTGAGGGATCCATACCTACATTCCTGAAGTTTCAGAGCCATTGGTAGTCCTGCCTGGATTGGATTGTTGCAGTTTCCATTTATTTTAATGACAAGGCATGGTAGTACTAAAAGATGCCCTAGGGGATCTCCTATATTCCAGGAAAATTCTTCTTTACCTCCATTGTGTAGTTGCAGTCTTATTTCCCCCTGATAGTCAGGGTCAATCACCCCAGACAGTAAAGTAATTCCCTTCTTGGCTTGATGATCCAAGGGCATGAGTAGCCTAAAGTGATCAAGTGGCAGCCTTAGATTCCAGTTCAATGGAATCATTGTTGTTTCTACTGGTGGAAGCTCTCCTTCTTCTGGGACTAAAACCTGTAGACCAGCAGAACTCAAGTTTGCAGGGACAGCAAGAAAAAGTTTCCAAGTGGATCACTAGGGGTAATAGAGAGTGGTGCCACTCCCATTTCCACCCCTTGGTTCCTGGACCCATGCATCCTGCCTACAGGAGAAACAGCACCATACAGTGGATGCTGATTCAGAGCATACACAGCTTCCTGGAGAACATTACCCGAGCCCTGGAAGGTATTGCCACCTAGTTTGCATGGTAATTGAGTTTTCAAAAGTCCATTCCACTGTTCTATCAATCCAGCTGCTTCTGGATGATGGGGAACATGGTAAGATCAGAGAATTCCATGGACATGTGCCCGTTCCTGCACTTCATTTGCTGTGAAGTGTGTTCCTTGATCAGGAGCAATGCTGTGTGGAATGCCATGACAATTCTGTAAGCCTATGGATGGTAGTTTTGGGAGAAGCATTGCATGCAGGGAAAGAAAACCCATATCCAGAGTATGTATCTATTCCAATTAGAACAATTCGCTGCCCCTTCCATGAAGGGAGTGGTCCAATGTAATCAACCTGCCACCATGTAGCCAGCTGGTCAGCTCGGGGAATGATGCCATATTGGGAGCTGAGTGTGGGTCTCTATTGCTGGCAGATTGGGCACTCAGCAATGTCTATAGCCAGGTCAGCCTTAATGGGGGAAAGTCCATGTTGCTGAGCCCATGCATAACCTCCATCCCTACCACAATGACCACTTTGTTCATAAGCCCATTGGGCATTGACAGGAGTTACTGGGGAAAGAGACTGACTAGTATTGACTGATGGGCCATCTTATCTACATGATTATTAAAACATTCCTCTGCTGAAGTCACCTCTGGGGTGCAGTCACACGGGATGCAAATATCATGTTTTTAGCCCACTCAGAAAGATCTATCCACATGCCTCTTCCCTGACCTCTTGTCACCAATTTTCCAATTTTGGTCTTTCCAAGTCCCTAACCATCCAGCCAAACCATTAGTAACAGCCCATGAGTCAGTATACAAACACACCTCTGGTCAATTTTCCTTCCAAGCAAAATGAACAACCAGGTGAACTGCTCGAAGTTCTGCCCACTGGGGGGATTTTCCCTCACCACTACCCTTCAAAGGCACCCCAGAAAGGGGTCATAGTGCTGCAGCTGTCCACTTTTGGGTGGTACTTGCATATCATGCGGAACCATCTGTAAACCAGGCCTGAGTTTTCTCTTCCTCAGTCAATTCAGTATAAGGGACTTCCCAAGAGGCCATAGCTTTGGTCTGGAAAAGAGAAAGTAATATGGAAGGAGTGGAGACTACGGACATTTGGACCACTTCCTCATATAACTTACTTGTGCCTTCAGGACCTGTCTGACCCTATCTCATGTGTACCATTTCCATTTTATGATGGAGTGTGACTGTGTATGCCCAACTTTATGGCTTGGTGGGTCAAATAACACCCACCTCATGATAGGCAACTCAGGTCTCATGATAACTTGGTGGCCCATGGTTAAACATTCAGTCTCAGGCCCAGGAGCAGGCCAAAGCTGTTTCTCAAAAGGAGAATAGTTTTCTGCAGCAGATAGTAAGACTTTGCTCCCAAATCCTAAGGGTCTGCATTGTGGTTCTCCTATAAGGGCCTGCCAAAGTCTCCAGATAGCATCTCTATTTGCCACTGACACTTCCAGCACCATTGGATCTGCTGGATCATATGGCCCAAGTGGCAGAGCAGCTTGTACAGCAGCCTAGACTTGCTGCAGAGCTTCTTCTTGTTCAGGTCCCCACTAAAATTAGCAGAGCTTTTCTGGTCACTCGATAAATGGGCTGAAGCAGTACATCCAAATGAGGAATATGTTGTTGCCAAAATCCAAAGAGACCAACTAGGCTTTGTGCCTTTTTTTTGGTCATAGGAAGGGCCAGATACAGCAACTTATCCTTCACCATAGAAGGGATGTCTTGACAGGCCCTACACCACTGGATACCTAGAAACTTCAGTGAGTTTGAGGCCCCTATATTTTTGTTGGATTTATCTCCCATCCTCTCACATGCAAATGCCTTAGCAATAAATCTAGAGTAGTTGCCACTTCTTCCTCACTAGGTCCAATCAACATGATATCATCAATATAATGGACCAGTGTGATGTCTTGTGGCAGGGAGAAATGATCAAGATCCCTACAGACAAGATTGTGGCATAGGGCTGGAGAGTTGATATACCCCTGAGGTAGGACAGTGAAAGTATATTTCTGACCTTGCCAACTGAAAGCAAACTGTTTCAGGTGGTCCTTACTCATACCATGTGCCAAAGGGGATGTACTGATTTGCTCAAACAATGATACCACAACTGGAACAGCAGCTGCATTTGGAGTTACCACTTGACTGAGCTTACAATAATTCACTGTCATCTTCCAAGACCCATCTGTTTTCTGCACAAGCCAAATAGGAGAGTTGAATGGGGATGTGGTGGGAATCACCACCTCTGCATTCTTCGAATCCTTCAGAGTGGCATTAATCTCTGCAATTCCTCCAGGAATCCAATATTGATTCTGGTTTACTATTTTGCTATGTAGGGGCAGTTCTAGTGGCTTCCACTTGCCCTTTTCTACCATAATAGCCTTTACTCCATGAGTTAGAGAGCTAATGCAGGGATTCTGCCAGTTGCTCAGTATGTGTATTCCAGTTATACACTCTGGAACTGGGAAAATAACTACAGAATGGGCCTGGGGCTTCATTGGACCCACTGTGAGATGGACCTGAGCTAAAACTCCATCAATCACCTGATCTCCATAAGCCCCACTCTGACTGGAGGACCAGAGTGACATTTTGGATCCCCTGGAATCAATGTCACTTCTAAACTCGTGTCTAATAATCCCCAAAATATCTGATCATTTCCTTTCCCCGAATGCACAGTTACCCTAGTAAAAGGCCATCAGCCTCCTTGGGGAAGGCTTGGAGGAAGATTAACAGTATAAATTTGTGGCAGTGTAACAGGGTCCTCCCCCAAAGGGACCTGGTCTCCCCCTCATTCAAGGGGCTCTGGGTCTGTAAACTGTCTCAAGTCTGGAAATTAAGGGGCAGTGACTTTGTGTTTTTGCAATTCAGGTTAGACTTCTGTTCACTTGACCTAGAACTCTTTGGTTTATACAACTCAAACAAGAATTTAGTAGACTGCCCACCTATTGTGCTTCTAGGTACTCCATGATCTACTAGCCAATGCAACAAATCTCTACAAGTCAGATTATTTTGACTCCTGCTTTGAGTCTGCTGTCTATTATGATAGCCACATTCATCCTGTCTTTGGGGATTAAGTGCTGCCACCTGGCTTCTGCCAACTCAGGATCCAGCCCTCCTCATTGTGTTTAAGAATTCTAGCTCAGTGACAGTTGTTCCCACAGTAATATCTGACCTACAGAGAAGTGCAACTACAGAGCTCTTCAAGGATGATGGTGCTAGTCTCACAAATTTATTTTATTTTATTTATTTTTGTTATTAGTCACAGTTCTGGTAAAAGGTGCATCCTCCAGACATCCCTGGGGCATAAGAGCAGGCCTTCCATGATATATCTATTCTAAGATTCCAATCTCTCTAAGCCTCTGGATTCCCTCATCTACATTATACCAGGGCAGTTCTGGCATTTCAACCTCATGTAATGTCAGCCACTCTTTTAACCATATTTCAGCCAACCATCCAAACAAACTCTTAATGCCTTTTTTAACCCCTCAAACTATAACATTGAATGCAGAATCTCTGCTTAGTGGACCCATATCAACAAATTCAGCTTGATTCAGCTTTATATTTCTCCCACCATTACCCACATCCTTAAAATCCATTACCACTCATATTCCCCTGATTTCTGTCTATATAAGTTGGAAGCCTCACAAAGTTCTTTTGGAGTGTAATGTACCTTCTCACGGGTGATACTTTGTACCTCACCTTTTGGGGTCTGTTGGGACTTTAGTCTAGCTATAGATCTGAAAGAAATGAGGGTGGTAGGGGTGGGCCATGAAAGGAATTAGAAGTGTCTTCTAACCCAATTGCTTCAGGGCATTTATTTGCAGTTTCATCTTTCTAATTAACAGACAGATTAATCACTCTAGGGCTAATTCCTTCAGGTGAAGGTTGGGTGGCCAACTCCTCAGGGCAGGATGGAGATGGAGTGGCTATGCCCTCAGGGCACACTATTACAGGGTTATCTAGAGAAGACTCAGCATGGTTTAGGGTTTCAACCTCTCCACTGACATCATTATCAATCCATATGTCATCATCCCATTTTTCAGGGTTCCATTTCTTTCCAATCAATGACCTCACTTTAATGGCAGACACCATACAAGATTGAGATTTTAGTTTATGTTGTAAAGTTGCTACTTTATTAACAAGATTCTGAGTCTGATTTTCAGAGATCTCAAGTCTGTGGCTACAGGATATAAGTGTTTTCTTCAGAACACTTATAGAAATGTTTACATCTGTCAGACAGCATGTAAGCTTCTCATTGGAAGCCTTAAGTCCATCCCTCTCACTCATTAATGTATACAGTGTATCTAACAACAACCAGCCAACATCTCTTATTTCTACAAAACTCTGTAAAGGTGTCAAAAATATTATCCCCCAGAGCCTGGCTTCTTACAGTGAAGCATTAGAAGACTTGAATGGTGATAGTTTGAGTATCTCTTTTGCCAACTCACCCCATGGATTGGCAGTATCAATCTGATAATTGGAATCAGAGTCCTTAGTGCCTTTAGGTTCAATCAGAGTAGAAAACCAATCATAAAAACCCATTTTAAAAATTCTGTTTCTTAAGAACCACTCCTGGTACCAATATGCATTAGCTAGGGCTCTCTAGAGAAACAGAATCAACAGGAAATATCCATAAATATAACATTTATAAAAGCATCTCACATAACCATGGGAACATAGAGTCCAAAATCCATAGGGCAGGCTGTGGACCTGATGACTCCAATGGAGGGTCTGGACGAATTCCACAGGAGAGGCTCACCAGCCAAAGCAGGAAGAGAGACTGTCTCCTCTGAATCCTCCTTAAAAGCCTTCCAGTGATTAGATTAAGCATCACTCATTGCAGAAGACATGCCCCTTGGATGATTACAAATGCAATCAGCTATGGATGCAGCTGACATGATCATGATTTAATTCTATGAAATGTCCTCATAGCAACAGATAGGCCAGCACTTGCCCAACCAGACAAACCACCTCACCAAGTTGACACATGAACCTGACCATGACGTGGGTTACCATTCTACAACTTCAGATTTTACTGTCTAGCTGCTCCAAAACACCAGAGGCCAAAAGAAACATCATTATAGTGATTTGGCAGTCACTCATATGTTGAATTCTATCTTCTCTATTACAATTCATCTTTCTCCTTTTATCCTACTCCCTATCTATAGGGGTCTTTGGGGTATGCCCACTCTAACTTTTTCATGTTGAAAAGGGATATCAACAATGTAGGATAGGGAGATGGAAATATTGATATTTTTGGAGGGCCTGCCTCTCTGGCTTTTAAGACTTATCTGTCCTATAAACTCTTTGAAGGTTATAAGTTTCAGGAATGTAAACTTAGTACATGAAACTTTTGTAGAGTCTCGGTTAGAGCTCTAGGTGTACTTTAAGGTTAACAGGAA
The DNA here is from genome assembly GCF_023851605.1 of Tamandua tetradactyla. Taxonomy (NCBI): domain Eukaryota; kingdom Metazoa; phylum Chordata; class Mammalia; order Pilosa; family Myrmecophagidae; genus Tamandua; species Tamandua tetradactyla. The sequence goes on from NC_135335.1 coordinate 104,368,550, forward strand.
TGATGTTGGGTTGGTATTTGGCAAACCAAGGCAATTAGGAATATCTTGATGAAGCTTACATAAGAGTAGCCTCCAGAATAGCTTATGGGCTCCATTTGAACTCTCTTAGCCACTGATACCCTATTTTATTACATTTGTTTCACAGCTTTTGGTCCAGAAAGCATTGTTGACCCCCTATGCCAGGGGCAGGCTCATCCTTGGAATCATGTCCTATGCTTTCAGGGAGGCTTTCACCCCTGGCTATTCCGTCCCACATAGGGGGAGGGTATCAATTTTCCTTGCCTAGTTGGACTTAAAGAGATAGATGCCACATCTAAGCACTGAAAGAGGTTTCCTGGAAGCAACTCTTAGGCATAATTATAAGTAGGCTTAGCTTCTCCACTACAGAAATGAGTTTCATATGGGCAATCCTCAAAATCAAGGAAAATGGGGCTTGGCCTATTTTCTTGGGAGTCCCTAATTTTGAGAGAGAACCAGGGGCTACCCAGATGGGGAAATTTAATAGTTTCATATTTTTTCTCCGGTCCCACAAGGGATTCTACCAAAACTTTTAAATTATCAGGCCACCATAGTCTGGGATGTATCTGGGTATTACATTAAGCCATACAGAATTACAAGGTCTCATTCCCATTCTGGTTACATGTGTTTAAATGGTTAAAATGAGCTATCTGGGCAGGTTAATTTAGATCGTGTGTTATATTAGATTAGGTTCTAGACACAATAAACCTCTCTGCCTTTGGTCTCATACAGTAGGTGAAGCTCTAGAATACATACGCTATCATCCTTTGCTCTGTATTCTGATTTACATTAGTCCCAACCAATTTGGCTTTGTTTTTACCTCTAATGGAAGGCTCATCTCTTTTTTTTTAGTTACTTTAACAATTGCTGTATGTAGTGATGCTGATTTTCATAGGTACAGATAACCAGCTCTGAGTATTAGGTATCACAGAGGTATCTAATGTCCTGGGAAATATTGGCTTATACACATATAGCACAACATCTCAGAATCTAGAAATGTAGTTACAACTCTGGACTAAGTGTGACTGCTATAAAAGCTTACAATCTAGGCTCCAGTTTTCTTGTAAGAGGCTCCCATCTGGATACAATGCTGTGTTTGGGTCTCTGGGTGACTTAGCAGACACTACCAACTATAGGCCTCTGAGTTCTTACCCCCAGGCAGTCTATCACATAGACCTGGGAATGGCCCCTCCTGTATTTTAAGTGGGCCTCTATATTTTCATAGGATAATACCCAACATTTTTCACTCTTCTCATCCAGTCCTTTGCTCCTTTATGGAAGAGTGGTAAAGATCCTTGTTCCCCTCTTGCTGTACTAATAAGGCAAGTGGATGAATTAAGTAGGCTCCAGGGACTCAGCCCATACCTCTCTGCAGGCCTTTGATGAATTCCCAATTTAGTATGACTAACATAGGCAGCATCACAAAGAAGGAAAAGGTAGGTGTGCAAAGCAGCACCAACAAATGCCATTGGGCAGTGGAGCCTTCCAAAATGGTGTTCCACTTGGGACATAAGTTAGTAAGCCAATGGTCAACCTGAAGACATCTCTCCTGGCTGCTACCTGTCAGCATCAAATCACTCTCCTTTTTTGGGTAGTGAGATAAACACAGATAGCCAACCAGCTAAGAATTCATGAAAGGACATCTTTATTATATCAAAAGGTCAGGAGGGGGAGAGAGAATGATATTGCCGCTGTGAACATTGGTGTGCAAATATCTGTTTGAGCGCCAGCTTTCAATTCTTTGGGGGCACATATCTAAAAATAGAATTGCTGGATCATATGGTAATTCTCTACTTAACTTTCTGAGGAACTACAAAATTGTTTTTTACAGCAGCTGTACCATTTTACCAACAATAAATAAGTGTTCTTACTTCTCCATGTCCTCTCCAACATTCATTATTCTCCATTTTTTTAAAGTAGTTGCTATTCTGTGGGATGTGGAAATGGTTTTTCATTGTGGTTTTGATTTGCATTTCCCTAATGGCTAATGATGCTGTGAATCTTTTCATGTGCTTATTGGCCATAAGTATATATTCATTGCATAAATGTTTAATATTTGTTATTTTATTCCTTCTGCTCATTTGGGTTTAGTTTGCTCTTCTTTGTCTAGATCCTCCAGTTGTGAAGGTAAGTTCTGATTTGAGATCTTCTTTATTTTTTCCTTCAGTATTTCACATTTTTTCAAAACATACACAAAGTATTATATGGTACATGATATAATGTACACACTGTTAAAAATGAAGAATAAACCATTCTATTAAAAAAGAAGAAAGAACTATTGCTCTGAACATTTTCATGCCCACCATTCTGTGGTACCCCAGAAAGAAACATAGTCTGAATCCAAATCCATTCTTATGGGTGTCAGCAGGTAAATAAACCTATTGAAGAAATTATTTTTAGTAAGGTGTGACTCAAATGAATGAGTTTGAGCCTTAACTCTATTACTGGAGGCTTTGTGAAGAGAATGCTATATGGACAAAAAGAAGCTGGAAGTCAATGAGAACCAGAAGAGAAAGGAGAAGATGCTGCCTTCTGCATTGGCAGGTGAACACCATTAGTACATGGAATATTGAATAAGACACATGATTTTGTTGGCTTGTCCAAATTAGTATGATGCCCTGATATATCCCAGAGTAGTTTGGGCAGTGAATAAAAAAGTATTTGCAAAGTTCTGTTGGAGGACTAGGGAGGAAGGAGGAAATATTCAAATTACCCATGGGGAGAATTTCTGATATTCTTGCAAGCAATGGGGACAACCAAATCAATTGGCTGAGCCCTTGATCTTGGGGTTCACCCCTAGGAAACATAGTCCTGCAAAGGATAGGTTGAACCTACTTAAAATTAGGCCTAAGACTCACCCTCAGAGAACTTCTTTTACTGCTCTTAACTTCAGTTCACTGAGTTTTTATATTAGGTTAATCCATATGAGTGAGGCATGCTATTATTTGTCTTTCAGTTTTTGACATTTTATTCAACATATAGTTTTTAAGGTTCATTCACCTAGTAGCATGCCTTTTAACTTCATTCCTTCTTGTAGCTGCTCAGTTGTCTATTGCATGTATACTCCATAGTTTCCCCTTCCATTCCTCAGTCCATTTACCCTTAGGCCACCTCCATCCATTGTGAATTGTGAACACTGTCACCATAAATGCCAGGGTGCAATTGTCTATTCGTGTCCTCACACTCAGTTCCTCCAGGCATATACAGAACAACAAGGTTGCAGGAGCATGTGGCAACCCCACCCCAGCCTCTGTGGAACCACCACACTGCCCTCCAAGGGGCTGCATTTCTCTCAGTTTCTCTACCAAGAGTCAAGAGGTACATCTCTTTCTCCACATTTTCTCTCGCATTGTTTTCTCTCTGTTCATTTTTAAACAGTTTTATTCACACCTTATACAATCCAAACTAAGTATATAGACATGCCTTCTCCACCATAATCTATATGAAGACATCTCTTCTTCCACAAAGAACCCATACCCCTTGCTTTCCTATACCCCCTTCTGTTGACAGTAAGTTTTGGCATAATGTCTTTGTTGCATTCAGTGGAAACATATTACAATGTTATTGCTGACTATAGACCCTAGCTTGCATTGATTGTACTTTTTCCTGCATACCATTCATTTTCAGCACCTTGCAATAATGATATTCATTTGTTCTCCCTCGTGCAAAAATGCTTTTTTATTTGTACATTAAATCACCACCATTGTCCACTCTAGGCATTCCTAGGTTATACCATTTCAGTCTTTATACTTTATCTTTCCTTCTGGTTTCGTATGTGCCCCCAGCCCTTCTCCCTCAATCATATTCACATTCAACTTCATTCAGTGTACTTCTATTATTGTGCTACAATCAAGTAGTATTGTACTATCCATTTCTGAATTTTTACAATCAGTCCTGTTGCAGAATCTGTATTCCTTCAGCACCAAATGTCCAATCTCTACTCTATTACTATCTCCCGATAACATGTGTTCTTAACTTCAACTCTCAAAGTTCACTGATTAATGTTAGTTCATATTAGTGAGACCATACAGTATTTATCCTTTTGTTTCTAGCTAATTTCACTTAGTACAGTGCCCTCAAGGGACTAGTAATGGGATCCCTAGTAATGGGATTGCCAGATTCTATGGCAATTCTATACTTAGCTTCCTGAGGAACTGCCCAACTGCCTTCCAGAGCAGTTGTACCATTTTACATTCCCACCAACAGTGGATAAGTGTGCCTTTTTCTCCACCTCTTCTCCAGCACTTGTCGTTTCTTTTGTTTTGTTTTTTTTTTTTTGATAATGGACATTGTAGTGAGTGTCAGATGATATCTCACGTGGTTTTGATTTGCATTTTCCTAATAACCAGTGAAGTTGAGTATCTTTTCATGTGCCTTTTAGCCATTTGTATGTCCTTTTCTGAGAAATGCCTGTTTATGTCTTTTGCCCATTTTTAAATGGGTTTTTTGTCTTTGTGTTGTTGAATTGAAAAATCGCTTTATATATTCCAGATACTAAACCATTATCTGATATGTCGTTTCCAAATATTGTCTCCCATTGTGTAGGCTACCTTTTCACCTTCCTGACAAAGTTCTTTGATGCACAAATTTTTTTAATTTTGAGGAGTTCCCATTTATCTGTTTTTTTCAGTGCCCATGCCTTGGATGTAAGGTCTAGGAGACCACCTCCTAGATAAGATTTATAAGATATTTCTTTACATTTTCTTCTAAAAGTTTTCTGGTCTTAGTTCTAATGTTTAGGGTTTTGATCCATTTTTAGTTAATATTTGTATAGGGTGTGAGATATAGATCCTCTTTCATTCTTTTGCATATGAATATCCAGTTCTCCAAGCACCATTTATTGAAAAAATTCCTCTGTCCCAGGTAGGTTGGCTTGACTGCCTTCTCAAAGATCAACTGTCCATAAATGAGAGGATCTATTTCTGAATGCTCAATTTGATTCCATTGATAAGTGTACAAGTTCTCTAGGGAAACAGAACCAGCAGCTCCAATGGAGGTCCTCAATGAACTCCCAGGAGAGGCTGGCTGGCTGAAGTGGAAAGAAAGTCTCTTCTGAATTCTCCTTAAAAGCCTTCAGGTGAGTAGATTAAGTGACACTCATTTCAGAAGACACTTCCATTCACTGAATGCAGATATTATCAACGGTAGATGCAAACAACATGCTCATGATTGACGTCCATGAAATATCCTCAGAGCACAAGATAGGCCAGTGCTTGCTTTGCCAGAAAACTGAACACCATCACCTAGCCAAGTTGACACATGGCCCTGACCATGTATCAGTATATCTATCTTTATGCCAGTACCATGTTGTTTTGGCCACTGTAGCTCCAGAATATTCTTTAAAGTCAGGTAGGGTGAGACCTCCCACTTCATTTTCATTCTCAAGATATATTTAGCTATTCAGGGCACCCTGTCCTTCAAAGTAAATTTGGTTATTGGTTTTCCTACTTCTGCAAAGTAAGTTGTTAGGATTTTAATTAGCAAAATCTATAAATCACCTCTTCTTTTTGAATTGCATTGAATTTATAAATCAATTTGTATAGAGTTACATTGAATCTATAAATCAATTGAACCAACTGAATCAATTGAAATCTATAAATTGCATTGAATCTATAAATCAATTTGTATAGAGTTGACAGCTAAACTATATTTAGTCTTCCAATCTATGAACACAGTATGCCCTTCCATTTATTTAGGTCTTCCATGATTTCTTTTAGCAATTTCTTGTAGTTTTCTGTGTATAGGTCTTTTGTATCCTTAGGTACAATTTGTTCCTCAATATTTGATTCTTTTGGTTGTTTTTGTGAATGGAATTTTTTCTTGATTTCCTCCTCAGATTGCTCATCACTATGTATAGAAACACTACTGATTTTTGGGTATTGATCTTGTTCTTTGCCACTTTTCTGTACTCATTTATTAGCTCTAGTAGCTTTGCTGTAGAATTTTTTGGAATTTTTGACACATATTATCATAGCCCCTGTAAACAATGACAGTTTTACTTCTTCCTTTATGATTTGATACCTTTCATTTCTTTTTCTTGTCTAATTGCTATGGCTATAACTTCCAGCCCAATTTTGAATAACAATGGTGACAGTGCACATCCTTGTCGTATTCCTGATCTTACAGGAAAAGCTTTCAGTCTTTCCCAGATGAGAATGATGTTAGCTGTGGGTTTTTCCTATATTCCCTTATCATATTAAGGAAGTTCCTGTCTATTCTAAAACACTCTGAAGTGTTTTCATCAAGAAAGGATGTTGAATTTTGTCAAGTGCCCTTTCTGGATCAATTGAGATGATCATATGGTTTTCCCACTTTGATTTGTAGATATGGTGAATTGCATTAATTGATTTTTTTTTTTTACATTTGAACCAGTCTTGCATAGCTGGAATAAATGTCACTTGGTCATGGTGTATAATTCTTTTAATATGCTGTTGGATTTGATTGCAAATATTTTGTTGAGCATTTTTGCATGTATATTCATTAAAGAAATTGGTTTGAAATTTTTCTTTTCTTGTAGTATCTTTGTCTGACTTTGGTATTAGGGTGATGTTGGCTTTATAGAATGAGTTAGGTAGCTGTTCTAATTTGTAAGCAGCTGGAATGTGATATACAAGAAATGGAATGGCTTTTAAAAAGCGGAATTTAATAAGGTACAAGTTTATGGTTCTAAGGCTATGAAAATGTCCAAATTAAGGCACCAAGAAGAGGTGTCTGGAAAAGCTGCCTCCACAAGATGGATCAGGATCAAAATATCACTTTTGTAGGGTACATAATCCTTTCAAATTAGCACAGCCTCCATATATTTGTGAATTTCTGTTCCTCTTCCTGTCACTAATTTCCAACAACAGTCTGTTATGGTCCAAGAAAGTGTTTTGCATAATACCAATCTTTTTAAATGTATTGAGACTTGTTTTGTGATCCAGTATATGGTCTATACTTGAGAATGATCCGTGAGCACTTGAGAAAAATGTGTAACCTACTTTTGTATGTAATGTTCTGCAACTGTCTGCTAAGTCTAGTTCATTTATTGTATTATTGAAAAATCTGTGTTTCTTTATAGATCCTCTGTCTAGGTATTCTATTCATTGATGACAGCATGGAATTGAACTCTCCAACTATTATGGCAGAAGTGTCTATTTCTCCCTTCAGTGTTGTCAGTGTTTGCCTCATGTATTTTGGAGCACTCTGGCTTGGTGTATAAATATTTAAGATAGTTATGTCTTCTTGTTGAATTGTTCCTTTTATTAATACATAGTGCCCTTCTTTGTCTCTTTTAATTGTTCTACATTTGAAGTCTAATTTATCAGATATTAAGTAACTACTCCTGCTCTTTTATGATTGCTATTTGCATGAAATATCTTTTTCAACCTTTCACTTTCAACCTATTTTTGTCCTTGGGTTTAAAATGCGTCTCCTGCAGACAGCATATAGATGGGTCCTATTCTTTAATCCATTCTGCCAGTCTAATATCTTTTGATTGGGGAGTCTAATCCATTAACATTTAATGTTATTGCTGTAAAGGGAGTGCTTTCTTCTACTATTTTGTCTTTGAAATTAATATGTCCTATAATTTATTTTTTTCACTTTTTAGTTTTACTTATAGTCATCATTTCTACACTCTTCTCCAGACCTCTCTCTTCTGTCTTTTCCTATCTGCCTGTAATGCTCCCTTTAGTATTTTTGCAGAGCCAGTCTCTTAGTCACAAATTCTGTCAGTGATTGTTTGTCTGAAAATATTTTAATCTCGCCCTCATTTTTTGTGGACAATTTTGCTGGGTATAGAATTCTTGGTTGGCAGTTTTTCTCTTTTAGAATCTTAAATATATCATAACAATATCTTCTCACCTCCATGTTTTCTGGTGAGAAATTCCTACATAGTGTTATTGGACTTCCCTTGTGTGTGATGGATTACTTCTCTCTTGCTGCTTTCAAAATTCTCTTATGTCATTGAAATTTGACAATCTGATTTTATGTGTCTTGGAGTATGTCTATTTAGATCTACTCTGTTTGAGGTACACTGCACTTCTTGGATCTGTAATTTTATGTCTTTCATAAGAGATGGAACATTTTCAGTGATTATTTCTTCCATTAGTCTTTCTCCTTCTTTTCCCTTCTCTTCTTCTTCTGGAACACCCACAACACATATATTCATGTGCTTCATGTTGTCATTCAATTCCCTGAGACCCTGCTCATATTTTCCCCATTATTCTTCCTATATTTTCTTTTGTGTGTTGGATTTCAGATGTCCAGTCCTCTAGCTCACTAATTCTTTCTTCTTCAAATCTATTGTTGTAGGTTTCCATTGTTTTTTTTCTCATTTCTTCTATCATGTTTTTCATTCCCATAAGTTCTGTGATTTGTTTTTCAAACTTTTGAGTTCTTCTTTTTGTTTGCCCAATGTCTTCTTTCTATTCTCCCTCAACTCATTGATTTGACTTTTGATGATGATTTCCCATGTCTGTTTGAGCAACCTGAATTATATGTTTAAACTTCTGTATCTCATTGATATGTTGGTTTGTTCCTGTGGTCCATATCTCCAGTTTTCCTTGTATGACTGTTTTTTTGTTTTGTTTTTCTTTTTTGCTGGCATATAGGCATTTGATTTCCTTAAGGAGTTTATTCTGAAGGTTGTTTTCACTCTTTTACCTAGGATTTTCTTGCTGGATGTCTTTATTCTCTATATGCTCTTTGACCTTCTGTTCAACCTCTAGAATAGGTTCTGTTTAATTGATCAGAACTTTTCAGCCCTTGTTTTTCTGTTTCTTCCTCTGCCTGTATGGACTCTTTCTTTGAGGAGGGTCTTCTCAGATATTATAGACCCTAGCTAGATTTTCCCAGACCAAACAGGCCCATGTCTCAGGAGGAAAGAGTAGCCAGCATCTGTTTTTCCTAAGCATGAGACCCAGCCAGTTGCGAAGTTTTCCTATGAGGCCTCTAGATTCCATGCTTTTCCTTTCCTGCCCAGCATGTGGTGCTTGTCTGCCTGCAGCTTCCCACCAGCTTAAAGTGATGTGGTACCTTTAATTTCAGGAGACTCTCCCTGACAGGGGAATAGTTTAGACAAAGGTGAGACAATACAGTGGCTTTAATTATTTCATTTTTCTAGCCCCTGGGGACTGAATTCCTTGAAGGAGAAATTCTATTTAAGCTAGGCGCCACCCCTTCTTCTTGGGAAAGATACACCATTTAGGGAATTAACTCCTTCCACCTGGATAATTTGTCTCTCAGACAAGCTTAATTCTGCCCTTGCCTGGGGCAATGCTGGAGCCTGAAAGTGCTTCCAGTTCTATCTAATGAGCTATTAAGGAGTAAAGAAAAAGTGGAAAAAAAAAAAACTTTTTCAGAGTCAGACCCCTTCTCCTTGGGTTTGTCAATCAAGAGCTTAAGTTGGTATGTGGCTCTATGTCTCTTCAGGCTCTATAAGCTCCATTTTCTTCAGGTCCAGTCTTTTTCCAGTATTTTGTGCTGTCCAACTAAAAAAGTCTCTGTTTTTTTTTTTATCAGCCCCCACCCCCTCTCTGCTGGGGCAACAACTCCTAGTTCCTTTAGTGCTTGTTTTAGGTTTATCTGTGCTGGGGGCCTGTTTTCAGTAGTCAGAATTTGTTAATTAATTCTGCAATTGGAGCTTGGTTGAGTTAAGCCCTCAGTGCCAGTAAGTCTATTTCCTTTCCCCCCAGGGAACCAGCCTGCCATGGGGGAGGAGCTCTGGCCTCCATGGCTTGGGAGACTTACCATTCTGTGTTGGATCTCAGCCATTTCATATGGTCCAGAATGGTGTATGCTGTGTGTCTGGTCACTGATGTACCCCCAGCAGTTGCTCTGTACCATTTCTGGCTATTTACTAACTGCTCTGGAGGAAAAACTAAATTCCATGTCTCACCATGCCGCTATCTTGCCCCACCTTCTGAAGTTCATTTTTTAAAAAGCCTTTTACAGTATGTCCAGATTTGGTCTTCTGTCTTCATGGTTTTTGTGTTTTTATCTTGTTCCTCTGTTCAGGCCACCATTTCCTATTTCTATTCATCTTGCAGTCTTTTGTTCTACAGTATGCTTTTTAATATTTTTTTTATGACTAACTTTGTTATTTCATCTCTGTGCTTTCTGTTTTTCAAATTTGTATCCAGCTAGTGATATGATAGTGACTTCCTTTAATGCCAGAGGCTAACCTAAACCAACCAACCAAAGTAAGAAACACGTTTCACAGTCTCTGCAGATTGGGTTTGGATTGGTTTGTACTCACCTTCAGAGTTTAGTCCTCCTATCAAGAAGTTCAATTCAAGGTGAAAGCAAAGTGCAGAGACCTCTCTGTCTTCACAGTATCAATTACTCAGAAAGGATTGACATCTCCAACAAAAAATGTTGGGTAACAGCTTTTTATAGGATGTGAAGGATAAGTTGTATAATTGATTTCTGTTCACCCCCTATTGGCAGAATTTAGTTACAAGCTCATACATAGGTTTAAGAGAAGCTAGGAAATATATTCTCTAGCTGGAAGCCATGTTTAAGAGGAAGAAGAGGATTATAGAAATCGGGAGAATATTTTACAACTTAAGCCAAAATAATTGAATAGTAACTTAGCTGGGACAGATCATAAATTATCTGGGGGTTCAGAAGAAAGAATCCTCAGTTTGGTATGGAATTGTTGGGTGGTGGGACTTTAATGATGACAGACAGAGGGTTAATGAAGGACATTCCAATATAGAGAGTAGTAGAAAGACAGTAACAGTTATAAAATTGAGCATAATGTGTGCAGCAGGAGAGACGCAAATGGGGCTCAAGCTGTGAGTTAATATTGGAAGTTACTGAGAGATAAGGTTGGGGACCATGTTAGAGAGTCAAGTTAGGGAGGACCTTAATAGCTAGATAAAGAAGTTTAGATTTGTTCAGGCAGAAAGGAGTTTGGGTTTTTGAGCAAGAACACGCAGCAGCCTGACTAATCAGCCCTAAAACACCATTTCTATCATAATTATGCTTACGGCTCATTAGCTGGGCTGCTGCACATCCTGAGGTAGAGAGACCAGCTATTGTAGTAGTCTGGGGGTGAGGTGATGAGGCCTCAGTGGGAAAGGAGAGGAAGCAGCAATACTGCTCTTATTCTTTGCTGAACAAATTGATGTCTGTATCAACTCCTCCTCCCACTAGTACTATCAAGGCCAAGTCATATGGATTAGTGAGGACTAAAGGACTACAAATTGGTGGGCAGTTTAAGATCAAAATATCTTAGTCTTCATAACTATGAGGTAAGAAGTACTGACACATCTCTTTCCAGGGGACACAAAGCCGATTTAGAATCAAAGTTGAACAAACACATCTGGAAGTTCTTAGTGACTTAAAGTCCAGTTCGTCTCCATCAGGCTTATTTTTCTTTTTTGACTCAGAACAATGAATAAACCAAGAAGAACAAAAGCCCAGTTGTCTGTCCCACCTTTGGGTAGCGGTCAGTATGTGCTTTCTAGGGCACAGTGGCCGATTCCCTTCCATATGGGTCAGATTCATAGCTGCTGCTCCTCTGCAGGCTTCCCAACATTCTCTCCATTGAGTGGCTGATTATCTCCAAACCTGCACCTATCTCATGTTGAGGCTGCAGTGAAAAATAAGGGAAGTGAGACAGCTAATGACTACCTCATGGACCAGCCACAACCATTTGAGAGTTGACATCTAATTCTTTAATGCCTTTGAGGGAGGGCATGGTCTCAATTAGGGTAGGAGGGATGGAAGAGAAACAGCCTGTCCTTGAACTATGGCTTCTGGGTGGAATTCAAACTCACATCTCTCTCTAGACCTGCACACTGCAGTAAAAATGCCCTATATGAATCATCCATGGGCTGCTTATACTCCCTGTTTCCCATAGCCTAAATACACGGTTGCATTTCTTACCCCACTCCCTCCCACCTCCTCCCTCTTTTCCTTACCACTTCAATAGCAAACCACTTGGGCACATAGTTGATGCAAAAGGAAAGACAGAGAGAGGGAAGGACAAAAGAAAGGAAGGAAATAAGGAAATATGAAAGTAGGAAAGAAAGATGGCCTTTCTTCATCAAGGTATCTAAAGCAGCAGGAGAGATATACTTGTGTATAAGAAAGAGAAGACAAAAACAATCTATTCCACTCGTATAGTTCCTTTCCTTCCCCTGAAGATTATCCTAGCCCTGAGAAAAAAATTTAAAAATTGGACTCTCTTTCCTTTCTCAAAACCTAATTTAGCAATATTTGCAACATGAGTTTGCTGGCATAGTTTCTGAGGTTAAATCTTCTATAGAAAGCAATAAGACTCCAGCTTTTCACTTTTGTCTCTAATTTTGACGTAGGATTGTCTCTTTCATATGTATGTTATTTGGCCATGATAAGATTTGTTATGGTATGGGCCTTTCCTTAAATGACCACTAGTCTGACCAAAATCAACTTTTATGAGCAAACGTCAAGGGTAGTGAATTAATGAGAGTAGCCAGTTGGTTAAGCAAGTTTGATCTGGTTTGCAGGGGTGTATTTCATAGATGCAAAGGAGTTCACTTAAATGCCATGTGGCTCTGATTAGCCGGCTTTTGGTTAACCCAAACATGCAGTAAAGCATATGTGATCCAGCTTGCCTTCCAGCCCTGAGGCCAGCTTCCTCAAACTTGTGTTAACAATTGAACTCCAGACTCGGAGGCCTTTTATAACACTGAATTAATTTATTTAAAAATGGTTACTGCAGCTGAATCTCATAGTAAGTTGGTAGCTAAAGGAGCTGCATATTTCACTCGTTTTTTTTTTTCTTCAACGTGGGCAGGTACCGGGAAACGAACCCGGGTCCTCTGGCATGGCAGGCAAGCATTCTTGCCTGCTGAACCACCGTGGCCTACCCAAGGAGCTGCATACTGACCAAGGATCAAGTGCATTAATATTTTCCCAAGTCTGCAAATTATGCTTATGAACAAGGTGATGTGATTTTATTAAGTGGGTGGGTTAAAACAGACTTAAAAATGATTAAAAGAAAAAATACATATTTTCTTCTGGTGGAAAAATCACAAAACTGATTTTGTAATAGTTGTGCTTAGTGTATTGGAGTTTTTTGTTCTCTTTTAGGATGTTAATACACTTCTCAAGGTCTACATATTGTATTCTGGTGAGTGCATTTTCTTTTCATATACTCCTGTCATGAAGGGAAGTGATCAGTCTCAAGGTCTTACCTACCAACTTCCTGTTAGCAGTTCAGAATATGTAGGGTGACCTCAGAGGGACAGTTACATAAGCAATATGAAAACCTGAGAAAGTTGAGTGAAGGTGCTGTGGCTGAATGTTTCTGGCCACGTTCAGAAGAACAAAATCACAGGGACAGGATTGGAGATTATTGTTGAGGAGTAACTGCACTTAGCTCTGTGTAGTGGGCTTTTTCCCTAGTTGTTTTTCATTCATAAGATCTTTTATCTGGGAATGCAATTAACTGTCCAGAAATTGGTTAAACCTAATGCCATTTGGGGCCGTAGGATGACACAAGCCTTGGGACCAAATCAGTAAGAGTTCCTTTCTTGGATTTGCCACTTACTATGTTGCTTTGGGCAAGTGACTGAGCCTCTGAGTTTTCCTTCCTCACCTATAAAATGGATAGGATAATAAAAACTACTCTGGCTAGTTGGTGTAAGGATGAGAGGGGCTGTATACAAAGGGTACTTAAATGGCAGAGGCTACTATTATCTAATGGGGAAGTAGGGATTCCCTGTGTTTTATGGAGGGGTTAACTGAGAAACAGAAATTAAATGGCTATTAAATGGCTCACAATAATTCAGCACTAGAGTGAGAATGCTTTAAGCATCTTTGGTAGCAGTAGGCTATGCTTACTTGTATTACTAGGAATAAAGGCTTTAACAGGAGGTACTATTTCAGCACTCTTTATGCCTTTCAGCTGTGACTGAAGTGCTGTACACAGTGCAGCATGTGGGGTTCCAGAGCTGCTGTGTCAGTTATTTCTGAGACAAAAGTGTTCAAATGCTTGTGAATTATAATTGAAAAAAATATTATATGCATATTTTGAGTCTTATGGAGGGACTCTTTAATACTGCTGATTTAGAATTTCAGAGAGAAGTCATTGCTTCTTTGTTTGTTCCCCAAGTGCCTTACTTAAGTGTTTTTTTTTTCATTGCCTCCTTCCCACTCCCTTTTTAATTCTCTGGGATTCCTGACGTAGGAAATAGGGGTTTTCCTTTGTTACTAGCTTGAGCAAACTTGCAGACCACACATAAAGCTTAATCAATTCACCTCATCCAGGTCAGTCTAGCTTCTCTCAGAGAGCTCTTAAATCCCATTTGCCATTGAAAAAGGAAAAGTTTAAAGCTGTTTGAGATGATATGACTTCAATGTTTGAGAAATCTGCCTTGTCTGAATATCCAGTGCCATGAACTAGGGGGAATAAAATACTCATTGTAGCCAGAACAACACTGGCTCTGAGATGTGTTGCGCAAAACATGACCATTCCAGCAGCAAATGTGTCAGGGAGCACAAACACAATGTGCAGAGGCAGCTTTCTAACAGGATCCTTGGGAAGTCCCAGTTGCCCTAAGGTGGGAACAATTCTGGAGAAAAGGAAGAAACAAAGCCAGTACAGCAGTAGTGCTGGGGGGTGAGGATGCAATTTGAAAATTCTAGTTTGAAGAAGTTTGAAAATGGAACTTAGCACTCTAATAAGCTTGGGGTGATGGATTTTATCTATGTATCTATCCATCTATCATCAATCTTTCAATCTATATCTCTCAGGAAGATTCCTCTATGGAGAAGGGTAAAACATTGTCCTAAATCAAAGGAAGCATATTCTGGGGGTGTCCTTGAATTGAAAGGCTATGACTGTAATTCCTGAGATAGGTTACTTTAGTCATCACTCACTGTGGAGCTTAGTGGGCTGGACTTCATAAAATGCTGTTTTAGGAAGAGATGCAACTTCTTAGAGAAATTAGTTTGGGGGTGAGTGCACAAGGAGTCCTCAGTTTACCATCTTCATTTTTTGAAGGCTCTGTATATGAGAAGAACTAATCCCATGTGTGATTTGGAAAGGCGTTTGCCATCCTCCCACTGCAGTGGGGCTCTGCCTTGCTGTTCAGACAGTTTTCCAAACCAATTGACTTAAACCTGATAAAGTCACTCGTTACATGAACAGCTAGATGTTTAAATGGACATTTCCCCCTTGATGAAGCTGAAACAAAGAAGTGCTCACTCCTGAGTCCGATGCACAGGCTCCACTTCTGTATCTGTGTTACAGATCTATCAATTGTGCTTAAAGCTCAGTTCTGATCATGTCCCTTCTCTGCTCAGGAACAGTCAACATCTTCCTAATTTTGTCAAAATAAAGTTCGTGTGTGTTAATTTGGTATTTAAGATCTTCTCCTTCATGATCCTGTATACTCCAGGTAAGTGGAACTACTTGCGTTGGTTCTCACTGTACCACAGTATCCTTTCTGTTTTTCCTCATTCTAGCTTTGCTTTGGGATGCTTTTCTCCATATCTCTCTAGAATCAAATTCTCATTCATCTTCCTGAAGCTATTTAACAGGCTCTTTCTTCTGGAGACTTCCTCTGACCTTTCCACTTCAAATAATCTCTTCCTTTTCTTAATCATCATAGAATTTGGCTTCTACCTTTCTCACTTATAATAGTGATGCCCATACTTTCCTAGTGAGACTTGCCTGCACAAACTTGTTAAAAATAATAAAAACCTGGGTCCTATTTCTGACCTAGCCCTACCAAATCAGTCTCCAGAGGAGGGCTTTGGGAAGCAGTATTTTAAACAAATGACCCAGGTGATTCTTACTATCAGAGAAGTCTGGTAAACATCTCATAATCCTGCTACTCAATACAAGGTTCATGGATTAGCAGCATCGGAATCGCCGGGGCACTTGTTAGAAGTTCAAACTCTCACACTGCCCCCACCCCCACCCCAATGAGCTTAATGAATCAGGACCTACAGTCTAATGAGGACTTCAGGTGATTCCTATGCACATTAAAGTTTGAGAACCACTGTCCTACATACTTATCACTTGTTGCTTTGCATTTTAGTTAATTCTATAATCCAAAATCTTTACATTTATTATCTCATTTGTTACTCAAAGCAAATATCATTATTCCCAATTTTTCAAGTAGATGGCGCTTCAGTTAAATTATGCAAGGATGAAATTGTTGATCTGAGGTAGTTTTTGATCTACAAAAATGGCAGTTTTATATGTTTCAGCTTAGAAGTAAGTGGTGGTGGCACTGGAATTAGAACTCAGGTAGGTTGACTTGGAGCCTTCTCATGAGCCTTGCACTATTATTATGACTGTCATATATGCCAATGACTGTTGGTTCTCAATGTCAAAGAAAACTCTTAGATTAAAATACATTATTGAGTTACAAAGTTAGTACATGATGGGGTTCTGGTAATGGGAATGCACATAAATGGTATGAAATAGGATGAATTGAGGGAGTGGGAGAAGGAGAGAGTAAAGAAAGCATGTTTTTACCTCCATTTAGTGCCTGTGGAGTTGGAGATTAAAGGTATTAATCCAAGTTTTCTTCCAGATATATGGGACTGGATTTGTTTTTCTGCTGACTTATAATTTTCAACTTGGTTTTAAATCTCAAGAACTGCAATTTTAGACTATGACTGCACTATAAAGTTGCTTCTGTCTATTAATCTTCAGGCAGAGTAAATAGATTTGTATGATTTTGTCTGTTCAAGGGCCAAAGCTTGTGAAATCTGTGGGAAATTGAAAAAGGAAGGAAAGATTTCTTGCCAAGCTGTTTGATATGTTTGATCCTTGGAGTGGCTATATACACAATGAAAACACAAAGACTATGCTGCCATCAAAATGCCAATGTGTAGTTGCTCCCCTCTCCCTGAAACAGTGTATAAAATGATTTCTTATTTGAGGGTTATAATTAACTATTTTTTTTGTATGTGTATGTTTCACAGAAGATTGAAGCTGTCACAAGTCCACATTTCTCAACGGCAATATTTGTTTCTCTGTGATGTTTTCTGACAACCCTATTTTACTACAGTTCTTACTCTTAACAAAAGGGCTTTATCTGGTAGATGTAAAAAAATGCTTGCTGTATTTTAACATGATAAACGTTAAGGTGGTTAAGTTTCCGGTAAAAGAGAAAAAAAACAAAGGCATGCTCTAAAGACATTTAGGGTTACTCGAACAAGTACTGGCAGAAGTGACCAAAGATAACTAGTTTGGTGATTTGTAGTCAGAAAGGAGTCTGTGAGAAGTCCATTGTTTTGTTTAATAATGTGGGGGTTATGCAGCTGGACATTTGGAATTCTAGGGGCCCCTAAAAATGTTCCTGCAGACAAGTAGTATACAGAGCCCTTGCTCATTCTTCTGTAATATTTCTCCGAGGTAAAGCTCATCATAAAATATCTTCACATTTTAGAAAATTGGTGTGGAGGAGATTAATCACAACTCATTTATCCGGGTATCACACATTTCCCTCAAAGCATTCACTTTGCGTATACCTCACGTACATTTTTGGAACATGACATAAATGTTTGAGGAAAAATGAAAAATAATTCGTTAAATGAAGCTAACACTTGGTTGCTTTTTCTTTTTATATGGCGGTTTCTCTTTTTTGCTTCTAAACATGAGAAGAATAGTCTTGGATTTTAGACTGCCCTAAAAAAAGTGTTCTTTAGGAGCTGTTGAACTAAGTACTTTCAATTTTGATCAGTCATAAAACCTCTTGTATTTTTATTTTATTTTTATATAACTGAGAAAAGAAATATACTCCTAAACATTAGGCGAGTAGTCCTTTGGATGTCAATGTATACTGTAAGTAATCATATAAAACACAGGCATCTCTCTGAACCTCAAATTGTGTCTGGTCCCATGTTTATCAGTGATTCATCAGATGATTTAAAATGCATTATTCTTAAATACTTTACCTATGTTTATTTATCTATTCGCATAGGCAGGCACTGGGAATCGAACCCGGGTCTCCAACATGACAGGTGAGATCTCTGCCTGCTGAGCCACCATGGCTTGCCCTTTATTTATTTTTAATATTGCAAAATCACATTCCCTCAGAAAGTTTAGAAGTAGTTAATAAAATGAAAGAATGAAAATGAAATTGGAAAATACATTATTTAAGAACTTAATATTTTGTTATTCAAAAACAGGTTTGGAGGAGGAATGAAGAGGAACATATAGCAAAGTAGTTCTAGTTTTGCATTAATAATGTGAACTTGGAGGTTTTCTTATATCTAGAGGGTATAAAACTCTTCTTATTCTCTTCTTAATCCTGGCAAATGGCCCTGGGAATATTTTACCTGTGTTGTAACTTCACAGGATTTATTAATAGGATTATAGAAGTAGAAATTAACAATTTACCACCATTCTTTTCTTTTTAATTTATTAATTAAAAAAACAACAAGAAATAAAAATTAACATAGATAATCAGTAATTCACAATATCATCACTTAGTTGCATATTCATCATTTCTTAGAACATTTGCATCCATTCAGAAAAAGAAATAAAAAGACAATAGAAAAAGAAATAAAATGAAAACAGAAAAATAAAATATACCTACCATACCCCTTACCCCTCGCTTTCACTGATCACTAGCATTTCAAACTAAATTTATTTTAACATTTGTTCCCCCTATTATTTATTTTTATTCCATATATTCTACTAGTCTGTTGACAAGGTAGATAAAAGGAGCATCAGACACAAGGTTTTCACCATCACACAGTCACATTGTGAAAGCTAAATCATTATTCAATCATCATCAAGAAACATGGCTACTGGAACACAGCTCTACATTTTCAGGCAGTTCCCTCTAGCCTCTCCCTTACATCTTGAATAACGAGGTGATATCTACTCAATGCATAAGAATGACCTCCAGGATAACCTCTCGACTCTGTCTGGAATCTCTCAGCCATTGACACTTAGTCTCATTTCACTCTTCCCCCTTTGGTTGAGAAGGTTCTCTCAATCCCTTGATGTTAATTCTCAGCTCATTCTAGGGTTTTTCTCAATCCCTTGATGCTGAGTCTCAGCTCATTCTAGGATTTCTGTCCTACGTTGCCAGGAAGGTCCACACCCCTGGGAGTCATGAATTTACCACCACTCTTAATTTACAAATAGTAATAAAAAAGAATGCAAAGGAAAACACTCAATCTGTCTTGATGACCTCAGTATTAATGGGAAAAGTTTCCCAAAGTCACTCTTGCTATTCACTGTGGAGAAAACATTAAAAATAGAAAAAATATTCCATTGGGTCAAAGTACATCACTGCAACCTCTGGTTCTGTTAAAACATCTCCTGACCCTCTTCCTTCCATTTCATAAGGACACATGTGATTACATTGGGCCCACTCAGATAATCCAGGAGAATCTTCTCTTCTCAAGATTTTTAATTTATCCATATTTGCAAAATCCCTTTTGCAAAAGAAGATAATATATTCACAGGTTCCAGGGATTAGGACACGGCCATCTTTGAAGGGGTCACCACAGGAAAGAAGGTAACAGATCTGGAGGTAAACAAGCAAATAACTAGTACAGAAGGCCTTTTGTCAGTTCTTACAGGCTGTATCTATCTTTTTGGGATGCTCTTTTGTACATAATACCATTTTCAACTAGCCCAACTCTTATATATATAGTATTCATTGGATTGGATTTTGGAAGCAAAGCAAGGCTTGTTTACTAGGTACTACACTGAGGGCCTAATGGAATTTTATCCTTAGCAGATCTTGTTGGGAACTTCTATTTAATGGAATTAGTTTGAACCAGGGAAATGCTGAGATGGAAACAGAGAGCCGAGAAGAAAAATGGACAGCTTTAGCCTGGTGGGCTCTGGCCATTGATTGGCCAGACCCCTATGTGATAGCAATGATGTATGTAAGTGGAGTAGTTTCCAAGGAAGAGAAAGGCTTTGGCTTTTAAGTGTGCCTCTCCTTCTGTTTGTTTGGTTTTTTGTTTTTGAGTTTTGAGTCTTCTGTGGGAAACATACCGTCAGCAGCCTTCTGGTCTTTAAACCCTTCCCTTGAGATGCTGGAGCAACCATGCCCTACCCGTAAGCTGCCCCCACCCAGCCCAGATTAGTCACACATAGATGTGAGCCATTTTTGGAGGAGGTGAAGACCCAATTAGGCAATGCATCTACTGTAAACAATTGGAAAATGTATAAATAGTTTTCAGGGAAAACAAAACCAAAAGTCTAGTAACATAACCTTATAAATAGTTGTTTTTCTTCTTCTATACTTTCTCCCATCTTCTGAGAGTTGTTTTTTTTAAACTCTTATTTACTTGGTTATAAACATCCCTTTTTTTCCTTCCCACACACTCCCTCCTCCTGGCCCCCTGTCCCTCGGTAAGCTCTAAACTGTTTTCTCTCTCGGTGAATTTGCTATTTTTAGTCATTTCTTCAAGTGACATCATACAGTTTTTGTCCTTATGTGCCTTGCTTATTTAACTAAGCATAATGTTTTCAAGGTGCTCCATGTTGCAGTGTGTCTCCGAGGTTCATTATTTCTTATGGCTGAATAATATTCCATTGTGTTTGTGTGTGATGGTTAGATTCGAGTTTCAATTTAGCCAGATATGGTGCCCATTTGTCTGGTCAGACAAGCACTGGCCTTACTGTTACTACAAGGATATTTTGTGGCTGGTTGATTCATTAGAAGGCTGGGTTATTAAATCATCAGTCAGTTGATTGCATCTGTGGTTGATTACATTTACAATGCATCTTAGTTGATTTATAATCAACTAAGGGTGTGTCTTTGCAAGGAGAGAATCCAATCAGTTGTATTTAATTTAAGCAGTTGATGATTTTTAAGGGAGAAGAGAGAATTTTCACTTTTTTTGTCAGCCAGCCTCTTCTGTAGAGTTTGTCAAGGACCTTCTTTGGAGTTGCCAGCCTGTTGGCCTATCCTACAGAATTTGGACTTTTGCATCTGCACAGTTGCATGAGTGACTTTTATGAATCTCATATTTATGGGTATCTTTTGTTGGTTCTGTTTCTCTGGAGAACCTTGACTAATATAGTGGGTATGTACACATTTTGTTTAGCCATTCATTTGTTGACAGACACTTGTGCAGTTTCCTCCTTGTGGTCTAATAGTGTTTTCAGCATTGTCTCTTTGTTCCCACTAATCAGTCAGTAGAAGATTCTGATTTGTGAGTGGCAATGCCGTCCATGTGAAGTTTCCCAAGGATAGGGAAAGATAGAATGCAATGTTATTTCCAAAGCAACCTTGCTCTTCTCAATTCTAATAAGAAACTTAGGAAGAATGATTATTGAGACAAATTCAGATACAAGTAGGCCTTACCTCAGGGTATTTTCTTTTACTCTTTGAGAATATTCTATGCAATCTTAATCTTTGTAGTTGCAGTGGTCCAAACTATGAAAGAATGTCTTCGTCTGAGTCTATCTTTGGGCTGTAAACAGAGATGCAATTTCTATGAAAGCTGAAGTTTTCTGTATTTCAGCAGCATGATAAATACTCACCAACCAGCCCTCCTACAAGAGTTTCTGTGGTCACTCTCTGTGAGGCCTGGCAGGGGAAATGGTACAGGCTGTGGATACATTTACAGTTTATCTTGGTCTTTGTAAATGGGAGTTTCAGAAGGAGAGAGACAATTGGGATTAGAAAATCGCTTAGCCCCCATGTGATAACTTGCTCTGGTCAATATTGTATTTACTCAACAACCTCATGATTATGGCTATTTGGCTAGGGTAGCCAAAAAATTTAATAAAAGCCTTGTCTTGGTCTAATTTAGGGTTGGAAGTTCCAGTAGTAACTTGGGACACAGTTTTGCAAACTGAGGAGCTGCTTTCAAGATACATAAGCATTGTGGTAGGGAATGAGATTTTTAAAAATCTAGTCATGTTCCAGCCTCCACATATCCTCACAGGGCATCAGAATTTTGTTGAGGATAAGAGACATTTGTTTTTTAAACTGTGAGGTGGTGGGGAGAGAGAGGGGGAAAGAGGGGGAGAAGGAGAGAACATACAGCAAGTGCCTATTTTCTTTTGGCCAAGAAAGGGGGAGCAGTAGGACAGGGATAGGGAAAGTGTGACAGTAACTAGTAGAGCCAAGGAACAACACTTTTCTACTGAACATTTCAAGAGTCAGGTGCCCTTTTAATATCCTCCTTCTTGGCTGCCAAATGAGATAGGTAAGCAACTAAGTGTTATGTACAAGTTTGGTTTAATATTTTCAAGTGGTGTAGGAAGAAGTTGGTACCATTCTGCAATAGAGATGTAGTATTTGCTTCCAAAGCTTGATCCTAGGAGGCTTGTTGTGCCTGCTACACCAACTGGACTCTAATCTTTAATGAAAGATTTATTTAGCTCTGTGTGTAATGATGAATGTTCCTTTTGAGTAGCCTGGAAGTAAATTAGTGTTAACTGCTTGGGTTACCTGTGTTGCTATGAAAATAGACCTAGTTCTCTGTGAAGAACCCAGTGTGTGTACTTTGGTGGCAGAGGTGTGGTGGTGATACATACGGGAAGTTAAAAAGAGAATTATGGAGATAATTATGACCAGTGTGTCCCTTAGTTGTTTGTTCACATTATGGAAAAATAATTTGAGCAAGAATCTCATTTTGGCCAAAGATGAATCTTTCTGAAACTTTTAGCTCTTGTAGTTCTGCGTACTTAGAACTACAACATGCCCATCCATGCTTACTTATTTCTGACATGCAGAACATGTTACAGTATTCTCAAAAGGCCACGAGAGAAATCTGAGAAAAGCTAATGGCAAGGCAATAATTATAAAGTAATAAAATTTCTTGGCTTAAATAAGATTGTTTATGTGAAAATACTTAGTTAACCAAAAAGAATCCTTCTTTTTTGATATGTTTCAAGGGTGCTTCTTGAAATGAGGAAGTGATTTAAAGATGGCAGCTTAAAATCCATGTATTGACTTTGAAAAGGGGTCCCATCATCAGAGGAAATCTTGCTGTGGTCCTTCATTTTTTTTCTTTTTTCTTTTTGCATGGGTAGGCACCAGGATTCACACCCAGGTCTCTGGCATGGTAGGCGAGAGCCCTGACACTGAGCCATCATCACACCACTCTACAATCCTTTCTTGAAGTATGGCTTTAAGGTTATAGTTGTAGAGCTTGGCTAGATTTTGTATTCTTATCTGTTGAGGATTTATTGCAGATAAAGATAGTCTACATATCATTTGTTCATTTGTAAATATACATTCCCCAAAAGAATGATATGGGACAGCCCGATGAGGATGAACTATTTGTATACTGGATAAATCTTACTGCTGTTTTTTTTTTTTTTACACCAACCGAGAAGTGGGTGCCACAAAAATAAAAATCACCTGCTGCTATTTGAATTAAGATGATTTTTCTTAATTGGAAATTTATCAGTAAAGGACTGTTTGTTAGTAAAGAGTATGCATCTATGACCAAAGTTATTTTAAATTGAAGAGAAGGCAGAAATATAAGAAAACATAATTTTGAATGGAATATTAGGTAAATAAAAAATTCTTCATAAAGAAGAGATTTTAAAGGGGGTGTTAGCAAAAGTGGAGAAACTGACATTTAAAATATGACTTTAACACAGGGACTAATTATGGATACATATGGTAACCGTTAGTGTCTCAAATCTCCATTTTTGAGAAATTCTATTCATTCCCATCTTATGAATAAGCTAGAGAAGATGGCAGATTGAAAACAAATGTCAACCTCATCTCTCACCCTAAAGTTTTGAAATGGCAGCAGTTGCTTTTTAAAATATAATGAATTCATTACTGTTATGGAAAACCTGAGAGATGATGTAAGTGAGCTAGAAATTTAGCACTTACATTAAGATTAATGTAGGAAAAAAAAAGCAGAGAATCTAAATCTAAAAACCTAGGTTGGGGAAACAAAACACTGCAGATAAGAGAGTCTTTCTGGAGTGGCTCCAAACTTGGTCCATAAAATGAAACCAGAGAGGGAATCTGGGACAGTCACAGAAAAATTAAAGACCTGCATTTGGAAGTCCTTGGTCATTCTTCATTTCCCAGCTTGCTGAGCAGCAGGTGGTAGTAGAATTTTCCCCTAGGATACAATTCAAAGACTTATCTTCAAAACAGCATAAACTATCTGATTGCGATGCTTACCTAGCATAAGTGTTGGAATCTAGATAGAGAAAAAAGCAGACTGAAGCAGTGCAAATATCTACAAAGATAATAGAAGGGAAGAACAAAAAGAGGGAATGGAATA
This sequence comes from Tamandua tetradactyla, assembly GCF_023851605.1. Classification (NCBI taxonomy): domain Eukaryota; kingdom Metazoa; phylum Chordata; class Mammalia; order Pilosa; family Myrmecophagidae; genus Tamandua; species Tamandua tetradactyla. Next base: position 104,392,742 of record NC_135335.1, read on the forward strand.
ACTGGTTTCAGTGTTAAACACTGAAAATAGCTCTTTGAAGTGTGAATTTTGACCCAAGATACTCACCAATTGGGTGGTGGGGCTCAAAAGATAGACTGTATGGTAGGCTATAGAATTCTGTAGGAAGATTTAGGAGTTCCCATACTTAAAACAAGCTACTGACATTCACCCAACTTTGCTTATCACCTTTGCATAATTCACAAAAGGCTATTAATTGTAATCAGAATGTTCATTAATTGACAGGAAAACAGGGATTCTTGTATACAGTTTCTACAGTCAACAGAAAATCACTAAACACTTGAGGAAACCCAGAATTGTGAAGGAGAGGGACCAAATTCAATAAATAAAAGAATCAACACATGAAGAATCAGAGTTTAAAAGGCAAACAGAAGAATACTCTTAAATAAGTTAAATTAAAATTCCTAGAAGGACTTGGACAATTTTATTGCCACAAATGAAGAATGAAAAAAAAAATGAGAATTTTTGGCAATTAAAACTGGGACAGATGAAAAAATCACCTATCAGATAGCATACGTATTGGTCTGGTAACAGTTGAAGATAAAAATTAATGAACTGGAAGATATTGCTGAGGAAGGCCCCAGAACTTAGTCTAAATATATAAGGAGAAAAATAAAAGATGTGTGAAGGAAAAGTTAAGTTATGACAGATTAAAATTCTTTTGGAACCCAGAGCTCTTTAGTAAAATATGTAAGTATTTGGGAGAATATAAAGACATAAATATCAAGGTCTCAATAAATTAATTGTCCCTAAACCCTTTCTGAAGGAATCTTAGAGAATGTGTTCCATCAAAACAAAACAAAAAATGAATTTAAGAAAGAAGATGATCTGGGGTAAACAAATCTTGTTCTTAAGTATTTCCTTCACCATCTTCTTGTTCTATCTGAATATTGGCTATTTCCTGAGAGGAAGTTTCTTTCTTTAAAACCCTTCAACACCACATTGCTCAGAGTTGGGATAGATGTGCTCCTTACCCCTATACTCTGTTCTCAAATAAAATGTCCCCATTCTTTAAAAATCCTAGTTAATTTGAAGTGCACATGTTCTAGTTTGCTAGCTGCTGGAATTCAATATACCATAAATGGAATAGCTTTTAGAAAGAGGAATGTAATAAGTTGCTAGTGTGCAGTTCTAAGGCCATGGAAACATCCAAATTAAAGCAAGTCTATAGAAATGTCTGATCTAAGGCATCCAGGAAAAGATACCTTGGTTCAAGAAGGCCAGTAATGTTCAGAGTTTCTCTCTCAACTGGAAAGGCAAATGGCAAACATGGTGATGTCTGCTAGCTTTCTCTCCAGGCTTCCTGTTTCATGACAGTCTCCCAGGGGTGTATTCCTTCCTTATCTCCAAAAGGTCTCTGGTTGCATGGATTCTGGCTGTCATCTCTTCTGTGACTCTACTCTGTTGGTCTCCCATTGTTCTCAAATTTTTTCTAAAATGTTTCCTCTTTTAAAGGATTCCAGTAAATTAATCAAGACCCACCTGGAATGGGTGGAGTTACATCTGCCTCTAATGAAAGGTTAATGCCCACAAGTGGGTGAGTCACATCTTCCTGGAGATAACCTAATCAAATTTCCAACCTACATTATTGAATGGAATGAAATAATGAAAAAACCAAAAAAGAAATGGTTTTTTAATCAACCATTGATTAAAAGAAATAGTTGCTCCAACAAGATTGATTAGAATTAAAACACGGCTTTTCTAGGGTGCATAAATCCTTTCACATCATCACAGCACATCTTTGAAGTTAATCCCACACTATCTTCTCTTGTTGCAGAAACTCCCTCACCACTTGTGACTCTTAATTCACTGAAGATTTACACTCTTCCTCTTCATACTTAGGTCACAATTCCTGGTAGTTTCATCATCAATTTAGTTCTTGAACTTGTCATTTCCAGTGACCATTGTCTCCACTCCCAAGGTCCTATACAAAACTGTGTAGACCTTGTCATACACAACTGTACCAACTCTGAAATCTTATTGTCGTGCTGACTACTGCTTCTTGTCTTTCCAGCTCATTACCATAGTAACTTGACAAGAATATTTCAACCCCATTGGGTTCCCGTTCTTGGCTGATAAATATTGGTCAACAAGTTTTCAAATCCAATGGCCAATTCTTGGATATCGTATGGATCCCCCAGCAGCATTTTAGAAAGGGAACCCCTCCCTTCTTCTTACATCTCTTCTTTACTTGATTTCCAGGGCACTCCATTATTTTTCTTCTACCTCACTAGCTGCCTCCTCTATCTTTTTTATTAATTCTTTTTTTCCCTTTCTCATCCTTATATTTCAAAATGACCTCCCTATTAATTATATTCCATCTAATGTTCCCTTTAACCAGGAAATAATTTTACAAAAAAAAAAGAAGTGAGGCAAAGTGATTTAAAATAATTATACATTACATAACACATACATTAGGAAAAAGGTAAGGAAAATATTGATTAATATACGGAAATATATGCACTTCCGAACAAGAAAGAAAATAAATATGCATAGTAACTGAAGTCCTTGTGTTCTTAGGAACAATCACTCCTAGCAGTAATCTCTTTCTTTGCTGGATGGTTCAGTAGCAGGACAGACCTAAAATGACTAAGTTTCGACTTAAATTTCATGGAGTATTTTTGTGTCACCTAGTGGAACTGTTTCTCCCTTGGGAACCAATACCTCTAAGCCAGCAGACTCAAAAGATATAAGGAAGGTAACAAATATTTCATGAGGGGATTCATCAGTTTTATTAATGACAGAAGTAACTCCTACTTAAGTCCGTGGTTTCTGGCCTTATGTATTGTGATTATGAGTAGAAACAACACAATTTATTGGTTTCTCTTTGGTAGCCTATATGGTGTCTTATAGTAAAGCACCCCGGCCTTGCAAGGTACTTTTTCCAAGCAGGTGCTATAATTGAGTTTTCAATAGGCTATTATATTTTAAAATACTAACTTCTTAAAAAAAATACTAGCTTCTTTTGGATGATGGGGTATATAGTAAGACCAGTGGGTCCTGGGACATAAGCCTATTTACTCCTGTCTTAGTTTGCCAGGGGTACTATGAAAAATACCATATACTGGTTGGCTTAATAATAGGAATCTATTGGCCACAGGTTTGAAGGTTAGAAGTCCAAAAATCATGGGATTGGCAGGGCTTAATTTATCCCAGATTCTGTAGCATTCTGGCAGCCTTTTGTCGTCGTCTCTCTCCTTTTATCTGTTCCTCTGGTTTACACCAACTTCTGGCTTCTACTTCTGAATCTAATTTTCTTTGCGTAGGAGAACTTCAACCAAAGGCCGCCTGATTCAATTTGGCCTCATCTAAATAGGATCTTCAAAGATCTTATTCTCAAATGAGCCCACACTGTAACTAACAATAACATCTTCAGAGGTCTTATTTACCAATGGGCCCACACCTACAGGGAACGTGGATTAAGATTGGAACATATCTTTGGTGGGATACATGATTCTATGACATCTCTCTTGTACATTCTGACTATCATATGAGTTTATTGCATTGGCTGGATCTAAACTGTATGCAGAACCCTGCTGGGAAGGAAGTCTGAGAAATGCAGACTTCCAGCCTCTGCCATATAGTAGAGACCATGGAAAGATATGGGAAGGCATATCGATTGCCATTTGACAAGATCCAGTTCATACTTTTTGGTCTGTTACATGAGGTCAAGTCTCTGCAATGTAATTATTCTCAAGAGGTCTTCCTTGGCTGCATCCTCCAAAATATCATCTCCTTTCCTTTCTGTCTCCTGACTTTATTTTATTTTATAGAGCAAACATAATGCTCTAAAGTGATAATGTTTACTTACATGTTTACTTGTATTGCCTATCTTTCCCTTTATCATTTAAACTCTATGGGGCAGGATACACGGACCTAGGACAATTTCAGAAATACAGGGAAAACTTAGATATCAGTTGAGTGAATGGAAAAGACAACAGTGAGAAAAGGAACCATTAATACCATTAATATTGATAAGCAAAATTAATATAGGAATTTGATTCTAGATCAGTTCAATATAGGAGACAGAGAGGTGGAGAAGGGATTTGGAAGTGTGCTAAGAATCTTTTTCCTTTGCATGTGCATGTGTGAGAATGGGATATAGATACCCATTAATACTGGAGATTGATGGGAAGACAAGTTTAAATAGTATGTTAAGTTGTTAACACTGGAAGCTTCTAGTTAAAGTTGTGAGTTGAATATATTTATTAGCTTCCAATTCCATTTCGAAGGCCTATTAAAATTACAGGAAAAATGATTTTTAAAAGCTGTAATCCTACAAGGAAAAATAGACCTGGAGAGGAGACGACAGCAACAACATTTTGGGAACTGGAAAGCAGAAGGAGGAAGGATTGCTGACCCAGCAGAGAGAGTTGAATTTTAAACTGGTCATAGGGTAAATGAAGAAGAAACCTGATGTACACCATGGACTCCCTACTTCTCAGGAATTAGCAGCTCCAGTTTCCCTAGAAGTGGAAGGTGAAGGTAGTGCTAAGTTTCAGTATGATGGGCTGAAGCCTATTTTAAGTACTTGCTTCCTAGTTCCTTCTAAAATCCATATAGCTGCATATCTGTGCCTGCCCCCTTCTGGCGGGTTTAGTCTCTGAAGTGTATAAGCAAAGGGTGCTGCACTGGAGGCCACTGGTCATGGTTGAGAGTGGGGGGTGTTATGCTAAAAATAAGAGCTTATTTAAAGTTTACTTCCTGACTGGTAAGACCACCAATACTACCCCCCACCCCCCACCCCCCCACACCCCACACACACACTTGGCTGCCAGAATGCTTTGCTATAGTTGTGGTCTACCAGCATGACACTGACCTAGTTCAAGAAGAGGCTTAAAAAAACTGATGTTGGGGCTTCTCCAGCACAGTGCATAGCCAGCCCCTCTGTTACAATGAAGCCCCAGGCCCAGAGCTTACATCCAGCTTACACCACCTCACTCTTACATGTGAGAAGATGGCAAGAATCACAAGACATTGGGGAAAGTCTCTGACATGAAAGCCAGAGATCAAGGAGGGAAAAAAGAAAAGGAAATAGCAACTCAGAGAAAACAGGCAGTGTATAGCAAGATAGAAACAAAAACCGAAAACAATGCAAAAGCAAAAAACACATACTATTGTTAATATATGTAGAAGAGATAAGGTACTCTGTTTCTGAAATAAAAACAGGAAGCAATAAAAATAAAGCATTTAGAAGAAAAAAAGAGAGCTCAAGGAAATTTAAAAAAACAAAAACAGAAATATAAAATTAGTAGAAGATTTGAGAGATAAAATTGAGAAAATCGCCTTGACACTATAGAACAAGGAACCCAAGATATAAAATTAGAGAGACAAAAAGAGAAATTTAGAAGACCAATTCAGGAATTCCAGAAAACAAGAATGGAAAAAATAGAAGGAAGGAAATTTTTAAGTAATTCAAGGAAAATTTACCAAAGAACTGGAATTCGAATTGGAGAGGCGCATCAAATGCTGGACACAATGGATGAGAACTGTCAGAGAAGTGTAGAGAAGTCCAGAAAGCTTCTAGGGCAGTGGGGGGCACCGGGGCAGACAGAGAGGGAAAGAAGCAGGGAAGAGAGGCAGAAAGAGAGGAAGGGAGACTCAGAGATGGGAGAGAGAGGGAAGAGGCAGATAAGGAGGGAAGGAAAAGAGAAGAGGGAGCATGGGAAACAGGGAAAGGAAGGGAGAGGGAGAACCTAGACAGGCACAGAAATATATGTATAACTAACTGCTTTCAATGTAGCATTGTTTATAATAGTGAAACAATGAAGGAATATTAAGTATCCACCAACAGGGGATTGATTAAATGGCTGTGAATGAATCCATATGACAAAAAAGTATATCCTTATGAAAAAGAATGAAGCAAATCTGTATATGCCAAAATCTTCAGACAGGAACAGGAAAATTCAGGCAGTGCTAGTAGATATTGAGGATCCATGGCATTTTGTGGATGAGCATAGTTGCTATGGAAATTTAAAGTAAAGCAAAATTCAGTTGGGGAATAGGTTAGTCTGAAAGGCTTTCTTGATGAAGTAAGTGGGGAGAAAAGAAAACCTAAGTATTGGTTTGGAAAAAACTAGAAGAGCAGGACTTTCAGGAAGACAAGGTAAAGCCAGGACTAGTGTACATGAGAACAGAAAATGTGGAGAAAGCCAAGTACTTGTAAGGGAGGAACAGAGACTTGCTCAGTTCAGGTGAAAGATCATGGAAGAGACTGTCTTCAATCAGGAAATAGCCCCCTGGAAAACGTTGCCGAACTGCCACGCTCTTAGGAGAATCTGAAGTCTAAAGAAACTTAAGAATCTACGTCTAAAGAAACATGTAGGTATGAGTAGGAAATGGGAAGTGAAGTTTTGATGGTAAAGTGAGTGAACGTATCACTTAGCCCACTTTTGTCCTTGAGTGGTGTGATGGGAGAACGGCAATGGCCTGCCTACTGTGCTGGGTATCTTATTTGGCCCTCGGGGTTCATCCCCCCCTTCCTGATGTTGCTTTCTACCCTGGGAAGTTGACCAGTGTAAACTCTGCCAATGGGCCCCTTGCCCTTGGGCTTCAGGTGGGTCTCAGCCCACGAGGCAGCATTTGCAGATTGACCGAAGTGCAGAGAGTGAGTTCAGGGTGTATGATCCCTGGCTCCCTTCCTGCCTGCCTGCCTCTAGCTGGCTGTGTCCGTTGTCCGTTCAACAAAGGTCACCGCTACACACAAGGTGGCCCTTTCTCTGTACATGAACTTTCTTCTCCTTGACCATTTTGCTACTTGTTATTATAATTATTTGCAATCTTTTCTAAATCTCTTAATTTCATTTCTGCCATTTAATAGATGTGTGACCTTGAACAACTCTCTCAAACTTTTTGATCTTCAATTTTTGCAATAAATGAGATATTTATGAAAGGGTTAGCGTAGTCCTGTGTGGGTCATATGACCTGTAAGCTCTAGCTTACTCTGTCCTGCTGGATCTCTCTCGTTAGCAGGATTCCAACTCTTCATTGTTGGAGGAAGAATATCTCTACTCCAGCAATTTCAGAAGTGAATTCTATCTTTTGCTAGTTTGCATTACCAGTGACTTCTAGCTTTATTAGTACATTGTGATATTCTGGTAAGCTTTTCACCAGAGAGCATCCTTCTCATTTCACACCTCTAAACAATGCCAACAATGTCTGTTCCCAAGCCGAAAACTTGAAAGGCTTTGACAGTGATGCTGGTGGAAGTATCGACATCAGTACAGGACAGGGAGGGATAGGGTGAAGAGAGAAGACACTTTATTACTAGGTAATGATATATAAGTGCCACGTGTGGAGAAAATACATTATTATCTTATTGACACATTACAATATCCCAGGAAGGAAGCCTATATTTCTACGTAGCAGAGACTGCTTAATTGCCTACGCAAACCCATTCTCTGTTTCCCCCAAGCTGAGCACTTTGCCACCTGCCAAAAAGTTTACCTTCTCCTGCCTTCCTTGTGACTAAAGTGTGACCATGTGACGATGTTTGGACAATGAAATGTGATTTGAAAGTATGCTGTGACTTCCAGGTGTTCTTAAAGGGAGGGATCATGTGCCTTCTTTATTCCTTCCTTCTGTTGTTTGGAATGCACATGTGATGGCTGGATTTCAAGGTGCCACTTTAAACCATGTGTTGGCAAGCTAAAGATGGAGAAAAAGCGAGAGTAGAAGCATGGGTACCTATCTATAGCTTCAGCATATCAGTCCAAGTCTGCTTGCTTTTAGGCTTCTGTTAGGAGTTTACACCACTGTGGTTGTTATATTTTTTGTAATGTAGCCAAACCTAATTCCAGCCAATGAAACCAATATCTCAGTTTTGGATTTAGGAAACAAGAACTTAAGTATGTTTTCATTTTTCTTGGATCTCAATGAAGCACTTGGAGAGATAGAATAAATACTCATTTCTTGATTCCAGGACTTTTTGCCAGTGATCCATGCTACCCAATAATATACTTTTTTTTTTCTTCCCTTTTCTTCTCTTCCTCTCTTCTCTTTTTCTCAAATGCTGAGGTCCAGGGATAAAGTATTCAAAATGTGGTCCTTATTGGGATTTGGATTACAAGAATTACTTGAAGAAGTCTCTAATGTGTTTCCAAAGCCACTGCCTAACTGCAGAAATCGTCAGGAAACAACAGAACCCTGCTATAAGTATGGGTCCAGTAATTATTCGGAGTTTTTTTTTTTTTTTTTTTTTTTTTTAAAGAGAGGGAGGAAGGGAAGGAAAGACAGAGAGAAGGAAGGAAGGATGGAAGGAAGGAAGGGAGGAAGAAAGGGAAACATCTTTAAACATTTTCTTGTTTTATTATATTTTGTTTGTTTGTTTGTTTTTTACATGGGCTGGGGCCGGGAATCGAACCGGGGTCCTCCGGCATGGCAGGCAAGCACTCTTGCCCGCTGAGCCACCGCGGCCCGCCCTATTCGGAGTTTTTAAAGGATGCTTTATTACCAGATGTTTATAGCTTTAAGGCAGGAAAAACAGAGGAAAGAACACAAAAGTGCCCTTCAAGTCATCCCTTTTATGGTTGTGAAATGTTACTTCAAGCCCTGCCATTGCTACCCTCACAGTCTATTATCCCTGATATTTAATGGTTATGTCAATTTAATTATTACCAGAGGCCCACCCAGATAGTTAAATACTGCTTGATAATAACTCTGTAAGGGAGGGAACTTCTGTGGTGCAGAATAAAGAACAATTAGTCTTTTTCAGGCTAGAGAAGGACCAATATTATAATATAAATACTTCAACTATAACATTACCACTTTCTCTGAGTCATCATAAAATAAACCAGAACCTAAAGCAAATAGTGAGCTGCGTGTAATGCTGCCACACAAAAGAGCCACAGATGAGTGTGGACCAAATTAATAGGCAATGCACAACTGCATTATTTGAATACAAAATTATTTTTTAAAAAACCTCTAAAAACAATAGTGCCGTAGATTTTTTTGTGGGGGTTGGTGGTGCATGGTCTGGGACTCGAACCCGGCTCTCCCGCATGAAAGGTGAGCATTCTACCACTGAACCATCTGTGCAAACTTCATAGATATTTGAGGTGTAAAAATCACCGAGGGTTTTATTGCTGTTTCCATCTCAGGGTTGGTGTCCATGTGTGCTGCAGTTTGCAGAACAATTATTTGTAAATGATCATTTCTTTTCATGAATCCACTTAAATCTCTGATTCTTGACAATTAAGGGGTAGAGAACATTATAAATCAGCACCCCCTTGTTGTGAGCTGGAAGGAAAATGGCTTGTGAGATGTTTCCAGATTGGATATTTTTGGTGTGTGTGTTTGTATACAGGGAGAAGGGGGAGGAGAAGGAGGGATTTGAGAGAACTTGGAAGCCCCACGTTCCCAGGTAATGTTTGCATTGTTAGCAGAGTACCTGCCCTGAAACCCGACCATCCTATTGAGATCACTCTTTTACCTTCTCATCCTGATGGTGCGTGCCCCTTAACTTATTCCACCCTATCAGCTGTTTTCTTACATCTGTTTTCCCTTGAAATCATTGTTGTGTGTCCCAGCCCAGGAGGTGGTAGAGTGTGGTGCTTAGATGGATGCTGGAACTAAATTGCCAGAGTTCCGAACCTGAGTTCCTGCCAGTTTCCCATTACAAGTGAGTGACTTTGGGCAAGAGATGTCACCTCTCCCTAATCAACTTTTCCAAATGTGTGAAATGCAGAACAATATAACACATGGATTGCTATGCGGATTAAATGAATTATTATTTGTAAAGTGCTTAGGAGAGTATCAGGGGCATAGTAACTGCACGTAAGTATTTGTTAAGTGTTTTAAAAAATGAATCCTTATGAATTTCAGAGCTATAAATTGCATACTCAAAATGATGAAAGAGAGGAGTATTACCACCCCTTGAATTGAGGCTAAATGAAAGTCTGTGTGTGGGAGTGAGTTGATGGAATACATCTCTCCCACGATTTATGAGATGAAAGTGTTTGTGAACCTCTGGTTTCACATGCTTTTACCAGTGTTTGGAGCTCAGCATCACTGGCAGGGAGGTCTCATCGTGGGTCCCCTGGATTTAAACGCCGCTTGTTTGGTCAGGAAGCTTACAAAGAGAAGAAAAAGTGAGAGCCACAGTGAGCTGTTACACAGTGAAGTGGCGCGGGGGTGGACATGCGGTTATGCTTTGCTGAAGCAGGGTGGTCAGAAACAAAGCTTAAAAGACACTGAGAGAAGCCTTCAGAAGATTCGGCCTCCCCGTGGAGGGCTGGGAAACAAACGTGGTGGCCAGGCTGGTCCAGCACAGCAGGCGGTGTTTCAGCTGTAGGGGTGGTCTCAGATCTGATCTGTGTCCCCCTAGCAGGGGCAGATGCTGCCAAGCTCTTCTCATAGAGCCTAGAGGATGCTCCTGACAAATGCTCTGTGTGAAAGGCCAAGCTTTCAGCAGTGGTTGCACCAAGGACAGGAGGTGGCAGGAACAATATGAGTTCTGGAAGCAAATCACTGGGGTTTCAGCTCCAGCCATCTGCCCTGGCTGCTGTGAGCTTCAATGTTCTCATCTGTAAAAGGGGAATTATAAAAATAGTTGCTGCTTCTAGGATTTGTTATTAGGATAAAAAAGCTAATACAAAAGTCTTTGTATATAGAAGTGCATTGTACTGGTATTAGTTACTGATTTGTCCATGTTGTGTAACATGTTATGGCTTGTTTATAGTGTAGGAATAGTACGCTTGATGCAGCAGAGATATTTCTGAAAAGGTGTGTACTAGATCCCAGGCCTTTGAAGAAAAGAGAGTACACTATATTAATTTCAGTTACTTTCACTCCTTCGTCTAGCCCGAAAACAGTGCTTTTCTCATTCTAGAGGTGGAACAGAGTATCTCACTCCTCACAGAAGTCCAGAAGTCCTACGGGAAAGAATTACTTTATTAGGGAACTTATCAGTGCCTCATTAGCAGTTTATAAAATCTAGATCTTTATACATGAACTTTGTATAAGGTAAGATGCGGCTGGCATATGCTATTGTGCATACATCTGGATACCTCCCTGACCCTCTCCCCTACAAATCATCCTCCCTCTTATCTGAGACCATAGCTCTCTCTGTGGATGACGTGGAAATAGTTCCCCTACCACAGTTTTGGGAAATGCCTCATCTTTAAAGTTGTAAGGACAATTTTAATTAAATCGGCCCCTGCGTTTTCTGGGAATATTCCCTTTTAACAGTTACACTGTTTACATTATTTATTATAGAACTCCTCGAATCAGTCCTCTAATCACCTACTTGATAAATCCCAGGTGGTTTCAAGTTCATAGAAAATTAATGGTAAATTATTTTGAGTAACTATTCACTGTCTTCATTTTTTTTTTTAACATTTGTTCCCTCTATTATTTATTTTTATTCCATATGTTCTACTCATCTGTTGACAAGGTAGATAAAAGGAGCATCAGACACAAGGTTTTCACAATCACACAGTCACATTGTGAGAGCTATATCATTATTCAATCAGCCTCAAGAAGCATGGCTACCGGAACACAACTCTATATTTTCAGGCAGTTCCCTCCAGCCTCTCCATTACATCTTGAATAACAAGGTGATATCTACTTAATGCGTAAGAATAACCTCCAGGATAACCTCTCAACTCTGTTTGGAATCTCTCAGCCATTGACATTTTGTCTCATTTCACTCTTCCCCCTTTTGGTCGAGAAGGTTTTCTCATTCTCAGTAAGTCTCAGCTCATTCTAGGTTTTTTCTCAATCCCTTGATGCTGAGTCTCAGCTCATTCTAGGATTTCTGTCCCAAGTTGCCTCACTGTCTTAATTTTTAAAAAGCTTTCAACAAAATAAAATCAGGGGATGGAACAAGACTCAGATATTCTTATGATATAGAAGAGAAACACCAGAGAAGTCTTGAATTTCTTCTTTTAAAAATATGAAGCTCTCGCCTTCCATGCCGGAGACCCAGGTTTGATTCCCAGCGCCTGCCCATGTTAAAAAAAAAAGAAACTAGGATGGAGCTGACATTTATGAAAGATAAAGGTAAATCACTAGAAAGGACTCTAAAAGTTTATAAGTACTTGGTAAAAAGATTTATGAAATCTGAAAACAAGGGATGCCAGAACAGAATTAATCAAGCATCCTCTGACACACAAGGCAAAGTCTTTTTTGAAGTACTTTATGGACTGATTTTAAAACTGTAGAATTTGGTGAGCTGTGAAGCTTGAGCTAGTTTTTAAAAACATTACTCCTGCGTATTTGATTTCAAATGAGGACTTTTTCCTAATGAGGCATCTAACTTAAATCTCTTAATCTATATGTACATTTTGTTTTCTTTCATGCAAATAAAATTCTAATCTATAGTTCATATTTTACACAAGGAGCTCTCTGTTTGAAATTCTTCTCCTATAAAGATACAAACTCAGAAACAGTAAATGTGTATATGGGGCACACACAAAACGTTTAAATTTATTTCCTATGCATATTTAGGTGAAAATTTTGAATTCACTCCCAAGCACAAACTATACTACATTACTTTTTTTAGTTTTAATTAAAGGAAATCTGGCTCTTCCATACTATTTGCTAAAATATTGCCCTATGTGACCTTAGTCATGGTTTTGGACTCCCTGCCTTTCCCTAGGCTTATATTATGGGTGGCTGAGGGAAGAGTTACAAGGCTCCCAGATCATTGGGCAAGGTCTGGACTTTGCTTTTGGTGATTTTTTGCTTTGTTCTTTCTCCTACAAAGTATTGCAGCTGAGCCTCCTTCTCCATCTCTGTTGGGCGCAAGGCGCTAATGCACCCAGTTAGCTCAGAGGCACGCCTCACAGCTGATCACTGATCTGGGCTAAGGCACACGTGCCCACTCTGGGATTACCACAGCCTCAGAGGCGAGCGAGGGGATGTCTCTGAGGTGACACACGAAATGGCATACGAATGCCTCCCTCTCCAGAGCTGCTCCCAACCAAAACCCCTATTCCCTTTTTTTTCATGCATGGGAAATCCAGAAACATCTTCTGACTCAACAACCATAATCTCTTGAAGTCTAAGCTTTTGAATTCTGCCTTGGGACAAGAGAAATTAAGACTCTACGACTCAAAGGTGTTGGTACTCACTGAAGCGGAGGAAGGAAAAGTCTGTTTCACTGCACCAAGAATAGCGCATGGATGGACAACTCAACTCATTTCCCCTCTACCAACCTGTGCAAGACGGAGAGTAATACTGCCCAAAGGAAGCCACAAGGTGCTTGAATGCTTTAGTGGAGTGCATCCATTCATGGATGTTCCATGGTATTACTTTGGCAATATTATTTCTCATTTGATAGGGATATGGTTCTCCAGTCCGACTAGGGTCCTCAACATAGAAAGTGGCGCAGTGGAGGAAAATATGGAATCATAACCCCACGTAGGTTGCGAAACCATTCTCATTACTTTGCAGTCATACTATGATAGTGTTGCAACCCGGTCACATTTGCAATCAAGCTCATCTGATACGTTCACAGATGAGCCAGTGGCTCTGTTTTCTACTATGTTTACACAGATGAAACAAATTATTTTTAATTTAATTTTCTGCATGTTTTTAGTTTTCTAAATAATCACTAAGGGTGACCTTTTTTCTTCATCATGGCACAAAGATTCCAAAGGTAAAGGCCCAGGATTGAATTTTCCCTATGTTCTTCCCACTTATGCCCATCTCATTTTTAATTCTCATATATGAACATTCTTTACCCTTTTTCCTCAAGCAAGAGGTTATTAAGCAGTGTATCCTAGTCCCAGGTAGGGACAGCAGAAACACAGCACCACGAAACTAAGGGAATTATCAATATGAAACTGAGATAATAGCAGAAGCAGATACTATGCTGTGAGCAGGTGGAATTGGGGTGGGCAGGGGCAGAAGGGTTGGCACTAGGATAGGGTTAGGGGCATAGGGAAAGGACGTGATGCAGTGATATTGCAGAGTTCTGTTCATAGGTGCATAGTGCCATTGGAACAAAGGGATTGAAAAGAATCGGAGAAAAGGAGAGAAGAATATGGGGAAAGCTAGATAGATTCCATGCAAGGTGGGCTCCAGGTCTCAGGCTGTTAGGAAGTCATCAATGGTGATAGCATATTCTGTTCAGCAGGGCTTAGCATGTGGGTAGAATAATGCTCTGCCTTCACTGCCTCCCTAAAGATATCAATCCTAATCTCTGAAATTTGTGAATTTATCTTACATGGCAAAAGGGACTTTGCAGCTGTGATTAAGTTAAGGATCTTGAGATGGAGACATTATCCTGGATTAATCATGTGCATCCAATGTAATCATAGGCCCTTTTGATAGGGAAGCAAAAGAGTGTGAGAGTCAGAGAAGGAGATGTAACAATGGAAACATGATGTAGCCATGAGCCAAGGAACGTGGGCAGTCTCTAGAAGCTGCAAAAGGCAAGGAAGGGATTCACTCTTGAGCTTCCAGAAGAAACACATCTCAGCTGATACCTTGATTTGATCTCATTTGGTCCATTTTGGACTTTTGCCCTCCAGAACTGTGAGGTGGTAAATGTGTATCCTTTTAAGCCACTAAGTTTGTGGTAGTTTTTTATAAGAGCAATAGGAAACTAATACAACTTCTTAAGCTTCTTTTGTAGAAGAAAAATATTTCAGTTCCATAAGCAGAGTTAAAAGTCTTGAAGATGAAACTTAGATGAGAGGGTAAAGAAATTAGGTTAATGAACTTGAGTCAAGATAGAAATGGTAACATGACATGAGACCTATTATGGATTGAATCATGTCCCCTACACAAATACATTCAAGTTCTAACCCCTGGTCCTGTGGGTATGAACTCATTTGTAAATAGGATCTTCGCAGATCCTGTTAAGGTGGGGCCTACCTGAATCACAGTGACCTTAATCCAATGGGACTGGAGTCTTCTGAACAGTAGGAACAAGGAGAAGACAGCTTTGTGATGGAGGCAGAGATCGAATTATGGACTCCCGGCAAGCCACTAGAAGAATGCTACAGACTTCAGAGAAAGCATAATCTTGCTGACACCTTGATTTGTGATTTCTAGCCTCCAAAGTTGTGAGTCAATACTACTGTTGTTTAAGTCATCCAGTCTGTGCCATTTCTTATAGCAGCCCTGGCTGACTAGGACAAGACCCTTCCCCATTTTACTAGGAAAGAAGAGTTTCAAAAGCGGAAATTTTCTGGGCCATTGATGGGGAAAATGGTAGTATGTAAAGGCTGAGGAGAGTTTGAAAAAGGGAAGGCTGAAGACATATTTAGTGGAATTAATCATTTCGTCTCATGCTGGATCAGACCAAGTTATTTCCATGTTTATGTAGAAAGAATTGGGGTTAGAGACTTTTTATGTCTTATGTGGCAGGGCCCATGGGCTCAGCCACCGGGGTTCTGCTCTTTGATCTCCTTCAACTTCGGCAGAGTGGATCGCAGGTTGGCATATTTATATATTGCTTCTAATTCTTTGGTGCCACCTACCTACCTCTTCTTCCATACCAAACTTTTCTAGAATCTTTTTTAACCACTCAATTGCAGTTCTCTGTTTGAGGTTCTGACTCCTTGATTTTTATGTGTTGTTAAGTTTAAAGCACCATTTCCTCCTGAAGGAAAAATACTGATTTTTAAGTTGTATTGACTTTTTGTATTTATGTTCTTTCTTTATTTGTTTCCTTTGTATGAAATAAATTTAAACAACTAGAAACTATACATTTCGAATTTGGAAAATAAGTATTTTTCAAATACAATAGCTAGTGGTTAGCCCTGGTAATTTTCACAAAGTTTGGTCCTATTACCCCCACCATTTTGTTGAGTTTGCCCCACAGGAATTTAGAAAGATACAAAATGATTTCTATTATTAAATCTCCTTGGCTTTGGGGTCTTACGTTCTTCAATTAGAAGTAGAACAAATGTCTCCAATTAAGATTAAAATAGAATTAAATTTTTTTTTTGCCTTTGTTCAGAAAGAATTATGGGGTTTTGTGTATGGCTGTGAAAGTCTCAGAGTGAATGTCTGTCATATTATGAATAGGGCCAAAGTAAGTGTCACTGTCAACTTCACTAACTTGTATAAATTTGGGGAGAAAACCCAGTGTGAGAAGAAAAGACTGAATCAAAGTATATTGTGAATAGACAGAATGATTTCACTTTGAATATATAAAGTAAACGGAATAAGTCTTATGTATAATAATATTTGTAATAATAAATTAGAATAGCTAACACTTACATAGTGTGTATTATGTTCCAGGCACTGTTTGGAGTTCGTTGCATTTAATAAGTCATTGATCCTCACAATAAATTCACTAGGAAGGTAACTACTTGTCATGGTCAGGTTCATGTGTCAACTTGGTCAAGTGGTGGTACTTGTTTTTCTGGTTGGGCAAGTGCTGGCCTGTCTGTTGCTATAAGGCCATTTCATAGAATTAAATCATGATCACGTTGGCTGCATCTACAGCTGATTCCATTTGTAATCAGCCAAGGGAAGTGCCTTCTTTAATGAGTGATGCTTAATCTAATCACTGGAAGCCTTTTAAGGAGGATTCAGAAGAGACAGGCTCTCTTCCTGCTTTGGCCAGTGAGCCTCTCTTGTGGAGTTCATCCAGACCCTACATTGGAATCATCAGCTTCACAGCCTGCCTTACAGATTTTGGACTCTGTGTTCCCATGGTTATGTGAGACACTTTTATAAATTTTATATTTATGAATATTTCCTGTTGATTCTGTTTCTCTACAGGATCCTAACTAATACAATACTGTTATTATCCACATGTTACAGATTAGGAAAATGATGTATAGGGAGGTTAGGAAACTTGCCCAAGAGGTTACTTGAACAGCAAAGAGTGGTATTTAGTTGCCATTCTTTTAATGAATTAATACTTACTTTAAATGAGCAGTAAAAATGGCTTACTTTGGCTATTAAGAAAATGAAATAAATAGCATTTTCAAGAGCAATTCTAGCTTAAATACGTTCCTAGTTCTCTAAGTGAACCTTTCCCAGACCATGAAGTTTTCCAGATTTATAATGTATATTCCTGGGTAAATTAATGTGGGAAACACCATGCTTTCAAAACCCATAAATTGAAAATTTATATTGCTGAACTTTAGAGAGATTGATATGTTGGTATTTACATTTCTTCTTTCCATAGATCTTAAGTATAAAGGAATTCCTAGAGCAGAAATTATAAAAATATATATATAATTTTTAGAATACTGCAAGAGGCATTGCACTGGTTTGAAAGGATTTATGTTCCCTAGAGGAGCCATGTTCTGATCCTAATCAATCTTGTGGGAGCAACAGTTTCTTCTAATCCCTAGTCAGCACTATAGGTTGGAAACTTTATTAGGTTATCTCCACGGAGGTGTGACTCAATCAATTGTGGATATTAAACTTGTTTAGATGGAGATGTGTCTCTACCCATTCTATGTAGTTCTTAATTAGTTTACTGGAATTCTTTAAAAGAGGAAGCATTTTTTAGAAAGTTTTGGAACGACATAACCACAAGAAGCAGAGAGTCCACCAGCTAGTGACCTTTGGAGCTGAAGAAGGAAAACGCCTCCTGTAGAGCTTCATGAAACAAGACGCCTGGAGAGAAAGCTAGTAGATGCTGCCATGCTCGCCATGTGCCCTTCCAGTTGAGAGAGAAATGCTGAACATCATTAGCCTTGAATCAAGTTATCCCTCCTTGGATTGGACATTTCTATAGACTTGTTTTAATTTGGACAATTTCACAGCCTTTGAACAGTAAACTAGCAAAAATTGATATGCAAATGTTAAGTAATACCCTGGTCATAAGTTTCTTCTCTCAGTACTTCTGTGTGGCAATAGAAGCCTTAAACATCACAGAGTTGTTCAGATTCAAGACTTTTTCTAGAAGAAACACAGATGTGCTCAAAGTGTAAATATGTCATCACACATTCAAGTCTGTGTTTAGTCTAAATGTAATAAAATGTACTTAAGGTAAAGAGTTATAAGTGCCTTGAAACATGTTTCAGGATGATGCCAAGTACGTTTATATAATTCAAACCTATGCATGGCAAACTTAGTATATTATCAATGTGCCTTCAATTATTAGCAGGCATTTATTTGAACACATTTAGAGGATTTTGGTTGAAATGGGATTTGAATGGGACTATATGCTGCTTTAGAACTATGAAACATAACACAAACAAAAATCTGTAACTATCTGAACTCCTGGTAATAATTTTGTGATCTTTTATGTTATATTTTCAAACTGAAGCACATGGAAGAGTTAATGGGATCTTGGATACTGACAATGACCTTGGGCGCTAAAATAGACTGTCTCATTGGATGGTTGCAGGAATCACCATCATCATCATCATTAAAGTAAACTTTACTAAGCATTTATTATATAGCAGGAACCCATCTTTATATTGATCAGCTAATTTAATTACACCATAAAAGGTAGAAACTATCATACCCACTTGGTAAACAAGACAATGAAGCCTAGACAGGTAAACTAATTTGGTTAGTGATGCATCTATTTCTGAATGCAGGCAGGTTTTGGGCTCTAGAATTTATGTCCTTTGTGCTTAAAATCATGAGGATCAAGCAGAATGCATAAAAGCCTTTTGAGAAGTACATAGTAGGTTATTAAAGTGTTAGTGATAAAAATGTAATAATGATAATAGTGAGTGAATTGACAGTTAACATCCTGAGTTCTCTTAAAACAAATTGGTTAAGCCTTTCAAGTTGTAATGATAATAAATGTAGTTCTTACCCTTACACATCAATAAAGTAAAAGATGCACTGACTGTTTTTGGTTTTCCTTGGAAATAGGCTCTGAGATGGAGAATTGCATGCATCATGTTTATGGGGAATACTCTTTGGGGATACACCTCTAAAGAAGTGAGGAAAATAAGCTTGGGCAGAGGGAAAATCTGATAACCAAAGTACTTGCAACTCAGGCCTTATCAGATTTTACTGCGAGCCCTGGAGCTGGGATGGCTCTTTAGAGTTGTCCCAAATTCAGGCTGTGGGCCAGATCTTCATATTACCACATTAGCTAGTTTTTGGTCATGGACTCCACCCTGGGAAAGAGAGTATCCATGAGTAAGGCAGTTCCTGTGTGTGTGGGGGGGCAGTTCCCAGTGAGTTATGTAACTGTGAGCCATTAGCAGCTAATATTTCCAGAAGCTGGGGGTGGGATGCACCAGTCCTGAAGATGGGATCTGAGTGGGATACCACAGTATCCACTGCACCACTCTTAGAAAAAGTGGAAAAAGTCATAAACAGATTGTTGCCTAAAAGGGAAAAATGCAAATAGAAAATAAATATGAAAAACTTAGTTTCTTTATTAGTTTGCATTGTTAATATAAGTTAGAACAACATTTCCTCCTATCATTTGGCATAGTTGGAAAAACATTTTGCTAAATCCCAACAATGGTGAGAATACCTCAAAATAAGCATACTGTTTTTTGGTAAATAATATCTTTTGAAATAATTTCAAGCTTATAAAAAAAGTTGCAAGTTCAGCACAAAGAACTCCCATATTCCTTCAGCCAGATTTCCCCACTGTTAATGTTTCACCGAATTTGTTCTCTCATACATGTGTATGCATGCACAGTACATATATATACATATATATATATATATCTATTATCCTTAATAAAACTATGTGCTCAATAAATTTACATATTTTTGCTCAATATAACCAACCTCCAACCAAGCCAGGGGTCTTCTTGACCTTGCTTCCCCTGCCTCAGAGTCCCCATGTCACATCTTTGGACACCAGCAGGCACACCACTGGTTCACCTTAGTGGTTCTCCCTTTTCCCTCCTTCAGAACCCCACGTTCTCAGGAATAACTCACCCCACTTCCACAGTACCATAGGTTGGGGCTGCCCTCTGAAAAAGGGAAGGTATGATGAAGAGAGACCGGAAGATGGGAAGGAAAGGGAAGTTGGAAAGTGGGACAGGCCCTTAAACATTATTGGCTGGATTGAAGTTTGGTGCAGTCTTGCTCAGAGAGCAGTTTGGCAATATGCATCAAGACCCTCAAAAATGTTCCTAGCTTTTGATCAAATTACTTAAATTTTAAGTTGCAAGCTGTTACCCCTCCCATCACACCCTTTATCATCCCTTCTTGCTCCTCTCTTTTTCTCTACCTCACCCTTTCCATCATACTATATAATTTACATGTGTATTTTGTATATTTTCTGCTTTCTGTCTCTCCCTACTGGATTGTAAACTCCACAAAAGTAGTTATCTTTCGTTTGTTCCTAATAAATCCCAAATATGTAGAACAGTTTTGGCACAGGTGAAGTGTTCAATAAACATTTGTTAAACGAATAGGGAGTCCCTGTTCTGATGTGGAGTTGTTTTCCCAACATTGGTGGGTTTATGACCCTGAACCTATGCTGAGCTCTAAGAAATGCTACCAAAAGATAGAAATTAGAATGTCCCTGTCACTTCTTCCTTTTTGAATCTGGACTATTCAACATGATGCACAATTTGGAAGGACATTGGTGAGGTGAAGCTAGTGCAGCAATCTTCTGAGGAATGCTTATACATTTTTATTAAGAGAAATCTCAGTAAGGCTTAGAGAAGTGATTTGATTAGAAAGACAGATAAATATGAAAGAAAGAAGGCCTCAAGGGAAGAGAGGAATAGTTGCCAGCATTACTTTCAATCATGCTGTAGGGATTTCATCTATTAAGACAAAAGGTTAGGAACAGAGAATTTGGAAATCACACCTGAATTTGAGTCCTGGTCGCTTTTTATGTGACCTTGGGCAAAACAGTTCCTTCTTAGAGTCTCTATGCCTTGAGTTATAAAATGGAAATCATGATAATTTCTGTGTCAGATGATTCTTCTGTATTTAAATTGGATCTTCCAGACTGGACTCAGCACATGGTAAGGACCCAGTAAATTTTAGCTGCTCTTATTATTGTCGTTGTATTTATTATCTTCTTGAGAGCAGAGATTACAGACCTAATGAGCCCTCAGCATCTTGCTCCTCTGCTGGTTTGAAAGTATTATGTACCTTAGAAAAGCCATGTTTTAATCCTGAGCCAATCTTGTGGGAACAACTGTTTCTTTTAATTCTGATTCAATATTGTATGTAGAATCTTTTGATTAGATTATCTCCATGGAAATGTGACTTACCCAATTGTGGGTGTGACCTTTGATTAGAGGGAGATGTGATTGCACCCATTCTAGATGGGTCTTGATTAGTTTACTGGAATCCTTTAAAAGAGAAAACATTTTGGAGAAACCTCAGAAATGACAGAAGCCTCAGATCCGACAGAAACTTCACAACAGAGCTGATGCAGAACAGTTGCTTCAGAGAACAGAGACATGGATGTTTGGAGATACTTGGAACCCAGCAGATGTCACCATGAGATGTTAAGCAAGATAGAACCTGAAGAGACCCAAGGAAAACCAAGTGATGAAAGCCAGCCCCAGAGAAGCAAATTGAGGAACCTCCATATGGACAAAGACTGAAAGCAATGGAGCCCTGGAGCAGGGGACCAGCAGATGCCAGTGATGTAACTTCCCAGTTGACAGAGGTGGTCCTGACCCATTGACCTTTCTTGAGTGATGGTAACCACTTGTTGGTGCCTTAATTTGGACATTTTCACTTCCTTAGAATGTAAACTTGTAACTTATTAAATTCCCCTTTTAGGAGCCATTCCGTTTCTGGTATATTGCATTCCGGCAGCTCAGGAAATGTGGATGAATTGATTTGCAGGAGGCTCAATAATCTGTGAGGCTCAGTCAGGCACGTGGGGGTGGGGGCTGGAAGGCCCATTTCAAAGGCTGGAGGCATCCCTCAGACTTCAGTGGGGGAGGCTGTAAAGAATGAAAACAGGCCTCAGCAGCTGGAAGCTTTGTTAATGACTCTACTCCAGCCAAAAATAGGCGATTCATTGTTAGGCAAAATAAGAGACTATTCTTCAAGAAATTCCCCTCCTTCTCTTCCTCTTTGAGCTTCATCATGAATATTTGGCTTGTGCATATTATCTGCAATACAATATTCTGGAGTAACAACAACAACAAATGTGGTAAAACTGAGGAGAAAATTTTGTCATGTTCGGCCCTTACAGTCCCTTAACAAGAGAATTTATATCCCAAGAAATACTCCCTTCGACCTTTCTCTGGCAGCGGGCAGCTCTCCTCTACAGTCTGTGGTTTTGGGGTTGGCAGGAATGTGGCATTTATACATCATGGCCAAGAAGCTGAAACGGGGGTAAGGGCTGGTGTTGGTAGAGGAGGAAGTGATGCAAATAGAAGAGGAGGATTCATGTTCAGAGAATAGTGTGTATGAGGTGAACAAGAATCTTAGTATGCTTTACATTGCTTTTTGTGGGTAGGCATATATAAACCCAATGAATTAGTCACATGCTTTTTATTAAAAGTGACAGGCACCCAACTGTGAACAGATTAAGCCACGAGATTTATTGGTGTAATTCGTAGAGTTCAAGGAAGAACCACATAAACCAGGACATCTCTACTTCTCTCTGAGCTCTAACCTCGGCCGTCCCAGCTTCTTCCTGTGAGGTGGGGGGTTGCAGGGAGGACATGGTTTCAGGCAACCCTGCGTCATTTCCTTACAGTCTACACCAATGAAGAAAGAGGTTGTTCTCTTGCAACAACTGTCTGAAAAGCCCTCAGGGGAGGACCCTGGCCTGGTTGGGATTCTGCAACCATCCATTATACAAAGCCCCATGGCTCGAGAGGCTGTGATGACCTCAGCCCACCCTGTATTTAAGGGGATAAGTTCTGTTCCCAAACAAAATTGAGAAGCCAGGAAACCAATACAGGTTAGGGAAGTTTGGGGAATAGAACCTATTTCTGCAGAGAAGACTGGGGGCTTGCTGTGACCTCCCTCATTATCACTTCTGTTACCCCTGCCTCATTTGGTCTTGTAGTTTAAGGCAAAAACTTAGAAGCTGCCTCCTTGACTCCACCCCCCTCCTTCCTCAGACTTCCTGGGCAACTTTGTCCCAGTCTTTCAGGTATTCAGCTGACAGGGTCCAATCTAAATGAGCCTTGGTCTTTCTAAACCTCTTCGTGGCAAATGTCTTTGACCCACCCTCCTACCCCCTTCCTGACCTTGTTTTAATTTTTCACTCCATTCCATCTTTTCCTGCCTTCTGACTCCCCCTTTTCTCTAAATTCTCACCCCGAACTAGACATTTGCACTCAACAAAAAGTCACTTCTCAGGCTGTGGCCCTCAGCATCCTTTTGGGCCCAGTTTGAGAACCCTTCGGTGCTTTCAGTCCCCACTGTCCTGGTTCAGCTCTGGCCCTCAGATACCACACTGACACTAGTGGTCCTGAGAGCGAAGACCATGAGATCTTATCTCAGAAGTCACAGAGAATGGGGTTTCAGTCACTAAGCAACATTTCCTGTCTCTTTTGTGGATAAGAGAGTGCCCATGAGGATTCAGCAGAAGAAATCCATGTGTATTTCTACACATGAGTGTAGGACAATGAGTTCCACATTGTCCCCCAAGGAGGTTCTTCTATTTAGGCCTTACAAGGTGTTACCTACGATTCCTGGGCTCAGGTATTCAGACACATGCCACCCATATTTCGGAGACCAAAGCTGTAGCTCTGCATTCATGTCCCACATCCTTATTATAAAGAGATCTTGCCATGGTCAGTTCTGGGATGATGGTAACATGACCACAAAGTTAGACAGTGCTATCATCTTTCCTGTGATTTGTCTGGAAGATTTTTGGATAAAGCCTCCATTTTATATTTTTATTTTCTGGCTTTGTTCCTACTCCCAGGTTAATGAATTGTTAAATGATTTTGGTGGAATATAACCTATGCTAGGTGGTATTGGAGAGGTAAAGAAGAAGTGACAGTCTGTACCCTAGAGGTGTTCAGAATTTAGTTAGAAAGATATAGAAGTATCATTACACTGAGGTGCTAAGTGCTGTAGTAGAAGAAAATGCAAGAAGGGAGGCAGAGTATTTCAGTGCTTGGCAGGTATTGTGGAGGAATAGGTAAAGTCATTTCTAAAATGAGGTCAGAGAGTATACTAGTTTCCTATTGCTCTTATAGCAAATTACCACAAATTTAGTTGCTTGATACAACACATATTTATTATCTTATAGTTCAAGAGGTCAGGATCTAAAACAGTTTGGCAGGGATGTATTCCCTCTAGAGCCCCTAGGGGAGAATCCATTTCTTTCCCTTTCCTAAAGCTTCTAGAGGCTGTCCACATTCCTTGGCCAGCAATTGCTTCTATTACCATCTCCATCTTTGACCTTCCTGCTTCCCTCTTCTAAGGGTCCACATAATAATCCTACTTCAACTTCCTTAATTTAATCACATCTTTTGCCATGTAAGGTAACATAGTCACAGGTTCTGAGAATTAGGGTGTGGACATCTTTGGGGGATGATTATTCTGTTTGCCACAGAGTGTTAGATTGTCTCTAAACTTTTTTCTAACTCTAAAATTCCATGAGTCTAACAAGAGGTTTATAGGAGCCAAGTCAGAATGATTTGTTTCATTGAATTACTAACCCTGCCTGTGTACTCTCATTGTGCTTCATTGTGTTCAATGAAGAAACAACTTTGTGGATGCCCAATGCCTTCTGTATATCTTGACCTTAGGCTGCTATAGAAGGAGTCATGTGGGGGAATTAGAATATTCAGTGCTGAGGGTTTCAAAACCCAAGCTGTTTTTGTGATAAACACAACAGTAAGTAAAGGACATCTTTTGTTCCCTGTTTAATCATAAACCAATCCTCGAGCCCACAAGCTTAGTTTTTTCTCTTAGATCATGGCCTATCTGTATCAAATGAGGCTTGAAAAATAGTCACAAGGGAATGTACTCTCATTACTGTGGCCTGAATAGCATGGAGAATATGGAAAGACAGAGAAAAGAAACTTAAGTGGGCTCGGTATACCTGCTGGAAATGGAGCAAGAAGCTGAGGAAGGATTATTGCGTTCTTTACCATTTATGAAAATAAGTCAAGGCAGCAGAGGATCAGATAATACCAAATGGCAAATATTTTGAAACTCATTATAATTCAGCTTTGAAATAGAATCTTTGTTTATTATAATACTTTAACTTTCAAACCAACCTATTGCTTTGGCCACTTAAAATTAGATTGTTTTCCCTGAGCCAAACCAGTTGTGGAGCTGATGAGAGGCTAAGGAAAGTTGGTTCAGGATTGAATAATTGGCTGGAAGTATTATTCCTCCTTTTGTGTTTTTAAGCTTTCCCTCTACTGATTCCTTCGTATCTGCATTTGGACAGAATTTCTGTGGATACTGGGGGTTCTAACCAGCAGAATTCTGGGTCTTCTTCCTTCCTAACAGAATTCTAATTTTGTTCAGGTATCTACTCTGCCCTCTTGCAAGATGAGTTCCTCAGGGAATGCTGCTTCTGCCCTCAACTCTGGAAAGGGTACCTGGATTGTTCTGTTCACCTGGTCAGTGATTGGTTCAAGAATGGGTCTGTGGAACACAAGGACGGTTTGCTGGTAGCTGTAGAGAACATGTGGATTTGTTTACCAAACAGAGATATAGAAAGTTACTTTCTGTCCCTCTGTAGATGTCACTAAAGAGGCACAGCTCTAAATATCACTGGTGACACCTATAGAACCAAGAGAAAAAAAATCACCAGTATGCAGGCTCTGTGCATTGAAGAAAGGAGAAACAACAAGACACTGGATGCTTAATCACAGTAAAGAACTATCATTTACCCACAGATTCTGGATCTCACATTAGCTCTGAACTTTCTATTATCTGAGACATGTCCATATTGTTTATACTACTTGAGTTAAGCTTTCATACTTGCAGCTAAAAGCTTTCTAATAGAGATACTCTACAGGTGATTTTTGTGTCTCTAAAGTTCCTTGACTTTACTAGACAGGTTATGTAAAAGTTCTCATTGCCTCCCAAAACTCAGGAATTCCAGCTCCTTTCACAATCTACAGCAAGTGTTTCTGGAAGTTATAGATGCTCTTGAATTAATTTGAGCAGCATCTCAGTGCTGTCCTCTTTAATTCTGAATTGTACTATACCTACAAGGCCTTGGCTGTTGATTGTTGAAGATTTTTTTTTAATTGGAAGGAGAATGCTCCCTCCCTCTGATATATGCTCTGTTGGTAGCAAGGGTCGTCCTAAAGCAGGGTTGCTTGGGCTCCAAAGTATTCAAAGGATTAGTAAGCCTGGTTTCTTTTATTCACAAATATAATTTCCTGTTGACCATTAGGCTCTGTAGCTAAGATCGGCTAGACCAGCACTGTTCAGTAGAACTATAATATAAGCCACATGTGTAATTTTAAATTTTCTAATAGCTACCTTTAAAAAGAATCAAGTGAAATAAATTTTAAAAACATTTAAAAATATATATTTTATTTATTTATAAAATATAAAATATATATTATGTATCAAATATATAATACAAAATACATAGTATTGATAATATAGCCAAAATATTATCATTTTGATATATAATCAATATAAAAGGTATTCATGAGATATTTTACATTGTTTTCAAACCATATCTTCAAAATCCAATGTGTATTTTTGCACTTATAGCACATCTCAGTTCAGACTCATCACATTTCAAGTGCTCAGTAGCCACGTGTGTCTAGTATGAGGACCCAGGCCTGAGCTTTGCCCCCTCCTCCATTATGAAAACAAGTCCCTGCTGCAACCACCTGCATGACCAGAACAGACATTAAAGGTCAATAGACCCCCTCAGGGGGGAAAGAATATCATTAAAACTCCCCTCCCTGATGATGAATATGCAACTATGTGATGATATTGTGAATTACTGATTATATATGTAGAATGGAATGATCATATGTTAAGAATGTTTTGTTTTTATATATTTTTGAAAAATTAATTAAACAATTAAAAATAATAATAAAGTAAAACTCCCCTCCCCTAATCAAAGCTCACTAGACCCTGCTGAAACTCTGTTGTCATAACCCGTGGACCTAAACCTTTACAAGCCACTTCCGTGGCACTCCTCTCTCTCTCTTTTGCATGGACCACTGACTTACTTCCCAAGGGGCTGCCGTATGGGAAGAATCTTCTTCTATTTGTATGTCCTTAACTAAACTTTTGGATAACTCCATGCCAGGCATGTTCTTTGGTCTTGGAGCTAAGTTGGTTTGGACCATTTGGTGAGCCAGCCAGGAGAACAAAGAGTCACCAGTTGTAAAAGGCATGAAGGGAGACTCCTTGGGTGATGGCATGCAACATCTGTGTGGGGAGGGGTGGCTACACAGCTAGATGAGTGAGAACTGCTGAGGGATATAGAAATGCCCAGGAGTACTGTTAGTAATCCTGCAGTAGACCACAGGGCAGTTAGGGTTTCATAAGAAAAAGGAGAGCCGTCAGGCTGCCACGGCCATTACATGGTCCCTGTCAGGAGCTGCACATTCAGCATGGAAGAGGCCCTGGCCACAAAGCTGCAGTTTGCTGCCTAAAAGAAGAACTTAAGTTAGAAAGGGACCTGAGAATAGTCCAAGCAGATTTGAAGGATGCATTGAATGAGAAGCTAACACTGTGTAGATGAGAGTTTAGAAATATTGGCATGCTGGTATGCTAGAGTAAGCAGGCATAGACTACCTAAGGGGCAAGTGAAGTATATCCTGACTTGCCCTCACAAGGACCCTAAACTATGGGATCCTGTTGATTTCTCTTCAATGCATCCTAGTCTGACTGGGATATTGAAAATGAGGAAGGAAGCTTATTCAACCTCCAGTCCAATAAAACAGTTAAGTCAGAACCTATTCAGTACTCTCACCCTCCCTAGCGGGGAGGGTGCCACTGAGGGTGCCACTGCCACTGCTGCCCCTGCACCCCCTCCTGATCAAAAGATTGTAATTACCATGTGCAACTTACCACAACTGAATTTCATGAAATTGGGAATCAATACAGACAAAAAGTCCTGCCAAATTAGGTACTACATTTTTGGGACACTGGTGTAGAGGGATATTATTTTCAGGAAAAGAAATAAGCACACAAGCCTCAATTACTACATACCCCTCCCTCTGCCAACATGTATAAACTCTGGCTTCCAGGACAGAATCCAATTCATTGCTAACTTGGCTTATAACTCAATGTATAGAAACTTGGCCCAACATGGGAGATGTACCACTTGCTGCTCCCCATTGGAATATGCTAGATGAATTAAAAGATGTACTGAAGGGACTAGGAATATAGCATGCCATTTATGCTGTCCATTTTGTTGGACCAGGTAACAAAAATGTACCTGTTTGAAGTTATTATGAATCCCAGGAAAGCCAAGTTTTAATCCTGACCCAATCTTATGGGGATCTGTTTATTTTAATCCTGATTCAGTATTGTAAGGTGGAAATTGTTTTTAGATTATCTCCATGGAGATGTGGCACAACCAATCATGGGTGTGGCCTTTTGATTAGATACAGATGTGCCTCCACCCATTCAAGGTGGGTCTTGATTAGTATATTAGAGTCTTTTAAAAGCAGAAACATTTTTGAGAAACCTCAGCTGCAGACTCTTGGAGAACAGTTGCTTCAGAGCTGATAGAGGTACAGATGTTTGGAGATGCTTGGGGTCTTGATAGAGAGAGCAGATGCCTAGACATGGGAAGAGAGCCCAGCAGGCATTGCCATATGCCTCCCCAGGAGATGCTAAGCAAGCAAGAAGCTGTAGAGAGCCAAGGGAAGCCAAGAAATGAAAGCAAACCTTGGAGAAGCAAAGTGAGGAACCTCCACAAGGATGGAGGCAAAAAGCAACAGAACCCAGGGGCGAGGGACTAACAAAAGCCAACCACATCCTTCCCAGCTGATAGAGGTGTTCCAAACAGCATCAGCTTTTTTTGAGTGACGGTAACCTTTTGTTAACTTATTAAATTCCCTTAATAAAAGCCATTTCATTTGATATATCACATTGTGGCAGCTCTAGAAAACCAAAACAGAAATCTTCACGATAGGCATAAAGGATGCTATCCTGCAGAGTATCCCCAATCAGTGGTATGGAACTCTTGTACCCATTCTTAACCCAATAGTAGGGCAGCCTATTTCAAAAGCTGTCCAACTTGTGACCAATTTAGGAGAGTCAGCATGCCTAAGGTGCAGAAAAGCTGGAGTTAGAGCTGCAGTTCATTCTCCAAGGGTGCCTGATGGTACACACCATGTCATGCAGACAGACGTGGGCCAGCCTAATAGTCACTAGTACTAAAATTGAAGATATTGACGGACAGCCAAATGCGGTACTTGTCAGGCTCTGGAGTAAATTACCCAAAGAACAAAGATATACTAAACTTGAGACCAGAGCAGCAGATGGGGAGTGAAACTTGGGCTGAAGGTCTTGTCCCTTAAAGTCTATGGGGTCCTCCACACCACCTGCTGAGGAGGTCTGGAAAGGTCATTTTTCACTTGTATAGGAGACTGGCCAAGATCCCCATATAAGAGCTATATACAGGTTACTGGGGATTGAAGGCTGCATGATGAGTATAGGGCTTTGGCACTTGTGGACACTAGAGCAGAATGCAACTTAATAAATGGAAAGCAGCCCTGACCTGGTGGGCCTATATTAGCCATTGCTGGGTACTGGAGCCAAAGTTTTAAAGCAACACATTAGCTACCAATGCAGATTGGCCAGTTAACACCTGGCCAAAGTATATACTGTCCATATCTCCTATTCCAAATATATATTGGAAACTGATATTTTGAAAAATATTATTTTGCAAACTACTGTAGGTAAATTCCAAATTCCATCTCCAGTTCTGGGTAGTCAAAACCATCGAAAGAGGACATGCTAAGTGGTTACCGGTAAACGTACCTTTCCCTGGACACATGGTGGCAGTGCATCAATATAAGTTACCAGAGGAAGAAATTAACTGCCACCATTACGGAACTGGAAAGAGTGGGCATTAAAACCCCCACTCACAGCGCACTTAATAGCCCCATCTGGCCAGTGAAGAAGCCTAATGATGTCTGACAAATGACTATTGATTATAGAGACTTAGCAAAGTAACTCCTTTATTTTCAGCTATTTGAGTATAAGTTCTCAATTATTCCAATTTCATTTTGTGTTGGATCTTGCTAAGGCCTTTTTAGTATTTGTTTCAATCACTTCAGCCAGCCTGTGTTTGCCTTCACATGGAAAGGACAACAGTAGACAATTACTGTGCTACTGTAACAATACCTTCCTAGCCCCATTATCTGCCATGTTTTAGTAGCCCAAGGTTTAAAAACATGTAAACCTCCAACAGAGGTCACTCTTTTTCACTATATTGATGATGTCATGTTAACCAGTAACTCTCTTGCAGAATTGGAAACCACCATTAAGACCATAGTGGCCCACCTCAAGAGTCAAGGATGGGCAGTAAATCAGGACAAATTAAAGGGTCTGGATGCTCTGCAAAGTCTTAGGTGTTGTTTGATTGGATAAGATGGATAAAGTGTAAAGTTACCCTACCCCACATAGTCCTAAACTACTTGGGTCTTTCCTTGGTGTGTTGGGTTATTAGAGACCATTTATGCCACATTTAGTGCAGATTCTAAAACTCTTGTATGCCCTAGCTAGAAAAGGAAAAATATGGGAATTGGATGTTTGACAGCAGGCTGCTTTTGATAAAGCCAAATGGGCTGTCACACAGGCTAAGGTTTTACAGTATGGACACAGATGTGCCTTGTGAATTAATTGAGGTCAGGACCAATATTGGCTTTGGGTGGGGCTTGTGGCAAATACAACCCACAAAGTGAGTTCCAATCTGATTTTGGTCTCAGCTCTGGAAAAAATCTGAGCTACTATATAGTCCCTTAGAAAAACAACTGTGTGCTGCCTATAATTCCTTATTGCGAGTTGAAAGATTAACTCAGAAATGCCCTGTGAAATTAAGAACAGCTATCCCCATGTACTGCTGGATACGGGGCACTGCCACTAAGCCTCATTCTGGCAGTGCATAATTGAGCAGATTAATGAAATGGAAAGCTTCTCTGTTACAGTACAGCATTTTTAACAACAGCCTTTTAAGTTCAGAGATGTGTGATATCTTAGGACCAGTTTCCTATGTGGAAGAACATCACTTGCCCCTCCTTGCTGATCCTCCTAAGGTGGCTGTTTCTATGTCCAACATCGACAGATGTGCCAACATACCTGATTCTCCCTGGTGTACTGATGGAACAGCACACAGACAGCCTGCCACCTGGATAGCAGTAGCCATGCAATCTAGTATGGACACTATGGTGGAAAACTGGGACTGTGCAAAGCAGCCAATGGGCCGAACTAAGGGCTGTATGGATGGTCATTGCCACAAATGAGATGTGTTAACTATTTGTACTGGCAATCGAGCAGTGTACTGGGGCCTGACAGAGTGGATGGCTATGTGGAAGTAAGAGCAATGGACTGTTGTTGGTCACTCCTTGTGGGTAAAAATGTGGGGAGATATCTGAACTGCCTGTAACAAGCAAAAGGTAACTGTGTTTCATATCTCTGCCCATAATACTGATTCTTTACCTGTCAATATTGAAGCAGATACTTAAATAAGAATTCATAGCCTAGAGCCAACATCACAAGAGGCTGCTGAATGGTTGAATAGGAAAACAGGACGCCAAGGGTACCAGACTCTGTGGAGACTAGCACAGCAATTTCAGCTGTCCATTACCAGATAACAACTAAGGGATATTGTGGAAGCCTGCCCCTTCATTTCACTGTGGTACCCAAAGATGCTTCTTCATCAATTTGGTCACATTGGCAACAAGCAGATTCCGGTCACCAGGTGGCAGGTAGATTATATTGGGCCCCTTTCCTCATCTGAAGGTGTAAAATATGTCTTTATAGCTGTAGATATGGCCACTGGACTGTTGCTGGCCTTCTTAGTAGGGAAAGCTAACCAAAGCACATAGCTGGAAAAGCTAAGCTCATTTTCAGGGTCCCCACACATGTGGACAGTGATAGGAGGACCCCTTTACTGGACAACTAACCCAAACCCGGGCTACCAAACATCTTGTTTTATGGACATTTTATTTGCCTTATAATCCCGTAGCAATAGGGTTAATTGAAAGAATGAATGGGCTTTTAAGAGCGCAGTTAAAAGATGATAAGCAATCTCTGCAGCAGTGAACATGCTGGTTGTGTCTGGCACTTGACAACCTCAATTCATGGTCTCCAATAGCTGCTCCCACTTCTATTGAACTGGTAATGGTGGGGCCCATGCAGGGGCAGTGAATTTAGGTAAAAGGACCAGCAATGCTAAAGCCACAATGAGGTAATGAAAATAATTTATACTTGCCTGTGCCACAAACATTAGAAATTGGGGAAAATAAAGTGAATTGTCCATGCTCTTGGCTGATCCTAGGCCCATGGGATCACCCTTATTAGATCACACTTTATAGACAAAAATGCCAAAAGTTGTATACGTAACCAACCCGGGATTCCCCATACCTCAAGGCACAGTATGTATGGCTCTGTGGTCCCTTATTGGCCCCTGGCTAACAGTGGATTTGACTCCAGGAGGGTCCCTAATTGTAGGGGAGAAAATTTTTGGTATCTAAAAGCCCCACATAGCACCCCTTTGCCAGGAACACTTCTGTCAACTAATGGAAATATAGCTGCGTTCTACCAGATCAGCATAATTTGCATCTCATAGTTCCCCATAAACATTTTTCTTTTTGCCCTCAGTGTAGTAGCAAATACCTTTCTAAAATAGGTTTCTGTGGTAACCTACATGCACAGTAAATCTCAACGCCGCGTGTGCACTTAACTGCTATTTTTGGGTGCCACCAGCCTGTGTCGGACCGGGACCCCTGTGAACTGGACTGCGTGCAATGCACTGCTGGCCTGGCAGGATTCAGCACCTCAGAAAATTTGGAAAGAAATCTCATTTAAGACTGAAATCACAGATTTCATCACCTTGTAGGGCTGTTAACTCTGTGTGGGGTACGCCTGGTGTTCTTTTCTTACGGATGCAATGTTTGTCCTAGGTTCTGTGTGGCTTTCCTTGTGGGGGTGGATTGTGAAGGCCCAGGACCAGGGCCCCACCCCTCCTCCATTATAAAAACAAGTCACCGCATGCAGTGACTTCACCCAAGGGTGAAAGTGTATCATTAAAACTCCCCTACCCTAATCAAGTCTCGTGAGACCCTGATGAAACTCTGCTTTGGACCCTGCGGACCTAAACCTTTATAAGCCACTCCTATGGCACTCCTGTCTCTCTCTCTCTCTTTTGCATGTAACACCACAGCCTTCCATTTCCTGTCTGGCTGCCAATGGAAAGAATTTTCTGTTCGTAAGTCCCTAATTAAACTCATGGGTAACTCTGTGCTAGGTGTGTTCTTTGGTCTTGGGGCTAAGTTGGGTTGGAACATCTATAAACTACCATATTGGACTGCATAGGGCCAGACTTTGCCGACGTTTTTCCTACACAGGGAATTTACTGCAAGGGACCCTTTCGTCCTTTCTTGAACTCTGATTTATTTTATTTACCTTCATTCTTACACTTGCCACCTTCTGCTAGTCTTTCAGATATGTTTCCGCATGTCTAAACTCCAATTATGAATGTGGCTGGAGTTACTTTCTCTCTCCAGAAAGCTCTTCACCTCTCATTTAAATCAATAAATTTAATTAGCTACAAATGGAAGTAAATGGATGGAATGAACTGTTCATGAATGCAAACATGTATCTGCATTATAGGAAGGGTGTGATTCAACTGAGATATCTATCACTAAGGTAATCAATTTCTTCCTTGGTATTAAACCCAAAGGGCACTTTTCAGCTCTTTTTTATCTGCCCTGCCCCTTGACCTTGTTAAACGCACCTCCCTTGTGAAATTCTCTTTCCTCTTGGTTTCCATGACACCCCCCCCCCCCTCCCAGGACACTTCCTAATTCTCTGACCACTCCTTCTTTGGGATCCCTTTTCCTATTTTCCATTAATGGTCATGTTCTAAAGGTAGCATCTTTTTTTTTTTTTAAATTTATCTTGTAATATCAAACAAAAACAACATACAAACATGAACATTCTTAATATACCAACATTCCATGTATGACGTACAATCAATGGCTCATGATATCATCACATAGTAGTATATTCATTCTAAAGGTAGCATCTTTTCTCTCCTCTCTTCGTTTGTGCTCTGTATATTCATCCTGAATACTCTTTTTTTTTTTTTTTTTTTTTGCATGGGCAGGCACTGGAAACGAACCCAGGTCTCCAGCATTGCAGGTGCAAACTCGGCCTGCTGAGCCACTGTGGCCCGCCCCATCCTGAATACTTTTATCCATCCATGGCTTAATCATAACTTTTATGTAAATATGTCCCAAAGAAATTATCTCCTACTTTTAATAATCTACTAAGTCCTTCTGATTCAACTTAATAACTTTATTTGTACATGTATTCCCCTCTGTTTCTGTTGCCACCATTTTTTCTTTTCTAAATTACTTTCCTAATTAGTTCCTTGCCATCACTCTTTCCCCTCCATCCATCTTCCTTACAGCATGTAGAGAGGCCTTTCTAAAACAGATACCTGCTAGTTAATCCTTTGCTTAAAACTCAACTCCTTAATAAGTTATACAAGATCCTTTGTAACTTGCTCCTACTTTTCTCTCCCTTCTTTCTGCCTCCTGGCACTAATGTTTCAGTTATGTGGAACTTGCAGCTCCTCTTTATCTTCCTGGCTTTTGCACATGCTGTTCTCCCTGGCTAAGTCTGTTGTAGCATTTCTCAAACCCTTTTCTCAGAACTCCTTTAAATTTAAAAATTATCGAGGACCCTGTCCTAGTTTGCTAGCTGCCAGAATGCAATATATCAAAAATAGAATGGCCTTTAAAAGGGGAATTTATTAAGTTTCAAATTTACTGTTCTAAGGCTGTGAAAATGTCCAAATTAAAGCAAGTCTATAAAAATGTCCAAACTGAGGCACCAACAAGAAGTTACCTTCACTCAAGAAAGGCCAATGTAGTTCAGGGTTTTTCTCCTAACTGGAAAGGCACATGGCAAACATGGTGACCTCTACTAGCTTTCTCTCCAGGCTTCTTGTTTCATGAAGCTCCCCCGGGGGCATATTCTGTCTTCATCTCCAAAGGTCGTTGGCTGCATGGGCTCTGTGGTTCTCGTGGCTCTCTCACTTTTTCCAAAATGTTTCCTCTTTTAAAGGATTCCAGTAAACTAATCAAGACCCACCTGGAATGGGTGGAGTCACATCTCCCCCTAATCAAATATTATACCCACAATTGGGCATGTCACATCTCTGTGGAAATAATCTAATCAGATTTCCAACCTAGAGTGCTAAATAGCGATTAAAAGAGATGGCTGCCTCCACAAGATGGATCAGGATTAAAATAAGGCTTTTCTAGAGTACATAACCCTTTCAAACCAGCACAGACCCCAAAAAGATCCTCTTGGTATATTAGGAATTAAAACTGAGAAATTATAAAAATAGCTATTCATTGAAAAATTTAAGAATAACAATGAGAATAACTATTTACCAAGAAAAAAATTTAGTGAGAAGAGTGACAATATTTTTCATTTTTGCAAATCTCATTAGTGTTTGAATCAATAGAAGACACTGGAGTCTTCTATTTCCTCTGAATTTCATCTCTGCAATGTGTTGTTTAGATGGAATAATAAGAAAAAAAATCTGACCTTATGCAGATACTTAGTTGGAAAAGGCAGGACTTCACAGAACTCAACTGAAAGGGTCTCAGAGTTCTCCAGGGGTATGTGGACCACGTATTAAGAAATGTTGCTCAAACCCATCCTTTATATCTCAGCTTAGAAGGTCCCTACTCTGCAAAGCCCTTCCTGACCAATTCCTATGTTAGCTCCTTCTCCTGTGTGCTCTGCAGCATCCTGGGCTCATTCCCCTTATTATAACATTTACCATACTATTTTGGAATTCGTTATCAAAGAGTCTCTTCCCTTTACTGGACTGGATCATAAAAATTGTTGACCAATTGTCCAGTGGTTTGAGATCATCATTTTTAAGTTTTTATTTTGAGCAATCCAGCAAAATATAATTTGACTTTTACAGGTTGTACTTGCTTTATTTAAAAAAATCCCAAACAGTCTTTAAGATAATTGTTTAAAACAAACCTCTTGGTATAGAAACTCCTTAAGATATAACTTTTAGAGCAGTATTAGTAAAGTAGTAATTTAAAAGAATAAATTATTAAGTGTATTAAAATGCTTACAACCATTCTGTAGCTGTATTTTCCAGTGTTTATAAAAAGAAGTTTTTATAGCTCTGTTGGAGGATCCTAAAATATAAATTGCTTTGGAAAATGCATAAGACTATAGTTCTGAAAGGTCCCTAGTTTCTTACAAAATATTTGGGATATCACATTACTGAAAGTAAGCTCATGTTTGTGAATTTTAATCATGGGTTAATGAACAGTGTGATAAGAAAAAGACATTTAGTCTATTCTGGACCAAAAATGATGGAAGACAGTGCTTGAACATATAGGATAATTCTAACTATTTTAATCCTGTCCCTTCCATTCTCTCTCCCTTTTTTTCTTCATGTAGTTACGACTACTTGACTACTAAAAAACAAGTTCTATTTCTAAAGTATTTGCCAGGAACTCTGGAATAAATCAGTTTAATTCCATGTCCTTTTAAAGTAGTAAAGAAGGTAACCACATTGTTCTGTGTACTATTTATTAATATTAAGTTTCTTTGGACACAAGTAGCATAATATTACTGTAGCAATCACAGTTTCTTTAAACAATTTTAGTTTTTATATAGTGCAACAATGCTGGCTCCAAAATGTTCAATGCAAATTGTAGCCTGCTTAGCCAGCTACAATGGATCAGAAATGTAGTAATTGTACTTCATTGTGTTCATGAAACTGAAAACAAATTCAATTCCCATCTATTTTTTTAAATTTTAAATTATTTTTCATGTATTATTTTTTCAGTCGTTAAAATATACAAAACATACAATTCACCATTTTGATATATATATCTATTTATTTTTTGATATATATATATATATATATATTTATTTTTACATGAGCAGGCACCAGGAATGGAGCCCGGTCTCTGCCATGGCAGGTGAGAAGTCTGCCTGCTGAGCCAGCGTGGCCTGCCCCATTTTAATAATTTTTAAGTGTGCAATTTCAGGGGCATTGATTACTTTCACAACTTTTATCATCAGCACTGTGTATTTCCAAAAATTTTTATCATCCCAAGTCCAAACTCCATACCAACTTAGCAATAATACCCTATTCTTCCCTCCCCCCCACCAACCTCTGGTAACTTCTAATCTACTCTCTATCTTTATGAACTTGCGTATTCTGGATACTTCATGTAAGTGAACAACATTTGTACTCTCCCTTCTCTTTTATATGAAACTTAATTATGCGGTAGCTTGGTTCATAGAATTCTATGGCCATTTCCTTCCACCTCAGTTCATGGACCTGCCTTCCTTACAGATAAAACTGCAAGTGTTTCCCAAGCCAAGAATGTCAATATGAGTGAAGGTTTATGCAAATACACTTTCATTACAAACATACTTATTTTGCACTGAACTTCAAATGATTTAAATTTTGTTGGCTACATTTGGCAAGATGGCCACTGCTGAGTTACAGTTCCTTTTACTGTAGCCAATGGAAGTCAGTCCTTGTGGCTAATATGGATGGCAGATTCTGCATTATTCTGCATTATTTTAACTCTTTAAGAAGAGGAATTTAAACGCATGTGATTATGACAGAGTGTGGTGAAGTCCTCCATCTTGTTCACTGGATTCATTTGGATTCCTTCTTTGCTGCCACAATCTACAAACAAAATGGGAGAGAGTTTTGGAAGAGATTCCATCAAATTCCTATAGCCCAAATCTCTACTTATCCCCTTCTCTCTTTTTCTCCAATCCAATTACATGCAATAGTCTTCCATGTGTAGTGCAAAACCATTTTTCTAAACTATTTTTTTTTAATCAACAATCACTAAAAGTAAATCTATTATGTGTGAATCCTTCAAATTAGTTTGGAAAAGGAGGCTTTTCTACAAAAATGTTGAGACTTATTAATCTGTGATTTTGATTTCAAAGGATCTAGTTAATAAGCATTTAACTGATTAAAGATAAAAAGAGTAACTAGTGAAAATAATAGTTAAAAGTTTTATTCAGGGTTTCTGAGGAAATTTACGAGTGAATAACAACGATGATAGTATCGATAATGACAGTTTATATAGGATTTATATAGGCACATGTAACCATCACAA
This sequence comes from Tamandua tetradactyla, assembly GCF_023851605.1. Taxonomy (NCBI): domain Eukaryota; kingdom Metazoa; phylum Chordata; class Mammalia; order Pilosa; family Myrmecophagidae; genus Tamandua; species Tamandua tetradactyla. The sequence continues at coordinate 104,430,859 of NC_135335.1, forward strand.
CAACCCCATGAAACATTCTAAGGAGGCAAGGCACTGAATGGTTAAGTGACTCCCTCAAAGTTACATAGCTAGTTAAGTGGTGGGAACAAACTTCAAACCCTGTCAGCCTGGGTCAAGAGCTGGTGATCTTAGAAAAGCAAACTGCCAGGAATTCTCCAGAGGCAAACAGTCAAAGTTTGTATTCCATGCCTTGTTATTTCCTTTTCAGGAATTGTGGTGGTTTGAAAGGATGTATGTCCCCTAGAAAAACCATGTTTTAATCTAAATCCCATTTCATAAAGGCAGAATAATCCCTATTCAATACTGTATGTTTGAAACTGTGATCAGATCATCTCCCTGGAGATGTGGTTTAATCAAGAGTGGTTGTTAAACTGGATTGGGTGACGACATGGCTCTACCCATTTGGGTGGGTCTTGATAAGTTTCTGGAGTCCTTGATAAGTTTCTGGAGTTCATTTTGGAGAATGAAAGAGATTCAGAGAGAGATTCGGAGAGAACAGAGAATGCTGCAGCACCATGAAGCAGAGATTCCACAAGCCAGTGACCTTTGGCGATGAAGAAGGAAAACGTCTCCTGGGGAGCTTCATGAAACAGGAAGCCAGGAAAGAAAGCTGGCACTTGATGCCATGCTCGCCATGTGCCCTTCCAGCTGAGAGAGAAGCCCTGACTGTGTTTACCATGTGCCTTCTCACTTGAGACACAGACCCTGAACTTCCTCGGCCTTCTTAAACCAAGGTATCTTTCCCTGGATCCCTTAGATTGGACATTTCTATAGACTTGTTTTGATTGGGACATTTTCTCGGACTTAGAACCATAGCCTAGCAACTCATTGAATTCCCCATTTTAAAAGCCATTCTGTTTCTGGTATATGGCATTCTGGCAGCTAACAGACTAGAACAGGGATCTTCCTCTTAAATATGCAGGGTCCTCATTCTAATGTCCAATTGCTTGGGCTCTTCCAACTGAGCAATCCTGCCAGGCCTATCCTTGTTTTTCTTTCTCAGTTCCTTTCATGAAATTTATGTTTGTATGTCAGTTTGAATGGATTAGGTACCCTAGAAAATCATGTTTTAATCGAGATCCATCTTGTGGAGGCAGTCATTTTTTCTAACCTTTATTCAGCAGATTGGAAATTTGATTAGATTATCTCCACAGAGATGTGACACACCAATTGTGGGTATTAACCATTGATTAGAGGGAGATGTGACTCCACCAATTACAAGTAGGTCTTCATTAGTTTACTGGAATCCTTTAAAAGAGGAAACATTTTGGAAAAAATTTGAGAGCCACAAGAACCATGAGAGCCCACACAGCTAGAGACCTTTGGAGATAAAGAAGGAAAACACCCCAGGACAACTTCATGAAACAAGAAGCCTGGAGAGAAAGCTAGCAGACGTTACCATGTTCAGCATGTGCTTTTCCAGCTGAGAGAGAAACCCTGAGCATCATCAGCCTTCTTGAACCAAGGTATCTTTCCCTGGATGCCTTAGATAGGACATTTCTATGGCTTTGCTTTAAGTTGGACTTTTTCACGACTTTAGACTGTAAACTTGCAAGTCAATGAATTCCTTTTTAAAAAAGCTGTTCCGTTTCTGTTATATCACATTCTGACAGCTTTCAAACTAGAACACTTGTTTCTCAGTCTTCAGAGTACTGACATTAGAAAGTTGGTTTTGAAGAGCAAAACCAGGCCTGATAACATGCAAGTACATATAATTTCTCCTAGATACATCCTATCTGACAATTTATCATGTGCATTTATCTAGAAGCCCTTTAGCAAATAACAGTAAGAATAAAACATGATGGGAGTTGTAGGTCATAATAGAAGCGACTATTGATTAGGTATTACTAGATGCCATGAACTTCTCAAACAGAATTTCTAATCCTTTATCTAGACTGTGAACTTGGTGTAATATCCACGTTGTATAAATGAGGAAACAGATACAGCAGTCAAGTTTCTCACCCATGGCCACGGAAGCAAAGCTTGGGCTTTCTGACTCTTGGCTGTCTCCTTACATCACTCTGGATGCCTTTTGGCTGTTTCTTTGGGGGTCTTGCCACAGGGGCCTCAGAGAGCCAGGCCTGGGAGCCATTCTGAAAGGGCCAGTTACCTTCCAGAAGGGCACAGGTTGCCTTTAACTCTCTCCCATTTTTTTCTTTCTTTTCATTTAGGAAAATGCATTATTAGAAGTATTCTCAGCACACTCTTCTTCCTCTTTTATCACATTACATTGACAATCTATTATTACTTTACTTTATATATAATTTAACTTTCCAAAAATATTGCTTTATGGAACATTGTTTTAGTTGTTGATTGTACTTCTTTGGAAAAGTTGCAGTAATTTCTTTTGGAACTTCTAGCAATATTCAGATTTTCTTCTTGTTTTGGTTTTATTCAAACAATGGGTATAAATTTTATTTTATCATTTATCTTTTAATTTTACACAAGTGGTTTCAAATTTTCATCTTTGAATTTAGAATTTGTTCAGCAATCAAATCATTTTAAGTAATGGACTAACTAGGGAGAACTTCCACCTGGGATGATAAGCAACCATTTTTTTTTAAGGGATGAAAAAATGTCATTTCAACTTCCCTTTCCTTCGTTGTGCCATTTCTAGATCCCTAATGCTGAATCTGCTACACTTCTCTCCATAGTGCATCTAAATAAGTGCTAGTAGATTTTTTTTTCTAAATATTGTGCCTCTGAGCTGAGCCGATCATTTGTATGTGTTAAATGTACACTAAGTAGAATTTTGTGGAATGAAATCGCTTCCTCAGAAAAGCCCAACTTGATTTCGTCGGATTGAATAAGGCCCACAAAGATTATCCAGAATAATCTCCCTTACTTAGTCAACTGATTATGGACTTTAACTCAATCTACGAAATAGCTTCACAGCAACACCAACCTTAGTGCTTGATTGTAGTTGCCATAACCTACTTCAAGGTTGCCTATAGCCTGGCTAAACTGACATAAAACTGACCATCAAGCCCATCTCTTGCTTTTAATCCTCTTCTTAAAGTCAGCTGTACCTGCTAGAGTGCAACAATTCACAGCAGAAAGAGGAAATGCATGTGAGATAATTTGGCTAAGTTGACTCAACATTTGTTATCACTCACTGAGCCAGTGTGACCCTTGAAGCACAACAGGGAATGGCAGGGAGAGTCAGGCTTGTTTTTCCCACTGGTGATGGAAAGATGCAAGGTTGGAGGAGAAGAGTGGTGACAGAGAGACAGACAAGTAAGTGAGGGACAAGGAGCCGGTCTCCTATCAGACCTTGTGGACTAAAGAAGAAACTAGTACACTGAAGAAGCTAGAGACCCATTTATAATTTTATTCAGGCAGTTGGGTATCAAGTCCCAGTTTCTTTCCATTTAAAATACACTTATGGTTCCTTTATTTAGTGTGCAGGTGGTGCTAATGAAATTGAGGTTGTGAATGTGATTTCTCTATGAGTCATTTAGCTTTACCTCTTCTCAAGAACAGATTGCACTCCTCACCCTTTAGGGTCCTCTTAAAAACTCCCAAAGCCACTGTGCATGCAGAGTGCAAACAGCTCAATCCAAAATTCATTCCTAATACTGGGGGAAACAAATCTCCCCAAATTCACTGCCTCCTGATTATACACAGTCTTTTGCAGAATGAAAAGCACCCTGGGCTAAAAAGTTGGGAAACACAAATGCCATTATCAGCTAGTTTTGCCTCAGTTCCTCATTGGTAAAATGATGGAGTTCCCTTAAATTGGAGGGTCTCTTCTAGCCTAATGACTTCCTGAATCTAAAGGGCTGCATTATCTGTCCCTTAAATGCAGAGAGATAAAGGTGGCAGGGTGGTCAATAGGCCCTTCAAATTCTTGTTTTTAACAAAATTACAGTTGGGCAGGTTTCTGTTCAGGATAAGTATAAAGTTTAAGCCAAAGAGTTTACATTATATTTGAATGTAAAATTATTGTCCAAACCTGGGACTGTTTTGAGAACAAAATGGGCTCTTATGAATTGCACTGGAAAAATGGATATAAATTAGGACTATTCTGGGGACACTGAAACACATGGTCACTTTAGATGTAGGCAATGAGGAATCAATTAAGAGTTTTGATCAGGGGAGTAATTTAGTTTTACAAAGTATGCCAAGAATTAAATGAGGAAATATGTATTAACTTATGTAGCAAAAGGAAGTATACTTCCTAGCTGTGCTTACCACTAGCTATCAAATGCATAGAGGGATCGAGACCAGAACCAAGATTAATTAAGAGACTGTCTGAATAATCCAGCAAGAGACAATTAGGAGAATAATAGTTGTTCTAGTTTGCTAGCTGCTGGAATGCAATATACCAGAAACAGAATGGCTTTTTAAAAGGGGAATTTAATCCAAATTAAAGTTTATAGTTACAAGTTTATAGTTCTAAGGCCATGAAAATGACCCAATTAAAGCAAATCTATAAAAATGTCCAATCTCATGCATCCAAGGGAAAGATACCTTGGTTCAAGAAGGCTGATGAAGCTCAGGGTTTCTCTCTTAAGTGGAAAGGCACATGGCGAACACGGCGACACCTAGTAGCTTCCTCCTGCTCCATGAAGCTCCCCGGGAGGCATTTTTTTTCTTCATCACAAATGTCTCTGGCTGGGGGACTCTCTGCTTCTCATGGCTTTGTCATTCTCTGCCCTCTCAGAATCCCCAACTTTCTCCAAAATGTTTTCTTTTTTATAGGATTCCAGTAAACTAATCAAGACCCACATAGACCAGGTGGAGACATGTCTCTATCTAATCAAGTTTAATGACACATTGATTGAGTCACATCTCCTTGGAGATAACCCAATCAAGCCTCCAACCTATGGTACTGAATAGGGATTAAGAGAAGCAGTTGCTCCCATAAGATTGCTTATGATTAAATCATGGCTTTTCTAGGGCACATAATCCTTTCAAACCAATACAACAGTTCAGGAAAAGGTTTCAGAATTATTATTTTTAGCCAATCAGTAGTTATGGGTTGAATTGTGTCCCTTAAAAAGATAGGTTGCGATTCTAATCTCCATTACCTTAGAATATGATCGTGTTTAGAAATAGGGCCCTCAGAGATGGTATCAGGCAAGTTAAAATGAGGTCATACTGGGATAAGGTAGACCCTTAATCCAGTATGACTGGTGTTTCAGTTTGCTATAGCTTTCAGAATGCAATATACCGCAAATGGGTTGGCATAATGGGGAGCTATTAATTTATAATCTACAGTTCTTACACAATAAAAATGTCTAAATGATTAGGACATTATTAGGGCATCTAAAGGATGATACCTGGACTCTGAAGAAAGGTTGCGGTCATCTGGGATACCTCTGTTACATGGCTGCACATGGCTGGTGTCTTCTGGTTCCTTGCTCCCAGGTCTCATTGCTTTCAGCTTCTGGTGCCAGTGGCTTCCTCTCTGAGCTTCTGTGGGTCCTCTTTCAGCTCCTTCAGGGCTTTTCTCTCTAAGGTCTCTCTTTCTGAGTGTTTTCCTCTGAGCTCTCTCTGCTTTTTCTGTCCTTTATCCTCTTATAAAGAACTCCAGTAAAAGGTTTAAGACCCACCTTGAAATGGGTGGGTCAAATCTCAATTGAAACATTCTAACCAAAAGGTCCCACCCTGAACAGGTCTGCACCCACAGGGATGGATTAAAAGAACATGGCCTTTTCTGGGAAACACACATAAAGTTTCAAACAGGTACAAATGGTGTCCTTATAAGAAGGGAAGGGAGACCCAAACACAAGCAGAGAAGATGAAGGCAGAGATTGAGATATGCCACAAGCCAAAGGACTCTGAGGATTGCCAACCACTGCCAGAAGCCAGAAGAGAGGCATGAAAAAGATTCTTCTTTACAGACTTCAGAGGGAGCAGCACCCTTCCAGTACCTTGATGCTGAACTTCCAGCTTTCAGAACTATGAGATAATAAATTTCTCTAATTTTAGACTCCTCAAAGTGTGTGACACTTTGTTATGTCAGCTTTAGCAAACTAAGACAGTAGTCATAATGGCAAGAAGCATAAATGAAACCTACTCAAACCATTCAGAAGAAAATCATTAGTTATGAATGATGAATAAACAGAGATCAAACCGATTTGTGGGTTATTAAAAATGTCATAAATAAGTGACTTTAAATGTAGGGTTTTGTTCTGTATAATCATTTATTGCTCAGTAGCACAAAAGAGGCATCAACTCTCTGAACCTTGAGATTCTTCTGCTTTTGACTTGTCTCAAAATAGAACCACTCAGATGAATGCCTTTACTTTAAAGTTAGGCCTGTCTGAGAGATGAATCATAAATAAATGTTTCTGGAGGTATCTGTTCATGGAATTGTATCATTAGGACAATCATATCATTGTAAAGCATGTCCAATTTTACTTAATGGATTATAATGTCTTGGAAATGGCTATAATGATCTCTTTATACAGAATGCCTGAGTGCACAGACCATTTGTATAAATAAGCAATTATATTCCCTGCTGTCAGGATATTTTTGGTTTGAAGATTGGTTACCTGGGCCTTTAGTCTATAGTGTTAATTTGGGTAATACTCATGTCTTGCAAGTAATCTTCAAGTAATCATTATAAATAGCAGCTGTTTCAGTCATGGTAATTTTTACTCAGATATAAAAGTCTGCTTCCAAAATCACATTTTAGGATCAAATATTGTGTGGAAGCGGCTCAAAGAGCATACCCGATATGTGAATATAGAATCTATATCAATAAAATTGCATTAAAATAAAAAAAGCATACCTGAGTCTGTTTTATGTGCAGTTCTGAATGTGACTTGAAGTATGTATATGTTCTTTTCTTTTTCTGGAAAGTAATAAAAATTCTTAGGCTGACGTGGTCAGTGCCCCATCTGAGAAGTACATCTGTGTACATTTTTCCATTTGTTGTGAGCACCCACCACTAACACTTCTCCAGCCAGGGACTTCCCAGTATATGCAACTTTTAGTAACATTCACCAACAGTTCTTTATCTTCTGCCTGTGATATTAACCTGTGATCCGAGGTAGACCAGCATGTAAACTTCTTTCCTCTTTCATCTGATTGGTACACTGGAAAAATACAACCTGGACAAACTGAAAACATGCTTCTTCTGTTCTCTCAAACTCACTTCTGATTCCCTTAGGCTTTTGGGCATTTATCATTCAGGTCATTCTCTTAGACTTTTATTTGCCAGTAGCATCCATTGTTGGTAATTTATTTGGTCATTCACTTATTTATGCCCCATCTTGTTTCAAAAGAGTCTTAACTTTGTTTTTTATTTTTCAGATGTATATAGTAAAGAGCAAATAAAGTTTAAAGTCAGAAGTGAGGGTTTCTACAAAAAGGTATATCATAAAGTTCTTTACTGTTGCCAGAGGTGAGCCACAATTTGGGCCTTAACCTTCCTAACAGTAACTGGAGAGGGGAAGTATGCTCTGAGTTTGTTTCAAAGAATTTATTAAATAAAATCAAACCAATTAAATAAGTGAAGCCCAGTTATTTCTGATACTGAACTTAGAGAAGAAAATTTCCATTGTGTTCTCATAGAGGTGATATGTGATAAAGGGCAATTTTGGTAACATTCTCACATTACATTTCTAAAGGCTAATTGTGTGTGTCAACTTGGCTAGGTTATAGCATCTAGTTGTTTGGTCAAATACTGACCTAAGTGGTGCTGGGAAGGTATTTTGTAGATGTGATTAGCATTTATAGTCAGTTGACATTAAGTAAAGGAGATTATCCTCAATAATGTGGGTGGCTGGTAGCCTTAAGTACAAAGAACTAAAAGAAAACCAAAATAAAGTCTTTCTCAAAACTACTCTGCCTTCTCCTCTCTGAGTTTCCAGCACACTGGCCTCCTGTATTAGTTAGGATTCTCTAAAGAAACAGAATCAACAGGGAACACTCACAAATATAAAATTTATAAAAGTGTCTTGTGTGACTGCGGGAACACAGAGTCCAAAATCCACAGGGCAGGCTGTGAAGCCAACAGTTTCAATGGAGGGTCTAGACAAACTCCACAGGAGAGGCTCACCAGCCGAAGCAGGAAGAGAACCTATCTCTTAAAAGGCTTCCAGTGATTAGATTAAGCATCACTCATTGCAGAAGACACTCCCGTTTAGCTGATTACAAATGGAATCAGCTGTGGATGCAGCTGACATGATCATGATTTAATTCATGAAATGTCCTCATCGCAACAGACAGGTCAGCACTTGGCCAACCAGACAAACAGGTACCACCACTTGGCCAGGTTGACACATGAACCTGACCATGACACCTCCCCTGAGGATTTTGAACTCAAGAATTCAATATCAACTCTTACCAGAATTTCCAGCCTCCCAGTCTGCCCTACAGATATCAGGCAACCCCCTACAACTGTGTGATCCAATTTCTTAAAATAAATATTTATGTATGTACATACATGTATCCTGTTGATTCTGTTTCTTTGAAGAACTCTGACTAACACAGATTTTGGTACCAGGAAGTGGGGGTACTGCTATACCAACTACCTAAAATTGTGAAAGCATCTTTGGAATTGGTAATGGGAAGAGGCTGGAAATTTTAGATGCTTAATAATAAAAGGCCAGATTGTCTTGAAGAGACTGTTGGCAGAAAAATGGATGTTAAAGATGATTCTAGTGAAGACTTTAAAAAAAATGAGAAGACTATAGAGAAAGCGTCTATCATCTTAGGGAATACATAGATCATTGCAAACAAAATGCTGCTAGAAATGTGGGCATTAAAAGTACTTCAGGTTAGGTCTTAGGAAGAAATGATGAATGTGTTATTGGAAACTGGAGGAATGAACATTCTTTCTTACAGTGGGCAGAGAACTTGGTGAAATTGTGTTCTGATTTTAGATGGAAGGCAGCATTTAAGTGATGAACCTAGATATTTAACTGAGGAGATTTCCCAGCAAAGTGTGGAAGGTGTAGTCTGGTTTCTCCCTGTTGCTTATAGTGAAATATGAGAAGATAGAGATAACTTTGAGGAATGAATTGCTAATCAAAAGGGAACCAGCGCTTGATGATTTGGAAAATTCTCAGACTATACAAATAGCATGCTCAGGACACAGGTTCAAGGGTGTGGCTGGATAACTATTTGCTAAAGATAGTTAGAAACAGAAGATTACTGCCAGAAACAGAGAGGCAGTAATCTAGGAAAGATCTGTGGAAGACCCTTTTGTCTGATAGCTTAGATTCCTGTGAATTGTACTAAAGGCTGAAAGCATTTTGAAAATTTTGTATCAGCCTGGACTGAGGATGACATGAAATGAAGGAAGAATGGCTCTGAGGGCAGAGTCATGCATGCAAAGGTTTGTGCTGATGAGACCTCTTGAAGCCTAAAGGGTGGGGCTGCCTCCCTGGTGGTTGGTGGTAGAAAAGGAGGGTGCTGCTCTGTCGATAGGAAAATGCAAAGCATTAGGTAACAGATTACTCTAAGGCTTTGAACTCTAATGGAATTTGCCCTACTGGGTTATAAACAGGCTTTAGACTCCCAATCCCTTTTATGCTTCCAATTTCTCCCTTTTGAAATGGGATTATCTACCCTATGCCTAGCCAACTATTGTATTTTGGAAGCAGATAACTAGTTTATTTTAGTTTCATAGATCACAGAAAGAAATTTTCCCCAAAGATGTATCATTTTCAGGGTCATGATTTAAATAATTTAGGAGATGACAGTTTAGATTTAGAGCGAATACTGTAATGAGTGAAGACTTTTGTGGATGTTCAGATAGGGTGAATGTATTCTGTATGAGGAAGTTCTTGAATTTGGGGGGCCAGAAGGTGTATTATTATGGGATGAATTGTATCTCCCCCCAAAATATGTTCAAGTCTTAATCCTTGGTTCTATTAGTGTGTCTCTATTTAGAAATTGAAACTTTAAAGATATGATTAATTATGATGAGACAAATATTGATTAGAATGGACCATAATCCAATATGACTAGTGTCTTAGAAGAGGGGAGAATTGGACAGATGAAAATAGACACAGGGAAGGATGCCAGTGCAGCTAAGGCAGAGATTGAAGCCTAAGCATTTGTGACAAATCACCAGAAGTTAGAAAGAAGGAAGGAGGGAATTCCCCCAAAGATTTTGGACTTCTAGCTTCCATAACTGCAAGACAATGCATTTCTGTTGTTTTAAGCCACTTATTTTGTGGTACTTTGCTATGGTAGCCTTAGGACTATAAGACACCATTATTGATAAATTAGGTGCTTTACTTGCCATATAAGTTCTGAATGAATTCTCATTCCCTAGTTTGTATTAGGACCTGAATATCTGTGGGTCCCAATCTTGAGACCCAGTAATGAGACTAGTTGCCCCTCAACTGAAGGAGTTTGTATTTTTTCCATTTCTTTTGCTTCCATGAGCCCACAATACTCTTGATTTTCCCAGGCATGTCTAAAATTTCTTTTATTTGTCCTTGCTCCCTAGCCTTTTGTTTTAACTTCCTGGTTGGCAAAGCAGATATCATGCTCTTGTGTTGGCTTAAACTATGAAAATTTATTGGTTAATGGTTTTGAGGCTAGAAGAAATCCAAAAGCAAGATGTCATCAAGGTGATGCTTTCTCCCAAAAGACTCATGTTGGGGTTGACCTCTGCTAATCTTTGGTCTTTGGCTTTTCTGACACATGGCAATGCATTTAGTGACCTCCCCTGGTTTCTCCCTTCTCTTCTGACTTCCACTGAAGTTCAGCTTCTGGCTGCTGTCTCTGGCCTTCTTTATCGCTCTGTGACCTTCTCTTTAGGGCTTTGTATTGGGTTAAGACCAATCTTAACTGAAGCAATGCCATCAAAATGTCCATTTACAAATGTTCACATCCACAGGAATGGACCAAGACTAAGAGCAAGATTCCATAGGAATGCCAAGACTAAGAACAAGTATTTCATTTCCTAATGCTCCTGTAACAAATTACCACAAACTTAGTGGCTTCAAATGTCACAAATTGCTTATCTTACTGTACTGGAGGTCAGAAATCTATAATCAGTTTAATTGGGCTAAAATCAAGTTAATGACAGATGAGTTTCTTTTGTAGTGAAGAGTCTGTTTCTTTGCTCTCTTCACCTTCTAGAAGTTGCCTGCCTACCTTGGCTCATGGCCTTTTTATAGCAATCACATCACTATGACCTCTGCCTTAAGCATCACTCTTCCATTTCTGACTTTGGTTCTCTAATCTCTTTATTTCACTTGTAAGGATTCTTGTGTTTACATTGGGCTATCAGAATAATCTTTCCCTTTCAAGACCCTTGATGCAATCACATTTGCAGAGTTCATTTTGCCACGTAAAATAACATAGTCACAATTCCTGGGGATTAGGATGAGGGCATCTTTGGGAAGCTGTTATTTTTCCTATTGCACAGGAGGGTAGAGAACAGAAGGGATGGGTTGCATGCCATACTACATGTGCTTGCTTGATAAGTGTATCAGGCAGGGCCCAGTAAGAAAATCTAGGCTATGCTAAATAGTTCAGTGCAGGGAAGTGGATATGGACCTAGTTTCAGAGATGGTGAACATGCTGAAGACATTTCAGAGATTAACTGCTGTGGGATGCTGCTGGCATCTCTAGGGTTGAAATACAAGAAAAGGAGACAGTATTACCAGAGTTCAGGAGACAGGGCCACCAGGCTGGAGTTGGAAACTTGGAGAATGTTTAATCTGACAGCTGGGGTCATAAAAGAGAAATAGCTATGACTGGAGACACTGCCTGCAGTAAGGATGGTAGGGGAGAAAATAGCCTGACTTCTCCCTCTTTCCACCTGTCAATTGTTAGGCATGGAGTCGGAGTCCTTAAAGATCCCACATGAGATGGCAAGTCAAAGCTTAATAGATTTATTGAAGGCGAGGGAGCAGGGAGAAGGTAGGTGGGAGAGGGAAAGAGAGAAAGCAGGTGGAAGCCTGAAAATGCCTGGGGAGCCAGCGAAAGGATAGAGAAAATGGTTCCAGTTCTGTTCTGGGAGCTGTGTTTTAAAGGTACACTGTCATCTGGAGGGGAGGGTGTGTACTGGGTGGTGTGTCACCCCTTGATTGGATGGTGGCCTCTTACTTATGATTTGATTGGTTGCTGGGGTTCTGACACTCTGCTCTCTCAAACATCAGGCTCAACAAAAGAAGCTGAGGGATAAAACCTGAAAGAAAGAAACTGAGAGGCTTCCAGGTTACGGGAGTCCATTTTATATGTAAAGGTCCTTTTCTGAGATCTGACACTGATCTGTCAGTCCCTCCTATTTATTGGGTAGACTAACTAGAAGTTAGCAGGTAAGTGGGTCTGAAAGCAGTAGTTGGCAAGCGCCTGCAATATAAAGCTTAAGAAAGGAAAGATAGGCAATGGGTCTAGAGCCATTAAACAAATGGCCTACATATTACCTGTGGTGAGAAGTGTGCCTATGAAGAACTCAGGGAGGCAGCCATCCCAGTACTCGTTTCTTTAAGTCTGTACATAGGCTCCAACTATCAGTACAACAAAGAAAAAAGATGTTTTTGTTGGGAGGGGTGAGGGAGAGTAAAAGCATGATTTTACTTTTGTGGAATTTTCCCAAGAAACAGATTTGAAAAGATTTTCATCCACTTCGAAAAGAGCAAATTTGTTTTTAGGAAACTGAATAAATGATTTCCTACCTCTGCTCTGTTTCTAAAGTCCCTCTCCTCTTTCTTCCTCCCCCACTCTGCTTCTGTCTCTTTCCCTTCTTCCCTGCTTCCGCCTGGCCTTCTCTCTTTCTCGTCCTTTTCCTTTCCTCCCCCTCCCTTTCTCACTCCTCGTTTCTCTCCTTTCCTCTTCATCCTCTCTCTCTTCCTTCTCCCTTTCCCATTTTCCTTCCCCTACTCCCTCACTTGTATGGGAAATCTTCCCCCTTCCTTCTTTCTCTCCTTGCTTCTATTTCACTTACTGATTAAAGTGCTCTCAAGACCAGGAACTTCAGAATTATTTTTGTTAGTATCTTTTAAAAATTTTCTGTCTTAAGAAGCATCTTGACATCATCTGCTAAGGCCCAGAGCAATATGTGGAATTGAACTCACCTGAAGCCCAGAGGAATCTGAATTCTTCTCTATCCTTAATTCACTGACATTTCTCTGGATATTCCAAGGTATCCCTTGCATTTGCTCTTCTCAGGCCCACTCTCTGGCATAACTGTGGAACTCATATAAAAGGTCTGAGACAGCCAAAGATCACGCCCTTGATTCTAAGATAAAAGAAGCACACAACATAAAGCCATATGTTTCTGATGAGATTTCAATCATTGCTCAGCCGTCCTTGTCCACACATTTAACAGGGCTTGGAATCTATTCTGAGGGGAAATGAGGAAAATATTTTTCATGGAAGATGAGCTTCTGGCGGAAAGAAATGAGGACCTTAAATGCAGTCAGCTTTAACCAGATATTCTGTTCTGATAATAAATGTAGCTCAAGTAACTTGTTGATTAGCTTTGGGAACCTCGGGAGTAGGATGATGAATTAATGTGACTCCTTAGTGTCAGTACTGCTGTTGATTCAAAGCACAGCACAACTCTCAATCCAGATTTCTTAGGTTCCTATCCTGGCTCTACCACAAACTAGCTGTGTGACTCTGTGCAATTAGATTAACCATTCTGTGCCCAGTTTCCTCAACTGAAGAGAAGGGATAATAGTAACATTTTCTGTCTAGGGCTGTTGAAAAGATTAAATAAGTCAGTGTTCATAAAGCACTTAGAATAATACCTGGCACATAGTAGGTCACCTAATAGTACATTTGTAAGATGTATCCAAGTTGGCTATATTTGTATCTAGTTCATTACTTCCATCTCCTCACAGCATCCTATAAGGTGTGTCTATCATATTTACTTAAGCATTGCTCTAGTGATGGTCACCTAAGTTGCCTCTAATTCTTTGCCATGAACAATTACATGACAAATATATTTGTACAAGTCCTTTTAGAGACCTAGAGAGAAATTCTCTACCCAGAAGTGGGATCACTGGGTCACAGGGCATTCACAATCTTTATTTCAAAGCCAGGTTGCTTTCCATAATGACTGTAGCAGATTACAATTCTATCAGGCAGGAGAAAGAGTTCCTGATTTGACATAACATTTCCATTATGAGGCATTAAATTCTTTTCCTAATTTGGTGTAGTGTGTTATTTCATTGCATTAATTTTCAATTTTCCAATTATTTATAAGTTTGTGTATCTGTAACTGTTTTAATTTTCCTAGGCTGCATTTCTTATACTGATATTTTATGAAGTTACAACCATAATACAGTTAAAAATCTATGGGGAAAAAGTCTATAGAAAGAGGATATGCATCCTTCACTTTTAAGGAGAAATAAGTCAAAGTAATTTTAACAATAGGGCCTGTACTTTTAGTCTGTGGGTCTTGAATGGTTTTGATCATTCTTTTCTCTTGTGGGCTCATTGATTTTACTGATTGTTGTTGCTTAGTTTAGCAGTACATGCTTGGGATTTTGGAGGCCTATAGTCAAACTGAATTATTGATTTCTGACATTCTTATTAAAATTATATATTGACTTGTAAAGCAGATGGTTATTTGAGTTTTCATTACTTCTTTAAAAATATTTATTTTAGGTAAAGCATTAACAATAAAGACTCTGCTGGAGGCAAGCTGATATTTACATTTATAAATATAAGGTTAACAAGGTATTCAGAATCATCTCTTCTTTGTTTGTTTTATGCTAAATTAGCAACAATTGTTATTACTCTGGTGATATAAATATAATTTGGATAAATTGAGCATTAATTCCTGCAAGCTAGGCAGTGATCTCACCTCTTGCTCCAAAGACTCAGGGCATGGTCAGTAAGAGTGGTGCATAACGGAGAATGAGAAGGCTCTCAAGCATGGGCAGTGTCCAAAATCACTTGGCGGGTGATGGGAGGAGCAGCTTTGGATTGGTTCTTTCTGAAGGAGTGGGATGTTCTGGAACCCCTTTTGGGCACTGCAGTCTTAGATTGCTCCTGAGCTGTGTTCTGGGTCCTGATGCTGTGTTTGTGAAGGACAGGTACGCGTCAAGTGGGATATAAGGAGGAGGAGGAAGAAGTAGCTTATAAATGGAATTCCAGTTTTCCTTTCAGCTTTTCTATTTCTGAAATGGTATAAATCCCTTTGAGACAGCTTTTTTCCCCCTCCTATCTGTTCCACTTATTTTTCTGTGTTCACCTTCCTTTTTTTTTTCTTTGCTTTAACATTTTCTAGAGATAATCAAGAATTGAGAGCAATGTAGTGTACCATTATGTCTTCTTGAATGTTTTCAGAATAAAACTTCAGCTTGCAGGCATGTGAATGTCACGTGGTGACAGCTATAATTCCCAAGGCTTTTTTAAAACCTTGATGGGGCTGATAGAAGCTGGAATAATTGTCAGTTCAAAGCTGCACAATGTTTTAGTCTTAAATGAGGTAGAAATATGACTGCTTTTTTGGTGCAGACCTCTTTCTTTGTTCAAAGAAGACTAACTAAATAGATTATTCAGCTAAATATAAATGCAAAGCAAGTGTTCACTTGGAGAAATGTGAGAAGATTATTGATCTGAATGTAAGTGTTTTTTATTTTTTTAGTGATATAATTTATTTTGTATATTTGACTCTGAAGTGTATTTCTGTGAGTTCTGTTTCAATGAAGAAATGCTTCTTTTCTAGGTATGGATTTAGATATTGCTATACAGGTAAAGTATTGCTTGTTCTCATGGAAGGGTGGGTAGTATCTGTTTATCATATTTGAATGCTGATGAAACCAAAGCTTAGATTAAATAGATAGTAGGAAGGATAGGCAGACTTTTCATCTCACACTGCAGGAGCCATCATACAGAGGAACAGGACTAGACTAGGCAAAGCTCAACTAGATTTTCTCATAGATGGACTTATTTCATGGTGGCTCAGGAATCCAAGAGATTAAGGTAGAAGTTATCAGTATTCTTAGAAGCTAGGCTGGGAGCTGGTATGGAGTCACTTCAGCCCAGCCCAACTGATCAAAGCATCAAAGTCCAGACCAGATTGATGGGGAAGGAGTATACTACCCATCCCTCACTATGGGGTTAAGATGCATGTGCAGGTGGGAAAGATATGAACGGCTGCCATCTTGGAACCAGCTGCTACAGTCATACATGAATGACTGCAAAATTGAATAACCCAGATCGTGAGAAATGAAGTGATGCTGGGCAATTGAAATCTGATATTGGGGCTGATGCATGAAGTTATAGTGGATTGGAGATGAGATTACCCCAGGAGGGCAAAGATATTTTCACTATGAATCAGAAGACAAGAAACTGAGAAGGTGAGCTTTAGCCCAGGTCAAAGGGGAAACTTTTCTGGTTTTTGATCCTGAGCCATAATGAAGCTGCTTAAGGTCTCTCCAAGTTGGAATTAAATCAAGGCTTGACACATAGAGACAGGCCAGGAGTTAGGCAGAGAGCTGATCTGTAGAGGACTCCATGAGAAGGGCCTGTTCAGGGTCGCTGTACTATATTCTTCCAAGGAATGTCCTTTCACATAGTAAAAAAGAATAAATGATTATTTGAGTCACATATTCTAGGCGCTTATAAGTTATAGATAACACAATATGAGAATGTGTTGCAAAGAGAGTATTTGTGTGTGTATACATACATGCATTGTGCTTTATATGTGCTAGAGAAAGTTTTCAAGATTTAGAAAACAGGCCAGTGAAAGGCTCCTAAGTCCACAGAATCTCTTGCTCCTTTCTTTTCTCCCTTTTTCTTGAAAGAGAAGAAAATTAGAAGAGCAATGAAAAATGTAAAGACAGGAAGATTTAAAAAAAAAGAGAGGTAGAAAAAGAAAGGGAGCTAGGAAAAAGGGAAGGACAAGAGAATTCATGTTTTACCTAGCTAATGAAATGGTTTATTGATAACCCATTACTGTTTAATGGTAGATTTCATTTTCACATACTATCATATAGTATCCTGCTCTCTAATTGTATTGTTTTTGCATATCTTACTTCACTCAAGTAGGTTATGAAGATGATAAATGTAGACGCCAATTCATAATACTCTTTCTAGTACTTAACCCACTTCTAGTTATGTGGTCAGGGTTGAAACCCAAGACCGCTATCATTGGAGGATACAGGGAGTCCCTTCTGTATACCTGGAATAAGAGTTTCTCCCGGAAGTCCTGTTTTTAAGTGGCCATAGTTCTTCCATGTAGAAGT
Source organism: Tamandua tetradactyla (assembly GCF_023851605.1). Classification (NCBI taxonomy): domain Eukaryota; kingdom Metazoa; phylum Chordata; class Mammalia; order Pilosa; family Myrmecophagidae; genus Tamandua; species Tamandua tetradactyla. The sequence continues at coordinate 104,447,985 of NC_135335.1, forward strand.
CTTGGTCTGGAAGTGGGATTCTGTCTCTACAAAGGGACTGATAGATACCTGCCATCTATTCCCAGAGGCTCTTGCTACTTGTAGTTGATAGAGACTCGGTGGATGAGTAGAGAGGAGCAAATGTTACTTTTTTGTCCTGAGACATGCTTGTTTATTAACTCCTGTATGTTTAGGGTGGGGGTGAAGCCTCTGCATAGTTTGCATTTTTTTGCCTAAATTCTAAAAGTATTCTGACCTAGATGTAATACACCCTCTATTCAATACAAACCACCTTCTATTATCTAATTGACTCTAAACTATTGACCACAGGTTTTGCTAAGCCATTCCCATAGGAGTATCATGTTTATACAGCTTCAGCTTCATCAATTCAATCATTATAGCAGTTACCTTGAAACCTCTGGTTGCCCTTGACTGTGAAAACATTCACATTTGCGTGCTTTTCCTAGTATGTCCTATCCTTTTGAAATTTGTTCATTTATTCATTTAACAGACAATTTTAATGTTCCTGATAAGTGCCAGGCTCTGCACAAGAACCAAAGAGTCAGAGAGAGCCAAGATGTATCTTTTACTTAAGAGGCTCACAGACACCTAAGGAGAAAGTAGTGTTGAGTGTGGTAATGTAGGGAGAGGTACTATACATTAAAAGCCCACAACCTTCTGTAGGGTTTAGGGATTTAGAAAAAAAACTCCCTGGAGCAAGTGATGCCTAGGTCGGATTTTGGAGAATGAATAAGAAATATTCTTCAGGGGTTGGTACTGCAGTGAACCAAGCTCTTTCTAGGCAGAGTAGAATAGCAAGAGTGAAGGCATGGAGGTAAAGCACCCAGTTTAGAGACCAGAAGAAATGATAAACAACTTGTTTTTCTTTTGGAGCAGAGAAGGTGGGGAAATGGCAAGAGTGAGATCACGGAGTCCTTGGACTATAGGCTTAAGAGTCTGGTGGGAAGCACCTGAAAGGGATGAAGCAGGAGAATACATTGCCAATTTTTTATTTTAAACCACTCTCTCTGCCTACATGGTTTTGAGGATTAGAAGCTGAAGACAGGAGGTGACACGGGACTGGATCAAGCCTGTGATGGCAGAGTTGGAGAGGTTAAGATGAAATAATATACTTAGGAGGTAAAGGAGCACATTTGGCTGATGGATTCCATGTGGGGTCTGAGTGATAAATCAAGTCTGATGATCAAAGAGAGACCAAGATGTAAGAGAGAGGGAATTACTGAGAGAGTAAGTTCCAAAGCTGGTTGGCTTTCACCACGGTGAGGGTTTGCCTTGAACGGGGAGTCATCGCTGTCTTGGGGTAAGCCTCATCTTTGTCCTTTCTCCATGCCTGGGCCTCTGGTTTTGAGATCTTATACAGGCCCCAAGTTCTAACTCCTCTTGCCTTCAGAAACCTCCACATCCTGTCTTCTTGGTAAACTCTCATCTGTTTTCTTATAACCACATCTTACTTATTCAGTTTCAACACAGAGGGTAGGATGGAGGCATGTGGGTAGACATGTGAGGAAGTTTCAATGTGGGTTCTACATGATCTGATTTGGGCTTCTTGTGGGGAGAGCTGGTCAGGCCAGGACTGGAGGGTAGGCTGGCAGAAGGTGGAGGAATCTCTTTCTTATAGTTTCCTAGCCATGTGGATCCATAAACTAACAAATCATGTCCCTATGAATGTGCTAAAGAGTATATGGAGGATGTGTTCATGGCCTGAGGTGGGTACCAGGGGTGATGGTGCCGAGCCTGGGGTTCAGAGATCCAGGAAAGGCAGGAGCATAGAATGCTAACCCAGCGTGGATAAGGTGTGCCATAAACTGATAGCAGGCTTTTCCCATGTCCCTGGCAAGAAAACTTCCATTTCCTTGACCTAGGACAGCATTAAACATAGGGAAAATCTTCCCTAAAGTCAGAGTTGCCCAGGGGTAGGATGAAGAACTAGCAAGTCTGTCATCATTGGAATTAATCAACACAGTCTGAATGATCCCTTACTGGTATAAGTGGAGAGAACTTCTTGCAGAAAGGTGATTAGTAAGAAGAGATTGGTAAGAAGAACTCTGATTCTGTGATGGTCTGGGAATAGCTAGAGGTGTGGCCCTGGCAGCAACCTTGACTGTTTCCAGGCATTTCTTTACTTGGGTCAGGCAGGTTGTCACAAGAGACTGACAGAGATCTGGAGCTGGTTTTTCCCTAAAGCTTGGGAGGAGGAGTTACATTGATTGTACTAAGCCTAAGTTTCTTCAAATTAGTCTAATAGGGAAATAAAATATCTTGGGTTTGGAATTAAACATTTCAAAAGGGCTCTTATAATGTTTGTTAGAAACAAAGATTTCTAGCCTTCTGCCATGTGGACATTGCTTGAGCAGCATTTACTAGTAGTGAGGAGTGGAGGAAATGTTGTATTTAAGGAACATTAGTGAAATGAAAAAAGTTAATGACTTCATTTTGTAGAAGTTAGGGGCCTTATGTTTTTCGAAGCATCTCTTCTAAGCTCCTGGGAAATTGCTCAGCTAACTTCTCAGTTGTATCAGCGTACTCAAGCATCATTTGTGTGTGCAAGCAAGAAAATCTTCTTTAGTGTCCCACCTTAGTGAATTAATTGAGAAATCCTGATAAATGTGAAGAATACATTGAAGTTATTTGCAATTTTAAGACTGGTAGCTAACCTTGAAGCATAATAGATATGGTGATACTCATTTTTTAAAAGAGCAAACATAAAATGTACCCTTTGTTTAATGAAAGCAAAAACAAGAATCAGCAAAGTACACTGGAAACTGAAGAGCCAGAGATCTGTTTTGAAGACTAATATTTTATGTTCGGACTTAGAACACATTTTCCTTTTGGTTAACTTGGCACAGAACAGTGCCACCTTCCAGGATTATTTATTGTGGGTTGTCTCAAGTATTTTTTTCTATATTAAGTAAGATGAACATATTAGAATTTCATATCCACTCCAGTTTCTGTCCTCAAGATACAGTGTTTTCTTTGACTGCCATTGCTGCACTAAGAGCATTTGGCAGAGATGGCGAGAACTGTGCTTTTCGGTGAATTTGCATAATAAAACTCTCATTGAATTATGGTGCAAAGTATGAAACTAATTTGCTTTGACACTTAAGTACTGAAAGTTTCTGAAACATGTCTCCTCTGTGCTGCCAATTCCTAGAGGTGGTCTGACCTGTTTTAGAGTACATAGTTAGAGTTGGACCATAGTTTTCCTTAAAGTAAAATAATGAAAAAGGATTTCTTTGTGCCGTAACCTTGCAAATAGGTGTATGCTAGAGCCATTCTTGCGAATCATGTCTTGGTGTGAATACTAGTCATGAGATGTTACATAGCAGGCATTAAAAAATATGTAGTTTTCACTTTTCTGTGTGTCTGCTGAGAACCAGTGGCTCTGTCCTGCTTCATTCAGGTACACAGATCCAGTATTGAAGCTTCCTGAATGCTCAGCCTCAGCCTGCCCATGACTTCTTCCCTTGTCAATTGAGCTTGCTGGAGTAAGCAGATATCCGTCTCTGATATGAAGGCACATTCTCACTCCAGGATCCTCAGTATTTGCGTGGACACCTAAACCTGGAGCTATAAAACAGGTTAAAAAAAAAAAGTTCCCTGAAATAGAACTTATAAATATTTGTGTTTTTTCTTTTGTGTGTGCCCCTTTTCATTGTGTGAAGGGAATATTTTAACATGGCCACATGCTCTTTGGGTTTAATCATTTTGATTGATTCATCTAATTAGTTAAACATTGTTAAATAGCATATCAATCCCTCTAACTATCCATAAAGATATTCTGATTTAAAACCCAAAATGGTAAGCATTAATCCTCCTTATCTTTGAACTTGTTCTGAGTTGTTGAATGTTGAGTGTTGCCAGGTGGAGGTAACTTTTGGGATTTTTGAGACCATATTTATAAGACAGTAGAGCTAGTAATTCTGTATCTTAGGTCCTTAGAACCCTATCACAAAGGTCTCCCTTGCTCATCTGTTTTTTTCTGGGTAAATACAATTTACTTTACCCAGGAACATATTCTGGAAAGATAATTTAAAATTCTCAAGGTTCTCCTGAAGCTCCTGCCCCAATAAGAAATTTCTATCACCATGTTCTTTTAGGATGTAAATCCTTAAAAAAAATTTTCTGTTTTTCTTTTCTTTTGTTTGCATGTATCAAATTAATGACTATTATAGCTTAGCTTGTAGAGTCATGGTATATTACAGCTATAAGAAACCTGAGATTTCTCGACCCATTCTTCTCAATTTATCAATGAAGAGAATACCATGAAGCAAAAGATGAGGCTGACTTCTATCAGACTCCAAGTTCTAGATTGTACTTGGAGAATGACCACATTAGAATTGGAAAGAGATTTAATAGGTAATGTTAAAGCAGTGAGAATGATTTGGTCTGGAAAGGGTTAGTAAGGACATTATAATAGTGCTGTATACATGAAAAGCTATTTCAGCTCCACAAATGGATTTCAAAAATCATGCCAAAATTGTATTCAGGCTATAACGTTTGCATTGGCTGTTCTCTCAAGTGCTTGCCTTTTGCTTTTTATGCTTTCCGTAACTCTAGACCAAATATCACATAATAGTCCAGCCCTTTGACATTTACTTGGAAGGGCAAAGGCCCACAGAGCCTGGGATAAAGTAGCAGAACTGTTGATGATTTGGGGGAATCATAAAACCATGCCAGCATGGGTTTGGGAAAGTTAATACAACACGGGAACTAGAGTGGATGGGTTGAGCTGAGGCACAAACTGGGAAACTTAACTGACAGGGCAGAGGAGGAAAGAAGCGCCATAAACGTGGAGTGGCATTCAGTAGCTCTCTCTCTGCATGTGTCCTCTCTTCTCTTCCTTCAACAAGTGGTTTTCACTTTCACTTCTCTCTCTCTCTCCTACTTTCTGCTCTCTTACAACAATCAAATGCACATGGCATCAACTTCATATTCTCTTTCTGATTTCTTTTTGCTACATGACATGTCTTGGATGCCCCTTCTTAGCTCCTGTGCTGTTGCTAAGTGCCTGAATCTGTTTTCCCCAAAGCCAGATTCCTAAGAATGGAATTTGCCTCAGGTCATCTTCTCCTGTCAGGTCAAAGATCTAAGTTCAGCCTATAGAAGGACTGTCATTTTTAAAGGGACGTACTTCTTAACCACACTTCTGTGGCTGAGTGTGAGGTTTGGGTCACATGGTACCAATGTAGCTATTATTAAGTAGGAACTGTGGGTGGATAGTTTCTCTCAGGCAGGGGTATGAATGGCAGGTTTCATAAACACAGTGAATGGTGGTTTAGAGAGGACAAGTCAAACAATGCCTTTGTGAATGATGGGGGGGGGGGTGGATTTTTGTCCCTCTTAAGGCACTTTCCTTACTACCTCAATGCTTCTGTTGAAATAAAGTTGGATAGGTTAAAATTTATCAGTTGGTGTTTCAGGCTTGAAAAAGAGTCTTTACTAGATGTATAGATTTTAAGCTGTTGCTTACTTCATGAAATGAAATGTCAGGGCAAAAGACATATATGCGGCATAGCTTGAAATGTAATCCAGAGGAAAATTTAACTGCTGATTTTGATCTCCAAGTCAACTCTTTTTTTACTACAGTGTGATGAGATTAGGATTCACAGAGGGAGACTTCAGCAGGAGAAGAAGAGGTTGACAGATTTGCTTTGGAGTTTTGAAAACTCTTTAGGGGTTCACGTTAGAAGGTTGGGTTGCATTGACAGTGTCTTATCTTTCAGCCTGAGAAACATTAATTCTAAGAACTGCATGGATGGCTAGACAAAGGGAGCTGCTGTGCTTCTCAAATTCAGTTTTCTTGCTATTTGATAATGCTTCTGGGCTGCTATAAATTCTGTGGATTAAGGATTAGAAATCTGGCTCAACATGAAAATGTGTGTGTATGTGTGTGTATGAGAGAGAGAGAGAGAGAGACAGAGAGGGAGACCTAGAAGCCTGGATATTTTATAGCCATTCTTAAATACTGATGCAGATTTCTACTAACTGCATGTGAAAATGGTCTCATTTCTTCATTGTTGTCTTTAGATATGACTAAATTTTGTGTAAACCAAATAGTCTTAGTACATCATCATAATAATATTACTAACGTCTTTAATTTATTAGATGTGTTCTATGATCCAGCTCCTTGGTACCTGTATTAGTTTGCTAATGCTGCTGGAAAGAAATATACCAGGAATGGAACAGCTTTCAAAAAGGAATTTATTAAATTACAAGTTTACAGTTTTAGTGCTAAGAAAATGTCCAAACTAAGGCACCAACACGAGTTACCTTCATTCAAGGAAGGCTGATGCCATCTGGAATACCTTTATCAGCTGGTAAAGCATGTGGCTAACACTTGCTGTTCCCTTGCTCCTGGGCTCTGTTGTTTTCAGCCTCCATTTCCTCTGGGGGTTCTTCACGTGGCATCTGTGGGCCTTCACTTAGCTACTCCAGGACACAACTCTGGGTTCTGGCTTGCTTGGGCTCTCAAGGGAAGGCACACGGCAATGTCTGCTGGGCCCTGCACTCCAACATAGGTCTCATGTTGGCTCTGCCAGCTCTGAAGCAATTGTTCTCCAAGCATCTGCATCTGCTCTTCCAAACATCTGTGTCTACATCTGCAACTCTAGTTTCTTCAAAATGTTTCCCCTTTTAAAGGACCCTTGTAAACTAATCAAGACCCACCTTGAATGCATGGAGTCCCATCTCCATTTAATCAAACGTGGCACCCACAATTGGAAGTGTCACATCTCCATGAGAAAATCTAATCAAAAGTTTCTACCCTGCAATATTAAATCAGGATTAAAAGAGATGGTTGCCCCTGTCCCAAGATTGGATCAGGATTAAAACATGGCTTTTCTGGGGTACATAATACTTTCAAAACGGCATAGACCCTCATAAAAACTAGATGAGTTTTATAGGAAATCAAGGATCAAAATGTAAAGTAACTTCTCTAACTTCCATGTACAAGAAGTAGAGGGAGAAGCTGGCATTCAAATCTGTGTCTGAAGGTAAACACTTTGTTTTTTAACCATGCCATGAACCCTACTTGAATTCCATACCTGGTGTGAAATTCAGGGCTGAGCTTCTGGGTGGGCAAGATGTTTAAACATTAAGACAGAGGAATATGATGGATTTGAGAAGACCCTCCCTTTTACCCACACACTTTGAGGATTATCTCCTCATTACCTGCATGGCAAATAAATGCAATCTCTACAGACTTCAGTTCTTTGGGTTTGGAAGTCTTCTCTTGATTTCTAGAATGCCCCACAGTCTTTCATTCAAAAGCCTCTCTCCTTCTTCTGTGCTTCCATAGCCCAATGCAAAGCCTTCTCTTAAAATGTTTATGTCACATGTCACAACTGCTAAGGTGGTTATTCATGTATCTTTTCTTCTTTGTTTTAGCGTAATGTTTTTAAGGGCAGGGACATTGGTCTTAAAATTTCCGGCTCTATATTTTGTTCCACAGTCAGGAGGAAGTATTGAAATATATCAGTCCACAACACTGTTTAGGATGTATTTGGCCCACAGAGGTAGTGTTAGGTTGCAAAATCACAAACCTTTGGAGAGAGCCAATGGTGACCGCTTTAAATTAGAACCATAATGTAAGATGTTGAGTCAAAGAATTGATTTGTATCTGCAGAGGCAAGGTCTGATGCATGTCCTGAAGTTGGGAACCGCTTAACTACCTTATCTTGGCTTATATGGGCTGGTGTAGCTTGGGGCCAGGTGTTTTACATAAAGCATTATTTGCATCTATAATTGTCTGTTGACTACTAATTAATGAGCATGTCCTTAGGGCTATATAATCCTTTGTTGATTACATACTATTTCATGCATTGCATGCTCAAAAATGGCAGAAAGTCTCTGTTCTAGTTTGCTAGCTGCCAGAATGCAACATACCAGAGATGGATTGGTTTTTAATAAAAGGGGATTTATTTCATTAAAAATGTGTAGTTATTCAGAGGAAAGGCAGCTAACTTTCAACTGAGGTTCTTTCTTACATGGGAAGTCACAAGGTGATCTCTGTTGGCCTTCTCTCCAGGCCTCTGGGTTCCAACAAGTTTCCCCCGGGTGATTCCTTTCTGAATCTCCAAAGGCCTAAACTGAGCTGTGAGTGCTGAGATGAGGTATGCTGAGCTGCTTGGGCTGTGCTACATTGAGCTCTCTCATTTAAGCACCAGCCGATTAAATCAAACATCATTCATTGCAGTAGGCACGCCTCCTAACCGACTGCAGATTAATCAGCAACAGCTGAGGTTCAAATGCCATTGGCTTACGTCCACAGTAATAGAACTAGGCACCTTCACCTGGCCAAGTTGACACCTGAACCTAACTACCACAATCTCCATTTGGGTGTCTTTTATTATTCCTGCCTTATTAGGCAGGCATGACTTTAAGGACAATTTTGGGGCTTCTGTGCCTGTGCTTGCAATCAGTTTAATTGCAGTTTAACTGTAAATGAAGTTAACTGCAATTACAGGATGTTGGCCTGAGTATAGGTTCTAAATTTTTATGATTTATGTATATCTCATTAGTTTTGAATGCTAGGTTCCCTTTGTTCTATTGTTCTTGCTAGTTACCAACCTCCCCTATATAAGTGCACTGGTCTCTTTGTAACTCTAGAAACTCCACTGCCATTCTTCACAACCACTCCAACTACTCCCCCCTTTTCTTCAGGAGAGATGACAAGCCTGACAACTTAGGGTGGCCAAGGGACAATGGTCTTGAGGCTTTTGTAGCTTCCTCTGGCTGAATTAGGGCAGAGATACTACAAGGAAGCAGGTTCAGGCTAGGGAATGAAGATCCAGTTGGCCAAGGCCAAAATTTGGGAGTAAATAAAAATTTTGAGGACACATTAATATGGGTGGGGCAGCAACACCGATAATGAGGATGAGGGGCTCAGAGACAGGCAAAAGCCACTTAGCTGGGGAGTTGGGTACATAGGAGGTATTGGTTGAAACAGATTCACTAAACGATCATGTGGTTCTTGACTCTGCTTTCAGTTGTTGAGTGATTCCTGAACTGCTCCAGCCCAAGCACTAAGGTTCCATGGAGTCACAAGCTGACACTCGTGTTCAGGCTTTGGTGGGAGCAGGATGGCTGTATAGATGTTTTGCAGGGTTAAACACAGCCAGCAGCTGGTGATGTTCTGGTTCATTTGAATACTTTGGAGGGTGGGGATTAAAGAGGAGCAAGGAAGTTCTCCTGAGTTTTCGAGAGTGCCTGGAAGGTAAAGAATAGTGAGTGAACAGCAACAACGAAAAACTCTGGGTTACTGAATCAGCCCACCAGATAAAGATGTTAACTCGAACAGCCATTTCTTCTTTTTAAAGGGTTCAATGGTATATTGAGTTTTTTCCTTCTTTGCAGGTGAGTGTCCATGACTTTGAGGTCTGTGCAGTTCATGGTTTCACTTGAATGTAGTGAACCCACAGCTTAACACCCTGGGATTTGAGGGAAGAGTGGGTAGTTAATGAAACATAATAGGGGACTTGCCACTTAGGTTTATTCTGGTCCTCTGGCAGGTTTTGCTTACAGGTTTTTAACAGAAGCCAGTTTCTTACTTTGAATATATGTGGAAGAATATTAGCTGGAAAGGCAAACTTCAGATTGCTAAACTGATGGAGTACTTTGAGAGTTTTACTGGAGCTCCAGGGCCCACTTATGGAGGGCTCCTTCTATAGACAAGGGCACAGGGCATGGCTCTTTGGGTCTATTAGAAAGGGCTTCCCATACATTAATTCGAAGGGGCTTAAACCCGGGCTCTTGCGCTGACTCACTCTAAACAGAAAAAGTGCCGTGGGCAGAGCTTGAGTCTATGATATGTAGACTTTTTGGCAAATTTTGCTGATGGTTGTTTTTAAGATATGGTTCATGTGTTTCACTTTTCCTGAAACTTCCATGCAGCATGAAGTTTCTACTTGATTTCAAGAAGGCAGGTAAGCTGTTACACTATTTTGGAGATAAATGTATACTCATTGAAAAGAAAGAAAAAGATAGCCCAAATCTTGGGATGATTTCTTGTAGAAGTTTACAAACAGTGGTGTGCCCTTTTTTCCAACAGGGAAAGCCTTCAGCTCATCCAGTAAAGGTGTCCACAAAACTAGAAGATACTTGAAATTCCTGTGGACTCTTGCTATGACGATGATTTTTGGCATGGAGGGTTCCTTCATTTTGAATTGCACATGCACGGGAAGGTTTTAGCGTTCTGCTGTGAGGATTGTTTTATTGGCAGTGTACTCAGGAGAAGCGTGGGAAGAAGCCTGGATTAGATTGGTACCATAGTCGTTCTTGAGATGAATTTTGTACGTGCTTCAAGCCCCAATGTGAGTGTTTTATGGTACCACTTTATGATGGACCAAACAAGGTTTGTCTGGGAGCAGGATCTCGTTTTCAGCATTAGACAACCATCCAACGTGAGTTTGTTGGGTTATAACACTAATTTTTGGCTCAGGCTAAGTCCTGAGTTGAGTATTCAGGTTTGAATACATCTTGGAGTTGCTGTGCCACAAAAGGGACTATGGGATGTCCATGGTATGTGGTTCTTACAACTACCTTGGGAGCTAAATCTGCCTCTCAGTTCACTGAGGCAATGTATGAATTTTCTTTCTCATGTCTTTGGTGGTGGATGACTGCAAGCTGGGTAAGCAGCATAACAACTTTGAAAAAGTGCAATTTCTTCTTGGTGTTTTGCAGCTTTGCTACTTACACTAAGATACCTATATTCTTTCCAGATGGCTCCATGTGCGTGGGGACTGAGAAAGACATAGAGTCTGTATAGATATTAACTTGAGTCCCTTTACTCTTTTCCATGGCCTGAATTCAGGCCAGTAGCTCTGCCTTTTGGGTTACTTTTTGTGCTACCATTTGTGCTTCCTTTTTTGAAACTTTGTATCTGTGCTCAGCTAAACAGTTAAGAATATTAACAGTATCCTTTTTGCATATGTCCCAAGTGGGACTGGCAATAAGAATATTATCAACATATTGCAGATATTGTCCTTTTAGCCAAGTATACTCCCACAAGTCTGTACTTACCTACTTGCCAAAAAGAGCGGGGGAATTTTTAAACCCCTTGGAAAGGACTGTCAAGTATTTGTTCCTATTGTCCCATCTCATGTTCCTCCCACTCGAAAGCAAAGTAGGTTACTCAATACGATGCAAAAGAAAGCATCTTTTAAGTCTAGTACTGAGAAGCAGGTGTTAGCAGGGCTCAAGGTGGAAAATAATGTGTACAGGTTGGGAACAGCCATATGGATATTTTTAAAAATTTTGTTGATTGCCCTTAACTCTTGAACAAACCTGTAGTCCTGTATTCTAGGTTTCTTGACTGGGAGAACAGGGGTGTTGCAAGGGGATTGGTAGAGTGTAATAACCCTACAGCTTTTAAGGTCAAAATGACCCATTGGAGCTCCTGGTGTGCCTATAGCAGCGAGAGGTATTGCTTAATCCAAGAAAGCTTGGCTCCAGGTAACAGTTCAATTTCTAATGGTAACAGAACAATTTCTAATGTTCTAAAACAATCTTGTAGGAAGCATCTTCCAGGGGCTCCAGGAGCCCAAGCTCTGGGGTCAATCTGGTTGTCCAGGGGCAAAAACTCAGCTTGCACTTTTCCTGGTTCTTGAATTAAAGCAGCTTATAACCACCAAGCCTCATTTTCAGACACCATAATTTTTACTACTTCCCTTTTGAATGTAAGTTCTGCTTGCAATTTGGCTAAAAGATCTCTTCCTGATACAGGAGTAGGACACTACAACATATACAAGAATTGATGAGATACTTTGAGTTCCAATTTTACACACAGAGGGGGCAGTAAACTTTGGGTGTAGGTTTTTCTTCCGGTCACTCCCTAGACAGTTATTCTTTCCTTTGGGAGAGGCCCCAAGCAGTGTTGACAGTTGCTGCTCTATCTATTAACAAGTCAATAGTGTGTTTTCCCATCTTCATTTAAGCCAGGGTTCTTGATGAATTCCTGGGAGATAGGGTGGACGCTTACTGTCCCCTTTTCCCTGGTTTTGTCAATCTGAGTTGCTCTAGTTAGCTTTTAGAGCTCACAGGAAGGATGCTTTTTCTGATTTATTTGGGTATTTATTCTTTCAGTGTCCTTCCTTCTTACAATAAGCACATTGGTGGGGCTGGAGGAGGGAGAGTGGTTTGGGTCCTTCCTAGTTGTTTATTTTCCCTTCCCCAGGTTAGGGAGACTAGATAATATGCAGAAGTCTGGCAACTACAGTTTTTTTTAATGTTATTTTTGTGTGTGTGGTGGTGGGGAGGCTGCTAGTGCAGCCTCTAGGAAAGTATCTTGCTGCTTGGCTTGTTTATGCTGCTTTTTCCATTGTTTAGCTATACACAATTAATCCATACTGCTTTCTGAATATCCTTACTCTGACTTAATTCACAAAAAATTTGAACATAGGGAATTTCTTCCTACTTCTCCATTCATCTGCAAAATGAATCCAACTCTACAAGTGTCTTAAGTTTCAAGGTTCCGTTCTCCTGCCAAATTTCTCTATTCTCCAGGGGATTCTGGGGCCATACAGAGTTATGCAAAAGATTATCTGCTTTTGCCTTAGAGTGGGGTCCCCAAGGCATCCAGTAATCCTTGAGCAATCTTTTAGGAAGCATCGTAAGGGAGACTTTTTAGGGACGACCCCTCATTATCCATGGCGGTGATTTAGACAAACTGAGGGAGACGAGAGAAAACCAGGCATGGCACCTTGTAAGACTAGAAACCATACTCAGGAAGAGGTGTTAGTTCGAAGCCCTCTTCAACAGAGAGGGTGTGTGACTCAAAGCCACCAGCCTCATGAAACCTGATGGAGAGGGGGACCTCTAGCAGCTGCCACAATGGGACCTGAAACAGACCCCCCATAAATCCCACAAAGGGATTGAAAACGAGAATCTGAGACCAGATGATATGAACACGAAATGGAACAAACTCACCCACCAAGGGAAAGAGCAGGCTCTTAGAGAATCCACAGACAGTGGTGGATGCCAGCCCCCAAGGGTGCTCCCTGAGGTTTGCCGTCTACCCCCACCCTCCCACCTCCCACTCCTACCCCCAGGACACTGTCCTCCCAACAAAGGGAGTTCAGGTGGCCACTAGGTATAGAGCTCTGAGCCCAGAAAAAGGGACCACAGGGAGTTCCCAAGATGAAGCTGACCAGTCACCAGAAAGGAAGATAATCTAGTGTCACGGAACATTTGACCAGTCTTGGAGGAGTCGCCAATTGTTAGGTTGCAAAACCATCAACCTTTAGAGAGCTCCACGATGGCTTTAAGTTAGAAAACTACAATGTAAGTAGGTGATTCAAAGAATTTATTTATGTTTGCAGAGACAAGGGTTTGACCCTCATTTAGAAATTGGAACCTCTAAGCTATCCTATTATTGGCCTAAATAGTCTTGTGTTGCTTGGGACAAGGTGTTTTACACAAAGCTAACATTATTTGCACCTATAATTATCTATTGATTAATTAATGAACATGTCCTTAGGGTTATATAATCCTAGGTTGACTGCACACTATTTCATACATTGCATGTTCAAAAATGGTGGAAAGTCTCCACCTCTGGGTATATCTTTTACTATGCTAATGAGGCAGGGGTCACTTTAAAGACAAGTTGGGGGCTTCTGCACCTGTACTTGCAACTGATTGAATCCAGCTTCTCTGCTTGACCAGAGAAGCAGGATGCAGTCAACTCCAAGTGCAGGATGTTGCCTGAGATTATGTTCTCAATTTGTATAATTTGTATATATATATATATCTCATTGGTTTTGAAACTAGGCTCTTGGGTCCCTTTGTTCTATATTTCTTGTTGGTCACCAACTTCCCCTATGCACCTGTGATGGTTAGGTTCTGGTGTCAACTTGGCCAAATGATTATGCCCAGTTGTCTGGTTAGAAAAGCACTGGCCTGACTGTTGCTGCAAGGATATTAAATCATAAGTCAGTTGATTGCATCTGTGGCTGATTACATCTCAGATCAACTAAAGGCATTATCTCCCACAAAGAGATAACCCAATCATTTGAAGATTTTTATGGAAGAAGAGAAACTTGTCCACTTCTTCTTCAGCCAGTGAGCCTCTCCTGTAGAGTTCATCCAGACCCTTCATTGGTGACACCAGCCTCACAGCCTGCCCTATGGATTTTGGACTCTTCCATTCCCATGGTTGTGTGAAACACCTTTATAAATCTCATATTTATAGATCTCTCCTATTGGTTCTGTTTCTGTAATGAACCCTGACTAACACAGCTTGATAACAGGAGTGTTTCTTTTAAAATTTTTATTGATAAAACAATGTACAAGTACATACATTCCTAATATACAAACACTCCATACATAGTATACAGTCAGTGGCTCACAATATCATCACATAGTTGTATATTCATCACCATAATCATTTTTAAGAACATTTGCATCACTCCAGAAAAAAGAAGTTAAAAGAAAGAAAGAAAAAACTCATACTTACCATACCCTATACCCCTCACTCTCATTGACCACTAGTAATTCCATCTACCCATTATATATATATTTAAATTTTAACATTTGTTCCCTGTTATTTATTTTTAATCCATATGTTTTACTCATCTGTCCAAACCGTAGATTAAAGGAGCATCAGACACAAGATTTTCAAATCACACAGTCATGTTATAAAGCTGTATCATTATACGATCATCTTCAAGAAACATGGCTAATGGAACACAGCTCTATAGTTTCAGGCACTTCCCTCTAGCCTCTCCAATACACCTTAAACTAAAAAGGGGATATCTATATAATGCATAAGAATAACCTCCAGAATAATCTCTCGACTCTATTTGAAATCTCTCAGCCCATGACACTTAATTTTGTCTCATTTCTCTGTTCCCCCTTTCAGCCTAGAAGATTTTCTCAATCCTTTGATGCTTCTGAGTCCCAGCTCATTCTAGGATTTCTGTCCCACATTACCAGGGAAATTTACACCCCTGGGAGTAAGGTCCCACATAGAGAGGGGGAAGGTGGTGAGTTTGCTTGCCATGTTGGTTGAGAGAGAGAGAGAGAGAAAGAGAGAGAGAAAGTCCACATCTGGGCAACAAAAGAGGTTCTCTGGAGGTGACTCTTAGGTCTAATTTTAATTAGGCTTAGTCTATCCATTTTGGGGATAAGTTTCATATGAATAAACCCCAAGATGGAAAGCCCAGCCTATTGATTTGGTTGTCCACACTGCTTGCAAGAATATCAGGAGTTCTCCAAATGGGGAAGTTGAATTTTCCCCCTTTCTCACCGTTCTCCCAAGGGGAGTTTGAAAATTCTTTTTTATTCACTGTTCAAATCACTCTGGGATTTATTGGGGCATTACTCTGGACAAACTTACAAAATCTCATGCCTATTCAAGATTCTATGTACTTATGGTGTTCAATTAAACTGTGCACATACGTTCACTAGTCAAAATATAAATTTTGTACCAAATAGACATTTTTTTTGCTTTAGTCTCACACACAAGTTAAAGTTTCAAAATATAAATGACCATCTTATTTTCAACACCCTGCAATATTGATATTCCTTTGTTCTTCCTCATGTAAAAAGATTTTTTAATTTGTACATTTAGTCACTATCATTGTACATCCTACGCATTCCTAGACTATACCATCTCAGTCTTCATCATCTATCTTCAGAAATGGTTCTTGAGAAACAGAATTTTAAAAATTGGGTTTTACAATTGGCTTTCTACTCTGACTAAATTCAAAGGCACTAGTTGGCAAAAGAGATACACAAAATATCACCATCAGATTCTGCTACTTGTACATTTATGAGGTAAGGCTCTGGGAGATAATGTTTGATACCGTTACAGAGTGTGAGGAATTTAGAGGTATGATAATGTTGGCTGGTTGTTGTTAGATACGCTGGATACAGTGATGAGGGAAAGGGATGAACTAAAGCCTTCAGATTCAAAACTTCAGTGCTGTATGAATGATGTAAAAGTATCCATGTGTACCCTGAAAGAAAATCTTATATGCTGTGATCTCAGACTTGAAATCTCTGAAACCCTGACACAAAGCCTTATTGTGCGAGTAGCAGATTTATAATGTAAACTAAAATCTCAACCTTATAGGCTATCTGCTGTTAAAGTAAGGGCTTTGACTGGAAAAGAATGGGATCCTGAAATGTGATATGGTGATATATGGCTTGATAATGATGGCAGTGCAAAGACAGGATCAGTGGAATCTGCTGAGCCTTTCCTAAATATATTTGTGATGAACTGCCCTGAGGAAACCACTTCCCAGCCTCCCATCTCCTGAGAGGAATCTACCATCCAACCTCCAATTAATGAGATTAACCCTTCACTGCCTGCTGACCATGTAACGACGTCCCCTGGGGAAACAGCCCTCACTGTTCTGTCTGGAGGGACTAATCCTGTTTTACCAATTGAAACTGCAACAGAATGCTCTGAGGTATTGGCTTGAAAGACACTTCTATTTCTTTTCATGACCCACCCCCACCAACCCTCTTTTCTTCAAGACCCAAAACTAGATGAAAGTCCCAACAGGCCCCAAAAGGTGTGGTACAAAGTATGACCTGTGAGGAGGTATGCTATACTCCAAAAGAACTGCATGAGTTTAACAATCTATGTAGAGAGAAATCAGGGGATTATGTTTGGGAATGAATAGTAAGGGTGTGGGATAATGGTAGAAGGAATATAAAGTTGGATCAAGCTGAATTTATTGATATGGGCCCACTAAGCAGAGATTCTGCATTCAGTGTTGTAGCTTGAGGGATTAGAAAGGGCGTTAACAGTTTGTTTGGATGGTTGGCTGAAACATGGATCCAAATGCAGCCGACATTACATGAGGTCAAAATGCCAGAACTGCCCTGGTATAATATAGGTAACGGGATCCAGACACTTAGAGATGGGAATGTTAGAGTGGATTTATCATGGAAGACTTGCTTATACACCCCAGCAGTGTCCAGAGGACACATCTTTCACAAGAACCTTGAGAAATAAATTCGTGAGACTAGCTCCATCATCTCTGAAGAGCTCTGTAATCACCCTTCTCTGTAGCTCAGATATTACTGTGGGACTGCTGTCACTAAGCTGAATCCTTAAACACAATGGGGATGATCCCAAGTTGGCAGAAGCCATGTAGTGACAGTCAATCATCTTAGAAAAGGTGGGAGTGGCCACCATAATGAACAGCAGACTCAGAGCAGCAGTCAAAATAATCTGACTTGCAGAGACTTGTTGCATTGGCTAGCAGATCATAGGGTACCTAAGAGTAAAATACATGGGCAGTCTACTAAATTCTTATTTGAGCTGTATAAGCAGAAGAATTCTAGGTCATGTGAACAGAAATTTAACTTGAATTACAAAAACAGAGAATCATGGCCTCTTAATCAATTCCCAGAGTTGAGACAGTTTACAGACCCAGAGCCCCTAGAAAGAGAGGAGGGCTGGATATCCTTGGAGAAGGACCAAAAATTACACTGTCAACCTTTCTCCAAGCATTCTCCAGGGAGAACAATGGCCTTTTACCAGGGTAACTGTGCATTGGGGAAAAGGAAATGATCAGATATTTCAGGGATTATTAGACATTGACTCAGAAGTGACACCAATTCAAGGGGACCCAAAACGTCACTCTGGTCCACTAGTCAGAGTTGGGACTTAATGGAGGTCAGGTGATTGATGGAATTTTGGCTCAGGTCCAGAATCCAGTGGGTTCCCTGGACCCATTCCTTTGTCATTTTCTCAGTTCCAGAATGCATAATTGGAATTGACATACTCAGCAACTGGGAGAATCCCCACATTGGTTCCCTGACTAGTGGAGTGAGGGCTATTATGGTAGGAAAGGCCAAATAGAAGCCACTAGAACTGCCTCTACTTAGAAAAATAGTGAATCAGAAGCAATACTGTATTCCTGGGGGATTGCAGAGATTCAGGACTTGAAGGATGCAGGGGTGGTGATTCCCACCACATCCTCATTCAGCTCTCCTATTTGGCTGTGCAGAAAACAGATGGGTCTTGGAGGATGATAGTGGATTATTTTAAATTTAACCAGGTGGTGACTCCAATTGCAACTATTGTTCCAGATGTGGTATCATTGCTTGAGCAAATCAACGCATTGCCTGGTACCTGATATGAAGCTATTGATCTGGCAAACGCTTTTTTCTCAATAGCTGTCAGTAAGAACCACGACCAGCTGAAGTGCTTGCTGAGTGAGGGTAAAGGGAACATAGAATGAGTAGTAGAAGAAGGTAGTGATAAATATGAACTATGACCATGTGACCATTTACAGAAATGAGGATTGTGATTGTATGAATATTTCCTCCCTGTTTTGTTATGAGTGTGTTTGCATTTGTACATAAGAAAATTTCTTATTTTCCTCTTATTATATGACATAAGCTGTATTGTTCACGTTACAGTATTTAAGTCATAGGATATGAAATTTAAGTGTGAATGTTACCTTAGGACTTGCACCCTATTCTTGAGAGATGTAGTGCGTTTCCAGTTGTATGCAGAAGAGTTGAGTATTGTTATGCAAAACATACGTGCGTTATTGTGTTCTATTTGGAAACTAAGCATGTTTTAAGGTGATGCATATAGTTGCCAAGTTGACAAGGGGTGGACTGTTTGCTGGTTAGTTCTTACAGGAGAATCCTGAGCACTTACTGAGTTGAATGAAGGAGGTCTTGGTTCTTTTCAAAGGAGCAGCTGAAGAGGAGGATTTCTTCTCTACTGGGCCATGGCTGTGGAGAGCAAGTTGCTGTATCCTCCATATAGGGAGGAGACTATAGAGCAGACACATTATAGCTTTAATTTGACTCTATTTTTAGGGTAAGGTGCTGACGGTGGATGGAAAATTTTGTTTTCATAGACCTATGTCATCCTTGAGGTATATCCCTTGCCATTTTCCAGGTACTAAATGTCAACAATTTGTCCTCTTCAAAGTATTTATGATGGAATTTTCTTTTAAGGATTTGTGCTGGTTTGAAAACATTATGTACCCTAGAAAAGCCATGTTTTAATCTTGATCCTATCATTTGGAGGAAGCACTTCTTTTAATCCTTACCCAGCACTATAGGTCAGAAACTTAATTAGATCATCCCCATGGAGATGTGACTCACCAAATTGTGAGTCCACCCATTCCCCAGATGGGTTTTGATTAGTCTACTGGAATCCTTTAAAAGAGGAAGCATTTTGGAGAAAGTTTGAGAATGATGAAAGATACGTGAGTACTATGAGATCCATGAGAGCCTATGCAGGCAGAGACCTTTGGAGAGGAAGAAGGAAAACACCTCTGGGGGGTGGGGGGGAGCTTTATGAAACAAGAAGCCTGGAGAGAAAGCTAGCAGATGTCACCATGTTTACCATGTGCCCTTCCAGTTGAGAGATAAACCCTGAACTTCATCGGCCTTTCTTGGACATTTCTATAGCTTTGCTTTAATTTTGGGTGTTTGCATGGCCTTTGAACTATAAACTAGCACCTTGATAATTCCCATTTTTAAAAAGCCATTCTGTTTCTGGTATATTGCATTCTAGCAGCTAGCAAACTAGAACATAGTTATACTTGGCCTCACCCAGCTCTAGAGCCCTCAAAGTTTTCTTGGTAGTTGTCTCACATTCCTCCATCTTAAGAGGGGTGCTTGATTTCTTTGGGGTTTCTGTGTATGTGTGTGTGTGTGTGTGTGTGTGTGTGTGTGTGTGTGTGTGTGTGTATTGCAATATGGATGAATAAGCTTGGTTATGTCTTAATTGCATGCATTTTTGGCACTGGAATCTTGGGTTTATTTGTATCTCTACATTTGTTTCTCTCTCCCAGGGATGATGGGGTGCTTTGGAAGAATTTATTAATTCCTCCGCATTTCTTTATTTGACTCTTTTCCAATTGGAATATTGTGCAGATTAACTAAATAGTGGAAAGAGCATTGGGCTGGAGACAGAAAACCTGAGTTCTAGTCTTAGATTTGTGGCTTACTAGCCTTTTGACCCTTAGCAGTCACTTCACATGAGTATAGTTTCTTCCTCTGAGTTGAGAAAGTGGAACAGATACCTTTCTCAAGTTTACTCCCAGGTACTAAAATTCTGTATTTTTATAAAATCAGAGCATCAGAGAAGAATCTAATAGTGTTCTGCATGGGTTATAAATGGAAAGTAGAAGGTTGACATCTGCTGTAAGATTGTTTTTGTGACAGCATTTATGCTCTGCTTTAAGGGTATCAGTTTTCCAGGAATATGATATAGAGGAATTTTGAGACAACCCTCAATTCACTGGAGCCTGTTCCTGATTATCCACAGCCATTAATAATAATTTGAATTCAGAATTCTGTTGAAATATTTTTTTGAGTAAGGATATTTGATATGGAAATTGCAGATAAATAGGATTTTTTTTTTTTGTATAAGTCTGAATGTATGTGTGAAGGAAAAGTAGGAGGAAGAGAAAGCAAAAGAACTAGTTTACTATAACAAAGGTAATGACAGAGAAGGGCATTAGCTTAAAAAACAATGTTATGGTTAAGATAGGAGCTTAGCTGCTATTTGGTGAAAAGTTACCTGTACTAAATGTTACAACCATCTGTTAAGAAAGAGGTTGAGACAACAGAGAAGATGAGACAACAGAGAAGACAGTGGAGAAGACAGATAGGAATGGACATATAGGAAGACACAGTTCCCACACTAGGTGAAGGACCAACAGGTAAGACTGATACGTCAGGCTTTTAATCATCACTTCATTAATAAATCGACCTTGCATTACCCAAACTTTGTGCAGAGCACCCGAGGTGGAACAGCTTCAGAGACCACTCCAATCTCATTGTTGTCCCCTCATTTGCAAACAGGTACAAAAAGTCTCTGAAACCTGTTCTGTTCTGCATGGGAAAGAACAGTTTCTTCATCAACATCAAGGTAATAGAGCACCAGCCGAGAGTATGTTCACTCTCCTCCAGGAAAATAGAGTTTCGGGGAGACAGAAAAATAATTTTTAAACCTTTTTAAAGAAGACAAGGTCTAGAGAATGTGTTCTCAGCATGTTCCTATATAGCCTCATCTGCTATTAGAACCATGTTAAGGAAACAATTAGGTTTTAGAAATTCAAACAGAAGACAAGGCCTGAAAGTTCTTCTCAGGTGGTTATCTGTCTGTAATCATTAAATTTTAAGGTAGACGATTGCACTAGCTAGAAGAAGAGATGATTCTCATATGGATGGAAAATCTAACTATGAAGATCATGTACTATGGGAAAAGAGCTGGACTACACATTTAACTGACTCAACTGCAAAAAAAATAGGGTGGTTAGAAATCCTCAAAGCATTTGATTTCAGTTCTCCCTAAACTTTCTCTGTAGTCTTTAGCCAAAAACAAAGATGACCACACTTTTGTAATTGTTATGTATCCTATGCTAATACAGAGCTGACATATGAATCAAACATTTTGGCCATGTTACAGAGTAGGCTTAGCAAGTTTATAAGATGACAAATACATAACTCAATCCATTGAGTATTACTTGAACATTTTATCTTTACTTAGAAGAGGAAGACAGGAAGTGTAAAGATGAGGAGAAAATGGGTGCTTGAATTATTTAGCACTAATTTGGAGGTAACATTTGTGATATCTAGGTTGAACAGTAAGTTGTCAATATGACATCTAAGGGAATTTAAAGCTATATGGTAAAAGCCAGCTTTCTGAGGCCAAACACTGTGCCAAACGTGTTGTAGACATTATTGCATTCAGAGGAAGGGAAATACACTTTGAGAGGAGGGATTAGTAAGAAAAAGCTGCTTAAGACAAAGACGTTTCTATTTGATTGTTAGACAATAGAACTCAATAGGGGTTTGAGGGGTAACATTCCAGGCTGGAGTATAGGATAAGCCAAGGCCTGTGGTCAAGAATGGAAATAGTATAAAAGATGTATGTGGGACAGAGGGACTCTTGCTGGGATGGGTTGGGAGAGAGTAGTGAGACAGGCAACTAAGTTGGTTACAATTTGTTGGGCTGAAGATTTTCAGTTAAATCTAATTCAGAATAATTTTGCAGTAACAGAGTACCATCTTGCTAAAGATAGATCCTTTGTTTGCCTCTTTTCTATTACTACTTAATTGTTCATCAAGAAAAAAATCCGAGAATACAGAATAACAAAACAAATTTTGCATGCGGCTATGTTGGTCAATAGAGGAGTTTACAACTCTAAAACTCTACTCAGATGTCCATAGTATTATTTGCGGGACTCTTTCCCTGATCAACATAAAGGCTGCTATTTTCTTATTCTCTTCTTTAGCATTGCTTGGTAGAATAATACTTTCTGGTCAGGTTGTCAAACTTTTCAGACATGTTTTGTTTTGTTCTAGGTTATTTCTATCAGATATTAAGCATATTTTTCAGAAAGCTTATGTTATTTTTTCTGTAAAGAAAAGGGAAAAAAGGAGGGAGAAGTGACTTAAAGATATTCAAGAAGAAGGGTGAGAGAAGTTGCCTGAAATGGAAAAATAAATGTCTAATGTAATTTTGAAAAAATATATCTTCTATAGCAACAGCTGCCTCAGTGCTGAGCGGAGGATTTGCTTTGGAGAGGAAAAGAAAGGCTACTTCAGAGAAAACAATCCTCAATGCACAATTGGAACTTTTGTTCTTTCCAGATTATTTTGTGAAAAAGTATGCTGCCAGAAAACATTTTTCTTCTTTAACTGCTTCTTTTGAAACTCCATTCTTTTATTCCCAGGGTGTTTCTTGTTCTACTCATTTCTTTTCTCATTTATTTTTTGAATCATTCACCCCAATATCTCAATGTGTAGGATCATTAGATTTCATATTTCTCAGAGACAATTCATTTTACAGCCCATTTTGTGAGTTTATTCAGAATACTTCAAAGAAATACAATCTCCAAATCACCTGTGTTTGGTTCTAAGATATTTAAAGTGTTCCTTGATCATTTTTCCTGCTCTATCTTCTCCCAAGAAGGTAGCTCTCACCTGTTTTGTTCATGTAACATTGTTATTAGTGATAACCCTTATTAGCTACTGGACAACTTTAGCTTCTCTGCAATAAAAAGACAAAACAAACATGTTTTTAAGAATCATTATAATAAAAAAGTGGAGGGAAGGCAGAGGATTTTCATCCTGGCATTCTTTGAGGCATTTTAAATATTTTCAACTTGTTTTAAATCATTTGTCTATTTAAATCCTGGAAGTTTTGTTTCTGAATTTGAATTGTCTGCAAAACAGCTTATGCTGACTCACAGGCCTGCAATAAAACAACATCTTAAAAAGCTAAAAAAATATAATAGGCATCGCACTTGTGAATGTAATGTTCTAATCATTTACAAAATTGGCTTTTAAGTATAAGAGCCATTTCAAATTTATAGGGATATCAAGTAACATAAAAATATTAATATTTAAGTAATTGCTCATTTCAACTTATAGATAGCATCCCATTTCCCCTGAAATTATTTTTTGGTTCTAAAGCTAGGTATATCACATTTTAAGATGGAATCAGATTGTTTGGACAAATTCTTCAGCCATGAAAATATGCAGATATTACAAGAATGATGAAAGTCTTCAGCAGTATAATCTTCAGCTCCTTAGTAATAGCTTATACTGAAAATACAAGGAGCCATATAGACCATAAAAATAAGGGTGATTAATTATTTTCTCTCTAATCAGTTTAATGAATAATGAACAGATTTAATATACAGATGCAATATCACCATCAAAACTGTAAAATAACTAGGTTTCTGGGTACAATAGGACTAAACTGTTCCTAGATAGAAAGCTCAGTGATAGCAACATGAAAACTTCTAACCAGTGCTTCATTTGTTGCAATGGAAATTTAACTGTACCATACAGCTACATAAAAAAACAAGAAGTACAAATAATCAGAGATGTATGGATAGATATATAATTAAGAACCCTCAGAAATCTGATGAAGCATGCACATGTGCTTTACTGTAGTAGCATATATTGTATGATTTATGGTCCCGCATTCTCAATTATCTCTCCTACTAGCCTGTATGACAGTTGAAATTGATACACTAAAATGCAGTGCATTAAGGTAATTTTGGCTGCAAGGAAGGAACTTAAAGCCTTGCTTAGATTGGCTTTGATGGCTTATTCCATCTGAGAGGAAGTCCAGCAATAGCCAGATATTAGGGTGGGTTGACTTGCAGGTTATTAGTGTGGTCAAGACAAGGTTTTCACCATCTTTCTCTTCTACTTGACTTCTGGCCTTTGGTCTGCTTACCTTTGGAACCAGCCACTGTGTTGTAAGAAAACCCAGGCTACACAGAGAACCCTGTGCAGATCCCCCAACTGACCCAGTTAAGTTCCGGCTGATATCAAGCCTCAGCCACCACTATGTGAGTGAGTGAGCCTCCAGATGAGTCTGGCTCTTGCAGGCTTCCAATCTTCTAGTTGAAGCCCCACATATAGTGGAGTAGAAACAAACTATTCCTGCTATTCTCTGTCAAATTCCTGACCCTCAGAAACCTGGAGAGATTGAAAAAAAAATACTTTAGGCCACTAAGTTTTTGGTTAATCTGTTAAGCAATGCAGCAATAGGTAACAATTGCTATATGCTTTATCGTTCCTGTGCAGGGTTTAGAGGAGAAGAGAGGTAGGGAATAAGAGAAGAAAGCTATTTTCCCACTATGGAATATGAATTTTTCCTTCTCTCCAGTTGAGTGAACTTGGGCCTTATACCCACGCCTAGACCTAGCAATGATCAGAGAGAAGCCATGCATTGATTGGGTTGGAAGACTCAGGATCTTCCCTCTGAATCTGGGAATACTGTCAGCTTCCCAGGAATTCAGAAACTGACTGGGGGTTAGGTATGTACCCTAACAAATATAGTTAAAAAGGAGGAAGGGAAATAAAAGGTGAGTAAGTGGAAAAGAGTATCCTTTATATTCAGATAGGGAATGATTCATAAATATTAAAAAACAAACAAACAAACCTGGTGAGGTTACTGCATTAATAAATGATAAAAACTAATGATAAAGAGACCTTATAATAGTTTAGCACAAATCAATACTTCTAGAGTAACTTGTGTAATGGACACTGTGATAGGAATGCTGAAGGAGTTGATTAATCATTAATCAGACATAGATCTTGCCCTTGAGGAGTTTATGCTATAATTGTTTAACGAAAAGTGCAAGCAAAACACAGATTAAGTCGTAAAGGAGTTCAGAGATAAGAAAGATCACTTGAATTTAGGACAATCAGGAAAGGCTTTTTGAAGAAGTTAGCATTGACCTGAGTCAAATTTGGACCAATAGGGAATGACAGGGAAAGAATTCCAAGCAGAAGGAATTGCACACACAAAGGCATGGAGATAGGAATTCTATAGGGAAAGTCTAAGGACAGCCAAGACAAACTAGAGAATAATAATAATAAGCAGGATCTTGAATCCTAAGGTATATAGACTTCTTATATAGCTTTAATAATAATTCCCAAAATTTGTGTGGGATTAGATGGGGAGAGACCATAAAGACCAAATAAAAAAATAAACAAACAAACCTCCCAGTCAAAGAAACAGAACAGAGTATGAAGAAACAGTCCTGCACACGTATGGAGACTTGCCATATGACAGGCAGGAATTAAATTTCCGAGTGGAAGAGGACTATCCATTCAATGGGACACTTACCCAGAGAGATTGAAAAAGATATAATTAGCTCCTACCTCATAACACCTGCAGTAGATTGAATTATGTATTCCAGCAAAGGACATGCTCTTAATCCATATTCATGTGGATGCTAATTCATTTTTATGTAGGGCCTTCTGAAAATATATTATCAGTTAAAGTGTGGATTCCCTTGTGAATAGGATCTTCTAAAATCTATTTAGGTTTGGCTAAGCTGTTTCAGAACAGGTGTTAATCCATATTGCTAGAGGCCTTATAAAAAACCAGAAGTCAAAAAAAAAAACCCACAGGAGGAGAGCAAGGAAGCAGAGATGCAAACCAGGGAACCCTGAGTATTGAGACAAGCCAGCACCAGAATTCTGGAAACTTTGGGAAGAAAATACGGCCTTGACAATACCTTGATTTTGGACTTTGGGCCTCTGAAACAATCCAGTGTGTGCTGTCTGTTACAGTAGCCTGGAAAACTTAGACACTACTCACAAATATAAATTTCAAGGAGAGTAAAGCCTTAACTGTGAAGGAAAAAATGGTAAAATTTTAGGAAAAAATCAAGTCTCTGGGTCTCTGGGTAACATTGCAGTAGGGAGAGATTTCTTGAAGTCACACAAATCTCAATTGGAAAGGAGAACATTGGTATATTTGATTGACTTGAGTTATAAACTAATTTATGATAGTAGACATCACAAACAAAGTCAAGACATAAGCCACAAATGGGGAGAATATGTATGCAAAGCATATAACTACGGATTGCTTTTCAGAATATATAAGGAAACTTTAAAATCATTGAGAAAAAGATAATCAACGTAAATGAAAAATGAGCAAATGCAAGGAATGAGCAATTCACAGAGGAAGAAACTGAAATAGCTAATTAACATTTGAAGAGATGGCCCACCTCATTAGAAAACAGATAAATGCAAATTCATACAGTGAGGTCTATCTCACACATACTGAATTTGAGAAAATGAAAACTGACAATTAAATCTGATAACTAACTCTGACTTTTGGCAAAGATGTGTGGCAAACAGGTACCCTTTCACATTGCTGACAGGAGTGTAAGTATAGAAAACTTCCTGAAATGTAATCTTTAGTAAAGCCCAAGACATGTAATTCTACATCATATTTGGCAATTCCACTTGTGGTTTATACTTCTGTGTACATGTCACATGTTGTGATGGTTTGAATCTATGGTAGACCCCAGAAAAGCCAAGTCCTTTAATCCTCATCCAATATTGCTGGGTGGAAGCTTTTTTATCATGCCCATGGAGATGTGACTCACCCAACTGTGGGTAGTAATTTTTGATTAGATGGCTTCCATAGAGTTGTGTCTCTACACATTCAAGGTGGGGTTGCTTACTGGAGCCCTTTAAGAGGGAATCATTTTGGAAAAACATACAGAGCCATGAGAAGCACAAGAGCCCATGGCAGCCGAGACCTTTGGAGATGAAGAAGGAAGACACCCCTGGTGAAGCTTCATGAAAGAAGAAGCCTGGAGAGAAAGCTAGCAGATGTTGGCATGTTCACCATGTGCCTTTCCAGTTGAGAGAGAGATCCTGAACTCCAATGGCCTTTCTTGAGTGAAGGTAACCACTTGTTGATGCCTTACTTTGGACATTTTTATAGATTTGCTTTAATTGGGAAATCTTCATGGCCTTAGAACTGTAAACTTGCAATTTAATAAATTCCTCATTTTTCAAAGGTGTTCCATTTCTGATATAGCTCATTCTGGCAGCTAGCAAACCAGAGTACATGTGGGTGAGACTACTGGAACAAGGATTTTTATTGTAACACTGTTTACAATAGTGGGGGCACAGGGGAGGGAGGCGATGACCATTGACCCTCATATCCATCCATAGAGAAATTAATAAATTATGATTTACTCATGTAATGAAATGAAATAGAGAGTGTAAATGACTGCCTTAGATCTACATGCATTACAATGGACACATCTCACAAAAAACATAACCATTTGATTAAAAATGTGTTGCATGCTCACAATATTTATGTAAATTATAAACATACTTTAAACAATGCCATATTTTGTTTATATACAGATATAATTTGGTAAAGCTCTAAAACATGTATGGGGATGATCCACATCAGCCAAAAGATGATGGTTACCTCTGGGATTGAAGGAAGTAGAAAGCAGAGTCCATGCATATGTGTGTATGGTTAAGTTCATATGTCAACTTGGCTAGGCTATGGTGTCCATTTGTTTGGTCAATCAAGCACTGGACTGATTATTACTGTGAGGGTATTTCATGGATTTAAGTAACTAGTCACTTGATTGCATCTACAATCTAATAAAGAGATTGCCTTCAGCAAGGAAAAAAGTCTCACCCAAACAGTGGCAGGTTTTAAAGGGAGACCTGATGATTTCAGCAGTCAAAAGAACAATTTCTATCTCTACTTCAACTAATCAGCTTTTCCTGGGAAATTCATCAAAACTTTCATTGGCGTTCCCAACTTGTGGCCTGCCCTATGGAATTTGGACTTGCCAATCCCTATGGTCACATGAGCCAATTCCTAGAATAAATATCATAATACAAATATATTGTATTATCTACTATAATAAATCTCATTATATATATATATATACATATAATGGATATTTTATGTATATATATCTCCTCTCAGTTCTTTTCTCTGGAGAATCGATTTATATTGTTATTATAACAAAATATTTGCATTTATTAAGTCTTGGCATTGGTACATAAGTCTCTGTTATATGTTCTGTAAACATTTCTCTATATTTGAAATATCTTATCTAAAATTAAGTGCATGTTAAAAAAAAGATTAATTATTTAGGAATTTTTCTGCCCTAATTAGATACAGAGATGTAGAATATAGAACACAGAAAAACTATAAATTAAGAAAATAATAATTCAAAATATATAGCAAAGCTGGTTGTGAAGTAGAGGACATTGTTGGAGACTATAAAAAATGAACAGACTTAAACTCAAGAGAGTTGGCAAAACCTGAAACTGGCATTTGCCCTCAGGCATCAGTCAGACCTTGGTGGTCTTTAGCATGGATTTTAACAGGCTATGTGAGGCATAGAAAGCAAAGCCTGGACCCATATAAGATGCGAAGTTGTATGAGAAACCCTTACATAAAGATGGGATCCATGAGAAGACATCATCATCAGTGGGTGGTCCAGAAATAAACCTGACCTACAGATGGGAGTGGTGAGGATCCATGTGTATCACTGTTTTCCCTCAAGTTTGGAAAGAAAGTCAGAAATCAGATCTCTGAATCAGTCTTTTGTGACTGATGACTTAGAATATTTACAAAACTATGTGGACAATGAGTGAAGGGATTAAAAAAACCCCACCAAAAGCAAAAAAAAAAAAAAAAAAACCAGATGGCATGGCATGGTACTCTCCTATAACGTCTTGGGTAGAGGATAGCACAAAGGTATGTGACTAGGGATGGGCATAAATTAAAAGGAAAAGATGAAAGCAAAGAAAGCAGACCACTTACATGCTAATATTTCCTGTGGTGATCTTTAACTTGTAGGAGCCTGGGCACAAGGTTTATACAAAAAGTGGGCCTAATGGCAGTGTTAATGGTGCTCCCCCCTTTTATTTCACTGCATATTTTACTTAGTCTCTGCCTTTTCCTCCACCTTCCTGAAGCATCACATTGTAGTCTAGTTTAGACTCACTTCCTCCATAAAGCCACCCTAAGTGACTCTTCTTTAAATTCCTTTTATCTATATCACACTATTTAGAACTTAGTCATAGGTCGTCTTATTTCATCTTGTCATTACTTGGTTTGTTTTTTCTTGTTTTCCCATTTGGATTATAAATTGTTTTGAGTCATCAACGCCAGACCAGGTCATCCATCAGAATACTTTGCATAGTGTTAAACAATAATATATGCTTATTAATTGCTAGATAGATTATAATTTAATAACAAAAGTCAAATATGAAGGAAGGATTTATCTTTAGAAGGTGTCATGATTTCTGCTATGTGCTCTACCTTTGAGTCAGTTGGTAACCATTCCTTTAACCTCAATTTTTTTAGTACTATAATAGTATATATCATAGTATATATAATCTGTCATAATTGTGTGTGTATGTGGATAAGTTAATTTCTTGAAGCTATTATGATGCTCACTACTCTTTGACCCCAGTAGAAGTAAAAGTTTTAGTTTACAAATAGGAACCCACCCACTCTGATTAAGCCCAATCAGAATTTACTGGAAGGGTTTTAAATAGTTCAAAGAATCGACAAGGAGTTTGGAGAATTCAAGTAGAGCCTGACCATGGAAAACAAAATAAAACCAAAAACTTGTTATTAGGACCCTGCTGTCTCCACTGTTGTTGGGCTCTCACCACTTATACCAGTGGACTCAGTGACATATTTGGTGCTGCACAACTGGACTTTCCCTTTTGTGGAAGCCATTTGGAAGGCTTAGACATTGACCACTGCACCTTTGCATCTTACCCTTAGCATTTAAAATCCTTGGAACACTTGATTGGGTTGAACTCATCTCTTCAGAAGATAAGAGAGATAATATTGTTTCTTCCTTTGCTTCTGCAATGAGAGGTACCTCCTATCGACCTCTGTATTCCCTCCAAATATGGAGTGTACTTAGCTGCTGGAAAGGCAACATGATGAGAGTCTGCTTCACAGAAAGAAGAGGGGGAAATGAGAGGTAGAAGCAAATGCAAAATGCTACTTCCAATCTATGATATATATTGGGCATGTTTCTAGTGCCATGCTATTTGTCATATCAGATATTCTGAAGAACATATATAGTCCTGTGTGTTTATCCAGTCACAGATCAAATTTTTTATTATCTAAAGGTATTGATAATTTTATTTTTTGTCCCTGGGCAACAGCAATTTTTACTGTAATTGTTATATAGGGCCTATACAGATGAATTTTTCTATAAAGCAGTACCTAGATGGGGTTCTTGAACTGGTGTATTATGAAGGAATCAAAAGGATAGGTCATGAATGAATTAACATGTCTTATATGAGAATTTATAAGCACATGCACCCATATATTACTTTAGTATATATGTATATATACATGTGCATGTGTATATATATATATATCAATATATCATAAATGTAAGTGATTTATAATATAGTCACTGTCTAAATCTCAAATTCCTTCTCATTAATAAACTCACAGCTCACTCAGCTGAGAGAGTAGCATATGTTCTGGTTCATATTTCTCTTCTTCCATATTTTGCTGGTCCTTTTTTGTGTATTCCCTACCGCTTTTGACATATACCTTTCCGGGGAAGTTACTTTGTTCTTTCAGGGCAATATTAATATTTCCAGAAATTTCTGAGGCTCTTCCTATGTACTTCCTTGAACAGTCTCTCTATGAACATTCTATCTTTTGGTCTGTATTGGTTTGGTGCTTTAGGTCAATTTTCTGGCTATTCCTTCCCATGCGTTGATGATTTACTCGTTAGGCAGCTCATTCTGTTTGGTGTGCTCTGCAGTGATGCAAGAAGTTAAATTCTGATTTACTTGTTAGAGAGAATGGCTCCTCAACTGTGATCTTAGCTGAAAAAAATATTTCAGCAATGGGGCAGAAATAGATCCGTTGTGGGCTGTGACACTTTCCATTTACCACTCTTGAGGATAGAAAGCATGAAGGCACTGAACAGAGTGGGGAGAAGAACTAACGGAGACTTCAGAAAGCAGGAAATTGAACAACCTACTTTTAAATTTTTCCTACATGCTGTTCATTTTTTAAAATCACAAATTTATCAGAGGCAAGGAATATTTGTTCTAGAAAGCCTAATCACCAAGTTATAGCCAGAAAGAGTTCAGTGTTCTAATAATCGATGACAACAATAATCTTTTTTTTTTTTTGTAGGATGACATTCATTTTTTCATTCAACAAATATTTACTGGTGGCCTGCTATGCACAAAGCACTGTTTCAGGTACTGGAAATACAATAATAAACTAAAACAAACAGAAATCCATAGCTCATTACAAGCTCGTGGTAAGGGACAAACAATCGATGAAGTAACAATAATATATATTATGTTAGAAGATGTTCATCATTGTGGAGAAAAATAAAGTAGGCAGAAGGAGAGGAAATTTAAGGCACCTTGCTATTATATATATAGATTTTAAGAGATGCCATTGCAGGAAAGATGTGATATGGGTAGTAAGATGAGCCATTCAGCTCTCTGGGAGCAGAATAGCATTATAGCCTGAGGAAACAAGAGATGCAAGGGTCCTGAGAAAGCAGTGTGCCGGGCATCTTGAAGGAGCATGAAGGGGACCTGCTTGGAGAGCACAGAGAGCAAAGAGAGAGTAATAAGGAGAGAGTAGCAAAACCAAATGTAACCTAGTGGGCGTTTTATGGGTTCTGAAAAATTCTCTGCAAGTATATCAAAGCTAGTGATTTTAACACTTTGAACTGCATCCTATGAGAACTAATACTGCTTTGATGTTAAGTTGGAAAATAAGTATTACTTCGGTGTTCTCACCCAAGTTATTATCTTTCCAGACTGATGGAAATTCCAGGCAGTGGAATGCCATAGTGTTCTATTCTTGTCTCTGCTTGACAATAATAATCTTTAAGGCACATTTAAATTATTGGCCGTCTTCAGTTGGTAGGCTTGCTTCAACCACTAACTTGTGTTTGACCTTGGATAAATCACACTGCTTCTCTAAATGCCAGTTCTAGAGAGCACAAAAGAAACCCTGAAGGACATCTGAAGTTCCTTCCTGTTTTAGTACGTTATGAGTCTGTGAATCCAAAAACATCATGGAAAATACAGAAATTTTCTTTATTTTCTCTAAATTAAAGCCAGCTATACCCTCAGTGGCAGATATGACACTTAGAATTCATGTTATCTATGAATCAACTCCAACGATAATCTAAGCTTGCTTTACCCATTATCTCAGCCATCTCTTAGCAACTTACTGTATCTGAAGGACAAAACCAGTGAATGGGATAGGTGTTGGTAACCTATGAACCCCAAGCCAAGTCAGCCCTGATGTTTGATTTTGTAAATATGGTTGTATTGGAATATAGTTACACTTGTTCATTTATATAATGGCTGTGGCATTTTTGTGTTAATAGTGGCAAGTTGCGTACTTACAACATAGAGTTGCAAGGTAAAATACAGGTTGCACAGTTAAAATTGAATTTTAGATAAACGACATATATTACCTGGGACATACACTAAAAAATCAATTTGTTGTTTATCTAAAGTTCAAATTTAACCAGGTGTCCTGTGGTTTTATTTTCTAGATATGACAATCCTAGGCAGTGACTGTTTGGGACTCTTTGGGACTCTTTGGCTCACAAAACTGAAAGTGCCTACTATCTGTCCTTCGGCAAAAGAAGGTTTGCCAATTGCTGATATGGAGGAAAGATGTCTGAACTAATAGAAAAAATGCTGGGTTTTAGACCTGAGTTGGATAATGATTTGTGGTTTAACTCTGAGGTTTAATCTTAGTTCTCAATGTCTACCAAGTGGGTCTAATAATACCTGTTTATTGCCTGTTTATTGGGATCAGCTGGTGGGTAGAATCCTTAGAGAGGTGCACAGATGGGGTGGAGACAGGGTTTACGTGAAGGGTTCCAGGAGGCAAGTGTGTATTTCTAAATATACCTATACCCCCCTCCCCCCACTTTCTTATTGTTTCTGATCTCTACATTCTTTCTGAGTGCAAAGGTAAAAAGAAATAGTACAAAGCTTGGTGTAGCTGGAGGAAAGATATGATT
The DNA here is from genome assembly GCF_023851605.1 of Tamandua tetradactyla. Lineage (NCBI taxonomy): Eukaryota > Metazoa > Chordata > Mammalia > Pilosa > Myrmecophagidae > Tamandua > Tamandua tetradactyla. The sequence goes on from NC_135335.1 coordinate 104,481,278, forward strand.
CATGGAGCCATACTTAGCTCCAAACAGATGCTAATTGCAATTTCAAATGGTTACCTTTTTATTTCTTCCATCTAGCTTCATGCTGGATAATATTTTGTTGTATGGATTAGGAATGAATTTAATTTTTTTCTGTCTTAAAAAGATCACCCTCTGGGAGTAATGCATGGGAGTGATCAATCTTATTTTCCATTTTTTACCATTCTAGCTAATTAGTGAAAGCAGAATCTATACTTTAAAGGCTCTAGGAATTTGTTTCTGTACAGCGGCAAAGTGAGACAATGTTAAGAGCAGAAGAGGGGAAGGAGACTAATGCTATCATTATGCCACATTTAGAAAATTATTCCATTCTGTAAAACATTTGACTAGGAGCTCACTAAATAACCACTGCATTCTATGTTGTAAATCATCGTTTCATTTTCTAAAAACTGTGCTCATAAGAACTTTACCTTGGACAGAGTTGGATACTATCTTATGTGTTCTTATTACACCTTAAAATAGTTCTATTGTGGCTTAAGAATTTATTGTTCATCTGTTTCCCTAATGGAGGAGATAATGTTGAGACAAAAAGTTTTTTATTCATCTCCATTCCCAGCACATTACATTGTGCTAGTAGGCACCAGATAATTGGTGATTGGATAAACTGAATAAATATGAAATTGATAGAAACCTTAAAGTTTCATACTGCTTTACTTTAGTTCATGTTTCTGAAATGATTTCTTAGTGGCTGGATCATAATCTATTGTGAGATGTTTTTTTGAATTAAAATTTGATGTTTATTCCTTACAACTCATTTCTTTCTTTTCTTTGGCCACCTGATCTACCAACATGAATTCCATTCTTATTTTAATGTGAATAATTCCAAATTGTGTGACTCTAAATTTGACCTCTTTTGCAAATTCCGGTCCTGGTATATCTCTGCCTGGATGTTCTATCAATAGTGCATGCTCAATATGCAAGGTACAGTGGTAAATGAGGTGGAGTGGGAGACAGAAGATAGGTTCTTAATTCTAGCTCTTCTACTAATTGGCTTTCAATTCTTTTAATTTCTCCAGAAGCCAATTTCCTCAATGTACCATGAGATAGTAGTAGCTACAATCATTTTCAAACTGTGCAGCTCTGTAGAGTTCTAAAACACTAAAACAAAAAGCATCGTAATTATTTTACATTGGCTGTCCTTATTTATAATAGATTGGAAAATACATAACTTACAGGAGATTGATGAAAAATGCATTATTACAAGTGTTTTTTTTTTTTTAAAGTGATACAATGATGCTTTGTTTAGAAGCAAGTCTGTTTTTATTCTGCCATGACAGCTCCACTGGTAAAGAAATAGACCCTTGGTATCATGGAAGTGCTGTGGAATCCAATACAAGCCATGTGGGCAACTCTTCTGGGAATGCATGTCACTGTCTTGACCAGTTTTTAAGAAAATCCTGTGTCAACGCTTTTTGTGATAGTCACTGTCCCTTGCTAAGCTGTCTTATCTGGACAGCCTGCTTCAGGCTGTATTCACATCTGGGCACACTGTGCCTCATTACAGATCCCAAGTAGCCTAGGTGCCAAAGCCAAGAGATGCTAGAATGTGAACATAGGGCCTAGTTGGCAGGAAGTATGTGTTATCCAAGCAGGGGTCTACAGCTCCACTGTCTTTAGGTCAGTATGGGTGGTCTGACTTGAATGGGACTTGGCATCGCTGCATGCAATGTTATTAACTTTCTGGAGTCATTCTGGCAATATGATCTTCTGTTTTGATACCAAATACGTTAAAATGCACCATTTGTTTTTACGTACTTTTTTTTTTCAAGGTCTCTTTCTTGATTTTTTTTTTTCCTTAAAGAAATGAAATAGGAACCTTTTCACCCAAGGCTAACTTGAATTTTTCTGAGCATGATTCTTGCCCTCTCTATGTCTGGTTTTTATTATCAGGACAGCTAACTACCCACACACCGTGACTCTGTGAGCCCCTGACCTAATGGAGGCAGGCCACAGGCACACTCAGTCATTCATGGACAGTGAAGTTGTAATCCCACCTATCTGTTCCTAGCCAACTACCATTCTGACTTTAGAACAGTTCCACTCCGAATTCTTGGCTTATGGGACTTGAATTTGATACCGACTCTGGCTTGAGTCCAGTTTTAGATAAATGGATTTGAGGCATCTATGGGATCTACAAGTGGGGAGCCCAGCTGGAAATTGAAGACATATGTCTAGGGGCGAGGGAAGAGATTGAAGCTGGAAGCATGAAATTGAGATTCACCCACAGTAGATAGTTTTTGAGATCACTGAAGTAGATGAGATAATTTAGGACATATGTAGAGTAAGAGGAAAATGGCATCTGAGAGAACTTTGAGAAACATTTCAAAGCTCAGGAAAGACTAAGCAGGACGAGACTGAAAGTGGTCCTGAGAAGGGATCTCTATGTTTCTTACTATAAAGACAGGCCCTGTCTGAGAGCTTATTTCCTGCTCACCTTCTGATCTAGACACTGATTAGTTTTACCTTCTTTCTCCTTAATCATGGCATGGACTTTGTGGTAACCACTTAGACTTTGGAATGAGTTTTGTTACCAACTCCCGCACTGAGGTTTTTTTACTAGTTCATACTCCTTATTCATCAATTCAGTCATTTGACCGAATTCAACTGGTTTTTGTGAGATTTTCCTTAGAAGAATTGCAGTCTTCTAAGTTAGCAGTTCCATTTCAAATATGGACGTTTAGAACTTATCGTGTGGGTTCACAACTGGAAATGATTTTGCCCTCCAAGCAACATTTTGGCAAGGCCTGAGACATTTTTTATTTTCACAGCTCTGTGTGTGTGTGTGTGTATGTGTGCGCTATGATGTGCAGAATCTCAAGCTCCACCCGACATACTGAATCAGAATATCCAGTTAATTTTAATGTGCATTAAATTTTGAGAAATACTATTCAGCCATGGCAGACTGCATCTGAATACATCTCCAATCCTTTTGCCTGGTAATGACTGCTCTAAGGGATTCGTAGCTTTGCTCCACCCACACTATGAACCCCTCTCAGCCTTCCTTCCAGAGAACATGCTAACTGGGTCAGAAAAGCTTGGCTGAGTACCCTAGAGGATGTTTTAGCACTCCATGGGGTCTGGTTTTATGGGTGCTGAATCTTCTTAAATATTTGTGTATTTTTATGTCGTCTTCCATGAAGTGGGAAACTGAGGGCCCAGCTCTTCCTTGCAACCTAATGTATTGTAACAAATAGCCTGAGTGGTTTAATTTGCAAAGCTATAGGGATTATACCAGTAGTAAATTAAACACGGAAAGAAGGGATTGGTAGAAATAGGTATACTGGGAACAATAGGAAGTTGTTGACAAAAGAGAAATGACACCAACATATAATAATCTGTGCCATTTTCTCTGGGTGAAAATAATGCCACAGGCCTCAGAAGAATCTGTCTCTCTCTGTATTACAGCGAAAGAGTGAATCATAAGAGAATCAGCTTCCTACTGCATACTAATCAAGAATGCAAGGAAGTTTAAAATACATGTTTAGAACATTTTCAATAAATAAAATGACAATACATAATTTGGGACTTATATAAAATCTCAGCTCTCTGAAACAGTTTTCCAGAATGACTCATTCTTCAGGCCTCCAGGTACACGGTATATTGGAGATGCTCGTCACTCGTAAATATCCTCAGAGAGCATGTCTCTCCTATAGAACCAGAGGAGGCAGCCAGAGGTGAGACTTGATCCTTCCTTCATCACTGTGGTTGTCTTTGCCAAGCTGAACCTATCAAACCCACTTTCCCTAGAACCTTAAATCTCGACACAGCCTTTAGTTGGTTTCTGTTGCACTCGAATTGAGAAGCCATGCAAAACTGGCTCTGGGTTTGTTCATTTTGCCCTAGTAGGGAAAGCTGGCTGCAGAGAGAAAGTGAGATAAGCACCCTCATATTCATGTTGCTGATAAGAGAAACCTCTCTTGGTTGCTCTGGCTTGCTCTAATTCTTTTTGAGACCCTATTATACTACCTGCTCTATTAGTTTCCTAGGGATGCCAGAACATGGAGTACAAATTGAGTAGCTTAAAACAACAGACATATATTGTCTGAGAGTTCTGGAGGGAAGAAGTCTGAACTCAAGGTGTCAGCAGGTTCATGCCCTCTCTGAAATCTGTAGGGGAGAATCTTCCTTGCCTATTCTGGGCTTCTTGTGCATTGCTGGCAATCCTGGTATTCCTAGGTTTTCACTGCATGACTCCAATCTCTGTCTCCATTGTCACATGGCCACCTCTATCTTGAGTCTCTTCACCTGTTGTCATAAAGATACAAGTCCTATTAGAGTAGGGGCCTGCCCTCCTCCAGTACGATGACCTCATCTTAACTAATACGAACTGCAATGATCCTATTTCCAAATAAGATCCCAGTCTGAGGTATTGGGGGTTAGGACTTCAACATACTTTTGGGTAGAGCTGTTAGTCAGAGTTCTGCAGAGAAACATAACTGACAAGAAAGGGACTGGCTCATGTGGTGGTAGGGATGGGCAAGTCTGTATTCCGTAGGGCAGGGTGAAAGCTCAGAACTCAGTTGACTATTCTTGATGAATTCCCCAGGAGAAGCTGGCTGGCTGAATAGAATTGGAAAGTCTTCCTTCTAATGGCTGAAATCATCAGTTCTTGTTTTAAGTCCTTCAACTGATTGGATGCAATTTCCTTCATTGCTGAAGACAATCTCCTTAGTTATTTGTAGATGTATTTAGCCATAGATGCAATCAACTTACTGATGATTTAAATGTCAAGGTATCCTCACAGTAACAGTCAGGGCAATGTTTGTCCAGACAACTGAACACCATAACCTAACCAAGTTGACACATAAATTTAATCATCCAAGGGACACAATTCAACCCATACTCCTGCTTTGGGTGCTATGAAATACCCTTATGTCCTTCCAGAAAATTCGACCTTTTTTTTTTTTTTTTGTTAAGCTAATTTGCAGAGTATCTGTTCCTTGAAAACACCTGATCATTATTGCATATAAGAGTGCTATTCCCTTCTGAAATCCATGAGGATCTTAATATTTTACTAGCAACAGGTTGTGGTGGCTATAGGGGAAAATGAGGTATAGGGAATAGAGCATTGAGGAAGAACTCATCATTCATTTTTGCCAGACTGGCTGCAGAATGAATAAGGCATTTCGTTGACCAGATGGCAGGTCAAAAATAATGGTCCAGAGTCTCAATCAGAGGTCAGTGACTGAAGGCTGAAGATGGGTTGGAGGATTCATCCACATGTTTGGACTCAGGGTTCAAGCTTGGTGTAGAAAAAAGGCTAAGGCAGTTTGGAACTGGTACCACTGGGTAGATTTGGAAGCAGTGCCTTAGGCTCAGGCATGGTGCAGAAACGGTGACCTCCTTAACGAGGAAAGGACACAGATCTGCCCTGATCATAGAACTAGCTGTTCTAGTGTTTGTGGGGGAGTAAGTGGTACCAGAGGCCCTGGCAACACAGCAAAGTTCTGGGTCCTGTAGGCCTCACAGAGACGTCAAAAATCATAACTTATGCTTCACTTGGCTCTACCACATGTTAATACTCTTTGAGGCACGGGCATTTTATTCCCATGTCACTTCTGTAGAAACCATTCATTAGATGGTAAGGTCCTAGTAAGGAAGTCTCTCTTGGGCAAAGAAGCAGCATACTGTTTGTTTGCCTTATCCAAGGTAAATCTAAACTTACTGGAGGCATTGGGACTATCTGGGATTGTTCCAAACATGTTCTGGGCAACTATTGAAGACCTATTTAAATCAACTCAAAATAGCATCTGAAAATTCTCAAGGGCCTTTTTTTTTTTCTTACTTCTGTGTGTCTCCACAGTGAAGATTATGTGAACGTGCTGGGTGGTATGTCTATGTATGTGTATCTATTACTACAAAATTCAGGGATCCCAAGGGTGCTTTTAAAATTTTTTACTCCAAAATCTGAAGTGTTTTGACATTAAATAGATGGATATGCTCAATATTATGACATTTATTAAGATGGGTCTGATTTTAGCTTTCTAATGTTTCTACTCAGACATTTTAGAATTTATTTCTGCCTGCCAATTCTTTAGTTAAATATGGAATTTATTATTCTGATTATCATCTAATAACAAATTAGGTTATTTCTTCTTTAGTTAAATATGGAATTTATTATTCTGATTATCATCTAATAACAAATTAGGTTATTTCTTATATTGTATCTTCTTCAGAAGCATATAATTTTTGAAATTCTCTGACAAATCGTTGGCATGCATTTTTTGCATCACATATAATATCTCTATAATAGAACAATCTGTTTCCTACTTATTTTATTCAAATAGTCTGCCAGTTCTTAAATTTTGTTGTAAAACATTCATTTATTTAACACATATGTATTAGGTATTCTGGCACTATGCTGGCACTATGTGTGCAGGCTGGCTGGACTCTTCTTTCAGTATAATGTTATATAATTAAGAGTGCAGACTCTGAAGTCTATTATATAGCCTTGGTTTCCCCAGGAGCAGATCCTGGAACAAGGGTTTATGTGAAAATGTTTTTTTATTTTTAAGAAAGTACTCCCAGGGGATGCAAGTGAAAGTTGAGTTGGGGAAGCATGCCAGGGGAGGGAAGAAGCCAAGTAAGAGGGTGATCTGAGGCAAAGTCTTATACAAGTTATCTTCAGCCTGAAATTCCTCCATCCTGTACTCACCCCTTCCCCCATTCCATAAAAAGAGATCTCAGGGGAGCTGAGTGGAGTGCCAGTGTATTTCCTACAGAGTTACCCAGAGCTTAATTACAAGTGGACAATAGAAGTAGTGGAGGAAAATCTCTAGCAAATGTCAAAGAATAAATCAAACCAAACAAAACAATAAAGAAGAGGAAGTATGGAAGAGAAGAAAAAGTCACTTAGAAACATCCTTTAATTAATGAGATAAGAGAAGATATTGCATCCATGAAATAGGAAAATTAAGCTGTGGAAACGAATATTCAAGAATAAGAAAGATATTTTAATTTAAAATATGATGGTTCAAAAGCCTGGCAGGTAACTTGCTGCCCTCCCACTATGTAGGGGATTTATACTTCCAGGGGTGTAAATCTCCCTGGCAACGTGGGACACGACTTCCGGAGATGTCCTCGGACCTAGCATCATGGGATTGAGAAAGACTTCTTGACCAAAAGGGAGAAAGAGAATTGAGGAAAATAAAGTTTTAGTGGCTGAGAGATTTAAGACAGGTTTGAGAGTTTGTCCTGGAGGTTATTCTCATGCATTATATAGATATCCTTTTTTAGTTTATGGTGTATTGGTGTGGCTAGAGGGAAGTACATGGAACTTTTGAGCTGTATTCCAGTAGACTGGATTCTTGAAGAAGATTGTATAACCATATAGCTTTTACAATGTGACTGTGTGATTGTAAAAACCTTGTATCTGATGTATCATTTATCCACAATATGGACAGATAAGTAAAAAAATAAGGAAATAAATAAATAAATAGTAGGGGGGATAAGAGGTTAAAATTTTGGTAGATTATAATAATAGTGGTCAATGAGAAGGAGGACTAAGGAGTATGGGCTGTATGGTTTTTCTTTCTTTTTTCTTTTTCTTTTTTTTTTCTGGAGTGATGCAAATGTTTCAAAAATTATCATAATGATGAATACAGAACTATGTGATGATATTGTGAGCCATTGATTGTATACTTTGGATGGACTGTATGGTGAATGAAAATATCTGAAAAATTATTTAAAAGAAAAACTTTGGGAAGAAAATCTGTAAAATTTTGAGTCATCTACCTCACCTCCACTGCTAATGGTTAATAAAGTTGAGAGATTAAATAAAAATACGATGGCTCAAAGAATTCAATTAGAAGGGTTGGAAAGTAGAGTTGAGGATGCTTTCCAGATGGCAGGAGAAAAAAATAGCCAATAGTAAGAAAATTAGAGAATCAAGTTTGAATGCCCCAGATTACAATTCCAGCAAAAGAGAAGAGAGAACAAAGAAAATTTTCAAAAAAATAATTTAGATCATTTAGAAAAACAGAAAGATATCAGCTTCCAGATTGAAAGGTCTTATGGTGTGCTCAACCCAATGAATGAAAAATGATTTTTAAGAAAGCTTATGATTGTAAAACTTTCACAAAATTGTCAATAAAGTAGAATTTTTTTTATTAAAGAGAAAAAGATAAAGGTACATACAAAGGATACTGAATAAGAATGACACTGATTTCTCAAAACCAACACTGAAAGTAAAATGCCAAAAGAGCAATATCTTCAAAACTCATAGAGAAAATATTTCCCAGCATTGATACATATATCCAGCCAATTTATCACTTGAATTTGAAGGTAAAATAAATTCATTTTTAGAGATTCAAAGTCTCAAAATATTGATTTCCAACATACACTTTTTCAGGGAGCTATTAAAGCATGTGCTCTTCTAAAACAGTGGATTAAACCAGGCGAGCGGTAGGTAAATTAACCAAGAAAAGCATATCCAACACAAAAATATGGGTAAAGATATCTTCATAATGGTAGTGAAGGGAAGCATCAGATGGCAGCTGTGTAATAAATCTAGGGAATACTGGTGCAGATTAGAGAAGCTGGAGAGAAGGTTCTAGGAAGACTGTCTCTCCAAGTAGAGATGAAACTCATAAAATACCTAATGTGTGGTATTGAGAGGAGACATATTTTTGGCAGGAATTAGGGGATAATCTAGTGACAGGTAAACAGGAAAGCAAGCCAACAACAACAAAAATATGAGGCAACTAATAACAGCAGAAAAAAGCAAGGCGATTGTACGAGAAAGGAAATGCAGTCATTTTACACCACTGGGCTTGGATATTGATACTATTCATTACTATAAACTGAAGATTAACTTCACAAAACACTATGATATAATTATACTGAAAAGTTGTAGAGGGAACAGGTATGTATGTCTGCATGTTAGAGTAAGATAGAAGAGAGGTAAAACTGTTAAATCCTCCTCTTCTTAAGTCAGAAGTCAAAAGAAAATGTCTAAAATTGATAATACATACAAAAGCAGTGTGAACCTAATAATATGGAAGTAATTACCAAAGAAAATGACTAAAAGAGTTGAAAGTGGTTCCTTCTTAGGATTGTGAATCAAGGGAGGAAGGGATAGGACAGGAGACCAATTTTTTTGCAGTAAGCTTTGTGACACTATATTACGTTGCATTTTACACTTTGTGCATATTTTAGCTCAGAGCACACTTTGCCATAGCAGGACATTATACATGGTGGTTTTATAGTCATTGCATATTCACCATCTCCACTGCCTCTGCAAATGATTTTAACTATGACACACATGAAAAATATTTTTCACATTCCCATGCACTTAACCTTCACATAGTACAGAATTCCAGCTTTTGATATAGGGGCCCCTTTCCACCTCCTGTAAACTCAGCAGAAGGGGAGAAGGTTCCTCTTTCCATTCTTTATTAAAACTGAGAAGCACAGACACCACTTTCTTGAATCCACTGTTAGAATGAGTTGCAAGTTCTTAAAGATAGAGGCTTTGGGAAGGGACAGACTAGGGGGAGGCAAGGGGCAGGCACATGGCTTGGAGGAAGTACTGATCAAATAGCTCTGCAGCCAGAAGTGGTATAAGAGCTTTAGAGCAACTAGGAAGAAAGGTGAGGAACTATTTGGGGTTAAAGAGAGAAGAGGTGTTTCCTTCTTTTTTCTGCCTCTGTTTCCATGACAATCCTCCCTTTCTGCTCCTTTCCCTTCCGTGCAAGGGTAAGAGAGGCAGAGTTAGGGGGCCCCATGGTGTTATCAGGATCAGGTTTCCTCAGCTTTCCTTTTCCCCTCACCTCCCATGGCAAAAGTGAAGTAAGCTGAGAAAGGAGTAAGAGTTGATCTTGGGGTCTGGAGAGAGAAGAGTGGGAGTAGCCTGATGTGGGTTATGTATCTTTTCTTCCACCTCTATAATTATTGATCTTTTTTCATCAAGTATGCTGCACAAGGGAAGGAAGGGTCTGGCTTGAACTTGGCTAGAGAGACATGAGGAGCAACAGAATTTGTGGATGCCACACAAGAGGAGGGATTTCCACAGTAGCCTGGCAACTGTGGAGAAGTGGTTGAAGGAAAGGCTATTTCTGGTTTCAGCTGCCAGACTGGAAGATGAATCTTATACAGTGAAGTATGTAAGCAAGGTGTAATAAATTCAGGGTTATTTGGTTGAACTCATGTCCTTTCCCCCCTTCTTCTTTAACCACTAATGTTATAGGCACTTTCCAGGCTTTCTCACTAGGTCTTTTAAAAATCACTGCTGAGATACAGTGCACAAACCACGTATCTGATTCTCAGGCAGGTTTCAAACAGTTCATAGTCCAAATTTTAGAATTTTATTTTCTTTAGTCAAACGCAACCATAAACCTTTAAAATATTAAGCACAATTCTAACTCACAAAATATCCCATATTTCCTTCCCCAGGCTTTGGTTCTGACTCTGGCCTTATGGAGGGAATGGTATGGTGGAAGGTACATTTTATGTGGGAGCACAGTCAGTCTGGGATTTGCTACCTGATTTGAGGATGGTGAGACACTTGCTGCTTCTCTGGTTCTTCTAAGCTTGTATGAGAGGCCGGAGCAATTACACCTCCAAAAATGGCCCAGGATGGGGGAAGGGTGCCAGCTTCCTTTCATAGACTGTGAAAGTGTTCAAAGTGGGAATATCCAACCAACAGGGTTCAGAGTTAGAATCATCCTTGTATGATACAGATTCTTTGTGGTTGAATTACTTGACTGAAAGCAAGGATGCTGAAGTTCTTTCAGACAGACAGGCATTGCTTTACACATGGGAACACAGGTGTCTTATGACAAGACACCCTCTTCAATATGAAGGACAAGTGATCACATTCCATAGCAATTGTACATAAAGAAGGAGGCACAATCCCCGGTAGATTTTGGTTCTAGAGATGACATATTCAATGTTTGGGAGTACAGATATGACCTGGGGGGGGGCTTCTACATTTGAACAGAGCCCAGAGCAGAAAAAGTCCCAAGCTAGGGGAGGGGAAAAGATCAAACTTCAAATGAAGTTCAGAGTTTGAACTTCTAAACTATTTGAATTACTAAAATGAGACAGCCCAATGACATTCAGAAAAAATTGGGGGTCCCCAAGATTTCATTCAGAGACAGGGAAAAACTACCCACAGAGCAGGTATGAGCTGGCATTGGTACGGAATGAATTACTGGTACGGGTTACCCATGACCATTATGTAAATACATTTTTAAATCAAATACCATTTCTTTACATGTGAGTATGGCTAACTTTTCTGTGAACTATTAATTTAATTTTTTTTATGTTAATGAAAAGGCATTTTATCAGACCATTTCTAGGTTGATTTATACCATTTTAAAAATAATTCTGGGCAGGGAGACAAAAATAGTGGGCAGGACTAACAGTTTCTGGGCATTTTTTAAAGATGAGATTACCAGAAATCTTAAAGAAGAACGTAAGTGGAAAGAAGTGCAGAAACTTAAGGGGTAAGCGAGAAAGTAAATGTAATTAAAGAAGAGGAAACATGTAGGAGGTTTGAAGAAGGAATGGCAGAGTGGAGGAATATAGGGGGAAGCACTAAAGAGGGTGTGTGTATGTTACCGTGTATTGGTAATGGTGGTGGAAATGATAGTGGGATATCAGCATCTTTTCCCTAAATCTAATCTTCTCCTTAGAATAAAGTAAAGGTGGTTTGAACTTTAGGAGAAAAAATTTGAAACACAATTTGGCATTATTTAGTGGTCTTTCCCTCCATCTTCCTGCTCCCCCCCCCAAAAAAAAAAAACACATTCATTTTCTTTCTTTCAGAGTTCTCCTCTGTGGACTGACATGACTATAGTGTGCTGTCTTGTTTTAAAAAGACAATTCCAGGTTATTAGGAGGAGGGTTGTCTGGGAGATAGAGCAGGATTACCTCTAATTTTTCTCCAGGAAGTCACAAACCAAGCATGCATGACAATAAACCTAGTTCAGTAAGCTTGTCAGTGCATTAAGCCTCATAAAACATTGATCTATCAGTACTAAATCTCAAATTAGCTACTTGAATTTTAGAACTAGGCTATGAGAGCCAAAATAAAGAAGTTTCTTCTAAATCCATAACAGCTCTAGGCAGCTGATGAGCTACCAGCCGCTAGTCTTATGAGCAGATATTCTGGGATTCCTATTTATAGCGCCATCTTGTCACGTGAAGAAGCCACGTTTTCTGGCAATGTTCCTTATTGTGCCGTGGAGCTTTACTTTTGGAATGTTGAACTTTCAGTAAGCTGAAGTGGGTTTTTAACCAGACTAGCATGGAATTGCAGGATCTGAATGATGAAAGGGTTATTGAAGCTCTTCTAATCTAACTCCCTCATTTCTCAGGGGGGAAAGTCAAGGCCCCGAGGTAGTAAAAGACTTGTTAGTTGGGAAATTAGGAGGATACCCCTGGCCTCTTAACTCCAAGTCTAATGCTCTCAACATACCATACATTTAATTGAAGGATTTTATTTTGTGTTTGCTTTGCTTTGTTTTGTTTGGGGTGGGTGAGTTTGGGGTAAGGATTTTTTTTTTTTAATTTTTAAAAAATCTTACAGTTAAGATTAAACTACAATTAAGTTAAACTAATGGTTTTATAGTGCAAAAGGCTCTTGTATTATTTGCATGAACCAGAAGGTGGGGGTGAATATTTATATTTCTCTCAGCATTTACCGCTGGTGTTAGTGAAAGTAAATTGAGAATTGCATGATCTTTCAAGAGGGACTAAATCCTGCCACTTAGGTACAGTCATAATGCATGTAGTATACTCAGTTGACCATGGGTTCTGCTATGTAGAAGTTGTGTGATTCTCCGTAAGGCACCACACTGTCCTGAAATGGTTTCCTCTGCTATTTCAAAACGCAATTAGTTTATATTGCGTTCAAAAGCAAGTTAGTTTATATGTTAAATGTTTTACAATTTAAAAATCTTTATGTGAATGACTTATTCAGTTTGTTTTCAATATTTGCCATGTCCTAATTCTAGAGGAACATCTCGTCCATATATACTTGATACCAGGGATTTATAGGCAACATTCACAGGGTGATCTATGGAATTATGTTCTAGGGTGCCATTAACACAGAACATGAAGAAAATGGCACTGCCCTTGAGCCACCTGGGGACCCAGTTACTATAAGTGTTTATTTCTTGCTGGACTCTTGGTATGTGCATTGTGTAGTTATATTCATACTCAGCAGAGCGCCTCTCTGATTAACACTATTTTGGTAGAATACCTCTTGGTTTTTCAAACTTCACAGAACATACTTATCCCCTAAGCAGACAACTTTTTTTTTAGCTGATATTTATAAAAATTTACATTAATATTTCTAAATCCAACAAAACACTTCTAGCAAAGTTTCAAGTGGGAAATTGTTGATTTGTGTTTAAACTCAACTGATGGAAAGTCAGAATCACGTGTGGACAGTTTGGAAAAATGCACCAAATATTAAATGAAGAATCTTTGAGTCTAGAGAGATGCATTTTGGGTGTTGATGCTCCTAAAAGAAGCATTGCAGGGTCATCATACCCAGTGTGAGCCGCTGGCTGCCATGTGCTGTTGTAGGCTGTGCTAGTCTTGAATGCGTGTCCACAGTGAATGACACTGTACATCCAGAAGAACAAGTTGTGCACTTAATTCCTCTGCATGAAGTTTTTCAAAAGCTCTTTGATAGCCTCTTAATCCACTGCTTCAACATGAGCCTCCTTTTCAGGAGCAACAACTTTCACTGTAGCTTCAACCGTCTCTTCAGTCTTTGACATAGGTCACACGTTAGCGCCTCTGTCTTTTGCATGCTGTATGCATTGTTTATGGAGAAACTTTAAGCTATGACTTGTTGCTGAATTATTCTTGACTCATAAAAGATTAATTCTCATGGTGGTAGCAAAATGCCAAGCTAGACAGCTCTATTTCTAAGCCTCCCTTGCAAATAGAGGTAGCCCTGTGACAGAATTCTAGCTGATGTTATATATATGGAAATTGATGGGAAGGGCTTCTGGGATGCCTCCTCAAAAGGGAATCATGTGTCTATTTGCCATAAACTTTTTTCCTCCTTCCTTTTATCAGGAAAATGGATGTGATGGCTGGAGCTTTAGCAGCTATCTTGAGAACATGAAGATATGAGGGGCACACTGCAAGTCTGCTGAAACAGAAAAGTAGGAACAGAAACCTGAGTCTCTAGTGACATCGTTGAACACCAAACCAGCTCCAGACTGACTTCCTTTCGACTTCTTATCTGTGAAAGAAAACCAAGCCCCAATATGCTTAAGATACTACTTTTTGGGTTTCTAACATAATCTCTAAATATAAATCAATCTTGATTATTTTTATCCAGCGTCTCCTCAGAATCCTTCCCCACCCTCCCCAATTTGGAATGACCTTTCCTACTCTCACTAATTTAAGTTCTTCATTTCTTTCAGGACCTTTCTCAAACTCATGTCCTATAAGACATTTTTTACTTACCAGCTTTCTCTCTGATCATTCTTATAATTACCAATGATTTAATTTTTATTGAACTATAAATCTTATTACATGTCATATTCTTTTCTATATGGTCATTTTTAGGGTGTGTCACATCACTCAAGATGGAAATTCAGTGGGCATAGGTATCTCTTTCCTTTTGTTAACTTCCATTAGCCCCAGCAAGAAGGCCTCACAATGTTGTAAGTCCCAGAAGAACTCTATCAATACCAATTAAATAGATACCAAATAAATGATTGGTGGATAATTGAGCAATTCTGATCTTGTTTATTCATGTGAACCAGGCCTGGGTGGGGGAGCAGGTGATTGTCCTATTGCCTCAACCTACAACTGGCTCTAACATTTCCCATTTCCTACTGAAGGAAAAGTGATGACTCCTACCTTTTCAGGAATACCCACCTCAGTCTCTGTCTCTGCTTTTCCCAGGGATTTTCGGGCCATAGTACATTTTATTTTTTAGGTTCATGCCATTCTTTTTTAATAAAACTGGAAAAGAAGAGTTCCAAGTATTATGGGATCCTTTTTGGATATTGGTTATAAACCTGACCTTTTATAAACTATTTCTCTTCCTGGAAACAATCCCCTTACCTGAACTCAACCTTTTGCACATGTCACTCAAATGGCTGCTCAAATTCTTTAGATATTTTGGGAGTGCAAAAAGAGCTCAATATAGGACATTGTCCTGCTCCATCTTCATGACCAGTAAAGTTACCTTTTCTAAGCCTCTCCTGACTCTGCCCTACCCCTGGCAGTGTTATACATTCTGTGTTTCCGTGGCAGTGGTAATGATGATTAATGTTATTTGAAGCAGGTAAATGCCAGCAACTGTGGTTAGTATTTTATTTTTATTATCTCATTTAACCCTCCTAACAAGCCTAAGTAGATGCTATTACTGTTCTAATTTTACAGATGAGGCAACTGAGGTACGGTTAAGAAATACACAGATCTCACAAAGTCCACACAGCTAGTAAATGGGAGAGGGGTGTTTCTATGTGAGTAGTCTAGTGTCATCACCTCCAGTCTAAATGTAAGGGAGCCAATGCTGAGGAAGGTTATATAACAAGGCCAAAGTCAGAGTTATTAGGTGGCGGTGATAACTCCCAGATTTTGGAAGCACATGGGCCTCTGTAACTCTGACTCAAGAAGGTAAAGGGTAAGAGAGAACTAGGAGATCGGTGATACCACCAGACATTTGGGATTCCCAAGGAAACACTTCAAATCAGGATAACTTAACCTTGTCAATTATAAAAGTAAATAGGTTTCTTTCTCTTCTGCTACATTATAGTGGCAATATTTTCACTTATGCAGCAAGAAATAGACTTTCTCTTCTTTTTCTAATTCAGATACAATAAGTAATCAATTAAATAAATGAAAGCTTGTCCTCGGTAAAGGGCTTTCTCTCTTGATTTTTAAGATTTTATCTCAAGCAGGGATTTTATCCAGTAGTAATGTTTTGGGGAGGCTTGTAGGTTCCTTCCAGCATGTTCAATATTGTTTATCAGTCAAGATTTTGACAGGAAACAGATGGCCCATGAAGACTGAGTAATTTGAAGAGAGTTTGATAAAATGACTATTTATAAAGGTGTGGGCATGGCTTAGGAAAAGCAGCAGGGATGGTGTCTCCCCGTGGGCCAATGCAGTTCCTCTCATCACCTCTAGTCCTGCAGGGACAAGGGAGGAAGAGGTTAGAGACACTCAGAGAGAGTGCTGTAGGGATAAGGCTGCCTGGCAGGCACTGTGGCCTGCAGTGGAGGAAAGCAGCTAACCTATGGGCCAGCACAGGGAGCCCAGGAGAATGATCACCCACTCTCACTGTTTCCTTGCCTCTCATCTCTTGACACTGATTCCCACTGGCTGAATCCAACCAGAGCAGATACATGCTGTCTAAACATGTCAGCCTCCTGGGGCAGAGAGTAGGATTGATAAAGGTGAAGAAAAAACTAGAAGTATAAAGGTGAGGTAAGGTCAAAATTAGGGAAGTTCTCCTGCCTCTGTCACTTGGATTGTTCTCTTGTTTTTGTTAAACCTCACAAATGATAGATAACCTAGAGATGGGTATGGTTCATTTTAGTATGTGAAATGAGAGAGAATAGGAAGTCGGATGAATTTAGATTTCTTCTTTACTCAAGGGCAGGATTTAGAGTTGCTGTAAATCAACACACATTTTAAAATAAATAAAATTATTGGTTGGACAAGAGTGGTACTTAAGATCAAGGTGTTGATAAGAAATGCAAACTAGTTTATGAGAAGGTATTTTGCAGATACAGTCCTAGTGGTCAATTTGGGAGACTTGATCTGGCAAGCTGTGTCCTTTCTATTTCTGCACACCCATGAGGCAATTGTCTCTGGAGTCAGGGAATAAAGGGTTGACTACCAGCTCTGCCTATCACTAGGGCATAACCAGGGAAAATTAGATCATTTTAACTTCTCCACCTGTGAATCAGGGAAGATAATCCTACCTCTCTCAAAGGGTCGTTGTGAAGAAATTGAGCATAGTGTCTGGTACATCGTAAGTGGTTCTTAAGTGTTAGATATCCTAGCTTGGGTGAGTTGGGCTATTTGGTCAACAGAGGGCACATAATCCTTTCCTAATTGAGGAAATGATATCTGGGTTAGAATGCTGACTTTAAAAAAATGAAAGTGGAGTTCAAAGGGGGATATGTGCCTTCTCCAAAAAAGGATTAATTACAGGTCTTTTTATGGTCCATGGAACAACACAAATAATTAAGTGAAGTTCCCCTCAAGAGTGTGGCAACTGAGACCCAAAAGTGCACTGAGACATTGGAGCAGAGTAGAAGTTAAGAACCAAGAGGCACTAGGGGAGGAGGAGAAGCTATTTTTATTTAACCCAGGGAATTTTCCTACAGCTGCAGCAACCAATTCTTACCCTGGGAATCATATACAAAGAGTGTGTGTACAGCTATCACACTCTGCCATGACTGTGTAATACCCAGAAGATATTGTTTTCTTTTTGGTAACCCCCCTTTCCCCACCCCAATAATATGCCTCCAGTGACCTGGTGGGGTAGGCATGAGCAAATGTTCCTAAACCCTGAGATATAATGAGATGGCTGCCTAGCATATAAAGGAGTTCTTTTCCATTTTTATTTTTCTTTTTTGGCATGGGCAGGCTCCAGGAGTCAAACTCAGGTCTCCGGCATGGCAGGCAAGAACTCTGCCACTGAGTCACCATTGCCCGCCCTCCTTTTCTTTTTAATTAAAAATATGATATTTATTAAAACTTAACTAATTTAAGCCTCAAAATTTTAAATAATAAAAAACATATAAAATCCCTCATCTATATATTTTTGTTTAAGTAACTCTTTACTATTCTTAAGAACTATTACTGAGAATAATTTTTGGAACCATAAAATGAGTTTACTCACTCTGATTTCCTCCTTTTATTTGTTCTCAAAGACTCTGGCAGTTTCCTTTTGTCCTGTTCTTTGATGTCTTTATTCCATGTTCAAAAGTAATTTCTTTCTGACTCTTCTTGGATTTTCTACTGAAGGAAGTTTTCTTCCCACTTGTATTAATTTCCCAGCTGCTAAAACAAACATAGTTCAATTGGTTGGCTAAAACAATAGAAATTTATTGACCCATAATTTTTTTTTTTTTTTTTTTTTTTTTTGAGGGAGGAAGGGAAGGAAAGACAGAGAAGGAAGGAAGGATGGAAGGGAGGAAGAAAGGGAAACATCTTTAAACATTTTCTTATTTTTTATTATATTTTGTTTGTTTGTTTGTTTTTTACATGGGCTGGGGCTGGGAATCGAACCGGGGTCCTCCGGCATGGCAGGCAAGCACTCTTGCCCGCTGAGCCACCGCGGCCCGCCCTGACCCATAATTTTGAAGCTAAGAGAAGTCCAAAATTGAGTGGTCAGCAAGGTGATGCTTTCTCCCTGAAGACTGTGACATTCTGTGGCTGCCTGCCAGTGATCCTTGGCCCCTGGCTTTTCTGTCACATGGCAATGCATATAGCGGTCTCTTCTCCTTTCTCCTCTGAGTTCCGTTGACCTCATTGACTTCTAGCTCCTTCTCACAGCTTTCTTCTTCTGGGCCCAATTTTCTTTGCTCGTAAGGATTTGCATTAAGGCCTGCCCTCCTTCAGTTTGGGTGCCTCTTAACTAATAACATCTGCAAAGATGTCTTTTACGAATGGTTTCATACCCACAGGACCAGGGTTTGGGACCTGAGCATATCTTTTGTGGGGAATGTGATTCAATTCCCAACACCACTTCATTCCCTGCTTTTTTGATACCTTCTTCAAGGTACCAAAACCTGCCATCATGATGACACAAGCATATATTCTTTTTTCCTTGTTCACTAAATCTAAGATGTAATTCCCCTAAAATAAAGTCTTGCCTTTTCCTGCAGCTTTGCAAATTAAGTTGGTTAATTTATTCTGTATAGAATGAGTTTCATTATTTTCTGTACATCTTATTCTCTTTTTTAGGGATTGCTTTTCTATGCAATGAATACTTTTTAAAGTTTCTGAATTTAAGAAACCAGAAATAGAACCAGGTTTTCATTTGTTTCAACATCATATGCCTTCTGAGGAAGGCCAAAATGAAGCTTTCCAAAGTCCATGCAATGCGAAAAGAAATGTTAAAAGAGTTCCAGATAGGCTGGCTCTGAGGAACTGAAGCCTTTACTCCTATACATGGCTAGTGCCAAGCAGATCAAAGGGCTAATATCTCCCTTGGATGAAACAGCTGGGAGAGGATATTATATCAATCTTTGGACATCTTGGGAAGTTGGAGAAGAACAATTTCCTCCTACTTATGTAGGCAGTAAGATTTTACCTCCTATAGAGAAGATGAACAAAAGGGATTACAAGTTTGTACACAAATTCTGGGGTACAGAATTGCTGTTTCAGCAGTTTGAAGGGATCCTTAGGGATGGCAAGGTCACCTCAGTAGTTGGGCTTTATGAAACCAGATTTCAAAGCTATTTTAGCAAAGATTTGTAATTAATAGATTTGAAATGGTATTATTGCTATTCTTTTCTTATCCAAAGAATTAAAGATAATATCTATTTGTATAAGAGAGCCAGATGATTAATTGGTCTAGGGGGACTATGGAATATAAATGTTGTTTTAAGCCCTTTACTTAACAAGCTAGATGAGTCAGTATTAGTCAATGTTGATTCAGGGATATGGAGCAAAGTGGTGCCAAGATACCTCCCTCTTCTTACCACCTTCAGCTGGCAGCTGGGGTAGCCTGCAGCTAAACATAAGCTAACGTGCTCCACATACATACCTTATAAGGTGGCCACTGGAAGATTGGTAGAACTTTGCTTTGTTGCTAGCTCTGGGACAGTCACCATGGTTTATGTACCACCTATATTGATTACCTATTATTACACAACAAACTACCCCAAAACTTAGTGGCTTAAAATGAGAGTTATCTATTATTTCTTACAATTCAATAGGTTGGTTCAAATGACTGGTTATTTTGCTTCACATGGTTCCAGCGGTCATCACTTATATGGCTGTATTCTGTTGGTGTGATGATGCAAGATAGCTTTGCTCACACATCCCTGTGTTTGGTTCTGGGTATTGAGTAGGACCTTTCCTTATATCTGGTGTGGACTTCTTTGAATGGTGATTCAAGGGCTCCAAACAAGAGTAAAAGGAGAATCTGAATGGTCTCTTAGAGCCTAGCTTTAGAACTAACACAATATGAATTACTTCTGCCACATTCTATTGGTCAAAGCAAATCACACATCCAGCCTAGATGTAGTGCTAATGGTCATATGGAGTACCTTTCAGCGGCTATCTTTGTAGATAGTATACTGCACCCCTGTCTTAGTTGGCCAGGCTGCTATGACAAATGCTACACACTGGTTGGCTCAATCAACAGGCTTTTATTGGCTCATGGTTTGTAGCTAGAAGTCCCAAGTCAAGGTCTTGACAGGCCACTGTTTCTCCTTGAAATATGTAACATTCTTGTGATGGGTTGCCTCAATCTTTGGAGTTTTTTGGCCTACATCTTGCCTCCTTTCATATGGTAATCTCTCCTCGTGTCAACTCTTCCAGTTGGAACTGACTAGCATCATCTGACTCCTCTTTGGCCTTCTCTGGACTCCGGTCTTCTGGTTTCTTCTCTTCAAAAGACCTCTAGTAATATGAATTAAGACTTACCCTGATTCAGTTGGTCACACCTTAACTATAAATGACATCCTAGAAAGGTCCCATTTACAAATGGCTTCACACCCACACGAATTCAGGTTGAGATTAAGAGCATGTTATTTTGGAGGTACATAATTAAATTTACCACATCCCCCATGGCAAGTAGGTGAGATTAGAGCTGGTGAGAAGTCATAGCACCTCAGATCCTGAGGCTAAGGCAAACATAGAGACATGGGCACAGGTATCTCCCAACTATTTTGAATTCCACAAAGACAGTGACATCCTTTTTGCCTCACTAAGATCTCCAAATAAGGTTTGAAGGGGACCCTGATAATCACATGTACAGAGATCTTTTTTACACATTCTATAGAGTAAGCTGTCACAGGGGAAAAAAGCAGATGATAATGCACAAATAATGATTTAATGACCCTAGGGATTCTTTATCTCAGAATAGCAACTGAAAATATGACCACTGATTTTCAGGATTAAAGAGACTTAATTATAGTGGAAAATAAAGAGGACTTTGTAGAGTCAGTCCTGGGGTTGTATGCTGACTCCATGGCTGGCAAGCTTTTTGATCTTGGAAAAATCATTTAACTAATGTGAGGAAAATATCATTATCAGGGTTATTGAGGACATAAAGTGTCTAGCACATGCCCTTTTACCTGGAAAGTGCTTAGTAAATATTAACTATTACTATCCTTTGATCATCTTACTAATTTGGTTATCAAAATATGGCCTTATATTTTAGTATTACTTAAGGAGCAAGAAGCCCCTTTACACTGCTTCCACTTTATGAGAAAGTTACTGAAAAGTACAATTCATTTCAACTTCATGTGTACCTAAGCGGTCTTTCTCCTCTTGGTTGGTTGGCTTAGTGAAGAAAGTCTTTACGTTATTTTACCTTTTTCTATCCTTCCTCCCTTACTTGTCACCGAATTTACTATTTTCCAATTGAGAGTTCAGGAATTTAGCATTGCTAACCATAGGGCTATAGGTTCACACTGAGTGCCTCCAATAAGCCTACATCCATCTCTGTTCTGTTCTTCTTGAGGGAGATAAGAATTACACATTAAGATATGCAGAGCAGATCTCAAAGCTATCTGTTAGGAAGAAGAGCTATGGTATTTTATGATTAAACATCCTGAATTTGGAACCCAACTGCGCTCACTTGTTTCCCCTATTATAAGGCCACGGGTTGGATCATGTGTTACTGAGTATAAATTTCATAATGTGGTGTTTTGGATACCTTCGATGTTGGAATTAGCAAGTGGATTTGCTGACCATCATTTTCTCAGTGTGCCTTCCTAGAAATTCTATTTCCTTCTGCCTCAAGGACAGGTGAGGACTCTAAATTCTCTCTACTAGTTCCTTTTCTCATTGCTAACTGCTGACTTGTTATCCTTTCTCATTTGATCAGCCTCTTGCCTCACAGCTCCAGTAACATGAACTATCATGTTATTTTTATATTGATTGGATCTTCCTTTTTAAAGAGGAGAAAAAAAAAATAAGATGCTAAATGAGCAGGAAAGCCAAGTACATGCTATTCTTAGGGTGAGACCCAGGTTCTTTCTTTTCATGTCTTCTTATAGTAAGTGGCTGAGGTGAATCTTTGGATATTGTGAATTTCTCCTCTTTTAGGAAGAATAAGCTTTGCTCTTCTATGCATCCAATAACATCCAGAAAATCTCCATGCATCTTGAAAATAAATACATTGACATCTATAAATGATAGGAATGCTTGCAGAATTCCAAGTAGGCGGCCTCTAAATAAGATCTTTTTAAAGAAACTCTTTGAAGATAGAGATAAAATATGTATTTTCCATTTTCTTCATATTATAACAACAGATACACTTTGCATTTCTGTTTGATTTTTATGGGAAGGATTTTGTCTTCAATTCTCCCTGTCCCAAATCACTTCTTTTCCCCTTTCCCTCAGTCCTTCAAGGACATAGATAGTGGTGAGTAAACAAACACTTGTACAAGTAGAATCTGAAGTAAATCCCATTTAACTTCACATAAAGCAAAGTCTCTTTTTTATTAGTAAGATAATACGCATTATTCAATTGAGTATTTTAAATCAGTTTTTTACATTTCTTTTTTGTTTGTTCAGTTTTCCTTAGGGTGTTACAAAATGAAGTCCTCTTCCAGTGTCAGTCTTTGTTGAAGATCAGTTCCCCAAAAAGTAGACTCTGAAAGGGAATAGTGTGCAGGAAATGTATAAGGGATGCTATTGGGATCAGCAAGGGTGTGGGATGGGAAGGAAGCAGGACTGGGCATAGGGGATGTTGGGCTCTGATGTTTTCACAATGACGGCTGGGGAGTTTGGAAGCTAGGGTGGTCTTACAGAATAGTGGGGAGTAACGAGGAGGCCCCCAACTCTGTCAGTCAGCCATTGGATGCAGGAGGCTCCCAGGAAGGGGATATCTGTTTTGAGATATCTTTCCTCAGTTTAAGGCAGTTCCTGCAAAGAGAGAAATGATCTGACATTTGAGGACTATGTCCTGCAGTATTTCCAGAAGCTGGAGGAACAAATTCCTTCAGAATTCCTGCAGGGATTCTGGACAATATACCAAAGTCTCCATGACACCATAGGTCTGGGCAAATGGATCTCTGCCGAAAGCCCTGTATTTCAGAGGGCCTCATACTGCCTGCCTTCAAGCTCTGCTCCTTCCCCATGGGAGAGGGATCTGAAGGGCAAAAGAGACTTTGTCAACCAGAGTCTGCATCCCTCCTGACTGCACTTCAATTACTCAAGACCCTGCAATTACTTGTTCTAGTAGCCTGAAGCTTTTAATCACAAGAGTGGCCAAGGGGCAATTATTTGGGACAGTAGGCATATACAGAAGAGTGTCCACAAATACCCCCATGTGCTCTTCATATGTAAGTCAGAATGGAGGGAGTGAAAAGAGCAGAGAATCTAAAAATGTCCATTTCTTCTCATGTCCTAGGTCCTGTAAATGTTACAGGTAGGTCTGCCCTCTTTGATAGCTAGTCCTTATAGCTGAAGAACTAGAGACAGGGAACTAACTTCCAATTACAGTGGGGCACGGGGCCAGAGACATAACAGATAAAAGATTATGAGTTTTTGTAAATGGGTAGCTAGCTTCTCAAGAATGCTTCATATTTCATCTGTTAAAATGCAAATAAATTAGTTATTATAACATTTATAAATATTCACTTCAAAAAATCAAGGAGTTCTATCTTTTGAAAACTGATACTGCAATTGCTTTTCAGCTGTCATTACTAAATCCCCTGTTTACTGCAATATTTTCTGAAGTTCTCTTGAGGGTAACTCAGTATTCCAGGCAGTCTATAGCTGGCATCTTCTTACTCCTGAATCTCATTTCCCAGCAGCTTCTATACCAAAAGGATGATTCTTGCAAAAATCCTCAAGGGGCCAGGTAAAAATTTGAACTCATCTGTCTGATTTCAAAGTCAAATTTCTTTACCTCTATGCTAAAATACATGTAAATGTATTAGGTAAACCATATGAAATTGCAGTCTTTTTAGGTAAAAAAAAAAAAAAAGAACTGCAAACACCGTGGTTTTATATGATTTAACATAATGGTTAATTGCTTCCCTTAATCTGTTCAGTATTAGAAAACCACAATTATTGCAATAAGTTAATATTTATTAACAGAATAATATTTGCATCCTTTTAACAACTCTACTCACATGGCATGTAAGCAACCCTACCCAATGCAACAGCCATAGGACTGCTCTCCATCACTACCCCACAATGCAATATGATGTTCAATTAACATTCTCAGTTAAATTTATTATCTTTCTGGGTTCTTATTTGGCTGGTTTCTTGAAGACTTTCTGTTTAAAGAAGGAGCAAATGATCTGAAATGATGAAGAAATACTTGCTATGAAATACCATTTTTTTTCATTTAAATAGAAATAGCCAAGCATTCTATTCTGGGCCCGAGCTCCTTACCAAAGTTGGTAAAATGCTTAAAAAAAAAAAAAAAAGGAACCTAGAGTTCCGGAGACTGTGTATATATCCTGTGTAGTTATATATGTATTTAAGCAAAGCAAACAATCCCCCCTTCTAGGAATTATCTGTTGTTGGTAAACCATATACAGTTAAACAAACAGAACTTAGATGCTATCATAAATGTTTCTCTGGATAAAACAGAGTCAGAGGAAGTGGCTGTAATTCGATATTGTCACTAACTAACTCTGTCATCTCAAGCCTCAGTTTTCTACCTATAAAAGCAAGAGGTTAGGGAGTTGGGCACATCAGTGGTTCCCACCCTGAGTATAGCATGGCATCCTTGAGCTATTCCAATATTTCAAAAGGCCTAATTGAAATAAATAGTAGTTTTAAAAAGTTTTTGCCAAGTCGACATGGACTAAATAAAAGAGAAAATTCCTTTGCTTCTGTTAAGGAGCAGTATTATTCTGTTAATAAATATTATTAACTTAGTGCAGTAATTGTGGTTTTCTAATACTGAACACATTAAGGGAGGCAATTAATCATTATGTTAAATCATATAAAACCATGGTGTTTGCAGTTCTTTTTTTCTTTTTTTTACCTAAAAAGACTGCAATTTCATATGGTTTAACCTAATACATTTACATGTATTTTAGCACAGAGGTAAAGAAATTTGACTTTGAAATCAGACAGATGAGTTCAAATCTCATTTCTACTGACATTGTGATCTTAAGTCATTCAACCTCAGCTGGCTACAGTTTCCTCATATATGAGATAGTGATCGACAGCATCTATCTATCTCATAATTGTTTCTAATATAAAATGAAATAATGTATATAAAATGCTTATCACAATGCCACACACATAGTAAGTCCTGAATAATTGTCATTACCTTTAGTAAACAAAGACTTCTTAAACAGAGCTTATTGTTAAAAAATAAGAGGGTTTCTTGATGACCAAAATGTTGGAAACTGTTGGATTTAACAATGTCTAAGATATTCTGTGATTCATATATGCATAATTTAGATGCTCAAATAGGTAAAAACTCATGAATCATTATCATTATCTCTGAGTCTTTCTGCTATATTTCCATGAGATTCTTGACAGTCGTTTCCAGTCTGAGATAGCTTTTGAAGTTGAAGATTCTAGATTCAAGTACCTTCATTGATAGAGGAAGGTCTTGCCTCACTCAGGGCACAAGGATCTTTTTTTTTTTCTTTGTTTAGAGGTTTTTCCATTTAAAGGAAAACCTGCAGTATATTTATTAAGTAGCAGGTGCAACTGTATTGTCGTCAGTGGAGAAAAATCAAAGTGGCAAGTTTTCTCATTCTGGATTTCAAATTTAATTCAACTCAAGGGAAATGTCATGAGCTCCAACAGGCTGCCAGCCCTGTGCTGGGGATACACACATCCCCAAATCACAGCTCCTGTCTGCAAGAGGCTCCAAAGCAAAAAGCCTGCCACACATTCAGTTAATTGTAATATGCTGGATAAATGCTAGAGCAGAAGTTTGAACTAAATGCTCTAAGAACAAAGAGTGGTGCATGCTTAATCCTATGCAAAATGTTTTGTGGATTTAGACCAGGCAGATAGAGAAATATCAGAGATTTTATTTCTGGAATTGGAGGAAAAGGCGCTCCATGGATCCTCTTCCCAGTGAAACAGCCACAGCTCATAAAATTTCACACAGACCCCCACACACACATGCACAACCCCAGAACAATGATTTCAAGTCTCTGGAAATTGTCCTAAAGGCATTCAGTAAATGAAGAACATTTATTCTAGAAAATCTCCCAAAATCTTATGAGTCTATCTCTTTGAGCCATGACTTGCTTCATCCATTCTTCTTCACTCTTCTAGCTCACTGTGATGGAAACTCTACTCTGGGTGGTACAGCCAAGAATTCAGAACACCCTTCCCATCAGCAATCAATGAGAGCTATAGTATTTTCCCAGAAGGGGGAGAACGTCATACCTACTGTTCCATGTTGCAGAAGCTCTTTTTTGAGCAAGAGCAATGGAGATGTAATGAGTTTTCTGCCTCCACCTGTTACCACTTAGGGTGTGTGCATTATCCTTGGCATGGCTTATTGAGAATATTGGGGCTTTGATTTACCCTGCCCAGCTCACTTGTAGGGTAGAGGTTCCATACTATGAGAGGCAAGATGTGAACACAGGAGGGTACTCTTCTACTCAGCATCCCAATCACAAGGCAGTGTGTCACTCTAAGAGAAGAGGGCTCCTGTCCCTGCTCCAAGCCCTGGAGCATCAGTGCAGAGGTTTTGCCCAGGTGAAGAGGCATGCCATAAGGACAGACAGCTCCAAAGTCCTCCCCAAGGAAACTGACTTCATCCTAACTAGAATGTGAGAAAGTTTATGCCTAAAAGTGTTATCAAAAGTAGTGGAAAATTTGGAGTGAGCAATTAAAGGAAGCTGGTAGCTCCATGAGAAAAACACAGTGGCCAAAATTCAACAGATTGAACTAAGGAAAGATATAGCTAAGAAGCACCTTCCTGGAATCAGAACAAACCTCAATAATTGGCCTCAGAAATTCATCCTGGAAAAGGACCCACTTAGGTAACTTTCCAAAACCTACAGCATCCAGATGGGTCCCTGAACCAGATAAGTCCTGAAATGCAGAGGGGCCAGCCCTTCCAGAACATCAATTAGTTCGATCCCCCTGTCCCATATTATTGACAGTCTTTCCAACATGAAAAATTTAGAATGGACATAGCCCAAGTACCCCTAAAGAGTGGGAGAAAGATCAAAGGTGATGGTGGAGTTATGTAGAGAAGATAGAGTTAACAAATAAGTATGAGTGCTGAATCATTATACTGATATTTGAATAGTAACCCATACCAAACTCTGAAATCTGTTGTACAACTAGTTGTTGAAATGTACTTTGAATTTTTTTGTTTTTATGTATATGTGATACCAAACTCTGAAATCTGTTGTGCAACTAGTTGTTGAAATGTACTTTGAATTTTTTTGCTTTTATGTATACGTGATACCAAACTCTGAAATCTGTTGTACAACTAGTTGTTGAAATGTACTTTGAATTTTTTTTGCTTTTATGTATATGTGTTATTTAAAGAGAAAGAGGAGTATAACAGAGAACATAGGACTTAACAAATGCATACAACTGCTGAATCAGTATATTGACATTGTTGCTGGTCTCCAGTATCTTGGAGCAGCTATAAGAAAAAATGAAAACTCATAGAACTATAATCCATACCAAACTTTAAAGTTTGTTATATAACTACTTGTTAATATGTACTTGGAAATTTATTGCTTTTATGTATATATATATATGTTGTATTTCACAATAAAAAAAGTTTAGAAAAAATGAAGGTAAAATCAGTATATTCTAGATAAACAAAAGTGGAGAGAACTTGTTGATTGAATATGTGCTTTAGAAGAGATACTAAAGTAAATTCTTCCAGCTGAAAGCAAGTTATCCCATGCAATAATTCAAATTAACATGCAAAAAAAAAAAACAAAGAGCAGTGATAATAGTAATTATGTAATTATGAAAGATAGTACAAATGAATACTTCTTCTATCTTAGCTAATTTAAAAATAAATTTTTGTGTAAAACAATAAGTATTTATGATTGTATTGTGAGGTCTATAACATATGGATAGGTGATATCTTTTCCAAAAGTAGCATTAGGGAAACAAATGGAAGCAAAACTTTATTAAAGTAAGGAAATGACATCAAATGGTAGCAAAGAAAGTGAACCAGAAATAATAAATAAAAAGAATTATATGACAAATTCTATAAATATATACTTGTTTTCATTTCTTATCTCACGTTCTTTCAGTACTTCCATGTTTATATATGAAGCTATTTTCCTTCTGCCTAAAAAAAATTTCCTTTAGAGTATTTATGTGACTCTTTTTGTAACAAGCTGTATAATTTTTCTAATATTGCTGTTTGTTTAAATGGAAATATTTTTATTTTTATTTTATTTTGCTTTCTGTTTTGAAGGATATTTTCATTGGGCATAATTATCTAGTTCAGTAGTTATTTCCTTTCACGCCTTTAAAGAGGCATATTCCATTGTCTTCTGATCTCCATCATTTCAGTGTATAAGTTAGCTATCATTCTTATTGTCACTCATTTATGGGTAATATTTCACCTTCTCCACTCCTCCCCATGTCCTCCACAGTTGGATTGCTTTTACAAATATTTTCATGTCTTTGGTTTTCAGAAGTTTTACTCTTCATCTTGCCTAGATAATTTTTTTCCTGAGTCTGTGACATGATGTCTTCCATCAGTTTTGTAAAATTTTACACTGTTGGCTTCCATTGCTTTCTAACAAGAAGTCAACTGGGAATCTTCTTTTAGTACCCATGTACATGATGTACCTTTTTCTCTTGCTGCTTTCCTTCTCTCTTTCCCTTATGGGAAGTATAGTTGCATATTTTGAAACTTTACTCCATGTCTTGCATATCTGTGGCCTCTTTGCTGCTTTTTCCATCCTTTTATTTTTTTATAAGATTCAGCCTGGGTATTTTCATCTGACTTGTCTTCCAGCTAACTAATCCTCTTAACTTCTGTGTCTAATCTGTGATTAAATCCATCTACCGAATTCTTAATTTTCAATTAGTGCTTATTTCCAGAATTCCACTTTATTCTTTTATTTTAATAGATTCTAATTATTTGCTAAGATTATTCATCTTGATTTTTATTCTTAAGCATATTGACCACAGCTCTTTTAATGGCCATATGAATCTGATTTTTCTTTTTGTATTTTTTTCTCTTAGTCCTGTTTCTTGTTTTGTTTCATTTGACTAAACAGTGAATTTTATGTATGAAAGAAATGTGGATGTCCTGTATAATGTTAGTTTCAACTATAGAGGAATTATCTATTCCTCTTGTAGGCAGCCCTGGTTTGGAGCAGAGTGCCTAAATCTGAATATGGACTAAACTAACTCAAGACTGGGCTGCAAATTTTATAGGTCTCAATTGACCTTCTTTATTCTCCACACCCCTTGAAGCTCCTGAATTCCAATGTTTGTTTTCTTAGCACTGACAATGCTAAATCCTCCTCTTTGCTTTTCCTGATTTTTAGAAAGAGTTTTTAGTTTGAAATAATTATAGATTCATAGGAAAGGGCACAGAAATGTACACGGAAATCCAGCAAACTTTCACCTAGCCTCTCTCATTGTTAATATCTTGCAAAAATATAGAACGATATCAAAACTAGGATATTTAACATTGGCACAATCCATAGAACTTTTTGATATTTCACCACCTATCCCTGCACTCATTTTCTTGTGTATGGGTATCTATAGCTGTATGCAAATCTATCACATATATAGCTTCATGCAATCACCCCCACAGTCAAGGGGTGATAGTTCTTAACTGTACCATCACCACATGACTTTTTCCTGCTATTCTTTTATAGCCACACCCACACCTCTTCCAGCTCATCTCTAATCTCTCCAAACCACTAATTCATTCACCATATCTACAACTATGTTATTTCACATGTTATATAAATAGACACTGATGAGTATATTTTTATTATTGACTTTTTTCACTCAACCTCATTTCTCCAGGATCATCTGAGTTTTTGAGAGTATCAATAGTTCATTCCTTTTTATTACGTGGTATAGAGGTGCCATCATTTGTTTAATGACTCACCCATTCTAGGACATTTGGATAGTTTCCAATAGCAATAAAGCTGCTATGAGCATTCATGTATGAATTTCTGTGTGAAAATAAGCTTTCATTTCTCTTGGAAATTAATTGCCCAAGGGTGCAATTGCTACATCAGATGGTGTCTATTTTTAGTTTTAAAAGGAACCATCAGAATATTTTCCAGAGTGACTGCACCATTTTACATCTACACCAAAAAGGTATAAGTGGACTATTTTCTCCGATTTCACCAGCATTTGGTATTATCACTGATTTTTATTTTAGATATTCTGAAAAGTGCATAATCTCATTGTGGCTTTAATTTTCATTTCTAATAATCAATGATATTGAATGTATTTTAAACGTGATTATTTTCATTTGCATATCTTCTTGGGTGAAATGCCTTTGCATGTCTTTTGTATATTCTTAAATTGGATTACTTGTTTTAAGACTGCTGAGTGAGAGTTCTTTATTATCTAGGTTAAAGTCCTCTGTAAGGTATTTGATTATCATATATTTAACACCAAACTGTAATTGTCTTTTCATTCTCTTAAAAAGATCTGTAAAGCAAAAGCTTTTAACTTTGATGGGGTCTAGTTCATCAGTTTTTCATTTTATGCAATGAGCTTTTGGTAACAAGTATAAAGCTACTTATATAGTTTTCAAGGAACCATGAAGATTTTCTCCTGTGTATTTTTTCTGAATGTTTTATAGTTTTATGTTTTACAGTTAAGTCCATGATCTATTTTGAGATGGGGTTTTTTTTTTGTATAAGATGTGAGATTTAAGTCACAATTCTTTTTCTTTTTTTTTTTTGTTTTTAATTTATTTTATTTATTAAACATACCAACATACAAACACAGACATTCTTACCATATGATCATTGCATTCTACAAATATATAATCAGTAGTTCACAATATCACCACATAGTTGTATATTCATCATAATGATCATTTCTTAGAACATTTGTTTCAGTTCAGAAAAAGAAAACAGAAAAAAAATTCATACATACCATGCTCCTTACCCCTTCCTTTCTTTGATCACTAGCATTTCAATCTACTAAATTTATTTTAACATGTGTTCCCCTTATTATTTATTTATTTTTAATCCGTATGTTTTACTCATCTGTCCATAAGGTAAATAAAAGAAGCATCAGACACGAGGTTTTCACAATCACATAGTCACATTCTGAAAGCTATATCATTATACAATCATCTTCAAGAAATATAGCTACTGGAGCACAGCTCTACATTTTCAGGCAGTTCCCTCCAGCCTCTCCATTACACCTTAACTAAAAAGGTGATATCCATATAATGCGTAAGAATAACCTCCAGGATAACCTCTCGACTCTATTTGGAATCTCTCAGCCATTGACACTTTATTTTGTTTCATTTCGCTTCCCCCCCCCCCCTCTGGTTGAGAAGGTTTTCTCAATCCCTTGATGCTGAGTCTCAACTCATTCTAGGATTTCTGTCCCACATTGCCAGGAAGGTCCACACCCCTGGGAGTCATGTCCCACATAGAGAGGGAGAGGGTGTCTTTTTCTTTTTGTCTATGGATGTCCAGTTGCTCCAGCACCATTTATTGAATAAATTATCGATTATCAAAAATAAATTTATCGAATTTATTATTGATTTGCTCCTTTGTCAAGAGGTTGGTCATATTTGTGTTGATCTATTTCTAGTTTCTCTACTCTGTCTCATTCAGCTATGTCTGTTCTTTCACCATTACCACATTGTGTTGATTATTGTAGTTATACAGTAAGTTTTAACATTGGGAAGAGTGATTCCTCCCACTGCATTTATTTTTAAAATTGGCTATTCTAAATAGCTATAGAGAAAAGTCTTTGGCTTTTCCCGCTCTCTATAAATATTGGAATAAGGCTTGTCTGTTTTTGCAAAACACCTTACTTGGATTTTGTGTTAAATCTATAGATAAATTCAGTGAGAATTGACATCTTGACTACATTGAATCTTCTAATCCACAAAAAAAGAGTATCTCTCCAAGTATTTCAGTCTTATTTTTTTTCATCAGCAGGTGTAATTTTCACCATATAGAGTCCAACATGTTTTTTGATACATTTACACCAAAGTATTTTATTTTTTCTGGAACAGTTGTAAATGGTGTTGTGCTTTTGAATTTGGTTTCCACATCTTTGTCGTCAGTATATAGAAATGCACCTGATTTGGGGATGTTGGTCTTGCATCCTGTGACCTTGTTGAACTCACTTATTATCAGTTCTAGGAGACTTTTTGAAGATTCCTTGGGATTTTCTACATAGGCAATAAGGTGTCTGCAAAAAGATACACTATTTTTACTTCTTTTCCAATCTGAATGCCTTTATTTTTTTTTTCTCGCCTCACTGCAGTGGCTGGAACTCATTGCAGTGGCTGGAGCAATATACTGAGTAAGAGTGGTAAAACCAGATATATTTGTTTAATTCCTAATCTTAGAAGGGAATTAGCCTTTCACCATTATATAGTGTTAACTATAGGGGCTTTTTGTAGACAGTCTTTGAGATTGAGGAAGTTTCTCTCTATTCCTAGTAGGTTGAGAATGTGCATCATAATTTGGTATCGAATTTTGTCAAATGTTTTTCCTGAGTCAATTTTGTCAAATTACTTTTCTTCTTTAGCTTCTTAATGTGATGTGGAGTATTGAATTGTGTTCCTCCAAAATGATACGTTGAAATCCTGAAGTTCTAATGCCTGGTGCCTCAGAATATGACCTTATTTGGAAATAGGGTCATTATAGACGGAATTAAGCAAATTAAAATGAGATCATACCGGAGTTGTGTAAGTCTTTACAATTCAATGTGACTTTTACCCTTATAAGAAGAGGAGAAGAGACATACACAGACACAGAGAGAAGACAGTCTTGTCGGTGCTCAGGTAGGTACATCTAAAGCCAAGGAACCCCTTGGGCCACCAGACACTAGGAGAAAGGCATGGAGCAGATTCTTCCCTAATGACTTCAGAGGCAGCGTGACCCTGCCAAATTCCTTGAGTTTGGACTCCTAGCCTCCAGAACTGTAAGAGAATAAATTTATCTTGTTTTAAGCCACCCATTTTTGGTAATTTGTATTGGCAGCTCTAAGAAACTACATGGATGACGATGACTGATTTATGAATATTGAACCTCCCTCACATACCTGGAATAAACCCCATTTCATTGTAGTATTTTATTTGTGTATACATCGCTCGATTGAATTTGCTAATATTTTATTAAGGATTTCTGCTCTGCTTTGAAGTAACTTTTTGTTTTGCTCTTTGACTCTTTTTTCCTGTGTGTAGCTAGGCAAATACCCAAAGAAGGAGATGTCCATTTGTAAGGCTCACATTAGAGTAGTTATCTGCCCTTAACCACACTCACTTTAGTTGAAACATCACACAAGTAACCTTAACTATTTCTAAAGGACATAAAAAGAAAAATGATGTAAAAGGGAAGATACAGTGGTGCTTATGGAAATATTCTATCTACAACTTTTCCTATTTATTCCTTCCTCCCTCCCTCTGTCCCTCCCTCCCTCCCTTCCTTCCTTTCTTGCCAGGGTTTGAAAATTTCCATTCACATGTGTATTGCACGTCATTTTATGACATGACCCAGAATGGTAACCTATAAGCTTATTTGTACATAACTTCATTTATGAGAAGAACTGATTCCAGTACAGATCATCAGGGTAAGACTACAACTTAAATAATTTCAATTTATTATGTAGCATATAGAACTTTTCATAGCCATTGGAAAGAAGATATGTTCTATATGTTTTCTTTGTGTAACTAAACCCATGCAAACACGGTCTGATATTAGGATGTTAGAGAAGGATAATCAGATTCATTATTTCTTCAGGTTTTAATGGAAGAAGAATACGACAGGAGGCCTTTGAGTCATTTCACATAGTAGGCCACTGATAGTCTTTGTAGTCATTTCAAAATGAAGGGGTCCAGACAACAATTGACCCAGGAAAAAGTCCTCATGTTATACTCTGTACTGTGCTGGCTTTGCATTGGTCACTTATCATTCTAGGTCATAGAATTTAGTGAACCTTTATATTTTAATAGGAATCCATTTGTGCTTCAAAAAGCAGCTCTTTGAGGGCTAGATGATTTACTAGGCAATTATCCTAATGAGCCCATGAGAATAAAAGTTTTTGGGTGAATTGCTGGTTATTGAGAGAATTCTTTTACTGACATATAATAATTTTGATAATTTCTGATAAAACAGAAAACATATCTTTCCTTTTTGTGTAGCTGGAGCTGTAACCATATGACATATGTTTTATTGATTTGAGTAATATTCTACTTGTCCTCTTAAAAATGCTGCAGTATCACTAAGCAGAAGAGAAAAATAATGGCTTTGAATATACTTTGTTCTCCAGGATAATTTTCTTCGAAGAAGACTAAGTCCAGATGACTTTGAAAGGCTTTTCAAAGTGCTTCCTGGATATTCCCTTTAATGTTGGTGGAAAATGCTGTTTGGACTATGACTGATACTTTTGTACACTATTCACAATTCCTCTACCATCTTAAAAAAGATGTGTTTCAGGCTGATGTTCTTGAGATTCAATATCTTTATTACATTTAAAATAGCAAAAACAGATATTTTTGCCTATTTAAACACTATCAGCAAAAGATAATTAATCCAGAGACAGAGATCCCCCAAAACTACAGATTAATTTGAGTTCTTTCATGTTTATGTTTCTCTGACTCTCATCTGGTCTTCTCTACAACAAAATGATAAAGAACAAAGCTTCCAAATTCACCAGTGATAGAAAACAAGATCCTTAGAAGGGCCTTGTGATAGGTCTTCATTGTGATACACACTTGAACTCTCTGAAGGTTTAGCTTTTTTCATAAATTCTTAATGACATTATTCCTGGGAACTCACAAAGGGATGATGATTCTTACCAATGAAACTTTTCCCTTCTTTCCAGGCTGACTGAACTTTTAGAGACTTGCATTTGTAAAACTTCCTCCACATGGAGCGTCTTATTGCTGTATTTATGTTGCTTTCCTAAGAAGCCAAAGATGAGTTTTTCAATTCTTCTTTAAAGGCTCTAAGTTCTTTGATAACAGATATTCTGTCTTCAAGGGCAAGAATGGTTCTCTTTGGAGAAATGTTTCAATGACTAGACCTGTCACCAATCAGTTATTTATTTAGCACTTCCTGTTATATACAGTCATTGTTTCAAGTGCTAAGGAACACACAAATATATTGCAAGGATCTTATGCTATATTCAGTGTCATACAGATATTTTGGGTAAATATGCTACATTCATCCGGACATTGGAAATTAGGTGATACTAATGACTCTACTATCTCCCTTCTGGGCTCTATCCAATTGAGAAATAGACACAAGAATATAATTAATGATTAAAACAATAAAATTAGATTGATTTATGGACTAGAAAACTCCCCCTGAACCCCAACTTCCCCAAAAGTGTAAAGATCCCTGGTAAAATAAATTGTAGTATGAAGTTATTCCTCATCCTAAACCTAAAAGAGAGTCAAGTTTTCATAGACTTCAGTTATCTAGCCAGCTCAAAGGACCACTGTGGCCTGATCCACAAAAACATAATTGCCCACAGAACCAAAAACAGCTCACCTTTCTTTTCACAACGCTGTGTTTCTGTCCCTAAAATAACAGGACCCAGCAGATGTCAGATTTTCCTTGGTCACACCAGTTAAGTAAATTTAAAGAGTGAAAGAGGAGAGGAAAGGGAGACCAGGAGCATTAATCCAGACCTCACGTTCCTCACCAATAGGTGACAGGGCAGTCATTTCCCCTCGGAACCAGGAGTATGGTGACCATGAAAATATTCCCCTCAGGTCTCCTGCTGCAGGGAATGTAATTGAACAACTGCCCCATCTGCTCTGTTTTGAAACTTATCGTCACATTTGTGCCCGGCCTTGCTTCCCGTGGCTGTCCCCTGCCAACGACTGAATGTGACAGGGATACAAAGGCAGACCTATTTCTTAGAGATGAGGTATCTTCTTATAGGTGACTTTGGGTCAAGGGGACTGAACCTTCTTATAAATGCTATGCAGTCTTAATTTATCCTCCCTTCCTGCTTCCCTCCCTCCTTCCTTCCCTCCCTTCCTTCCTTCTCTCCTTTCCCCTCTCCTTCACAGAGGTCAGCCCTACATTGTGGTTTGATGCTCTCCCAGGCTTCTCTGTCTTCCTCCCCCATCTTTGCTCACTGGTGTTCTTCCTAATACAGCTCTTGTAGGTTGAATCCTTCCTTGTCATCTGTTTCTCAGAGGGCTTAGCCAAATTAAAGGGGTAAAAATAAATTAGTTTTATTTCATAAATTGCCCACCAACACCAAACCTCAACATATGAAATAATTTGGGAGAGTGCAATACTTTGTGTGTTTGTCCATATTAAAAGCTATTCCTCAGGGTTAAGAGAAACACTGGGTCTACAAGAGGGTACTTCTCAAACTACCTCTAGATATGGTAACTGAGCCCAGAACATATCTACCCATTCCTGCAGGTATTAGTCCATTCCAAATAGGCCCTTTTGAAGGTGATTTTTTAAAGTTAAGGTATGGCCAAGCAAATCAGGTTCGGTCTTAATCTTATAACTGGAGGTCTTATAGAGAAATCCATGGAAAGGAGCAGGAAGCTGGAAGTCAGTGGAACCCAGAAGAGAAAGGAGAGAACATCCATATGACAGGAAAGCCAAGAAACTCAAGTATCACTGATCAACCAGAAGACTAGTGTCCCTGAGAGGAAGCAAGCTTTCTAGACTCTGAAACCATGAGTCAGTAAATTCCTGTTGTTTAAGCCACCTTTTATGTGGTATTTGTTTAGCAGCCTGAAGAACTAAGAACAATAGTAGAAAACTGTTTCTTTTTACTTTTCCAATCCATTATAGGCTGAGACTTTTGCAAAATACAAGGAAAATGAACTACTAGAAAAATTGAGTAAAAGGATTTATAAAATGCACAGTTTTAAATTATTAATGCAATCATACATAACATTACTTTTTCAAATTACAATAACAGTTTCTAACTTCTTATTCTCAATGTCTGCAGTTATCTCATGGTAACAATTCTCAGCCTGGAACTGGTTTTGTATTAAAGTACATGGAACTGAGTTATCTCTATTTGGCCCTGGCTCAAACAGTAGAAAAGTTTCTTGAGGCATAGTTTCCATAGAAGAAAGGGTTAGTTTGAGGGGTTCAGTGAATTGACTGGTTGCTTTCAAGGGAAACTGAGTCTTCCATATACTGGGTTTGAGAAAGGGGGAGGTATTTTTTAGGCTTTGGTCACAGAAATGTCTAGCTTGGGATTGACACCAAGTATATTTCTTAGTTTTTAAGATTGGGTTTGAAGCAGGTAGTCAAAATTCCTTCTAGATCTTAGCAATTTCAGAACTTGGTACAGGAAATCACTTTCTTATTTTCCCTAGTTTCTCCCCTCCTCACTCAGGTTCCATAGGTCCCTTCATTTTACTTGGAAGCCTTGTAAATTTTACGTTCAAGGGCTCCATACATTTAAGAGAACCCCAAATAGATATGTGGTCGCTTGAGAAAGCATACCCTTGCTGTACTTCTCCTTTTCCATTGGTTTTTGGTATTTAAGTACTAAACACAGTTTATACAGACATATAATTTTGCCTCTCCAATGTGTAGTTAAAAATCTTTAAGTGATACAATATGGAAGTTAGTGATAATTTTAAAGCCTTAATGTGTCTTCACTGGGGTACTGTCTCTGAAATGAAGGAAGCTGCTTTTGCTTCCTTTATGAATATAACATAATTTTTAGTGGACTTGACATTTGGGCATATTAAATTTTCACAGGACTTTGCAATCATTTTTATTAGTTCTTATTCTTTAGAAGAATAATATGGGTCAACTGTTGACTTCTGCTATGTCAATTGATTGGCTGAAGCACTCCAAAGCCAGCATATCTCAACGGGAAAAGCAGATGAAATGAATGTAGGTTGGGGAGGGAGGGGGTTGCTTAGAAAGAAAGACACACAGACATATGGCATCAAATGTTTCTCCTGTTGTGGGAGAGGGCACAGATTTAAGAGTAGTCAATGCCTGCAATTTCTAATTCATAGGAGTACATTTCTCTCTCCGCACCCTGAAAGGTAGATAGCAGCCTGGAGCTCGTAACTTGGAGTGCACTAACCTGATATTCAGTCAGATGAGCCCCACTGAAAAGCCATTTAGTGATGCAAGTTCAATAGGCCATTTACAACTGAGACATTCAGCTTGTTTTGAAGACCCTGAACTTTGGTGGACCTTGCCCCCTGCATTCTAGTGCTGTAAATAAAGACTACACAGCTGGAGAAGAACACTTTTTCATCCGTTACAAATAGCCAATGCTATTAAACTGCCTAATCATGTCTCTTCCTTTTATCATTTCTGGATGAACCTATAAAAAATAAGTTAAACCAAATAAAAAATAATGCATCCAGATCGGTGCATCCTTAATATCTGAATGGATATATTTCATCTATGGCTTCTTCATCTTAAACAATGATGACAGGAGTTTCACTGGTGATTAACATTACAGTCTTTCTCTGAGGCTTGTAACTGAGTTATCTATATTCAGAAAAGAGATGGCAAGAGGGAAGCTGAATGATTTTCTGGATTATTAGCTCAGAATGTCTGTTTCACAGTTAATGGTGGTAAATCTGTAGACTATGACATCTTGAAGATACCCATTTATAAGCAAAGCTAAGGTAAATGAAATAGCATTGCCCATTTAGATTATAAACAAGTCATATCCTAAAAATATTCCGTGTGAGTCATCCTTAGCTGAGAATGAAAAATTGCAGTTTGCCTTCTTTAAAATTCAGTGTTTAGACTAAAGTCTGTCCATTATGTGTGTAAGTGCATATACCTTGCTCAATCTCTGATTATCTCTATTGCCCTATACTTAATGGGCTAGGTGGGTATGCTATAAAGAACTTTTTACAGTGAACTTATAGAAGATAATGGTAAAAATAATTAAAACACATACCAAAAAAAAGGCTTTTAAGAATTTTCTTTCTAAACAGTCCCCCCCCCCCCCCAATTTCTGTATTAGGAGATCAGAGGTACAGATGAGGTTTTTTTTCCGCATGGGCAGGCACTGGGAATCGAACCCAGGTCTCCGGCATGGCAGGCGAGAAATCTGCCACTGAGCCACCATGGCCTGCCCCACATGAAATTTTAATTTGTGGTTCTACCTGAGTTCAAACCAGGCATCCCCAAGGTATCTGATTTGAAACGCAATTCTTTCTCTTTATCTCTCCTGCCTTTCTGTATTTTCACTCTAGACTTGATGTCAAGGAGCATAAAGCCTTGGATTTGTGTTCCAAAATTATTTTGATTAAAATATATATATATATATATATATCCAATACAAGTAGGACATGATGCTTCATTTTAGTCACCAGCTTAATCCAGCATTTCACAGATTTTGCCCTATATAGGAACCAGAGGATGAAACCTCTGAACAATAATAAAAAGCACTGTTCCCACAAATCTCTGTCTGGTTGCATGAAAGAAAGCCACTTGCTTCTCCTGACATGCCTAGCCTCATACTTTCACCCCAACAAAGAGACTTGGAAAAATGGTGGTTCCTAGCCTCCTTGCTTTTCTACCCT
Organism: Tamandua tetradactyla; assembly: GCF_023851605.1. Classification (NCBI taxonomy): domain Eukaryota; kingdom Metazoa; phylum Chordata; class Mammalia; order Pilosa; family Myrmecophagidae; genus Tamandua; species Tamandua tetradactyla. The sequence goes on from NC_135335.1 coordinate 104,521,089, forward strand.
CAAAGACACTTCTTCGTGTGAGTGGGATATAGTTTGAAAAATAAGCAAGACTTTGGGAACTGTTTAAACACTCGTGCATTTTATCTCTACATAAAGTCATTGAACAATAAAATTAAATAGGACAAGTGAACGAGTGGTAAATCAACAAAGTCTGATATGGAAAATGATGTGTACATAAATAGAAGCCTATCTAATCCTATGAAATATGAATGTGAAGACTTCAAGACGTCTACACTCTTGAATGTCTCAAGGGCCAGGCATTTCAAGGTCGTCCAGCATCTTTATTTTTCACCCTCAATATCAAGGAGGAAGGAACAGAATAATTTTCCTTCTCAAGGTGAGATTTATAAAATGCCCTTAGATCTTGATCAGAATTGGAGTGTATGTTCTCTTTGACCCAGAACAGGAACTGTAACTCTCCAAAAATAACAACTTGTTTTCTTGCAGCTCCCAGAACAAAATTCAATCACACCAGAAAGTTTCTGAAGAGAATGACTTCAGATGGCATTTTTGTAAGTGAACAGAAACTTCCTTGATGATAGGAAAGGGAAAGGAGCTGCCTTAGCCACATAAAACAAATGTGTGTATAGTGTGTGTCTCTCTCTTCTCACATTGCTTTCCAAACCACACCTTTTTTTTTATTATCCTTAGCAATCCCATCAGCTTTGCTTACATGTTAATTGCAAAACTTCTATTTGAGACTAAAATGAAGTTCATATATTTTGATGCAATGACTGTTTGATAGAGGTTTACTTGGAACTTAAAATTATTGGAAGAATAGCATTAGAGTCAGTGGACAGATATCTTGACACTCTCGATTCTTTATTTGCAACTAAACATTTCTGAAACAAACACTTTTTTTTTTGAGTCAGACTTAGAGCAAAGAATGGTAAATGTTTGCCCTCTGCCAAGTCCAAGAAGCATGCAAGGCCCTACCAGATGCTTAATAGAAAGAGGAAATCAGGCAGAGAAGGACTAATTCTTCCCAAATATTTTCCTTTTCTTCTTGACACACATAGACTACATTTCCTAGACTCCCTTGCAATTAGGGACAACTATGTGACTAGTTCTGGCTGATAGGAATAGGTAGAAGTCATGTAGGCTATCTCCAGGCCTGGCCACACAATATTCTCTCAAAGTCTTCCACATGCTTTTTCTTCCCCCATCTGCCAAGGAATACAGAATATTCACTGGAAAACTCTGGTATTCTAAGTAATAGCAGTACCACTAGATGACAATGCAGCACAGAACCCCTGGTGACCTAACACTGTGATGTAAGAGAGAAATAAACCAGTATTGTTTATTTATCACAGCCATGAGCCTCCCCTGACCAGTACAGAGAAGCAGTCTAAGAGTATGTGGGATAGATTTTTGTTTTGTTTTGTTTTTGTTTTTTTTGCATGGGCAGACACCGGGAATCAAACCCGGATCTCCGACATGGCAGGCAAGAACTCTGCTGCTGAGCTGCCGTGGCCTGCCCTGGGATAGATTTTTAAGAGGGTGTGGTAGGCAGAATTCTGAGTTACTTACATGGTCTCTGCTCCTGATGTTACTCCTAAGATTATATTATGTTACATGGACAAGGATTTTGAAAATGTATTTAGAGTTTACTAATCGGTTGACCTTAAGACAGGGAGATTATCTAAATGGACCTGACTTAATCATACAAGCCCTGAGAAAGCAGAGGGTTCTCTCCAGATGGTAGCAGAAGAGGAGCTCAGAGAGATTTGATGTGTGAGAGGGATTCAGTGCTGACATGGAGGGGGTCACATGCTAAGGACCCGAAAGGGCCCTCAGAGCTGAGAGTAGGACCTTGCTGACAGCTAGAAAGACCAAAAGACCTTAGTCTCTGAGCTGAAAGGGAATGCATTCTGCCAGCAACCTGAGAGAGCATGGAAGCAGGTATTTTCCCAGCTGTGCTTCCAAATGAGGATGCAGCTTGCTGACACATGGATTTCAGCTTATGAGGTCCTGAGCAGAGGACCCAGCCAAAATATCTCAAGCTTCTGACCCCCCAAAATGTATAATAAATATGTGCTGTCTGAAGTCCCTAAGTTTATAGTAATTTGTTACACAGCAACAGGAAACTGATGTACAGGATGACAAGTGATGTACCTAGGATTTATGGCAAAATCAGGATTGATTCAGGCTGGTATCAATAGTCAATGACTTAGACCTGGTAGGTAGGATCTGACAGCAAGAGACAGAGCAGCAGTGACATTCGCAGCAAGATGGGTTCTCATGTTGTGGTTCAAGGGTGTAAGCAGTTGCTGAGTGTGAGAAACTGAGCTCAGGCATCGGGAAGAAGATTTGGCAAGAGGTGGGTATCTAGCCCCAATCAAATGGCTGGGGGTCAGGAATTGACTCTGTATTTCAGTGACAGAAACTGGAATTCAACGAAACAAAAGAAAACAAAAAGGAACTCTTGATGTACTAAACTCGGCTGGTAGTTTCAAGATATTTATTTATTCATAGTTCTTCAGAATTATTTCAAAGGAGTCAGAGGGATGGTAAGCAGACATTGTCTTGGTCCCCAGACCTGCTTTAACCAGGACAGTCCTGCATTTATGTGTTTATATTCAGGGGTTGCACGTAAAATTTCATTTGGAGAAAGGCCTCCATTGCCAAAGCCATCGGGAACCCACCTCCCTCAGCTTCCCCCATGTTTATGCAAAACTATGATCGTTTGGGAAATGTGGGAACCTATTTTACATAGGGTAGCAAGACTGTCCCTAAAAGAGGTGGGGATGGGACCCCCCATTACAGATCACCAGGCATGGTTCTCATTGGCTCAGGATTGGGCCTGGACTGATTCCACAGGAAAAACTTCCCGGTGAAAGACTAAGGCAATCAAGGACTGACTAAGTTTCTATTGTACTTTAAAAGATCACCTGTGTAGGTGGTGCGAGGGCAGTCCGGTGGTAGAAGTCTCGCCTGCCATGTGGGAGACCCAGGTTCGAGTCCCAGGCCATGCACTTCCCCCCAAACAAACAAAAATTCAACAAATGGTACTGCAATTATGGGATACTCACATGTAAAAATAATGAAACATGACCCAGTCATACAGTATACACACAAAAAAGATCACCCGTGAGCCTCAGAGATGGAAGAAATATATATATAAAACATGCATTTATAATATATATATATTAATATTTATTATAAATAAATATGTTTATATACATATGTGTATATATATATATTTTTATGTAAGTACTATTTGTATATTTATGTATGTAATCATTTTGTGACCTTGTTTAGATATATATATATGTTTTAAATTCTGTGACCTGGCTCATCTTGTGTTGCTTCCAGAGTCTTCATTCCTAACTTATTTATTAAATGCTTAACATTGTATCAGGCCTTATCCTTAGAACTAGGGATTCATAAATAAGAAAAAGGAGGTCACATGCAGGGGAGAGAGAAAAACAATAAAACCCTTGGTTGCAGCAGGTCCAGACAAGAAAGCTTATTTAACATTTTCATTGTAGCAATTTTATGGAAAAGGAACCACACAATCTCCAGTTTGCACACGGTGTTGGTATTCAGGGCAGCATCCTGGAGTGACAAAAAGTAAAGACAACAGTCACTTTGGAAGCCCAGGCCTCTTTCTCTTAGGTCATTAGTGAGGTCTTTCGCATAACCATGTATAAACATAAGATGTTCTCCTCCTCAATCATGGAAGGCCCTACTTTTACCTGTTTAGTTGCCATGAGATTGTTAACGTAATTTGGTTTTAATTGTAGTGGCAGCTGCACTTGCTGCAATGAGCTAAACTCATGGGCAACTTTGGGGAAAGAAAACTTGCTAAATCCCTGCTGGGTAAGTGTGCTCAAGAGCTCTGTAGAGCACAGAGACAGAGCCATACTCTGCAGTCTCAGCAAGGAGTGCTCTAGTAGTAACGACAGTGTCATTTTCTTGTGCTCGTTTACAGAGGGAAAAAGAACGGGGAAAAATCCACCTGCTGTGTAAGAAGGAATGAAGTCCTGACAACATAGATGAACCTTGAAGACATTATGTTGCGTGAAATAAGTCAGACATAAAAGGACAAATATTGTATGACCTCACTGATATGAGCTACTTATACTATGTGAACTTACGGGCATGGAATCTAGAATTTTGGTTACCAGGAGATAGAATGAGGAATGGTTGCTTAAGATGTGCTGAATTTTTAATATTTTCATGAGATTGAATTTTTAAGTGAGTGGAAATGGATAGAGGGGACAGTAACACATTCTTGTGGGCATAATTAACCGTGCTGAATGGTGTATTAGTGTGGTTGATAGGGGAAGTTTAGAGTCAGATATGCCAACAGAAGGAAAGTCAGAGGTTAAAACATGGGAATGTATCACACAGTAAATCTTCTGTTGGACAATGACAATGATTAACACTACAAATATAAAAAATTGCATCCATGAACTAGAACAAATGTATGAAATGATTACAAGGGGTTAATAATAGTCTGGCACATGGGAAAAAATACATATTGCAAACTATGGACTATGGTTAACAGTAATATCTTAATATTCTTTCATCAACAGTAACAAATATACCACATCCATTCCAGGAATCAATGATGGGGAAATAAGGGATACAGGATGTATTTGGGCTTTTTCTTTGTTTGTTTGTTTGTTTGTTTGTTTGTTTCTGGAGTCATGAAAATGTTCTAAAACTGATTGTGGTAATAAATGCACAACCATGCTATGACACTGTGAGCCACTGATTATATACTTTGGATGGATTGTATTGTGTGTAAATATATCACAATAAAATTGTATTAAAAAAGAAAAAAAAATCTGCCTGCTGGAACAGCTATAATCAGAACTGGGGTGATAATTCCTGTTGATCTGACTCTCAGTCTGAAAGAAAAAGGAAGTCCTCTTGTTAACTTCTTTTGCAGTCTTGGAGGCAGTGGAATTTTTTCCCTCTCCAAGTGATAAAACAGGAAGAATTTACTACCCAGTGACAAGTAGTAGTAAAATTAAGGAACTCCAAACTGATAAGATGTCAAAGTGAAAGTCATCCTCAAATATGTTTTGGTAATGGATGATGGTGATGATCACACAACACTGTGAATTTAATTAACAGCATTGAATTATATATGCTTATATATATATATATAAAAGAGGGAAATATTATATTTTATATATGTGGTAACAGAATAAAATTTCAAAAGAAATCAATGGAATTACACTAAACAAAGATTGAACCCTAAGTTTTAAACCATGGACTATAATTACTATTACAACTTAAAAAACGTACTTTCATCAATTGAAACAAATGTTCCAGCCAATGCTGGAATAATAATAGGATGGTGTATGTGTTAATAATAGGATGGTATATGGGAATCCTGTATTTTATGCATGATTGTTCTATAAATCCACAACTTCTCTAATAAAGAAAAACGTATGATTTCTCCTTTAAGAAGCAAAAAGCCTGGTCTTAGTGGCAAAAATGATTATTTTCAGCTTGTTATGTGTTCAGGTATTCAGCGATTTGGAATTCTAACTTCAGGCCTTATTCTTAGACATTTTATCTCTTTCTTCCTTATTACACTGTTCTGGTTATCTATTGCTGCCTAACAAACCACCTCAAAACTTATCATCTTAAAATTATAATTCAATATTATCTCTTATTCTGTGAGCTCACTGGATCTTGCTTGGAAGTCTCTCCTGTGGTCATGTTCAGTTGTCAGCTAAGGCTGGCTGGAGTAATCTGAAGGCTTGACTTGGCTGGTTATCTGAATGGCTTCTCCACTCACATGCCTGGTGCCTGGAGTAAGATGACTGCAAGGCTGGGCTCAGCTGGAACAGTTGAGTTGATCTCTCCAGTGTGGTTGTCTTGGGATGTTGGCCTTTTACATGATGGCTCAGGGCTCCAGGCAGAAGCTACCAAGTTTCTTTTAACTATAACTCAGACAGCATTACTTTCTCAACATACTACTAAGTGAGTCACAGGGTCAGCGGGCAGGACAGATTCAAGAGAGTGCACTCCAAATGGCATGAAGATGGGAGATGTGGTTCATTGTGTGTGTGTGTGTGTGTGTGTGTCTTTGGAAACTAGCTACCATACACAGTATCTGTTGCATTTTGTATGAAATTAAGTAGAGATATGAGGTATCATAAAAACTCCAAATTTTATTAGCAAGCTGATTATAAGTTTCCTTGAGTACAGTGGCCAGGCCAGAAAGAACTTTTCATAATGGGAGTGACTAAACTTTATCAGCCAAGGTCATGAACTTTGCAGTCTCTGTATGTGCCCTTATTTTTTTGGGAAAGCAGCCAGTTCGGTCTGAATTGGAAATTTTTGTCCATGTTTTTCCTGAGCAGCTTTCTCAGCAACAACAAAATCCAAACCTGATTATATTGTTATTAAAAATAAAGATGTATTGAAAGAATCATGACTTATCATGGCTACATTACTTACTACAGATTTGGATTTGACTGTTTGTCAACCAGCATATATTATGGAGGGCCTTGCCAGCATTAAGAAGGCCTTCTGTGAGGTATTTGGGCATGAGAAAGGACACTTAAACCATAGTTCTGTCTCTAAAAAGCAATCACGTTCTGGAACTGGCAAAGGGCAGGCATACTACCCCTCTACTTTTCAAGAATCCAATTCCCCCCTCTTCTTTCCAATTTCTTGAAGAAAGTCTAACCTCATGCAGAATCTGATATTGTTATTTTACATCTTGGCGTGATGTTTTCTCCTTCTGACATATATGCATTCTAATCTTCTTATATTTGTGCAGAAGGAGTTCAGGGAAGAATGTTTGGGGCAGAAGCTCCCAATAAAGACAAAGACTCCTAAAATATTTTCCCCTATTACAATATTCCTGTTATCTATTGCTGCATAACAGAAACACCCCAAAACATAGAAGTAAATCTGTTCCTGAATGGCAGCCTGCAGATTAGTTGCAAAGGCAGGACATTGCATACGGAGAAGAATAAAGAAAAACGAAAGTAGGCAAATTTCCACCTACAGTTGATACCTGGAAGGAAAATAAGGTAATCTCATGTTAAAAATGACTTATTCCAGGTTAATGGCTATTGATAGGGCACAAGATATTCACTGACTAAAGGGGCACAGAAGTTTAACAGTACCTGGAATTGTTAAGCATTGATTCAATCAAAAGAGAATTCTGTTCTTTCATGTGATGAGTATTAAGCTAGTCTCTTAAGTCACAAAAATAACTAAGAAAACTTCTTTCCCTCAAGAGAGTTAGTTTATTAGGGAGAATAGCACATAAAAAGATGACAATCCTATTGTGGAATGGATGCTGTAAAGATATATAAACAAAGCACTGGAGGTAAGAATATCTGACTTAGCTAGAAGGTTCATTAATGGCCTGAGAGGAAAGTAACATTTGAGCAGGTTCTTAAAGGCTCAGTAGGATATTGCCAGGCAATGAAAGAAGTGCATTCCGGGCTTGGTGATAGGATCTTCAGATTGACGTAATGATGAAAGGACCTGATATGCACCGGGAACAGTTGGAATCTCGGAGGAGTCTTTAGTGCATGGTGTGTTCATGGGGCTGGGATAGGTTTGGGCTGCAGGTGACAGAATGATGGTAAAGGACATAGAGAGCAGACATGAGCCAAATGGGATATTTAGTAGATTTCACCTCTGTCAGAATAAGGGTTTGGATAGTTGTGGGTGAGTAGAACATAGATAAAGAGAGGCCTGAGAGTTTGACAAAGTCCAGCTGCTAGAAAATGTGAGTTAGGCCAAGATGTGTTAACTGATGTCAGAGCACTTAAAATATAGAAGATCTGTCCAGGAGGACAAAAGACAAACAGGATGTAAGGAAAACCAGTCTAAGGTCAAAAATGAATCCAACATTAGGGTAAACCACAGAGGCTTAGAAGCAGCAGGGAAACCTCAGTTGCCTTTAGTCATGAGAGACTGGCCTCAAAGGGTAGGAATTTCATTCCCTCTAAGAGCACAGGGCTATTTGGCTGGGGCTTGATCAATCAGAAAAAGTCCAAGAGTCTAGATACTAGGCATTCAAGATCCATCAAGTTAATTATGTGAAGAATTAAAGCTTATTTATAATCTCTACATTGAATGCCTAGCTTTGGGGTATGGTTAAAGGTAAAATCTAGAAGAGATTAAGAATATCAGCTTTCAGAGGCTAGGAGTAGACAAAATTCAAGGCAAAGACTTGTTTTTCATATACAAATGAGGTTTGTAAATGCTAGAAGTCTAATAAAAATTTTATAAGTGGGTAATATAAACAGGTTGCTTTAATAAAGGAAAAATGATTCAAATTTAATTATTTTACTTGACTACCCTTCATTCACCCTAAGCCTAAATTTAATGGAATATGGATTATTTATTCTGGAAGTTCTCCTTACTTAATAATTCTCGTTAATATTCATTGGACCAGGCTGATTGCAGGGTGGTCAATCAACTCATTTTACCTATCTTTATTGATTGATACTAATCATTTATGCTGGTTGATTGATATACCAGTGATTGTGGCAATAGTCATAAATACCAGTCAGTTTAATTGCTATGGAGATGTTTTCTAGAATTTTCTACTTTAAATATGATCCACAGATCAGTAGCTCAAATTATTTATGGACTCAATCACTTATACTCAAAAACACCTGGGTCTTTGTTAGAAAACAGAATCTTGATGCCTTCCCAACCTGCAAATTAGAATCTGATTATTCATTTATTTATTTAGAGAAGTTGTAGGTTTACAGAAAAAGCATGCATATACTTTTATACCATATACCACCCTGGCCTCTGGTAGTCTTCATTCTTTTTAATGCCTAATAACACTCCATTTCATATATGTAACATATTTTATTTATTCATTCATCTGTTAATTAACACTTGGGTTGCTTCCATCTTTTGGCAATTATGAATAATGCCACTGTGGACATTGATGTGAAAATATCTCTTCTAGCCTATGCTTTCAATTCTTTTGGGTACATACCTAAAAGTGGGATTTCTATCATTTCTGGGAAATTGCCAAACTGTTTCCCAAAGTGGCTGTACAATTTTACAATCTCACCAACAGTAAATAAGTGCTCTTATTTCTCTACATCCTTTCCAACACTTGCTATTTTCCATTTGGTTCCTAGTAGTCATTCTAGTGGGTAGTGAAATGGTATCTCATTGTGGTTTTGATTTATTTGCATTTCCCTAATGGCTAATGATGTTGGGCACATTTTCATGTACTTTTTGGCAATTTGTATATCTCCTTCAGAGAAATGTCTATTCAAGATTTCTGACCATTTTTTAAATTAAAAAAAAAAATTTAAACATAACAACATACAAACATGAACATTCTTACCATATGATCATTCCATTCTTGGTATATAATCAATAACTCACAAGATCACCATATGATCATTCCATTCTTGGTATATAATCAATAACTCACAAGATCATCACATAGTTGTATATTTATCACCATAATCACCTCTCAGAACATTTGCATCAATCCAGAAAAAGAAATAAAAAGAAAAAAGAAAAAAATTCATATATACCATACCCCCACCCTTTCCCTTCACTGATCACCAGCATTTCGATCTACTAAATTTATTTCACCATTTGTTCCCCTTATTATTTATTTATTCTTAATCCATACGTTTTACTTATGTGTCGATAAGGTAGATAAAAGGAGCCTCAGACACAAGGCTTTCACAATCACACTCACATTGCAAAAGCTATATCATTATACGATCATCTTCAAGAAACATGGCTACTGGAACACAGCTCTACAGTTTCAGGCAGTTCCCTCCAGCCTCTCCATTACACCTTAATTAAAAAAGTGATGTCTATATGATGTGTAAGAATAACCTCTTGACTCTGTTTGGAATCTCTCAGCCATTGACACTTTATTTTGTCTCATTTTGCTCTTCCCCCTTTTGGTCGAGAAGTTTTTCTTAATTCCTTGATGTTAAGTCCCAGCTCATTTTAGGATTTCTGTCCCACGTTGCCAGGAAGGTCCACATCCCTGGGAGTCATGTCCCATGTAGAGAGGGGGAAGGCAGTGAGTTTGCTTTTTCTGACCATTTTTAATTAGCTTATTTGTGTTTTTGTTGTTGAGTTATAGGATTTCTTTATTTTAAACAATTATGTGGTTTCCAAATATTTTCTTCTATTATGTATGTTGTTTTTTTACTTTCATGCACAAAAGTTTTTAATTTTGATGAGGTACTAGTTGTCTACTTTTTCTTTTGTTACTCATGCTTTTGATATAAAGTCTGAGGAACCATTGCTTAGCATAAAGTTCTAAACATGCTTTCCTATGTTTTCTTCTAGGATTTATAGTTTTGGTTCTTATATTCAGGTCTTTTATCCATTTGAGTTAGTTTTTGCTTGTAGTGTGAGATAAGGGTCTATCTTCATTCTTATGCACATGGAAATTAAAATTTTCCAGGATTCTTTGTTGAAGAGAATGTTCTTTCCTTATTCAGTGGCCCTGGCACCCTTCTCAAAAATCAATTTGTCTTAGATGTAAGGGTTTATTTATGAACTTTCAATTTGATTCCATTGATTTACTTGTCTGTTCTTATCCCATACCACATTGTTTTGGTCATTATAGTTCTGTAATAAGTTTTAAAATTGGGGAGTGTAAGTCCTCCAACTTGTTATTCTTTTTTTTTTTATATATATTGTTTTGTTATTTGGGAGTCCCCAGCCCTTCCATCTAAACTTGACTATTGACTTTTCCATTTCAGCAAAAGACTTAGAATTCTTATTGGGATTGCAGTAACTCTGTGCATCTTTGGGCAGAATTAACATCTTTATAATATTTGGTCTTCCAGTCAATGAATACAGAATGTCCCTCCATTTATTTCGTCTTCTTTGATTTCTTTCAGTACTATTTTTAAATTTTCCCTGTACAAGTCCTTTACATGCTTGGTTAAAGCTATTCCTAAATATTTGATTATTTTAGTTGCTGTGCTGGTTTGACAGTGTTGTGTATGCCAGAAAAACCATGTCCTTTAATTTTGATTCAATATTGTAGAGTGGAAAGACTTTTCATTAGATTATCTCCATGAAGCTCTGACACCCCCAGTTGTGGGTGTGACCTTTTGGTTAGATTTCTTCCATGGAGATGTGACATATCCAATTATGGGTTTGGCCTTTTGATTAGATGAAGATGTGACTTCACCTATTCAATGCGGGTCTTGATTAGTTTACTAGAGTCCTTTCAAAGGGGAAACATTTTGGAGAAACTTCAGATGCAGATGCAGATACAGACATTTGGAAATATAGATGCAGATGCTTGGAGAATAGTTGCTTCAGAGCTGACAGACACACAGATGTTTGGAGATGCCTAGAGTGCTAGCCCAGCAGATGTCACCATGTGCCTTCCCATAAGAGCTAAGCAAGCCAGAACCCAGAGCTGTGTCCCAGAGGAGCTAAGTGAAGGCCTGTAGATGCTTAGAAAGGAAACCAGTGACATCAGAAGATGGAAACAGGGAAACTAGGAACAAAGACTAGCAGATGCCAGTCATGTGTCTTCCCAGCTGATAGAGGTGTTCTGGATGGCATTAGCCTTTCTTGAGTGACAATAACCCCTTGTTGGTGCCTTAATTTGGACATTTTAATGGCCTTAGAACTGTCAACTGTCAACTTAATAAACTGTTTTTAAAAGTTGCATTCTGACAGAGTTAGCAAACTAATACAATTGCTATTTTTAATGGAATTTTTTTCTTGACTTCTTCAGATTGTTTATCTTGAAACACTACTGATGTTTGCTTGTTGATGTTATCCTCTGCCAATTGCTGAATTTGTTTATTAATGCTAGTAGCCTTTTTGTAGATTTTTCAGGATTTTTTATATATAAAATCATGTCATCTGCAAGTAGGGAAAGTTTTATTTCTTCCTTTGCAATTTGGATGCCTTTGATTTCTTCTTCTTGCCTAATTGCTTTGACTATAACTTCCAGTACAATGGACACCACTGTCTTTTTTTGTTCCTTATCTTAGAGGGAAAGCTTTCAGTCTTTCACCTTCAGGTATGTTAGCTATGGGTTTTCAGAATCTGCATTTTATCATATTTTAATATACAAATTAAAGCTTAAGAGTCGCTGGTTTAGAATATCCATTACTGATATGCCCAAGTCTCTAAAACATCTTTTTGTACTCATAGAAAATGAGAGGAAAATAATACTACAACCTCATCTTTAAAAATCTACACAAAGCTTCTGTTGAATGATAAAATTATATAGAGGAAGCCCTGAGGATCCTTCAAAATTGTAAAACTTTGTGCCCTACTTCTGTGAGTTCTCCTTTGGGTTTCCTTCTGATAGCTTTTGAAATTTGAAATCCCCACCAAGGTGACCAAACCAGATAGCCAATCAAGCTGGAGTTCATTACATTTGACCCAATACAAAATACAGTCCACCTACCCTATACCTGTTCTATAAGATGGACAAATCTCTGTCCAGTCAAACTTGACTCTGATGAGTCTCTCTCTTTTTTTTTTTACATGGGCAGGCACCGGGAATCAAACCTGGGTTCCCTGGCATGGCAGGCAAGCATTCTTGCCTGCTGAGCCATCTTGGCCCACCCTCTGATAAGTCTTTTGACATGAAGATCCAGCCCATGATGGAAGGCCCTTGAATCTGAATTACTTATTATTTTGCATAATACAGTCTCACATTTGACTATAAACTGTGTTCTATTCTTTAGTTGTTTTATACATACCTCTTGAAAACCTTTGATTTACACATATCATTCTCTGGTTCAATCCATTCCATGGCTCCCATCTATTTTTACAGGATAAAGCTGAAAATTCTCACTCAAGTATAAAAGGTCCTCAATAATTTTATGTTCTCTTTAGCATCTCTATCCCACATTTTTAACTGTCCCTTAAAACATTCTTTCATGACTGTTTGCTCTAAGTACTGTGCTCACCTCTGCGCCATACCTCCACTATTCTTTGCTCCTTCCCTCCTCTCTATTTATGACCTGCCCTTCTTCTGGCCCAACTTCCAGCTTTCCAGTCATTCTTTCTCATGTCCCCACTTACACTACTGTCCTTATCACTGTTGTTTCTCTGACTCTCAGCTCCAGCTTCCTTCATTTTTATTTACCCTTTGTTTCATGGCTGCTACCTTTTCCCATAAAGATTAAACCCCTGACAATAAGGACAGATTCACACTTTTCTGCATTCTCATTGCATAGTGTTCTGTTGTCCATAGCGGTTTAATATCTTTTGACAATGTCCTGTGATTCTACAGGAGCAGACCACTAATCCCCCAAATTCAAATGTATCATATTAAAGGAGATCCTGAGTAAAATTAAGCATTTCAGTAGATTGGATGAACATTATGTAACTCATCTGGCAATACCCATCTAACCAAACTCTTGCTATTAAAATAAAATGTGATTTTGAAGTATTTTGTGTTAGGATTTTTATTCTAAAAATACTTCTCATTTTTATTTTGTCAAAAGGAAAAGTGAAAGTTTCAGATGTGTATTTTAAAAACATACAATAAAATACAAAGATCTTCCTTATATGGTTTTCACTCAAAATAAATTCTTTAATTTCCCTTTTCCTTTTCTGTTCTGTGCCACTGACCATTTTAGCTCTTTATGATAATATAACATCCACTTTCTTAGAAGATTAAATTATCACACATTTTTCTAATGGGACAATGCGTAAAGTTTTCCAAATATGATTTTGTGATAGTTTCTCAGGGAAGGGGGAGCTCTATACCTTTAAAAGGACTGCTCAAATAGTTAAAGGCACAAGAACATCTTTACTTTCAATGACTGAAGGAGATTCCATGATACATTAAATTCCCAAAAGTCCTCTAAAAATATGAGCGCCGGTGTAAATACTTGGAGATCACCTAGTGAACTGCAAGCATACTCTCTTTGCTCTTCTTTCTTTACCAAGACTCTTAAGAAGTACGTAAGGATTCTCTTCAGGAACATTTTTTTGCAGACCACCATGCTATTAATGAACCATGGAGCTTAGTGTTTGTGATCTTTAGAAATGATTAAATGAATCCCAGTGTTTGTGACTTTTAGAAACAGTTGGATGACTATTCTTTTTTTAATTAATTAATTTTTTACTTATGATACATAACCACATACAAACACAAACATTCTTATCATATGATCATTCCGTTCTCGTTATATAATCAATAACTCACACCATCATCACAAAGTTGTATATTCATCATCATGATCATTTCCTAGAACATCTGCATCAATTCAGAAAAAGCAATAAAAAGAAAACAGAAAAATACTCATACATACCATACCCCTTACCCCTTCCCTTCACCAATCACCAGCATTTCAATCCACTAAATTTATTTTAACATTTGTTCCCCCTATTTATTTATTTTTAATCCATATGTTTTACTTGTCCATCAATAAGGTAGATAAAAGGAGCATCAGACACAAGGCTCTCACAATCACACAATCACACTGCAACAGCCATATCATCATACAATTATCTTCCAGCAACATGGCCACCAGAGCACAGCTCCACATTTTCAGGCAGTTTCCTCCAGCTTCTCCATTACAACTTGGCTAACAAGGTGATATCTATTTAATGCATAAGAATAACCTCCAGGATAACCTTTCGACTCTGGAATCTCTCAGCCACTGACAATTTATTTTGTCTCATTTCTCTCTTCCCCCTTTTGGTCAAGAAGATTTTCTCAATCCCTTGATGCTGAGCCCCAGCTCATTCTAGGATTTCTGTCCCACATTGCCAGGAAGGTCCACACCCCTGGGAGTCATGTCCCATGTAGAGAGAGGGAGGGTGGTGAGTTTGCTTGCTGTGTCAGCCGAGAGAGAGGCCACATCTGAGCAATATGAGAGGTTCTCTTGGGGGTGACTCTTAGGCCTAGTTTTAAGTAGGCTTAGCCTATCCTTTGCGGGATTAAGTTTCATATGAACACACTCCAAGATTGGAGGCTCGACCTATTGCTTTGGCTGTCGCCACTGCCTGTGAGAATATCAAGAGTTCTCCACTTGGGGAAGTTGAATTTTCCCCCTTTCTCACCATTCCCCCTAGGGGACTCTGCAAATACTTCTCTATTCACTGTTCAAATCGCTCTAAGATTTATCTGGACAAACATACAAAATCTCGTGCCCTACGCAAGGTTCCAAGTACTATGGTGCTTGATTAAGCTGTCCACATAAGTTATATTAGGAAATACACTAGTCAAAATGTAAATTTTGTACCAAATAAACATTTTTTGCTCGCCTCACACATACGTTAAAGTTTTAAAATATTAATTACCATCTATTTTCAACACCCTGAATTATTGACATTCCTTTGTTCTTCCTCATGCAGAAACATTTCTTAAAAATCTCAGTAAAGGTATGACCTTAAAACTGAGGCACACTTGAGAAATGTCTGACAGGCATTTGGGATGTATCTGTTTAGGTAACACCATCGCCATCATCCATTACCAAAACTTTTCCACCTTTGATGGAAAAGTTTTGGTAAAGAATATGATATTTTAACAGTAATTTACATAATATGCAACATCAAAACAAAAAATGCTGGTATATCATGTATCTTTAGGTGAGCTTGGAATGACCTTGCTTAAAAAGAAGTGGTCTGGACTGCAGGTGTAATGTTTTCCAAACTACAATACCAGGTTCCCCCTCTGAACAGCCCTGAACCTCTGTCCCTGCATGCTCCATTTTGTATCTGAAAACAGAGGGGTGCAAATCTCTTAGGATATTGTTCAATTTTAGTATAATTACTAGTAACTAGACCCTTAAAATCTAACCTTTTGCCTCCAGGCTGCGGCAATGCCAATTCCCAAGCTCCGCTAATTCTCCCCTTCTCTAACCTTTACCCAACTGAATGGTTCTCATTCCTGGCTTTTTATCTATGGTGTTTATAGAAAACAACCCAACTAACAAGACAAGCGACAACAAAAACTGATGCCTGGGTCCAACCACCACAATTAAATCTGATGCCCTGAGCTTAATCTTCCCCCTTCAGCTAATGTTGTCTTTGTTGAATGAATTAATAAGTAATCATAGTAATAATGATGGGCAATACTCATTAAGTGCTTGTAGTATGCCAAGAACTTATCTCAGTACTACATATGTATCATTTCATATAATCCTCACTACAACTCTATTATCCCTATTGATGTCCCCATTATATAGATGAGAAAACTGAGGCACAGAGAGGTTTACTAACTCGTCTGTGGACTCACAGCTCAAAAGTGAGAGAGCATGATTCAAACCCAGGCAGGCTGGATTCAAAAGCTATATATCTTAGAGACCCCTTTACATATTAAATGATGTATTATAAACTACAGTGGACATTGAATAAAGGCTTACTGAAGGGAAATGAAAAAAGGCAGCTCTTTCAGAAAAGCTCTTCCTTGATAAACTTATATTATTACTATTATGGGCTCCAGAGTTCTTGACAAAGAGTTATTGCAGGGCATGTGTTGTGTATTCTATTTCTTAATTTGCCTTGAGGTTTCCCAAGATCCTCCAGAGAGCTGCTTCTGAATGAAAGAAATAACTACATAAAGAACTTTTCTATTTTAGCTTGTTTTTCATTTGAGTTCTTCTTTTAGGCTGTAGGATTCAGTGTAGTAGAATACTAAGAGTAATTATAATTTTTACTAGGAAATTCTAATAACTTTATAATGATAACTGATCTTTAAATCTTAAAGATTTAAACTAAGGAAAGTAAAGCCATGTTGGAAGTTTTCATATATTTTTGTTCCTCATTGGAAACGTTTGCTAGCAATTCAAACATAGATTTAACCTGTTTTCTTGCTTAATAGAGCACTTGGAGAAAATATCTGAGTCTTCACTTAAGTTAAAGAAAGCTGAGAAAATAAAAATATTTTATTCTTAACTGAATGTAGAAGTATTGAGGAAGTTTGATAACTGGTTTTATTGGCTAAAAGTCTTAATGTGCTGGATATTTTTAATCTGCCCCTCCAGATCCATTCTCTCCCATTTCACATCCTGCTCTGTGACCAGGAAGCTGAAATCCAAGGACAGCCTCAGCCAGGCTCACTTGCCTTTTGGTTTTCTTTGGGGTTAGGAAAACATTGCCAGGAAATTGGAGGATGAGAGGAGAGAGAAGTTGTGGTAGTGCTTATTTTCTGCCACCAAACATCACAGCTCATGTACAGTGTCCCTCTCCTACAGTTATACATCATGCCAAGTTCCAGTAGTCATTTTACCCCTTAATCCTTTGGGCTCTGAGGTGATAATGGGCCACTACTGTTGCTAACGCTGAGAAACTACACCATGTTGCCCATAAGGGATGCATGGTGTATGCCCAGAGCCCAGTTCAAAACGGTTTCAGTACTCATTTCACCAGCCGCTGAAGGAATCACTCCACTTAGAGAGACCATCTAAGCCAAGGTCCCTGGGCTTGACTGGTCTATATGGGGGTACAAAGGCTCAGCCTTCTTGCCTGAAAGACACAATTCTGAAGTTTTTGTTATGACTGAGTCAGGATTCAGCTCCTACTTCTGCCCAACCTTTCTTTTGCTTCCTTCACTCTCACAGGTGTTGAACCAATGGCACTTTCTAATAAATTCCTACAAGAAAATCTCCACCTCAGATGCTGTTTTCCCCTAAGCTATTGCCCTTTAGTGAGACTCTGTTCACCAAGCCCTCTTTAATCACCCCCTTTGAATGTGCTACTTATTTTCTGCCTTGACACTGTTTTCGAATCAGAGCATCTGATAAAATCTTGATTTTTCCTGTGTACAACTTATTTTCACCAAAATTTGTGAAAGCAAATAGGAGAGAATTGTTATTCTGGGCTCATCTGGGCCATCCAGGCAGAACTAGTTAATAAAATAGAAGGGACAGAAACCTGGCCATCTTAAAGTTTGTGCTAATAATTTTGTGAAAGCTAAATGCTAGATTTTTTAAAAATCATTTTTAAAAGTGGGCGTTGTTCTATATCCAGAGGCTCAAATATGGAATGATACCTAATAGAACTGATAGGCTATTGAAGACAAAATTTTGGTCATAAACCATCTGATAGAGAAGGGAGTTCAGATCTATCTACAGAAGTTAAGATAATGTCTAGTACATAATAGGCTCTCAATAAATATTGACTAAATATATCAATTGTTCTCTATAAGGGGCTCTCTGATAAGCTCAGAGAGCTTGATAAACTCAAACAATAGAAAGAAAAGTACCCAAGAAAGAATGATACAAAAGATTGTCAAGGATCTACTGCTTAAGGACAGATTGTATAATGACAGAGGAAAAGAAAATAGCAGAATTATTCAAGTCATATTTTTTTAACAAATAAAATAATCTTTAAAATATATCGAATAAATAAAAATATTTATTTTTTTAAAATAATAAAATATATTTAATTTGGAAAGTGAAGTCTTAAATAGTCAAATACATTAAGAGCACTTGCTTTCAGTAAATTTAAACTTCCAAACTGAAACAAATTGCATCTGTTTTAGTTTCTTTAGCTGTTCAAGCAAATGCTATGCAATGGGTTGGTTTAAACAATGAGAATTTAATAACTCACAGTTTTGAGGATGGAAAAAAGTCTAAACTGGGCATCATCAAGGTAATGCTCTCTCCTCAAAGACTGTGGCATTCTGAGGCTGGCTGCTGGTGACCATTGGTTTTGGGGTCTGCTCTCTCGTAGCAATGCACATGCTGGCCTCTCCTGGCCTCTCCCTTCTCTTCTGGATTCTGTTGATGTTAAGCTTCCGGCTTCCCCTTCTATGACTTTCTCTCTTTCTGTCTGAATTTAATTCTTATAAAGGACTTCAGTAATAGGATTAAGACCCATCCTGATTGAGGTAGGTCACACAGTAACCAAAGCGATCTAATCAAAAGGTCTGCTTACAATGGTTTCATACCCGCAGGAATGGAGTAGGTTTAAGAACATGTTTTTCTGGGGTCCCTACTGCTTCAAACCATCAGAGTTTCTAATATTGAACTTTCAGGCTCAAGGAAAGATTGTGGAGTGAAGATGTTTCAAGGGATTCCCTCATTGAGTAGTAAATTGTATAAACTACTCATTGTATCTCTTTTAATACTTCAGTTCTGTTATTTGAAACATTTTTCCTACATTTGGTTGGAAAATATTATTCAATTATAAAGTACTCATAAAATGAAACTCAGGTGGTTGAACCACTTCGGAGTGAGGAGAAAGCCTAGGAAAGATGTCTTGAGAAAAGGGTGATGACCTATTGCCAAAATTGAAAGACTAAGTAGTTACATATTGTGCTATTATTACTGTTCCTATAGAAGGCGCAATTCAAAAAACTTCAAAGCGTTTCATTATTATGACAGTTAGGAAAAGTTAAATTAGGAACAGTAGTGTTTTAGACTAAGTCATCATGATTCAAATGTTTGGTCTACATCATCATACTAAATATAACAATAATAAATTCTACATGTTTGCTTATTTAAAATTAAGCAAAACTTATGTTTTGATTTATGTCTAAACTCAGCCATTGTTGGATATAGTGCAAATACAGTCTCAGCAAAGGAAAAAAATCAGGAAAAGAAATTTTGTCAAATAACCTTGGGGGATTATTGGATTGATAAAAGAATGGATTGTTGAATGTTTTTCACACTTACGGTTGACTCAAGGTTGTAACACCAATTTAAAAATTATTTTTAAGGCATATAATGACCAGTTCTATTAACTCCTGGGAGGAATAATGAGCTTCAATTGCACCAGGCAGCTTTCCAGCCAATATTGGTCAAAGTTCTGAAATCTGAAAGATATTACTAAAAGCGTCTGAAAACTCTGTCCTTGGATACCTTAGAAACCAGACAGACTGTCCATGGGTCTTGAATGGCAAAATTGCAGCACTGTGCTGTCCTTGTGGGGTCTGAACTCAGTAATCTCACCATTCTCCAGAGCTCTGACATACTAACTTTATTATTGGAAGCATTCTTGTTTCTTAAGAGCAAAAACTAGGTCAACTGTAGAACAGAGACTTGCCTAAGCTGAGAGGTTAGTGTGGAAATGAATTCCTGCCTCCCTCCATGACAGAATCAGTAGTGTATTTTGCTTCCTGGTTTAGAAATCTGATCATCAGCATTTGAGTTGTGTGTGCTCACGCCTCATCTATGTCTATTATAGGTAGGTCATCTTTTGAGGTAAATGGAGTTGTTCTTTTTTTATGAGCTACCACGTGACCTTAATCCTTCTAGACAGTCATTCCCAGGGTATTTTTAAGAGGCAGCCAAGGAAGGAGAATGTGACTTCTGACAGTCTGCTAACCTTTGCATGACCCACACAGGAAGCCCGATGGAAATTCTGTGGTTCTTATTACTGGGTCTGGAGTTCAACTGATTAGTCATGAGAGGTCAGGCAAACATGAGTAATTCCAAGTTGCAAATGGCAATGAATGAATGCAAATCTCTGTTTTCTCTTTAGCCTTGTTCTAGTTAGTCTTTACAAAAGTAGAAAGTCTCCCATTCTCAGTCCACATTTTGCCCTAAATGAATCCCAACAAATTATGTGTCATTGAGGATAATATGTGTATAATTCAAAAATTTCCCCTGGGGAGGGAGGTCAGGGAGAAACAAATATATAAACAAGAAGGAAAATATGTAAAATGGAATTCAAATATACTAATTGAGTCTTCTTTTCCCATTTGTGATTTCAACAGAGCCAGCACTTTTTGACCTGGTATGATACTTTAGATATTCTGAATTGCGGTTGCTCCTACAATGATCTGTAGTCTCTTTCATGTTAAAGATTTTCCCTTGCTGTTTCAATAGGATTCTGTGAAAGTCTCCTACTTTTGCCCTGAAAACTGCTCCACAGAACAAATTGATTGCAGTCAAATAAGTTATACCCAATTAACAGGTCACATCCTTTCGATGCCTTAAAAGGATTGTATACGCATTTGTGCATCGGCAGTAGGGTCACAATATACAGACCAAAACAACCCAAAATTCATCTCTTCACATGAAGATATAAGATGTAAAGAAGTCCATGCTGGAATTCTCTTGAGCCAGCCAAGTGAGCTCACAAGGAGGGAAAGATCTTATTTAGTAGCCTTCTTTATCATTTCCCCCCTTAATGAATTATTCTGTTATTTGAATTATGGAATAATACATGCTTATTGTAACAATTCCAGCAATGCAAAAATAAAATAAAACTGGTCATCCTTTTTCCTTTAATATTACTACCCTCCACACACTCTATCCCATGCCCCAATGCAGATGCAAATACTGATAACATTCTGATAGGAAACCATTTCTACTTTGCTATATACATACTACATTACTTTGCATTATTAACCCCAACATAGACATGTTCTTAATCTTAATCCACATTTCTGTGGATGTGAATCCATTGTAAATAGGACCTCTTAGAGATGTTATTTTTAGTTAAGTTGTAGGCCAACTGAGTGAGGGTGGATTTTAATTCATGTCGCTGGAGGCCTAATAAAGAGAAGAAAAAGGAAGCCAGAAGTCAGAGAAAACTACACAGATGAGCCAAAAACCAGGAGTCAGTGGAAGTCATCATGCAATGGAAGGCAGAGATAGTAAGTCAAGGAACCCCAAGGATTGCTGGTAGCCAGTGCTAGAATGCCATACACTCTAGATGAAAGCAAGTCTTGCCGAGATCTTGATTTTGAACTTTTAGCCTCAAAACCATAAGAAAATAAATGCTTGTTGTTTAAGCCAACCCATTTTACGGTATTTGTCAGAGCAGCCTGGCAAACCTAGACACATACATTGGATTTTTTTTTTTTGCAAAAATGGGATCAGACTATAAATATTACTCTATAAATTGCTTTTTCAAAAAAGAAGACATATTATTAACATCTTTCCAAATCAATAAATACAAATCCATGGTCTTATTTTTAGAGGTTACATGGTATTCCCATTTATGGATGCCTTGTCTTTGATTTTATTTGATCAGTTTCATATTGATGAACATTTGCTTTGTTTCCAGTTTTTGCAATTACACATACATTGCTGCAATAAAAATTATTTTATGTATCCTTATATACTGGTATATCAGGACTGACAATTCAAAGGGTTGCACATTTCCGTTCAGACTACGTTCCTAAAAAGTTGCAATATGTAATCTGTCTACAGTATTTGAGTGTCCTGAGTTCCCAATCCTCTCATCAACACTGGATATTATCAATCTTTAAATTTTTTTTGTTTGTTTGGATGGCAAAAATGGTATTTTATTACTATTTAATCTGCAATGTCATCTTTACATATTGACAGAAAGGCTTATTTTAATTCAAAAAAGGATCATGGCACATTGACACTAACTAAAATACTATGGATGCCATTTCAAAAATAGTTAAAGGAATGACAGATCATTTCCATTCACAGAATATATGTAAAGAAGAAATGAAATCATTTTAAACAAAGCAAAGTATATATAAAACAATCATTTACCATTTGAGAAATCTGTTGTTGGTACTGTATTTTGTGATTGTCAATCCTTATCTATTAATTGTGAGCTTAATTTGAAAAATGTCTACTATGTGCACATTAAAACATGTTTTGCTTAATAAATTGTGTTGAATAAATTTTGTTAGCGAAATACCTTAAGATGAATACAGTACAGCTAAGGTAATATCAAAAAACACTTGTCAAATGCGTACTTAACTTACATTTTAAAACCATAATTCTTGGGTTGATGAATGAGACCTTAACAGGGGACTTCCTTGTTCCTAAGGCAATGCTTCTCCATCTTGGCTGCATATTAGGATCACACGTGGAGCCTGAAAGTTATTGATGTTTCTGTCCTTTTCCCCAAAGATTCTGATTTAATTGGTTCAGGGTGAAGTCCGATTTGGGGATTTTTAAAAGCTTCCTAGATGATTCTAATGTGCAGGTGAGTTTGGGATCCACTGAGATAAAGAATATATGTCTCTTTTCTTTAAATTCATTTCTCATCCTATAGGAAATTAAAGAAATGGGATAAAGAGGATTTGCGTTCTTTAAAAGCATATAAAAATACTTTACAACCAAGAAAACCTATCCAGCTTTTGCTACTTGCAGGGAACCATTTTGTCAGTACAAAGAAAATAATTCTCCCACATTGACACAGTGTCCTTCCACCTTTCCCTGTGTCCCACATGTATACACACTATATTCTGTCATTCTGGGAGCCTGTAATGGTTTATCCATTTTACCCTTGACTTAAATAAATTGGTCTTTGTAGCCAGAAAAATGATACTGTTTCTCTGTCTCAAGAGATACTGGGAACATGTCTTGGCTAAAGAAAAAAAAAAATACCATAGCAACAGAGCCACTTGTGATATCAAGCAGTGTTTCAAAGGTAGCCCAGCCTGCCTTTCTGGCTTCCTCAGGTCCAGCCATCTAGACAGTGCCCCTCCTCTCGACTTCCTCCCAGTGATTGCAGGAGCAATTGGAATATAGCACATGCTTGACCAAGTAGTGAAAAAGAAGTCTGTGGCAGCCTTCCGGTGCTTCATAAGCCTTGAATGTAACCCCAAACGAACTGTTGGAGTCCCTTTGATCTGGAATGTAGAGCTGCCTGTCTCCTCACTGTCAGAACACTAGTCTCTGAACTGGTGCAATTTGGGAGTAGGTGATGGGGTAAGAACAAATGGCGGGTGACTGAACCAATGGCAAGAAGAGAGCAGAGATAAGGGAGATCTTATCTGACTGCCAAGACTCTACAGGCCGGAGTTTAACTTGGCTGATACCTATTCCTGTGTAATAAGCACCTGTCTTAGTTTTGCTAGGACTGCTATAACAAACACCAACCAACTAGTTGGCTTAAGAACATAAGAATTAATTGTCTCATGGTTTCAGAACCTAGAAATCCAAAACCAAGGTGTTGGCATGGTCATGCTTTATCCAAATGTAGACTTCTGGTGGTGGCTTGCTGGCAATCTATAATCAGTCTCTACCTCATTCTGTCTCTTACTACTGACTATGTTCAAATTTCTTCTGCTTATGCAGGCTGTAGTCATATTGGGTTAAGGCCCATGCTGATTATGTTTGTCTTTACTTTAACTAATAGAATCTTCAAAGCTCATATCTATGACTTTATTCACAGGATTGGGGCTGTGCTCACGTGGGTTTGAACATGTCTTTTGTAGGGGACATGATTCAACTCATAATAGTGCCCATTCAGTTAAAAGCAATACATTTTAACTTCAGTGTTAGGTGATGGAGATCTTTACTTGAGCTCTTGATAGTGGTCTGGAGAACAGAGATTAGGAGATGGCCTGGAGAATGGTGCAGAGAATAGGGATTAGGTTGTATACAAAGTTTAGGACCAAAATCCTTTGTAGCTGGGTCATGAACAATAGAGCAGATTTCCGACATGTGTCAGAGAATTTTCTATGGTTTGTTCACCATTATAAGGCTCCACACCCACAAAGGTTATGAGAATTTCCTGGGTTCCAGGTGAAGAAAGAACTTGCAAGCAATATTTGCACTGCCTTTCTCTTCCTTGTCCTCCTGGGGACCATCTGTGATCTATCAGGTCACACACTCTGATAAGGTCTGAGCTTCTAGCCACTAGTTATGCCTCCCCCCTTAACCAAGGGCCCATTTCAAAGAATGATCATTCTTTTTGGTTATCTTTTTGCCGTGTAACTCACTCTGCAGACCATTTTTTTTTCTGTCTTTGATCACTGGGATAATAATACCTCTGTCTATCTTGTACTTTCCAGAAACATAGAGAATGAAAACATTGATACTTTTGGTACTTTTGGGTCTGCGGAAATAAAATACCGGTAATTCCAATGGCACCAAACAGAAGAATGGTAATATATCTAACTCATTTGTAAAAGAAATTATTCATATAATCTGGAGCATCAAATAAATGCTTTATTCCCCATTATTTTATGGTGGTTTGGAGCTGTATGTATCCCAGAAAAACATGTACTTAAATTTGATCTATTCCTGTAGGTAATGACCTTTTGATGTGGTTATTTCAGTTACGGTATGGCCCACACAATCAGGCTGAGCCTTAATCCTATTATTGGAACCTTTTATAAGCAGAGTGAAATGCAGACAGAAAGAGAGAGAAAGCCACAGAGGGAGCACTAGGAGCTGAAATCAATGGAACTCAAGTGCATTGACATGTGGCAATCTAAAAACCAAGATCTCCAGCAGCCAGTCCCAGAACGCCTCAGCCCTTGGGGAGAAGGCATTGCTATAATGATACCTTGATTTGGACTTTTTTCTCACCCTGAAGATTGTAAGCTAATAAATTCCTATTGTTTAAGCCAACCCATTTCACGGTATCTGCTGGAGCATTCTTGGAAATTAAAACAATTTTACTACAGAACGCTTGAACATAAATTTAGAGGTTATCATGGTTTTTTTTCAGGACGCCAATAAAGAACTCTGGTCCATTGTGCATTTGTGGAAAATGAGGCTCAGCTAAGGAACACAACCACTCACACACGCAAGCTGTGACACCCCCAGATTTAGCACTTCCAGCCCTTTAGTCTATCCCCAGCTGCTATGGCCCAGGAGATTCACCTTCTGGGTTGAGATTGGCTGCTTTTTTGTTAATGTGGATTCCTTATATCTTTTATCAAATTAAAATGGTTTTCTTTCTGACTTAAAAAGCATTAATAAACTTGGCTTATATCCAAGGAAGAGAAACAAGCCAGGATGAGTGTATGTTCACGTTCTGGGCTTGTACTTTTTCCTTCTGTGTACACTGGGTTTAAATCGCACGTTAGAAATGAGTCTCCATATGCAGGGTGATATAAATAACAGCTTTGTAATATGGGAGTGCAGCTGCCTTAAAATAGCTAAATTAGAAGATGTTATGATAATGCTTTTTTTTAGCTTTATACATCTGTGCAGAGGGAACAACATATTATTAGGTGTACAAAATGTATTAATCAAATGCCTAGCATGCAGTGGCTGGCTTTGCTTTGAGGAGAACAATTCTAATGCCAAAACCTCAGCCTGTTGGCGTGCAGAGAAGCAGAAATTAGATAAGGAGTCATAGTTCTGGGGAGAAAAGATAGCATCCTTAGAAATGTTCAATCTGATAGCTGGCTAGACACACAGGAAAACAAGGAGAAAAAGAATCCTAAATGCTACGTGCCAGATGACTAAAATCTAAGAGTTTTCTATTGTCCCGGGCTGCTCATTTGTCAGCCCTAGAAACTTATCTCTTAAAAAC
This sequence comes from Tamandua tetradactyla, assembly GCF_023851605.1. NCBI lineage: Eukaryota > Metazoa > Chordata > Mammalia > Pilosa > Myrmecophagidae > Tamandua > Tamandua tetradactyla. The sequence continues at coordinate 104,547,177 of NC_135335.1, forward strand.
TTCCTATCCAGTTAACTTTTACTCTGGTTGATTCTTTCTGCAGAGGATGGAGTCTAGTCACTTGCCAGCCATGAGATAGAGTGAATGTTTGTATTGAATACAGAGGCCAAAGTCAACTGTTATTTATTTATTTTTGTAATAGGTTACTGATGGATGTGGAAGAGTGGAAATATTTATATTAACAGCCTGTTATTTTTTCTTAACCCCTTAAAACCTTGAAGAAAAAGTTATATTTATTGCTTGTGTTTTATATGAATAGAATATGCTGAAATCTATATAAAGTGGGTAAGATATCCCCTTCTCATTGTACTATTTTCATAAGTAATTAATTAATTTTTATTGATGAGAGTTCACATCCCATAACCATCATTTTGATTAAAAGAGTGGAGCTTTATGTCTTCTGTCCTTATATATCATTCACCATGTCCTTTCCAAGATCTAGAGGCAACAGCTTTGATTGAGATTTGAGCTATAACCTAATCTAAAAACAGAAAAGGAATAGAATATCATAAGGTCGGACACCAGAATTAAACTTTAGGCTTCATTTCCTTAAATTACAAGGTCATGGGAAAGGTGATTTCAGTCCCTCATGACCCATGAACCTGAAACTGAAAGATACAGTCACGACTATACCAGGTTTCCTTGCTTTATATTGGGGCCATGTCAACGGGTGCAAGTACTTAGACCACAGTAAAACTGTGACCTAGAGAACCCCTTAATCACGTGGATGGAGTAATGTTTAGATGACTTACTACATCTTAGAAGTGTGATAAGAACAAGGGGAAGGAGCAATTTAAAAGAGCTGTGAATAATGCTTACATTTTAGCAGGAAGTACAATTAGATCCTGATATTTAAAGGTGGAGATATTTTTAAAGATCAAATTGCAAATAGGAAATGCATCACCTTGTGAAAGAGAAACTCTGAGCTCTTTTAAGAAAATCAGTCTTAGAAACTGCAACTTTAAGATTTGGCAGGACAGAACGGTTTTTGTTTTTCATAGTTTTTATAAGGGAAAATTCCTCTGGATTTTTACAACTATGCCTTTTGGGAAAAATATTTTTATTTATTCTACTTATTAGCTGTGATTAATGCTAAGGCAGCCCTCACTTGTCTAGTAAACTAAGAAAAATATAGTAATTAAACCCAAGTTATTCTATTAAACTTTGAAATGGTACATAAAGGAACATGAAATTTGTTCAGGATTCCAATTATGTTCAAATATTTCCTGCATATTTTACATTAAAATTGTATGTCTTTTTCTTTATTTTTTATTAACATATCTGGCAAATATGACTATAATCATTTTTCACATGAAGAAATTGAGGCTTATTCCACATAACAGAGAAAATAAACTGAAATTATGACTTTGGAATTCATACTTCCAATAATTTCAAATTAGTGTTTTAACTTTCTGTCTATATTACAGTGCCTGAATATTCATATTTAATAAGTTCGTAGTGTGTTTCCTTTTAAGCTTCCTAAAAAGGCACAGAATAAGCTAAGGGGGGGATTTAAAACTGAAGAAAAAAATAATAGTCTAACCTTTCGTGGAGCCACACATCAACATAAAGGCATATTCAGAAAACATAAGTAGGACCCTTGACATCCTGTGAATAATGACCCATCACTACAGAATGCAAATGCCCCAAATGAAGAAGCAGCCTAAGTAGTCACAGAATAATCTCTACCTGTACTTCCCCCTTACTCTTACAATCACAATAATCCAATGGTGAAAGGCAGCTGGCTTATGTGTCAAGCCTCTATTCTCTTTCCATCTCCTTTTCCCTTATGTTATTTGAAAAAAAAAATTATTAAAATAAAGAACACTGGCCCTAGTGATATCATACATAGAAGTTGTTCCCTAAATTATAAATGAATTTGTATTATGTGTGGGCACGCTGTTCTATGAATAGGTATGATTGATGGCTGTCTCTATGCTGTGATTGGAAGACAAAAAAAATGTTAATAAGAAGCTTCCTCTTCTCTGAACAATACTCCCCTCTAAATATTTACTTGTGGGTACTTGATCCATGCTAGACTATTAGACAATTACAGCATCTTGACCTGGTACACACAGAAGCAGGCTTGTGACCAGACACAGGCAATAAGAGTCTTCCCCGAAGACTAGAAGACAAGATCTTTCTTCCACTTGGATTTTGAACCCTAAAGACTGACTCGTGCTACCAGTAGTTATCTTTTCTGGCATGTGGGGAAAGCCTGGCTGAAGATGAACCCAAGGTACAGAGAAAAGTTGAATCAAGAGTTGGAGAGAAAGAAAATCTTGATGGCGGTTTTAGAGCTCCTGTATCTAGCCATGACTGAAGCAAGATCTACCCCTGGGTTTCCCAGTGACATGAAGTAATTTCCGTCTTTTCCAAAAGCCAGTCTGAGTTTGATTTCTATTGCTTGCAGTGAAAAGAGTACTTATAAAAATGTTTAGATAACTCAGCCTCTGATGCCTTATAAACTTCCCATTCCAAAGTTTTTAAATTTTTATTTTTGTCATCTCATATCCTACGCAAACTTGGTATTCATAGGTATAAAAGTTTAGGATGAACAAGAATAAATATGATAAAATTAAAGATTAATAAAAGTTATAGTTTTATACATATTAATCTCAAAATTGATTGCACAAAGAATAAATGCTAGTACTTTGGAAAAGAAGTAGATAACCATGAGCTAGTATCATTCAGGGAAGGTTTCATGCAGGAGGTGAACTGGGGCCTTTGATGATGGGCAAAGATTGAAAAATAGTGAAGAAAGAAGAGGAGTATTACAAGTAAGGAAAATAGGAGAAACAGGGGTAGAGAGAAAAAGAATGAGTTCAAAGGAAAGTGCCCTAGTTCAAAGTTACTTGTGGGCTTGCATTAAGGTGCTACTAAATAACAGATGGATTTGAAAACCAAACAAAAGACTTAAGATGTGATGTGGTAGGAATGGTGCCCTTGAAAATTTTTGGTCAGAGATGTGGTATGATGAGAGGGATGATTCATAAATATTAGTGCTGCTGTGATATGTAGATGGAATGAAAACAGAGAAAACGGAGGCTACTTCGAGCTTTTTCAGTGCTGCTATAAAATGGGGCATGAAAGCTACCGTTCTGGTTATGGCAGTGAGAATGAGCAGGAAGGGGCTGAAGAAGTGAGCTGAGGGATGGTTAATTCTAAGTCTTTGATTCTTTGTGTCAGAACACATGGGGTTTGAATGTTGAGCAGTCCATGTTGGAAGACCACACGGCTGAAGGTACAGTACTAGAGCTTGGATTCCAAGATACAGAGAAAATGAGAGTCGACATGGTAATTAAGGGTATGCTGCAAAAAAATAATAGTTAACATCAAGAGAATGGATGATGAGGAGTAAATAGAGGCTGAGAAAACAGAGACACATATTCAAGTAACGTCAAAAGGGCCAGTGAGAGAAGCATAGGGCAAGGCAAGGTGGAATTATGGGGAAGAAGGAGCAAGAAGTCAGGAAAGCAATGAAAAAGGAATGATTAGAGAAATGGAAGAGAGACCTGTGTAAAACACTGCCCCTCTTTAAAGCAGTGATCCCCAAACTTCCTTAATTACATAATGCTATTAGTAAAAAGATTTTGAGCTTATACCCCAATATGCTTATTAATTTTTAATCACTTGCATTTCTACTCAACTTATCTATCCATTATCTATCCATTATCTATCTATCCACAAAATTTCAACAACTAAAGAAGAAATAAAAATTTAAATAGTATTTGTATAATAGTAATGCAAACATTTTTCTCCCACTAAAATAATAATAATAGTAATAATTAATTACTTTAGTAAAAGCATTATTATAATTCAAATTTTTATCATGGAATATTTCAAATATAAAAAATAGAGACAATAGTATAATCGCCCCTCAGGTAACCATCAACAGCTTTTTAAAATTAATAACATTTTATCAATTTTGTTTCATTTACCCATTGTGGTGGTTTAGAATTGTATGTACCCCAGAAAATCATGTTCTTAAAGCTAATCCATTCTTGTGGGTGTGAACATATTGTAAGTAAGACCTTTTGATGAGATTACTTCAGTTAAAGTGTGGCCCAGGGTAGGAACTAATCTTCCTACTGGCATCCTTTATAAGACAATGAAATTCAAATGAGAGAAAGCCATGGGTGCAAGAAACTGAAAGCAAGGAAACCCAGAAGAGAAGGGAGAGATCAGCAGACGTCGCCACATGCCTTCCTATGCGACAGATGAATTCAGGATTGTGGGCAGCCAATCCTCAGGAAGAAAGCTTCATCTTGATGTTGCCTTCATTTGGACATTTTCACAGCCTCAAAACTGCAAGCTTGTGTTCTAATAAATTCCTATTGTTAAAACCAACACATTTCATGGTATATTGCTTTCAGCAGCTTAGCAAAACTAAGACACCCATCTCCCCCTATTTTTGATAGGTGGGATTAGAGTATTTTAAAGCAAACACCAGACATTTTATCTTTGTTTTTTTTTTTTTTTTGTCGGGGGTGGGGTGCATGGTCCAGGAATCAAACCTGGGTCTCCCATGTGAAAGGCGAGCATTCTACCACTGAACTATCCATGCACCCCAGACATTATACCTTTCTGCCTGTACATTTTTCAAAATAAATCTTTTATCTCTAAACAACTTTTAACATAGCTACAATGCCATTATCACACCTAAAATTAACAATAACTCTTCAACGTCATTTAATATCAGTTCATTTCAAATTTCCTTAATTGTCTCAAAATCTTGTTTTAGAGCTACCATGTCCAAATCAGGATCCAAGCAAGGCACATGTAACATTTAGTTATGTCTCTTGAGTCTCTTTTAAGCTATAAAAGGCGTCTCTCTTTTCTCTTTTTAAAATACAATTCATTTGTTGAAGAAATCAAAATATTTGTCCTGTAGAATGTACCAGTTTGGGATCTGGCTGATTGCTTTTTAATGTTTTTTTTTTTAATTTGTTCCTCTAGCCCCCTTATTTCCTTGAACCAGTAGTTATATCCATAAACTGTGTCTTTCCTACTGAATTACACCAGAAAGCACATAATATCTGGTTGATCCACTTTCAGTGATTTAAAAATTGATCTTTAGGTTCATGTGCTGTGAGTTATCCACCTGTTATAAAGAACCATTTTTCCTAAGGATTTTAGCATCCATTAAAGATCATTCCTAATTCTATCATTCATTCTGCATTTACTAAATAGAATTCTTCTTTAAAATTGAATCTCACTTGTCAACTATTGGTTACCCTGAAATACATTTCAGATAAGAAAGACGGGACAAATGCTTGATGATGTCCCTTTCATTATTGATTTTTCAGAAAAATTGAGTTGTGCCCTTATAGTGTTTAATGGTGTGTGACTTTTTTGATTTTTGATAATTTAGTGTCATTGTGAACTCATGGATTTTTACATGTTTTCTACATATATGTGTGTTATTTATATATTTGGATTATATGTCTTTTTCATCAAATCTATTAGTCTTTGATAGGTTCTTTGCTGTTGTTTCAACAGGAAGGCTCAGGGTCATTTTACACATATTCTATTCCAGACCTGGAATCAGCATTCCTTCAAAAAGCCTCAATTCTTTTCAGAATTTAGAAGTTACAATCTGCACATTTAGAATGTTCACTGCCACTGGATTATTATATTTTCTAGGCCTTTTTAATGGAAAAAGATAGAATATGCATATGTACATACATACATTCATTCATCCTTCCATCTATTTATCTATTTATCTATCTATCCATTTAGGAAAGAAAATAAGTAAGTTGTAAATATGTGCTATTATTTCCAATTCTAATATAAGAGAAGATGGTTTTTATTTACATTTCTGGTTGCATAGTTTCTTTTATGAAGACAATTCTGATTGATAGTTATATTAGCATAATTAAGAACTTTTAAATTCTGATTTAACATATAGTGATATAACAATTCCAAGGTCTGGCCCTGTGTCCTTTTAATTTGCTTCTTGGTTTTGATGTTGTTTACACAAAAAAAGATTACCAAAAAGGTATTTACAAAGTTAAATAGCATCCTAATAGCTGCCCTTATTAAATCATCATCCCAACTTGCCAATCCTCTTTGCCAATTACAAACTTCTTCGCTGAAATTCAGGTTGTAAGAATACTTTCTCCCTGATGTCAACAAATTGTTCTTGCACTGTAACTTAGCCATATTCATTATATATATGTATATAAAATAAATTCAACACATTTATTTGGAAGATTTAAAAACTGCTAAAGTTTTATTTCCAATTTTTTTTAGAGTACAGATGTGAAAGCATGTATAAATTGACGTATAATTAAAATATTTTCAAATATCCAATTTCAAAATGCTTCCTCCATAGCACATATTTCTTTTGAAAAGCAACTAATTTCTTGCCATTATAATGTCACTTTTATGAAGTAATGGCTCATGTTTTTCTTTTTAGTGTCTGTAATTAGCATATTATTGACTGCAAATTTCCATCACAGTAAAGGTTAACATATTTGAAATGCTTGCTTTTGGTAAAGTAAAATTTGAAGCACTTTTAAGTTTGAGAGTTCTCATCTCTAACAATAATGGAATGAATCCATATTTCAAATAGCCCTCTTTATTCTATTTTAGTCTTCTTATCAGATCTTATTAAATTTTTATTTTTACTTTGTTATGTGGTAGAGAAAGAGTTGGAACCAAAGGAGAAATGTCTTCTTGGCCATTTACTTGGTTGCTTGTTTTATTTATCCTTTTTTTTTTTTTTCAATTTATGGTTTGTTATTCAGAATTAAAAAAAAAAATACTGTTCATATAACCTAAACAGCTACCTTTTCCTGCTTTTTCTCTGCTTTCTTTCCTTTCAAAAAACCGTTAAACTTTAATTCACTGTCCTGCTTAGATCCCTTAACAACTTTGTTTCTAACATAATTGTGCCGAAACCTGGGAATGGAGATTAGACTGAGGTTTAAGTTTCCAGTCCCTTGGGGTGACAGGGACCTCCCAGTCCTCCATTCCCGAACTGGCACAGTTATTCAGGTTTCCAAGCTCAAGCCATCTCAATGCAATGTCAGCTCACATCCACAGCATTCAAATGTCTATGACTAAGTCGCCCCTAGCTCGAGCTCCTCCCCCACCCTCTTCTTATCACTTCACATCACCTCACAGTAAAACATTTCCTTCAGCCTCTTGAAGAAAGTGTTACCTTACCCTTTCCACCTCCTCCCCTTGCAATAAACACCTTCTATACCCAGTTCACTGTGTGGTTATTTGTGTTGGGCTGAAACTTGTTACATCCTCATTCTCACCATTTTGGCTTGAGCACCCCTCTTTTCACTTCACTGCTCCATTTGCCCAACACCAATCTTCTTTTATATAAGTAGGGCTGAGGACTATTTGTGGGTGTCATAGGAATGCTTTGGTGGGATACTTCTGTGGGGCTCAGGTGCACATGGAGTTTCCATTTTGGGCCCTACAGGCCCTACTCTCTCTCTCCTTCAAATCTGAGTGCTCAGTTGGAACCTCCTACATGAGCATAACTATTTCAGACCTTCTTGGCTCCCATTGGAAATGTATGGACCGGGTCCCTGTTTTTGCCATGGTTGGTAGGGCTCATTAGTTATCATTGCTCCACTCCTAGTCCCAGTGGATTTTGGGGACCCCTAGAAACCATTTGTTGACTTTCTCTCTCTCTCTCTTTCTGTGTCATGCAGATGTGAGGACACCCACCTCTGCCCCTCAGAGATCCAGTCTCAACCCCTGAATTGTGACCCCAAAGAATATTCCCACAGAGTATACTTGCTCTTTCCCACTTTCTCACCCTCTCCTTCCTTAGGCCAGGAAACGGTACTTTTAATTTTAAAATTCTTACTGACCTTAATAACTTCCTGTGGCAATCTACAAAGTGGGATGAGGTACCCTATGACCAAGCCTTTTAAATTCTCTGTGCTGAGCCCTCACTCCATTCTTCATTAACTGCCTACAAAATCCTCCTCCTCAATGAAAAATCGAAATCTCCCACTCCTTCTCCCTCTTCAGAAAAACCAAGCTCTCCGACTACTTCTCCCTCCTCTCCCTCTCCCACCAACTCCTTCAACCCAGTCGACCATCCTCCTTCTTACAACCCCCCTCTACAACCCTCCCCCCTCCCCCTTCTTCTGCCCCTTCCCCACTGTTCTAGTTTGCTAGCTGCTGGAATGCAACACACCAGACACAGATTGGCTTTTAATAAAAGGGGATTTATTTTGTTAGTTCTTCAGAGGAAAGGCAGCTAACTTTCCACTGAGGTTCTTGGGGGATGTTCTCTGCTGGCCTTCTCTCCAGGCCTCTGGGTTCCAACAGCTTTCCCTGGAGTGGTTTCTTTCTGCATCTCCAGAGGCCTGGGCTGAGCTGCAAGTGCTGAGATGAGGTATGTTGAGCTGCTTAGGCTGTGCAACATTGAGCGCTCTCATTTAAGCACCAGCCAATTAACTCAAACATCATTCATTATAGCAGGCACACCTCCTAGCCAACTGCAGATGTAATTAGCAACAGATGAGGTTCATGTACCATTGGCTCATGTCTGCAGCAACAGAACTAGATGCCTTCACCTGGCCAAGTTGACAACTGAATCTAACTACCACACCCACTTCCTCACATGGTTTGCCCCTTCTTCCTTCTCCCCCCACTCTAGTTCTGAAACTCCTACTTCCTCATTCTCAACTGCCTCCCCCAGGACCCCCTCTTCAGCTGATATTTTTCCCCTTAGGGAAGTAGCAAGATTTGAAAAATTGCCAGAGTTGACGTTCCTTTTTCTCTGTCCAATCTTTCACAAATCAAACAACATTTAGGTTCCTTTTCTACTGAACCTACTCGAGATCATAAAAAATACACTAATCTGGATTCAACCTCACCAGAAGGGCACCTTTTCCTACACACACTTCATTACACAATCAGCTCCTCTATTCATAAAAAACTCCAGAGACTAGAACGAGAACCCCAAACACCACAAGATAAACTTGTCTGGGTTGCTTTCTGTGTTTTTGACAAAAGGCAGGAAGAAAGCGAAACCAAAAAATCAACTCAGGAAGAAAGTAAGCAAGAGCAAGACACTTGCTATTTATTATTGTCAGCCAATGCCCTGCAAGAATCCACTCATACCTGGTGAGATGGAACAAAATCGGGAGCTAAGCCAACCCTGGGTTCCTGTTTTCACTGTGGCCAAGAAAGACATTGGGCAAAAGCTTGCTCTAACCCCAAGCCACCAGGGGGACTTGCCCTCTTTGTCATAAGACAGGACACTGGAAAGCTGGCTATCTTTTGGCTTCATACCATGGAAATAAACAGCCATCCTTAACAGGCAGCCACTCCTTGGAATTTGAAGTCTCAGACCTCCTTGGCCTAGTCACTGAAGACTTACGGGGCCCAGGCTCTTCAGCCCCCATTCTTCCCATCTCCATGACTGAGCCCAGGGTAACCACTCTCATGGCAAGTGTGATAGTTAGATTCAGAAGTCAACTTGACTAGGTGAAGGTACCTCATTCTATTGCTGTGGACATGAGTCAATGGTGTTTGAACCTCATCTGTTGCTTATTACATCTGCAGTTGGCTAGGAGGCATGCCTGCTGCAATGAATGATGTTTGATTTTATTGGCTGGAATTTAAATGAGAGAGCTCAACATAGCACAGTCAAAGCAACTCAGCATTTGCAGCTCAGCCCAGGCCTTTGGAGATGCAGAAAGAAATCACCCTGGGGAGAGTTGTTGGAACCTAGAGGCCTGGAGAGAAGGCCAGCAGAGATCACCCTGTGCCTTCCCATATAAGAAAAACCCTCAGCTGAAAGTTAGCTGCCTTTCCTCTGAAGAACTAACAAAATAAATGCCCTTTTATTAAAAGCCAATCCGTGTCTGGTGTGTTGCATTCCAGCAGCTAGCAAACTAGAACGGCAGGTAAGCCAATCTCCCCTATAGCTGACACAGGAGCCACGTTTTCAGTCTTACCTGAATTTTCAGAGCCTCTAACCCCTTCCCTTGTAGCTATCATTAAAATTAATGGAGAAAGCGCCCACTCACTACAAACTTCACCCATAGCCTGCACTCTTCAAAACATTTCCTTTTTCTACTCATTCTTAGTAATGCCTATATACCCAGTCCTCCTTTTAGAATAAAACATTCTAGCTAAACTAAATGCAGTGATCACACTTTCTTTCAGAGCTAAGCCTCATGCCACCTGCAGCCCTGCTACTTACCCTCAGCCACAATCTTCAGTCAATCTCCACCTTAAACATTACCACTGTGTTGTAAGTATTTGACATTATTTTGACAAGTTTAATTTTAGTGGTCATTGTATGTGATGAGATGTTTGCCTGGAGTAAATGTAAAGGATATAAAGGATGTGATCTTGTTTGAAGGAAAAAAAGGATAGTTTTTGTTGGAATAAAATGGATGGTTGTTACAGAATGAAGAAGAAGTAGACAGAACCTGAATGGCTATAGTAAGTCAATAAGTGTTTGTGGAAAGTAAAATTATTGTCAAAGTTGGGGAAATCTGATGGGTCTATCCAAAAAATGCTTTAAAGCTTTAATGTCAAATAATATATTAATGCAAAATTACAATTTAGCTTTCTCTCTACTAAAATAACAAAGTTTTCTTGGATTATTAGTCTATTTTATAAAAGTTATAAAAGTCTTATCTACCTACTAACTGGACAAGAATTTATACCCCGGTCTACCTGTCACCAAAAATTTCAATAGCCCCCATTAACCAATCCTTTCCTGTTCCCCTGAACATAAACCTAAAACCGAATGTGACATTTTTCTTCTACTTTTACTAGGCATTCTAAGCATCCTAACAGGGGTAGGCATAAGAGTTGGCAGTCTAATCACATCACAAGTACTTTTGTATATGCTTGGCTGCAAAAACACAGCACAAACCCTTCTTAGTTTAAAATGTCATTGTGGCTCCCCTACTTACTTTCCCATATAGGGCCTGTTATAATTTTATTAATACTTCTTACCTTAGCACCTCAGTCCTGCAAACTGATAAATCAATTTCTATGCCACACAATTACCCCAATTCATAGCATGTTACTCTCAAGCTCTTTCATGAACAACACCTTAGGTTACCAAAAACTCACATGACAAAAACTGTATAACTCAGACCCCAAGCATCACTGCAATGAAAATCCTGCTCTCATCCCTAAAAGCCCCTAATGCTGCCCCTGTCCAGCAGGAAGGAGCCAAGAAGGACAAAAGGTGCCCTGCCTCCCTCCCTTAAATCTAGCCTAACCATCCCAAGTATATATGTTAATCAAAAGTCAGGAATGACAGGTCACAAGGGATGAAACTCATGACCCACCCCTCTTCCCTTGCTGCAATGGTTGAAACTCATGACCCTTCTACCTCCTCCCCCCTCGCCACAACTTGTGACTCCCCTTACCAAACATTCCTTGAGGCAAAAAATAAGGAGCAAACAGGTCAGCACAGACATAATGAAGAAGGAAGCAGGAAGGCAACCCCCCAACCAAGGTCACTTATCCTTTAAAACACAACTCCCACAACCAAGAGCCAGAGCGTTTTTCCCTTCCTTTCACTGGCAGGTTTCACTGGCTTCTGCCTGCCTGCTCTTTCCCTGCTTTCTCTCTGCTTTCTTTCCCTTCAATAAACCTGCTAAACTTTAACTTGTTGTCCTGCATGGATTCCTTAATGACTGTGCTTAACAACAATAAGTAAGATTGTAGAATGAAAGGGAGAAGCAAGGATTGTTGTAATAGCAAAGAAAATGGTTATATTAAAAAATACAAATAAACATGGTAGCAGGTGAAGAAATGGTAAAGATGAGAAATTCTGGCTGCAACAGAGGGTGATTTTGGTGGCTGATAAATGCGTAGTAAAGTTCCATCAAAAACAACTCTTTTGTGTGTGTTATTTACCCTCATTGTTCTGGCTATTTACTTTCGGCTTAGCCTATCTGCAAGTGAACTTGTCTGAGTCCCAACAATGACTACTGTGACCTTCAGGGAAACTCACTTATAGATTCCAGGTTTGACTCTAGCAGGACTGTGAAAGGCTGGAAATACGTTGTATTCATGAATTCTCATTTGTATATCTTATTAACATGTTTGAAGGGCACTTTTACCAGTAGCCTTTCAATACTACTCTAAATTCATCTAGCCAACTTCCTCATGAAGTTCCTATTCAATAGTATTTAAATTCTGAAGTAAAATGAGACTTTATTGTGAGGACAATAATTAAGTAACTGTTTTCATGATCACAAGTAAGCATTGAGATTGTTGTCTAACAAAAGGGAGGGCACTGTGTACCAACATTTAAGTTACTGAACAGAATAGCTCGATCTATAATGGAAGTTTATCTGTATTCCACCTAGTAACTGATGGATTTTGAAATTTATCCTTGGCTTCAGTTAGGCTATCATCAGAGTCCAAATGCGAATTTAACCATAATATCTATTGTTTGGAGATACATGGTGGCAGGTTTTGCAAGAAAAAAAGAATGTTTACTTATCTCTGTCATTCTGCTGAGTTTTTCTACATGCATGACCAATTATTAATTTTTTGCAAAGTTAAAATATAATCCTACCTGAATATAACCCCTCTTAGTTGTACAAATTCCTATTGTAGAAAGTGAGATTAAATACTTTTCGAATAATTTGTTCTATAAATTAAGACTGTCTTTATTCTCAGTTCTAAAAAGCATATTTATTGTTTAAGAATCACCGAGACCCAAAAGCTAATTGTTTATAAATCTTTCGCATTTTCTACCTGGTTTTCAACTTTTTAAATATTAGAATTTAAATTCATACTGGGTTTCATTAATTCAAATTTGAGAATCAAGAGTCTTTCATCATATATATATTTCAACAGTCTTAGTAACCTTGAAAAATCATTTCAGCTCATTTGCCACATGTAATCTCTGTTTCCCTGTCAAATATTGTTAATGAGATTCATTTCTACAAAGCTCCTAGGAGAGTTAGAGGATAAATGGAAATTGGGTTGAAATGAGAGATATATTTTTGCTTATAAATGTCTGTGTAGTGGCTTTGGGTATGTCTTAAATTTCATTTGCGCGGCCACATTTGTTCTCATAGTTACTTTGCTTAAAAAAAAAAGAAAAAGAAAAAGCAGTGTTTCCTCCAAATGTTTCTAGCAGTACTGTAAATTGAGATTGATTCTCTTTAAAATGAGGAAAAGAATAAACTACTAGGTTACTCATCAACATTCAAAGAACCCTCATGCTCTATTTCTGATATAATTTCTTGTGGTTCTTATTCTTTCAGGGGTCAAACAAAAACTTTTAGTTCATCCTGTCAAAAGATTTCTTGGTAACTGAGGTAAGAGCAAATCTCAGTCTCTTACCAGCGGTTTTGTCATTTAGCTTTATGGTACACTTAAGTTATCTGATGGCCTTTTGTTATTTATGACTGTGATTTGGCTTATATTTGTGCAGAGTTTTATTAGCCTAGTTTTTTTTTGGCAATTTTTGGATGGACTTTGAACATACACGTATGAAATATTGGTGAAAAATTCTCTCTGGTGTGTGGTCTTTTACTTTCTTTGATTTAGATGGATTTAGAAACTATTTCCCCCACTATGTGGTTGGGGAAATTTCAGATTATGCTTCCAAAGAAAGGCAAATATCTCTGAACGTAAACTATATCTCCTCAGATGGAAATATCTATCCCAAATATACTAATGGACACACTTAATTAAAACATTGTTAAAGTCAGATCACATCCAAGTCGGAAAGGGAAGGGTGTACTTTGGCACTGCTGAATCTAAGAGAAGGACAAATGGGCAACAGGTTAAGTTACTCTAATGATTCAAAAATTATTTAATATTACAACTCAAAATTTATTTTCAGAAATGCCAGATCAGCTATTTTTACACTTTTTAATAGTTATGAGAGTGCTTGGTCTTCAATGTGTGCTCTATTTTCTATGAAATATAGAAATATAAGGCCTTTTCTTAATGTTACTTTCTTCAAATGTCTGGATGTCTTAGATTTGTTATTACAACTTGGACAATGTATAGCTTTTGTTTGATATCTTTGGTGCTCTACTCAGAAGTATAAATTTGTTGACTGTAATTGGTCATTTAACCAACTTCTCAAGTACTTTCATTTTCATAATCATTGCTTAGATACTCAGTAAGTCGCTTATAATTCCCAGGCACTTCTGTAATTAAACCCCACTGATTGGATACACTGACTTAATAATCCATACCCCCTCATTATCAGGCCTGTTACAGCTCTTTTTAAAACTGGTCTTATATATAATAACATTCAAAACAACACTTGTATTCAGAAACTTGTTCAGTTTTTACCTCATGGTATTTCTAAAACATAGTATTTCATACTTTCTCTTTGAATCTCTCTTGTGAACAAACACAGACTCAACCAACATTTATTACTTGTCTTGGTATGTTTCATGTACTGAACTTGGTGCTGGAGATATAAAGAAATCATGGCATCTGACTTCAAAGAGCACACTGTCATTTATATCCTTCTATGCTTTGTATAGCTCCAAGATGCATAGTAAAATATCTTGGCAATTTTTACATGAGCAACAACAGCTTAACAGAAGAAAGTTTGAAGAGGAGACCAATATATTACAATTTTAGCTTACTTATGTTTTATTCTTCTAAGATTTTATTTTGAAGAGTACAGATGGATTTAATGGTGTTGGCCAATGATTCCTAAAGGTTCTTCCTTGAAGGGACACAGTTCACACAATGTGCTGTATATCTGAAAGACACAAACTAGAGAGAAGGGGCTAATCAGGTATAATTATCAGGTCTTATCCCTAGTTTAGTGGCATATGAACAAGCTCATGGGAGATTACCCAGAAATGCTGTATGGGATTGGTTAGATCAATTTTTTAGTAAGGAGACTTGTGGTTTAGTGGACTGTAGAAATCTCATAAAACTCTGAGCCAATGGAATGATTTTTGGTCCTTTTAGAATAGAGAAAGAGTAGTGAATCTCCAGAAAAGGTACAGATCCCCAGCTGGACTAGAGCCATATGCAAGTAATAAGTGCTGGAAGTTGGCCACAACTTCATGGGGAGCTCTGATCACACTACTTTTTCTCTACAACCTAGTTTGTGGACTCTTTTTTAAAGGAATGTAAATCTATGATGCCTGCAGTGTGGGATAAGGAAGTCTCTGCAGCATGGCAGGGCTGGGTACCAAATGTCAGCAGTACCACTGTCTCTTAGTAGTATTCACTCAGGCTAACAATATGAAGGAAAAACCTTAAAAACCCTCTTAGGTGGAATTCCTTCTTATGAAATGAAAACAGTTTCTGTATTTAAGATATACCAGAGAATTCCCAATCTAATATCTTAACCTGAAAGAACAGTTCTGTTCCCCAGTTGTATGCAGCCATGTTTGTGTAACTTAACCAGAACGACAGTGAAGGAATTACCCAAGCTATTCATTAATGCAATGATTTGAGAAGAGGGCCAGATTGAACCCCACATCTGGGGCATCTGGATAGTCATGAAGCTTCAAATTGCCTCCACCATGATAGTGATGTTGCTATTCTCTTCATTTACAGGTTCAGCTTCAGGTTAGGATTTCCTTTCTTCTTCCTTTAGATTAGTTACTCACCTCTATTGTTCTAGTTAACTTCTTCAGCTTAGTCTACTTTGTGGATGGAATTTTCTGAGTCCCTTTTCAGGGAAACCAACCTTAAATGCCAAGCTGGTTCTGGAAGGAGTATCCAAGGTCCGGTAGGAAATGACCATGAGGAACAAGGACTTCGTAGTGCATATTTCTAGTGTATTTGTAGAAATTCCCTTAGTTTTCTAGGCCAAAGTCCTGCTGCACTATATTATGTTTTCTGTTTGCTGTGCTAATTAGTGTTGAGTTCTCTCTAAGGGAAAAGTCTGTGGAGCTGACTTTGCACTTCTTTCCATAGTGTATCATCGCTATTGCCAGTTTTCTCCAGATGATTTTTCTTCAGCTCATTAATTAGTTCTTTTTGTTAGTAGAAAATAGTTTGGGGATGTTGAGATCAGAGAGATGGCTTTTGTCCATATTCTGGAAAGATTTCCTTCCTGGTGGTTCAAAGATGAGTACAAAAATGTTGAGAAATTTTGACCTTGACTTCATTGAGGTCAGAGGCATCATGGCTGTGAGTATCATTTGTTTTTCTAAATAATAAAATCCTTTAGGCATCCTCTTTATACCTTTTTTTTTTTTACAAGCTTCTTCCTTTGCTTATAAAAAGAAATCCTATAAATGTATAAGTAATGTTCTTTGAAAATAAATGGATGTACTAGCTATACTTTACTGAGGCATATTTATCATAGTGCCAACTTCTGGAGTAGATTAAAATTACCCAGTTACAGCTGGATTGTGTTATCAGTTCTTCATTTATTGAGAAAATTGCAATTAAAAGTCATGCATTTTCTAAACTGTAATTATTTGTTATGTCCTCTGCTATCGGTGCAGCACAATCCAACTTGGGTAAAAGTTTTCACTTCTCTGCTTCATTTTCATCTTTTACAAAATGGAGATAATTTTGTGATGGCTATATGAAGTCATGCTGGTTTAGTATCTGCATATAAAATGATAAAAATATTAGGGAGAGAATGAAGAGAGCTAAGGGACTTCTGAAACCTTGGAAGCAGAAGGATGGGCACTGAAAAAAGGCTGTAAGAAGAGATGTTTTTGTGATGGACCTTGGAAATAGTGAGACTTGGTCATGTCGAGATGGGGGAAGAGTATGCCATACCACAGGAATAGCAGTGTTGAGGAATAGGATTGGGGAAACATCATTAAATTCGTCAAAGAATCATGGTGAATAGGCACTGAAAATTGAAGTTCAAGTCAGATTATGGAGGACTTTAGATCCCAAGCTAAGAAACTTGGATTTGATTCAGAGATAATATTTGATAAAGTTGTCATCGAGTTTCTTGAATGTGCTGAATTGCCCCTTGAAGCAGCCTGTCCCAGGTATGCAGAGGTTCTATGGCACCAGTCTGACTCATGGCAGTTTTGCTATTATTTCATATCTAGCCTTGGGAAGGTATGGCAGGAGAAGATAAATTTCTCCCTCTCCTTTCTTAAGGATGAGCTTCCATATGGCATGACCTCTGGGCTAGTGGATTATTCCACCATGTTTACTCAGTCCCTCCACATGCTGCCATATTAGTTGTTATACAAAGAACATCCAGTAAACCCAGTGTACAGAAGCATCAGTCCCTGTTGCTATCCACAGAAAAAACCCATCACTGGTCAGACACTACATATCTGCTTTGTACTCTGATTTTACCCTCCTGGACTATGAAAACAGATTAGGTTAGCACCCTTATCATTTTCCACAGAAGATAAAAATATTTAGACACAGGCTCTTACAAAAAGGCCATAAAACCCAAGTATCTTAGTTTTCGCTGATTTAAGGTTCTTGACCCACTTAGTGCCCATTTAAAGAAGCAAAAATTGCTTGTTGACACTTCATTGTGTACACATGTTCTTTTCTTATACTCAAGCTGTCATAGCCCTGAAGGGAGTGAAAGCCATTATTCCAGAGAAGTTTTGGAAATCAAAATATAACTTTCCATGAACTAATCTACATTTCTAATTTATAGACGGCAGATATTAGATGGCATTGTCAGTCTCCCAGCCAAGGGACAATTATTCAATGTTTGCTTCAGTGCTTGGGTTGTCTATAGCATCAAATTATTTTGCAGACACCAAGCATACTATTCTGAGGATCTTTTCCTTTTCTGTCACATGTGATGAATTTCTCTTCAGTATTAAGATTTGCCTGTGCTGGTCCCTAATGTAGATGGTGGTGATTTTATGATGCCTTCCAAACTTTCTGTGATATAGAAAGCTTTTTATTAGATGCAGTTGTTAGGCTAGAGAGCTGTAGAATAATAAATATGTTTGACATTCAATAAGTATTTTGGGTAACTGTCATGAACCAGACACTCTCAAATACTGAGCCATATTATTATGGGCTTATGGAATTTGGATTCCTTTTTAAAGTCAACCATGCATATAAAAATACCTTTTTAAATAGCATCATGGGTTTGGAGGATATTTTAATATTCCCAACAAAGAATCTGACACTCTATATGGTCCTCCAACCTCTCCATCCACATCTTGCATCACTAGCCTGAGAAGTCTTTTTCTCCCTTTCTCTGTTCCTTAGAGGACATAGATTTCTTTTAGCTTTGTATAGAGCCAAGCTATCTCCTACCTCAAATCTAGAGCATACAGTTTCTTTTCCTGGAATGTTTTATCCTCATCTTGTCTTTCCACCTTCCACCAATAACTTCTGTCCTGCGTGTAAGTCTCAGCTTAACTGTTACTTCCTTAGGAAACATTCCCAGATCCCTCAAGATGCAGATTTCTTTATGTTCTCAGATCTCTTTGTTTTATGTGCTTTTTTCCCTCATATAAAACTTGATAAGCCTGTGATAATTTGTCCGTTTTCTAAACTAGACTGTTTTCTCCATGAGAGCAAGTGTTTTGCTGACTATCACAGTTCTAGCATACAGAACATTTGAAAAAGACTTTTGATGATTGACTAGGAGATCATCTTGTCCTAAACCGTCTCGCACATCAGAACTCTGTAGCTCAGAGATGATAAGTGGTTTGCCCAAGGAACATAGTCAGAAACACATACACTTGAAACTTAATAAATTCCTCTTTTTAGAAGCTTTTCCATTTCTAGTATATTGCATTCTGGAAGCTAGCAAACTAGAACACATATCAAGAGGCACATGATGTCAATTTGTTTCATTACTGGCAATGTTAACTTTAATTACTTAAGGTGGTGACTGCCAGGTTCTTTCACTGTAGTTACTACTTTCTCATTCATAATTAATAAATATTTTGTGATACTTTGAGAAACTGTGTAAATATCCTGTTACTCTTCAAACTTTCATCCTGGTTTTAGCAACCACTGGAGATTCTTGCCTGTAGTAGTTGTCATTATAATTGCTAAATGGTGATTTTCTAATCTTCTAATTTCTTCTACATTTATTCACTGAATTTCTATACCACAAGGAAGAGATTTACCTTCTCCCTATTAGTTTGTTTGTGTATAGCAGTTTGGACTTATGGGTTATTGTCTTACTGGAAATTTTTTATTTTGATATAATTTCAAACATAGAACAGTTACAAAAATAATACCAACCCATACAAAGGACATACTCCCACCCAGATACCCAGATCCAACAACTTTTAAAGTTTTGCCACATTTGCCTGCCTGCTTGTGTTAGTTTGCTAGCTGTTGGAATGTGATATATCAGAACTAGAACAGCTTTTTAAAAGGGAAATTTATTAAATTGTAAGTTCACAGTTCTAAGGCTGTGAAAATGTACAAATTAAGGCATCAAGGAAAAGATACCTTGACTCAAGAAGGCTGACAAGTCCAGAGCACCTCTGTCAGCTGTAAACTTGCAATTTTTTTTGACATCCAAATGATCTCAGATTTGGCAGGTGGAAGTCCTTCGGACTGGCTCTGATATCCTTTTAGAATAACCTTATGTTTCTTTGAGCACATTTCTGGTATACCAAGATATTTCACACCTGTTCTGTAATCTTCTTGTTCTAACCTTGTTATAGACAAGACAAAAAGATTTGCTCGTTTCTACTGGGGTATAATCATTTTAGACCCCTTCAGACATATTTAATATCTATTTTTATATCTAACAACTTATTATTTTTATCTATAATAAATGTATGTATCTAATCTATTTTCATTTAATAAAAACATTAGTTTCCATGGGTACTTCCAATTGTGGAATCTAAATGTAAAATATGAAACCACACAAGTGTGAGAAGAAAGCATCATGAATTCATCACTAACCTGGTTGTAGGGAAAGACTGTTTATGCACATAATCCAGATGGAATAAAAGAAAAAATGGTTAAACCTGACCATATATAAAAATTAAAAAAAATTTATGCCTCAATCTTTACTACAATACTTGGAAATGACCTTCAGGATACTTTTAATGATGAATGTTACAATTTCACCATCCCTGGGTAACCTTTAAATCTTAGGCTACACAACCGTGCAGCATTCAACAGTACCACTAGCCACAAGGCCACTGAAGTTGAAACCCATACATTTCCTGTCTGGTGGCATAGTAAGCAGAGGGTGCAAACGGCTGGTAAAAAATTGAAAGAGCTGTAATATGAAGAGCTCTGACTATTTTGTCTTTGTCATAATACAAGACAATATTATGATTACTGAGCATAGTATATTCAAGGATGGTCTACCCCCAAAGACTCATTTACCTAGAACCTATGGCTACTATAGTTGTTAAGATTTCTTGTATAGATTATTGGACAGTTGTTCTGAACTTGTGGCATAGCTAGTGCTGAAACCAGTCCTGGCATATTCTTGATGGTGTCAGCTTATGTCCTGGGGTGAGGCTGTGAGCTAAGGAAGCCAACAACTACTCAGTAGTCAGACCCTCTGCACTAGTCATTAACAAGGACAAAATTTGACTGGGCTCCTCATCAAGACACTTGAAAATAATCAGAGATTTCTGTGTGTATCACTGGAAGGACTTTGAACCTTGGAGGAGGATAGAAGGAACTTTGGATTTCCTGGTATACTTACAGGCAGGCAAGTATACTGGCAAAAGTAGATTATGTGCAAGGGTACTATTCTATACCAAAATCTAGGGTTAACTCTAGATTCCCCTCTCTTCTTCCTATGGCAGATTTTCAAGCTTCAATAAGTTCTAAATACTCAGTCTTTATAACACATCTGGATTTTTCTCTCTTCCTTCTAACATTGTCTTACCTATCTTATTATTGTGTCTCAGTTGGGTTGCTACAATAACTTTTGTGTTAAAGTGGATTATTATTCGCAATTATCCCATTTCTATATATGACAAAATTTTCTTTTCCTGCGAACTTTGCAGTATTTTTTATCAGATAAAGTATACCTCCCTACTCTATTGGTTTTGAACTTGGTGATGTGACTTGCTTTGTTAAAATGGAATTAAAGCAGATATGACATATGTCATAATCCAGCAAGCCCTGTAAACATACTATTTCAGTTTGGCCAGGCCCCTTATGTTTCTGCACTCTGTCAAGAAAAGAGGACGCTCCAAGTAGCAGCTGCTCTTGTGTCTTGGGTTCCAGAATAGGAAACATGTGCAACAGACCTAAATCCAACTTGCAGTATGGAGCCAAGGTAAGCTCAGCTGAACGCAAATAAAATCAACTGAGCCTAGGAAAGCCTCGGCCAATCCACAGACCTATTTGGGATAAATAAAATTTTGTTTTTATAAGCCACAGAGATATGAGGGTTGTTGGTTGCAAATGCGAAAGTTGACTGCTACAACGTTCACACTGATCTTCATCCTCCAGGTCTGGCTCCTTTCAGATTTAGATTCCACATCATTGCCAAAATGGCTCTCCAAAAATGGAAATCTGATATATCACTCCCCTGCTTCAAAGTGTGCCTGGGTTTTCATGACAACGATTAAATTCCTTAACTTAGACACAAATGCATTTATGATCTAGTTCATGCTTGATATTAATGCCTCCTCTGCCATTTTTTCACACATGCCCTTCACTACTGCAGTATTACTGAAGGGTTTCCAGAATGTACCATCTTGATTCATAATGTCATGCTTTTCCTGATATCACAGAGGAGGCTGCTGAGGGAAATTTCTGGGATTCCAGTAGGAGGTTCAAGGCAGCTAGTAAGAATCTTTATTACTAAGGTCCCCTATCAAAACTGCCAATTGTAAGTATTTTGTTCCAGGTCATTCTGGAAGTTTCCAGATGGTTCCAGGGGTATATTAATTTCTCATAGAGAGTTACCATACTCTAACCTGAGTTATAAATATGTTCAGAATAAAAACTCCTAAGAGACAGGGAGCCACAGAATCATAGTTCCAGGGAAGACCTTTCAGCTTGAAGAATTTGCCCAAAGACAGGAACTATGGGAGGAGAATCCAATTATTTGTATAGTAAGGATGCTGGCAGCAAAACTTGGTTCATCATGGTCCTAAATAGAAGATGTGGAATCTTGTGTCGGAAGAAATTGTTGGACAGTCAAATAATAAGGCAGAGACTCAGCCTGAAAGCTTTGGTTTAAGGAGTTTTGATAATAAGTGAAGGAAGGAGCCACAAATTAGAGAGCATGCGAGTACATTTACTCAGCATAGATGGAAACTTGACCTTGTACAAAAGAATAACTCTAAACCATGTAAATGCATACCAGTTCCAGGCATTGCTCTCATGAGCTTAGTGGTGGAGATAAATCTGAAGATTGCTAAGTATGATGGGCCCAAACCCTTGGATCAAAAATCTCACTTAGTTTTACTCTTACGTAGGAGCAGCAAAAAGTAACCTGAGATGGAGCACGCAATGGAATGAGGAATTGGCAGTGGAGGAAAGGGTGGTTGGGTTGGTTCTATTCATCTGGGCTGATGTTTATTCAGCTTTCTCTTGTGCTGGTTAAGCAGAAAGGGTTCCTTCCTTATGTCCCAACCACCAGGTTTTCAGGGTTAAATACTTTGGGCAAAACCATTTTGAGTTTTAAATTTAAACTCTTTTTCCTTGCATTTCTGCTATTTTCTTCAGTCTAATCGAATAGAAGAACAGTTTTCTATTATGTAATGAGGAGTTTAGATATTGTTATTGTCCTTATGCCCATATAAATGACCCATTATATTCCAAGGCACAAAATTAAACATTGCTTTGGGTATTTTTCTATATTTTTGTAACTTTTAAAATATATTTTATGTTTTCAGACATCTTCTCTCTTTCACTTTACATATATATATATAATATATATAAATAATATAATATAAATAAGTGAGAGAATGGGATGAGGGCTTGTAATTCTGTACAGCTTAACATAATACCTGGACATACCCCAGAGTATGCTGAGCATATATTTAAAAAGTATTGACAAAGTCCCTTGATGGATGATGGGAATAAAAATAAGGAACTATTAAACTTTACCACCAAGGAAACCCTATATACTGTCTCAAATATTAGGAGCTCCTAAGTCAATAGGCCAAGCCCTTGATCTTGAAGCTTGCTCTTGAGAAGCTTATTTATGTAGTGGAAAATCTTAGCCTATGGTTATGCTTTAGAGTTACTTCTAGAGGACCTCATTTGCTGCTCAGATGTGGCCTCTCTCTCTAAGCCCAACTCTGCAAGTGAAATCATTACCCTCCTCCTTATGTGGAATGTGGCAGCCAGGGGTGAAAGTCTCCCTGGCAACACAGAAATGACTCCCAGAGAAGAGTCTGGCCCTGGCACCACGGGATCGACAATGGCTTCCTGACCAAAAGGAGGGAAAGAATTGTAACAAATAAGGTATCTATATTAGTTTGTAAACTGCAGAATGTGACATCCCAGAACTGGAATAGCTTTTTTTATTTTTTAACTTTATTGTATAGTATAACATATATACAAAGCAAAGAAATAAAAAAATCAATAATTTTCAAAGCACTTTTCATCAAGTAGTTACAAGACAGATCCCAGAGTTTGTCATAGGCTACCATATGATCCTCTCATATTTTTCCTTCTAGCTGCTCCAGAATATAGGAGGCTAGAGGGCTTAAACCTGCTTTTATCATCACAATCAACTTTTTTCCTTCTTTTTTGTGAAAAATAACATACATACAAAAAAGCTATAACTTTCAAAGCACCGCACCTCAGTTCATTGTAGAACATATTTCAGAGTTTGACATGGGTTACAATTCCACAATTTGAGGTTTTTACTTCTAGCTGTTCTAAAATACTGGAGACTAAAAGCAATATAAATTAATGATTCAGTATTCATATTCATTTGTTAAATCCTATCTTCTCTGCGTAACTCCACCATCACCTTTGATCTTTCCATCCCTCTCTTTAGGGGTGTTTGGGCTATGGAAATTCTAAATTTTTCATATTGTAAGGGTCTGTGATCAATATGGAGTAGGGAGATGGAACTATCTAATGTTCTGGAGAGGCTGGGCTAGGTTTCAAGACTTATCTGGACCAGGGACCCATCTGGAGTTGTAGGCATCTGAGAAGTTAATCCAGTGCATGAAACCCTTGTGGAATCTTATATATTGCCCTAGGTGTTCTTTAGGATTGGATGGAATGGTCCTGGTTGGGGGTTGGCAGGTTATGATAGGTATCAAGGTCTAACTGAAGTTTGCATAAGAGCAACCTCCAGAGTAGCCTCTCAACTCTATTTGAATTCTCTCTGCCACTGATACTTTATTAGTTACACTTCTTTTCCCCCTTTTGGTCAGGATGGAATTGTTGATCCCACTGTGCCAGGGCCAGATTCATCCCTGAGAGTCATCTCCCATGTCGCTAGGGAGACTTTCACCCCTGGATGTCATGTCCCGTGTAGGGAGGAGGGCAATGATTTCACTTACAGAGTTGGGCTTAGAGAGAATGAGGCCACATTTGAGCAACAAAAGAGGTCCTCCAGAAGTAACTCTTAGGCATGCCTATAAGTAGTCGAAGCTTCTCTTGTACCTACATAAGCTTCACAAGAGTAAGCCTCAGGATTGAGGGCATAGCCTATTGATTTGGGTGTCCCTAAAGTTTGACACAGTATCAGGGGATTCCCTGATGGTAATGCTTAACAATGAAATGGCTTTCAATGGGAAATTCAGTAAGTTACAACTTTACAGTTCTAAGCCTATAAAAATGTCCAAACTAAGGCATCAGGGACCAAATACCTTACCTCAAGGAAGGTCAATGGGTCAGGAACACCTGTTACCTGGGCAGTCACATGGCTGGCATCTTCTGGTCCCTTGCTCCTAGGCTTCATTGCTTTCAACCTCTGTTCCTGTGGGGTTCATCACTTTGCTTCTCTAGGGTTGGCTTTCATTTCTTGGCTTCCCTTGGCTCTCTGCAGGTTTTGGCTTGCTTATAATATCACATGGTGATGTCTGCTTGGCTCCAAACATCTCCAAACTTCTGTGTCTCTGTTCTCCAATGTTGACATCTGTGTCAGCTCTGCTCTGAAGTTTCTGCTGGATCTGTCATTTCTGGCTCTCTCTAAAATGCTTCCTCAATAAAGGATTCCAGTAAACTTATCAAGATCCACCTAAAATGGATGGAGTCACATCTCCATTTAATCAAAAGGTCAAACCCACAACTGGGTGTGCTACATTTTTGTGGAAATAATTTAATCAAAATGTTCTGCCCTTTGGTGCAGAATTAAGATTAAAAGAAACAGCTGCTCCCACAAGATCAGATCAGGATTAAAGCATGGCCTTTCTGGGGTACATAATGTTTTCAAACTGGCAAGTATCAGTGGCTGAGAGAGTTTAATCTGAGATTCTAAAAGGTTCCATGCACTATGATTACTTTCCACAACTTAAAACATCCAAATGGGTTCTTAGGCCAGATAAGTCCTGAAACCTAAAGGGGTCAGCCTCTGCAGAACATCAACTAGTTCCATTTCCCTATCCCATGTTATTGACAACACTTTCCAACATGAAAAAGTTGGAACGAGAATAGCCCAAATACCCCTAAGAACTGGGAGAAAGATCAAAAGAAAAGATGGAGCTATACAGAGAAGACAGTATTTAACAAATTAGTATGACTGCTGAATCATTAATATTTCTTTTAGTCTCCAGTGTCTTGGAGCAACTGGAGGTAAAAACCTAAATTTGTGGAATTATAACTCATACCAAACTCTGAAATCTGTTCTACAACTAATTGTTGTGGGGGGCTCTGAAATTTAGGCTTTTTTGTATATGTTACTTTTCACAATAATAAAAAAAAGAACATTCAGAGAGTTTAGAAAATGCCAAAGTAACCTGAGCTAATGCTGCCCAGCCCACCCTGTAACTGAGGAACCATCTGCTTGCTTATGGACAATTCTAAAGAATAAGCATAAAGACAAAATTTCTGTCACACAGTAGTTGCCCAGTAAGTAATCTCTGAATGAATAGCAACCACATCTAAAATTTACAAATCAGATTTTTGCAAATCAGATTTTTGCAAAAGTAAATAAGTGAAAGACATCATTTACATGTTTTTTCTTTTTGGGTGCATGATCTGGGAATCAAACCCAGGTCTCCTGCTTGGAGGGTGAACATTCTACCACTGAACCACCCATGCACCCAGACATCATTTACTTTTACTCCTAATTCTTAAGTGTGTAATTTCTAAGACAAGGACATTCTTTTGCATACCCACAATAGTTATTGAAATCAGGAAATTTAACACTGATATAGTACTATTATACATGCCCCATATCCAAATGCTATCATTTGGCTTATTAATATACTTTATGGTTATTTTTCCTTCCTCAAGATCTAATCCAGAATTCAATATTGCATTTACTTTTCATATCTCTTTAGTCTCCTATTATATGGAATAATTCCTCAAATTTTCTTTTTGTTTCTTGACCTTGATATTTTTGAAGAGTTCCAACCAGTTATTAGAATGTCCTGCAATTATTTTTTCTGATATTGTTCTTAGATACAGACAACACATTTTTGGCAGGAATGCCAGTGAAAGAACATTGTGTTATTCTAAGTATATCATATTAATAGTCACATGATGTCTGTGTGTCTTAATATTGGTGATTTTAGCTTTAGAATCTTTGATTAAGGTGGTGTCTTTCAGGTTCCCCATTGTCAAGTTACTAGTTTTCCTTTTGTAATTAAGAAATAATTTGAGGTGGTGTACCTCAAGGCTATCTAAATATCTAATCTTACCAACCTTTCACCTACTAATTTTACCATTCATTAATGATATTTTAACTTCATCATGTCTTCTATATTCATTTGTTGGCATTATATTGCAAAGAAGCATTTTCCATTTTCTTTCTTTCTTTCTTTCTTTCTTTCTTTCTTTCTTTCTTTCTTTCTTTCTTTCATTTATTTATATCAATATGGACTCAAGATTTTTGTTTCACTGAATAGGTTATAATCCTTACCAACAATATTATTCTTTATTTTTCTTTTTTTAAAAGCAGTTTTATTGTGATCCATTCACACATTATATAGTCCATCCCAAGGGTACAGTCAACGACTTTCAGTATAATCACAGAGTTGCACATTTATCACCGCAATCAATTTTAGACCATTGACTTCCAGCCAGATGGCAGAATAAGCAAGGCTCAGTTCACTCTGGCTTCATACAACAATGAGATATGCAATAGAAAAATAACTGGGACAGTGGTTCCACAGTGTAAGTGATTATAGAGGGTCTTCTACCCTACATAGGGAAGTCCTCAGAGAAAAACTGCAGAAATTGGAATGAAGAGAAGGGGGTGAATGTACTTGGTCATTGACTCTGCGTGTCCCTGCAGTTGACTTGGGAAGATTTTTCCTTTGGCTCTGTAGCTGGAAGTTCCCACGGTGAACATGAAAGATAATAGATGTGCTTTTCTTGTGCACATGCTCCACTTAGCCAAGATATAATGCTTACTCCTTGCCCATGTGACAGGCTGCTGTGGGCACCTGACAGGAGAAAGAGACATGTTTAGGTCCTGATATCACTCCCCTTCTCCCACAGAGGCCTGAAGACTGCAGGTGTGTGTGGATGGAGAGGTGAGGCTGAGGAAGCCAGCTGAGATGAGTGTCATGACTGTCTGCTTGCTATACATTGCACCTCCAGTGGGCCTGAGTGGATGAGAAGACTCAAGAGCACCATTTGCTGGGAAGAAGAAAAACGTGCAGTCTGACAAATTGCCTCTCTGCCTAGCCTTAAAGGAAGCCCTAAGTAGAATTGCAATCCCCCCTTGAGATTAGGGACTTGGTTTCAAGGGGAAAGACAGACAAACCAAATCCAAAAAGGGATCTTTAAAACTAATAAAAGTAGATTCAAAATCTTAGATGAGGGAAGGAAATAAACCTGCAAAATGACCTTATTAAGACATTAAAATGCCCCTCTTCAACAGAATATCATAAAGTATGTGAAGAACTAGGTAGATATGTTTCAGTTAAATGACCAAAGTAAATTACTAAAGAGGACACAGAATTTGGAACAACTAATTAGGTTGTTCAATCAACATGAAGTGTATCAATAACACACTGGAGGAGCACAAAGAAAAATCCAAAAGAATAAATAGGAAATAGCAGATATCTCAGAGATGAAACATACTGTTGATCAAATTAAAGTACTTCGGAGACTCATAAAAGTGTAGTTAGAGAGGTAGAAGAAAGAATATGTGAATTAGAAGACAGAGCAATTGAACTTGAACATTCCAAAGAGTAAATGATAAGAAAAATGGAAAAGAATGAACCTTGATCCCAGGGAAATGATAGATACCACAAAGTGTACAAGTATAAGAGTTATTCATGTCCCAAAGGAGAAAAGAAGAGTAAAGGGATAGGAATGCTAGTTGAAGATATAATGGGGAAAATTTCCCAACCCTTATAAAAGATATAGACATCCAAAAAAAACCTAATGAACCCCAAATAGAGTAAATCTAAATAGGCTTACTCCAAGATATTATTTATTAGATTTGACATCAGAATGTCAAATCTTGAAGAGAAGCAAAAAAATCGTGAAAGCAGCAAGAAAAACAGTATTAACTACGTACAAAGGAAAACATGTAAGACTGAGCTCAGACTACTCAAAGGCACTATGAAGGGAGAAGGCAGTAGTATGGTATATTTAAGATTTTGAACAAGAAAGACTTATAGCCCCAAATTCTTTATCCTGCCAAGCAGTGCTGAAAAATAAGGGAGAAATTAAAATCTTTACAGATTAAATGATGGCTATGAGAGTTCGCCAACAAGAGATCTGCTCTACAAGAAATTTTTTCAGGGAGCTCTGGTGAATGAAAGAAAGAGAGGGCGGTCTGGAGGAGGGTGCAGAATTGAAAGGATAAAAAGTGAGTGGGAAAAGAATATAGATCTGATAAATAAAAACTGTAGACAGCTATAGAAATATTAGATAAAATAGGCTCCTGAAGTAAAAAAAAGCTTGAAAATGTTCAGGAACATAGGTCATTACTATATCAAAATTGATATTTGTAATATTTTTCGACTTGATATTTACAGAATGTGCACAGATTTGGTAGTTAATCAAATGGTATTTAAGATAGTGTTTAATATTTAGAATTTAACTCTGATATCTGTATTTGTAGATTTTTCCTTGTTTGCTGTAATTTTAAATTGGTTTATGAAACATATTGTATAAGCACAGGGTTTAAAGTGAAGTCTGCCTGCTGAGCTGCTGTGGCCCACCCTTCAGTATTTTATTTAAATATGCCTATGGATAAGCTAACTAAGATATCCATTTTTGGTGGTTAAGATTTTCATATGTTATGAGACAAAATAAAGATTCAGTGGCTGAGGGATTTCAAACAGAGTCAAGAGGTTGTCCTGGAGATTATTCTTATGCATTATATAGATATCCATTTTTAGTTTATGGTGTATTAGAGTGCCTAGAAGGAAGTACCCAAAACTATTGAGCTGTGTCCCAGTAACCTTGATTTTTAAGATGATTTTATAATGATATAACTTTTACAACTTGACTGTGTGATTGTGAAAACCTTGTGACTGATACTCCTTTTATCCAGGGTATGGAAGGCTGAGTAAAAAAATATGGATAAAAAAACTAAATAAATAATAAGAGGGATAAAGGCTAAAATAAATTCGGTAGATTGAAATATTAGCAGTCAATGAGAGGGTGGGGTAAAGGGTATGGGATATATGCATTTTTTCTTTTCACTTTTTATTTCTTTTTCTTGAGTGATGCAAATGTTCTAATCATGGTGATGAATATGCAACTATGTCATGTTATTGTGAACCACTCATTGTACACTATATATGGACGGCATATGTATGAAGATTTGTCAGTAAAAATATTTTTAAAAAAGATTTTCACATATTAATTATAAGAACATGTTTATCTCTATATTTTCTTGAAAACAAAAACTTGAAAATGTTTAGTAACATAGGTCATTACTATAGCAAGGTTGATACTTATAATAACTTCCTGCTTTATATTTTGAGAATGGCCACAGTTTTGACAGCTAATCACGTGGTATTTAAGTTAGTGTTTAATATTTTGAAATTAAGAAACTCTGTTATCTGTATTTGTAGATTTTTTTTTCCTTATTTGCCTTTATTTTAAATTGGTTTATATAACTTACCATGCAAACACAGGTTTTGCGATGATTATTTGGATAGTTTATTTAAATGTGCCTTTGAATAAGCTAACTTTTGGTGGTTCTAAGTGTATTGTTTGTTTTCTTAAATAAAAATATTAAAATAATTGAAAAAATTCTGGAACATTTTCATTACTCCAAAAAGAAAAACCCCATACCCTTAGCGTTACCCCCAATCCCTCTATCCTTCCCAGGCCCTACATAATCACTGATCCAATACTGTCCCTATAGTTTCATTTTTATTTACATTTTATACAAATGGAACCATACCAAATGCAGTACTTTGTGTCTGCTTTCTTTCACTTAGTATAATGGATTTTATTTTTATTTTTTTATTATTATTATTTTTAATTAGAGGGACTATAGGTTTACATAAAAAGCATGCAAAAAATATAACAATTGCATATACACCCCTATCTTTGACACTTTTCATTAGTGTGGTAACTTTGTTACAATTGACACAATATTAAAATATTACTTCTAACTATACTCAATAGTTGGCATTTGTTGTATTTTTTCCCATTTATCACCCTATTATTAACACCCTGTAATAGTGACATATGTTTGTAATAGCTCGTGAAAGAACATTCTTACATTTGTCCTATTAAACACAGTCATTGTCCACAACAGGGTACACTGTGTTATGCAGTCCTGTGTTTCATCCTTTAGCTTTCCTTCAAGTAACATATTTAAATACATTCACACATAATTCAGTCCTGTTAAATACACTCACAGTAATCTGCTACCACCACCATTATCCATTTCCAAACATTTACAATCAACCTAAATAGAAAATCTGCACAAATTAAGCATCAGCTCCCTATTTTATACCTTCATTCTATTTCCTGGCAACCGATATTTTAGATTCTAACTCTATGAGCTTGCTTATTATAATTAATTCATATTCGTGAGATCATCCAATAATCGTCCTTTTATGTCTGGGTTATTTCACTCAATAAAATGTCTTCAGGGTTCATCCATGTTGTTGCATGCATTGACTTCAATCCTTCTTACAAGACAAATAATATTCCATCATATGTATAAACCACATTTTGTTTTATCTACTCATTAGTTGATGGACACTTGGGTTGCTTCCATCTTTCATAAACTGAAAATAATGCTGCTATGAACATCAGTGTGCAAATGTCTTTTCCCGTTCCTGCTTTCCGTGCTTCTGGGTATATAACTAGTAGCAGGATTGCCAGATTTTATGGCAATTCTATGCTTTGCTTTCTGAGAAATGGCCAAAGTGTCATCCACAGCAGCTGCACCATTTTCTGTTCTTACCGACAGTGAATGAGTTTTCCTATTTGTCTATATCTTTCCAACAATAGTAGTTTTTTTTTTAAATAGTGACATTCTAGTAGATATTAAATGAAATCTCATTGTGATGTTGAGAATCTTTTCATGTGCTTTTTAGCCACTGTTCAAGTTTCTTGTCAATTTTTTAATTGAGTTGTTTGTCTATTTATTGTTGAGGTGTAGGATTTCTTTACATATTCTGGATATTAAACCCTTATTGGATATGTGGTTTTCAAATATTTTCTCCCAACGACTAGCCTGCCTTTTTATTTTCTTAACAAAGTCTTTTGAAACATGAATGCTTTTAATTTTAAGGGGGTCACATTTTTCTTCTGTTGCTTGTGTTTTATGTATAAAGTCTAAGAAACCAGTGCCTATCACAAGATCCTGAAGATGCTTCCCTACATTTTCTTCTAGGAGTTTTATGGTCTTGGCTCTTATATTTACACTGTATAATCATTCAAATTAATTTTTGTATAAGGTGTAAGATAAGGGTCCTCTTTCATTCTTTTGCATATGGATATCCAGTCCTCCCAGCACTGTTTATTGAAGAGACTATTCTGTCCTAGTTGAGTGGACTTGGCTTCCTTGTCACATCAATTGGCCATAGAATGAGGGTCTATTTCCAAACTCTGAATTCAATTATATTGGTCAATATATCTATCTTTATGCCAGTAACATGCTGTGTTAATGGTAGCTTTGTAATATGCTTTTAAATCAGGAAGTGTGAGTCCTCCAACTTTATTTTTTTTAAAGATATTTGACTATTTGGAGACCCATACCCTTCCAAATAATTTGATAATTTGGCTTTTCCATTTCTACAAAGTTGACTATTGTAATTTTTATTGAGATTGTATTGAATCTGTAAATCAATTTGGGTTGAATTGACATCTTAATGATATTTAGTCTTCCAATCCATGAATGTGGAATCTCTTTCCATTTTTTAGGTTTTTGATTTCTTTTAGCAATGTTTTGCTGTTTTCTGTGCACAGGTCCCTTACTTTGTTGGTTAAATTTATTCCTCAATATCTCATTATTTTAGTTGCTACATTGTAAATGCATTTTTTCCTCCTTCATTGCTCATTACCAGTGTATAGAAATACTACCGAGTACATATTGTCATATTGAAACTAGATTAAAAGGGGACTTGATGTCTGGATATCTACTGTGTAATTGATCACTAATTATATTTTAAATGTTTTTTTGTCTCTTTTTTCAGTGAAATGTATTCCATAGATATTAATTTTTTAAACATATATTATTAATTATTATTATTGGGTTAAATGCTTTTGCATTTATTAATTAACCCAATTATTAATATTGGGTTAAATGCTTTTGCCAAAAAGGCCACCCATGTTCTCTTACTCTAGAACAAATGTGGAATCTACTCTTTTTTGATATTTTATTCATTAATTCAATAAACATTTGCTTAAAGTTTACTATTTGCTGTGCACTGCATTCTGGGGTATAGTGACAAAAAGGTCAAGATTGTCTCTACTTTTACCCTCCTGGAGCTTATAGTCTAGTGAAGGAGACTGACAATAAACAAAAACTCATTGCAAATTGTGGTGCAGTCTTGCCAAAAATAGGAAGGGGGTTCTGAGAGATGATAATGTGGGAAACAACTTGATTTAAATGTGGGAGTCAAAGTAAAGTCTTTCTGAGAACATAATATTTAAGGTGAAATCTGGAGAATGAGCAGGAGTAGCCAGGTGAAATTTGTGGGGAATAAGATTTCAGCAAAGGTCAGAGAATAGAGGCCTGTGGAATGTGAAGGAGCTTAGAGAACTGAAGCAGAGAGTACAAAAGAAAGAAGGATTTGAAGGAGGCAGGAGATGTAGGCAGGGAATCAATCATAAGGGGCCTTATGGCACATGTTTTGGGTTTTATGCCCAATTCAAGGCATTAAAGTGAAATAGAAGTTGAATAAGTCTAGTAAACAGCTATAATATCAAACATCTAATATATCAAATAGCTATTATATCTTAATAGCCCTTTCAGTTCTCACTGTGTTGTAGCATGGTTCAATAATTGATGTTCATGAAAATGATCATTGTCATAAAGAAAAGTCTACATTCTGTGTAATGTAATTTTATTAGGAAGGCAGGAAATTGTATAATATATTTTGGAAGGAATTTTCCTATAACAAAGATAGAAAACTTGGTAAAGAAGTAACCTTTAGTTATCTAGAAAATGTACTTTAGTATAAAAGCTATATTTTCATCCCAGTTGCATGTTGATTTGCAACTTTTACTTAATATACCAATATTAATCATGACACATACAAAAACATTAAAATCTATATAGAAATGTTTTGTTTAAATAATTGGTTATTTCATTTTTGCACTCTAAGTCCCACTGTTTACTCTGAAATTGGATGTTACTTTAATTTCTTTAAGAAATGTCACTATTTTTTTCAACAGCTGATATATTTTCAAAACATTTTGCATATGACTGGGAGATACATAATTCTTTGCATAAAATATGTTCAACATCTGTCATGAGCAAAGAAAACAAACTCAAAACTCTGGTGAGGCATGTAACTTCAGTGTTACAGAACACTGTGAATCTTTTCCAATTGAAATAGAATCATAAGGAAAGAATTATCATTTTGGGTAGGAGAATGGGAAAAGAGCATGGGAGTTAGGTCTTTGGTAATATTAAAGTCCCAAGGGATAGAAAATAGATATTATGCAGAAAGTACAGCAGGAAGCAAATTACTCAAGTCTATTATTTCACATACAGTAAAGAGTCTTGCTTGGACTCAGGAGAATGACAAGATAAATCTTTTGGTGTGTCAAGAGAACCTGATTCCTATTGACTTAAGCAGAAAATAGATTAATGAAAAGATAATAGAGTAGTTTTACAAAATTATGAAGTAGACTGGAGAATCAGGTTCAAATGCAGTCTAGAACATACCCAAAATCACCTCAAAAATCTTGTATTATCTTCATTGAATATTAAGTGCTACAGGTGTGCCTTCAACACCATCAGATCTGGAGAGTATTCCGTCTCATTGCCATTGTCCCAATCCACTCTTATGTGTCCTTAGTTCTCAATTCAAAGTTCAGGGTAGTGCTTCTACCTTCTATGGTGGAAGACAAGCCCTAAATCTCCCTAAGACTACAGTAGAGAATTACCCAAACATAAGAAATTTCAAATATATAGTGGTCCAAAATTATGACTTTTTACTGAAGTCAGCCCCCTTTAGATACTCCTCTTACATATTTTCATTTAAAAACACTAGTTCCTTTCTACTATATTACAAAAAACCCTTGACAACCAAAAGCACAGTTAACGCCTTCCCAAAACGAGAAAACCCAGATCCTCATCAACTGGTGCATGCAACTCCTAGTTTAGGATCTATGGGACATTCCCAGTCTTCTGGTTTTCTCATGATCATTTTCTGTTATATATTGACTAAATGGAGAAGTTATCAACAACACATCCCATAGAAAAGTACTTTCATAACTTAAGGAGCTAACGAAGCACAAATATGGGTTTGCTGTTGTTGACTATTATTTTTTTTTTCACTAAAGGCAAGTATTAAAAGGATCCCTTTAGTTTCCATCTCATTCTTCCTATATTTCCATTGGGTTACAGCCACTCTATTTCCCTTAGACAGTCAGGATCATCCAAATAGCCAACATTTTTATCTTTTTCACCCATCACCCCTTTACCAAGGGAAGTGGTTTTCTCAATTTCAATTTAATAGTATCATACTTGCAACTCCTGGTGAAAGTTCCTCCCATGGATACTAAAACCTCTTAATCGAAAGAGTCAAGTATCTGGAATAAGAAATACTTATTTTAATGCCATTAAGAGTAATAGTGATAACAACTACCCCTACTTTCATCTACTGGTCCTGGACCATTATATTTTAGCAAGGGAGAAACCACATTTTCTATTGAACAGAGTATGTACTGTCTACTCCCATGGCATATCCTCTTGGCTGGTGCTGTACATGAGTCTTCAATAGGTCCTTCCATCTTTGATTAGGGCCAGCTTATATTATACCCCTGATAAATGGATATATGGTAAGTCTTGTAAATGGAAGAGCTTTTGCATCAATCATCTTTCATTCAATATTTAAATGAGTTTCATTTACTATGTGTAAATGAGTTTCTTAAACAGGAGTAATGTTGCATGGTCTACTATAATAGTGACCTCAGGAAATCCTCAGATGATGGTGATAGCAGAAGCACAGGGGGAAGTGTAAGAAAACACAAATTCAGGAAATAAACTTGCTGTGATAAAGAAAATTGCTGCTTTCTCCTGATGAAAGAAGTCTAATGTAATCAATTTAACAGCTAGTAACTGGTAGACCCTCAGGATGTAATACTATTGCAAAGATTCAGGGTTTGTTGTGGCTGCAGTAAAGTTGACCACCCAGCAATGGCAGTAGCCAGATTTTGTTGGTGAGGAGAAGCCTATGATATTGAGCCCAAGCATAGACTCCATCCCAGCTACCATGACCAATTAAATGAGCCCACTGTAGAAACTCAATTACCTGGGGAGGTGTTCTCACTAGTCTCCAAATATCAGGTCATCTTGTATACCAGATTTGTAAACATCTCTGCTGTGGGAGTCTTTTGGTGAGAATTCATTTAGGACATAAATACTTTCACAACTTTGAGACCATTCACACAAATATCTTACCCAAACTACTGTTTCACCAAACTTTTAAACTTGTTCTTAGCCCCTAGTTTAAACATCACTGCCAGTTTTTTTATATACTAGTAAATAAATGTGGGCAATTAGATATATTTCTAAAAGTTTTTCTCATTGGCAGTTTCTTCTCTACTGATATTCAGACATATTCATACCTGAGCCTCATACCTCATATATCTGATAACAGAGAGATAACATAGAGAATTCTCCCCAGGAAATCCTAGTATGGATTAATGGAGGGATAGCAATGAAAAAGGTGTTGGCTTGCTGAGAATAAGGATCTTGTATATTCAGGATCTGTTTACCTAGACCCATGTATAATATTTTCCCTTGACGATGGAACACTGAAGGGCTTATCTGAACTAATGGTTAGAGAATGAGAAAAGTACAAGTTCATGATGGGCACCTCAAGTCACATGCCACCTGTATCCTATGGTGAAGGACTTAGTTTCTATGAGATTATTACTAATCAAAGAGTGATTTTTCAGAAGGAAAATATTTACTTTGCAAAGAGCACCAGATTTTGGTCCTTAACCATAGTCTTCACTGTGATTCTACTGCGACTTCCTTTATTATAACTATGGCAGACAGGAATCCCTATTTGTCATAGACCCCTTGAAAAGCAGTGAATTTAAGGGCTAGCAGATTGAATTAATAGGACAATATTTTCTTGCTCGGGAACAATGCAAATCTTTCAGTTTTTTTCATCATCCTGCAAATGGGAGATAAAGGCACACCCGAAATGTAGTACAGACTGCCATTAAAATCCAAAGAGGCCCAACTATTTTTGTGGCTCTCTTTAGTGATAGAGGTACACAGATTGGTCTCTGAGAGTGTCTTGCTCTTTATTTCAGAGTGCGTGTATTTCTCAACATGACCCAGACTACTAGGCCTCTGGAACTCTTTCTTGCTGCTGCTATTGTCAATGATATCTGTCTTAATTTTCCAGAGCTGCTATGAAAAATACCACACAATGAGTTGGCTTAACGAATAGGAATTTATTGGCTCACAGTTTTGGAGACCAGAAGTCTAAGATCAAGGTATCAGTAAGGCTATGCCTTCTCCAAAGTCTGTAACAACCATCACATGCAATCTCTCTCTATAGTTTCTCCTACTGCTGGCTTCTACTGATGTCTGGCTTCTTCTAACTGACAGCTTCCTTGTTTCCTCTGCCTTACAAGGATTCCAGTCATATGGATTAACGCCCATCCTAATTCAATTTTGCCTTCTCTGAATAGGATATTTGAAGATCTTATTGAAAAATGAGTCCATACCTGAACTAATAACATCCTGAAAGGTTCTTTCTACAAGTGAGTTCACATCCACAGGACCAGGAGTTAAGAATTGAACATGGTTTTTGTGTGTGTGTATCTAATATGTGATTCAATCCCCAACACTATCCAAGAAAGTTTCAATAGTCCTCTCTTCTTTATGATACTAGCTTCTGATTCAATGTCTGGGAAAATTGCCTTGGATTGTGGTGCCTAGGCATAAGCCCATACCTGGAGCAAGGGAGGCTGAGAATACATCTGCATTTTCAGCTACTTATTGTCACTGGCTTTGTTTCTTTCTAAGACCTACTTGTTGGAGGCCAAACATCAGAAATGGCTCTGGATGTTAATCAGCAAAACAAAAAGACAAATATCTTCTACAGTTGGATTTTTGAAAATATGACCTTATTTTTTTTCCCTCCCTTTTGCTTCTTTGAGTGAATCTATAAATATTTTCGACTTCCATTCTGAAGGGGTATAGATTTAATCAGTAGTTCAATGCTCTGGAAATCATGAAAACTGTCAGGAGCAGGAGATACGAATCATATTTTATGGCCTTGCACAATGTTTTCTCCCATAGTCTGTTTGTTTATACTTTTTTGGAGAAGCTGTATGAGAACAGGCTCTTGATCTCACTGAGACTCTAAGACAACTAAGCAAGACTCGCAGGTGAAAAATGTAGTCATCAAGTCCAGTCGATGCTTCCACTGAAATAGACATCTTTTAGTCTGTTGGCACCACTCCACTCCAGACCTGCAGACATTCTTCATGAGGTACTCAGGAATTCTTTCACATGTTGTAAATATTTTTGTTTGTTTGCCTTACTAGGCTGTGTCATGTCCCAGCCTGAGGCTAGACAGTGCATCTCACGCTGCTTGGCTTTTGGAGGGTTTAAGGGGTGAAGTGTGTTAGGATCTCAGAAGCAGGCAACAGTGGATTAGGACAGATTGCAAATCAGTGGGTCTGCTGATGCCTAGACCTCTTCCAGGCAGCTCCAGTATGAAATGCATTGCAGAGAGAAACGAATCCTTGACCCCACCTGCTGGTGAACTGAGGTTGATGGTCCGCTCCACACTGTGGTTTGAATGTTGATCTGCCGAGGAAGGTGGTGGGGCTAAGTGGCACGTGCAGAACATCAGGAGCCCTCACTGGAAGGGGAAGAGGAAAGAAGGAGCTGTAAACAGCAGCAGTGTTGTAAGCAAACATGAAACTAAGTGTAACCCATTAAGACCTATGATTGCTCCCTTTTCAGATGTGACTGTCAAAGCTTTTTACCATTGTTAGAGGAAACCACTGAATGATCTAAGAGAGAAATGTCAAGACTTGTAGCACCTGAAAAGAAGCAATATCATTAAATAGCTAACAACCTAACAAAAAAGAAGAATAAAATGAATTACAAAAAAAAGGGCCAGATGATTGGATGCCCCTTTCATTCTGAAAGTGACAGAGACTCACACAAAAACTGTTGCAAGGTTACAGTAAAATTTGAAGCCGTTAGAGTGTGCAATTATCTAGGAATGCTATCCCCAGAAGAGTCCACTATATCTGAGACACATCCACATGATGTTATCTTTCTTTTGAAAGTTTGGTGATAGTGGAGAAATTTTATAGATAAAATCACAAGTACCAAACATGTTACTAAGTTATTGAATTAATGTACTTTTGAAAATGCACTTTTCCAAGGGTGAACAGAGGAAAGAGCATCAAAAGGGGATGTGAGTCTGGTCCCATGTGTGATCCAGGAAACCAAAAGCTCCTCATGAATGTTTGTGATGCTATGTATCAACTTATGGTAGCAGCATCGCAGTAGTTTTGTTGAGTGATTATAACCTGCTGTTTAAATAAATTAAATTCTTATTCCATTGGATTTGACTATTGAGACTTTAACTTAAAGTGTAACAGTAAAAAATGGAGTTAGAGGTGAGCTAGAATTTTACAATTTAGTATCGTGATCATTGCCAATCTTTTTTTATGCTAACATAAATTTAACCAATACATAGTTAATAAAATAAAAATAAAATCAATGTTCAGAACTGTGAACATTGGGATGAGGGTGATGTGATGATCCAGTGCTATTGATTTCCTTTTCTTTGAAGTAGAAAGTGTGTAGAAAAATGAGGTTGGTATGTTAGAAATTCGAATTTAAGGTAAGAGGGAAAAAAAAGACTAACAGGTTCTTTTAATATTGGCCTCCCTTTCTCGGTATATAATTGAATGTAACAGACATCTGTGTGAATTGTCAACCACTAAATTGAAACAATCATTTTTCGTTAGGAAAGTTTATTGTATTCTTCTCTTATACATCCCACATACATGACTGATAAGAATGCCCAATAAATCCTTGTCCAATTTGATGTCTCTACACTATAGTCTGATACAACTACATTTGTAGAATTTACTGCACTGGAACCATTTCTAGCCTAGACAGAGACCAGAGGATGTCTCTCATTTTTAGTTCCAAATGAAATTATTTTCTGCATATTAAGGGAGAAAGCAAACTTTTAGATATTTGACTAAGGAAGACTGCTCCTCTAGATACATAGTTTTAACAGACATATGATAGAAAACAATGTTGTGTGTGTGTGTGTGTGTGTGTGTGTGGTGTGTTTAACAGGCAAAAAAAAAAAAAAAAACTCCTAGAAAGATAATGCAGGTAGGTAAAGGGTTCCTTTCCTTGTGGTAAATGTGAGATGTAAATAACTGTTGGAAACTTAACGTGTTTTTTAATCTACAAAAGTTACCTACACAGGGCTGGCCACGGTGGCTCAGTGGCAGAGTTCTCACTTGCCATGCTGGAGACCCGGGTTCATTTCCCAGTGCCTGCCCATGTAAACATAAATAAATAAATAAAATAAAGTTACCTACACACTGGGGACTTGGGAAAAAACCTCATAAATCTTTGAATTTTGTGTTTCTCAAAGTGAGAGAAAGGGAAAATGTGAAACTTCTGGAACATATTCTGTTTATTTCTTGATAGAATTTTCACAATTGAGTCTCACACCCCAAGAGAGAAACTCAAACCCTCAATGTCATTCCTCTAAATTATTCCATGTATGTGTGGATAGCAGATACTTGAGCTATTTAACCCATTAGAAGCAAATGCAAAGAGAAGTGACATTCTGGTTCTGTACCAGGCCTACTCTGGGGAGCTGTGAACAATGCAGTTTTAAGTTCCCCAACATTTATCCAAAATCCTTATAGACAATGTGTTAGGTTATTCAGCATTTTTGGACATTCTAGTTTCTGGGCAGCCGTATAATCAAACACATTAATATTTTGGCATCAAAACATATGGATATTCATCCTACAGGGGACACACACAGAGATTTTAAAGAGATCTCAGTCAGTTCATATCAGATACCACCTAAGTTTAGGTCAGGTTTTACCATCAAATGAATGTAGTAAAAACTTTATTGTTCAAGATTTTTAAATTTCAAAATTCAGGTTAAGAAATCGTGGACCTATTCATCAATGCATGGCCCATAGTGATGAAATGAAAAAAGAGGCCAGTATTTGTCGTCAGCTAAGTCTGGAAAACACAGGGTTTATATAAAATTGAACAGTTTCCTTATTGAAGATCTCCTCACTGATTTTAGTATGCTAATATGTCTTGGGAAAATCCCAAGACAGATGGCATGTTATACTGCATTCCCTAAGCTTATTAAATCATGAAGCATTTATGAAATGTCTTTTATAGATTTCTTGTTCTGGAGAACAAATTTTGATACAGAGGATAATGGAGAATAATGAGAAAATGACTAAGGACATTGCTGCAGACAGGAATAGATTCGTATTCTCTTCAGGCTTCAAGCTATAAGGCTAAAATCTTAAGGATTTCCTTTGACTTTTTTTCATTCAGTCAATTAAAAATATTTAAATAATATTTCTTAAGAAAGCTGATGTTTCATATTTAGTTATTATCTTGGTACCTTTTCCAAGATATCAAAATCTTTCATACTTTTTTCTCTTTACAGTTTAAACCTTGGTTAGATATGCCAACTATCTTCAAACTTGATTCGACCAAAGATCAACTCTTTTTATGATAATGATAGTAATGTATTGCACAGAATTGAAATTCATTTTCATACACTTCCTTTCTCATAGACTCCCAGAAAAGACTGGGTCTTTGAAAAGTCAATTCACCATGTCATGTCTTTAAGACATATGAAAAATCCATATACCGTTTTTATCCCTTAGCTTTTGAGGTAGAAAATTCTATAATCTACCTTTAAGCCTATTCCAGCCATTAGCAAGAATTCCAATCAACAGGCTTTTCTTCATCACTAAATGACTTCAGTGCTGTTCAGTAGATTCCCTCTTAAGCTTCAGAAGAAATAGAGAGTGGCCATTCACCATCTTCTGCCTGTGACCTGGTGCACAGAACCAGAGGCCACAAGAGACCTCCTTCCTTCTGCCTAGATGGCACCCATAGCACCATCAGATACTCCCTCTGATTCCCATGCCATTTTTTGTTGTAGAAAGAGCTAAAGTCAATTGTGATTTAGTGC
The DNA here is from genome assembly GCF_023851605.1 of Tamandua tetradactyla. Lineage (NCBI taxonomy): Eukaryota > Metazoa > Chordata > Mammalia > Pilosa > Myrmecophagidae > Tamandua > Tamandua tetradactyla. The sequence goes on from NC_135335.1 coordinate 104,588,966, forward strand.
CAACCAAACTTGTTAGATATCACAGAATCTCAGGTCCCAGTCGAGATATTCTGAATTATGATTCTGCTTTATACCAGGAGCCTCAAGTGATTCTTATGCAAGTGAAAGTTTCGGAACCAGTGTTTTGGGATATTCTTTTGGACAGTTACGTATCAGCTTGTTGGACTTTAGCATTCCCCCACCACTCATGGCTAGCTCTTCATGGGAAGTGACTTTCCCTGTGACATCTTTGTGTTCCTAGCACCTAGTGTAGTGCCTGGCACACAGCAGGTGCTCAGTACATGCTTGTTGAGATATAGGATCAGCACAGTATCACAATATAGTCCTGTTGGCAATTTCTAAGGAATTCTTATGATGTTTTCTGAAACTGGCATTGATATAATCAATATTTTAGGGCACCTATCACAAAATAGAAAATTCTACTCTAATTGATAACCTCATGTTTCATAGAAAAATAGTCTCTCATTTATTCAAGGTGGCTTTGGGTTTCCACATTCCCATTTTACTGGAGTTTAGCTTATCTTTGCTGTGCATTTCAATGTTGGGTTTTTTTTTTTTTTCACTTTCTTTTCTTCACAAATGACCAATACAGACAGAGGGAGTTTTTGTTTTTTTTTTTTTTTTTTTTTTTTTTTTTTTGGTTATTCCTGTATTTTACCTTGCTCCTTTAGCTTTCGTCAAGGTGACACTTCAGAGACTTAGGAACAAAATAGAAGGTTTGATTCTTTCATCAGCATCTTCAAGAGCTTTTTCCCTCATTGCAAAAATAGCATTGATTTTACATTTAGACTGCTCTGAGCTGTATAATAAAGCCTTAGCATGAGAGATACTGCTTGCTTATTTTTAGACCATTTATATTTTTCATTTCACAGGCACTCTACCACTGCATGTTTTTGAAGGAAAAGTGACAATCTTTCCTATGATCAGTTTTGTCTTGCCCTTCTGCTTGTTTCCCTCATAGTCATACTGCAGGCTGTTTAAATATAGAGTGTTTTGTGGAGTGATGAAGACGAATTATACCTGCTAGCACAAAGAAAGTGATTTTACCGGTTAACCTAAATTGCAAACAGAGAACAATGTTCGATTTTAACCTGTCAGCAGGAGCTCAAGTGTAAGGAGTTTCCTAAAAAGTTAAAGAATGCATTTCTAAAATATCTGTCAACACTAAGGTGAGGCTGAAGGTTGCTATCACTGTAAAATGTGTTCAATTTCTGTCTCCAATTTCACCAAAATCAGTAGGTAAGGCAAATGATAGCTAGGGTGGTGGATTTCTTAGTCTATTGGAAAAATACTCAGGTGAAATATTGTAAAGACTGGAATCTTTACTTGACCCCTCTGTGGTTTTATTATATAAGCCCCATATATATATATATATCCTAGAAGGTTGAAGTGGGTAGAGATAAAATATTTGTATGGCTACCAGCTTTCAGGTAAGAAAACGGGGACTTCAGAAGGTTTAATTAACTAGGCTGTAGCATTGAGTCACATGCCAAATAGTAAAGTGTCACTTCAGATACTGATCAGGACAGGAAATTATTCATGATTTCTGAAATTATAGTAAATTGTATTCTGCTACAAATAACCATGGCAGCCCTTTCTCAATGACCATTCGGAAGGACAGTACAATGCTTAGATGTTATTTACCTTAACTAACGTGAAAGCCACCTTCATGTGGACAAAGCATGTGAGTGACTTTTTTAAAGGGCCTCCAGACCTTGAAAACATAAGCAGATATTGAGCACATGTGTTTAGTGAAGGCTGTGATAAAATCCAGCAATAAGCTAGAGAGGGGGAAACTAACACCTATTTACATTATTATTTCACCTTTTTACTGTAGGAGTAGGGAAGCATTGGCATGCTTGTGAATATGTTTTTCATCCTATGTTTTGTGTGCCTAGAGAATGCCGTATGGAGGGTCAGCCTTGGTCAGACTCTATATGTGGTTCATTGGAACTAGAGGTTTTTTTCCCATAAGCCCAAAGAGTAATCAATGCTTCTCTGGGAAAATTAAGTTTTTACTTTAGGTTTGGTTGATTTTAATGTTGTGATGATGTTTTCCAAAAAGCGTTAGCAAATTGTTATCGCAAAATAACTTCCCTTTCTCCTTGACTTCATCTGAACTGTAAATTCTTCTCAGGAATGCTTGTCTAGAGATGTGGAAATGAAGGCATATACAGTCAATTTTTAATATTATTTAATACTGACTTTGGGTCCATTAGAGTGGTTTGAGATTAAGAGAGTGTGTCAACAAAGACTGTATCTATCTATCTATCTATCTATCTATCTATCTATCTATCTATCTATCTATTTATCTTCTATCTAAATCTATCTATCCATACATATATATATAATTAGGGGTACACATGGGTCTATATAACCTCTTTCAATCATGTTCACCTTCAATATGTAAATATTGCTTATAAATCCACTAATAACTGCCATTGCTTCTGTCTATTCCCTTACATTTAATTTGAATCTCATTAGTTAACCATCCACCCATCTCTAGCTTCTGTGTTTCTCTAGGCCTCTATATTCTGTATCATAAACCTCCGATTTTACCATAGTCATAAAAGTGAAATCAAACCATAACAGAGACTGTTAAAAGTTAAAATGCAAGCTTTGATTATTAACTCCGTGCCTATTTTCTGAGAAATACCTGTTATCTGCCTGGTATGTTATTTGCCTGGAAAATCCCAAATCCTTTTTTCTTTTTCTATTTTTAATTCCACACAATCTTTTTAAAAGTTAACCTTTCTCTTTAATGCCACAGCTTAAGTGATCTACAGCACATCCTTATTTCAATGTTCATTCTTCATAATTCATTGGCCAAAGAAGATTTTAATCTCTGAGGGACCTTAACAAGTCTCTTGTTCTTCATGTGTTCAGGGGAACGGGGGGAAGAAAGAGGGTCGCCCAAAGATAGTAAATGAAGGGATTTGTGGAAAGACAAAGATTTGTTTTCATGGCCTCTTCTGTTAACTTAAATAAAGTTCCAAGCAATTAATCTTTTGATTTATAATTGGAGGCAAGAGGACAAAAGAATCAAACTATATTTCAATTGGATTTCATATGGATTATCAAAAGGAGACATCAGGAGATCTGATTTATAAGACTATTTTGTAATTGCTCTTTTACGTAGCCTTTTGATAGAGGAAAAGGAAAGATATGCTGTGAGATCCCTACCTTGCTCCAGCAAGGAGGCCTGTTGCCAGTTTCTTCCAGCTGTGACCTCCAAAAATGGTTTTAGTACTTATTTCCAAAACCAGATGAAGTACCAAAATACTTTCAAGAAGACTGGTGGCAGTGTGAAGGCGATATGTGACAGGGACTTGTGATAGTCTTCCTCACCAGCATCCACCATTCTCCTCTACTGGCTGGTGCCCTCCAAGTGTATCCATTGTGTTTTCTGCTTTCTCCTGATGCTATCCTAATCATGTTGTCCTGAAGTAGCCTGGTTAATTCTCTGTCTTCTCTAAATCCATGATGCTGGTGGCCATGGCTTATTTGCTCAGAGCCTGTCATATGAGAAGGACTTTAATTAATATATGCTTGATGAATGTGATGGCTAAGTTCATGGGTCAACTTAGCTAGGTTATGGTGTGCAATTATTTGATCAAGCACTTGACCTGATTGTTATTGTGAGGATTGCATCTATGGCTGATGACATCTAAAATCAGCAAGAGACTGCCTTCGTCAATGAGAAAAGTCTCATCCAGTCTGTTGAAGGCCTTTAAGAGAGAATGATGATTTCAGCAGTGTGGAATAAGAATTTCCATCTCTCCTTCAGATAGCCAGCTTTTCCTGGGGAATTCCTCGAAACTATCACAAACTTGTGGCCTGCTCCACAGAATTCAGACTTGCCCATCCTTCCAGAAGCATGAGCCAATTCCTATAATAAATATGATTTATTATAGGATGATATTTACACATGCACACACACACATATTCATCTTCTTGATTCTGTTTTCCTGGAGAACCCAGACTAATACAAGCAATAAATAGACAATAAGCAATTGTTTTATTGATAGAAGAAACTTCTGAGGCATTTAGATTGAAAACTGCACTTTGATCAATTTCAGAAATAGAAAAGCTGAGAAAATCAAGCCTTTGCTTTAACAGGCATTGGCTCAGTCTGTATAACAATGTCTACAATTTTGACTCATTGACCTATTTTGAGTGATGATGTGGACATGGCTTCTTTGATGTATTTCTGCCCACTAGCTAAGAGGAAATCTTCTGCACATGCCCTGCACATCATGATCAGTGTTCCTCAAATTAGACAAGGAAAATATGGTTTATAAAAAGTATTGAGTATTCAACATTGCTTGTAGAGAAAGCAATGTTTTAATGATTCCTCTGATGTCCTAATGAGGACAGTAGGATTAGTTCTTTGAATATCAATGGGAACATATTTACTAGGTACTCATTATTTTCTCAGCTTAATCCAAATATGAGTATGGATTTAAGAGAAGAAGATTAAAAAAAAAAAAGCTTCTGACCTCAGAGTTGATAATACAGTTGTGTTGAAAACATCTCTGTAAACAGAGACATGAGGAAACATTTGTTAATTTTCCAGGGATATTTATGCTAAATTATGTTGCATAATAATTATATCCAAATTCGCTGACATCAACTTAAAAAGAAAAAGCATTAATATAAATGAATAAACATTTGATATATCAAAACAGCTTGTCATTAAAGGCCAGACTGAGGTTTGAGGTTTTGACCCACAGAGGTTAGGAACTAGAAATTAAAGCATGTTTCTAAGGCCTGTGGCTGTTCACCACAGAAAATCTTGGGATTTTCAGATGATTGGGATTTCTGAAGAGTATAGCTGATACTTATATACAGAGTACAGTTCACCAAACCCACAGTTCTGTGCTAACCCTTTCAGAGGGCTGATGAGCATAAATAAATCAGGATATATATCAGCCAACAGAAAATCTCTAATAAATACTGGGATTTTCTCTCCTGTCCTTCAAACTTCTCCCATTTTTGCCCTTCCTGCCTTTTCCATATTCCATAAGATCCTAAACCATTAGACTCAGAGCCTTTATGTTAATCTCCTTCCTCATTTGCTATATTCATCAACAAGATAGCAGGCTCAATTTTCCAATTTTGTTATTCTCTTTTGTCACAGGGTGTTACATTCCCCCTGGTTCCTAAAATCTTTGTCTCTGCTTTGCTTCTCCTGAGCTGCTTCCCTTCTTGATAATTTCTTTGACCACCTGACTATGCAAAGGTGGTCTGTCTCCAGGTTGTTTTGTGCAGTGAGAGAACGCAGACTCAGCACTTTCAAATCTCTATGAAAGAATGCTGGTACAGTAGGCAGACTTTTTACTTATTTATTTATTCATTCATATAGCTACCTTTTAGAGAAAGAAAGCAAAGGAAATAATTCTCTGGAATGTTTTCTGAGATTCCATTGTGAAATTCTAGTTTTTCAATAATGGCTCCAAATGGTCATTATTGTAATTTTAAATTCTGTTGTGTGTGGGAGGGGGGGGGTCGGGTAGGGTGGAGGATTTGGGGATATGTGTGATACTGTTAATGACTGTGACTTGAGTAATCTTGGATTGTAAAGGCAAAATCTAAAAACTAAGGTAGCCAAAGGAAGAGAGAATGTAAAGTGATTCTGAGACCCAGATTTCTAGGTGTGGCACCGCTCAGGGGACCCATACTTAGGAGAAAGCACTTAAGCACTTAGCAGCCTGCATGACTAAAGCAGAGACCAAATGAAAACAGCCTCCCCAGAGGGGGAAGGAGTGGTCAAGCCAATTATCTAGTTATAATTAAACAGACTTTCTGAAACTTCTTTGATGATTATCTGCCTTGTTCCCTATGATATACTGATGCTGTCATAAGGCCTATTGTCTTAAATATGCTCTAAAGATCCTTCCACACATATATTGACTCTAATTACATAGTCCCTTGAATCATGAGACCCTGTTGTCTTTGTCTTGGGTCCCTATAACTGGCCCTATTGATGCCTATTTGATTCCGGGGCTCTATTAGGGTTTCTGTCCATGTCTGCCACCAGAGACACTCTCTTGTTCTTAGTCCTAGTAAACTCTTGTCTGGCCCCATGCCTGTTGTGATTTTTTTGTGTTTCAGAGCTGTTCAGTGCCATACCATGAAAGAGTTGGGTCTGGACTGTGACATTTGGTGAGCCAGCCAGGAGACAAAAAACCACCAGTATAAGTAAGCATGAACTCTGGGAAGGGAGACTGCATGAAGGAAATCCCAGGTTGCCCCATGCTTATGCGTGGAGGTGCCACTATTCTCCTAGACAAGTGGGGACTTCCAAGAGAGTATGGGGACTCCCAAACTACTCCAGCAGGGTTATTAACAGTTTTACAGCAGGTATTTAAATAAAAATAACCTTTTATTTAACAGTTAGGTTAAATAAAAGGAAAGGACAGGGGGGTTGCAAGGGTAGTTCAGTGGTAGAATTCTCACCTGCCATGCAGGAGACCGGGTTTGATTTCCGGGCCGTGCACTTCTCCCCAAAAAGACAAACATGCAAACAAAAGAAATAAAAAACAAACAAACAAAAATTTAACAAGTGGTGCCACAATAATGGGATACTCACATGGAAAAAGAATGAAATATGACCTCTGGCATACAGCATACAAAAAAAAAAAGGAAGGAGAATGCTAGGCTGCAGTAGCAGTGGCCTGGCCATTGCTAGAACTCTATGCAACACCACTCATGTGGAACTTTTGGTTAAAGCCACAATTTGCCATTTAGAAGAAGAATTATAGTTATAAAGACAGATGGCCCTGATACAAGCAGAAATAAAAGATTCTTTAATAGTCTGCTCGCGCCGAGTAGATGAGCTGTTGGAAATTCTTGTTTGCAGATATGCCAAAGTTAGAGGCTGCAAACCGTCTTGGGTGCAAGTCCAGGGAGTGACAGTATGTCAGGATGTGATCTAAAGGCCTGGGGGCCCAGAGACTCATCATCGGAGGAGGGAGAGCAAGGAGGAGAGGGATGGGAAAAGGACGAGAACGAGCCTTCCACACAGGCACATCCTTTCATGGACCAAAAAATAAAGAACCGAGCAGCCCCATTTTACAGAAGGAGGAGCGGTCACACCTGCAGTCCAAAAGATACATGTCACTGAAAGGGATTCTATACTGCCTTTGAGTTAGGTGAACTAGGGCATGGCTACGGGCAGCAATCTAAAGAGGCCCTGCCCAATTGGCTATTAAGGCTGCGGCATACTGGAGCAGAGGTAGTACTGTTAACAGGGATGGAAATGAGCAAATTGGCTTCCGTAACCACCCATCTCTCCTTGCACCAGTGCCTGGGTGTTATCCCACCTAAAATAGATAGTATGTCCCTGTTAGACTGGTTAACAACCCACTGCAAAAATACATGGCCAAATGAGGGTGATATTCCCCATATCACCCTGCACTGGCAAACTATGGATGAGCTACAAGTTGTCTTAAGAGGACTTGGTATGAAACGCACTATTTATGCTAATAATTTTGTGGGTCCTGATAGGGAGATATTTCCTGCAGGAATGAAAGATACCATCTTATATATGGCCTCTAACCATTGGTACAGATGCTTAGTTTCAATTTTAAGTCCACTGGTGGGACAGCCCATTTCTTGTACTGCACAAACCATTGCAGATTTGGGAGAATCTGAGTGGCTGTGAAGAAAAGGGGCATGGGTAAGAGCAACGGGGAAAAGCCCTGGAAAACCTGATGGATCAAATCAGGTTTCTTAGGAAACAAGGATATGGGATGACTACCCTCAGAATTATATAATTTCACTGTCAAATTAACAAATGATACCCATTTCAATGACAGCACCCTTATAATGACCACAGTGAAAATCAGAGTGCTTAACCATCCGTTAAGGAATGGCTGTGGACTTGTTGGTAGAATGGATATTACTATCTGCCCTACAATGACTAGACAGTATGCATGGGGGCAGCCCTATGTCCCAGCCATTATATATGGGACACTACCTAGCATTCCTAGTAATTGGGAAATGGTTAAAGCTAGGTATAGAATTAAGGAGAACCCCTGGTAGTATTACACATTATCCTTCTTTGCACCTGGAGGGGACACTGTAGCCACTGAACACCAGGTGTTAAACTTAGCTAACCATACTTCTCAGGCATTAAATGAATCTAAACTGGTCATATCATGGTTAGTGAATAAAGTATTTGCAAAGTCCCCCTGAGGGGATGGGGAGAAAGGAGGAAATATTCAACTTCCCCATTTGGAGAATTTCTGATATTCTCTCAAGCAGCGAGGACAACCAAGTCAGGGTGCAGAGCCCTCAAACTTAAGGTTTGCCCCTATGGAACTCATTCCTGCAAAGGATAGGCTAAGCCTACTTAAAAATAAGCCTAAGAATCACTCCCCAAAGAATATCTTTTGTTGCTCAGATATGGCCTTTCTTTATACGCCAACTCAGCAGGTGAACTCACTGCCCTCCCTCCTACGTGGGACATGACTCCCAGGGGTGTAAATCTCCCTGGCAACATGGGACAGAAATCTTGGGATGAGGCTGGACCCAGCACCAAGCGATTGAGAAAGCTTCTTGACCAAAAGGGGGAAGAGAAAAATGAGACAAAATAAAGTTTCAGTGTCTGAGAGATTTCAAACAGAGTCAAGAGGTTATCCTGGAGGTTATTCTTGTGCATTATGCAGATGTCCCTTTTTAGGTTAGGGTATATTAGAGTGGCTGGAGGGAAGTACCTGAAACTGTTGAGCTGTGTGCCAGTAGCCTTGATTCTTAAAGACGAATGTATAAAGAAACAACCTTTATAATGTGACTGTGTTTTATTGTGAAAATCTTGTGTCTAATGTTCCTTTCACCCAGGGTATTGATAGATGAATTAAAAAATATGGATGAAAAATACATAATATGGGGTAAAAGGGTAAAATAAATTGGGTAGATGGAAATACTAATGGTCAATGAGAGGGAGGGGTAAGGTGTGTGGTATGTATAAGTTTTTTTTCTTTTTTTTTTTCTGGAGTGATGCAAATGTTCTAAAAAATTATCATGGTGATGCATGGACTACTATATGATGATATTGTGAGCCATTGATTGTAACCATGTATGGAATGTATGAGTGTGAAGATTTCTCAATAAAAATATTTTTAAAAAATCACTGCTAAATGAAGAAACTTCTTTGATGATTATCTGCCTTGCTTTCCCATGAAGTACTGATTTCACATAAGCACTATTATCATAGAATTATACCCTAAATTTCCCTTCAGGCATATGCTGACTCTAATCATACAGCTGCTTCAATCATGAGACCCTGTTGTCTTTGTCTCTGGCCTCTATAACTGGCCCTGTAGATTCCTGCTTCATTGAGGGGCACTACTCTATTTCTCAGACTACCTTCACGGGAAACCCTCTCCAGTTCACAAGTTCTAATAAACCAATGTCTGGTTCCATGCCTGGTATCTTCTTTAGTCTCAGATCTGTTCAGTGCCATACCCTGAAAAAACTGGGTCTGGACCCTGACCCTAGGGCAATTCAGTTTTCATTTGCTATGCACACAATAAACAATAAAATTTGTTATGCACCAGCCACTGTGCGAAGCAATGGGCAATAAGACTCATACTTTATCCGAAGGAAGCAATTGCCCCAGGACAAACAGGCTGTAATAATATGATATAGTACATCCTGTGGTGGAAATTTTTGCAAAGTATTGTAGCACAAGCGTGAGATTGTAGGCTTATCAAGGGAAGGGCCTGGGTCAAATTTACCTTTATGACTTTGGCACCTAGCTCAGTGCCTGGCACCTATGAGTACTTGATGAATATTTAATTATTGACTGATTAAATGAGTGAACAAATGAATATTGTCCCATCTGTCTTTACTGACCATTTCCCTCCTGTGTTTTTGTCAATTATCTCATTTCCATATATGACTTTCTGAATGTGAGCACATTTTACAAATGTTTTGGTACGTCTCCCATATTCTAGTCTTTATTTGGCAGCTAATTTTAAATTGATAAAAATTACTGATGAGTGAATTTGTTTGTGGCCATCCAGTGTCCCTCCTTGCCATATATGGAGTAACTGGGTTGATAACTCATTGGGCTGAACGAAATAATTTTCAGATGCCACAATGCTACAAATGGCTTTGCATGTAGTTCTTCTATTTGGTTGGGATGAAACAGTATAAGAAGACAAAGAAAATAACTCCTTATACCCTAGGTCATTCATTAAAAAAAAGAAAATTAAGAACAAAAACATCCAGTAAAGTTTTATCTTTGATGAAATAGTGGTGGTACTTTTGTTCAGATAACAAAATGCAAAATGCCCTCTTTTCCTCCCCATTTTTAAATTATTAAATATTTTAAATACAAAAGAATATATATAGTATAAAGACTAACAAAATATCCACCCAACTTAGAAATGGGCAATGTTTAATATATATCCCATCCCTTCGCATTCTGGATCTCTCTCGTATTGTATCCCTGTAACTCTTACTCAAGGGTAATCACCATTCTGAGGGTGGAAAATGGATAAATAAATTAGGTAGATTCATAAATGGAAAATGACATGATAGTGAAACAAAGTGAACTATTGCTTCACATATGAACATGGATTATTCTCAAAGAACCTACTAAATGACTAAAGCATGTCATAGAAGAATACTTACAATATGACACCGTTCTATAAATTCAAGCTTTACAAACCTATAAAACTTAATAAGCCATTCAGGAAGGCATACACATGTAGTAAAATTGTAACGATGAACAAGGGAATAGTCACTTTTAAAAACTATGCCTTTCTTAAAACTTTCTTTGATCTCAGAATATACTGCTGATTGCATTTAGTCATATTCACACCAACAGGGCAAAACTTCCCTCATTATCCTTAGGGTAGAATTCCTATAGACGAATTAGAGAAAAGTTTAGCACCCCAAGGGATTATCCACATCTCGTATGACTTTTGCCTCAGATCTGAGAAACATTGTGTTTCTAAATGAGACACTCATTTGTTACAGCCACTTTTGTAGAGCTTTGATATTTAAACTATCAAGATGAAGGCCTCAATGAATGTTTTTCAGTTTGGTTCATTACATTAGCGGTCAACTTTGGAGGTACACCCTTCACTGGAAACAATGTGAACAGAACAGAGGAAATAGCAAATAAATAACAAGAAGGTTGAAGCAGAAAAACATAGGCTATCAGTTCAGTGTAAATTGCTTATAAAAGTTGGGGTAATAAAAAAACTAAGTTAGGGCAGTGCAACAGTGGCTCCGTGGTAGAATTCTTGCCTGCCGTCCCAGAGACCTGGGTTTGATTCCTGGTGCCTGTCCATGCCAAAAAAAAAAAAGCAAAACAAAAATGAAAAAACAACTAAGGTTAACTAAGGTTAAATGTTTAAAATATTTTTAAGGGCCAGGCAATATACCGTGCCATTTTATAATATTCCTTTTCTCATTTAAACTTTACAATGACCCTTTAGATTAGGCATGATTATCCTCACTTTAGAAATAGAGGGGTTAAGTTACCTGTCAAAAGTCATAAAGCTAGCATATGATAAAGCCAGGATTTAATTCAGGTCTGTTTGACCTCCAACTCCCTGCTCTTTCCAAAATGCTATTATATAGCTACTTTTCAAGGAGCTCTTATTTAGTGCATGGGGTTCTCCTGATCAAAGCACCAAATCAAAGGTATATTTAGAAATAGCTGCATACTGTTCAAAGCATCATGTAAATAGGAATCTAGTATTTATTAAACTATTTATGTTTTTCTGTCCAAGCATGAAGCTGTGAGACCCAGGGACTTGAAGGAGAAGACATAAGGTATGGAGTCGTTCTGAGTTTGAGTTCCTGAGGATATTTTAAAACTTTGATTCTCAGTTTGCTTATCCATGCTGTGCTGGTTTGAAAATATTATGTACCCCAGAAAAATTGTGTTTTAATGCTGATCCTATCTTGTGGGGGTAGCTGTTTATTTTAATCCTGATTCAATACTGTAAGATGGAAACATTTGATTAAATTGTCTCCATAGCGATGCAACACAAACAATTCTGGGTAAGGCCTTTTGATTATATGGAGATGTGTGACTTCATCCATTCAGGGTGGTCTGGATTAGTTTACTGCAGCCCTTTAAAAGAAGAGACATTTTGGAGAGAGCTAGCAGAGCCAACAGAGAAATAACTGACAGAAACTTCGGAGCAGAGCTGATATAGATGCTGACACTTGGAGAACAGAGACATGGATGTTTGGAGATGCTTGGAGCCCAGCAGATGTTGCCATGAGAAGTTAAGCAAGTCAGAACCTGGAGAGAGCCAAGGGAAGCCAAGAGCTGAAGGCCAGCCCCAGAGAATCAAAGTGAGGAACCCCCTACAGGAACAGAGGCTGAAAGCAATGGAGCCCAGGAGTGAGGGACCAGCAGATGTCAGCCACATGACTACCAGCTGACAGAGGAGTTCCTGACCCATCAACCTTCCTTGAATTAAGGTATTTTTCCCTGTATGCACATTTTTTAGGCTTAGAAGTATAAAGTTCTAACTTATTAACTTCCCCTTTTTAATAGCTATTCCAGTTCTGTTATATCATATTCTGACAGCTTGCAAGTTAATACACGTGCAGTGGGAGCAATATTATCTGCCCTTATTCATTCATTCTCTTTTATTTTCATTTTCACTTCATCCCCTTCCTGCTTACTCCCTTAGGCAACCAGTCTTCTATGCTTTTATATTTGTATTTTTAAATGTTCTTAAAAAATATGAATTGAAATTTTGCATCTCCAGTGGTCATTAGGACTCTCCACTCATATCCCAGTTTTCCACTTTCCAAATAGGATCACCCCTCTCTGCTCCCTTGAGGCTGGGCATGACCATGCGACTTGCTTTGGCAATGAACCATCAGTGGAGAAAGTTTTAAGAGCCAGGGCGTGATTTGCCATATTTTCTTCCTCCCACTACAGCGACCAATGGTAGTTCCATCAACCTGGCCCCTGAACAGGGACATTGAATAGCAGAATGCTCTCCCTACCCACAGTGAATACATAGCATGAGTAAAAGAAAAATATATAAACAAACAGACAAATAAATAAGTAAACTTGTGTTCTTTTGAACCATTGTGATTTAGGATGTTTGTTACTGTAGCATATCTTAACCTATCCTGCTTAATAGTGTGTGTGTGATTTTAATTTACATAAACAGTAATTTTTAGGTCTCATTTTACAGTGCTTCAGTTGTGCTAGTCAACATTATGCTGTTAAAATATTTAATACCATTTACATGGAAGATATTAAAAAGTCCTATGAACATTTTACCAGCATACAGGTGGAAATATACCTACAGTGTGCTTCAGTTCTAGGCATATAAGTAAAATAGGAAAATGGTATATCTGGCAAAATTAGCCAGAAAAATTGACCTTTCATTTACTTTCCTACTAAGCCCCATAAATGCATCAAGGTTATAGGCAATTTCTTGCGTAGGGTGGATGTATTGGTTTGAAAGGATGTATGTACCCTAGAAAAGCCAAGTTTTAATCCTAATCCCATTTTGTAAAGGCAGCCATTTCTTCTAATCCCTATTCAGTACTGTATGTTTGAATCTGTAATTAGATCATCTCCTTGGAGATGTGACTCAATCAAGAGCAGCTATTAAGCTGGATTAGGTGAATATGTGTCTCCACCCATTCAGGTGGGTCTTGATTAGTTTACTGGAATCCTATAAAAGAGGAAACATTTTGTAGAATGAGCAAGATTCAGAGAGAGCAGAGAATGCTGCAGCACCATGAAGTAGAGAGTCCACCAGCCAGTGACCTTTGGAGATGAAGAAGGGAATGCCTCCCGGGGAGCTTCATGAAACAGGAAGCTTGAAGAGAAAGCTAGTAGATGATACCATGTTCGCCATGTGCCTGTCCAGCCGAGAGAGAAACCCTGACTGTGTTCATCATGTGCCTTCTTACTTGAGAGAAAAACCCTGAACTTCATCGGCCTTCTTGAACCAACGTATCATTCCCTGAATGGATGCCTTTGATTGGACATTTCTATAGACTCGTTTTAATTGGGACATTTTCTAGGCCTTAGAACTGCAAACTAACAAGTTATTAAATTCCCCTTTTTAAAAGCCATTCCATTTCTGGTATACTGCATTCTGGTAGCTAGCAAACTAGAATAGTGGGAAAGTAGGTAAAGGGCCCTGTGAAGATGGGAGAGGAACTTCAGGACTACTCACCTTGATTCTGAACTTATAGGGAACTTGGGGTGGGTAGTTGGGGAACTGGGAGGTCTAAGAAACTTCCCTTAAGTTGACCTAAATGTAAATAACATAGATATGAAACAGAGATACAGTCATTTTTTCATTAGGCTCAACATATAGTATTTGTTCGAGGGTACTGAATTTAAATGGTTATATGGCATGTAAAGAACCAGGATCACGTTTTGTGGTATGGAGCACCATCTCCAGTTCCAGCTCCACTGATGACCCAGGACTGCCATTCTCCAGGGTCAGGGGACTGGACAATTTTGAAGGTCTAAGAAAGGCTTAGAGTATATCCATATGTATTATGATTTATCTTTCTGTCTAGAAAGTTTCCTAATAAATCCATCTTTTTCTAAGCTGAAGAAATTTCCATGATTGTTTAGTTACATCTCGTATAAGGAAAAAAAACCACCCAAACAAATATTACTTCCTTTCTTTCATTCTAAACTTGTTTATACTCTTCAGCGTAGGTCAGGACACTGCCCTACTCTTGTTAATGTGATGAACTAAGGGTAAAGAACAGCATAGTCAGAACAAGGCTCAAAACCATTCAGTCTTTTTGATGATTTCCCATTGTCCTCAAGAATAAGTTCAGTTAGTGCCCAGATAGAAATCGTACACATCATGGGCTGGTGCTGCTGTGAGAATGAAAATTATGCCAGGCATGGAAGTAGACATAGATGCATTGGGACTTACGAACAGGAGAGGTTCTCCAGTGCTGGCTGTTCCAGAGGTTTAGTGCCCCTTGAGGAATAGGAGTTTGGGAGAGGGGGTATGTAATATGCGATTTTAGAATAAGGACATACATATAGTTTGAGGACATTGGATCTCTTAATACAGTCATTAAAGGGGCTTAAAACCATGTTTTACTAAGATTAATGTTTAAGACTAAGATACAATCAATACCATTTTTACATCTGTGGTTACATTCCTCCCCCTCTGGGGATATTGTTTACTTTCTTGACCTTTGTTCTTGGCTAAAACATATTTTTTAAGGGCCATTTAGGAGGGGGTCCAGGTCTTGGGCCAAAGTTCAAAGTCTTTAACATGAACCAACTACACAATCAAATCTCTCTGTTCTCCCACTCTAATGTTATATCTCACAGCTCACTCATCCAGCCCCTCTGCTCTTTTCTTAGTTTCTTGAGACTTTCATCTATGATGTTTTTTTCTCTTAAATATTTTTCCTATATCTTTTCATCAAGGTAATGCCTGTCATCCATCAGATTTTAGATTAGGTGTCATTTCCTCCAGGACAAAATACATGAAACTCAAGACTTGATTAGATTTGTCTATTGTGGTTTTATAGCATTCTATGAATAATACTGTAAATAGATATATTATATGAATATAACATAGTGTTTTTATTTATGGAACTTATTACCCATACAATGATTACAAAATTATCTTTCCAATGCCTCTATAAGTTTAATGAATTCCAGCAGAATGCCTGTCTTGTTTACTTTCCCTGTGTTTGGTTCAGTGTTTGTTGAATGAATAAATAAATGTACTTCAAGTCACCCTCTTTCTGAACTTAGCATATTTTTATAGCTATAGCTATTGAAAGCACCAGAACATAACTGTATTAGGAAAATTACAGAACATGTATTTTTTGCTACTTTCTTCAGAATTATTTTTTCTTTCAAAGTTTTATAAAAGAATGATCCATATATGAAGCTTATGCAAGTTGCATTACAACTGATTTTTTTTTACTTTTACTTTTTTATTTGATAAGCTTTCATATGCTTTCTAGAGTTGAAAAACTGAAAAAAAAAGAAAAGTGTTTTTCACATATACAAAGTCAAATGGCTTTATTTGTTATCTTCAGTGTTTGGCAGCATTAAGAAAATGTGTAAACTGACAAATGAAACTCTTGGTGAGGGGCGTCATATTATAGGGCTGCTATGACTTTATTAGATTTGTTGCAAATATTGTATGTTGATTTCAAATTTTATGGCCCAAAGTTTAAACAGGGCGAGAATCTGTCTATGATATCAGTCAAGGTAGGGAAGAAGTCATGGATTCTAATCCCTCATTTCCATGTGGAGAAATCACTGTCCACATTAGTTTAGAGACTTGCTCAAAACAAGGATGTCAAGGGCAAAGCTGAAAGTAAGCTCCATGCTGTTTCTTTGTTTTTAGATGATTCTCCCTCAAACACTGCCTCCATCTGAAAATGCCATTTTTGTGCATCTTAAGTGTTAGCTCATAATATTATGGATCCACTTAAGGAAAGACAAAGTTTGTTTACTTATATACGTATTTTGTGACTAGAATGGAGCATTCTGCACTATCAAATCTTTCCCTTGAGCAACTTCTGGAATCTCCTACATCTCTCATTTAATACCAGCTGGCAAGACAGTGTTCTCCATAGTTAGAATTTACACAAAGAGACTCTTTTGTAGGAAAGTCTATAGGCAGTACCAGGACTAGAGGTTTTTAAGAGAATGGGAGAAGAGCAAGATAGAGACAGTGGAAAAGAAAAAGCATAAGAAAGAGCAAATTTTTTTTCTTAAAAAATATTGCATAGGTCAGACATACTAAAAAATACATTTTATGTATCTAAAATTCAAATTTAACTGGGTGTTCTATGTTTTTTTCTGACAACTCTATCTCCCTGCCAGAAACCTGTTTCATTGCAGGGTTTCAAGATCACCTAGTAGCAATAAAGTCATTTCTTATGTCAAATGTTATTTCAGTATTCAAAGGTTGCACTTCGGTTGCACTTTTATTTCATTCAGTTGCTTAGAATGTGTGCAGGGTGTGAAGCAACATTTTGGCAAATAAGGAATGTGTCAAAGGATATTCACACAGTAACTTTGTATTTGATGTTTCTGGCCTAATTGATCTTAAAGAAGCCTGTTTTACAGAAGACATCATATTAAGGGCAAAGTGGGCCATAAAGTCCCAAAACAGGTGTCATTGACTATGTCATGTATCGTGATATCAATAAACCGTTTATTCGGTATATTCATTTATGTTTTCAGAATTTATGACCACCCTATAATTTCTCTGATGTTCAGATTGACAAAGAGACAGGACCTACGATTTTAAGTACTTTAATCATGTTCTGAAAATTTCTCCATTTCCTGAGATTCTTAAAGGAAATACATACATAAAGGAGAAGGGAAAGGAAATATTTGCTCTTTATTACCATTAAGCCTTTGCAACGTAAACCCAGGGGGATTGAAATATTGTCAGTATTACAAGGGACCACTTATCTAGGCCACAGGATGTCTTCTGCTGATGAATAAGGTAAGTTAATGAATTTCCTTTATTTTGCTAGTAGCAAATGCCTGTGATACAGTGCATTGGTCTGTTCTAGTTTGCTAGCTGCTGGAATGCAATATACCAGAAATGGAATGGCTTTTAAAAAGGGGAATTTAATAAGTTGCTAGTTTATAGTTCTGAGGCCGAGATAATGTCCCAATTAAAGCAGGTCTATAGAAATGTCCAATCTAAGGCATTCATGGAAAGATACTTTGGTTCAAGAAGGCCACTGAAGTTCAGGGTCTCTCTCTCAAGTAAGAAAGCACATGCAAACAGGGTCAGGGTTTCTCTCTCATCTGGCAAAGCATGTGGTAAACATGGCATCAACTGCCAACTTTCTTTTCTAGCTTCCTTTCATGAAGCTCCCTGGGAGGCATTTTCCTTCTTCATTTTCAAAGGTCACTGGCTGGTGGTCTCTGCTTCTTGTGGCTATGTCGTTCTGCTCTCTCAGAATCTCCTAGCTTTCTCTCTTGCCGTTCTCTTTTATAGGATTCCAGTAAACTACTCAAGACACACCCGAATGGGTGGAGACACGTCTCTACCTAATCCAGCTTAACAACCACCCTTGATTGAGTCACATCTCCAGGGAGATGATCTAACTACAATTTCAAATATACAGCTCTGAATGGGAATTAGAGGAAATGGCTGCCTTTACAAAATGGGATTAGGATTAAAACATGGCTTTTGTAGGGTACATACATCCTTTCAAACCAGCACATGGTCCATTCTCATGAGCTGGGCATATTTTATTTGTCTGCAAGTTTACATTCACCTTCAGCAAACCTTATTTCAAAGGTGAGTACCTTTGCTTTAGCCTAAATTTTTAGTCTCAGCAGTGTTTGGCTGTTGCTATGTAAAGGATAGCTGCAGTTTACTTGCCCTGCCTCAGTTTGGCCTCTGTAATCTACATTACTCATCTGCTTATTCATACAAGCGAGCTTCTAGAGTATGCTCATGTCCTAAACGACTTCCTAGGACCCTCCCACCCTTCTATGAGAAGAGATGGCTCCTTCCTGTGAGAATCTTATTGGTCCTTAGACACGTCATCCTGCCTTTGACCACCTGCATATACTTCTCTTACTTAAGTTTCCTTTGGGTCTTTTGCCTACTTTTCACCTAAGACAACAAGTTTGCCTTTCACTCTTGTTGGGATAAAACTTTCACTTATAGGTCCTGTCTTGACCTTGCTACTCAAGATGTGGTCCCAAAACCAACCACATCAGCAACACTGGGAGAGCTTCTTAGACAGCAGATCTAATGAGTCAGAGCCTGAATTTGTAACAAGATCTCCTGGTGATTTATATGCACATGAAAGTTTGAGAAGCTTCCATGAGCCTACACCCTCTCAGTCTGGACTTGTCACTGGTGTCCTGTCAGTTATCTCTGGTCCCTATTCAAAGGAAGGAAATGTGTTGTCATTCAAACTGTATTTGTTCGTGTGGTTTTTGCTTCTGTTTTCTCTTCTTGGGAGTATTCTGTTCATTTGTTACCTGCCTAGGACCTGTAGCATTAAACTCTGATGACACTTCATGTGGTTGAACTTGTTCTTATGAATTAGTACCTTGGTCTCTCTCTTATTACAGATACAAGCTTATTTCAGTGACTGTTCTGGACACATAAAGAGTACTAACTCAGGCAGGACTGCATAACAGGGATATCTTAACTGGAACACACTGCTGAAGGTCTAATGATATATATTCTGGCCACCCTTATATAGGCAATGTGTCTGTTTCTAACTGTTTTTACAGATCTCTCAGGAAGCTTCCTCCTGTGTGTGGGTTGCCCAGGATTGCATGTTTTATATCTAAAAGTTTTCTTCTCCTAGTATGCATTGGATTTAGCTGATTATTTATCACTTGTTTTGTCTGACTCCTGCTTGATCTAATTTATTTTTTATTGTAAATACTTGAGTGAAAATCTTACATAATCATTTTCTCTGCCATCCTGTTGATTCTATTATACATTTTTAATCAAATTGTCTAAAGGATAACTAAGTTTAGATTACATATTAAAAAGTGTTTTATGGAAATTCAGAACATGTTATATGTACAGAGAGTTGATGGATTACTTGATGCTTCTATTTGTTAATTCTCTTTAGAAAATAATAAAAGCTAATTTTCTACAATCTCTCTGCCAACTCCCAACTTGCATTAGTATAATAAGCATCTCAATATCAAATTGGGTTCTATTTAATGTACAACATTTTTAATCTGTGAACAAAGAGAATGACACAGACCTCAATTCCTCCTTTAGGAGATGCCAATTAAAATGAGTCAAATGAGTCAATTGTCTCTAACTAATTAAAATGAGTACCTTGTCTTTAATCACTCAATCTAACTGCAGTGTACTGTAGATTTTGCTGTGATATTCTTTTGTTGGTTTAAGTCTGTAAATAACTTAAAACACTACTTTTGTTGGCTCCACTTATCCCAAGCTGTCTGGTCTTCTTCCTCCCTAGCAAATCCCTCCTTACCCCTTCTCCTCCTCTTAAACTCATCTTTCTCTGTTGACCATTGATTTGGGAGATTCTTCAAAGCTCAAGCCTATACCTCCTCCTCATTCACTATATATTTTTCCCCTAGGCAATACCATTCATTCATTCCCTTGGTTTCAAATCCACCTATGTGTAAATGATTCATAGATACATACCTTTGGTTTGGGTCTCTCATCTGAGCTCCAGTGTCGCATATCCAGGTGTCTATATGATATCTCTGGATGATTCAAAGGCAACTGAAAATCGCATGCCAAAACTGCATTTGTGATCATCCCCTCCATTCCTGGCTCCAGATGGAGGAAACTCCAGACAATCCCTCTGGGTTGTTGTTCCCCCTTGGCTTACATGAAATGTGGGACAAGTTTAGATGGTCTCCAGGCCACTGAAGGAAATATTAAGGGAAATGCTTTGCCAGCCTGAACCGGGATGAAGCAGTATAGTAGATGCTATCGATGCCTGTCCCACATATGCTCAAATACACCCTGAAGTCATTTGCAGATAACCCCTATATGTGCCCATGATTTCCCTTGTCTTTACTTGGGTGCTTTTCCTACACTTAGAGATATGCTCAGCAAGTACTTCAAGAAGGCTGGTGGGGTGGGAATTTAATATCCCAGGATTAACCCTCAATCATGAAGGAATAGGAGTTGGCTAATAAATTTCTCAGCTTCCTTGCCACTTTGAAAGACTTTCAAGCTGTATTCTTTATATTTTTCCATAGGACCTTAGAAGGCTTAAACCTCAGTTAACCACAGCAACAACTTGCTCATTAATTCATCTTTTACTGGCTTTCTACTGTTTCCTTTCTCACTTTCCCACCCCACCTCTCTGTGCTTTCTGGGATCACCACCGAAATAAATGATTTTCACTCAAATTCTTGTTCCCAGGTATGATTTTGGAAAAACCCAAACTAAGGCACTCAGCATTCAGGGAGCTCAGCCCACCGCAATGAACTCCTACTTCCCTTTCTTCCAAATAACATGTGCTGATTAAACCCCTTGTGGGTGAGATTATTGGACAAAAGGGTTGTGAAAAACACCATGTAAAAGTAAGCTGGTGGGCGGGCCATGGTGTCTCAGCAGGCAGAGTTCTCATCTGCCATGCCGGAGACCTGGGTTTGCTTCCTGGTGCCTGCCCATGCAAAAAAAAATAAAGTAAGCTGATATTTTTAGCTGAAGAATATATACGTGATTTTCTTGGCATTGGGTATTGTACAAACATAAGTATAAAGAAAAATCCTAAAAATACAAGTAACCAGAGTGACAGGCCTTGGCCATCACTAGTACACAATCCTCTTCTACTGCTGTGTTTTCTAATAGAAATTTCTGAGCTGCTGGAAATGTTCCATAATTTGATCTATGCTGGCCCGTTTCATAGCCATCAGCTACATATGGCTACTGGGCACTTCAAAAGTGCTTAATATAACTGAGGAAATAAATTTAAAAATTTAAATTTTTGTTCATTTAAATATAAAACTTAATAGCCAGATATAACTAGTGGGTACCATATTGCACAGAGCAGTTTGTTATTTCCTATGTTAGTGAATGGTGCCATCTTCCATTGAGTTACGCAAGTCAGAAACCTAAGAGTCCACCCTAGCCAATATACAATTCATCATAAAGTCTTATGAACGTCCACTTAATTATTTCTCTTACCTATCAATGTTTTGGTTTGCTAAAGTTGCTGAAACGTAACATATTAAAAATGGGTGGGCTTTTTCAATGGGGATATAATAGGTTACAAATTTACAGGTCTAAGGCCATAACAATGTCCAAACTAAGGCATCACCAAGAAGATACATTCACTGAAGAAAAGTCAATGGTGCCACGTTTCCTCTGTCACATTGGAAGGTACCTGGTGACATCTCAGCTTCTGTTTTCAATGGCTGTCTCCAAGTTGTCTCTATGCATTTCATTCTCTCTTAGCATCTCCTGGGGCATTTTCTTTCTAGGCTCTCTCTTTCTGTGAACTTTCTTAAAGGACTCCAGTAAAGGATTAAGACCCACCTTGAATTGGGTGGGTCACAGCTCCATGGAAACAGCCTAATCAAAAGGGCCCACCCACAATAGGCCTGCACCCACAAGAATGGATTAGAGGAGCGTGGTTTTTCTGGGGTGCCAAACAGTTTCAAACCAGCACAATCAGTATCTTTCTATCTCCCCTGCCACTGTTGGAAACCAAGCTACCATTTTCTCTCATGTAGACTGCTGGACTAGCCTTCTCGTTTCTCTCCCTATATTCACTCTTGGTCTTTAATCAACTGACTCTTCACTCTGAGAAAACTTTAAAAAATGTAAATATTATGCATTGCCACCAATGTAAACCATTTAAAATGGCTTTTAAATTGATTTTAAATTTAAATCCCCACACCCCTAACATGGCTCACAAAAGCCCTGAATCCTCTGGCCCCTGCTTATCGTCTAATTTCCCTTTTTTAGGATACTTTCCTCATGAGGCAAAATAGTAAGAGAGTTCAAACATTTTGTTTATTTCATTCATTAATACACTAGTGTGCCATATTTGTCTTAAGAAAAAATGTTTTACATATATATCTATATAGCCATATATACACATATATACATATATACCTATACATATTCATATTTACATATATATCTTGAAGTGCCTGTCTAAGAGTATTAATATTTTAGGGAAAGCCATCTACCATGTTACTTAAGGATGGTCTTTTATATACTGACAGAGAAAACTACAGCAGCCAAATATGTTGGTGATCCTGGAGGGGGTTAGTGGTAGAGGTAGATGAGATAACATCTATGGAAATGAAAACTTCTCAAGAACAGGGAACTTACAAGGGACTGAAAAAGACAGAGAATTGAGAAAAAGATCAGTAAAATTTGAGAGAATGAGGAAATCAATTTTCCTAGTGAATCTTCAAAAGAAAGAATTCTCAGATGAGATAAAAGTGTCCAGGAGGTGAAGTGAGGGGAAATTGGAAGGTGCCTGCCTGTTAGTGTTAAACTATAAGAGAATGGAGTTTTACTACAAGAAGAATAGAGAGAAAAGCCTTGTCAAAGTATTTCATCTAGAGAATAGTGCATATATAAATATTTCACTGAAGACAGGGAGGGAAAAAGAAATAAGGGGCCCTAACTGATCTGATGTATGAAACAAAGCACTATGCAGAAAAAACAATAAGGAACTGAAGTCTTTTGGCTGGAAGGGGAGTAAAACAGGAAAACAGAAATGATAATCTAGAAAAGGCAGAATAAAATAAACCTGAGTTGAGTTATACAAATAGACTTATGTATTATATATTTCTTTGATCTCCCTGTAGCATTACAATGCAAATAATTGGTATACATGAGCTCAAAGTATATTTATGATCATTGTATAAGAAGAGAAATGACTTTTGGTGGAGAAGCATCTGAAAATTTGGGTATAGTCTCGAAGTGTTAAAGAGACAAGATGAGAAGTTGTTATTTCCTTCACTACATTTTCCTATACCCACACTCCAGTTCACACTAGTTGGCATGATTTCCTTATCCCAAAGTGGTCTTCAGAGAAGAAGCCAATCCTGAAACATTGACCTGAGCTCTAGTCCAACAGTCAGCTCCCCACCCCTCCTTCTTTGAAAAATTGTTTTCTATGTCTCTTCTCTCAAGGACTTTCAGGAGAATGGCTTTATAATTTTTGGTTAGTTTTTAATACTTTTAATAATATACTCTTCTCAAGAGAAATTATATTTTGAGAGAGGCACTTGGGAGACTTCAATGCCTTAACCCAAAGAAAATATAAAAGGAGGATTTCTGAACCAGGAAGTGGCCATGGTGAAATTGAGAGTCAGTGAGGTTTTCGTGCACCAAATCCAACAGGAATTATTTTCCTGAGAACCAAAACGAGCTACAACCACACACCTAACTCACTGTCAATTTTTTAACATGACTATTATTCCAAGACATTCTTACCAGGAAGATGAAGTAACAAGTAATTTTATTATTTATTTCACTAATTTCTGGAAAATCCATTTCTCTGAAAAACAGACCACTCATCTAGCCTCAAACTCATTCTCAGCACACTTGATCTCTCAATGCAACTCACCCACCAGTTATCTACTCTTGAAGATTCTCTTCCAGATCTCACTTCTTTCCTCAAACTATTTTGTCGTTAACTTTGCCCAATACTCAGCAGGCACTGTTTGTGTATAATGAGAGGTTTTTCTTAACTGAAGGATAAAATGTTCTTAGATGCTTGTTGGTTTCCCTGTAAAAATTAGAAAAGAGAGAACATCTCAACTGTTTAGGAACTATCTTAGGAGCCATCAGAGAGCTGCCGTATCCAACTCACCCAACATCCTCAGCTACATTGTTATGAAAGTTTGAGGGATCAAAACTCTCTTTTACTGTCGTTTCATCCACTACTATTTCCAGAAGAAAACTCCACAAAAATATGTAAGAAATGATAAACATACTGAGTGTCAATAAAGGGTGGAAAATGTATTGAAAGACCAAATATCTCTGGATTTGTTTGTTTGTAATTGGCACTCAGACTAATGTCTTCACAGAAAGCATAGAAGAGAGAAAATTCATTAGCACCCATTATGATTTTAAAGAGATGGGATTAATGATTGAAAAGAGTATTAGAATCACATAAGTGCCACTGTTATTGCAGAGTCTAAGTGGTTTTCTGAGAGCAGAAGAAAGTTTTATTTAACTTTTGGGATGACCAGTCTTCTATTATCAAAGTATGGCCTGCCGTTAGTAATTTTTTTCTATATAAGGCAAATAAATCTACTGATGCAATTCTGAAAATGCACTTTCTGCTGATTTGAAAGCATCCCATGTTTATGTACATCAGATTTTATGATTTAGCTGGAAACCAGAAGGATCACTAATCATGAAGCTCTTTTGAAAATAGATTTACGATTTTGGCTTAGGTTACAAGATGAGATCAAGACAGGGGCTGTTTTTATTTTGCTGGAGCCCAGGCAACTCCTTCTCAAAGAACCCTTCCTTGGTTACAGTGATTATTTCCTGCAAGGAAATTTTCTACTTAGCACATTAAAAATGGAAATAAATAATGACAGCAAACATTTATGATGTCTTTAATAAGCGCTAGGAGGGTACTGTCCTAAGGTTTTCACTGTATTATGAGGTTTCATTTTAATAACACCCATATGAGGTGCATGCTCTTATTACTATTGCATATACTGGGAAACTGAAGCTTTAAAAATTAGATAATCTGTCCCAGGCCATGCAGTTGGGTAACTGGCCATGTAGGACTCATTTCAGTTTGCTTAACCATGAAGAATTCATGTTTCATACCACTGCACTATATTGCTAGGTGCAGTTTTTTTAATGACAAGAACCATATACCTCATATTACATTTCCCTTAGAGTATGCACATTTGTACATATATACACAAAAAAGTAGGAATGTCTTGATTGGTTAAAATCTGTGAAATGATATGAACAGATGGGCACTGAGTAAATACTAGAGAGGGTATTAGATATTTCAGTGTAATGCTTTTGTTTGTTTTTTTAATCTCTCTCTATCTCTCTTTCAAAGTGTAAGCAGAATGACTGGATTACCACTTATAAAAACCAAAGAAGCCAAGTTCTTTCATTCATTTAAGAAACTCTTATTCACTGTGTATATTTACAGTGGGCCAGACGTTGTGCTAAACGCCTTGGGAAACAGAGTTGAGGAAAAATTCAACTTTCAAGCTCAGTGGGAGAGAGACAGAGACAAAGGGTATAACACTAAAAACAGTGTAATATGGAAAAAATAGAAATAAGTATGGCCATGAGTGCATAAATAATTCAATAGAGAAAGGGCAGTCTTTTCAACAAATGCTAACAAAAATTGTACAGCCATAGGCACAATGATGAAACCTTGACCTAAAACTCATATCTTATACAAAACTTCACTCAAATTTGACCATAGATGTAAGCATAACATTTAAGTCTATAAAACTTTTAGAAGAAAACAGGGGAGGAAATGTTTATGACCTAGCATTAACCAAAGAGTTTTTAGACATAACACTAAAAGCATGAGCCCTAAAAGAAAAACCAGTAAATTGGCTTTTATTCAAATTAAAAACTTTTGCTGTGTGAAACACCCTGTTAAGTGAATGACAGGACAAGTTAAAGATTGGAAGAAATATCTACAAATCCATTGTCTGACAAAAGGCTAATATCCTGAATATATAAAGAACACTGTAAATTCAGTAATAAGAAGACAAAAACTCACTTAGATAATAGGCAAAATACTTGAACAGTCACTTCACCCATAGGCATGTGAAAAGATGTTCAACATCGTTGGTCATTAAAGGATTGAATAATTTAATATCTCACTACACCAGTAAGAATAACTAAAATAAAAACTGACAATATCAAGTGCTGATAGGAATACAAAACAACTGGATCTCTCATACATTTCTGATAGGAATGGGAATATGTCAAAATGGAAAAATGTTGCCTTTGTTTTTTTTTTAATAAATTTTATCATATGCTTACTACATGACCCAAAAATTACCTCATAGGCATTTATCCTTAGCGCAGTTAAAAGTTATGCTCACACAAAACCTGCACACAAATGTTCCTAGAGGTTTTGGTTTTAATATTCCCAGTTTGGTCAAACATCCTTCCACAGGTGAATGGATATGCAGATGAAAAGGAGCAATAAAAAAATGTGACTATTGATACACACAGCTTGGATTATCTCAAGGGTATCGTGCTGAATAGCAGCATTCCTTTGCTCAGAAGTCTCCAGTGTTCCCTTCTCACTCGTATTAATAGCCCAAGTACTTGCAGTGGTTACCATTATCTATTTCTCATCCACCCTTCTCTGACTCTGTCCTGCTACTCACTCCTTGCTCCCCTGTTCCAGCCCCACTGGCCTCCTTCTTGCTCCTTTAACAAATCAGGCACCCGACCACACGTGCCCTTCCCCTGGGCTGTCCTCTCTGCCTACAACACTCCTCTCTCAGGTCTATGTTGCTGTCTCCCACTCTCCCTTCAAGTGTTTGCTTCTCACTGAGAGCTTCCTTAAAAATCTTATTTAAAATTGCAAAAATATCCAATTCCTAAGACTTATCACCTTTTCCTTTACAGTATAATATAGTTTCGTTATTTCTTTTTCTTTCTTTCTCCATAGATTAAAATCTCTAAGAGAGCAAAATTGTCTGCCTGTTGTTTTCTTCCTTCCTATATCCCCAACACTTAGAATTCTTTCATTCTTTCAACAAGCATATTCAAGGGACCTGTATTAGTTTCCTTTCCCACAGCTTAGTGACATAAAATGACATGATTCTTTTTATCTAACAGTTCTGGAGGTCAGAAGCCCAAAGTGAGTCTTATAGGACTAAAATCAATGTGTCAGCAAAAAGAACAAGGACTCTGTTCTTTTTTGGAAGTTCTAAGGGACAAGCTGTTCTTTACATTTACTAGCTTCTTGCTACTGTCTACCGACCTGTGTTGGTGGCCCCTTCCTCTATCTTTAAAGCCAACAATCACATCACTCAGAACTCAGCTTTCACTGTCACATCTTCTGTCACTCTATTACCATCTTGTCTTCCTCTTATGAAGGCCCTTTGATTGATTGCATTGAGCCCCACCATGATGATCCAGGATACACTCCCATTTCAAGATTCACAGCAATGACATCTGCAAAGTCCCTTTTGCCATGTATGATAACATACTTACAGGTTCTCAGCATCAGGTGTGGACCTCTTGGTGGCAGTATTCTGTCTACCACAGGACCTGTTTTGTGTTTGGGACAGTCAATAGTAGATATACCATAAGTAAACAAGGCAATTTTAGCTAATAATAAATGCAATAAAGAAAATAAAATGGTAAACTAACAGCAATCTAATCTGGGAATAACTGCTGGAATGGCAATAGAGACCTCTGAGGAAGAAATGTTGAACTAAGATAAATGTCAAGATCTAGGGGAAAATCACCCCAGGTAGAAGGAAAGCAAACCCCAAGGCCTTGAGGTGTTAGAAAACTTGGCCTGTTTTGCATGCACAGAGACCAGAGTGGTAGGACTTGAGGTGGAAGAAGTAGGCAGGAGCCAAATCATTTAAGACCTTTTAGGTCACAATGAGCAGTTCTGATTGTATTCTGAGGATAAGAATAAGTCAGTGAAGAGCATTGAGATGGGTGTATTCTGTATTGATTTACGTCCTTAAATAGTGAGTATGGCATGGAAAATGGAGTTTGGGGGGGCAGGAGCAGATGAAGAAGAGCTTCTATGAGGCTACTGCCATGGTAGTCCAGGTGAAAGGCCATGGTTTCTTGGACTATGGTGGAAACCATAGATATACAGAAAAATCGGATATATGTAGGATGTATTTCATAGAGCAGAAGGGATTAATTGATTATGAGGCTAAACAGTGTTTCCAAGGTATTTGGCATGAATAATGTGGTATTTACTATTAAATATCCACTATTTCCTCCGGAAGACTTGGTAAGAGGAAAATCTGTGGTGGGTGATCAAAGTTTCCGGACACGCTGAATTGAAGATTCTTATAAACCATCCAAAAAGCCATGTCAGGAGGGCAGTCATCACAGGTCTCTCAGCTCAGAGGAACAGCCTCATGGATGGAACATGTGAAGTACAAAGTAGCCAGGATTGACCTTTCGTGTTTTTTGAGGAGCGGCTCCTCAGCTTTCATCAACCCCATTCAGATTTTCCCAGACCAGGCAGGCCACTTCTCACGAGAAGAGAGTAGCCAGGGTCAGTCTTCCCTGAGGGTGAGACCCAGCATGTTGTCAGACTTTCCCATGAAGCCTCTAGGCCCTGTGCTTTTCCTTCCCTGCTCAGCATGTGGTGCTTGTCTACCCACAGCTTCCCACCAGTGTCAAGTGACGCGGTGACTTTAATTTCAGCAGACTCTCCTTACCAGGCGCATGTTTGTGATCCAGGCTGCAGTGGTAGGTGGGCTTCAACTGCTTCTGTTTTCCAGTCCTTGGGGTCCGAATTCCTTGAAGGAGGGATTCCACTTGAACTGTGCTCCATCCCCTATTCTTTTCAAAGTGATGCCCTTTATGGGATTAACTCCTTTCTCCTGACTGGTTACTTTGTCTCCCAGACATGCTTTAGCTCTGTCTGCCTGGGCCAGTGCTGGAGCCTGAGAGTGCTTGCCGTTCTACCTAATGATCCATTTAAGAAGTAAAAAGAAAAAAACAAAAAAAGGTTTTTCAGAGCTGGACTCCCACTTCTTGGGATCGCCAATCAAGAGCTTGAATTGGTACATGGGTCTGTATATCTTCAGCGTTTTTGTGCCCCTTTTTCTTGGGGTCCAGCCCTTTTCACAAAAACCAGTATTTTGTGTTGTAAAACTCAAAAAGCCTCTGATTTTTTGTCTGTTTTCTGTCAGCCCTGCCTACTTTCTGCTGGGATAAAAACTCCTAGTTTCTTTGGTGTGTTATCCCAAGTTTATCTCTGTTGGCAGCCTGTTTTCTCTCTTTTTTTTTTTTTTTACATGGGCAGGCACCGAGAATCGAACCTGGGTCCTCGGCCATGGCAGGCAAGCATTCTTACCTGCTGAGCCACCATGGCCCGCCCCTGTTTTTAGTAGTCAGAATTTGTTCATTAATTCCACAATTGGAGCTTGGTTGAGCTAAGCCTTGCTATTAGTGAAGTCTGTTTCCTTTCCCCTAGAGGAACCAAACTCCTGTGCCTGTAGAAAAGGTACACCAGCCTCCACGGCTTGGGGGACTTACAGTTCTGTGTAAGTGGATCTCAGCGTTTCCCCTGGTCCAGTCTGGTGTGTATGCTGTGAGTCCAGTCACTGATGTTCCCCCAGCAGTTGTTCTGTACCATTCCTGGCTATTTCCTAGCCTCTCTGGAAGATGAACAAAATTCTAAATCTTACTATGCCCAGCAGTAGTTGTCTCTCTCTCTCTCTCTCCCAGAGGAAGGCAGTTCCTTTATTGAATAGGCAAAGTGGTGTGTGTGTGTGAGCGAGAGAGAGACAGTTTCACCTTCTGGTAGACACATCCATGCTTTATGAAATGTTACTTTAAAAGATCCTCCTCTGGGTTTGAGATGGAGAGGAGAAATAGTATGTTCTCTGACAATTTTTTTTTCCTAAGAGACCCTCATTCACCCCTTTAAATTTCTTCTGTACTTCTTGGAGATGGATGATGGGCAGAGGCGAGAAGATCTAGAGCACTCCTCAGGCAATCCTGCGGTATTGTCTGACCTCTCCTTGTAGAATGTGAGGTTACTTGTTGCCTCTCAGGCTTTGGGTCTCTGCTGATACTTGTAGATTTTGAATATCTGTTACACAGGTGAGGAAGGGATTCTTGCATAGGTACTGGGCCAGCAGGATGGAGGAATAGAAAGAGGAGCTTCAGTGAAATTTCCAGGGAGTTTTACATATTAGAGACTATTTTAAGTAGTGCACAACTTTACCTTAAGTATTTTTCCAAACAGCTCCTCTGTAGCGGTGTTGCTTGGTTTCTGTGTGAGTGACCCATAATCCCAGTATACTCCTTTTTAATGGTTTGAAGTGACACTTTTGTGGTTATCTGGTCAAGCACAGTATTTAAGCCTATTTTCCTAGTATGGCATTATCTTGATGGTGTTATCCTTATAACTACTATTATTAAGACATAATTAATTACAAATATATCTGAAAAACTTTGAATAATTATTGAACATAAGAGTAAAATATCTCTTAATGATTTTTCCCCAATTAGTTCATGTATCTCAGAATGAATATTACTTATTGCTATAACAAAATAAGATATTCAGAATCTATTCTCTTCCTTTTTTTTAAAGTGTTTACTGGTATAAGTCTTGATAAACTTTGTTTATTTAAATACATAAATTAGGTGAGGGTTTTAATATAGTAATTTGTTGCTTCCTCATGCGACTGGAATCACATAGTTATTTAACATCAAATATTATTTTCAACAATTATCAAAAACTGTCTCAATAAGGTCCCCTTTCAATGTTTTTGAAAACAAAGGATTAGAAACCATCTACACTGCAAAAGTTCACTCTCCAGGGTGGTGTGATGGTGGCTCAGTGGCAGAATTCTCGCTTGCCATGCCAGAGACCAGGGTTTGGTTCCTAGTGCCTGCCCATGTAAAACAAAACAAAACAAAAAAGTTTGCTATCCAGTCATTAGAGTCATTCACTTTCTCAGCGTGGATCACTAACATTTATTTTTTCCTTGTGGTTTTTATACCAATTTTAAATGGGTGGCTGATGTGCCTTTCTTTAATTTTTAACTCTATATTGAAGTATAAACACAGAAAAGTACATGTATTAGTTAGGGTTCTCTAGAGAAAGAGAAGCAACAGGGAACTCTTGCAAATGTAAAATTTATAAAAGTGTCTCATGTGACTGTGGGAATGCAGATTCCAAAATCTGTAGGGCAGGCTGTGAAGCCAACGATTCCAATGGAGGGTCTGGACGAACTCCACAGGAGAGGCTTACTAGCCAAAGCAGGAAGAGCCTGTCTCTTCTGAATCCTCCTTAAAAGGCTTCCAGTGATCAGATTAAGCATTACTCATTGCAGAAGACACTCCCCTTTGGTTGATTACAAATGGAATCAGCTGTGGATGTAGCTGACATGATCATGATTTAATTCTATGAAATGTCCTCATCGCAACAGTCAGGCCAGCACTTGCCCAACCAGATGAACAGGTACTACCACTTAGCCAAGTTGACACATGAACCTAACCATGACAGTCCACCCCTTGTCAACTTGGCAGCTATATATACCGCCTTAAACCATACCAAATTTCTAAATAAAATAAAAAAAACAATAAAACACACATTTTTTCTTTCACCTAACAATACGCAACTGTCCGTATGGTAGTTAGATTCAGTTGTCAACTTGGCCAGTGAACATGCTTAGTTCTGTTGCTGTGGACATGAGCCAATGGTACATGAACTTCGTCTGTTGCTGATCACATCTGCAGTCGGCTAGGAGGCGTGCCTACTGCAATGAAATGACATTTGAGTTAACTGGCTGGTGCTTAAATGAGAGAGCCCAATGTAGCACAGCCCAAGCAGCTCAGCATACCTCATCTCAGTACTTTCAGCTCAGCCCAGGCCTTTGGAGATGCAGAAAGAAATCACCACAGGGAAAATTATTGGAACCCAGAGGCCTGGAGAGAAGGCCTGCAGAGACCATCCTGTGCCTTCCCATGTAAGAAAGAACCTCAGTTGAAAGTTAGCTGCCTTTTCCTCTGAAGAACTGACAAAATAAATCCCCTTTTTTTGAAAGCCAATCCATGTCTGGTGTGTTGCACTCCGGCAGCTAGCAAACTAGAACAGTATATGTTTCATAAATGTACAGCTTGATGATTTTTACAGCTTAGCGCACCATTGTAAGCAGTACCCAAATCAACAACAGAACATTTCAACACCCCAAAAGCACCCCCACTCATTCCCTTCCAGTCACTACTCACAGTACCCCCATCATAGCTTCCTGTTTTTGTAATTTACATAAATGAAATAGGACATTATGCTCTCCTTTGTGCCTGGTTTCCTCTGCCCAACATTATGATTAAGAGATTCATAAATGTTGTTGTATGTAGTTGTACATTGTTCATATTTATTGCCACAAGCATCATTTCATTATCCACTGTTGCACATTTGACCAGTTTTCCAGTTTGGGGGTCATTAGGAATAATGCTGATATGAAAATTCCAGGACAGGTCTTTGGGTGAATTTTGTGTATTTTTCTCTTGGGTATACACCTAAAAATGATACTACTGGGTCACAGAATATGCATTTTAGTACAGCTTTAGTACATATTGCCATATAGTTTTCCATAATAGTCTCACAATTCACATATCCACTAGCAACAAATGAGAGTTCTAGTGCTCCATAGTCTTACCTTTATTTGCTATTACTTGTCCTTTTTATTAGCTTTTCTGACAGATACATAAAGGCATCATATCATGATTTTAACTTACGTCTCTCTTAGGATTAATAAAGTTGAGAATTGTTTTATAGTTGATTGGTTATTTAGATCTCCTCTTTTGTGAAGTGTTTATTTCTTTTGCTTGATTTCCTGTTGGATTATCTTTTTCTTATTGATTTGTAGCATTTAAAAAAATATGCTCTAGATACAATTCTTTCATGGGATATATGTATTGCAAAATTTTATCTTCCACTCTCTGGGTTTGCCCTTTCATGCTTTTATTGATAGACTTTTTATAAACATTAGTTCTTAATTTTAATATAGCACAGTTTATCAATTTTTCTTTATGGTTTATGCCTTTTATATCCTATTTAAGAAATGTTTGCCTGTCCCAAAGTTATAAAGAAATGTTCCTATAGTGATTTATCATCTCTAATGGATTTATAATTTTACCTTTTACATTAAACTGGCAATTCATGAGGAATTAATGTTTGTGTATGGTGTAAGGAAGAGGTCAAAATACATAATTTCCCCAGTGTGGATATCCAATTGCTCTAACAGAATTTATTTACAGACTGCCTACTTTTTAAACCAGAGACGGTCTATTGTAAAAACAGCAATGAAAGGAGACCCAAATTTCCATTAACAGGCTCATTTTCAGGCAGAGAAACTTTAGAAAAAGTAAATGTGAGAATTGAGGACCAGATGATTTCTTGCTCTAAAAATATCTCTTCATATCTCTTGGAAATCTCTAAATATCCCATGTAACTGGGTATTCCAGTTTGAAAATTACTCTCTTGGAGGAAAGTCAGGGTAAAGAAAGATATGGAAGGGGAGAGGAAAGGGTCCATATGGAAGTTTGTATATACTGTGCCCCAAGAGAACCCGCCAGGGCCCAAAGGGAGAAAAAGAATTAATGACACTGTGTAAATTGGGCTAACTTTCTCAACTAAATGAAGCAAGATCTCTTTCCTCCCTAAACTACTTGGCACTGTTGCATCTATTTTTCTGTTGACTTCACAGAGCTTTTCAAGGCTGAAAAAGTATCAGGTACAGCTTCATCTTGGATCATCAGTCTTTCCACAAAGGATAATTCAACTAAAGGTTTTAAATAGATATGTATGAAAGTTTATATGTGACTAGAAGAACTTGAGACATAGAATTTCATAATTACCAGCTATTCTTTTTATAAATGAACATAGCAAAGTTTTGGGAAGTTAAAATAGATTGCCCAAAGTTATGCCCTGAGTTTCATGTTCAATTTCTAAGCTAAAAATCCAAAATTCCCAATTTTCAGCCTCGTTCTGTACCTTCCTTTAAATTTCTGTGCCTTTGTAAAGAATGAACAGTTCCCATCAAGGGATCCTGCTTTCTTTTTCTTTCAGTGGGAAGCAGCCCAAGATTCTATTTGTGGATATGTATTTGGGTGAATTTCCCCTGGACCATATAAGCGACTATGGATTCAGAGGAGGTGTCATCCACATATGGCAAAGATGACACTTCACTTCCTTCGTTGCCCTCTGAGGCATCCCTTGCCTCATAGCAGAAGGTGGAAGTGTGCAGATTTTTGCCTAATAGGAGAGTTTTAGTCTCTTAGAAGTCAATGGGTGGGGGAGGTGCCATTTCTATGAACTGCCTTTAGGAAAGAAGTTGAGGAAAACTGATACTTCTAACTATTTAGATTGCCTCATCAATCTTCCTTGTTCTTTCAACCCCTAGAATTTTGGAACATTTAAGGAATGTAGCAAGCAGGCATAAAAGAGGTTTTAAGGGACACAGAAGTAGCA
Source organism: Tamandua tetradactyla (assembly GCF_023851605.1). Lineage (NCBI taxonomy): Eukaryota > Metazoa > Chordata > Mammalia > Pilosa > Myrmecophagidae > Tamandua > Tamandua tetradactyla. Next base: position 104,623,583 of record NC_135335.1, read on the forward strand.
ACTAGCAAGGTAACCTTGGAAATAGAAAAAACAATTTCCAATAAACTTTTGATTTTAGATCAGTTTAGATTTACAGAATTATTGCAAAGACAGTACAAAGTTCCCATACATCCCACACCCATTTTCCCCCTATTTCAAACATCTTAAATTAGTGAGGTACATTTGTCACAATTAAAGAGCCAATACTGATACATTATCCTTAACTGAAATCAACACTTGAGGCAGAGTTCCTGAGTTTTTAGCTAATGTCCCTTTCCTATTACAGAATCCCATCCAGGATGCCATGTTATATTTAGTCTCCTTAAGCTCCTCTTTGTGGTGACATTTTCATGGACTTTCCCTGTTCTGGATGACCTTGACAGTTTTGAGGATTAGGCATTTTGAAGAATGTCCTTCACACAGTATATGGTCTGATGTCTTCTCATAATTAGTCTGGGGTAATGTGTTCTAGGGAGGAAACCACCTATGTGAAGTATCATTCTCATCGCTTTGTATCAAGGGTACAAGTTATCAACATGACTTACACATGGCTGATGTTGACCTTGAGCCTGGGTGGAGGTAATGTTTGTCAGGTTTCTCCACTGTGCCCGGAAAGGCCAGATTAAAACCTTTGGAGGCTCTAAAAACAATGAAAAGGTTACAAGACATGTCTTTTCTCTGTAAGTAATTTTAAAAAAATAGGTTACATTTTGGAAAATAAGTTCTGATTTTTTCCCGTGGTGATTGTACTTTGTTGTGATTTTTTTGAAACTGTAAAATCATTTCCTAAAAAAATTGTTTTGATACTTCTGCTTTGTTGGTGTCCTAAGCACATGCTTCATCTGCCTCTAAGACAATCAAGCAAAGGACCTCTGGTGACAATTTCCTACTATTCATGCCTTTTGGGACACTTTCTCACCTTCCCTCCCCTCCCCTTTCCTTTTAGGAAAAAAGAACCTAATAGATTTTTCTCTTTTTTCCCCTCCAGAAATATATATAAATGCAAGGAGTACTGATATTTATATGTAATTAATATAATTTTATGTTCAAACATTTATTAAGTTCCTAATGTAATAAACCAAAAGAAGATTGGTGCTATGTTTCTCATTGCTATAGTAAACAACAATCAATTCTTTCCCAGGAGGGTGGGAACTTTATGCTCTCAAAATTATGAAGAAAAGTAATTTAGGATAAAGAATTAGAGGGAAATGGGAGCTGCTGTCACCTTTGAGCAAAGATACCCAAAAAGGAAGCAAATCAAAGAAAATTCACTGAGAGTTCCAGAGAAATGAGAAGAACATCAGTGCAAAGGCTCTGAGAAAGAGCCTGCTGGGCAAGTTTCAGAAACATAGGAGTGCTGTGCATAGGAAGCAGGAGGCAGAGAGGAGGTGAGAATAGCAGCCAGGGACTAGATCATAGAGCATTTTGTCAGGTAAGGCAAGGAAGGAGAGATTGACAAAATATGGCACTTGACTGGATATGGGACATAAGGGATGTTAGGAATTCAAGAATAACTCCCCAATTTCTGTCTCGTCTCAGTTCAGAAACTGGGAACTCAGTTGCAAGAATCTGAAGTTTGGCCAGATCACATATCAAAACAAGTGTAATTTAGTATTATAGGTGCTATAAGAAGGTACATGGAGACACAAGACGGAGCCACTATTGTCATTTAGGGTGGATGTTTAGAAACTTTAGAGTTTGGTATCATTGCTGCTTTAGTTAGCTAAGTCTGCCAGAATGCAATACACCAGAAATGGACCGGCTTTTATAAAGGGATTTATTTAGTTAGAAATTTACAGTTCTTTAGAGGAAAGGCAGCTGGCTTTCCTCTAGCTTTCTCTGTCACTGGAAAGACACAGAGCAACATCTGCTGGCCTTCCCTCCCAGCTTTTAGGTTGCAATGGCTTTCCCCAAGGTGATACCTCTCTGCATCTCCAAATGTCTGGATCTGAACTCTGAGCTCTATTCTGACCTCTCCTTTTAAGCCTCCAGCTAATTAAATTAAATGCCATTCATTGAGGAAGGTACTGCCCTTAGTGGACCTGAGATGTAATCAACCATAAGTGACTTTCACATGCTGATGATTTAAGTCCACAGAACAGAACTGGGCACCATCACCTGGCCAATTTGGCACCTAAACCTAATTACTACAGTGTTCACCCCTTGTCAATTTGGCAATTATACAATCACCTTAAACCATACTTAATCTCTAAGTAGAAAACAATAACAGACATATTTTTCACAATCTCTAAAAATAAAACAAGAAAATACATATTTTTTGCCTAGCAATGTTTATCTGTCCTACATACAATGCACTAAATCTTTCCATACAAAATACATTAATTTAATCACAATATCACAAAAGCCTTAAATCATTTCAGTAACAATACAAGTGCAATACCAACTCAAGAACAATACACAATCTCATCAAAGTTAGGTACAGGCGTGGTCTGTCTTAAGGCAAATTCTCCTCTGGCTGTGGAACTTTGAACTTAGAGGAACTTATCTATTTCCAATATACAAAGAAGGAAAAATCATAGACTAAGCAATCCCATTGCTATAGGAGAAACTGAAAGGAAAATAGGGGTCACTGAACCTAAACAATTCTGTAAACCTGTGGCGCAAACTCCACTAGATTTCAATGTCTGAGGTTCATTCATCCTGGGGGCTTTAGAAAGTGGCAATTCCATCCTTTACAAGGGATTACACGGTGGCTCTGTTCTCTCCAAAGACTGGGATGAAGGTTTCAACATTGGGGAAAAATGGAGAGACCTTTTTCTTAGCCTCACCCTCCTCAAGCATCTGAGTGGCACCAAGATTCTCTACCATCTCCAGGGCACACACTCAACCCCTTCAGAACAATGGTGTGGCAGCCAGGCTCCCCCAATCCCCAGGGAATGTGTTCCACTCTCTCCAGGGTCTGGGGCACCAGAACTCTTCATGAAAATCAAGGCGGAAGGCCCAGCCTCTGCCTCTAGGGCAAAGTCACCCCCTCCACATACACCTCCTGACCCAAGGGTTCTTGGCTTCAGACCTTAGCTTCCGTTGTTTTGCCTCTAAGTTATTTTTCCTTCTACCTGCCCTTCCAACCTTCAGACCAACAGTGGTTCTGTTTATATGGGTCCTGCAAAAAAAAGTTGACTTGGCATGCAGCATATAGGGATCAAAGTCATCAGACAATAGTAACTCCATCTCCAATCCTGACTTGTCTTGTAATGGCAAACTGGTTACATGTTTGGTTAAATCCTCACATGAGGCACTATTCTTTTGAGTCTCACTTTCTGGAAGCCCAGAATTTTCCAGACCATCAGTTTTAGATTGCAGCCTTTCCCTTTCTTGCTATGTTTTACTATAAGCTGCAAGGATATATCAGGCTGTACCTTCCATATTTAGCTTGAAATTTCCTCAGCCAAGTATCCCAGATCATCACATGCAAATTCTCCCTTCCATCCAGCACCAGTATTCAATTTTGCCAAATTGTCTGCTATGTTAAAGTAAGGGCCACCCTCCTTCCAATCTGCCATGGAAGTATCTTTACAATCCACATTTCTACATACAGTTTCTTCAAAGCAATTTATGTTTTCTCTATCAAGCTCCTCACAATTCTTCCAGAATCTTCCCCTTATCTATTTAAAAAGCCATCCCAACATGTTTGTTATTTGCAAATGCAGCAGCACACCACTCCTCTGGTACCAAAATCTATTTTAGTTTCCTATCACTGCTGGAATGCAATACACCAGAAATGGACTGGCTTTTATAAAAGGGATTCATTTAATTAGAAATTTACAGTTCCTTAGAGGAAAGGCAGCTGGTTTTCCTCTGGCTTTCTCTGTTACAATGGGAAGGCACAGGGTGAAATCTGAAGGCCTTACTTCCTAGCTTCTGGGTTCAAATGGCTTTCCCTGGGATGATTGCTTTCTGCATATCCAAATGTCTGGTATGAGCTGGGCACCCTCACCTGGCTAAGCTGACACTCGAACCTAACTACTACAATTGCCAAACCATAATATCCTAAAGGAAGAAGACCAAAACTGATTATGTAAATCACTGATACTTCCCTACAAAAGAAATGTTTTGATTGATGACCTGAAGTCTTAGGTTACAGCCAAATTGAATATAGCATTTCACCCAAATTTGGATACATTTGAGCCTGAAATAGAGGCTTATATACACTTTAAAAAAAAATTTTATTATCAGCATGAGTGAAAACAGAAAAGGAAATACACTTTCAAGATTTCACAATTTCCTTGTATATTTGCATTCACTGTTCTATGTCACTGTCTCTTTAACTGTTAAGTATAGGGGAAAAAGAAATTATTTATAATGTTTTCACATTCCCAAGTTCAGTAATAAATATAACTTTTTAAAATCTTTTATTTTTAATATCTCCTATGTTTGGGTTTTGGAATATGTAGGCTATCTTCGAAGGAAAATTTTTTGAATAAAAATTTTCTAAATACTTAGGGACTCCCAATTTAATAAATCAAGCTCTCTATCTTGGGGCTTGCCCTTATGAAACTTATTCTTGCAAAGGAGAAGCTAAGACTACCTCCAGAAAACCTTTTTTGTTGCCCAAATGTGACTTTTCTCTTGAAGCCAACTTGACAGGTAAACTCACTGCCCTCCCCATATGTGGGGCATGACTCCCAGTGGTGTAAATCTCCCTGGCAACACGGGGCATGACTCCCGGAGATGAGTCTGACACTGGCATCATGAGATTGAGGAAGTCTTTTTGACCAAAAGGGGGAAAAGAAATAAAACAAAATAAAGTTTCAGTGGCTAAGAGATTTCAAATAGAGTCAAGAGGTCATTTTGGAGGTTATTCTTATGCATTACATAGATATTCCTTTTTAGTTTCTAGCATATTAGAATAGTGTGCTGGTTTGAAAATGTTATCTACCCCAGATCAGCCTTGTTCTTCTAATCCTGATTCAATATTGTAGGGTGGACATTTTGATTAGATTGTTTCCATGAAGATGTGACACACCCAACTGTGAGTGTGATCTTTTGAGTTGGTGAAGATGTGACTCTACTCATTCAAGGTGAGTCTTGATTAGTTTACTGGAGACCTCAAAAGAGCTGACACAGACAGGGATATCTGAGATGCAGAAAGAAAATACCCCAGAGGAAGCTGTTTGAAAGCTGCTTTCAATCTTGGGCTTTCCTGAGTCAGAGTAACTTTCCGTGGGTGCCTTAGTGTGGACATTTTGATGGCCTTAGAACGGATAACTTGTAACGTAATAAATTGCTTTTATAAAAGCCAACCCATGTTTGTTATGTTGCATTTCCAGCAACATTAAAAAATTAAAACAAATAACTAGAAGTAAAAATCTGAAACTGTTGATTAGCAGCCCCATAGCCTTGATTCTTGATGATGATTGTATATATAGCTTTTATGGTGTGTCCTTGTGATTGTGAAAACCTTGTGGCTGACTTTTTCCTTTATCCAGTGTATGGGCAGATGAGTAATAAAATAAAAGCATAAATAAATAAATAAATGGGGGGTTAGGGATTTAGGACATTTTAGGTGTTGTATTTAATTTTAATTTTTTCTGTTTCTTTTTTAGTAATGAAAATGTTCTAAAATTGATTGTGGTGATGAATACAGAACTTTATGACAATTCTGTGAGCCACTGATTGTATACTTTGGATGGATTATATGGCATGTGACTATATCTCAGTAAAATTGCACAAAAAATTATCTAAGTGCAAAAAAAAAAGAAAAAGAAGGAAAGAAAAAAATCAGTGCTAGATATAGGAAGAGCAGCTACTACAAAGGATAATGATAAACCTTTGTCCTTAGGGACCTTGCAATATGTGAGACATTCTCCCTAAATCTTAACCAAATGCATGAGTCACTGGTTTCTAAGTCTTGCCACATGGCATGTGGCATATGTTTTGGGGTCAGCAGCTTGCTGAGAAATCCTCAAATAACATTCCCATCTTCCAAATTCAGCTTTCTTGGAAAGAAGCTTGGATGTTAAATAATACCAGCCATTTGTGGAACATTTACCCAAGGTAGGAAACTGTGCTAGGGCATTAAACTCAGAATAAGTTGCCTAAAATCATGCAACTGATAAGTAGTGGAGCCAGGATTGGAATCCCAACCAGCTGGCCTCAAAGTTCATTCTGTCTCGTACATGGACTGTTTTAAGTCACTAGATGGCTTCTGTTTTTCTCTCGACAGTTTTACATAAATCCTGATGCATTATGGACTTCTCACCTAAAAAGATGAAAGTATTCCCTTTTCTACCCTTAAAGCATTCTTCTTCATTTTGGTGAGGCTGTACCTAAAGAACAGCTAACAAAAGGAAGAAGGGAGTTCAAGACTCCTGCTACAGTATTATTCTCAAGTAAGGCATTATTTCATGCCAAGAGTAGCAGCTTATTGGGGATTTAGTGTTACTTTTCCTTCAGCACTCATTTTCTGAACCCCACAGAAGAATATGTTAGAGGATTTAATTCCCCATCACTAATAAATTGCATGAAGAAAGCCTACATAATTTTGCTAATACAAAGTATCTATATATTGAGTAGCTTAAAGGCATTCAGGGCCAGGAGAAGCTCCATCTTCAGTAATTCTCCTACTTTAGCCTATACAAAGCATTAGCTATATAAAACTTTAAATAGGATGGGCCATGATGGCTCAGCAGGCAGAGTGTTCGCCTGCCATGCCAGAGGACCCGGGTTCAATTCCCGGTGCCTGCCCATGTAAAAAAAAAAAAAGAAGGAGAAGAAGAAAAAATTTAAATAATATTCTATAAAATCGGGCTTTTGAAGATGTTTTCCTTTAATCATCTCAGCTAATTTTTATAATTAGGCATAATTTATAAACTTTGAACAGAAAAACTGATCAATCTCAATGATATGTTACAGCAGAAATTCAATTAAAAATACTCAACATTTGGTAAGGAGGAGGGGATGAAGCACATAAGAATAACGGATCTGTAATAAGATGTTTGGAGTTCACAATCTTAAAGTGTCCTAGTCTGTTAGTGAGTTCTGGATCACTGAAAAACATCAGTAACTTTTACAAAATGCCATAAATGATTTGCTCCTTGGCTATTATTTTTCTAAAACCAGAGATTCTTCTCCAACTGGTAACTTAATAGAAGTCACTAAACTTAAAAAATGACTTTTTTTCCTTCTCCTCCCCTCCCCTCCCTTCCATTCCTTTCCCACCTCTGCCCTCTCTCCACCCGTCTCCTTCCCTTTCGCTTCCTTTATCTGCAGGGCGCAGAGACATAGCCAATTACCCCCCAAACACCAATTCCCTGCCTTTTTTCTTGCTAATAGAACACTAATTTTGTTTGGAAAATTAATTGTATAGGACCATTTCCTGTAATTTGAAATAAGCTTACGTTAGCCTGAAATTCCATTCTGTTATGCCAGCTATTAAGTTTTCCAGTTGTCTGTTTAGTATTTTAGGTCATGTGACTATCTTATGGGCAATGAAATGTAAGTGAGATCCTGGTAGGAGGCTTCTGGGAAAGGTTTGCCTTCCAGATAAAATGACAGTTGTGCCAGGGCTATTCTGTTTTTTATTTCTTGTTTTTTGCTTTTCTCTTTTTTGAAAGTGGGTGTGATGACTAGTGCTATAGCAGCCAGTTTGTGACCATGATGCCACTAGCCACATGAACCAAAAGATGAAAGGAGCCCCTTTCCTATTATCAGCTTATCTACCCTAAACTGCCTAACTTCTAATTACAATATTTCATTGATTTTAAGGTATACATTATTCTGACACTTAAATATCTCTGAAATCACAAATGTATCAATAGCTTGGAGGCTGTAACAGAGCACCCTTTCAAGCCCTAAGAACCAAGGGAGATAGGAGTTGAATTAGCCCATTTGGGGTACCACTTCTTAATGGTGGAAATTTTTCTACTTGTAAAATTGGCTTCATTGCTGAGCACTAGTGGCTCTTAGTTCTCTGAAATGCTGTATTAGTTACATGCACTCTTGATGGCACAGAAACCAATACTGGGTGGAAAAAACGTTGACCATTTTGATTTGAAAGTGAAATTGAAGAGATGGACTCTGAATATGAAAGATGTTAGAGATATCCAATTTCTTTCACACTTTAAATTATGCAAAGAAGTGATGTGATACAGATGCTTGCTTAATTCATCTATATCTAATAAAAGTTCTAAGTGTTAAGAAAGGACTTTTTTCTTGTTTCCTTGACAGCATTTTTCTTTCTTTGGGAATATAAAATAATGATTGCTATTATAATCGAAGATGCTTCAGATTGACAAAATATGGTATGTGAGAGATATAATCTCCTGCTTGTATAAACCTATTCCTATTAGGTATTTTTTTACATGGTGCTGAAATAATTTCCATTGTACATAGGTAGCTTTAAATTTTTGTTCCATAAGGTTACATGCTGTGCATCCTAATACATTATTTACAAAACTCTATTCAAAATGGTTTTTTAGCAGTCTGGATATAAGAGCCTTTATTTAAATGCCTATATTAGCTTGAATTTATTATTTGTTAATACGCTATAAAAATCTTATAAATATATAGGTTTATGCATGTTAGAAAACAATCCCTTTTAAAACCACGTTAGACAGATTATATTCCACACTACATTTTTTTGAGCATAAAAAAACATGATATTCTGATGAGTCATAAAACCTCTGTAAGAATCATCATTTCCAATTACTTGGCTCTGAGAAATGAGTTACTTAAAAAGGGGTTTTCTAATGTTTTTAGATAGTCCTTTCTTCAACTCACATTCTCAGAAACTACTTACTTTTCAAATCTCAGAGTTGTTGGGTTGAACTTCCAATTTGATTTTATGATTTGAAATGAATCAGTCCTACCAGAATGAGTGCCAGGTATTTCTACTTGATATGTGCTTATCTATATGCTAAATAATGTGCTTCCAGGATAATGTATTAACTCTTCATCTTGCCAAGCATTTCTTCCTTATGGAGCTTTGAAGGTTTTTGTTTGTTTTTAAGTATAATCATTATCAATATTATTAATGTCATCACTTACTATTTGGTATTGACTTCTCTTTCCATTAAAGGTTTGAAGTTAATGGTCTTTGTGTACTGTTACATTCAGGAGAGGGAAGAGACATGTATTAAGTCTTTGAAGTGTGTCAATTATTGCTTAGTCTTCTGATACAAACTGACTTACCCCATCTTTAAAATTTTTCTGAGGTAGGTATTACCCTGAAGGACTGTCCCATTTTATACCTAAGAATAATAAGGCCAAGCAAGATGTAGTAAGTTGTCCAGGATAGCTATATTGCTCCACCTTAGTCAAAATCCAAAGCCTAGGCTATTTCTAAAGCATTTTGTCTTCTCCTGAGAATGAGGACTAATTCACAAAAATATTTGAATGTTTGCTATGAACCACTGTTTGTGCTGGGCACTGCCACCACTTACAAAGCTTTTGCAGTCTTGGAAGAGCTAAAGTGATGCCTGGTGCTTTCAAGAAGCCCTGGCTAAACATCAGTTCTATGACTGGAACAATTATTCTTGCAAACAGATCTGGCAGCCTTTTAGCAGTTTGGCCAAAGAGCCTATTAAAAGCACAGAGTATGGGTCTTGAAGTCAGGTTCTTTTGGGTTCAAATCTCCATCATTAACTCATTACTTGGTTTAGTGCAATTTGCTTAACCTCATATAACCTCAGATTTCTGATCGGCAAAATATAATGATAATTGAAATAATTACATACCTTAGAAAAGTTGTTATGAGTATTAAATGAGATACATTGAAAAGGGCACCACAAAGTAATTCAATAAAACCAACTGAAAATCTGCATCACCTGGGACATTACTGAGCTCTCTGATGTCACAGTCTGTCTGTTTTTCTCTCTTCTGTCCTGTAGGTCCCAAACAGTCCGCTACTTGATTGAAAATCACAAATTTAATACTTAGATATGAAGAAGCAACATCTTACCTGTGAGCCAGATTCTTTTTTTTTCACCCTGCATTTCTTTAATCTTTTACCATATTCCTATATTATCCTAGGGAGTACAGTTTTGTCTTTTCAAACTGCAGAGAAATTTAGATAATTATTAAAGGTTTTTCACATTTATCAGACAATTACATCAAAACCTCTAAGTGCTTTCTTTTCTGTTTTCACTTGTACTGTCTATAGCACTTTGCTGCTGAAAGCTCTCTTTTCCTCTGCTTTTAATTTATATTAGGCATTAGCTTACTGAGAAGGATGGGTTTGCTTTATGGCATGATTTGGAGGAAGATTCAAATGTGCTGAAGCTTCTGTTCTGCAGAATTCCAAAAGTGGTGAGAGATAAGACAATAGTCCATTCATCCATGGATTAGACGTGCATCAATAAGTGACCACAGCAGGAAAAAATAGTTGGCATTCGAAAGAGCACCTCATAATGCTACACAACCATCCTTCCCAGGGTAGGAATTAGAAAAAGGTGAACAGCATGTACTTTTCATAAAAATGCCTTCAATTTACTACTAGCTGGGAGCTCTGCTAATTTCTACTGTTAACTACTCTACTATGGCAAAAGGATGGAAAAGAAGGTTGTTGCCAGCCAACAAGCCAGACTTGAAACTGAAACAGTGCAGGTGAAACAACAAAACTCAGGAAAAGGAATCAAAACCATCAGAATTTTCTCTCTCTTCCTCTCCCCTCTCCTCTGTTATAGTCCTACCGACAGACTACTCTACATGGCATGTGATATTTCCTTACACCTTTACAAGGATCACTAAAAAAGAAAAAAAAAAAAAAAACCTCAGCTCACAAGGTGAACCACTTGGGATTTTCCTAAATGACTGTTAATGATTTCCAAAGGTTAAATTTAACAAGATTCAGTTTGTCCAGTTCCTTAGGCCAGATAGGAAGCCCCTGACTTCTAGTAATGGAGACTTTTACTTTTTAACAATTGACCTTTTACTTTAATAACTAACCTCGGTGGTTCCCAGAAACCCCTTTCTCTTACTGCAAGTTTGAGTCATTGAAAACTTTGCATCAACAGTGATAATAGGGACCATTCTAAACGAGATAATTAAAATTCCCAGATAATCCCCAGACTACCATTTTGCTACTAGCTTTAACCTCTTGATTTAGCAAATCTTTACTAAAAGCGCAAACAACATCTTGCTTACAAGAGTTTCGAAACAGATAGTACCTTTCTGCCAAAATATTAACTTGGAGGAGGGACCAAGAATCAGGCAGTAGAAAGAAGGAATAGTGATCGCGTTCCTTCTTGCATAATAAATACAAGATTATATCAAATTAAAAAGTGATTGCATACTCTTTCTTGTATATAAAGTGGGTTGCATATATTTGTTCTTATCCCATGCTCTTACTACACATAAAATTGTTCTTTTTAAAATATTTGATGGCTTTATCATGGTTTTGTAAATCTTAACAGGATGGTATATCTATTTATAGAATTTAACCATGATATTAGGAGCAGAAATTGACCTGCTGAGAAATGAATGGGGCTTTCCAGAAGTCATACAATTAGTAGGTTCTTAGAGAAGAATAAAATTTCGAATGCTAGAAATGCAGTCTGCTTTTCAAACCTCTATCAGAGTCCTTCTCAGAATCTTGAGTTTCAAGAGTTACCTCTCTTCTCATTATTTTAATGTCCTTTGTGCCCTGGAGGGCCCAACTGTCTCTCTCACATATAGGAAAAGGAGGACAACTGTATAGAAAGGCAAATGCTGAGAAAGCCTTGGGTTTAGAGCGGGGACCCTTGCAGGGTTCTTTGTGGTCCTCAGAAAGAGCCCACCAAAGTGAGGTTGACGGGAGAGAGATCACCAAAGGAGAATGGTTTTGTAGTATCTATGCTGCAAAGGCACTAAAGGAATTATTATAGACTTTGTCTAGTGATCCCACTGGCTTGGGAATTAAGATACCTTAATTAAGATGTCAGCTCCATCTCTGCCACTGAGAAGCGTGACCTTAGTCCTATCTTTTCGCTTACTCCATCTCTTCATTTATGAAATGAGAAGATTAAACTATGAGTGCAACAGTCCTTTTCTGAAACTATGAGTGCAACAGTCCTTTTCTGCTCTAACATTTAATGATCTTAGAAACTTGGTGGTATAGTGAGAATAACACACATTTTGGAATAGAACCAAACTTCCAGTTTTAAGCTATGTGACCCTGGTCAAGTTGACCTCTCGGAGTTTCAGTTTCTTATCAATAAAATGAAGAGAATAACACTTACGTTGCAGGGTTGTTGTGAAAATGAGAGATAGCATACGATATGTAGCTGGCTAAGTGCTCAGAACGTAGACTTTTTTTAAATAAATACTTTTTATTCAAAGACACTATGACCTAGTCCTAAGAGCCCTGCATTGCAAGTTGAGACGTTAGGTTGATTTCTGTCTCTATTGGTAAGTAGCATGGAGTCTATGTTTCTACCTAAGGTTGGAAGCGATTCAAGGCTCCTGGCTGTGCGTGTAAATGGAAAAGCAACTCCGTCCCAGGACCTCTTGGAAACCCTATGGGAGGCGAGAGGCCCCATTGCACTACCAGGCTGCAGTACAATTTCCATGGCCCTTAGAATCCTTCCAACCTCCCTTCAGCTAAGTTGAAAAGTTCTGGTGAAGGAAAATGTGACGAAGGCTGGCTCACTACTTCTTTCAAATTCTGGGAATGCAAAGCATCTTCAGTTTAGATAGATTCAAGAATACTCTTTGAATTCTTTTTCTGACATTTTCAAATGCTTGTGCTAAGAACTGGGCAGGACACTGTGGGAGAAGGGCAAAGCTAAAGAAATCCACTGAAGCCAACTTTTCACGTTTCAGTCAAATTGGAATCTGTCAGAAAATGAGCTTTATCTTGAGAGAATCCATCTTCTCTTAGATTTTCATCAACAACAAATTTCTCTCATTTAGAAGAAAATGAATCATTTGACATCTTGGAGAATTTACCTGGAGGAAGAGAATTTCTTGAAACCTCTTGTTCCCATAGGAGCCAAAAGCTATTATTCAGCTATAAAATCGATAATGTATTCACATTCTCCCCAGAGCTACAAATTATTTAATCTTAGCATTGAGCCTGGACCAAAAGTGTGTCCTCTAGGGGTCACCAGTGCACCAGATTTAAAGGGCACGAAGCCTAGAATGCTTAGGAAGAGCCAAGTATCCATCACATATTTGAATGGAAGAGAAAATAAGGTAAATGAATTACCCACAAGGCTGCTGTCCAGCTAGTCTCTTAAAAAGTAGGATATTTTGTAATGATGAAAGCATTTTTGATCGATTTTTCTTGGTTTATTTTGGCTCCCCTCTGCACTGATCTAGCTGGAGGAAACTCTTATAATGGCTAAATGCTTCCTCACCAATAGCTTAATTTTGGGAGTCAGAGACAAGACCTCTCTGCATTGGGAGGAAACTGATGTGGAAATAGGCTCTTCTAATCTTTATTAAATAAGTGTTACTTTCGGTGGTGCTTTGGCCAAGAAAGAAAGTCTCCGTGTTTCTCCTCAGAGCAGTGGCTTACTGAGGTGAAGGGAGAAGCACAGGAAATGCAGCCCTTTAATTGTTATATAATTTCTAAGTTGCCTTTGGGACTCACATCTCTGCAGATGAATCAGAAACTGCGTATAAATGGATCACTTTGATAGTCAAAACACACCTTTTCTTTGTAAGGACTATCAGCCAAGTACCTAGAAGTTGAGCATCTAGGAGTCTTAACAAGACTTTTCTTCTGTGGTTTGCCTTTTTAATTATTCTTATGCTTTCATCTCAGATGAAGCTCGTTGTTTCCCTTGCCTTTAGAACAACGTCGTATGTTGGCAGCTGGATAGAACAAATAGAGTAAACAAAACATGGCCGAGAGTGCAGGGCATGTTCTGGCATAACCCGCTGCTGGTAGATGGGACCGCTCAAACCATGCCCTGGGAGTTACCACCAGTGGTTCACAGCATTGTTTCTGCTTGGGATGGGAGCTCTCCAAGGAGAGGAATTCCAATACCACAACTTTCCCAGGCTTCAGACACTTGCCAGCAGCTGAACCGTCAGGAAATTGCCTTGCCCTTTTTCCCTCCCACATTCCTTCCTGAGCTTTCCCCAGCCCAAGGTGTGGCCAGGCCTCAGAAGATCTGCTGGGATTGATTGACAAGGAAACAAAAACCTTCCTCTAGATAAGAAGCATCAGAGTTCTATAGGAAATCTATTTGCTTCTGGGTGGAGCTTTTTCTTTTTAATCTGCTTTGCTGACTACATAGTTTCTTATCATTTCTTTAGGATATGTGGGGCAACCTCCAAACAATGGGCTTTGTTGAGGTAACGTTTTTATTACTAATTCACAAGGAAGGAAAACACTTTGTTCTAGAGAGTTTATGGTGGTCTTTCTCAGGGTTTTTAGATATTTTCTTTAGCACCAAAAGGGAACAAAGGTAAATTTTCATTTCTGAGCTACTTTTTTAGCTTGATGACCCTTTAAAAAATGCTGGTACTGTAGAGATTTGGGAATTCAGAAAAAGATACAATTGCCATCCTTCTGGAAAACTCTTTAACATAACTGATATCCTAAGGGATTGCAAAGTGTTGTGCAATGTTTAGTCTCAGCTGAGTTGAGAATGGGGTCACTGACCTACTGGTCAATGCATTGCAGAATGAGAGTTTTCCTAGGACTCTGCTGTTTAATCTGGGTTGCTAGTTGTATTGTTATGAGCAAGTCTCTCTTAAGTGTCAGTTTTATTATTTATAAAATAAAAGGGTTGGAAAAAATAAAAATAAAAGGGTTGGGCATGATCTTTTCTAAGATCCACTTTGAAGCTAGCATCTACTTTGAAAAATTAAGGCTGTTCAGTCAAGGGCCATTTGCATCTTAGCAAGCATCTAGCACATCTCTATTAATACATATCTTCGCTTTGCTCTCTGGATCCATTCTCTATGCTGCTTTTTACCCTGGGAGGCAGGTCTGTCCTCTGGTTTCCAGCTGGGTTTAGCAAAAGGCTGGAGATAGGATGGAAGAGGGAGAGTGGGAGTTAGTTGCCCAAGAAATTCCCTTCCTAAGAATGGAGGGATCTTACCACAAGTGGGCTCTGTCCTTTAAGGAGACCCTAACCACACAGATTTCTTTGCCCGTTTGTAACTGGCTCAAGGCCAATAAGGCTCGCCCACTTTGGTTTCCCTACACTTTACCCATACTTCAAAAAAATTGCATGTTACTAAATGCTCCTCAAATTACCCATTTTGAATGGGCCACCTTGTTTTCTGCAAGGATCCTGACTCCTTCCATACTTAATGCTTGAATTACTTTTCTGAAAAGTCAAGGAGTTAGTGTGCTTTAGAGGAATCTGGGAAAGAGACAAGTTCTCTTGTGATTTGGTAAAAATGGCCTTGGATAATCCCTATTCTAGAAAACATCCAAAAAGCCAGGTCCCTTATAAAACCCAGGTAGTGATTATGAAGGCTTGGAGGGTATCTGGATGGTGGAGGTTCAGACCTAGGTGGCTCATGGCCATTCTGGTACTGCCCTCCCAAGCCAGTTCCATATCTCTCAGCCAGGTTAGCTTTATCCTGATGGGTAAAGAAGACAATGCTCACCTGGATATTCTCTGTCTTGTCTCTGTCTCCCTTTTGGGACTTCACTTCAATTTCCCATCCCAGTTATAAGATATCTTTTAGTAATACATTGCATTTCTTTTTCAGTTGTTTTGCAATTTGCGATTTCAAGAACCGTTTTTGGTCATCTCAGTCTTTGCTTATAAAATGCTATGGAGATAATACCTGTAAGTCTCTATTTTCCAAATAGAAGCAGGCACATGTTTGGAAGGGACTGACTATAGTCTCTAGAATGACATATTCTTAGACTACCCTGTGAAGAATATATCATTATCACCTTTAGCCTAATGAGGAAACGGAGTTTTAGAGCAATTTGTGGACTTACTCTGCTTTCTCAGCTAGTAAATGCTTTGCTCAAACCAAGTTCCAAATTCTTTAAGTGCTCCTAAACATATGTGTTTATTTTTAGTATGATATTCATAGCCTTTAAAAATGAGCATCTGTACCATATGATTAGGTACTCTGCCTCCTCCCCACAAGCCCTTCTAACTAATGGAGTGCACTGAGCATTCTAAAGATGCCTGTACATGGAAAAGCATCCAAGAAATTGCATAGCTATTAAACTCCTATTCTCTAACCTTTATTTCTTGTATCGTATATTTCTAGTGTTCCTTAGGACCCCTCATATAATCAGCTACAATTTAAATGTCTTTTTTTTTTCTTTTTTAAAGTGTTCCTTCAATGAATTTCAGACTACTCTTATCCATTTGGGTACCGCATGGCTTTCTTTCTTACTCTGCCCACATCAGTTTGCTAACAATATCTGTTGGTGCTCTGCCAACCTGTGCCGTGGCAATGAAAATGGGCACCAAGAATTAAGAGTGAGAATTACACCATGGGTATGAAATGTCTCTCAAAATATGTAAGGGAGATAGGCACTTTAATTGAAAACAAAGAAACATTGAGTTGAAAATTTGTGGCTTAAAATTCTGGTAATACATGGAGAATTCTGAGTCCATATGCATTAGATTTGTCATTAGCCCTTTGGAAAGAAAAATAACATTAAAAAATGTATAAAGGTTTTCTTGGATATCAAGTAACATTTGAAGGCACATTTGGCTTACTGAAGTATGAAGGGATCAGAAAACTTTGGATTCTATTTTCCCAAAGCCTATCTGGGTTTAAGTAAGACATAGAAAATATTTGACTAAATGTCTCTTGAATTATTATTATTATTATATCTTTAATTATTTCAGAACACAAACATTTGGAAAAGCATTTAAAATATTTGAGAAAGCCCAAGTTGGATTCAGCTTTATTCTAGACATTTTCTAAGTACCTTATTACCATCTCACTTTTATTATACTAAGTACAATAGTGTCAGGGTTTGTTTTTGGTCTTTTTTTTTCTTAAGATGTAGCGTGATATAAAAAAAACAAAGAATAAGTCTGGTAAGACTAAGTATATCCAGTCCTCAAAAACCCTTATTTCTGTTTCACTTCTGGAGGAGGAAGGGTAGAGCAAATTAACTTGAACCCATGGCAGGGCGAAGGCAGTATAAAATGTGCTTAATGCTGCATAGGAGGCATGTTTACTCTATTTATTCATTTGTCTTCCAGACTTATTTTTCTAAAGGCTATTTCCATCATGTTGTTTTTCTGCTTAACATTTATCGTGGTTTCCTTTGTCCACTGAAACGAGTCTGAGCTGCTTCTCTCTCTGGTTTCCTGTTGCTGCATGAAGGATGGAAAGAAGCTCAGGACTTATAGGTAATGAGCAAAGTCATCCTGGGAAGGGTCAGGGCTCTTTACTTTCGAGTTCACTAAACTGGAAGAGGCTCTTGCAGATGCAGTTCCTGGAGATGCTGGGACCCTGTGCTGGTTATTAAGGCAGGGATTGAGGCCCAACTTCCTGATCTTAATAAAAATGTGGCTACAGAACCATGGCAGGAGCCTTGCTACTAATACTGAGGCACAAAGATCAGAGAGCAACCAACAGAGAGCCCAGGTATGCACTCACTGAAGCTCCTACACCCCTGTTTCAGTTTACTAAAGCTGCCAGAATGCAGTATACCGGAAATGGGTTCGCTTTTTCCAATGGAGTTTTATTAGGTTACAGATTTGCAGTTCTAAGACCATAGAATTGTCCAAATTAAGGCATCAGGAGGGGGAGGGTACCTTCTCTGAGGAAAGGCTGCTGGCATCCAGGATTTCTCTGTCATATGGAAAGGCACATGGCATTGTCTGCTGTCCCTTCTCTTCTGAGTTCCCATTTCAAAATGGCTCTCTGTTTCTCCAAATGTTTCTGTGTTTTTTCTCTCTTTGTTTCTCTGAGCTCGCTCCATTTCATCTTTCTTTTATCCTCCCATAAAGGAGGACTCCAGCAAGGAGATTAAGGCCCACCTTGAATGGGATGGGTCATATCTTCATGGAAACGAACTAATCAAAAGGTCCACCCAACACTAGATGTGCCCCCACAGGGATGGATTAAGAGATAATGGCCTTTTATGGGGTACATAACAGCTTCCAACCAGCATAGCACCTAAATATGAAGCAGGAGTAATTCTAAATGCCAAGCATCTTATAACTTCACGTAGGAGTCAAAGGGCTCCAGTGCCAGAATCAGAAGACAGGGGATAAATGGGCTTGTCTTCTCTGGGCTACGGACATGTCTGGGAGATTAGAGGGAAGGATTGACAGGCACAGGCATGGATTTGCCTAAAGGACCAAGGTGATATCTTGTGCACAAGGAGTTCTCCAGGAATAGGGTGGAGAGAGTGTGTGATTATTAATGCAATATGAGCTGTCATCCTAGCTGTAATCAACTCAGCTTCCATGGATTAATGTCTGTGTCCTAGAATCAAAGAAAGCTGCAGAGAACTGGAGGAGTTCTTCTCTTGCAGAATTTGACAATAGAAATCAGCATTCCTTTGAAAATGAAGCAAAGAATAATATAAAATTCAGAGGAATTTTTTTCTATCTCCATTATTAGACACATCCATGCTTTGTGGCATTGGGGAAGATTTTGAAGTGAACATTGCAGTTATGTTTACTGATGATTCTAGCAAATCGGAGATTTTATTGGAGAAGAGACAGGTAAAGCCCACTTAGTGAAAAATTTTAATAGGTAGTAAGATGCCTCACTGCACATTCCTCTATGATGCATACTTTACATTTTTCTTCTAATTTTAAAAACAATGGGAAATTTACATTAAGTGACTTATATTGTATTATGTAGATTTATTTGTTCAATCCTTATTTCTTTGAAGCATCATCTTTCAAAGAGAAATCTATTGTCTTCTTAAAAACTACAATGAATTGTTTATTACCTAGTTTAATTCATGTTTAACTAGTGACTTTATGTTATGAAACTCAAAAGCCATAGATGTTGTTTTGGCAATTCTGAGAAAATAGAATAGGCATACTATTCCTTACATGTTTCCTATAAGCAGCAGGAATTATTATTCTATTAATTATAATTAGAATAATAATTATATTATATTTTAAACGATTGCATTTTGTATGATCCGCTCTAAGTAAGGAAAAGAGATGATTCACTATTTTATAATTTAATTTTTTCCATACCTGACTAGAATAGCACGGAAGGAGTACAAAAGTGTCTGAAAAGTAGAATCAAAAGAAATGAAGTTCTGACACATGCAACAACATGGATGAACCTTGAAGATATCATATTAAATGTAATAAGCCAGAAAATATACAACGAAAAATATTGTATGATTTTAGTGATATGAAATATTTAGAATAAGCAAATTCGCTGAGTCTGAAACTAGAGTACAGGTTATAGGGGCTGGGCTAGGGGTAGAGAATGGGAAGTTTATGCTAATTGTTACAGAGATTCTGTTTGGGGTGATGAGAAAGTTTTGATAATGGGTGGTGGTGATGGTGATTTAACATTTTGAATGATATATGTAAATGGGACTTAAAGAGGGAATTTCAGATTGCACATATGTTCCTAGAATGAAAATAAAAAAAAAACAGAAACATAGGATTGTTACAACACAAATAGTGAAATTTAATGTAAACTATGGACTACATGTAATTGTATAATTATAATAATATTGTTGTATCAATTGTAAGAGAGTTATGGTACTATGCATAACATTAATGATAGGGAAAACTGTGTGAGAGATTTATATAGGAACTCTTTATTTTCAGCATGATTTTTCAATAAGCCTAAAACTTCTTTAACAGAAAATTTTTTGAATGTTCTGAAGAAATAAAAGAATAGTAAAATTGATTGATCAACTCAATCAATTGTAGTTTTTCTTCATTTTATTTTTGGTGGTTGTTCTAGGGTTTGCAATATACATCTTTAATTTTGCACAATCTATCCTTAAATACTATCACACCATTTACTACAATCTGCTTCCATTTACCCTCTCCTATCCTTTGAACTATTTTCAGCATACATTTTATCTCTGTTGTTATACTCTCAAATTATTAGTTTTTGCTTTAAATATTCAATTATCCTTTAATAAGTTAAAGAAATTAAAAAATTAGAGTCTCATATTTAACAGCTATTTACCATTTGCAGCATTCTTTTTCATTTGTATAGATTCAAGTTTCCATCTGGCATCATTTTCCTTTGCTTGAGGAATTTCTCTTAACATGCCTTATGGCAAAAGTCTACTGTTGAAAAATTTTCTTAGCTTTGGTTTGTCTGAAAAGTCTTTATTTTGCCTTAGTTTTGAAAGATATTTTCACTTGACACAGGATTCACCCCTCCTGACTTTCATGTGATTGTTGTTAAGTATTTTGATATTAACTAATTTGTTATTCCTCTACTTTAAACATTGAATTTATTTACATGCAGTCAATGCATGCTTAGATTTATGCAGGTGTTTGCTAATTTCTTTGCTCATCTTTGTTCTATTATCTAATTCCTTCTTTATGTGAAAATGTTTTCCCTGGAAATGCATCTTTTAATATTGTTTTCACAAAGGGTCTCTTAATGGTAAATGTTTCCCTGGTTTTGTTTTATTTTTAATTTGAAAATATTTTGAATTCACCTTCACTCCTAAGTGATAATTTAGCTGGGTAAGTAATTCTAAATCGACAGGTATTTTCTCTCAGAAATGAACTCTCCTGTTTCCTTTTGGCTTTTGCGAGTACTCTTGGGAAGTCCGCTGTCATTCTAATTCTTGTTCCTATTTCGATTATTGACCTTTGATCTCAGGCTATTTTAAAGATCTTCTCTTTATCTACAGTGTTCTTCAGTTTGGCAACAGATATGCTTAGGTGTGGATTTATATTTATTCATTTTTATTAGTACTTAAAATGCTTCTTAGTCTAAGAAATATGTCTTTAATCAGTTTTGGAAAATTGACAGTGATTTTGTGTTTGAATAGGGCCATTTTGCAATGCTCTCTATTTATCTTACAGAACTCTTTTATTTTTCTAGTATAATGAAATATAATTGATTGTTGTGTTGACCTTGTTTCCTACAACATTGCTAAACTCATTTACTATTTCTTCAGCTTTTTCTTTCTTTTTTTTTTTTTTGTAGACTGCTTGGGACATAGACAATCATGTCCTCTGCAAACAGGGAAGGTTTTATTGCCTCCATTCCAATCAAAATCCTTATGCTCAAGTTTCTTACTTTCTCTTGCTTCAAGTGCCTGGCACATAGTAGAGATCCATGTTGTGATTGCTGACTTGAATTAATCACAAGAGTGTTTCCTACGTTGCGAAAATGTGTAGAGAACGTTTGGTCTTCCTCGTCTCCTGCTCTATATTTACTTCTTGAATGAATAAGCTATTCCAAAATGAGAATAAAGAGGTACTAAACAACATTATAAATGGGATATTTTCCTAGATCTTAGAAACATAGAAGCAATCAGGGAACTAAAAGTTTCTGAATCTTTTAGGATGGCAAGTGAAACTGGCACATAGAGTATAGGGTCAAGCTCAAATATAGATCACCCCTATAGATCATTTGGGGTTTTCGTGCATCCCCTCATCCTTTTTGTTTTACAAGGGAACTTTGTATGCATTCTATTCCTTGACAGTTGCCAAATATGCATTACCTTGTCATGTGAACAGCCTGCAACTCAACTAGATGCTGATCTTTCTGAGCATAGTTGGCTGCATTTTATGTCTTTGTGGTATAGTATTTCAGAACGCTGTTTCTAGAAGCAGACTTCCTGGGTTGAATCTTGGCCCCATCATCTGCTATCTTTGATGCACAGCTTCTCCACAATATAATGGGAGTATAAGTAGTACCTCCTTCACAAAGCACTTAGATACTTATTAAGTACTTAGTGACTGTTAGCTATCTTAGTATTTTTCCATAGAGAAAAATTGTTAAATGAATTTAACCTCTTAAAAAATAGGGTATTAGGGGTGTGTTTTGAAAAAAAAAATAGTAAATTCTTAATGGCAGAGGAGGAAAGAAGAAATGACACTAGTTGGGTTAAGGAAATGGCATTCTCATAGGTACGGAAGTCTGAGTGTATAGTGTATTTGAGAAATGGAGTGATGGTGTCTGTGCCCTGCCCGTATCTTCTTACCACTCACGTGTTGGTAGGCATCATCTGTTTCTTAGTGCAAGCACTTATAACTCTCCACCAAACAGGTAAAATTGGGAAACAGCTCTCAGCCAATTATGGATGGAATTGGAGAGTCAATATTCCTGTATTTCGCCTCTCAAATGAGACAATTTTAAATTGTGTCCTATATTCCATTCCAAATTCTTAGCAGGACATAGCACTGGCTGCCTACTCTGGCTATGTATTTGATGATGCATCTTGTTTTAGCTTCTTTGCCTTCCTGGTCCAACTTTATATCCACATGCACATCCTTCCTTGGGTATTCCAAATTAGATCGTCTATCCTCAAATCTTTTGGAATCCCCAAACTAAGACAAGGGACAAGAAGTAACCGTGTGTGGGTGGAATATTTGGAGGGATAGAAAATGTAGACTTGGAGAAGATGTGAGAGGAGAATAACAAGGCGAGTGAATCTAGAAAGAGAGTTTGTGAGCATATTGGAAAATTTGCCTAAGAAACTAAAAACTTGAACCTCATGCTTCAGGTATTTCATTATCACTGCCTTCACGAGGTGATCCATTTTCTTCTAACAATTAATCATATTAATATTCTCTCTTCCATTCCCCCCCTCCACTATGTAGATTTCCCTATACAACTTGACAAATATTCACATTTGGAGAAGTCCTTGGAATGCTATCACAGTTATGGATAACCTGACCTGATGCTAGAATCATTGTAGGGTATATCTAGAATCTGTTGGCATTTTTATATTACATTACTTTGGAGTGTTTCCCATAACTTGGGTTATGATTAGATTCTTTCAGTCCCAGGTACACAAAAAAAATGTGCTATATAAATGGTATCTCGCCATCAATAAATTCTTGATGTGTTTCTCAAGTAACTAAAACATCTTTTCTTTCCATTCCTATTCCCTCATCCCATTTATTTGATTTTGGGGAAATTGAGGGAGGAAAGATACATTATTTTCCTTCAATTATCTATTCTTAAATGCACTTATATTGCCTTTAGCTAAAAATGAAAGTTTGAAATACAATTTTCAGGTGGAGAATGACAGGATTTTCTTAATTTTATGCCCAAGTATTTCTGGATAATTATCTATTTTGTTCTTCCATTGCATTATACCAGTCTTCTGATAAGCCTGTAAGAGTGAGATACATGTGCGGGTTCTTTACTCCATTTCTTGCTTCTGATGTGTAAATGCTTTATTTTTTTTAAACTCTCTGAAGTCTCCTTCCAAAAGACTGGTAGCACATTGCAATTCTACTCATGAAAATTTCTCTGAGCCCTGGTACAATAATTACCATTTTCATGAGATATGACTTTCAAACAATATGAAAGCAACTTGGTAGGTATGTCAGAACAAAACTCTGGGGACCTTTAATTCTCCTGGATGAAGCCAATTGCTAGGAAAGTGATATGCTTTGCCTAATTTATGTTTTCTCATCTTCTAGAAAAACATGAATTTTACCTTCTACTCACTTTGCTGTTTGGAAAGAATACCAAACTTTCTAAAGTAGAGTGTAGACTACATGCTTCTCTGAACCCTTAGGATATTCTCTGAGATAACTGATTTGTATTTCAGCAGTCATAGCAAAGCATAGAATGCTATATCTTTAATCACATTGACTAAAGATTGGAAAGGTTTTTAAAGGTTTCTTTTCCAATCAGATTTTACAGATGGGAAGTCTAAGGTCCAGAGGATAAAATGGGTTGCTTAAGGCAACCAGCAGGTTACTGTTAGCCAGAAGACTAGTTCTCAGGTCTCTTGACTCCTAGTTCAGTGCTCTTTCTATGCTACAGAAAAATCCACATTCCTTTAAACATTATTTTGGAGAATTCCTTTGCTTTGACTGGCTTCAAAAAAAAATAATAAAATCATTCTTTAAGCTCTACACTGTACATGACAATATTTGAGACATAATATGATACAGATATGACCTCACTGTCTGCACTCTTGCTCTCTAAGCATGGGAACTGTGAAGATTCAGGTCAAGTTTTTGAGATGGGGCTGGTATCCTTTTTTATCCATACTTCTGTCACTTGATATTCAGAATGTGGGAGTCAAATGATATAGATTCACTCAATATCTGGACTTACTCTCTTAATCTTCTTCATGAATCTAATTATATTTGTAACAGGATGAATCTAGGTAGTGTATACAGCCCAACAATCATAGAATCTCTTGGTTTTACAGAATATAAGAGCATCTAGCTCAAACATAATGCCATTCTGAAGAAGGCATTTAGCCATTGCATGTGGTTCAATTACTTTCCAAGTTGTGGGGGCCCAGGAACCAACATCTGAAGCCTCTAAGAGAATTGGCCATTGGTGTACACTGAACCAACTTGGATGGCCCATTTCTCTTAATGACTGCCATGCTAACACTACTGCTACTATAAAATTTATTAATTTTATAGTCTCAAATCAAAGGTCATTTATAGTCCTTATCTTCCTGGAATTAAAGATCTTTTTCTCTGCTCTCTTGACTTCTGTGATATCTTCACTCTTGGTTTCTTCAAATTTGATAGTTTATCCTCTGTCTTCTTTGTAGATAGCCATCTTCTCTCACCTCATAAATGTAAGTCTTTGTAGGTATCTAGGTTTTGTTTTTGTCCTATGTCCCTTCTCTTTTTTTAAACACTGTTATTACATCATGACATCTTTTTAAGAACCAAACTCCCTACCATGACCCCCAAACTCTACAGTCTCATCCATTGCTCTTTAATTGCAGACTACACTGTCTTTTTTCTTGTTCCATAAGAAGGCTGTCCTTGTACCTTGAAACCTAGGATCTTTGCACATGATAATATCTATTTTCCTAACTAAAATATAAGTTTTGTAAGAATAGGGATGTATTAGTCAGGGTTCTCTAGAGAAATAGAACCAACAGGAGATATCTGAAAATATAAGATTTATAAAGTTTTCTCACACAGACATTGGAACATAAGAGTCCAAAATCTGTAGGGCAGACCATGAGCTGGCAGCTCCAACGAAGGTCCTCAATGAACTCACCAGGGGAAGCTGGCTGGCTGAAGCAGAAAAGAGAGATTCTCTCCTAAGAATTCTCCTTAAAAGGCTTTCAGTGATTAGATTACATGTCACTTATTGCAGAAGGCTCTCCCCTTAGCCAATTACTAATCAGCCATGGATGCAACTATGTTCATGATTTAAGTTCATGAAATGTCGTTAGAGCAACAGATAGGCCAGTGCTTGCCTGATTAGACAATTGGGCACCATCACCTGGCTAAGTTGACAGATAAACCTAACCATCAGAGAGATTTCTCTTTTTTATTCCCTACTATCTCTTTTGCTAGTTGTTTCTGAACAACTAGCAAATGTTCAATAATATTTACTCAACAAATATCTACTATAGCAACTAGGCCCAGTGTCTGGCACACAGCAAATTTTGACTGCTCTATTCTATTTTACCCTGGTTCTGTTCTGTACTGTTCTACTCCATTCTATTCTACCCTAAGCTATTCTATTCTGTTCTATTCCACTGTGCTCATTTCCACTCAACCCATTCCATTTTAAACAATTGATTTCAATGAGCCCCAGCAAAAAAAAAAAAACATATAGTGCTACTGTGTTTTCATGCATGGAGGAGGCATTAGCAAAATTTCTGAGTTCGGCTGGCCTCCTGGGTGCAGAAGATCCACAGGTTCACAGAAGCAGTGGGATAAGGAAATGACTGACATTTAGGTTCCAATGGAAATAGAGTTGTGCATTAAAAAATCTTCATATCCTTTTTAAAACTTTTATTAAATTGTTTCTCTTTTATAGAATCTTTATTATGAATTGTCAATGTTAAAAATGTGAAACATATGGCAGTCATTGCTTGTGAAGTCATTTGTGTACTCTAGCAGCAGAGTCGCAACATCTAGTTCATTGCTTTATATGAATACGTATTTCCTCTCTGGTCCAGATGATTTTGAGTTTGCTGTCTTTACCAGAGCCGTGATAGTGAAGTCATACTATAGTTATCCTTTTGTTTCTGGCTTATTTCACTCAGTATTATATCCTCTAGGTTCATGCTGTTTTCTTATGCTTCAAGACCTCATTTTGTTTTACTACTGCATAAAATTCCATTGTGTGTATGTACCACATTTTGTTTGTTCACTCATCAGTTAATAGGTACTTGAATTGTTTCCATCTTTTGGTAAATATGAATAGTGCTGCTCTGAACATTGGTGTGCAAATGCTTTTTTGTGTCACTGCTTTAAACTCTTCTGGGTATATACCTAGTATTGGTATTGCTGGATTGTAGATGTTTATTATTATTATCATTATTAAACGATATGTATTTTTCTAAGGAAATGCCAAACTATCTTCCACAGCAGCTCTGCCATTATACATTCCCACCAGCAGTGAATAAGTGCTCCAATTTCTCTACATCCTCTCCAATATTTGTAGTTTCCTGATTGTTAAATAGCAGCCATTCTTATAGATGGGAGATGATATCTCATTGTAGTTTTTATTGCATTTCCCTTAAAGCTAATGAAGAGGAGCATCTCTTCATGTGATTTTAGTCATTTATATTTGCTCTTTGGAAATGTCTATTCATATCTTATACCCATTTTATAATTGGGGTGTTTTTTCTTTTGTTGTTGAGTTGTATAATTTTTTAATATATACAGTATATTAAACCTTTATCCTATATATGATTACCTAATATTTTCTCCCATTGAATTTACTGCCTCTTCACTTTCTTGAGAAACTCCTTCTAAGCACAGAAGCTTTGATTCTGAGGAGTTCCCATTTATGTATTTTTCCTTTTGTATATTGTGCTTTGGGTCTAAAGTTTAAGAAACTACCTCTTATCACTAGGTCTTGAAGATATTTCCCTATATTTCCTTCTAGGAGTTTTATGGTATTGGCTCTTATATTTAGGTCTTTGATCCATTTTGAGTTAATTTTTTGTATTGGGTATAAAATTGGGGTCCTCTTTCATTCTTTTGGCAGTTGATAACCAGTTCTCCCAAGCCCATTTATTGAAAAGACTTCTGTCCCAATTCAGTGGATTTGAGGACCTTGTCAAAAATTAATTTACCATAGATTTGATGATCAATCTGTGCACTCTCAATTTGAGAGCAGAGGAGAATGACATAGCCATGAGAAGCAGAGTTCACCAGCCAGCGACCTTTGGAGATGAAGAAAGAAAATGCCTCCCAGGGAGCTTCATGAAACAGGAAGCCAGGAGAAGAAGCTAGCAGATGACCGCATGTTCGCCTTGTGCCCTTCCAGATTGGAGAGGAACCCTGACCGTGTTCACTATATGCCTTTCCAAATGAGAGAGAAACTCTGACTGTGTTTGCCATGTGCCTTCTTACTTGAAAGAGAAACCCTGAACTTCATCGGCCTTCCTGAACCAGGGTATCCTTCCGTGGATGGATACCTTTGATTGGACATTTCTATAGAATTGTAATCGGGACATTTTCTCGGCCTTAGAGTTGTAAACTAGCAACTTATTAAATTCCCCCTTTTAAACGCCATTCCATTTCGGTATATTGCATTCCAGCAGCTAGCAAACTAGAACACCATTATTCTTTGGTTTTGTTATTTCCAATGGTTCTCCATTGTCCAGTGAAGACAATCCAAGCTTTTTAACATGGCTTATTAGGCCCTCTAGAATCTGGTCCTCACCATGTTCCTCTTGAGCTTTGTCTCTCATGGAGCTCTGCCTCTCACATCATACTCTCCATTCCACAATATTGCTCATGTGCCTTATCTAGAAATCATGCCACTTTTGACTTTTGTGTATTCATTGATATGATTCCTCCTTCCCTCTCCCTTCTCTTATCTGCTCTACACACTTTAATGAATCGGTGCTGGATGATTTTTATGAAGCCACCCATGAAGTCGTTAATGTTTTCTCTAGGTTGGATTATGATATCCATATACTCAGTCAGAGCTGTTATTAATTTACTTATGACACGACTTTGTAATTATCAGTTAATGTACTATAATATTTAAGTGTAATACTATGGCCATTTTATT
Organism: Tamandua tetradactyla; assembly: GCF_023851605.1. NCBI lineage: Eukaryota > Metazoa > Chordata > Mammalia > Pilosa > Myrmecophagidae > Tamandua > Tamandua tetradactyla. The sequence continues at coordinate 104,651,558 of NC_135335.1, forward strand.
TCTGTTGCTTGAAACATGCCAGGTCCTCAGTAAACATTTGTGGGATAATGATAGAAAGGAAGAGCTTTGGTAGCCTTCATCCTATAAACCCAGAAGACACCAACTTGGTAGCATTGGAGGTTGGGTAGTTTACTCTGGGACCTTTATTGTTTGCTTGATCAATAACCTCCTAGATTTATGGACTGTGGAAATACAGAGGCTCAGTACTTTGGTAGGTTCTTGTTTGCCCTAGTAAAAACCCTAGTTCTGTCTATCAACTGCATGACTATTTCTGAAATGCACTCACTATTTTTAGTCCAGACTACCTCATTGTTTACATGGACACGTAAGCAGCCTCATTCTGACTATTGCTTTTGCCTTAAATCTTGGATCTTTCCATCCATTCTCAGCACATAATGTAGGCACAAATCTTTCTAAGATGTAAAACTAATCACATCATTCCCCTGCTAAAATTCATCATTAGATTATCTTAGTTTGCTAGGGCTGCTGTCGCAAAATATCACAAACTGGATGGCTTAAATGAATATGAACAGAAATCTGTTGTCTCACAAGTTTGGAGGCTAGGAGCCCGAAGTCTGTAGGGGAGAATCCTTCCTTACCTCATCCCAGTGCCTGGTAGTTTGCTGGCAATCCTTGGGCTTCAATCTCTGCCTCAGTCATCAAGTGGCATTCTGCCTATGTCTGTCTGTGTCTCTTCCCTCTTTGCTATAAGGACACCAGTTATATTGGATTTAAGCGCCCACCCTAATCCAGTATTACCTCATTTTGGCCTGCTTATTTCCAGCTTTAATGACCCTATTTCCAAATAAGGTCTCATTCTGAAGTGCTGGAGGTTAGAACTTCAACATATTTTGATGGGGGTGAGGTGTGTGTTAGTAAGCTGCCAGAATGCAATATTCCAAAAGGGGATGGCTTTTTAAAAAGGGAATTTATTCCATTACCAGTTTACAGTTCTGTCTGTGAAAATGTCCAATTTAAGACAAGGCTATAAAAATGTCCAAATTAAGGCATCCAGTAAAAGACACCTTGATTCAAGAAGGCCGATGACTTTCAGGGTTTCTCTATCAGCTGGAAAGGTATACGGCAAATTCTGCTAGCTTTCTCTCCAGGCTTCTTTAATGGCTTCTCTGGGGGTGTTCTCTTTCTTCATCTCCAACAGTCTATGGCTGTGTGGACTCCGGTGGCTTTGGTATTTCTAAAGCTTTTCCAATACAATTCCCTCCCAAAGGACTCCAGCATGCAGCCCCACCTTGAATGGATGGAGACACATCTCATGGAACCCATCTAATCAAAAGTTACTGCCCACAATTGAGTGGGTCATATCTCCATGGAAACAATAAAAAAGATCCCACCCAGCAATATTGAATGAGGATTAAAGGACATGGCTTTTCTGGGGTACATAATAGCTTCAAACTGGCACCAAGGGGAACACAATTCAACCCACAACAGTTCCATAACCCTTAGACAAAAATACAAACTCTAGCTCAAGTTATAACAATGTGTTTTATAATCTGTTTGCTTCTCCAACCTCAAGGTTCACTGCACTGCCCTGGACCATCTGGGCTCTGGTTGGACTGAATGGCTTTTGGTTCACTAAGCCTGTCTTATTTCACTTATTTTCTGTCTCTGGACTTGGTTGAAACACTCTTCCTTTTTATTCCCATTCTCATTTCCAGGTTAACACTAACTCATCATTCAGGTCACAGCTTAAGTATCACTTCCTTTAGAAAGCATCCTTAATGATCAAATACAGGTTAAGAATCTTTTACCTCTCCCTCTTTACCAATTTTTCTAGTGATGGGCTCCTGCAGCACTCCATGCACTTCTGCCACACATAATTATCATGCTATCATAATTGCCTATCTTACTGTGTAACCCACTAAACTAAATCCTGAGAGGGCAGAAAACATATGTATTAGGTTCTTTGTTCTAACCCCAACACCTACTACAGGAACTTGAAGAAATCAGTACTGAATATTTATGGGATGAATCAACAAATATGGAGCCATGTTATATATTCACTGGATTTTGTCTAGTCACACTCTAAAAAAAATAGTGATAAAGAAAACTACGACTTTGGAGTTAAAAGCAATTCTTCCCTAGTTACAAATGATACTGCTGATGACAGTCCAATATTCGCTTTTTTTCATGTATAGAATGAGGAACTGTTTCCCAATATCTAAGTCCCTTCCAGTGCCAACAGTCTGTCTGAATCTCTAAGTTCCCATAAGAGAGAAGGCTCTTCTCAAAATAAATCACCAATAAGTGGAATTTGGTGACTTATGGAGCTAAGGTAGATAGCTTCATTTCTACTTCTGTAAGGAGGGAAGTCCCCTTTTTGTGCCAAAGTGAATGAGTATCTCTAAGTCACTGGCAATGGTCTAATATGCCAGGAATAGTTTTCCAGAAGAGTTATGGCATTTGAATCTGATTCCACAGCAGGAGTGTGGGCTCAGGAAGGCAAGCTCTTAAACATTGTAGAGTATTGTTTCCTCTTGTGACGTATAGGACTGCAGTTTATTAGTGATTCACCAAGGCTGCCCTATTTATAAACCTAAAGGTAAGTTTGCAATACTTCAGAGTGGGAGACAGGGGGGAGGTGTTACCAGCTCCAGTGATTCTTGTTTTATTTATAAATAGTACATTGATTAATTTTAAATTGGCTGTATTTAAGTCTGAAATAGATCAGGCCCTCTTTCAGCTGTCCTTCCTTTGAGTCAAAAGACCAAAATAACAATTTCTATATGTATTACCAAATGGTAGGTGCTATATTTGGGGCTTTATTTAGTGCATTAGATATTATTGAAATAAATAGAAAATTGCAGTATCTTTTCTCCTTGCAAATGGGTCAAAGGAGAAACTACTTTTTTTTTCCTCTTAGTTTTCCTATGGAGAAAAAAATCTTTGACCAGTTATTTCTCACATGTGGCACTGGTCCTAAGAAAATCCAGGAAAGGGCATGGATGACTCAGTGTGTATGAATCACTGCCACTCATACGTAAATTGAAAAGTGTGGTCTCTGTGACTGCTCTGATACTCTGAGTTCAGTAGGTTTTTGAGAGTGAAGACTTGTCCCAGAATAAATTCAAATGAGGTGAGTTGATGACTGATCACGCCTCATGCCATACACAAACTTTCCTCCCCACTCAAACTCAATGTTGGGTCAGTTGTATTTTTTTTTCCTTTAAGTTCTTTTATTGATGACAGAAACAGCATGTAATTACAGATTTGATGAGGAACCTACCAACAATGAAGAATGAATCTATTGCCAGCACAATACACTTATTCTTGGCCCTTCAGACTTATAAATATAGACTTCTTTTGCACCAGATGGCTCATACATAACAAAGTCATTTTAGAATATTTAATTGTGCTTCTACAAAACTTCCAAAGGAGAATGAGGTAGTTTCCTTTACATTACTCACTATATATTCTACATTTGCATTATTACGCTTTTTAGTGAGCTCAATTTTTTTAATATAATCTTTAATTCAAACAATTTTTCATGAAATCCAAGCCTCATTTAGAAAGCATCAATTTCTTTTCACCTAATTTTTTGAAAGAAAATTTTAAGAATCATAGCACAATTAGAAAAATTTAAGAGTCACGATGGTTGGATTTTATTATTACAATGTTAATTGCAATAAGAATCATAAACAGGAGAACAGATCCTAAAAATTCCATAGTTGAGCTAATATTCTGTTCCTATCTAAAATGATATCCTCAAGCTACATAGTTTCCCTTAGCCACTATATCAAGTAAGCCCAAATTCTTTAAAGAGTGGGTCAGGCTCCATGTATTAGCTAAGTGGGTGAATTGTGTGATCATTTATTCTTGAAAAATCACAAGGTAAACATTTGCAGAAATTACACCTACATATAGAGTAGGTAGCTTATTTTTAAAACCTCATAAAAATCCACTTATGACCATACTTTTGATGAAAATCCTGAACTCTTCAAAAACTTATCAGTGAAGTAGAAATTGAGGCAGACGTTTGTGTGCTTTCCTTAACCCTGAGAATGGCTTTAATGGCCACGTGAACCTGTCTTAAGGTAATTGAAGTGTGGTCTTGCACATTTTCGTTAATGACTAAATGATAATATTAATCTGATTTCCAAATTGACTAACCTACAAGGAAAGCAGGATGTTGGTAAACAGTATTCTAATAAATTAATAAATTAATTAAAAAGTCACAATCTACTCCTTATCATTTATTCTTTTATTTAACGACTAGAATATTCATTAATCTTTGAAAGGATAAAATGGTTGAAGAAATGAATCAATAGATTTTATAGATTCTTTGCAATTATAAAATAAAGTCCTATCCAAATCAGTAATAATCTAACGGGGTTTCCATCTCACACAACCTTCAGTTTATAATTTCAAAATTGTGGTTGAATTCTAATATCTGATTAACTGGCCATTATCTATTATCACTTCCTAATTGGCCCTATTTGCGTTTGGCACCAACATTGAGAACACAGTGGCTGGCAGGATAAGGAAAAAGTTCCCCTGAACAACAGGGAAGCAATTTTGATCCTTCCTCATTCTCCCCATCCTTCCTTTATTTCTCAACCTCCAGTTGCTCTTCCTCTACCATCTTCTAATTCAATTTTTCTCCATAATTCAATAATCCGTATGGGTAACAAGAAGTCTAGTCATTGCGATAGTGGCTGTGAGGTATGATGCTCCAATCACTGTGATGGCAAATTAATTACTATTAACCACATAGGGTGATGTGCAGAGAAATCTGTCAATGAAATCACAATTTAATTCCACCCCAATATCATACCTTACAATTACTGCACACCAAGAGTGGATTATGTAAGTCAAATATCATATGACTTAAGTTGGTCCTATAAATTGGGTTTATTGTTGAATGAAAAATGCTAAATACTAACATTACTAAGAGGAAATGAGGGCATGAATAAAGGATGAATTTCCTTAAAAAAAAAGTGTCCATGATTTCTTGATAAGAGATGTGCTCTGACCTTACACTCTATTATCTAACTGTATTAAATACTGCTTTGCCATCTAAAATAAATTCAAGTAGTAGGCTATAGACTCTATGAGGGTAATTTCTATGTACCATTTATTTCCTAAAACTAACTATGTACATTTGTGGGTACTTGACTAACAGGGTCAGTAGTATTAATTGTGAAAGTTACATATGTTATTATTGACATATTATATTTAGGCAATAGGAGTTTAGTTAAAAGAAAACGAGACTCAGAATGACAAGCATGGAATATTGCCTCCAAGTGTGTGAATTTAGGCAGATTACTTCAATTATTTGAGCCTCAATTTCCTCATCTTTAAAATGAGACTAATTTGAACCTCACTTCAGTTTAGAGACCTAAAGACCAGGAAAGCATATTACATAAGTTGATGAAAATTTTTGGTGTCACTGACAGAGCTAAATAAGTCAGGAGGGGTTGTTGAAGTGAGTGCCATGGTTAAATTCAGCTAACAACCCCATTCTCCCAAACACAAGTACATATACACCAATACAATCTTCCTAGTTATTCTTAAGTCCCCTTTTCCCTCGTGTACTTTCTCTAAGGCTTTGTATACACTTTGCTCAACATCCAGGTAGCAACTGACAAACCCATAAGTATAGGTCATTTTAATATATACACCTGCCACACTGGAGGAGGAAGAACTAAGGTTTATTCTGCAACTATGCTGGGCTAGACAACTGCTCAGTGTTGCACATAACTTAATTCTATTCCTCAAACTGATGCCCAGAGGCAGGCATTAATTTGGTTCCAGCCAAGAAAATAATTATGGAAGAAACCAAAGGAGAAAGTTCAGATCCTGGTGAGAGGCAACTTTCAGTCCTGAATAGTTGACACAAATGTTTGCATATGTGTTTGAGTTGTGGGTATTTAGACCTTTTAGGTCTGTTATGGTTGAATGATTAACTCTCATCTTAGGTTTAAGGAAACATTATGGGCAGGGTCACTGTGTACAATTGGACAGCACAAAGGTGCCTCAAATTTCAAGAGGGCATGATTTGGGTGTGAATTCACCTCATGCTCTACTTATGAAGCTGAGTGACCTGGCAGGAAGTTACCACTTCTCAGAGAAAGGGCCACCCTTTTTTAATTCACAGCAAGCCATCAATAATTGGTCAAGCCTTCTCCTTGTGGAGCTGCTGCCTTTTCCTAATTTCCACAAAGACACTGTGTAGCCTAGCCAATGCCCTAACTATGGGTCAGACGAAGTTTGAAAAACAGGGAAAAATCTATCCAGCTGAAGACTGGGGCTTTTTACGTATAGAAGAAGTATATTAGCATGAAGAAACTGTAAATTGTTTATGTGAATGACATCTTTTGACCTAAGAGCTCAGGATTTTAATTTTAGTATACAATTCTGCAATCCAGTATGACAGCTCCTAGTGACATGAGTCCATTTAAATGTAAATAAATTTAAATAAATGAAACAAAATTAAAAATTTAATTCCTGATTGCATTAGATGCATTTCAAGTGCTCAGTGTGGATAGGGGATACTATTGTGGACAATGCAGAATTAATTGGATATTTTAGTCATTGCTGGAAGTTCTATTAGACAACATTAGTATAGCTAAATTTTTTAGCCTATAGATCTTTCCTTGGTCCACATTAATTTACTTAGGCTACTAACATTCATTTCCTCTGGTAAATGTCTGCTTACAAGACTTAAGCCGTACTTAAATGCAGCTGAGTCTTAATGCAGCTTCCATATTTTCTAGCTAACATTATTTTTTTTGCCCCAAACTCAATTTCCCTCCCCAGAACTGATGACATATCCTATCAATTGTTTTGTGTTTGACAGTCATTAGTTATAATTTGCTTTTAAATTTGAATATTTTAGTAGAAAAATAACATATAATTTTTGAAAATATATATGAGAAATGACCTTCACTTATATTTACGTTAAAATACAACTTTGGCAGAAATACATTCAGATTTTGAAAACTATGTAGTTGATTATAGTTTTACTCCTTTAGGCCACTGACTTTAGTAGAACACAAATTATGTAAAAAAATCTTGATTAAGTGGCATGATTAGTCATTTTACTGAAATAAAGGCAAGAAAAATTAACCTAATGAAATATATATATGTGATATGGAATTTATGAATTGGAGTTTTGTGGGGTTTTTTTTGGGGGGGGGGTGCATGGTCTGGGAATCAAACGCAGGTCTCCTGCATGCAAGCTGAGCATTCTACCACTGAACCACCCGTGCACCTGGATATATTGACCCGTTAGCAAAATACCCAGATAATGATAAGCAAATTTAATTCTTTTGCTCATTTAAAACCCTCTGATGCACCCCAGAAAAGCCACGTCCTTTTAATCCTAATCCAATCTTGTGAGGGCTGACCCACCATTGGGTGGGACCCTCTGATTACAGTTTTCCCATGGAGGTGTGACCCCACCCATTCAAAATGGGTTGTGATTAGTTTCCTGGGAAGATGTTTTGGAGAAAGTACAGATGCTTGGAAAGCCAACACAGAGAGCTGAGAACTGATACAGAGAGCAGACACTTAGCCACAGACATTTGGAAATGCTTGGAGAGCTGGCATAGAAAGCCATGGAATTAGAAGCTGAAAGCAATGCAACCCATAGCAAAAAGCCAGGAGATGCTGGCCATATGCCTTCCCTGCTGATGGAGACACCCTGGACATAATCAGCTTTTCTTGAGTTAAGGTATCCTCTTGTTGATGCCTTAATTTGAACATTTTTGTAGCCTTTGAACTGTAAACTTGTCATTTAAATCTCCTTTGTAAAAGCCAATCCATTTCTGGTATATTACATTTTGGAAACATTAGCCAACTGAAACAGTTGCCACTTTTATTTTGCTGACTTTCACTCATAAAATCATCACTTTCATATTTTAAACTTTGTCACTGAAAGACAAATTTGTCCAGATAAGGGAATAGACTTGAAATCTCCATTTGAAAGCCTAACTTGTAACTTTTATAAATTTAGACTTATGTCAGGAGGCTCGCATCCCTATTCTTGCCCCAGGGCCTGCAAATGAACTTGAAGGAACTACCTCCTGTCCTTAAGGAGCTCTTTGTGCTAAATTCTGTCTTCTCAGCTTCTCAGTGTCTCTTGCACACTTCCTTTCCACTTCCAGTAACACTGTCTTCACTGAGTTCTCCTTTTAAAGGGTCTCTCATCCTAATCCTTTGTACCCCATGAAAGGCTCATGCTTTATTAATATCTGAACTCTTTATAGTATCTTGTGCATAATAAAGATTTAATAAATTATTGTGAATTGGGATAAATTGACTAAGAAGGAAAAAGAAATTAGAAAAAGAGAGAAGAAGAAATAAGTCCAAGGGTAGGGGAGAGAGAAGAGTGACTGTGACTAGGAGAAGGTCATGGGAGCACAATTTCATCTATTGATGTTACCTTAGAAAAAGTTGTTACCAAACTTTTCCCCCTATATGCCTTTCATTATATGAAATAATATACTGGGAAAAACACAGAGGATCCTTGAGAAAATTGAGTAGTTGTCATTTCAATGGATGGGAAGACGAAACATTGGCTGATTTTAAAAAATCCTCCTGTGAATGATTCTGTTTCCTGCTGAATATATATTAGAAATATTAGTCTGGAGACTACTGTGTGGAAAAGAAAATTTTGAAACTATTACAGATTATTTCATTACTCAGATGATATGAAGACAACGCTATTTTTCCATTTCTTGAGACAACCACACACGACCTCTTGATTATTTTCCAAAAAATTAACTCAATAATATTTTGAAATGTCATAAGTTATATCTGGAGAAAAAAATGCCATCAAATCTTTAAGAAATGTATCATGTGAATGTAAAATGTGGGGGGAATAAAAATTAAAAACTGGGGAGTAATTTAAAACACACATACACAAAAGTTAAAATCTATAATGTAAGATGCGCTGTTTCTACTCAGAAAGTAGAGTGGGCCAAATGCATAACCAATTGCTTTCATTTCTTAACTGTCCATAGAAATCCTATATTATTTACATGGATAATAAAAAAAATAATTAACTGTGTTTGATGAAGTCACTTTTACAGTTTAATTTGTTTCTTTACATAATGTTTGCCTAATCCATGTGCTTAAAGATGCATGTCTAGCTGGCCCAAAGTAGAAATAAATGTTGCTTATGGGAACTGCCTAAGTATTACTGTTAATTGTAAGAATTGTTAGCTGCCATTGTAAGTAGATATCTTAAATATCTTACTTTGAAAAAGGCACCATGGGGGATAGGACGGGTGAAGGAAAGAGCAAGGATTTGGTTTGATTTCTTTTTGTTTTGTTTTGTCCAATGGTAAATGTACTCCCTAATAAGTGGGCTTATTCCATAAATATGGAACAGATTCTACATAGTTTTCCACTATTTCCCTTTTCTTTAACTTTCTGCCTTGAAGTTTTAGAATGAACTTTGAGAATTAGTCAGTGTGCTGAAAAAAATAGGAGTGAATATAGCTGAATAGAGGCCTTGCCTGGTCCAAAGAAGAGGAAGGATTATTGAGGGAGTAAATGAGTGGATAGCTTAGATAATGTACCAGGAACATTTTAGTCTGAAATCCTACAATGATTTAGTCAGCAGTCAGAGACTTCTGCCTCCAAGTTAATTTTGCTTGAAATAATCACTTGTAGTAACAGCCATAAACTAGAAAGACAAGACTCAATCACTCTTAACTTAGGGGTTTCACATGTTCAGCTTTTTAAAATTTTATTCTATAAAATTGTATAAATGGTGGAATTCACTATTCCTAAGGCAATTTATTTTTAATAGAAACCTTGAAATCTATGAATAACCCTTTTTCCAAATCTCAATCACCATGGAAAATAAGGCCTAATTCATAATCAGAGTTATTTTGCTTCAGTTCTTACCAAGAAATTATTTTACCCAGCCCCCTAGCCCCTTCTCCCTAAGTTCAGTGCTGGTTTCTCCTCTCAAACAATCAAGAGGGGAGCAGCCAGAGGTTATCTCTCATTCTCTCACTCTGAATTTAATTGAGCTAAGGATTCGATAACTGTGCTGTCCAGTTTCACATTTCAACCTCCATCCTGACTCAAGTTTGATTCTAGCTGACCCTACTTGTAGCCTAGAATTGTCAAATAACTCCCCTCTGATTTTCCTTCTGTCAATCTAAAATTCACAAGGAAAGTTTACAGTTTGGGTTCCAATATTTCCCATACCAAACTTGGTTATGAGACTCCTGTTTGTCCTTAACCAAAAAGCAAATATCTGGATTTCTCAGACAAAGCCTGTACATAAAGCAACTTGAATCTGTGAGTCCCTTAAATATGAAAGAGGCACTAATTAGTCTGCAGTTAAGCTCCTGGGAACTTATTTGGCCAATTGAATCACAATGTCCTGAAGCAGGTGAAAACTGCCAGTTAATTGATTTAATGCATTCACAAATATTTATGAGGTATGCATTGTTCCAGATACTGTAGATATGGCTGTGAATAAAGCAATCAAAATCACTGTGCTCAAGAAGTACATCTTCTAGTGGGAGGAAGAGAGAGTCAACAACTTATTTGAATCCTTACTTGGTGATGCTGCTTAGAAGGCATGAGGGGTCTGGACTAACAAGGCAAGGGTAGGGAAGGAAAACTTCAAATTATGGTGACTCTAACCATTATCTTTTTAAAGATTGTTCTCCCTTAATATTCACCAGCCTGCCACACTTAATTTGACAACTTAGAAAAATATATATATATTTCCCTCTTATTTTGTTGAAAATATTCTATGATAAGATATTTTATTTTTTTATCCAAAAAGCATAACTTGTCAATTAAAGAAGGATCTAAAAAAAATGCAGTAGAAGAACTTTAAGGGTTCTCTTGCTCTAGTATCGGTCAAATCCTTTCTTGATTTCATGAGATTTAGTCATCCAGTAATCAGTAAAGGCCCGAAGTCTAAAAAAATGATATTGATGGTTTGTTTTTATGATCCAGAAGACATTTAAAGGATGAAATACCTGAAGGACACAACTTAGCCATAACATTGATAAAGCAATGCAAGCTGGATAACAAATATTTCAACTGCTGTCATGGCAGGTAATGTCTTATTTTAGGGCATAGAGAAATCAAAATTCTTCCATAAACTCATTTAAATTTTTTCATTGCCTCATTGCTATTTTTCTACCAATTTATTATATTCAAGCAAAAATTCTTTTTATTCAAACTTCTAAAGCCAGCATGAACTTGTTCTGTTGACTTTGTCCTGTTTATAAATTTGTGCTAAAAGTCTAATATATTTCTTCTTGCTATAATTCTCTTCTGCGAAGTTGGACTAGAAAGATTGGCTCTTGTCTTTGAAGAGTTTGTCTCCCACTGATTTCTTCCCTTGCTGACTGCTGTTGGCTGCTCTGCAGCTGACCTCATGGATATCAATGCATTCTGAAGAGAATGAGTCACTTCACAGGCATAGTCTTGCCACTGTGAAATCTCTGTGGTGGTTTCCCTGGTCATTTCTACCAATTAGAATTACTGGAGCCTCTATTATGCTGACTTCAGTTTTCACACCCAAATAAGGGGAGGTGGGAAAACTTAAATCTGGACGGGACTTCTGTGCATATTCATGAAAAAGAGGTGGGAAGGTTCTACCCAGACCTGTCCACACGCAAGTTTTCAAAGAGGCCTGGCACGCCTGCTCCCTCTTCTCTAGTATCCTGAGCATTTGTAAAAAGCAGGATGTACAGAACAGAGCAAGTCTGACTTCTCCATATTTTTTTGTTGTTGTTAAAGAGGTTGTATGTTTACAGAAAGATCATGCAGCAAATACAGAGTTCTCGTTTTTAATCTTTTGCATGGGGTGGTAACTTTGTTACAATTGATGAGAGAATATTATAACTGTAGTAGATGGTTTGCGTTGGGGGTCACTGTTTGTGTTGTACAGTCCTGTAGTTTTGTATTTTTAAAAAAAATTTGGTCTAGTAACATATACAACCTAAAATTTTCCCTTTTAACCACCTTCGGATATAAAATTCAGTGGTGTTAATCACATTCACAGTGTTGTGTCATCACTTCCACCACACATTACTAAAACTTCTCCATCACCCCAAACAGAAACTCTGCACCAGTTAAGAACTGACTCCCCATGTGGCACCCTCCATCCACCCCAGTTACTGACTCTATTCTATTTTCTTTGGAAAAATGTATAATCGGTGAGATTATACGTTGGTTCTTTTGTGTCTGACTCATTTCATTCAACATGACCCCTTTGAGGTTCATCCATGTTGTTGCATGTATCAGAACTTCATTCCTTTTTTGTGGCTGAGTATTCTGTTTTATAATAAATCTATTTTAGTTTCCTGGATGCTGAAGCAAATATCATGCAATGATATGGCTTAAACAATGGGAATTTATTGCTCACGGTTTTGAGGCAAGAAAATGTTCAAACCAAGACATCATTAAGGCAGTGCTTTCTTTCCAAAGACTGGCATTCGGGGCTGGCTGCCAGGGATCCTTGGTCCTGGGCCCCTCTGCCATACAGCAATACATATCATATGGTCCTTCCCAACCTCTTCCTCCTCTTCTGGTTTCCATGACCTTCAGCTCTTGCTTCCCGCAGTTTTCTCTCTGTCTGAACTTCATTCTCCTTATAAGGTTAAGACTCATACCCATTGGGTTGGGCCACACCTTAACTAAAGTAATCTCATCGAAAAGTCTGCTCACAATGGATTCACACCCAGAGGAATGGATTAATTTTAAGATCCCACTTCTTCCTGCCAAGAGTCTGGGGAATGGAGGAGCGTTCCTTCTTCATGGAGGATGAAATTCACTGGTATTTACCACAATTTACTAGCCTCTTCCACTCTCTACACAGTGTTCTAGTAGGTTGCAGAGTTTCAGAGTAGTTGATTCAGTTTCTGTCAGTCCAATAGTTGTTCTGGTGGAGCCACTAATTCTGAGAGCTTTTACTTTGCCCTCTTTGCAAATTCAATTTTTTCTTTGAGACCCATAAATTTCACCTGGGCTCTAAGTTACAAACCTGGCTCACTGGTTTCCATCACAATAGGTCTCTCCCTCTTGTTTTTTTTTTTTTTTTTGGTGACTTAACAGCCTTAGGACTAAGATAAATTCCATCAGGCAGAAGAAGCCCCACCCTTTGAGAATCACTGTCATAGACCATGCATTGTCTTACTAATTGCTGCATAATGGTGCCTGGCATTTAGAAAGTGCTTAAGAAATATTTATTGACTTGGTGAATACATAAAAAACATTTATTATGCTGTGTTTTTAAATGAGTACGGGTGTGTAAAGCTCATCAGATCCTAACTAAAAGAATGTGGTGAGTTTGCCATTCTACATTGATGGTCTTGCTTTGGGATTTTTGTTAACTGAAGAAAAGCTTCCCAGAAGAATCAAGATACTGTTGAAACTGAGATTATCCTTCTTGCGTCTAGACATTTTATATGCCAAAGGAGGGCACTTCCTTTGCATGTCTAAGCTATAAAGTTCACTATCTCTGTCTCCAAACTGTTGTAAACCCTTTTAAAAGTGTAGTACCGAATGGCCCCAAAGAAAGTCATAGCAAGTTTATATTTGTTTGGAAGTTGCAATAACATTTTTCAAAAAAAGACCACAAGAGGTTCACAAATCTCTATCCCTGACAATGTGTTCCAAGGTCTGTTTTAGGATGTATCAGGTCTCGCCCGTAAGAAAGAAGAGAGGTTTGTGAGGAACAGCTTGGTAAAGAAGGTGAGAATTCCAATACACAAGTGTATGAAATAATCTTTGCTTTTGAGTCACAGAGCATATCATGCCAAAATTCAATAGCCCCACTGAAGTTCAGTCAGTTACACATGGGAAATGCCTTTTTCCAAAACAAACTAATGCTTCCCCCAAATTGACTCCAGAAGTGACAGACTTGTGTTACTTCCATTTTCTTCTGCTTTTCCTTGTTTTTTTGTTTTTTTTTACCCAACTTCTAGTCCAGAGCTAATGCATTAGTGCTATCACAAACCCACTGACTATAAAGATGACAAGAGAGATGTGACATGTGATGTCACTGCTCAATCGAAAAAGCCCCGGGAGGTGGAAGTGTGAAGTGGACTTGGTGAAAGCTGAATGAGATGCTGCAACTTCAGTACTGGAGAAGCCATAAGCCACGGTGAACCTGCACACCACTTATAAAAATCAGTAATCAAAGGAGCCTTTTTTAAAAATCCATAACTTCTTCCATCAATAGTAAAGACAACGAATTGTTCAGGAAGTAGATCAATCCAACATTTTATTTAGTGCGAATTTTCTCTGTTTTGGCACAAGTAGAAATGTCTTTTGGTCAATTTTTGGCTAAAGCAGAAACTCATAGAATCACATTTTGCATTTCTTTTCAGGATTCATTTGCTGACTCATGTGTCACATGTGGCCAAGATTTGCTCTTATACCCTAGGTTAAACATGATTTGGAGGCATATGTTTGATTTATTTTTTCCTAGGAAGGCATTATGTGATTTCTAAGCCACCCAGAAAAACAATGATCATAACAGAAAATAGAATTTTTGACCCTATTTCTATTTCTTTCTTCTCGTATAAGGCAAAGTGGTGCTTTTTGGATGAATATTTCATTTCTGTGTTCATTGTCTACAAAATAGGCTTTTTCAGTTAAATTTTAAGAGAAACTAATTCTCAGGCCAAATTTTAAAAATACAGCAAAATTGGAGGTCGTTAAAACTCCTAATCAGTCCAGTACTTTAGTAGTAAACGATTACAGTGTCTGTGTCTCTGTATCTCTCTCCTTCTCTCTTGCTCACTCTCACTCTCTTTCTCTCACTGTGTCTAATTTACTGAGCACTCACTCCATGCTTGGTACTTGTTTATGAGCTATACATTAACTAATGCACTTAATCCTTATGAAAATTTTGAAGTAGGTAATCTAAATTTTCTATATTTTTTTCATATTAAAAAAATGGAAGCTCTGAGAAGTTAAGAAATCAGAAACGGTGACAAGTTGACAAAGCAATGATACCAACCAGGCAGTCTGACTCCAAGACCATAATCTTAACCCACACTAGAAAGTAAGTGAAAACTCCCCTATCAGACATGTGATTGACAAATATCATCTTCCAGTCTGATGCTGACCTTTTCATTCTCTTAAAAGAGTCTTTCAAAGTGCATTCGTTTTTATTTTGGTGAAGCCCAATTTATCATCTGCTTTCTTTTATGGATTGTGTTTTTTGATGTCATATCTAAGAAACCTTTGCCAAGGTTACAAATATTTTCTTCTATAATCAGGTAGCTTTAATTCTCTAACATTCTTCTTTATTTTCAGACTTGGTTTGGCTCCTCTAATTTGCATTTCCTTATGAATATCAGCTACACAATTTAACATAGATGCCTGCTGAGAATGCATTGACTCAAAAGATATTTGAGGAAAATTGACATTTTAACAATACTGTGTTCTCTGACTCATAAATAAGGTATATCTTTCCAATTAGTGTCTTTCAATTCTTTCAGCAATGTTTTATTGGCTTTTTTTTGCATGTAGTTCTTGTAAATCTTTGATTTATCCCCAAGTATTTCATATTTTGATGCCATTGTAAATAATAGTGATTTTTAATTTACATGTCCTATTGTTCATTGCCAGTATATAGAAATATAGTTGATTTTTATATTGATATTGTATCCTTCAAACTTGCTAAATTCACTTATTAGTTCTGGTAGATTTTTTGTAGCTTCCATTATGTTACTACATAGTTGATCATGTCATATACAAATAAAAAGAATTTTACTTCTTCCTTTCTAATCTTGATGCCTTTTATTTCTTTTCCTTGCCCTATTGAACTAGCTAGAATGTGCCAGTCGAATAGAATATTGTTGAAAGCAGACATCTTGCACTGCTTTTGATCTAAGGAGAGAAGGGATCTGGGTTTTCCAAAACAGTGTGATGTCACGGATGAGTTATTCATAGATGCATGCCTATTATCAGGTTGAGAGTGCCAGGTCTGCAAGTTCCCTAATTTTCTCTTCCATAACGCCTAATTTGCTGTTAATTCCATCCAGTGCATTTTTCTTCTCATACATTGTAGTCTTCAGATCTAGAAATTCAAATTGGAACTTCTGTATATGTTCTCTCTACAACTTTTTGAAAATATGCATTCATCTTGAATACTCTTTTAATGTCCTTATTTTGTAATTTTTATCATCTGTGTCAGTTCTGCGGGGGTGGGTTGATCAATTTTTTTTTTTTTTTTACTTCAATATAGGTCATATTTTCTTGCTATTTTCATACCTGGTGATCTTTTTATGTAAGACCTTGTTGGGTGCTGGGTATGTTGTATTTCTATAAATCTGGAACTTTGTTTGGGGATACAATTAAATTCATTGAAAAAACAAATTGATTTTTTTCCCCCAGTCTTGCTTTTAAGTTGTTAGGTGAAACCATAGAAGTACTGAATCTAGGGCTAATTATTCTCCACTGTAAAGGCAAGACCTATGAGTTTTCAGTCCGGTTCATGGGAAGAGGCATTATGCTCTACCTAACACAAGCATCAGGTACTGTTTCCTCCAATCGCTTTGGGTGTTTAAATTCCAGTCTTGGATAGTGTCTTTACACATATGCCTATAATCAGTCTCCAAAATGCACATGGAGGACCCATTACATATTCCCAGGATTCTCTCTGTGCAGCTGTCTCCTCTCTGGTACTTTGTTTTGCAAACTCAAGACATCTTAGTCTTCTCAGACTTGCTGTTCCATCTCCCCAATCTAAGGGTTCCCCAGGGTTGGCCTATTCCACTCCTGATAATGTAAACTGAAAACTCTCTCAAGGCAGTAAGCAGGCTGGGACAGTCACAGAACTCATCTTCCTTGTTTCCTGTCTCTCAAGGAGCACTGATGTCTACTGCCAGGCCTGATATCCAGTGTCTTGAAAATCATTCTTTTAAATACTTTGCCTATATATATATATATATATATATATATATATATATATATATATAGGTGTTTCAGGAAGGAGATTTAATTCAGTTCCTGTTACTCAGTAGTGTCCAGAAATAAAAATCAATTAATCTTTTTCTTGGGGAGGGGCAGGGCAGTGCATGGTCTGGGAATTGAACCCAGGTATCCCGTGCAGAAGGCAAGCATTCTACAACTGAACCACCCATGCACACTCAATTAATTTTATTTAAAGTAATAAAAAAGAATGAGATTGTTATTAACATACACTGATGATCATCATAGCTACTATATAATCTTTTGATTTTTCTCTTTCCTTGGAACTAAAAACCTTTTTTATTTTTCTGTCTACCATTATCCTTCCAAAAAAGTTAGTTCTTTGCTTTCTTCTTTCAAAGATAAAACATCCATTATCTCCTAAAGCAGTTAACTAGTTGTCAGTGTTTTTTGAACTTGTTCAGATAGCTAAACAACCACCCTAAGTTTTTTGTAGAATATTATCAAATACTAGTATATTTCATCTCATTTGTAGAGTTGAGAAAGTTTTACTTGCAAAAAATATGACCATTATGGGTTTATGGGTTTCCACATCTCAAGTAACACTTCATTTAGTCATGCGTGTATTCACTCAGGAAATGTTTGCTGATCATTAACTCTGACACATGCATGATATTGGAAGTGAGTTTTCACTGCTATTCCTAACGATTACTATCGCGGCATTTGGGTCAATCAGAATGCATACTGGGACTTTCTTTTTACAATGAGCCTCCGATATTCTATAATAGAATTGCCCTTATGAATATTTAAATTGTATCTTTGGTTAACCTGTATCTTACCCTCTGAAGATTTTTAGGATTATTGGGGGATTATTAGGGGAGCTCTGAAATATTAATACAAAAATTTGATACTTTCGGGAACTGTTGGAGAGTTCTGAACAAAGAGGTATAAACTCAAAAAAGAAGACATTGATTATATTTCAAATCATATTTTAGCTATTTGATTTTTAGTGATGAAATATTTATTGCTTCGATATTATATCGTCCATCCAGAAAATTCTGAAAATGTTTCCAAAATTTCTCTAGAGTTGGTCATCTCTTCAGGCCCTTTTTGAACATTTCTCAAGATGGGAACTCTTTAGTTTAGAGGGCAGCCATAATTGGAAATGGAAATTGATGCAGCTTTATAGAGGGCAATTTGGCAATAAAAAGCCAAAGTTTTAACATGCTTATATCTTCTGACATGAACTTCTAGAATTTTATACTAAAAAAAATCAGTAGGGTGTGCAAAATTGTACTGCAAGAAAATCAATACAGTGCTTTTTATAATAATGAAAAATGAGAAATAACCTAAATGTCCAAGAAATGGGTTGTCTAAATATATTGTGGTATAATAATGTAAAGAAACACTGTAGAATTATTTTTAAAAGAACATTCCAAATTAAAGATAGATAATCTTGCTAACTTGAGTATAAACAGTTCTGATCCCAAGTCGTATGCATTATCTGACCCTTTTGTACATGCATGTGTGTTATGTGTGTGTATACATATGACAACTGCTATACACATATACACATACCTAGATAAAAAATGTAACAGCACATATACTAAAATGTTAACCATTTATGGCAGATTGAGTTGGGGACTCCAGAAAAAAAAAAACATGTTCTTTATCTTAATCCATTCTTGTGGAGTTGAACCCATTTGTAAATAAGATCTTTCAAAGATGTTATTTTTAGTTAAGGTGTGACCAACTGAACAAGGATGGTCTTAATCCTGTAGACTGGAAACCTTATAGAGAGAAAGCCAGGGGGGAAGCCAGAGACTGGAAGTCAATGGAACCTGGAAGAGAAAGAAGAGGATATTTCCATGTGACAGGAAAGCCAAGGAACCAGAGGATTACTGACCAGCCAGAATGCTACCAACCCATGAGGAAGGAAGTCTATACACCTCTGAGACAACCAACTCCTGTTATTAGGACCCCATTATGTGATATTTGTCGTAGCAGCCAGGAAACGAAGGCACCGTTTTTACCTCTAGCAAAAGATTATTAGTGATTTTCATTTTTTTTCCTAGTCTATATGACTTTATTATAATATTGTGAGGTTACTTTAAGTTGAAAGTCTACCCTATAATATGTTCATGTTAACTCTGAACTAAGGACTGGTTCAGAGTTATTAAGAATGCATGGAAAAAGAAAAAAGAAGAGAAAAATATCTAATCCGCGTGGACAATAGAACCAACATCACAATGTCCTCATTATTGAACACTTGAATATTAGGACACAGCTCTGTTCTAGAAATCACTATATTATATTCTACATACAAGATTAAACCAGCATTTGTTATGTGCCTGCTCTGGGTCATCACTCCCGACCCTTCAGCTCTGCCTGGATGTCTGTGGTCCAAGTTTTCTCTTGGTCTTTATCTCTTTCACTCTTTCTGTTTTTAGTTCTCCTGATGCTATCAGTGAGCAGAAGTTATTTATGTAACTTCTGAATCTGAAATCTGAAAAATTCAAACTTCCAAGGAGAAAGGATCTAATTGGCTTCAGTAATCACCATTTTTAAATAGAGGGCCCCTTTCAGCAGGTATCTCAGACTTGACCACATCTCTGTCTGAGACCTTGGGGTCAGACACCCGTTCCTGCTCCAATTTGCCACGGCTGATAAGTAGAGACATGTGATGGCAACTATGCTGAGAAAGTATTAGAGGCTTCTCCGAAAAGGTCAGTGTAGTAATTAAAAAAAAGGAAAATAAGAGGCAGCCCATTACATATTTTTAGAGAGTTCCCATGCCTAGAAGTTTTTCATTGTATTGGGCTGAAATCTTCTATGCAAGTTTTACCCTGATCCTGGTTTTGTTTTCTCACACTCCACTCAAACTCTGTTCTCTTCAAATAGTGAGGTCAGATATTTATTTCCATCTCTTTCAGTCTTTCTTCATATGACAGCATTTCTAACATATCATCAACTTGGTCACCTTCACCTTCTGTGAATGTGGGGGACTCAATTTGTCCATGTGGTCTTAAAATGTGGCTACCAGAAACAAACACCATAGCTCAGAGGTGATCCACTTATCACAATAGGCGTAAGGCTTTTACTCCTTGTGATCACAGATCCATATCACCAAAGCCTTTCCAGTAGACAAGTCAGTCTACTGGTTTCTACCAAAATGCTCTCCAGCTGAGCTCTCTTATCTGAAGTTATATTATGAAGTTATTTTAACATGGGTACAGGCATTTACATATGCTCTATTAAGTTTCATCAACCTTATAATCACAGCTTTTGTTAATTGTGCTCCAGTTCACAAGCACTTTTATAGACATTATCTCATTTAATCCTCCCAACATCTAGATTTTGTCCCATAGTTGCTGCTTGACCCATATGATCACCCATTGCCAGTCTTTCTTATATTACCATTGGTGCTGGAGTTTTCAGTGCAACTTCAGACCTGGAGTAAATGTCCCCATATAGCATTAGAGAGCAAACTGCATTTCAAGCAGGATAGTAGGCAAGGTAGGATGCATGGTGGTTTGGGGATATATTTATTGCATAAACTGAAATTAGTGTTCAGGTGAGAGACCACAGAATATTAGCCAAAGGGGGATGATTCAGTGCATTGCTAAGCGACATTGTGTCAATAGAACAATATTTTCTTTCAAACCTACACAAACATGCTCTACGAAGTCAGTCAAATGCAGGGACAGGAATTCCCCAGAGATTTGTAAAATCATAGTTACAGTACATGGCATTTGACTAGACTCTTACTTCTTGAACTTTTGCACTGACCTTCTCACGTTCTATCCTTATACTTTATTCTTTCTCGCCATGGAAATAGAAAAGCTTTATGGTTCAAGGTGGTGCTCTCCCAGAATTGGGGTGCTGCCTGGTCTGCATGACTAGCCTGAGAGTCACTCTGTCAGCAGCGTTGCTCACTCAATTACTGTCATCTCCACCTCATTCCATTGCCTCTTCACCCTATATAAGGAGAGTATTATCTCTTGTTTGTTCCATGACATATTTTCACTGTCTTCGATCATAGGTGAAATGTAGGATTGCTTTTTTTTCCTTCACAAAAGTCTGAATATTACCTGCCAATGGAATGTAGATATAGATACATTATTTCATTAAATTAGGTTGCCTGGTGTCCAGACTCGACCAGCACATTCTCATGTTGACTTTTCTGACAGCTGAAAAATATTACCACATTTAAATCAAAGAAGTTGTATTGATTCCATGCTGTCTTTCCATTTATACATATAACACTATCTAATGTCAATATAAACAAATCATTTGGATACTCTAGTTGCTTCTAATAATTTAAGTGAGATTATATGTTGGGTTGAGACAATCTCATTGGTGTGTTTGTGTGTGTCTGTGTACCTGAAGAGGACTAAGCACAGAGGAAAAAACACACTCCTATAAACGCTTCCCTCCAACTGATGTCAGTTCAACACTGATAAATGTAAACACAGAAAAAAAGAATATAAGGAGTTTCTTGCTATTGGTAACAAAACACCTGGATAAAGATGAAACACAAATAGAAAGATCCTTTCTTTTAACAATTCCTCATGCTCACAGGTGGCAGATAGCCAAGGTTTTCTTATCGTTCTAACAAATTTCAAGAATGCTAGCATAGCAAATTATAGTTTTTAGAAGCTGAAAATCAGTTGCTGGTGAGTTGGATAAAATGGTTCATTTTACAAATGTGTCTGGTTTCAGGGACTGATACAGATTTTAGTTCAGCTACCCATATTTGCTTGCTGAATCATCAACATTCCATTTCACATCGGAAGAGCCCTGCTCTGCCTGCCAGGCAATAGGCATATTTTGGCTCATTCCCTCTACATGACTACTCTGTACAGTAGGCATTTTTACCTCCATTTTTATCATCATGGATGTGGAAAGGAAACAATTAAGCATTTTTTCCATTGGCCATTCAACTGGGAAATGATAGGAGCATGACTCCAGTTCTGCTAGGGTACACAGCCCATGCCTTCCTGCCCACACATTGCATCCCCTGTCATGCTCAGATTCTTTCCTTTCTATTCTTTTTACTTTGTGTTTTAGTTTATAAAAGTTGCTGGAATATAATATACCAGAAACAATACAGCCTGCAAAAAGGGAGATTTATTAAGTTGCAAGTTTATAGTTCTAAGACCATGAAAATGTCCAAATTAAGGCAAGGCTATAAGAATGTCCAAATCAAGGCATCCAGGTAAAGATACCTTGGTTCAAGGAGGCCGATGATGTTTGAGGTTTCTCTCTCAGCTGGAAAGACACAGGGAGAATTATACTTTTCTCTTCAGGCTTCTTCAATGGCTTCCCCAGGGGCATTTTTTTTATGTATCTCTAAAGCTCTCTGGCTGTATAGGCTCTGCTGATTCTAAAGCTCTTTCTAAAACAGCTCCCTCTTAAAGGGCTCCAGTAAGCAACCCCACTGTGATTGGGTGGAGACACATCTCCATGGAAACCATCTAATTAAAAGCATCCACAATTGGGTGGGTTACATCACCATGGAAATAATTAAAAAAAGATCCTCCCAGCAATATCGAATGAGGATTAAAGGGCATGGCTTTTGGGGGTGCATAATAGCTTCAAACAGGCATACCTTGTGACTCACAAACATGATGAACTGATCTATATGTTGCTTACTGATAATATTTTAATAGGATCCAGCATTTAATGGTCAATATTTCTCCAAAAATAATAGGGTTGATAGGAAATCATGTGTTCCAACCCTGAGCTCAGAGAACTGATGAGGGACAGAAGGAACCCTGCTTCTGTTTGATGGGAAGCTCTCAGATGGCCATTTCACCTTTTGTCATCCATCTACATTTCCACAAGAAAACAAATCCATGCAAGTATCAAGTTTGTTAGCCCTCAGTCAGGTAGAGACAACACCATCAGCCATTGTTCAGTATTGTTCAAACCTATTGCGCCTTCAGATGCTTCTCGTTGAGGTCCATGTTTTTACATTATTGAAAGAGTTAGCTTTAAGAACAAAGTGATTAGGTCCTCCACAGGTTCCAATCTGAGCAGAGCAAGAAAAACAGTTGCCATATCAGAATAACCGGAGGTGCTCCTAGCCTAGTGTTCCATTTACTGACCTCATCTTAAAATACAGAACTATCTTGCATCCTTTAAGCCCAGGAGCCATATTTAATTTTTCTTTAACCCAGTAGCATTTATTTTCATTCAAAAATAGAAATAAGGAGGGCGGGCCATAGTGGCTCAGCAGGCAGATTTCTGGCCTGCCATGCTGGAGACCCAGGTTCGATTCCTGGTGCCTGCCAGGCAAAAAAAAAAAAGAAGTAGAACAATATTATTTGTTCTTTGGAAGTCCTTATCAAATCTTTCTTTCTTTCTTTGGAAGTCCTTATCAAATATCATTGCCTGTTTGTCCACTAAAGGTTTTATCTTCCTAAAGACTCCAATTCAGGAAAACATAAAATTTCCTTCTCTTTGTACTTTCATTCACACATTCTTTCATCAAATATCTATTATGTGTAGAATCTCTGCAAGGGACCCTGTACACAGTTTCAAGAATCAGCAACTGAGAACATCCAACCCACCCCATCCTTTACCCAGTGACCTTGTAGACAGATGTCAGATTTTAAAACAAATTTCATTGCAAATATGTCTTCTTTTCTCCTGTATTTTTTTTTAATCTGGAAATTTGTAAGTATATAGAAAAGTCATGTAGAAATTATAGAGTTCTCATATACACACCTCACATACTCAATTTTCCCCATTATTAACACTTTGCATTAGTCTGATATTTTTGTCACAATCGATAGAACAATTTTATTACAATTATATTAATTGTAGATTTTGAAAAGCTTGGAAAATTCATTTGATTTAAAATTTTGATGCCCTTATAGTTAAAACACTCTGTTTATAAACAAATGGAAAAATTAGATTGAAGTAACTAACTTTGTCTGTCTACAAACAATTTGTAAACTCCTGGAAATAAATCAGATGAGTTAGTTGTATCCCAGTTTTAACAAAGTACAAGAATGAAAGTTGATAAAGAAACAAGATTTCTTTTAAAACATGGATATTATTTAAAGACCCATATGACAAAATAAGTCCTAGAGTGTTGCTAAAGTGAGACCATTTGAAACCCAACTCATCCTTGGAGTACCTGTAGGTAGATAAAATTATTGGACTAATTCCAATGGAAGGGTAGATATTTACAAAAGATGGTCACTTAAATGAAATTATCAAGCATGCAACAATAGCATGCTATTGCCCATGGAATGAATAAAGTGAGTATCTATTGAGCCTAATTGAAATCAGCAGCCAGGGGCATATTAAAGATCAGACTATATTAGAAATAGTTGAAGTCTACTTGTATGAGTTCTTTTTGGGAAAATTGATTTTATCTTCTCTTCACCTTAATGTTAATAGTTAAATTCTAATGCTGATTTGCCCAAGCTGTATACAGTCATAGGAGACACATTTTCATTCAATTCAGTTCTATGACAGCTTTTTAAATGATAAGTTTAAAGAAAAGTTCCTAAGGAGCACAAAGAGCTATGGAAGCAAACCTAAAATTCAATCTATGGGAACATCAGCGTCAGACATATTTTCAAATAAATTTTCCTCTATCTCCGCAGAGTTTGGCAAAATCTCCTTGACGACCATCATTAAAATGATATGGCTAAGAGATTTCATGGACACAGATAAAGAGAATCTTTATATCTTCCAAGATATTAGAAACAGAGGATGGAAACAGTGAATGGGTGTTGCTTCTGAGCCTAAATGTCAAAAGCTACTTGGTTTCTGGGCCTAGTTTTGTTGTTTTAAGCATATATAAAACTGGAGAAAATCTCAAAAGCATTCTTTTTGGTGCTCTAACACTGCTTTTGTCATTTTGAAGCCTACAGGAGAAAAGTTAAAAGCCCATATATGTGGAGACATTTTTATGCTATGCCATTCTGAAGGTATAGAAGTAAAGTTTATCCTATAAAACTGAAGGCTATCTAAAATGATCAGTAAATGGGTTGTAGTTAAACTGGGATAACTCTTCTTTAAGCGTTTGAAATTTATTCGACTTTTACTATCCAAACACAAGTAGACATTTAGCAATAAGATTTCTGGATCTACTCAACATTCAGCTAGGGGAAAAGGAATTTTAAACATTAAGTAACAAATAGACAAATATACACCCCAGTTTTGCATAGATGATTGTCTTTTTTTGTTTTTTTTTTTTTTGGATGATTGTCTTTTTGATGCTTTTTAAAAGATAAAAACAACTTACAGAAGAGTTGGGATCAAAGTAACTAAATACTCATTAAGAAATCTCTTACTGATCCCTGATTTTTTTGCCAGGCCATACAAGTCTTTGGGAATATAAAGGTTCTGTTTTTGTCCTGAAGCTACTCACACTGTAACATAATTCATCCATTGATTTATTCATAGGAAAAGTCTTCATTAAGCACCTACTAAGCATAAGGCACCTTATACAGAGTTGAAGACATATTGATGAGCCAAACAGGCATGATTCCTGCCTTTATAGTCTGCTAAGTCTGGTGGGGAACATAAGCATCCATCAGATTAGTAAGAAAGTGCCTGTAGAATCACCACATAGACTCTGTCTTGGTTTGCTAAAGCAGATGTAATGCAAAATACCAGAAATGGGTTGGCTCCTATGCGGAGGATTTATTAATTTACAAGCTTACTGTTCTTAGGATGTGAAAAATGTCTAAACCAAGGCATCATCGAACAATATCTGGACTCCTTTGTCACACGGAGATGGACATGGCTGGCATCACCTGGTTCTCTCCCGAGTTTCATTGCTTCAGCTTCTGACTTCAGTGCCTTCCTCTCTCAACTTCTCCAGGGCTTTTTTTTTTACATCTTTTATCCTCTTTTAAAGGACTCCAGGTCTACAGATACCCTCCGGGTTTGACTCCTGCTCTGCTGTATCTGGTGCCTCTGTTCCTAGTGTGGTAGCTCCCCCCAGCCCATTGAGAATAATGGTGACAGCTGATGTACTCAACATTGGTAAAAACTCCATGAGGGTAAGACAAAAGAAGTCTACGACTTATTGGGTAGTCTGAAAAAAGTTCTCCTGCAGTCTAAGGACCAGATTACTGCAGGATATGCAGTTAGAAAGAATCACGTGGAAGGGAAAGCTGCAATCGCAAATAAAATTACCAGTTGTATTTTTCAGCTGTTACAGGAAGCAGGTATCAATACCGCTTTCACTGGAAAATGTGGAGAAACAGTTATCGTTGCACCCCACTGTGAAATGATTCCAATTGAATGGGTTTATAGAAGAATAGTAACTGGTTCTTTTCTCAAAAGAAACCCTGGTGTTAAAGAAGGGCATAAGTTTTACCCACCTAAAGTGGAGATGTTTTTCAAGGATGATGCCAATAATGATCCACAGTGGTCTGAGGAACAAGCTAATTGCTACGAAAGTTTACTTTGCTGGACTTGTTCTAGGCCAAACTGAAGTTGATATCATGAGTCATGCTACACAGGCAATTTTTGAAATATTGGAAAAATCCTGGATGCCTCAGAACTGTACACTGGTTGCTATGAAGATTGAATTTGGTGTTGATGTAACCACCAAAGAAATTGTACTTGCTGGTATTATCGATAATGATTCCTGGAGACTGGCCATCAGGAGATTGAAGCTGACAGAAAGACAAACAGTCATATGGTGACCTCAAAGAAGTAACTCCTGAAGGACTCCAGATGGCAAAGAAAGATTTTGAGTGGGTTGCAGAGAGAGTAGAGTTGCTTCTGAAATCAGAAAGTCAGTGCAGGGTTGTAGTATTGATGGACTCAACTTCTAATCTTGGTCACTGTGAAAAAATCAAGAAGGCATATGGAAGTTTCGGCATTCTGCATGAACTTCAGGTAACCTCTGCCCATGAAGGACCAGATGAAACTCTGAGGATGAAAGCTGAGTATGAAGGAGATAGTATTTCTACTGTATTGTTGCAGTAGCAGGCAGAAGCAATGGTTTATGATCAGTGATGTCTGGGAATACTGCATATCCAGTTATCAGCTGTTCTCCCCTCATACCAGCCTTGGGGGCTCAGGATGTGTGGCCTTCTCTTAGACTACTCAGTGGTCTTGGCTGTTCAACATACTTTCTCCAGAAGGCTCAGCTCAGTTTGCTGCTCAGGTATTTGGATTTGGTATGGGCAACCATTTGGT
Source organism: Tamandua tetradactyla (assembly GCF_023851605.1). Classification (NCBI taxonomy): domain Eukaryota; kingdom Metazoa; phylum Chordata; class Mammalia; order Pilosa; family Myrmecophagidae; genus Tamandua; species Tamandua tetradactyla. The sequence continues at coordinate 104,678,627 of NC_135335.1, forward strand.
GTGGGCAAAACTGCGAGCAAGTATATTAAACAATGGATTTCCTTGAAACAGGCTGACAAGAAACTCAGAGATTACAGTTAATAAGAGCATCATTGCATTTTTTTTAGGAGAGAAGCTACACATTTCTAAATTTGGCTGCAGATAAAAAGCAAGATGAGGGTGGGCCACGGTGGCTCAGCAGACAAGGACGCTTGCCTGCCATGCCAGAGGACCCAGGTTCGATTCCCGGTGCCTGCCCATGTTAAAAAAAAAAAAAAAAAAAAAGGCAAGATGATTCTAAATCAAACAGAAAATAAATAAAATTTGTTGAATTAAAAAAAAAAGGGGGGGACTCCAGTAAGAGGATTAAGACCCACCCTGGGGCACTCCTCAACTGGAAGAACCTAATCAAAAGCCCCTACCGACAATAGGTTTACACCTGTAAGAATGAATTAGAAGAACATGATTTTTTTTAGGGCTACATACAGCTTTAAACCTCATAAAATCTAAAATGCAGCAATGAGAAATATATGTACAAAACTGAAAAATTGGAGGATTTCATTTCATAAAAAAAAATCAGAGAAATGCTAATAAACTGACATCTAAAGAGTGGGTAGAAGTAAGAGGAAATGCTTGGGAAAAGAGGGTAAGACAGTGTGTTCCTAGAAGAAGGACCAGAATCTACAAAAGTCCTGTGATGATGGAAAAAATTCCGATCAAGGTCTCAGAAGAAATCTACAGAGGCTGGATTGCCCTAGGTAGAAGAGGTAGGTTTACCAGATAAAATACAGAGTGCCTAGTTAAATTTGAATTTCAGGTAAACTTTTTGATTAGAAGTAAGTACCATATTACTTCTACAGATCTGCTAAAAAGTATTTGTTTATTTAAAATTGAAATGTACCTGGGCACCCTATATTTTTATTTGCTAAATCTGGCACCTGTAGGGATGGTATGCTTGGTGGAACTTAATGCAAAAAGTCACAAAGGGGCAACTCCATGCTAGATTGATAGGGATTGAGTTTGTGGGAGGTGAGAAAATGGTGACAGCAGATATAGCAAACCTTCAACAGTTTAGCTGTAAAAAGTAGAAGAAAGATTCTACAGGAGCTGGGAGTGGGGGTGGAGAAAAGAAAGGATTGAGTGAGGGTTTATATTTTCATTTGTTAAATGGAAAAGATTTATGCATGTTTAAAAGCCAAATTATAGAATCCAGTTGACAGAGAGTTTAATTATACAAGTGAAGAAAAAGGAGGAATATTGAATATTTATAACTTCCAAGAAGGTAGAAAGTGGTGGGATTCAAAGAGATTGGTCTTAAATAAAAGAAAGAATGTACTCTTCACTGCAACAGGAAGGCCAGAAGATATTAAGGTTCAGTGCAGATTGTTTCGTGTATTTGATATTTAGGAAATACTTAATGGTTGATATTTGGGAATTCTTATCTAGAAGCCTCTATCTTCTCTTCCAAGTAAGACTCAAGTTCACATGCTAAATACAAGGAGGCGAAAGGCTGTTTCAGAGTGAAGGTTAAGGAGGTTTAATAAGTCACTGTGAACTGGGTTGTGCAACCCAAGATGATATCAAGCAGTGTTAGTGGCTCATTTGTTGAATAATTTCACAATTATGTAAGTACTGTTTTTGCTTAGCGGAAAAAGTTTACATGGGGCATGGAAGAAGAATTAATTAATGGGGTGAGAGGAAAGATAATCATGGCAGGTGTAAAAGTGGAGGAAGAAACTATGCTGCTCTGACCTTAAGAAATGAGTAGGATGGGCGTAGAAGGTGGAAGTGGGAACATCTTTCTCAGAGCATAGGGAACTGGAGGCAGGAAGGAAAGAGGTCTATTATTTACTTTCATTGTGCCTCCAGTAAATTTACTGTTTTGCTTTGGGGAAACAGACAAAACATCATAAATGTCCCCAGAATTTATAAGAGGGAAAAATAACTGAAGGTTGGGATGGTTGGTGAAAAGCTTCTGTAAAGACATTGAATGGGAAAGGAAGATAGGTTAAACCTTCCTAAGAGGAAACACGCAGGAAAAGATTGCCAAGAAAAAGACACAGTGTCTGGAAAGCCTGGACTTGGCTCCTAGACTTTCTTTTTAGATGCCTCAATAATTTTTTTTCAGATAAAATTTATGTGACTTACAAAATTCCTCTGTTCATTTTATCCACTTGTCCATCAAGTTATTTGAGATATCCAATCTTTCTAGATATTTGTGGTTTAGCCTTAAATTGCCAGAGATTTTCTTGTCCTTGGAAAAGAAAGAAGTTCATTCTACTCACCCTTAAAATATGTATGGAATGGCTACTCTGCACTCACCCACACTATGCAAAACTCTGAGTCACTAATAACAAATATGATATAAGGTGCTGTGGGTTTAAACTTAAACTGGCATAGCCAATCATTGCTCCATAAAAGAGAGTTCAGTGGAGAAAATGAGCACTGGGCCTGGAGGGGTCAAAGATAGCATATGAAAGAACTTGGGGCTTATCTGTAGATTCAACCTCAAGGGATAAAATCTAGCTACAGGATTTCATTAAATTTTTTAATCTAATCACGCAATTTTATGAATTCCATAACAAAACTCCTGTGTTTGCAGCTTTAATATGTTTTATGGAGGAGATTGCCTAGAGACTGGTAAACACCACTTTGGCTTTTGATATTTTCACTGGTTTGCAGTTTCATGAAGATAATCAAGAAATTATAGGAAACTTTTTTTTTATAGTAGAGTGCTCAATTACTATTTTTTAAAGCTATCTTTAATCCTCAGATTTTGATGTTCCTACCTTTTTTGTTGTTAAAATGTCTTTATTTTATGAAATAATGGTGATAGGTCATGGTAGATTTTTAAACTTTTTTGTTTTTGTTTTTAATGCTTATGATTGTTAGCATGGGATTGTTTTAAATGCTATTAGGTGTATGAACTTCAGAAATCTGGAAAACTACTTGTGACCAAATTATAAAGAGTTGCATATTGCCACACCCAAGCCTGAAGTCAAATCTCTTCCAGACTACCATCAGCACACATTTTATGATGGTTCAGTGGGTGGGAACTCTGCATGTGGCACTGGGTTGGGATAGTTTCCTGTCTGTGATTTGAAAGCATGACCATCTAGATTAACACAATTCAGACCAAAACAACTAAGCCCATTGCCATCAGAGGTCAGAAACCTTTCCCTTGGAGAGGGCAGGATGCCAGACGCAATGGTAAAACACGCATTCATGTTTTCCTGCCAAGAAACCAACAAAACAATAACGGCCAGCTACAACCACTCAAGCTTTGGCAGGTCTGTCAGAAAACACATTTATTACTTTTTTATTCTCAGGAAATCAGTGGTGAAATTTTTATCAGGGTAGCTCCCTCAGCATCTCACTATAGACACTGCCTTGGGCTTTTTTTAACTGAGATGTCTGGTACCCTGGGCATTTACCCACTCATGCTTCTTAGTAAGATCTCAAGAAGAAGCCTTGCTTTCCCCCCTTGCTAACCACCTGATCTTTAAAATTACATGGAAAAAAAGTAGCCACCCTCTGCTTGAATGAGTTAATAGATGTAACCATATTGTCAGGATTTTAAACGGATGTTAGTTTTTCAGTCTTGCTGAAATTGACGGCTTATTAGAAGTCTTGCATTATAACTAAGATTGAAGGAGTCAGAGTCCCATTATGACAGAATTACTTTTGTGATGCTCTCATACAAAGCTAGGGTGTAGCCACGTTCTCATTTAGGGTACAGAACATGGGGTAGAGCCAAGGCCCAGCAAGTGGGTGGGGCCTTCGCTGTTGGTTGGTAGGATGAGCAAGTTCATAAAAACAGGCCACCCCTTGGTGATGCTCTCTACATGCCACATTGTCTTGTTTTTACCTTTCGTTCCTTAATATCATTTCATCATACCTTTAACAACTGATATGTCAACACATCACCATAGTACCTTTAAAAACTATATCAAAGTCTGACACTTTGGGAGATTATGTTGAGGAGTAGCCTAAGTGTACTTCTCAGATGAACTCATGTCCTCGTCCTAGTTATCTTTCAGTGATGTGGTTCTATACAAACATGGCTGGATTCTGGCTTGCTCCATAGCTTGTTTAAAATCTTCCTTCCTGAAGAAATGCAAAATAGTCTTTTCCTTACTTCAGTGTATTTTTTTTTTTTTTTTTTTTTTTGCTGAAGATACCTACGGGGTAATAAACACAGTCACAGTATTTAATCGACATCAACTAACTAATTACTAACTAATTAAATAGATGTAATAATCATCAACTAACATTTAGTTAGCATTTGCTACGGTTTAAATGTTGTGCTTTGACTGTCCTTGTGTATTTTATCAATTGGCATGCAGTTCACGTATCTAAACATGACATAAGATTCAAGTGTACAAGTACTAAATAAGCCTTACTGGCAGTGCAGTGTAGAGACCGTGGCGTTAGCCATGCCTAGTTCAAATCTTGGGTCACTGGCTTGTTAGCTTGACAAGTTTAACCTCTCCTAGCTTTGATTTCTTTTTCTGTAAAATAGGAAAAATGCTACTTACATTAGCTGCAATGAGACTCTGAGAGCACTTATGTGTCTCCTGACACAAAGTAAGGCTGAAAACCCTGGGATTTCTAATCATCATTAAAATGAGACCAGGGGAAGAAGAGCAGGAAAAGCCCACTGAGCATGAGGGGATAAAGGAAGACAACAGAAAAGTTGTGTCAAGTCAGCCTTTGAGTAAAGAGTGATATTTCTATAAGAAGAGAAACGGAGAGATGGCACAAGAAATAGAGTATGTAGAGTCAGAGAGGAAAAATAAAAAAGCCTATTATTTGTTGAGTGTAGCTGATAAGTCAGACATTGCATAGAGTAGATTATGCGTATTATCTCTTTTAAACTTCCCTGGAAGTCTACACCAAGAGAAATAATAGCTCTATTTTTCAGGTGCAAAGTTGAAGCTGGGAGACCTTAAATAGCTTTTCTTAGGTGAAACAAGTAGTGAAAGGTGGACCGTGGATTCAAGCCCACTTTTCCCAGCTCCCAAGATATGCGCTTTCCACTGAGGCAGGATATGCTCTGGTTATTAACTTGTGCTCTGAAACCAAACTCTTCCTATGAGTTCAACCCATTTTAACTTTGGTCCTAAAAGTGAAGGTTGTTTTCATTTTCTGGTGTGTGTGTGTGGGGTGGGGAGGGTGAGAGGGGGAACTCAACTTGTCCTGAAGATATTCCAATGCAATGTTATTCCAGCCGGTGTGTATAGGTTCAGGAACCTGAAGTCAATGTTGCACTTTCCCTTCCCCCCACAGGGGCCTATCTATTCATGGGCTAAGGGCCTGCCCACTTATAATCCATTGCACTCTGGAGTCTGCAGATAAACCTGAAAGAGAGCAAGCTTCCTTGCCTGTCATTTAGTGTCTTAACTTGCTCCAAGATACCACAACAGAAAAGGTGAGTACCATGTAAGGGAAAAAAAACGAGACAACAAAAAACGCAAGACGCTTGTCGAAGGAGGAAAGAATCAAATATTTACCTAGCACTGTACACTGTGTTTGGGATTTCACATGTGGCATTATTTAATCATCAATACAAGCCTGTGAGGTAGATGTTATTATCAGTTTGTGCAGATATCAAATAGGTTTCTCAAAGTCACATGGGGCAATAGTTTCCAAAATGGTGATTTCATACCAAATTTTCAAAAACCACAAGAATATTTGCATTTAAGTAAAAGGTGTATATGCTGAGAAATGCAAATAATCTGGATAAGTTACAAAAAAATTATATTCCTCATCATCTATGCACAAAATGCATTTTATTTCCTTTTGTCGTGATCCTGACATATGAGAGAGAGAGAGACAATCACAAAGGGTTCTCTCAAATAAATCTTCATCTTTTCTTCTCAAAAGACAAAATGCTGACCAAGCTGGATAATATTTTATATATTGGATTTGGTTTCTTATAGTGGTACAAATGGATGTATGTGTTGACTAATGGCAAACTATACCTGTGAATGAGCCATGCCCTGTAAAGGCTCCAACAATCTTTGAAAAAAATTAGAAACCACTCTGTCTTCTGAACCTAATAAAACTGGAATGGAGCTGCTGGCTAAGGATGAAAGGGCAATCTGCCTCTTATGTATGTTCTTGGCTTCTTTGTACAACTGTTAATATGAAGCTGTTAAAAAAAATATATATATATATATGGTATCGCTGGGGATTTATTGTTATGTTATCAGTCATTTACTTTGCAATCCTTCAACACTGTGATATGTATATGAGGGTTAGTTAGATTTAGTCCACTCACTGGGGTGGATTTTTGCCCTAGTTGGAAATGTATATTCCGTGGATTATTGGTTAGCATCCAATTAAAAAACCTCACTCCAGAGTTAGCTATTGCAAGAAATTCAGCTGCCTGATGAATGCCAGAGTTTGTAAAGGGACATAGCAGATATTAGAAATAGAATTTTATTCACGAAATAAGTGGTGTTTGAATGTGGGAAAATATTAAAGGCACAATTACCACCTTACATGACCAAGACATAAAAATATAGCAAGCCACGTAATCTACGCTTTTAAGGATGGTGTCCCTGAGACTTACTCTCATAGGCTCCTTGTTGGTTACTGATTCAAGGAGAGAGCTTGTTTGCTTGAAGTTAGCTAAATCCTGCCTCGAAAATATTATTGTATTTGCCTTGGGAGAATCTTTAGTGTAAGGATGTAGTTCAAGTACCTAAAAGGTTAGAGACCTGGAGCTGTTGTAGTAAAGCTAATAGCACCAGTTATGTGATGCTTTTTGTGCCTGTTCATTAATAAATGTTTAAATGTGTGGCAGAATTCAGTTTGAGACTTGCTATCATCAGGGTGGTAGGGAAGGAGTCCAAGAATGCTCAATATCTATCAAAAAACAACAATATTTGTCAACAGGAAATTGGCTTAGATTATTTCTACTGTCATTTTCCCAAAATTGCAAATATTCTATTCTCCCTTGGACCACCCCCTTTATCCTTTTTTGATATTTTATTTATCAAATAAATAAATACATTTGAAACAATATAACCCAGCATTCAGATACTTATTCCCTGGATAGAAACCATATTTCATCACTGAAAATTTTTTTTTAATTTTAATTTATTTTGTCTTATCAAACCAAAACAACATACAAACATGAACATTCTTAATATACAAACATTCCGTGTATGGTGTACAACCAATGGCTCCCAATATCAGCACATAGTAGTATATTCACCACCATGATCATTTTTTAGAACATCTGCATCACTCCAGAGAAAGAAAGAAAAAGAAAAAACTCACACATTCCATACCCGTTACTCCTCCTTCTCATTGACCACTAGTATTTCTATCTACTCAATAGATTTTGATCTTTGTTCCCCCTATTTTTTTCTATCCCTTTTACCAGTCCCTTTCATTGTTCACTAGTATTTCAATCTACTCAATTTATTTTAACATTTGTTCCCCCTATTATTTATTTGTTTTTAATCCATATTTTTTGCTCATGTGTCAATATCATAGATAAAAGGAGCATCAGACACAAGGTTTTCACAATCTCATAATCACATTGCAAAAGCTATATCATTATACATTCATCTTCAAGAAACATGGCTACTGGAACACAGTTCTACATTTTCAGGCACTTTCCTCTAGCCTTTCTAATACACCTTAAACTAAAAAGGAGCTATCTATAAAATGCATAAGAATAATCTCCAGGATAACCTCTCAACTCTGTTTGAAATCTTTTAGTCACTGACACTTTATTTTGTCTCAGTTCTCTCTTCCCCGTTTCAGCTGAGAAGGTTTTCTCAGTCCCTTAATGTTGAGACCCAGCTCATTCTAGGATTTCTGTCCCACGTTGCCAGGGAAATTTACACCCCTGGGAGTCACGTCCCACATAGAGAGGGGGAGGGTGGTGAATTTGCTTGCTGTGCTGGCTGAGAGAGAGAGAGGCCACATCTGAGCAACAAATGAGGCTCTCTGGGGGTTACTCTTAGGCCTAATTTTAAGTAGGCTGAGTCAGTCCTTTGCAGGGATAAGTTTCGTGTGAACAAACCCCAAAATTGAGGGCTTGGCCTATTGATTTGGTTGTCCCCACTGCTTGCGAGAATATCAGGGATTCTCCAAATGGGGAAGTTGAATTTTCTCCCTTTCTTGCCATTCCCCCAAGGGGACTTTGCAAATATTTTTTTTCTCCACCGTTCAAATCACTCTGGGATTTATCGGGGCATCACTCTGGACAAACCTACAAAATCTCATGCCCTATTCAAGGTTCCATGTTCAATTAAACTGTACATATAAATTATATTAGGAAATGTACTAGTCAAAATATAAATTTTGTACCAAATAGACATTTTTTTCTTTAGTCTCACACATAAGTTAAAGTTTTAAAATACGAATGACCATCTATTTCAACACCCTGCATTATTGACATTCCTTTGTTCTTCCTCATGCAAAAACATTTTTTAATTTGTACATTTAATCACTATCATTGTACACTCTAGGCATTCCTAGATTATACCATCTCAGTCTTTGTTGGTTATCTTTGTCCTTTTTTGATATTTTATTTATATGAAACAATAGAACCCAGCATTCAGACACTTTTTTTTAAACAAGAAAATATATTTGGCGAAATATGAATTCTTCCCCTAGGATGCTTTTCTTTTGTCCCTTGCCTGGGTCCAAAAGTGGCAAGATGCTCCAAGGTTGACTCAGCATCTCTGGAATTCTCGCCCTTGTGCATTCCAAGGTGGCTCCATTTGGTGGCACTGAAGACATGGTGCCAGGCATCTGCTGATTTGGCTTGGGTTTACTGTCCTCTTTGTCGTTTAACCATGTTTTGCATTTCAAAAAGGGATTATTAATAATGATTGCACAGGTGGTTCAGTGGTAGAATGCTCGCCTTCCCTGTGGGAGATCTGAGTTCAATTCCTGGACCTCTCCCCCCCGACAAAAGATAATAATAATAACAACAAATCACCAGCTCTGTTACTCAGTAAGTGTGGTTGTTGGAGAAAAGAGTTTAATGTATTATACTAATGGAAACATAATTTTAAAAAATCTTCAACAGTGAGTGTCACCTGAATCACTCAGAAGCACTTCTTTTGGAAAAGCAAAGAAGATCCACTCTGTGGTGGCCTCATACTATTTTTCCTTCATGAACTTCAACAAACAAGCAGACATGCCCCTCAGAGTGATGGACCCACAGAGTTCTTCCCATGGTTTGAGGTTCACACCTTTTATTTGTGCTTCTGTGAAGAAGTTGGGCAATGACAGGCAGGGTTCACTGGAGAAATGAACCAGCAGAGAGGACTGTGGGTGGAAACAGAACTCGCTCCTATGGAGCTGTTCCTCTCTTCCTACACTGAAAGGATGCTGGAGGGGAAAACTGCTGGGATGGAAGACTCCTGAGACAGAAACCTTCTGGAAAGAATAATGAATACAAAATCAAAATGTGAAATTTGTTCTGAAAGATGTTAGTTGCTTGTCTGTGTGGTGTGCTGTCTGAGTATCACGTGCATGTTTATGCATACAGGGATTCCCAAGAGTCAATATGCCCGGGAGTCAGAGACCGTGCCACCTGGCTGCTTCTGCATGCACTGGATTATCGATACACAGGATAAGTCATTTGCCACCATGAGCGTGGGAAAGTGTGGACACATGTAGCAATGGTGACAGTAAAGATCAATTTTAAGAGTTGGTGCTGTCAGATTAATTAATTTGTCATGTTAAGGTAATTAACAGGACTTAAAGGTTGTTCTTCAAGTTGGACGTAATTCTCATGTTTTGCGTGCTGTGCCTTTGGAACAGCTACCTGATCTCCTTTTAATAGCAGCTTTTCTCTGCACCTCTCACAAAAAATTGCCAAAAAGACTGACCTTTAATTGCTCGAAACTTTGCTGATGAGTGAGAGTTCATTCTCTGCATTATAAATTTTAAGGCAATGAATGTGTTCCTTGCTCTATAACCTTAAGATTTTATGAGTGATTCAACATATGAACCTTGACGAGTCATTCACTTAGTCGTTTAGCAAACATTTAATAAGAACCTACAGGGCACAAGGCGGCACTGTGGGCAGAATAAAAATGAAGAGGGCAAAGGGAGGCTAGGCTGATGTTTATTGATTCCTTTCTGTAGCCCGGCACTTATTTTTAAATATATTTTTAAATCAAGGTTAAAATGACATAAAGGCAAGCAATTCTTCAAGCTTATAGCACAAAACTTCCTCACACACCACCTCAATTCTCATTCCCTAAAGAAAACTATCTTTTTTTAAAAATTATTTTAGCAGTTTCTTCTGGCATTTGCCTCCATAGTTTTACATAACATGGTATACTGCTATTTATGAATTTGCCTATTTAGATCTTACCTATGAAAATCCTACAAGGGAGGACAAGCATTTAGCCTCCATCAGTGCCTCCCTTCACTTCCAGTGCACACTTCTATGCCCTCTGTTCTCATAATATAATTAAAATTACATTATAGTTTTTGCTCAAATCCATATTTGGCATAAACACTGAGATGTTGATATAAACATGAGTCATGGGTAAACCATGCAGACACCTGGCTCTGTGGGGAAGGGAAGGGATCCAAGGTTTTACTGCTCCTTACAAAAATTTTGGAACAGTTCTCCAGTTTCATCTTCACCAACACCCCACTTTCTGGCTGCCTTTGATTCCTGGGCCTTCTGAGGACCAAAGTGCAAATCAGCCTTCTCCATGGCTTCACTCAACTGCAGGAGTTTCCCTGTTTTCTGGTTTGACAAAATCAGTCTCCACAAATCAACCTATTGCTTTCCATATATTTATTTATCCTTTGTCTTATCTCTCTTCTCCTGCTCTCTTTTCCTTTTTGGGTGTAAGAAGTTTTTATTTATTACTGAAATTTTAATGTGTTTCTAGAGTAAGGCACATATGTAGCACTCTTCCATGTTTAATGGAAATTCCAACTAATCTGTTTAACTTCTAACTAATACTGCTATATGCCATTATTAACCTCATTTCATAGATGAATAAATCAAGCATGGGGGAAGTTAAATAACTTCCCTGAGGTTGTACAATTAATAAGTAGTAATTGTATTTATTATTAAAAATCTTGCTCTTTTCCTTCCAGCACATTGCCTTTTATTATAAGATACAGTTTCTGTTTTAAGGAGTTATCTTTGTGAGAAATAAGACAAATAGACAGACACCAGAATACAATACATTAAATGTCAAGAACAAGAAAAATGGTCCAATGTGCAATGGGAATTCAGAGAAGAGAAAAATGTTTTCCTGACCATTTCTGTCCCTCTATTTGTAATAAAAGTGTCTTTCTTTCTGGAAATTTTGATGGAATTTATCCTCTCTTCTCCAGCCACCTGGGATTTTACAGTATTCCATGGAGTCATAGTAGGATGGATATACTTGTATTTTATTATGGAAACTGTTTATAAGGTGATATTTTATAAAAAATGAAATAAGGAGGATTTTGGACTTACTCCAAGTCTCTGAGCCCATTTGGTATTTAAGACATCCAAGTGAGAATTTTTGGCTATATTTACTTTGCCAGTGAAGACACACAGACTTTGATCTTATTAAATCTGAAGTATGTGCTTGTGTATGGCCATCTCTCAATTTCAAATATGGCTAAAATTTATCAACTTCTATCCAGATATACGTTGATTTGGAATATTTTCCACCGATTAAGATAGGAGTGCTCACGCCGGTTGAACTCTATAGATCCATAATCTTTCTACTTCTCTATTTAGGTAGCATCCCAGGAGGCAGGATAGCATAATTGATGAGAACACAGGCTCCACATCCAGTTATGCCGTGTTTCATTCCAGGCTCTACCACCAGAGAGCTATGTGGCTTTGGGGAATTTAACTAAACCTCTCTGTGTCTCTGATTACGTAGTAGTAAAATGAGAATAATGGCAGAATGGAGTTCACAGTGTTGTGAAGATTGAGTTTAGAGATATATATGTGATACCCTTAGAACAGTGCTTAGTACATAGAAAACATCATACCTTCACCAATTTCCCTTCTGGGAACCTTGGGCACCAGCAGTCTCTGAGGGCCACATATGCTTCAGGTGCTATTGTGTTTGTGGCAGCAGAAGCTTCTTAATCATGTGTTCATTCATTAGTTAACTCTGCAAACATTTTGTTGAGTGCTGAACCTATGCCAGGCACACTGCTCAGTGATTAGAAAATGATAGAGAGCAAAATCAGATGTGACACTGCCTTCACAGAGCCCCTAGCTTAGCAGGGGAAACAGTCACATAGCAACAAGTCATGAAAGTAAATGCAAGATTACAACTGTGACAAATGCTAGGAAAGACAGGCTTTATTGTTCCTTATTATGCTTGAGTACCCAGAGTTTAATGTCTGAGAGCAAAACTGCGACTCTTGAACAATCTAAAAAGCAGGCTGTTGCCAAAGAAGGGAAGGGCTGTTCTGTGCAGAAACTGAGAACATCCTGAGAAACTAATTAAAACCTTCCTTTTTGATTACACCCTGGCGGATGGATAGACCATACTCTTGCCTTTCCTTGACACAACTTGCTCAAGAGGAATGCAAGGGATGGGTGGGATCTTCCTCAACATGAGAGTGAAAGGAAGTAACATACCGAAGAGATGACTGCAAAAGAAATGCTGCAGCTGCTAATTCCGCCTCCACCCTGTGGGACAACTGCTTAGCAATATTTCAAAGGCAAAGGCAACTTACAGGAAAGAAAGGAAAAAAATGCATTTAACAACTTCCTTGACTGGAGGTCTGGATAAGAGTGGAACACATTTTAAAATTGCATTTATGGCAGAAATATACATGGCTTTACAGCCATCTGTGTCTTGGCTTCACAGAGCCCAAATGTGCATTTATACCTGGAACACTCTCAGTTTTTCTGGGATTTTTGGCAAGAGACTTGAGTTTTTAAGCCATTTGAATATAATACTTGTTCATCTCCTGTGCATCACTAATCCAATTTTACCAGAAAGCTGTAGCTGGAGGTTACATCCAGAATTCCCACTGCCATTCTCCATTACCAGTGCTTGAAAGGGCAGTGTACTCCTGGTGAACTTTTAAATCATTGCATCTGGACAAATGCATTTCTTTTTAGTATCATGTAGCACATGTGGAAAAATTCAGTTTAAACATGAGCAGGGGCAGGGTGTCATATACCAATGGCTGAAAAGTAAAATGTAAATATTTTGCCTTCACTTTATCTTTGTATATATCTCTATCTATACTGTATCTATGTCTATGACTATGTCTGTGTCAATCTCTCTTTGTACCATCTCTATCTATTTCATCTATGTCCATATCCATGCATCTCGTTCACATTCTCTTCCTTCAATCTTTTGCATTTAATGTGGTTGGTTAATGTCTCTGCATTCACCATATGAGACAAATGAGCAATTATTTCCCGAGCTTCTACAATGAGTCAGACAGGAATGTCTTTGAACTTATGGAGATTTCAGTGAAGAAGTGAAGACAGATATGATGTAAGTGATTATAAGTGTGATGAATGTCAAGAAAAGAGAAGTATAAGATTCTCTGGGATCATATAACAATAACAACAATACATGAAAAGATTAATTCAGTGCTTAGTAAGTATTGAGGCTATATTTAAAATGATTTATCGGTATTATTACTTGCAATCCACGTATCACATCCACGAGTGACACTATCACTATTTATAGTTTGAAGATGAGAAAACTGAAGCCCAGAGGAATCAAAGACTTACATACTTTTCTAAGGCTACCCTAACAGAAAGTAGCCAAACTGGGATTTGAACCCATGTGGTTGAAATCCTGGGCCTGTGTGCCTAGTACACTTTCAAAAGCAAACATGTTTAGTCTGATCTTCCTTGAGGAAATGCACTGAAATTTGGAACATTTTGTGTTTTGTTTTGGTTTGCTAAAACTGACTAAATGCAAATACCAGAAATGGACTGGCTTTTAACAATAGAAGTGTATTAGCCTACAAGTAACAATTCTAAGGCCAAGAAAAGGTACATCATTTCTTTGCTTTTTCCCGGTTATTGTAAACAAACATTTCTTGTCCTGATTTCACCCACCAAAAAAGCATCTGAACAACCTTTGCTCTGTTGGGTCTTCATGCAGTGTGTTCTAAAATGAAGCTCAGAAATCAAGTACTCCAATGTTCTGGGTCGTCAGATTTTGGACTTGCATGGAAGGGTTCTCATTCTGCCTATCTGGAGCTGGCAACCTGAATCCTGGTAGACTCAGGCAATACTTGAGTCCATCAGAAGGCAAAAACCTACAGAGACTTCTCTGCCTCAAACTTGCAGCAGCCTATTGTTTTTTCATCTGTTATTCTTGTTACAAGGAATTTGAGAATTATTAATCTCTGTAATATTGCAAATAATCTTCTCAGGTGGCTGAGGAACCAAAGCAATAAACATCAGTTCAGAAAGGTACAAAAGAGAGAGAACAACTTTAAATTAGGCAGTAAAGGTGCTCCTCAAAAAGTTCCAATGATTTTGCCTCCTAAATATTTATCAAATGTATCCCTTCTTATATCAGTAAAAGTCAACCAGGAAAATAAGAACATGTTCAAAAAGGGCATTTTGTACAGAGAATTGACTACGCAGATGATGGAAGTAGAGGTAGTAAACCTACCAAAGGACACTGAGACCGTTTAAATGTTAGCAACAGCAAGAAACTACAATCAATTCTGGGCTGGAGAGACAAAGGGAGGAAGTGAGGTTCCCAGAGAACAAGAGCAAGATCCCTGAGCAGAAGTGAGAACTGTGGCAAAGTGTGTATAGGAAGCCAGAGCTGCAGTGGAGATGGAACTGCTAGTGAAGGTGTCCTGACACCTAGAGAGAGAGGTTGAAATATACTGGGTTTGTCTTTCCTCCTGCTTCCTGATCCCCTGCCAGTAACTACCACTGCCTAATCCTAATGAAAAACCAGTCAATGTGGAGGCTAGGGAAAGGTAGTCCAGAAAGGTCTTCCCTCTTTCCATACAGCATGGAGATATGTCTTTCCATAGACCACTACTTAAGTTGAGGCCTCCACCATCTCTTGCTTGCACCATTACACATATCTTCCTAACCATTTTTCTTGACTCAACAATCTCAGCCCCCTCCAATTCATCCTATATACTGAAACAAGGATGATATTGCTAAAACATAAATATAAACGTCAAGTCCCTGTTAAAATCTTCAAATGATTTCCTGCTGACTAAGCCCATGTTCTTGAGCATGGAACAAACATATGCCTTTCTTTCTGTCCTCTGTCTTCCTCTATAGCTTCATCTTCCACAACTCCCTACTTGGCACAGCTTCAGTACACTGAAGACCGCAAGGAACACAGAGCTATATTGGGTACTAGATTGGTTATTGTTTTGGGGACTTCAGAAGGAGGTTCCCTGGCCCAGACATTAAGCTGTTATGGAGGTTGTTCCTGTTACCACAAAAATAGTGGTCATAAGTGCCACTCTCAAGTGGCTTCAGGATGCCACCAGAAAGAGGACTAGAGAAGAAGAATAGGAAAGGATGTATAGTTAAAACATTTAAGACACCTCTTAAAGGGTCCTGGGAAACAAATGGAAGTAGAAACGTAAGGGCCTCGAAGAGCTGTCAGCCAATGTGGGCATGAGCCAGTGAGGTTTGACTGATTGTTTTTAATGTAATCCATCAGGTTGGTTAAGTTTTAGGAAACTGGGATTATATTTGATTGAGAATAGAACACAGTGTCCAAAAATGTTGCTCAGGTTATTATTACTAAAATTAATTCATCAGCCAACAGTTCTCTATCAAAGCCAAGGGCTTATTACTGATGGGCACTAGATGCTATTTATCTGGCATTAAGGGCCCAATTAAAATGGAGAAAGTGATTAACATACATGAGGCTATTAGGGAATAATCAAATGCTAGAGGATATGATGAGAACTGTGGGTCAG
This sequence comes from Tamandua tetradactyla, assembly GCF_023851605.1. Taxonomy (NCBI): domain Eukaryota; kingdom Metazoa; phylum Chordata; class Mammalia; order Pilosa; family Myrmecophagidae; genus Tamandua; species Tamandua tetradactyla. The sequence goes on from NC_135335.1 coordinate 104,694,506, forward strand.
TTAGGCAGTAGGAAGTGTTGTGGGTTTGAGAAATTAGAGAAAGTTTCAATAAAATTTCTAAATTTTAAAAAATATCTGTATCTATATCACACAATCTCTGAACACTCTTTGCACTCTCCTATACTCTTACTATATTTTGAATGTCTCTTTTCATGAGGTTAAGTTTTAAAACCACTCTTCAACATCAGAAGGGAGTCAAACATTTACTGAGCTAACATGATATCCCAAGCATTGAGCTGAGAAGGTTACAGAACATGTTTCATTTATCATAACTCTCCTTTAACAGTTGAAGGAAATGGGGATCAAAGAGGTTATTAAATGACTTCCTCAAAGTTGCCCAGTAAATGGAGGAGTTGTACTAAAACTTATGTCTCCTTCTACTACCCCATGGTTTCATTTGTCAGTAGGCAACCCGTATGGTGGTATACAAGAATCACTTAGTATTGGATTCAGTTTTCTTGCCAAGAACATTACAATAAAATTCAGATGTAGTTCCAAATAGAATCATCCTAAAATTCTGTTTACAGGTTTCTAAAAAAATGTGGAATTCATTCTAAAGATCTGTTTTTCTATTATTTACTTCTTGAGCCTTTCCTGTTTCTTATCATCAAAGGATGTATTGCTACTGTGCCAGTAGTATGTATGCAAAAGTCTGACGAGTGATGGATTGTGTTTATTGTACGATGTGTACAGAATGGCACTAGACCCACTGACTTTGTATGTTTGCTGGTTCTAAAGATGAAGAGTAAGTAGAGATAGAAAAAATACAAAACTAAAATATGGTAAAAATTCTGGTTTAAAATAAACATTCATTCTTCAGATATTGCATTGGAGCCATCTCTATTCACTTGGTCAATTTCTTTCTGTTTTTAGCCATTCTTATGAACTAATCCAGGCATCTGCTGGCTTTCTCTCTAGGCCTTTTGTTTCATGAAGCTCCTTGGGAGGTATTTTCCTTCTTCATCTCCAAAGGTTGCTGGCTGGTGGACTCTCTGCTTCTCATAGCTATGTCGTTCTACTGTCTCAGAATTTCATGGCTTTCTCTTTTGCAGTTCTCTTTTATAGGATTCCAGTAAAGTAATCAAGACCCACCTAGAATGGGTGGAGACACGTCTCCACCTAATCCAGTTGAACAACCACTCTTGATTGAGTCACATTTCCAGGGAGATAATCTAATTAAAGTTTCAAACATACAGTACTGAATAAGGATTAGAAGAAGCAGCTACCTTTCCAAAGTGGGATTACGATTGAAACACAGCTTTTCTAGGGTACATACCTTCTTTCAAACTGTCACACAGGCCATCACCTTTCCTCTAATTATTTTCTTCTTAATTTTCTCAAAATACAGTCACATAATTTAATGCAGAAGCCTGACTCTTGCTTCTTCTTTTCTTCCTCCATAAAGCCATTATTCAGGAGAGTACCTTAATTTGTTTTCTCTAACTGTGTTTTAACTTTTCTTAAAAGCTTGCATCATCTTGTCCTAGTACCTTTACTTAGCACTGTAATTTTATTTCCCTTCTCTCATTTATGTCATTGCTACCTATTGGGAGCCCTTTATATCTCAATTCCCTACATTTTATCAGGGCTCTTCATCTCTTTGCTATAGAGAGTAAAGTCTAAGAGTAAATGAATACCCTAAGTAATTCTTTCCCTGTCTTCTACTTATGGTGGCTTAATTAACATAAATTAATCAATTGATTAAATCTAACCTTTTATGTGCTGACAATTATTAATTTGAATATAATTGCTGTACCAAATAAGAATCAGGCTTATTGGGTTCAGTGGGAAGATTTACTTCCTTCAGTTCCTAAATTCCCCAAAATCCTTATCCATGGATTTTGAGCAATAATTAGGTATCTTTAATAAGGACTAGAAGGATATGGGCTTTTAGGAGAGAATTCCATTTGTGCTGGTTTAATGCTGTTACATGTCCTAGAAAGGCCATATTCTTTTCATCCTGATCCAGTATTGTAGGGTCAGACCTTTGATTAGGTTGTTTCCACGGACATGTGACGCACCCAATTGTGGGTGTGACATTTTGATTCGATTATTTTCGTGGGGGTGTGGCCCTGCCCATTCAAGGTGGATTTTGATTACTTTACTGGAGTCCTTTAAAAGGGAAAATGTTCAGGAGAAAGCTCAGACACAAACATTTGGAGATGCAGAGGAAAACACCAGAAGTACCTACAGGACCTACAAAAGTCATTTGAAACCAGAAGCCAGGAGAGGAGCCCAGCAAACATTGCGATGTGACTTCCCATGAGATTCTAAGCAAGCCAGAATTCAGAGTTTTTCTGGAGAAGCTAAGCGAGGGTCCCTGTGAGGAAATTACAGGAATTAGAAGCATAAAACAATGAACCAGGAGCAAGGACCTCAGAAGCCAGCCACATGCCTTCCCAGCTGACAAAGAAATCTCAGACACCATTTGGCCTTTCTTTGGGGTCAAGGTATCCTTCTCTGGATGCCTTAGTTTGGACATTTTAAAGACCTTAGAACTATAAACTTGTCGTGTAATATATCCCCTTTATAAAAGCCATTCCATTTCTAGTATATTGCATTCTGGCAGCTTTAGCAAACTGAAACATTATTCTAATCTCAAATTGTCAAAAAACTAAAAAGAAGTGGTTTTCTTTTTTTTTTTTTAAATCCATAAAAATAGAAAGGCTTTTACTTGTAAGTGTATAGAAAATTCAGAAAACTGTTTAAGTTAGTATGTGTTGAAATTGGATCAGGGAGCTTGTGACATTTGAAATACTTTTATGTAGCATGTTACCAGATAGTGAAATCATTGGTGGTCAACTCTTTGGATGCTTTGCTCTCAAATCCCTCCTGCCTTCAATTTAGTAGATAGGTAGTAAGAGAGGTGGTGGTAATTAGCTTGCTGAGTCAGTGGGAAGGACTCAGCAACAATACTAAATAATTGTTTCTTTGATGTGTGGTGTGGTTAACATGCTTAAGATGCTTGACTCAGACCAGCTGGGTGCCAGATTTAAGAAGAGGAAGGCAAATCACTTTTATATTCTGTAAAGAACACAGAATAGCAAATCTCAGAGTTTAGACTTTGCGATTCTTTTTCTTCACCTTTTTTTTTATTTTTAAAACTTTATGCCAATTAACATAAGCATTACTTACACTCAATTTGTAAATTTCTGGCCTGGGCATATAAAATAAAACAATATCATTGTAAGACTCTGAATCATTTACCTGCTAAGGTCTTTGTTTCAGGTAATTATAGAACAAAAACCTGGACAAAAATATAAAGGCACAATGACATTACCATTTTGGAAAAGAAGTGTAAATAGTATCCTTCAACCATAATACTACACTGTCAATTTAATGGATTCAATTTAGTAAATACCAAATATCCATTGCCACTATTCTCACCATGCTTTCATTTTCATGAGAAATATTCCTGTTTGGTCATCCCCAAGAGGTGACCAAGGAGAACATAACCTGGAGTTGAGAGTGATTGATTTCATTACTCTTAGTAACACCAATTTATTAATGTGAACTTTTGTGTAATGGAAAGTTATTACCTCTTTACTCTGGAGTGTAAAATGAGGATAATTTTACCTGAGCCGTCAATGATGGAACATACTGCATCTCTTTCCTGCTCTTAGCTGCCTTCTCCTTGGTTCTACAGACTCTAAGTTATTAAGAAAATAGCAGCAAGCTGCAACCAGAGAGTGCTATGAGGCATATCCTTATTGCACAGAGGGCCCCAGATTTCTGATCCTCCTATGGAGTCATGGCAGTAGATTGATAAGAGGAAGCAGGAAATGCAGTGAGATGCAGTGCAGAAGTGTGGGGTCATAACCTTTAGGTGAAAATTACAAAACAGTGGAGTGATAATAGTCTGCAGATAAACATCATTACATTACACGGATTTTACGCCTTTTACATAAGTATAATTGGCTAGGATTCAAATTCAAGTTAAGGCACATTTTTTTTTTCATCTCTATGACTTGACACCATTAATTTGGTTTTTATAAAAATAACCAATAATATTATATCATGATGTTTTTCAAAGATAGCTGAATGGCATTTCCAAATACTTATCTGATACTTAATTTATGCAAGGTACTCTAATTAAATCTAGGATGTACAAGACATAGAAGACACGGCCTTCACCCTTGAAGAGCTTACAATAGAGTTGGGGAGGCAGATTTTGCACAGGCATTCTATAGGAAGTGCTATGACGGAAGAAAAAAACTGAAGCCACAGAGGCTTGAGAGGTTTAATCTGGGTGGATATAGAGCACTTCATGAAGGAAGCATCATTGGATTAGAGTCTTACCACTTGGGACTTAGAAATTGTTTGCACTGTCTAAGTGCAACTGACTCCCATTAAAGGAAGGTCTTCGTGTTGCATCCTTATTGGGGTTAACTCAGTAGGCAAATGCATAAATGGCAGCCCTGGCCTTCTATAGACAAAGTTCATTCTTCTGATGACTAATATTTACCTAAGCTTCTCTTTACCTCTTCCTCCTCTCTCAGGGTTTTGTTTTCCCAATCTGGATGCTTTCACCTACTACTCTACTTCCTCAGAATTGTTCTTGGCTTATCTTGTGCATTTTTCATTTCCACAATTATTGCATTTCCTAACCTCAGCATTTCTCTTTGATCTACAACATGGCATTCAACACTGCTTTCCCGCAAGGTTCCCTTTGCTCATCAGTGTGCTTCCCACATACACTTGCCATGCAATGTGTTTCTTCAGCTAACCTCTTGGCTTGTCTGACCTTTCATGTTTTGCTAACACATTTAATAGTTCAGCTCTATTTGATTTGTTCCCAACATATCAGCTCTTGTCATCCTCCATAACTTCATGTTTCCATTTGCTTATATGGATGTGAAGCATCTCACAAACATTACTACCTTCATCTTTTATGTTATCTCTATTCAAAAATTTTGGTGGAAATGAATCTTTACAATTTTGAGATGAAAAATCAAGGTAAAGTTCAATTGCTTACATTCAGTGAGCGAAGAGAAATCCTGGCAATGGGCTCAAGAAAAGTCTTGTAGTACTATGTATTGTGAGAGCTGAGCCAGAGCAACAAGCAAGAATGGAAAATGCTGCCATAGAGAAACAACGCCTTGAGGCTCTCTGACCCCTCTAGCAGTTGCATTCTAGTGATACCCCCTTGCATAAATATCTGCCCTCTGGCAGCTACAACCTCACAGCATGCAATAAATTCCCTTGCTGGAATCCCTCCCCACTGACAGTTAGAACCATGCAGAACAAAAGCAGTATCGCAATTTTAACCTCACCAATGAAAAGCTGCTGACTACCAAAAACCCACCTATGAGATACCCACCTGAATCTACCACCAACCCCCTCTTTAAAAATCCCTACTCAGCTCCAGGGGGGTGAGAGTTAATTTCCTGAGTCAGCTCTCCCTGCTGCTTCTCTGCTAATAAACCTTCTTTTCCCACTGCCGGTGCCATAATGTCTCCGACCTCCACCCAAGTCTGTGACTTTCATGTATTGAGAGTAGTATTAATACTACAGTATTAAGTAATATTACGTCTTCCTGTTCTATCTTTTGGGAAAACTATTCCTATTAAATTGTTAGATCATTTTATTCTACAAATACTTATCTGATGCTTAATATATGCAAGGTACTCTAATCAAATCTAGGATGCATAAGACATAGAAGACCTTGTCCTTGAAGAGCTTACAATAGAGTTGGGGAGACAGACAGGCATTCTATAGGAGTGCTGTGACAGAAAAAATAAAAAAAAAAAAACAACTGAGGCCACAGAAATGTCTGAGATTTAACCTGACTGGGTGGTGGTGGAGCACTTTATGGAGGAAACACCATTGGATCAGAGTCTTACCCATTGGAAATAGGCAGAAACGAGATTACTGTTTCCACAAACAATGCCCTGAACTATTTTCTTACCATTTCCATGCCCCACGTGGGTACTCATGTAGCTTCTGAAGACCCCATCATCCAAATTGAGAATATGACTTTCTTGGGACCTACCAGGATGTGGATACATCTGTGCATTATATAAAACAAAATAACTGTATTTTGTCCCTCAAAGAAATACATCTATTAATAACAAATTAATAGAAACTCTATCTGCCTTGTAATTGCAATGGAAGTAATAAATGAAAACAAGAGAATTAAAAAAAAAAACATTTTCTGGCTTTTGACTTAACTGGGAAGCACATTGTAAAAATTCTTCACAATATCTTCTTTTCCAAACTTGTGATTATCCTCCTGAGACTGTCACATGGGCTCATTTCCTCCTAAATGGCATTAGAGAAGGATGTTTCAGGCAGACCACCTTGAGGTGATAATTGCCTTTCTCAGGAGACAGTCACATGTGCCGGTTCCTCTGGGAGGAAATTAACAAATTGCCTATTGTGATTTGAAGCTCAGACAAGAAGTTTGAAAGTTGAATTTCCAAAGCATGAAGGCTCAGGGCAGTCACTGGACTGTGGCAGCCAGCCCTTGGGGAGTGTGGGTGGAAGGCCTTCCTAGAATCAATCAACTCTTCTCCCATTGAAGATTATGTAAACATTTGAAGGTTTCCTTTGGTCCTCAGAATTCTTCTTGTCTGCCAAGATTATGGTTATTTGGGCTGAGAATTTGGCCAGTTGTAATTTCTATTAAGGTATTGATGGGTGCATTCTTTCTTCCACTTGCTTATTAATGATCTTGCAATTTGCCAGGTTACTGGGGCCTCTTAGTCAAGTGCTGAGGACAGGGAGGAAGAGTTCTGCCTTCGTCTTTTTCTCTAAATGGCTGGCCTCACTCTGGAGTAGCTCTAGGGAAACTGACTCTTCTCCATCTTGGGTAAAAAACCTTTTGATAAATCCGAGATGGACAGAAACCCAAAGACTGTTGCAGCACATCCTTCATCAGAGAACCAATAGATCTGGACAATGTATATAATCATTTATATGGCCAAGTTTTCTCTTTCTTGCTACCCATGTGCCATCCCTACTCTCTATCTTGTAAGAATTTCTGGCCAAGAGGAATACAAAGCTGGGGCAGCTTCACTCCCTCCTTACTTTTATTAAATAACTTTATTCTTGTCCCCTTATCACCCTGCCATCACAATACTTTAGGAAGTGGATGGTACTTTCTGCCCCCAAAAGTAAATAACTTAGATTCTATTTCTCTCTGTCTCCAGAGTTCTCATCTGTTGCAGATTCTGTTTCAGTAAGAAACTATAAGATGGAGTTTAGAAGGCAGAATATTTATTCAGAAATATTCTTGGGACAAATACCTGCGGAAGGGAGGAAAGGCTAGCAGAATCAAACAGAAGGAGAGGTTGGGCTGAGATGCAGACTTAAGCACCTCCATCAACTCCAAGGCTCTCTGGAACTAGATTGGACCTTCAGAGTTGTCCTGAGTTGGCTGAGATGGCCAGGCTTTTGTACTCTCACACAAATCAGTCATTGGATGTGGACATCTCTAGCAGAGGCATAGCCTTGGGTGAGAGGACCCTCTGCAGTTTGGACATGTCCTGAAGAAAGGCTGACACATTGACTCATGTTGGTTCTCTGCTGCTAGCATTTCAAGCAACTGGAACAAGTCTTTTACTGAAGGAGAATCTGGATGGTGCATCACAGTATACACTCTTAACTCATCTCTTACTCCTCTCAAGTTGACTCTTCCATCTATTTTAGGATGCAGCTCATTCAGGATTCTGCCAGAATTGTCTTTCTGAGAAAAGGTAGTTGGTGGGACAAATTATAGTCTCCAATGCTTCAGCTTGTTTCAGAGGGCTACGACTTAATACCTTTCTCCTCCATTATTGAGTCTAGATTTTCCTCATTCTTATCTAATGTCTTTTTTGGTTTTAGTTGCTAACCTGATGACATAAGCCCTATCCTCAGCTCTGAGAGATATGAGTCCCTTCTCAAATAAGGGTCTCTGTACTTGTCTATTTTATATCATAATTGGGCAAAGTAGTACCAAAAGTACCCAGATGGGTCACCTGGGTGCCAGATGTATCCTTCCCTGCTACCCTTATATAATTGCAGCCCTTCCTCCACCTGGTGGGTGATCAGTTACCTTTTCAAAATGATGACTCCCCCTTTTTATGGCTGATCTTGGCACAAGGAGCCTGAGGACCCCGGCTATAGTCAAAGCATGTGTTACAATGGGATTGTTGTTTTACCCCTTGGCAGAAGTATTCTCCCTTTGAGAACCAGGATCTCTAAAACCACAAAATTGCAGAAAATAGAAGCAGAAATTAATCCAGCAGATCACTCAGAGTGCAGAGTGATGGGACATGATACCACTTTTTCTTTCATCCCTTAATTCCTGGAACTGTGTCTTGTTCCTTTGGGGGACAGAGCACCATATGAAGGTCATTGATTCTAAGTGTCTACCTAGTCTTAGAGGATGGTACTTCCATTTTGGTAAAGCCTTCAGAAGACTCTTCTAGTTTATTTAGGCTGGTACATTCTGTGCAGTGAAGGATATAATATGCCCAGAAGATGCCATGGTCATGTGCCCACTCACACATCTACTTTTCTGGATAGTTGGTTGCCTGATCTGATGCAATATTATGTGAGATTCCATGTCTGTGAATCAAATACTCCATAAACCCTTAAATATCTATGACAGCTAAGGCCCTATTTATGAGAAAGACAAACCAAGTGGCAAGGTGATCTCAATGTTAGGAAATCAATGTTGTTCTCTATTGTTGGCAGCAATATCTAAATCAACCTTGATAAGTGGATACTCATGCTCTTGGACAAGTGTGTAATCTTCATAGCTGCCACATTTGCCGTTCTGTTCATGTACCCATTGTCTGTCCAGGTACCCAAAGTGTCAGCTTTGAGGTAGTCAATGATGAAGGCTGATAGACATTAACTTGCTTGAGTCATTTCAGCCACTTAGTTGTTTAGTGCCTCTTCTATGTTAGGTGTCATCTGATGAGTGTGATCATGGATACAAAGCTTTCATACTTAGTGTCCACTTGCATATGTTTATACACCTGCCTCTACCCTAACCCTCCTTGTCTCCAATCTTCCAATTTTTTCCTCTTCCAAACCCCAAACAGACTGCCAAGTGATTTGCCATTTCCCATCAGCATATATATATATATATATCTTCCAACCTTGGACCACTTCTCTTTCTGCACAAAGCAGATGACAAGATACACAGGAGTGAGTATACACTATCTCCTTGGGGGGCTTGTCAGGATATTACATCCTTTGTCTTGGGAGAGTGCTTCTAAATTGATAAACTCTCCCTTATCCAACGTTGCACTATGGCTTCCTTGATTAAGTGCCTCAACAGTGCTGCCCTATGCATACTGTCTTGGCTCCTGCCAGTACATGCTGACTAGGTCTTGAGCTTCTTTGGAATATGGATGCCTTTTTCTCTTCTTAGGCCCAGTATTTCCTTGGCTTGGTAATGCTGCAATGTAACTGTAGTTATAGGCTGATTGCCAAGAGGTGATGTAGTAGTACATTATAAAAGGGAGAGCATGCTATCTTGCAGAGAAGGGAGGTGTCTCTGTTTTCTTTGAGCAAGGGGAGGACAATTTTAACTCTTCATAGGGTGGGAGGACTTCAGAAGTCTAATGGAATTTGGGGGAATCTAAGGATTTAGGATTTTTATAGGGGCCCATCGACGTATGCACCCCATGTGTCAGGATTCTATTCTTTCCCGGCCAGGGACTTAACCTTGGCATAGAAGATATGTGGTAAGTTGAAGTTTGAGCTTCTTTGGAGGTTGGCTGTTCTGATGACTAAACCCTTGTCCTGGTCGTCAGCTTTCGATGCCCTTTATGCAGAGAATAAGGGTCTCTTTGTAGGTTATCAGGAATACCCTCAGATTTCACTTTTACTTGGAATCGCCTAATTTGTCTCAGTTTTTGTTATCTTTTTTCACAACAGATTGCTCAGAAAGTAGCCCCACAATTCCGTTGGTCTTATGATTTCTATTTCCCATGTATTTTTTCAAATGCCTGATATATAGCACAAGCTAGTACATTCCTATCCACTTTTACACCACCCCAGTTCACCGGTGGACATTTTATTTAGACCTCCACCTTGTGCCAAGGCCGTCTGTATGTTCTATCTACCACCACCAATGGGCTTCTCATTGCCAGCAAAGCAGAAAGTGATCCACCTCTAAAATGTTGTCTTATTATTTATGATCTTAGAAAACTCTTGATAGCTGTCACAAGTAGGGATTTCCCAGTAAGCAGACTCTGAGATGGAGTTTAGAATATACTATATTTATTAAGGAGGGCGTTTTGTAGGAAAACCTGTGGAAGAGCAGAGAAGGAAACAAGATAAGGCAAAAGGAGAAGTTGAGCTGAAATGCAGACCCAAAACAACTCTAGCTAACATCACAAGGGCCCCAGGAGCTAAAACGACCCTTCAGAGGTATTCTGAGCTGGACCAAGATGGCCAGGTCTTTACACTCCTGAATGAACAGTCATCGGATGTGGGTGTCCTTGTGAAAGGGAATGACCTTGGTTGAGAGGGCTTTTAGCAGAGGAATCTCTGAAGGCGCTGACAGTAAATAGCTCCCTGCTGGCAGTTCTCTAAGCAGGTGGAGCAAAAAGTTCTTCATTGAAGAAGGATCTGGATGCTGGAACTAATACTTTTGGGGAAGAGGCAATTCAAGGAGCCTGTGGAAGTAACTTTCAGAAAGCTCGTGCCATCCTTTTGTATGACTCCGTGCCTTTGAAGATTTTACCTCTGCCCACTCTGTGCCTTTGAAGATTTTACTTCTGCCCTAAATGATCGTTTCTCTACTTTTAATACCTTTCTTAGCTAACAACATGTCCTTCAAGCATTGTCTTCCCAGGGAAGCCTTTGTTGACCAAATTCCCCTTCTCACACACCCCCTAATGCCTGCAAGTCTCCTTTGCTCAGTGGATCTCTCTGGCTCATTAGATGTTCTTTGGCATTTTAAAAAATGCTTCTGGGTTGTAATTGTGAGGCTGCCTGCTTGTATTTTCCTAGGGTGTGAAGATTCTTGAGAATTATAATTTTTATTCTGTTTATGTATATCTGGTCACCAAACTCAGCATGGTGCCTTTCATGTATTATATATGTTAAATTAATGAGCACATCAAAACACCACCATTCATGTGATAGTAAAAGCACACAGGATTAGAGTCAAATGATCCAAGTTGAATTCTTACTTAGTCATAAACTGGCAACAGAAAATTCACTCACTCTCCATATCCCTTAGTTTCACATTCCATAAAATGTAGGTTTTGTGCATCTTCTTTATAACAATATTATGAAAAATAAAGGGAGACAGCCTATGTGAAAGAATCTGGGAGAAAAAAAAAAAGAGTGATCCAGATGCCGGGAATGATTACTATTTAAATCACCCTATCTTAACTAGGGCTCACTTTCCTTGCTGCAGATAAATTCATTTGCTGTTGTGACCCTCTGAGTTAACCACAGTCACTGATTCTTTGCTGTTGTTATGGTGTATCTGCTCTGTATTTTTCAGTCCTGGACAACAAATCTGTACATATATTTGAAAACAGGCAAATGAATGAACCACTGAAAGGTGAAATGGATTCACCTTTAAAAGGATATTTTGGGGTAACCAAAAGTAGCCAAAGAGGGTACAAAGATGATTATGATATTGTCTCTGGCCCCAGGAATACTGTAGACTGCTAGAAGGAAACAAGCTGTAAAAATATGAGAGAAATAGAATACAATAGGTGTCTGATAGTTGTAAGAAAGAGATGGGGTTTAGTGGGGTTGCAAAGGAAGGGCTGTTTAGGTCATAGTCCAGAGAGCTTTTGTTAAGGAGATGAAGCTGGAGTGGTCTGGAAAAAAAGAGTAGCTATGATCCCAGCCGGTGAGGAACTGAAGAGCACTCAGAATGAGCAGAGGCATAAAGGGGGAAAAGCAGAGAACTCCAAACAGCTCCATGTAACCAGAATTAAGGGTAGAAGGGGTAGGGAAAAGAAGGAAACCACCTGCGCTCTTCACCTTAGTGTCATGAAGGCATCATCGGACCTGTTATACCTGGGGCCCTTTTCTGGAAAATCTTCCCCGATCCTGCAAGAAGAATTCTTGCTCCTTTTTTGCATGGGCCACGGGTATGACATCTAGTGGGCTGCTATCTCATTGTTTTTGTTTGTTTATTTATTCTTTCTCCAGACTAGATTTTGAGCCCTCCAGGGAGAGGGCCTTTCTGTGTCCCAAGGTCATAGGTTGATAACTGGCATCTTCTGAGCACACCATAGACATATACTGAGATGAATAAAAAGAGGAAGTATCTTACCAATAATTTTAAGGACATAAGCAAGTCATCAGAAATTCAAAATAAACAACTTTATTTCTTAAAAAAAAAGAAGAGAGAGAAGAAATTTGGATGAAAAAATGGCCAGTATTAGAATCTGGGAGCCTGGATTCAGGTCCTATCGGTGTACTAGCTGCACATAATTACACTATCTGTGTAATTTGGACCTGTGATGAACCTTGCTAGGCCTCAGATAATCACATCCACCTACTACTTAGCACGGTGTGGTCATGAGGATGAATGAACTTTATGTGTGCAAAAGGGCTCTGCTTTACTGTACTAGGCCCAGGACTCCATACCTAAGTTCTCGCTTAACTTTTTTAAGCAAATTAATTGTAACCATATACATGAAAGTAAAAACTAGACTTACTGTAGTAAATATAATGAATTCCAAAGATTCTACATTTAAACTGAAGGCATTTTGGCAAGGGAATGAAGCCATGGCTACCAAAGCCAAACCACCTGGGTTTGAGTCCCTGCTTTGCTGCACATTACTTCATCTCTCTGTGCCCCCGTTTTCCTTTCTTTACAATCAGGATTTGTTGATTCAATTGCCATTTTTGGCATTTGGAATTGCAGGAGTGAGCAAAACATGCAAAGCTCCCTTTTTATCTAGGTTATGTTCTAGTGATGATAATAATAGTACCTATTTCATATGGTTGTGAGGTCTAATAAGTTCTTGTATATAAAGCACTTAGAACAGTGCCTGGCATGTAAGAAGTATATAATGACTGTAGGCATTGCTATTACTATACAAAACCCTGATATTTGTAGACTTAAAAGCTATGTGTATCCATGGAATCCCATTACCCTCCAATATGACATCATGTTTGAGATAACAACTCTAAAGAAATCAACCCTCAAACTCTGGTTTCTCTTTTAGTCTTGATTTAAGTAATTGTCTCAATATATTTGGTTCCACCTTGCATCTCCTGCCTCTATCCTATGCGAGTGCCATTTCAACCCTCCCTGGAATGGTTCTGGAATCCTCCCCACCTGAGCATTTCCTATCTACACTGAGTTGTACAAGTTACCTTCTGTGTGATGCCCTGCTATATTCCCTCATACCCAGCCCCTAAGACCCAGCCTACATGGGCATTTTTCAGTTTGCTTCTCATACACCCACTCTCACTACCTCCCATTTGTCTCTGAACATCTCTACTGTGAACTGGAAGCTCTGTTTTCTTATACAAACATTGTCCCTCAATAAGCAAAGAGGATGGGAGGGGCAATGACTTGCTTTTATTTGTATTTTTCAATAATTTATTCCACAATAAATACTTATGTTTTATTTCCATTTGGCTTTGATAGACTTTCTATTTGTACAGAATATAGAGGGCTTGGTACTGTGGATTCTCTTGGTGTAGTGGTATGGGGAACAATTGGGATGGCTTTCAGGGCAAAGAGGGTAGGCAACAGTAATATGCATGGAATGAGTCTAAACATTTAGCAGCTAGCAAATAGTGTGAGTTATTTCTAAGGTGTTAGGGATTAGTTTCCATCTTGTTACTAAGTGTCGTTCATGAACCAGTTGCATCAGTATCCATTGGGAGCTTGTTAGAAATGCAGAATCACAAGCTTTACCCCAGACCTATTGCATCAGAATCTTCATTTTAAAAAGATAACCAGAGGATTCCTATGCACATTAAATGTGGGGAAGCATCGGATTCTAGAGTTGCTTATTCCTGTGTCCAGGCTGCTCCTTAAACCAGTTGAGTGAAAATCTGCAGGTGGGATTCAGGCAGCCTCAGTTTGTAACGCTCCCAGGTGATTATAGAGTGCAGGGAAAGTTGAGAACCACTAACGTGGATTCATTTCTAGATTGGCAAATATTAAGTAAAGGAGCAGGTATGAGGTGGCTTTCCTTTATTTGTTTATTTATATATTTTATACAATATACCAAACACATAATAGGTAAATTAACTGAGAGAAATGGTTCACAGATCCCCAGACAGACTGAAATCTCCTGCCTCCCACTCTGACTGTGTATATTTAGCCCCATGCCCAGTCATAACCCTGATGGACTGATTGGTCCATGGTCTGTTAAACAGGGGTCCATTCCCCTTCAGTAGGCCCAACCAGAGATTGCCAAAGCACAAACCAAAGAATCTGACATTGGAGTAGGCTCTGAGGCCTGGATTGGATCAGGAAGGACACGTTCCCAGAGAAATGAGGCCTGGGTTTCAGTGCCCCATGGTGTCCAAAGATGAGAGCTGTGGGTTAGTGTGGTGGCTAAAACTGTGTGTACCCCAGAAAAACATGTTCTTAAATCTAATCCATTCCTGTGAGTGTAAACCAATTGTAAGCAGGATCTTTTGATAAGGCCACTTCAGTTAAGGTGTGATCCACCTCATTCAGGTTAGGTCTTAATCTTCATTTGGGAGTCCTTTATAAATGAGAGGGAGACCACTACAGAAACAAGGAGCTGACAGCAATGAAACCTGGAAGAGAAGGGGGAGAACATCAGATGCTACCAAGCGCCTTTCATGTAGGAGAGGAACCAAAGATCTCCAGCAGTTGGTCTTCAAGAAGAAAGCATAGCCTTAATGATGCTTTAATTTAGACATTTTCAAGGCCTCAAATTGTAAGCTAATAAATTCTCATTGTTTAAGCCAATGCATTTCATGGTATCTGTGTTAAGCAGCTTAGGAAACTAAAATAGTTAGTTCCAGAAAATGTGTCCACTATTACATCCAAGAAACAAGTGTGTGGGGCCAAAATTGAGAAACAAATTAAGAGTTCGAGAACCAGGAGAATGAAATAACGGCTTGGGGGTGATGGTCAATGCAGAAGTAAAGTCAGAGGCTACAAGATATTGGTCATGAATATATCTGGTTTGGCCAGAGCTTGTTCTTATTCCACAGTATTCCAGCCACCGAATAACCTGGACACAGGTAAAAGAATTGGGTTTATGTGAACAGATAATAGCTGTTGCAGTTCTGACCAACTTCTACTAGCACTGGGGCATCTATTCAATTATGCTAATGGTCTCCTTCAATGAATTTTACATTAATATTGTAAATAAGATTTAGTCTGAGAAATTCAAGACCTTAATGACAGGAGATAAAAATGCCAATCAAGACTTTGAAGCATCCAGATGGCCACTGTTTCTTGGCACTGATGACAAACTTAAGTAAAGGCCGAAGAAGAAGACTGCTTTAAAAAATACAATTGGGTGGTCATGAATTGTTTGTTTGAGGTTAGGGTCAGAAGTGCAAGAAGATTTTCTCTCCTACTCCTTTAGTTTAGAACACTTTTTCTCTTCATGAACTTAGAACATGGAGCAAAAATGTGAAGGAATTTCTGACTTGGTAAGAGCAAAAAATTATTTGCCCAGCTCCCTTCACAACAAAAACAAAACAAAACAAAGCATACACACCCCAGAATATATCTGATTGCTTCTACTGGGCCATGGCACCTTAAAAAGTTGTGAAGACTTGGAGTGTCAGGGAGTGACCGTGCTGTCAGATCATTTATTGGTGCTGGCATATAAATTTCTACATGTGTCTGGAATATCAGAGATATTCTTTGGTAAATCCAAAAGCTACAGGAGAATTCAGTAATGTGGAAAGACTAGAATAAATATGCATTTCTCTTCCTGAGGTCAGCATATAGATGCATAATTATCACCTTTGTTATACCACTGACTTTGCAAATAATACATTTCCCTAATGGTAGATAATCAAAAGAAAAAAATTAGAGAATTTAATCTCTTAATTTTTTTATGAAGTAGAATAGCAAAGTCATTGTGGAAAGGGCAATCTAAAGATAAGATGCAGAATCCAGATATATTAGAGTAGGAAAGGTCCTTAAATATAAATAAGTCCTTTGCTGATGAGGAAAATGAGGCTAAGAGGGGTGAAGTGATTTACCCAAGACCACCAAGCTGCCTGAGGCTCTGAAGTGGTCCCTAGTACTGGTACAATTGCGGGTTGTCAAGCAAATTGTTTCATAGAACAGAGGTTCCTCTAACCAAGAAGGGCTGTCTAGAACATACCATTCTCCTTACTCACTCACTTCCTTCTGAGAACTGCTTGCTCTTGATTACTCAGGTGATCAATTATCATACAGCTCTTCCCATTTACTGTTGGCTCATTTCCCTATTCAGTTGTTCGTTCTGGAGCAGAGAAGAAGAAAGAAGGTAACGTGCTTAGTCATTCTTTCACCTATTCATGGTTAGGAGAGCAAGAGAAGCATTGGTGGAAAAATGGAAACAACTTTTGATGAGAACCTGTGAGTTTTATTTGTTCCGAGACATTATGCATATAAGAAGAAAACTGAGAGCTTAACTGAAAATACATGGGCCCTCTCAAGTTGCAAAATCTCCTGTTTCATGATCAAAGTCTAAATGTTAAGCTTTAGTCAATCACATAAATCACTGATCTTTAGTCTACAAGTTTATCTCATGATTTATAACTACTGTTAGAAACATTATGATTTCAGACATCCAGCTCTGTAATTGGAAATGTGTATCAATGTGTGTGTGTGTGAGGAAAAGAAAGTAAGTTCCCAGGCGTTTCTAAGCTGAAAATGTCACCATATGTGTGAACAAACGCCTTCCAAGCCGATACTGGGTGTAAACCACTTGAAATATTGGAGGAGGACCAACATTTCATCATCTTTGCCTACCTTGTCACACACGGGATAATGTTCTCGTGTGCTGTGCCAGAACAATGAACTGCCGAAGGCTTGTCCAAAATGCCAATGAAAATATACCTGTTTTCAACCAGCACAGTTACCGTAGTTCAATGCTTAACTTTCCCAACTGAAAAATGCTGGTGAACCAGAGAGGTGAGGCCAAGATAAGTACCTGCTTACAGTTACTAGCAAACAGCAAAGACAAGTAAACTTCGGTCTTGAGTTGCTTGTCAACTGGGCAGGCAGACTTCAGCTCCTACTGCTGAGTTCTCAAGCTGTGTAGGATTTTACCATATTGAGCTCAGTTTACATTAATAGAGTTGTGCTGTTAAATCCTGTAAAGGCCAAATAATTTTAATAGAAGCTGTATGCCTGTATTCTGGAGCATGTGTTATACTTACCATTCTAGTTTTTGAACTGAAGTTGGGTTGTTGATGCCAGGATGGGAGATTATTCCAGGCATTGATGCCTTGTGAGCTGTCAAAATACGACTCCTTTTGGCTTGTTAAGAACCTATGCAAATACCGAGTCAGCCTCCTCCACACATGAGTCTTCTCTGTCACTTCCGTGGGTGTTTTATGTGGGAATTAAGAAGTAAAAAATGTTACCCAGAGTGTGTGACTGATCATGATTTAATATCTGAGCCAAGAAGTCCTCAGAGAACAAAGGTTCTTACCCACATAACACTAAATCATGGACATGTGCAGCAACCTTTGCAATACTGTGGGGGAAATGAGTTACAAATTCTATTATTCTATGTTTGACAAAACTGAACTGAAATATATTAGGGTGTTTAATTGAAGTACAAATAACAGAATGGTCAGTGTTTACTTTTGTTCCAGTCCCAGTCAATGTCTGCTGGGAGAAAAAAACCCAAAGCAATTCAGCAGTCTTAATGCATTGAAACAGGGAGGTAGGAGAAAGAAGAGGAGGCAGGAAGGGCAGAGCTTGTGTGAAAACCAAAGACTTCATCTACTGAACCAACACATTCATTGAAAATTAGAGTCCATGTAATTTTGATCACTATTAAAACAAATACATCCACCAAACAAGCACGACCATGTTTTATTAAAATAAATAATGAAGCTTATAGGATCAATCCCTAGCATTTAAATGCACTCCCATCCTTTATTTCCCATGGGGTAATTACATGACTCAGTCATCTGGACACACAACTGAGCCAAAGCAGATTTTCAGGGAGTGTGGAGAAATCAGCCTGGATTCCCTTTTGCTTGGTTTTTGACTTGCTGATTTAGTGAAGAGCTGGGTATGATCTCTAGAAGCCACCATTAAGCAACCTTCTCCATCAGGTTTGGGGGACATTCACTAGTGAAGAAGAAGGCATGGCATGGCTCTGACCTTACTTCATTTCTGGAAACTAAGACATGAAAAAGACACTGAAACTGAAGACCTGGACTGGTCATATCGAATCCACATGGAGAACTGGAGCCAAGGATGAAACTTTGTAAAGACTTGCTGCTCTTCAACAAATGTGAAATCCTGACATTGTTTTTTAATACAAAAACGTTCCAACTGTAGCCCTGGCTCTTCACACAACAATGTGGTAGGTTATTTTCACTGTTGTTTTTTAAATCACTTCCAGGAAGAGACATCTTTACTTGTAACTTGTAAATTCCTTAGCTGCAGTCTGTGCGGCACTTTGCAGATGGAGCAAGTCAAGTTTAGGACTTTCCATGAGGGCCCTTAGAGTTATATTGAGGCACCTCTCTCCTGTTTCCAGATTAAACGTGAATAACTTTTAAGGCAAGTAAATAAAACAGACCAGCTCATTCCAGATAGGATGTTACCAAAACCCTATTAGTGCATCATTATTCACCTTGCACTAAAACTCACACTGATTCCAAGTGTCATTCCAGCATGACACTTCTGAGTGTTGTCATAAATGTGGACTGAGTTCTGACCTTCACATGCTTTTCCCAACCACTGGGTTCTCTGATTCATATGAAACCAGGTGAATTAGTTGTGTTCTTTGGTTGGGTCTCTACGGGAATCATTTCCTCTTCTGCAGACAATGCTAGTCCCCCCACACTGGGCGGAATTAGGAATGGGTGGATGTTTAGCTGGCATTCATACCACCTCAGAAGAATCCAAAGCAATGCCAACTGGAAGGAAGAAGTAAGATTCTGTATGTTTGGTAATTAATACAACTTACCCTTTGGCCAAGTAAATTTACCCACAGAGGCAATTAAAAAGGCCTACTGTGTAATGCCCTTTCTAGATTACCAAATAGACTTGGGAAAATCCAAATCACACAAGATACTTTTTGCTTATCTCCAGGGAAATCAAGCAACTGGATTTTTATTCTTGCATTACATCATAACTATAATTTGAATGATATATCTGGGCATTAGAAGACAGTTGCAGCTAGTATAAAGGCATTGGTTATTTTAAAGTTGAGTTTATTTTAAAAGAATCCTTATAAGTTGTTGCATGTTGTCCTGTTTGGCCCAGAGAATTTAATTTAAGTCTTGAAACTGAGATTGCATGATAAAACAAAGTAGAAACTTGCCACGTTGATTAATCAGAATCCTGTAAACCTGGGTGGCATGAGTCATGGACAGCCAACCAGGTAGAATAGGTCTGTAGATCTGTTATTGATGAAACACAAGTACCATTTTGGACAGTTTTGGCAAGTTTTACAAACCAGATAGAATTGGTCTCTAAGATTACTCTGGATGAAAGACAATCATCATAGTAAACCAGAGGCTTAAAAAAAAAAAGGATTCAAATTTTAGAACAGATTCCTCATTTAAGATTGCCACTCAACATAATTTTATTGACAGATTCATTCAATAATAAACTCTAATTAAACCACAAAAAAATCAAGCAAATGGAAAGAATTCTGGGAATTTTCATTTATATTGATCTGCAAGTATGTAAATACATCCTTAATGTACAGATCTTATCAAATTTGAGCATAGTAGGGAAATTTTTCATACATACTTCTTTTTTTTTTTTTTTGGTGGGTTTTCAGTAAGTCAGCACCTTCTACCTCTCCCCCTCCTTTTTTTTAATTCCTTGCCTTTGTATTTAACATAGTTTCTGAGTCTTCACCTGAAACAATTATTTAAAATACACAGAATGTCTTTCATTTTAAGAGGGACAGAGAGAGAGAGTCAGAGAGAGAAAGGGAGAATACCTTAAACTTTAAAATGGAATTTCAATAGGAAATATTTGTGCAATATGCAGAAACATCATCAAGGTGTCATCTCATGATGAATCCTAATTACATGAAATATTTATATTAATAGCCCCAGTCAAATTAATATAAAATAAAAGCAAGTAGTGGCATTTTTGGTGATTTTTGATCATTAGGAAGTCTCTAGTATTCTAAGACCCCAATGGTTTGATATCAACAGGATTTCTTCCACATTCTATATCTTTCAAGTTTGAATGAGAATTGTATTAAGGACCTTTAAGAAGTCAAAAGTAGAAATATGTAGAAAGAGATTTTTAAAATTGAAATTATTTGAGATGAATACATGGTAGTGCTTCCTGAGACTCAGAATCAAAACCTTTCCTGATGTGAAATAAATGATCTACTGAGAATGTTCTGAGTTTCTATCCACACTCTTTAGGAGGCTATTTTTCCCCCTGTGATATGAAATGTGCCTAAAAAAAAACCAAACTTCTTTTAAATCTTCATTATCACTGATGGAAATAGAGATTGCAACAACTAAATACTGGAGTAAGAAACATGCTTTCCTAGATACTATATCTAGGCGGAACTTATTCAACCTTGCTAAGAGCCTCTAAGCATTTAAACAGTTTCTATTTAGTTATTGAAGAGAATGTACTTGTAAGATGACTTTATCTTCACACTATACCTATTTGTATGAAGAGAGGTAACATCACCCAGTTATTTGATAGCAAACATCTGAGTTCCAACCCCAGCTCCACTTCTAACAAACTCCTTGGCTGCATTTAGAAAAAGGACAGCCTAAACCCTGTTGTTTGTCACCTTGGGCAAATGACTTAATCACTAAGTTTCCATTCTCTAAACTTAATTACTAAGTCTCCTTTTCTAAAGTGGACTCCTCTTTGCTCTCTTCCTCATGGGGATATGGTAAGAATTAAGGAGAAAATATTGGTAAATTGCTTTGACTCCCTAAGAAGAAAAGCACAGTTCATACAGAAGCACTATTATATGTTATATAATTATATTATTTTGCAATCAAGCCATATCTTCTATTCTTTCAATTATCCCTTCTGCTGTTCTGTTTACTTCAACTGTTAGGTGTGTCTACTTCAACTGGTCAAACCAATACTTACCTGTTATGTCTTTCCCTATTTTGCATATTGTTCCCAAGTTGATTTCTTTAGGAATAATTTATGAATGAGTTGATCATATCAATCATAACAGCATGGTTTCTGGAATAGTTTTGTACTATAATACATATTAAATGATGGTAAAACAATATCTAACAGCTTCTATTTTGAAATGATTATGTACAATAAAAATAATAATTAATGTTGTAGATGTAAAGTGCATCTTTCATCTGATCATCTCAAGGTATTTTAGAAATGCTAATTAAGCTCCACAACACCCCTGTATCATACATATTATTATTTCCATTTTTGAAGGTGAAGAAACTGAGGTTCAACCAGGTTATGGGGCTAATATAAGTCAATGTCATAAAAATGAGTCAATGTCAGGGAGGAGACTTACTGTTTCCAAGGCCCAGTCAAAGGCTTGCATCTTGAGCTAATTGATGCTGGATAATTTCAAGGATGAATGATACCAGGTAACCAATACTGGCTCTTAGTTTTCAGGAGTGGCATTCTAGTGTTTAGATTATCTGGCACCCCTCTTTTTTCAGCTTATTTTTGTTCTTTGGGGAGGTTTTCTGGCTTCTCAAACTTTCTATCATTGTTTGAGAAGAGCTTGACGTAGGCTATAAAACTCAAATTGGTTGATGTTATAATAACTCTAGTCTAACAAAAATATAGAGTTGAAACAAATGTTGAGGGTTAACGCTAACCCGAGGCTATTGAATTATCTGTAGATTTATATTCTGCTCTGCCTCATGCAATCTTGTAGCAAAAATTTAAAGTCACCTGAATAGGATAATATCACTAGAAGAAGAATGCCTTTAATGTTGATTTCATTTTCTTTAAATAACAAGAATTAGAAATGGACTATCTACTACTAATCACCTAAATCCTATAAAATGGCTTCAAGGACTGGGTAAAAGTGGTGTTCAAAGATAAATAGTGCACACCTCTTTATCAGTTTGGGGGGACCCTGCCTCACCTGGGATCTATGTTTCTTTTTTACTTTGGGGCATTTTGAGGATTCCAGCCCAAATTTCCCTCAAAATATGGCACCATTTTCTTCTCATGAAAAAAATTTCCAAACCATTTCTTGTCCCATCTATGGAATCATTTTATAAGATCTTTTTAGGGAATGGAAAATATCAACCCGAATTTAGGATTTATTGTGATGTAAATATAGGAAATCCTAGTGATTGCCCTAGGCATAGGAGACAAAATAGCTTAATAATTTAGAGCCCTAGTATAGAGTCAGATTTAATACTAACTATGTTTCTACTAGCTGTTTCACTGGTCAAATCACTGAACTTCTTTCAGGTTGTTTTATCATATGTAAAATGGAAATAACATTCCTAGATCCTGGGTTTGTTGTGCAAATGAGTTGGAATAATGTGTGAAAGTCCTGAACATGATACCTAGCATGTGGTAGGCATCCCATAAATGGTAGTGTACAGTAAAGAATTAACCTTGTTCCAAAGAGAACAAGGTTCTGGTTTTTGCCTTGTTTCCTAGGAGGTGCTCTCTAAGAAGAGTGCCTTCATTTGCTTTGGGCCTTGGGCCACATTGAACAGTCTAACAATGTGATTTGTGATGGGTGCTTTGGACCATGTGGTATCTACTCTACTTCTGGAGTCAGCAATGTGGGCAATTGACCATGTCCATGGTGTGGAGGCTCCATAAAAACTCTAAACACCAAGGCTTAGGTGAGCTTCCCTGGTTGACAATACTTTGCATATTGTTACATGTAATTTCAGGGAAAGTAAAGAAGTTCACACCTCCACTGGGAGAGGACAACTGGAAGATCTGCACTTGGAACGTTCATAAATATATCAGTCAGTGAGTTCTGTAATTCCTTATGAGGCTTATTGAACCTCAGGCTGGAGACTGCACCCTCTAATGCCACAGGTAGCTATTAGTATTGACAACAATATCTGAATTATTCCCTGAGTTTCCTGAGGAAAAGATCCAAATAAAACTGATGGTAAATATGTAGATTTGAAAAGGTTAAAAAGAGTGTGTCTGATACAAAATAGGTGCTGGGTCATACTCTTTGCTCTTTGTGGCTGAGAGACAGGTGAAAAGGGGTGACGCTTGTGGCTTGATGGCTTTTAAGTTGGAGGCAGGATTGGAGAGTATATTAATCACAGAAGAAAGCAGGATTTAGAAATTGGCATGGAATATTATCATGCTTTCTCCAACGCAACTGTTACTGTTACTTTGGTATAGGACAATGGTAAATTCTTATGATGTTTCCCAGGGAATTAGACTTAGCTAATGCTAGAAAGCATTTATTGTAGTCACAGAAATTTTAAAAATACTTCTGAAAAATAATAAGACCAAAGTTAAAGGTAATATGAAATAAAAGAAACTATTCTGGGTGGTTTGGGAGTGATATACAAATAGTCCATTGCCATTAAGGAAAAAAAGTCTGGTTCATAAAAAATACATATTTGCCATTTAGATATAAAATTTCTTTAGGAGGTAGAGGGGACGGTTGTTTCCTTTTGATCTAAGGAGAGCATAAATTTAGGAGACATGAAACTATTTACCTTTCCTAACCTTGCAAGAAATCTGTGCTATCTGAATTAAATCTATGAGATAGGGAATTTGATTGAAGCTTATAATTCAGGACTCTAGGGTAGTGCCTGAAAATAAAATAAAACAAAATAAAATAAAAAGGGATAGAAGTACCAGAGTACAAAATTATCAACCAATACATGGTCTGTAGAACACATCAAAATATTTCTTTTCAGTTGATTACACAACTTATTTTATTAGTCTGTTCCTTTCAGCATTTGCATGCTTACTGCACTTTGATACTTGCCTTTAGATGGGTCATTGGAGAATTTTTATCCTTCTTTCATTAATTATATAGTTTATTTATCTCAGGTTTACCTCTAATTGATTTCCCTCTCTCTTGTTTCTTTCTAGGTCAATCTATCCCCCAGACTTCCTGCAAAAAAAATAATACAAATTGGAAAACCCAAAGACATAATTTGTCTGTCACTGCCTAGATTATACTTCAGCATCTCCTTATTTCCTTAATGGAGAAAAAAAAAAAAACGCACTAGAATTACATTCATATGCTTCAAAAATAAGGACCTAACCTAGCTCTCAAATATTATCATTGATTACTCATCTTCTAAAAATGTTTTCTACTTCATGTTATTCAAACAGTCAATATTAAGACAGATGTGGCAAAACCAAACTAGTCTGAGAGGTAAGCAAAGAGAAAAATCTACGTGGCACAACAGATTCTAGAACATAACGAGAAAGGAGACTACAAACAAAAATCAAACCCAGAGCCCACATGGCTTGATTAGGAGAGTAGACAAAAGAATGTGGAAAAAAATAAGTGGTAGGTTAAGAATTTGATGAACTAAATAATATTAAATTGTTATTATCACCACACTTCTAATTTATTTTTATTTAATTAGCTGGTTTCAGTATGATACAAGCCTGAGAGCAACTTTATGCTTTCTCACCATTCCTGGTTGTAGACTGTAAAATCGTTCTTCCCCACCCATGGAAGAAAAAGCTTTTCCAGTCACACTGAAATAATAAAAAGGCTCCAGTCAATTTCAAGAATTTAACAGTCCAGTCCAGTTTAAAAGCAGGTCTTGACCATGGAGGCGTCAGGGAGAGCAATTAGCAATTAGCTATTTCTCCATTAAGGAAATAAGGAGATGCTGAAGTATAATCTAGGCAGTGACAGACAAATTAGTACAGAGAAGGTAAGAGAGGCTAGTAGCATTGCCATCTGGGATTTTGCCCCCTGGATGATAGACATGCTATTATGGCTCTTTATCTTTGGGGATGTTTTATGGAATCCTTGGAGCTCCTCTACCTGCTGGAGATCTCAGGCTGCAGTAAACTTTGATGAGTAATACTTTCCCCCTGCTGGCCACTTCAACTACCCACCTCATCTCCTGGGCTTCTCAAGGGCTCCTTCACTGGAGGGGTCACATGGGAGCCACATGTGTTTCTTTTGAAGAGCGTCTCCTTTGGATTGAATGAAAGTATATTTTTGTTCATGGGACCCCCACATCTAGAACCAGGGAACTATCCCTTGGCCATATAATGGGTGAAAAAGCGTTTCACTCCCCGCACAACTCTCTCATTCTTTGTTCTAGCTTTATTCAGTTCCCACCTCTAAAAGTTTCCCTAACACCTCTGCCCCTCAGATTCCCTGTTTTAAACCTTTTATGCCAAGTTTCAAGTGATACTGCAGCAACTTCTTATCTTCCCCTAAGAAGTGAAAGACATAACAACATTCCCCCCGCCCCAAATTTTCTTTTGATTTTTTTCAACCTCAGTGTTTCATGTCATTGGAGGTCAGTGAACACCTAATTCTGGAAGAACTGATTTGGAGCCATCTTCTTTTCTAATCTTGTTTTACATTTTATGGATACTTGGTATCTACTGTTTCCTTCTTGGCCTCTGTGTCTCTGCCAAATTTCAAGGGCGACAGAAAGATTTGCATTCCACATCTTGTGACCGTTTGATGTTTGCCAATGAGCCTCCTTTTGAAGGTCTGTGCCTTGCCTTCCCCGAGGTGCCCTGGTCTCTGCGCCGGGCACAGGCTGTGTGCTTTGTTTACTGCTCAGTCTGTTCTTTCTGTCTGGAGTGCCCTTCCCCACCTCAGCAAAGTCCCTCATCCTATAAGACCAAATTTAATAGCATCTCTTTGTACAGACTTTCTGAACTCCCTTGTCCAGAAGGCATACTTATCTCAGCTGTGTTTTCCTAATATTTTGGAATCATATAATGAAAATCCTAAGGCTTCAGAGTAAGACAGACCTAGATTTTAATTTGAGCTCAACATCTTACTGTGTGTGACCTCAAACAAGTTCCTTAAAACAAAATGAAAAAAAAAAAACTCATTTTATTTGAGAAATTGTAACTATTTTAAAAAGTAATTTGTATAAAAGAATGTAATATCATGAATATGGTAAACTCTCAATATATTCTACTAGAACTGCTTATATGACTTCTATTACTACTTGCTGCTAGACGTACTACAAGTATTTCTGGCACTTGTGCTGCGAGCACCTTACAAGTAGTATAATCTAAACATAGCGAAAAAGGAAGCTTACCGCTGATTGTCTATCTTTGCTTTTTATTCACCACAATTTACCAGCCACTAGGCTAGATACTTTATATGGGTTACATAGTTTGATTTTCCTAACATCCCTATGAGGTAAGTATAATTATCTTTTGTGGCAGATGAGGAAACTGAGGTTCAGAGGAATGAAGTCACTTGCTCAGAGTCCCATAGATAGCAAGAGGCAGAGGCGGAAATGAAAATCTAGGTCTGTCTCATGCCAAATCTCGTTCTGGTAACTACACATTGCACAGGAGAGTTTACAGCCTCTTAATCCATTTTTGCTCAATGCCCAATTTTTTGAGAACAACATCACCTCTCCTAATGCTTTTGAATTCCAGCACAGCTCTACTCCAAGGTCA
Source organism: Tamandua tetradactyla (assembly GCF_023851605.1). Lineage (NCBI taxonomy): Eukaryota > Metazoa > Chordata > Mammalia > Pilosa > Myrmecophagidae > Tamandua > Tamandua tetradactyla. The sequence goes on from NC_135335.1 coordinate 104,721,165, forward strand.
ATTCAATTCTGCAAAAATTCTCTGTTACAAAATAGCAGCTTCAAAATTCCCAGAAGTGCCCTTTAAATCTGTGGTGGGAGAACCTTTTAATCTGTTTTTAGGCAGTCAACAGAATACCTTCTAGGCTGCGCGTCTCCAAAAGAGCCTCTCCCTGATCCCCTGCATGCCTCCCCAGAAGCCTTTACAGCGGCCACCGGGTATCCCTATCAAATGTACTCTTTTTACAGTACTTAACAATTTTACATGAACAGCTTGAGCTGGCCAGTCTATTGCCGTTAAATTATGTCATGCTTACTTACTATGCATGACACATTCTCCCAAGAAACTGGATGTGCAAAGTATTATTAATTTCCCTTCAGTCTTCCAACTATGACATTAGCATAGATTCTCTTTGAAACTGTGAAAGGTACTGAATTTTCTAGTGCAAAGGCTGAGCTAAAATGTGTGAGGTGGGTGGCACCAAATGTCCTGCTTCCCCCTTTCCTAGCAAAGTACGGTCCTGTTCCCTGTTTACCCTCCATCGAAGATCCAAATTCTTTAGAGCTCTAAGGGATGTAGTATTAGTGAGAGCTCTGTTTCTCCAAAGAACTGCGAGTTGCCCTTTTATCTAGTTATTTTCAATTAACCATGATGCTGCCTGTGGCAAGCTTGGAGCACCCCTTACCCCACCCCACTGCTGCCCCAAAGACTGCAGTTTGACTTAATTTCAGAAAGACTAAAAAGTTGACAAGAACATTTTAGGTCTAGCAACTCCCAGAAATGCCAAATGATCTGGCTGAGTTCTCACCAGAAATGTTGTTAAGATTTATGGCAGGTTTCAAAATAAGCAAGATACAGGGACGGGCTTGTTGATTGGTAACTCAGAGATGTACCAACTTAAAAGCCACAAAAGCTTTATGTTTCCTGCTAATGATTTTGCATACAATACCTCCATATACTAGTACCTCCACTACTTCCTGACTTCTCTTCCCTTAAATGAAGGTATTTTTGTCTTACACAACACATTTCCCAACACATTGTAGGTGCTCAATAACTATTATAATAAAATAGCCCTTCATAAAGTAACTTGAATTAACAGCAATGTCATTATCACTAATAAGTTGCCATAATTTATTGTATCATCAGATGGTTTAGTGTATCCAAGGTCCAAAAATGTTTGGTTTCAAAAAGAAATAAAATATCAACATAAAGATAAAATGTGTTTAGCCAATTCCTTCATTTTTACAACTGATACTGAACAGTAAAGATAATCACAAATGTTGATTTATGCTGTTCTGGGTCTCCTTTTTAACTCTAAGAATTGGGAATGTCCTCGTTTGCTAGCTACCAGAATGCAACACACCAGAGACGGATTGGCTTTTAATAAAAGGGGATTTATTTCATTAGCTCTTCAGAGGAAAGGCAGCTAACTTTCAACTAAGGTTCTTTCTTACATGGGAAGGCACAGGGTGATCTCTGCTGGCCTTCTCCCTAGGCCTCTGGGTTCCAACAACTTTCCCCAGGGTGATTCCTTTCTGCATCTCCAAAGGCCTGGGCTGAGCTGCGAGTGCTAAAATGAGGTATGCTGAGCTGCTTGGGCTGTGCTACCTTGAGCTCTCTCATTTAAACACCAGCCAATTAAATCAAACATCATTCATTACAGCAGGCATGCCTCCTAGCTGACTGCAGATGTAATCAGCAACAGATGAGGTTCACATATCATTGGCTCATGTCCCACAGCAACAGAAGTAGGAACCTTCACCTGGCCAAGTTGACACCTGAACCTAACTACCATGGGGAATAAAAAAACAAGATATTCTTGGGAATAATAAGACTAATTGTAAACTTATTCCTCAAAATTGTGGTGGTGAATAATGGGTGAAATTTTCTGAAGTCTTTTGAGATCTTGACCCATCATTGTGTTTCTTCCTTTCTAAGAGCCATCACATGCTAATAATGGAATAAGAGGTCTAATTTGGTGGGTTATTCATGTGGCAAGGCATGGAGATTGCTTGCTATAAAGGCAGAGGACACAGCCCCTTTGTTCAAAGGGTCTTTACCTAGAGAAACAGTCCTTTGCAAGGTTTAACCCTGTTGTAGTTTGCTAGCTGCCAGAATGCAGTATACCAGAAATGGAATGGCTTTTAAAAAGGGGAATTTAATAAGTTGCTAGTTTACAGTTCTAAGGCCAAGAAAATGTCCCAATTAAAACAAGGCTATAGAAATGTCCAATCTAAGGCATCCATCCAGGGAAAGATACCTTGGTTCAAGAAGGCCAATGAAGTTCAGGGTTTCTCTCTCAAGTGAGAAGGCATGTGGCGAGCACAGTCAGGGTTCCTCTTTCATCTGGAAGGATACATGGTGAACATGGTGTCATCTGCTAGCTTCTTCTCTCTTGGCTTCCAGTTTCATGAAGCTCCCCAGGAGGCATTTTCCTTCTATCCAAAGGTCTCTGGCTGGTGGACTCTCTGCTTCATGGTACTGCAGCATTCTCTGCTCTCTCTGAATCTCCTATTCTCCAAAATATTTCCTCTTTTATAGGACTTCAGAAAGTAATCAAAACCCACCCAAATGGGTAGAGACATGTTGTCACCAACTTAACAATTTAACACTCTTGACTAAATCACATCATCCAGGGAGATGATCTGATTACAGTTTCAAATGTACAGTATTGAAAAGGGATTATTCTACCTTTATGAAATGGGATTTTGATTAAAACATGGCTTTTTTAGGGGACATACATCCTTTCAAACCAGCACAAACCCCAATATATTCTTCAAAGAATTCTATAGCCTTTCTTCCTAGGATTAAAATATGTAAGCTGACGTTACTCAGTCTTCCCTTCAATTAGCCTGATCTAAATTTAGCGCCACTCAATTTTGCCTTTCAAATCTCTAATCTCTGGTTTCCCTGCCATGCATACATACACTCACAAACACAAATATGCACATAATCACATATGCATGAATACCCACGTTTTAGTTTGTTAAAGCTGCTGGGATACAATATACCAGAAATGGAATAGCTTTTAAAAAGGGTATTTAATTAGTTGCAAGTTTACAGTTCTAAGGCCACAAATATGTCCAAACTAAGGCATCCAGGAAAGATGTCTTGGCTGAAGGAAGGCTGATATGGGAAGGCATGTACCTGGCGTCTGCTGGTCTTTTCTCCCTGGTTGGTCACTTTCGCTGCTTCTGATGCTGGTTTTCTCTCTAAGTGTCTGTGGGCCTTCACTTAGTTCCTCCAGGACACAACCCTAGGTTCTGGCTTGCTTAGCATCTCATGGGAAGGTGCATGGCAATGTCTGCTGGGCTCTGCCCATGTCTAGGAATCTGCTCTCTCTGTCGGCACTCCAGGCATGAGAAATGTCCATGTCTCTGTCATCTTTGAATCAACTTTTCTCCAAGCATCTGCATATGAAGTTTCTCTGAAATGTTTTCCCTTTTAAAGGACTCCAGTAAACTAATCAAAAGACCAAATCTGCAGTTGGGTATGCCACATCTCTATGGTGTTAATCTAATCAAGAGATTCTGTCCAACAATGTTGAATCAGGATTAAATGAAATGGCTGCCCCCACAAGATTGGATCAGGATTAAAACATGGCTTTTCTGAGGTACATAATAGTTTCAAACTGGCACAACACATATACACACAAACAGAACCATTCATGCATGGACACATACACAATGCACACATACATCCATACATGTACTTGCTGAAATGCACAATTTATGCATACATGCCACACACAAACATTCATAGGCATGCATTTGCACTCACCCCTATTTACACAGGTACATACACTCATGTACATATGCATACACACCCATGTAAACCATCTTACATGGTTTAAGTCATTTACTAGATTTTCTTCTGATTATCTCCTAAGCTCCCTGAGTACTTGTGGGTTGTGGGGAAGGAAACAAAAGGCTAGCTCAGGACCTGGTCCTGGATGGCATCTCAGTAAGATCCATGCACCTTAAAGGCCAAACCCATTCATCTGTTTATCAGCACTGTGTGAAGTTATATATAACTGGTTTCCTTGCCCAAACAGGTGGAAAAGGGCTAAGGCTGCAGTTTAAATGACTTGAGCCTAATATAAATACTCTTTTTCTTCACTGCAAAGGTTTTCAACCATTGGAATTACTTCCTGAGAGAAACTGTTGAATACCTCAGAATATTTCTATAGAAGTATTTGAAAGTAGGGCATATTTCCATTTAAGCATCTAAGTGAACGAATGACCCAGATAACTTTGTATCGCCCTTCTAGGCACTAACATTGTCTGAAGTTTCCTAGGAAACCCTTCAGCACTTGGTGAAATATTTTGCTTTGAAACACCTATGGAGGTAAAAGCATAGATTTAAACTTTTTTGTTTTTTTTTTTCATCTTATGCTTTGTGGACACTTGTATCATCTTATCTCAGTGGCAGAGTGCTTAGCCCACATATGGTTTCAAAGCTATTTTAAGAGAGATCCATTCAATGTGTTTACAACCCGAAACCGGTTGAAATCTAAATTCAAATGCTAGTTCTAGTATTGATTTCTTCTGCAAGTCTTTGTTTTGCAACAAGCAAACATAATATCTTAAAGGTATTCTTTGACAAATTCAAACCTTGTTTGTGTTGTATAGATTTTCAAGAGTTGTTTTATTTTGTGAGAATGAAGTTATGGAATGCATTTAGAAACTTTAGTTGTAACCCTATTACAGAAAAGCGATGCCCTGTTTATTACTGTGGTCACATTATTATTTAGAAATTTGTAATTGAAGTGAGATGAAATGTTCAAAATAATTTATGATTTGAGGAAATTCCCAGGACTTTCTGGGAATTCAGATTTCTGATTGCTGAATCTTGAAGACTGCTTTCTGTCATGAATGTGAAAACACTAGGTCCTGTCATATGCCATTTCCTGTACTTAGAACACTCCTCTCCACCACTTTCCTTGGCTTAAACCTCTTCATCTTTTTAGTTTTATTATTAAGGTCACCTCTACTGAGGAGCCTTGCTGGATTCTTGCTTAGAATATATTAGTGCTCCTGAGTGTTCTTTTATAGTATGTGCCATGATTGACATCACTCTTTTGATAATTGTCTGAATAATTGATTGTCTTCCTCCACTCCAACCCCCAGGCTGTAAACTCTGTGAGCAGAGGAATTAGGACTGCTTGCTTGTGTCTGTCTTGTTCATTATATCTTCAGTCCTTGAAACGAGCCTAACATATAACCAGGCCCTTCTTTAGGTGCTGAATGAATGAATGAATGAATCCACTGAGCACTTACTCTTTGGCAGGTTCCCAAGTAGGTGCTAGGGAAAAAAAAGATAAATGACACCTGGTCATCCCCTTAAGGAGCTTATATTCTAGTGTAGGAAAGACACAGAGCAACTGATCATTAGAATGTGCACATTGCTACAATGCAGTTATATGTAATGGGTTGCAGGAGCAGAGTCTTGAGTATACTCTCCTGTATTAGGACATAGTTCAGGAAGCTGAGTGAATGATTTTCTAATACTCATACTTTGGAAATATACAGTGTTGAGAACTTAAATGTTTCAAAATACATACATTAAGCAAATGTTGATTTACTACCTTATTTCATTAGAAACAATTCCTATATGCTATGAACACAAAAGTGAACAAATTTGACCTGATGCCTTGCCCTTTAAAGAATCATCTGAAGTATGAAAAATATGCCTTTGTTTTTCTTAAAAGTTAGTGCTAAGATAGGCCTCAGAAGGATTTAATAGACTCAATGCAAAGCATTTTAATAGGCAGCTGTGTTTCCCTGTTTAAACAATGGAAACTTCCCCTACAAGGCCTTTGGGTGTCTTTTTCAAGCAAAGAGAAGGTACTATTAAAAAAAAAAAAAAATCCATTGACAGGAAGTGGCTAATAATTAATATCAAATTTCTGCCACTCTGGTTTGTGTTATCCACCAGAAATCCTTAAAACAGTGGACTGGTAGTACCGACAGTAAAATGAATGCCTTCAAAAGATCAATGTAATGTTATGTTTTATTGAAAACTGTCTGGCTAAATGAAAGCATTTATGAGTTTCTCTGTGCCTCAGTAGTTTAGGATGGAGCCTCTCTCTTCCTCGCCAGGAGAGGTACCACTATGATTGTGTCAGCCTTCCCTGACAGATCGGAGTTTTGTCACAGACATACCTTCCTTGAGCTTGATCTCGTCTTCTCTGGGGATCAAAGTTGCCATTCCTGAAGAACAGATGTGGCCATCTCTGAGCAAAAGTGGAGTCTGAAAATGGCTCCAGTCAGACTGAATAATTAAGTTCCCTTAGAGAGCTTTCATTTGCATTGAATAAAAACAAACTCAGAGAAGTATCTGAAAGAACACACTTTTCAGGCTCACTTGTACTGCTAGTATCAATTTCTTTTTCAAAAACTCCAATCGAGAACCTGGGAAGATTGCTTCTTCTTGCAAAGAAGCTAGTGTGGCTGGCGCCCAGTGAGTCTGGGGAGAGTGGGAGAAGACGAGGGCAGAGGTAACTGGGAACCACTCCTGGCTTTAATGCTCCTGTGTGGCCTGTGACTCATAGCATCGCTGGGCCTTTTGTTCTGAGAGGACTGGGGAGCCTTTGGAGAGTTCTGAGCTGGGAAGTGATCAACCTGGACTTATCTATGGAAGTGTCTTACCCAGGGGGCCAGTCTGCCTTCAAACAGCAGCAGGTTGAACATTTGTAATTATTTTCATATTTTAACAGGTTTAAATTCATTTTGAAATTAGAATTGCTGATCACTGCAGTTCAGTGGAATAGTCAGCCTGTGGCCCCCACTGGATTGCTATCGCTATAGACATTGCAAGACGTAGCTAGGGTAAATCTTGCATTTAAGAATCTAGAACAATTACTTTCTCTTATACCTTACCCTATCCCTGCTTCTCTGTTGATCAGAACTAGACCATCTGTTCCCTCTTTTCCATACTACCTTATTCCATACTTCTTTCCCAAACTTTATTTCCCCATAAGAATACTTTTTGTCAGATTTAAACTACTCTCCTCTCCCTTCCCTTTGTAAAGCCTGGTGATTATGTCTGCTGTTTGAATCACAGGATTAGAAGAAGCTTGTTCTTGCTTCTTGGAACCCTTCACCTTCCCTCTTCTGCAAGGAGGGTGTACTAGTATCTACCTCTGAAAATTGTTGCAAGGAACAAATGAGATACAACCATTAAAAGAGCTAGTAGATTTCCTGGAACTTTCCTTTTTACTGCCTTTCTCTTTCCAATAAATGATTTGACTCTCACCCATTTTCCTTTTGTTTCTCGTTTTACTGCCCATCCAGGCAAAAGCTATATCAATTGAATGTAATGGTTTGTGCAAATTTCTTCAGGTCTTGTCTACTGTAATTAATACTATCCTTTAAAAAATCAACAACTATATTACATTCATGTATTAATTATGAATATAATTCACAGATATTTAATGAGAGTTATGCTGTGCCAGGCACCATGGATACAGGGGTAAACGGGACTGATTCCTTTATGTAACAGAGTATGTATTCTAGCAGGAAGGAAAGATATTTAACAGGAAGTATGGGCAGCTAACAAAACTTTTCTTAGTAGCATGATTAGGCGACCACACTGAATTTTAGAGGTGCCTAATGGGGAGACTTAGGGAGTCTGAATCTTCTGATAACTGAAAACAATGCTTAGAGGTAATTAATTTATTGTTTTTGTTGCAATAAAAATCCTCCCCATTTCACTAATATTTTTCCTTTACCCAGTTGGGGGAATAGTTTTACTTCCTAATTTAAGCATTCAAAACGCTAATTTTGGATTCCTCTCTATAGTGTAGCTTGGTACGACCAATGAAGGTCTAAAACCAACCCCCACATTTTTAGAGGCCCACTGTAGTTCCCCTGTTGTAAGCAACTGCCAGGAGTAAGTTTTGGATTTGGATTTGGATGGAAACTGGCAAGAGCCATCCACCCATTTTCCAAATTACCCAGGCTTTCTTCACTGTGATTTTTACCAGCAACCTGTAGTGCAAAGGCTACCAACTCTTTTTGTGCTGCAGTAAATTATCATCTACCTCTATGGATGGAAAATAGCAACATTCTTAAATTATTCATAAGAATTTCTTTCCAAGCAGCCAGAGTGGGATTAAAGGGTATCACTGACTCTAGATTAGGAGGACATTTTCTCATCGAAATTAAATTGTCGGCCATACAAACAAATGAAGTCCAGTGGTAGGTTTCACTGTTATTTACAGTCTCCTCTTTCTGGTGAAAGAATCATGCAGTTACCCTCTATTTGAAAAAAAAGGAAAACACAATAATGTAAAATGCTGTAATGCCTGATAAGGAGAATCTTGGACATTTTGTGTATCAGGAAAGATTTTTTTCCTTATGATGCTGTCACGGAGCTTGGATATCTTACAAACCTACTGCTCTTGACAAACTTGTGCTGATTTACATACTCTCACACCACTCCCAATTTATGGTAGGATATGTCTCACGCTAGGAATATACATAGAAATCCTTGGACTTCTAACTTCTCTAGCTAGAAATGCAATTTCCAAGCAGACAAGAAAGAGAAAGATGCAAGGAACGGCTCCGTCTTTTGTTATCTTTCAGAATACAAAGCCTGATTCCTATCAGCTCTCCAGATTCCCAAGAATCCTTCACATTGGGAATATGAGGCCAATAGAATTCTAGTCAGTCCATACATTTATGTATTTGGAAAACAGCTACTGATATCATTTCTTCTTTGCCATGTGCTCTATTGGGGCCCTTCCAGACCTGATGAAAGCTGTGATGGCTCTGGATTTCCACTAGAGACCTCTATCTGATCGCAGGAGGGCTGGGGAGCAGTTCTCATCACTGGGCGTTTCTCTACCAGTAACAGAAGTTTGCCAATTGCCCCTGGGAAGAGGTGGAGTTTACCATCAGAAGAGAATAATTCTGTAATGTCCTTCCCTCCCACCTCACTCCTGTCTCTCTCTCTCTTTTTTTTTTTTTAAGCAAATTAAGGTTTATCCCAGCAGGTGTGTTATGAAATGCTGAAAATGAAAGAAGTCCTGTACCTTAAACCAATGCTATAGAAGTGACAAAACACAGATTTTTATAAGTCAAAATTTCCTTCTCCCAGTTGTTTGGGAACCAGGCTCAGCTCTCAGAGTCTGTCTTGTCAGGTCTACTGGGGGGTTCAGCTCAGCCCACAGTCAGAGGACGCTATTACAAAGCTAAATAAAGTGCTCCTCCTGTCCCATCTTACTCCAGCTTTCAACTGCAACCCTTAGGCAACCTTCTCCTAAGTGCTCGCCAACTTCAGTGCAAGGCATGAAGTCATTATCCCATGCAAAAGCAACAGATGGGACACATCTGCAAAGAGACACTGGTAGATGAAGTTTCACTGTTTTTCAAACTGGCAAAACACATTAATCTCCATTTACCTTTGAGTGGTCTGTAATAGAAACAGAAGGCCACAAGTGAAAAGAATCTCCCCTCATTTAACCTGTGCCCCTATGAAAAATTGCTATAGCTTGTGTTTCAGAAAATGAGTGTAACTAATTCTGCCCCCTATCCACGGTCTTCGCTACATAGTAGCATTCAAAATAGAATCATGATAGGATTAGATCCGTGAGTCCGGCAGGCCTTTTTGGGATTGCTTCACCAGACAATTGATCAAAACTTCAGAGACTCCATAACATCATGTTTTCTCTGAGAAAACTGTGGATTCTTTGCATATGCTTTTAGGAAAAACCTCACCATTCTTTGAGGTAAATGGTCATTTGTTCATTCATTTATTCATCCATTTATTGGATGCCTACTGTGTACCAGTCACTGCTAATTGTACAGAAAACACAGCAGGAGATACTCAAGGGTTCAAGTGGGAGCTCTGAAAATTGGATCCACAGATTCCTAAAAGTAAATGATTTCTTCAAGGTGTCTGTGCTTCTACTAGTGAGAAGATCTAATCCTTGAAGATTTTGATGAAAAAAATTGGTTAGTAACAATTGCAGAGGCTGATACTCATGCAGCAGATGGTTAGAAGATTACATTAGAAATGCCATACAATACAGCTATGTGTAGTGTGAGATCAGGGCTGGTGTTACCATGACTGTTTTTGATGAAGGGGTCGAGGAAGAGCACAGACGAGAGTTAACATTTGTATTTCCTGTGAAGGATGAGTAAGAATTCTCCAGGTGGCTTGAAAGGAGGTCAGACAGAAGTCATTGTGCCATGAGGGAGTCTGAGATGACCCCACAAGTTGAAGCATGATTGGTATTTTCTCTACTGCACTTGGCAATTTGAGCATGCCTTTAACAGGAAGAGGGATTCCACAGGCATGTGTGCCCTGGCTGACCACAGATGACTGGGAGCACATGCAAATACAGAATGCTCAAAAGTGGGTGTGGAACGATCAAAAAGATTTCAAATGCTTGGTGCTACGCCAGGGTTGCAGGAGTGCCCAACCTCAGCACTTGGACTCTAACCTGATCTGGAGAAGAGAACAGAGCTCTGCACAGGGGTTTGGGAGAGCTGGTTCTGATTCTGCAACTGACCAGCTACCTGACCAGGCCAAGTCACTTCATTCCTACCAGCCTCTGTAACTAGGCATACTAGCTATCATTTATTTGAGACCCTCCCTGTCCCAGTGGCTGTGCTAGCTGAAATGCCTGCCTTGTTTCATTTAAGTGTCCCAGCATCCCTCAAGGCAAGTTTCTTCTTCATCATTTTATAGTAAGAGAACTATAGTGAGAAAATGTAAATAACTCCATCAAGGTCATGCAGTTAAAAAGCAGTGATGCCAGCATCTCTCTAACTCCAAAATCCATAACCATTTGGGTTCATTTCTTCATGAAAAGCAGGGATTAAGATAGTCTCCAGCTTGATAATTCAACTGTGTTTTAAAATGTCACCATCTTAAGTCTATTGACTTATCATTGAAACAACAGCTGCAAGTATAATTTGATAGGAGCCAGAATAAGGCATTAGACATCTATTGTTCATCTGAGAAGATACAAATGGAATTTTTCTGTAAATATGCCAAGTTTTTATGGTAATAACAGCTTGAAATGAAATTCACAGGAGACATTTGTGGCTAAAATTCAACTGTTTTCTCTTTGATCTGGATCTCACCACTGAGGTAGTTCCACTTTGAAAGAAGAGAATTTGAAATAAGTAAGCAAAGTGTCCTCTCGATATGCTTCAAATTATAATATTTTAATTTTAATCTGAGGATGATTTTACTTTATCAGGATCTATTTATAAAATTTGACCATAGCACAGTACATTATAAGCCAGAGGTTTTATTAAGAGAATGAGGTTACTAGAATGAATGGATAAATATTACCCTATCAGATGATGGGTTGGGAATAAAGACCTAGCAACAGACTTTGGGCATAAATGAAAATTATGGCTTTACATTTGCAAAGAAGCTTTCACTTCTACTTCTGGCTTTCTTTAATCCCTTCTAATTGTTTTAAAATTTCTCTCATTATAATTCCAAATGCAATACTTAATATTTTTTCTATCTCTATATTGAAGTGGCTTATTCAATATATTTGTATTATTTCTGCAGCAAGTATCATTGACTGAGACATGAACAGTCGAGAAATGCGATCCTTTGCTAGTATCTTTGGAAGCTTGGTTACTTCAAATGAAAAATGAAGTTCTATACAATAAATCCACCCCAAATCTTTAAATCAAGCAATTGTTTGTAGAAATTTCACAAATACTATAAGAATCCTGGTCATTGCAGTTTTTCCATATAAAAAAAATAGACTATAGTCATATTAAAAGTAACCTCTACTGGTTATACTTCCCAACCTATATCCTTAAAGTTGGAGTGTGTGTATCCATTACAACCATTTACAGAAATACCATTCTAACAGGAATACCAATTATGGAATCCAATGATGAGTTTTGGATCTTGTGATGTGGTAGCAGTGAACTGAGCCATTGTAGCCTAAGACTAACTATCATTCAATGACCTTTATAATGGCAAACTCCAAGAGCTCTGTATAATATTTCCAGGCACCATGCTTTCTTAAGAGAAGGAAATTTACAAAGGTTTTGTTTTTTCCCTTGAGATTTGCAAATCTCTCTAATTTCAAAAATAGAAAAAGTGAAAATGCCTGTGCTACTCCAACCATTTGGCTAAAAAGTGGAAAAATAGGCAGTTTTTCAGTTGAAGAATGAGACGCTTGCCATTCTGTGCACCAGTAGTCTGAATGTTTGATTTAAATTTTCAGTTTAAATGAGAGAGAACTGTGCCACAGATTTTACAGCCAACTCTGAGATGGAGTTTGGCATGCAGTAGTTTACTAGAGAGAGCTCTTAGAAACAACCCATGGAAAGGTAAAAATGGAAGCAAGACTGGCAGAGGGAAAGGGAGATGGGTGATGGGGTGTAGTTGCCAGGCAACGCCCTTGCCCACTGTTCTAGTTTGCTAGCTGCCAGAATGCAACACACCAGAGACAGATTGGCTTTTAATAAAAGGGGATTTATTTTGTTAGTTCTTCAGAGGAAAGGCAGCTAACTTTCCACTGAGGTTCTTTCTTATGCGGGAAGGCACAGGATGGTCTCTGCTGGCCTTCTCTCCAGGCCCCTGGGTTCCAACAACTTTCCCCAGGGTGATTTCTTTCTGCATCTCCAAAGGCCTGGGCTGAGCTGCGAGTGCTGAGATGAGGAATGCTGAGCTGCTTAGGCTGTGCTATGTTGTGCTCTCTCATTTAAGCACCAGCCAATGAAGTCAAACGTCATTCATTGCAGCAGGCACACCTCCTAACCGACTACAGATGTAATGAGCAACAGATGAGGTTCACGTACGATTGGCTCATGTCCACAGCAACAGAACTAGGTGCCTTCACCTGGCCAAATTGACAACTGAATCTAACTACCACACCCACCATGCAAATGGGTCATGCTTCAGAGCTGTCCTGAAATGGGGCTGAAGGGCTGGTATATTAAGTTCTGATGTAGATCAGTTACTGGACTCTGGCCACCTAAGGAAGGGACCCCGACCTTGGCAAGATGGCCCTCTTGGAGGGACACAATCCCTTAAGTGGCTGATGGGTCAGGTTGTCAGTCAGCAGCATTCTGAGTCACCAAGGGAACAAGTCCTTCAGTCCCGAAGATGGTTCTGGTTGGTACCACAGCATTCACCATGGGTTGATATCCAGAAACATCAAGTTATTTAATGTTTCCCATTTATCAGTTTCCAAATGTCTATCTCTTTCTCACTTGAAGATGTGCAACAATGTTAGCTCCCTTGTAGTTCTTCAAGGAATACTTCCAAACAGATGTATCCTTTAGGACACTAGACCCCATCATTACAATTAATTTATGTGATACATACATTATTGTATTGTATGAAAAATATTTGCATTGAAGTTGTTACTGCAGAAACAATGTGAGCTGATAATGCCAACATCCTTCCTACACCATTACATGAATGAGAATCATTTTATCCTAATAAACCATGATTAATCCTGGACATCACAAATTTCATATTATTCTTGCTTTTTTACTCCTTACTTCGAATACCAGTCTGCTAATTCTTTGTATAGACTTTACCTTTAAAATGTGATTAAGTGAAGTTATCATCTACCAAAAGCTTACTGTGTGCCAGGCACTAAGTGCTTTAATAGTGCCTGTTATTAAAGATTGTTTTAGCAATGATGAGACAGAGACCACAACAGGTGAAGTAACATTCCCCAAAATAATAACTAGTGATTGGTAAAGATGGAATTCAATTCCAGAATCCAAATTCCCTTAACCACTATGCTATACTAATATAATGCAGGCAGGTATGGATCTGTCATTTTGGTTATTTCAATACATTTTTTTTTTAGTTAAAGCAGTTTTGTTGCAATATATTCACACACCATACATTCCATCCAAAATGTTCAATCTGTTGCTTGTGATATATTCACAGAGTTGCGTATTCATCACCACAATCAATTTTCAAATATTTTCATTACCTCAAAAAGAAAAGCCCCATGCTCCTTATATCCACTTATTATTGACACTTAGTTTTGGTGTGGTACCCTTGTTACAACTAATGAAAGAATATTAAAATATTACTTTTAAGTATAGTATATAGTTTGTATTAGGTGTATTTTTCCCATATGCCACCCTACCAGTGGCCCATTGTAATAGTGATGTACATTTGTTCCAGGGCATGAAAGAGCATTCTTACTGACCACAGCCATCACCCACAACAAGGTGCACTATGTTATACGGTCCATGTTTTATCCTCTAGCTTTCCTTCTACTGACATACAGGACCCTCAACTCCCCTTTCAAGCACAATCACACACATAATTCAGCACTGTTAATTACACTCGCAATTGCCTCTATCCAACTCCAAACATTTACAACCAACCCAGTTAAAATCTCTGCACCAAGTAAGCATCAGTTCCCATTCTCTACCCTCATTCTGTCTCCTGGTAACCTATATGCTAGATTTTAACTTCTAGCGCTAGACTTTAAATATATCATACCACTCCCTTCTCACCTCCACAGCTTTCTATGTGAAATCAGGGAGTAGCTTTATTGCATTTCTCCTATATGTGATGAAGCGCTCGTATTTTGCTGCTTTAAGGATTTTCTCATTGTTGGCATTTGACATTCTGATTAGTATGGGTCTAGATAGGTCTGTTAGGATTTATTCTGTTTGGAGTATATTGTGCTTCTTGAACATGTATGTTTATTTCCCTCATAAGAGATGGGAAATTTTCAACAAATATTCTTTCTGCCCCTTTTCCCTTTTCTTCTCCTTCTGGGGCACACCTTATGCATGTGTTTGTGCCCTTTGTACCATCATTCAGAACCCTGAGATTCTCCTCAATTTTTCCCATTCTTTTCTCTGTCTATTCTTCTGTTTGTAAGATTTCCAATGTCCTATCTTCTAACTTGCTGATTCTTTCTTCTACCTGTTCACATGTGTGATTGTATACCTCTATGCTATTTTTAACTTCTTTTATTGTGTCTTTCATTCCCATCATTTCTGTTGTGTTCTTTTTCATGTTTTCAAGCTCTTCTTTGTGTTTTTCAATGTCTTCTTAATATCCATGATCTCTTTGGCCATATTTTTATTCATCTTCTTGAATTTATTTAGGAGATTTATCTGTATAGATTTGATTAGTTGTTCCAAATTCTGTGTCTCCTCTGAAGTTTTAATTTGTTCCTTTGACTGGGCCATATCTTACTGTTTCTTAGTATGCCTTGTACTTTTTTGCTGACATCTATGCATCTGATTATTTTGATGTGTTTACTCTGGAGGTCAGTTTTTCTCTCATGCTTAAGGTTTTCTTGTTGGTTGGGTTTGTGCTATGGCATTCCTTTAACACTTGGTTCAACTTATTATAGACTTTTAGAATAGTCCATGTTTAACTGATCAGATTTTTTCAGCTCTTAGTCATCTGGTTCTTGCCCTGAATATATGGTACAATATTTGAGATTGCCCTATTTATGCAATTGTTTCTCACCTAGGAAAAAGCTTCCTTTTCCTTGTTCCTTTTTCGTGAATGTTGAATGGTTCCATTTGTATTTTATCTGCCTCTATAGTATTTTAACACTAATTTTATTGTCTGTAGTTGCTTTTGTCTGGAGGCCAAATTTTGGGAGGTGGGTCACCCCAGAGATGACTTTCACTAGACAGTATTTCCCAGTCAAAACAGGGCCAAGGATCCATGAAGCAGGTATAGATCTGTTCCAAAGTGCCCTTAGGAAGAGACATGGGAGGATGTCAAACTTCTCTTTGATTGCTCCCCTAAGCTGTACTTTTCTGGCCTGCCCAGTAGATGGTTCTCTTCAGCAAACTGTTCCCCACAGCCCTAAGTTGGTACTATGCTTTTAATTCTCAGTTGACCCCACCCCTTTTAGGGGTGAGTTTGATACAGAGATTGCCAGCTGCTTTTGTCTGGGAGAAATTAAAATCCTAGCACAGAGCCAGTGTGGTAGTTAATTTCAGGTACCAACTTGGCCAGGTGATGGTGCCTAGTTCTGTAGCTGTGGAGATGAGCCAATGGCATGTGAACCTCATCTGGTGCTGATTACATCTGCAGTTGGCTAGGAGACATGCCTGCTGCAATGAATGATGTTTGATTTAATTGGCTGGTGCTTAAATAAGAGAGCTTAACATAGCACTGCCAAAGCAGCTCAGCATACCTCGTCTCAGCATTTGCAGCTCAGCCCAGGCCTTTGGAGATGCAGAAAGGGATCACCCTGGAGAAAGTTGTTGGAACCCAGAGGCCTGGAGAGAAAGCCAGGAGAGACCATCCTGTGCCTTCCCATGTAAGAAAGAACCTCAGTTGAAAGTCAGCTGCCTTTCCTCTGAGGAGCTTTATGTTAACTAAATAAATCCCTTTTTATTGAAAGCCAATCAATCTCTGGTATGCTGCATTCTGGCAGCTAGCAAACTAGAACAGCCAGGAATTCACTAATCAAAAGCCGGAACTAGTGCCAAGCCATCCCCTTTTCCTTAGGGAAGAGCCTCCCTTCAGCAAACTGTTCCCTTCAGGCTTAAGAAGGCACTGTGACTTTAAATCCTCCCACTTCGACCCCTGTCAGGTACAGGGTTGGAAACAGAAGTTACATGCTGTTTTTTTGTGCTGGGTTGGTTGAAATTGTAGTTACTTTCAGAGCCAGGACCCAGCATTCTACTTTCACTAATCAAAAACCATGATAAATATAATAATAAAAGATTTTTAAAAAGTATAGGAATGAAAAAAAAAAAGCCATGATCAGTGCTTCATGCTCACCTCACCCCTCCCTTCTTGGGGAAGAGGACTTTAATTTCCCATCAGGGACCAGATCCCCGGGCAGCCTGCCATGAGAGCGGGGGATGCAAACTAGCCTCTGCAGCATGAGAGTTTTACTCACAGCTCTTCATTGCAGGTTATCATCTTTTCCTTCTGGTTTTCGCTGGATGGGGCAAAGTGTTCTTTTGGTCTTCTAGTCTCTGGAGCCCCCACACAGTTATTTCAGACAGTTCCTGGCTGTTTACAAGATGCTCTGAAAGACGAACTGAGTCTCAAAGCTCCCTTACGGCCACCCCCCCGCCCCGTTTTACCTGGAAATCCCCAATATTTTTTATATTGTTTGAAACTGTGGAAGAATTTTAGGAGGGAAAAGAGAGTTATGATTTAAAATATTTTTCACATATTAGAATGCATTTTATTTCTGTATAAGCCTTGTATTTTTCCATTCTTGGGTAGGCCCATTCATTCACAATTCACTCATTCAAATATTTGCTAAGTGTTTTCTTTGTGCCCTGCATTATTTCAGGCATTTATATTCACCAGTGAACAAAAGAGACAGAATATATGTCTCTGATGGAGTTACATTCTAGTAGAAGGAGAGAGACAGTAGTAATAACCATGAGGGAGAAGATGACAAGTGTTATGGAGAAAGAAGTAGATCAGAGAAAGGTAAGGGGTATCAGGACTGAGGACAGTTGCAATTTTATATAGGAAAGTCAAGGTAGGTGTATCTGGAAAGCTGATCTTCACGGAGAGGTGGAAGGATGTGCAGGAGTTAGCAATGCAGGTGCTTAGAAGAAGAGCACCCCAAGGAGCAGGAGCACACATACATGGCCCCAAGATGAGCACGTCTGGTGTCTTTCAAGAAGGCCATTAAGGCCAGTGCATTAGTTAGGGTTCTTTAGAAAAACAGAATCAACAAGGAACACTCACAAATATAAAATTTGTAAAAGTGTCTCACGTGACTGCGGGAACACAGAGTCCAAAATCCACAGGGCAGGCTGTGAAACTGATGATTCCGATGGAGGGTCTGGATGAACTCCACAGGAGAGGCTCACCAGCCAAAGCAGGAAGGAAGCCTGTCTCTTCTGAATCCTCCTTAAAAGGCTTTCAGTGATTCGATTAAGCATCAGTCATTGCAGAAGGCACTCCCCTTTGGCTGTAATCAGCTGTGGATGTAGCCGACATGATCATGATTTAATTCTATGAAATGTCCTCATCGCAACAGACAGGCCAACACTTGCCCAACCAGACAAACAGGTACCACCACCTGGTCAAGTTGACACATGAACTTGTCCATGACAGCCAGTATGGAGTAAACAAGGAGGATGTCAAGTTTTTCTTGAAAAAAGAAATCAGTCAAAAGCCCTGCTCATCACTTCTTCAGGTAGATTTTCAGACAAAGTTTGGATAACTGAAAGCCTATTTCCTATTTGAAATGGAATGCAGGATGGACTAGAGCAACAGCTCCTCAAAACAGGGTAATGGATGCTACCTTGTTTACACCTGAAGTTTTGTTTTCTCAGAAGATTGTTCCCTTTCCTGTCCTTTAGGGCAGAGTGTAGACACGATGGTGGACGTCGTGCAAAAGCTGATCCATGGAGTGAAGTCTTGGGAGCTTTTAAAAACCCAACAGGGTGAATAGTAAGAGGGAGGGAATTGTTATATGTCTGATCTAGGGATTAAGTCCTCCCTTGGTATTCAGGGACAGAGCACAGGAAGAATTAAACCACACCTTGAGGGTGGATTTAAGGTGTTGGAGACATTCTCAAAACTTCAGAGAGTTCTACTCTCTTCTCTGTAAGCAAAGCAGAGAAGAGATTCATTTGGGAATGGCCCTTAACTTGAGGATTCCTTCTCTTCAGTGGAACATAGCCAGTTTGGGTAAAATTAAGAAAGAAAGCAGGAGGCTTTGTTAAAGTCAGTGAGGATAAAATTTAATTAATATGATGCCAAATATTAGTTTGGTTTTTTATGTATGATGAGGCTAAATTTATTTATTAATGCATATGGTTACTTACATATAAATAAATACATATGTATAAAGCTACCTAACTTATTATAGAATGAAACCAACTATTGTATCTTAATACTTATTTATATAACCCTTAGAAAAATTCTCTCTGATGTCCTTGAATTCACATTAGATTTACACTGCTATCTTTGAAGCAAGAATGAAGTCTGGCATATAGATGTCTAGCTGTATTTATGCAAAATATCTGCTGAATATGTTTTAAGATCTAAGAAGGAAGTAGAAGAGGAATACTTAAAACACAAAATCAAAGGCCTGTACATTTGCAAATGACTTTCAACTACATATAAGGGTAATAAAAGAGAGATTATTTGAATTTATCTTTTATTTCATAGAATATTCTGACAGTACCAAATCAAATTATTCTTTCTATTGGTATGATAACAAAATAAATTCAAAGATGGGGTAAGTTCTAATGATTCAATGGGACTTTTAAGGAATAATTTCTAATGAGAATAGATGATCAAAGAACTTTTTAGTAACTTAAAAATCATTTTTTTGATAATTATATTAATAAAGGTTCATTGCAAAGAATTTGGAGAGTACATCAGTTCACATAGAAAAAATAAATATATGCTATTAATATGCTACTGAGAGATAGCCCTCAGAGTGCATTTTTAATGTGCTGTCTTTATTTCTTTATAACTTTAATTTCTCTCCATACTACCTATCCAACTATGATGAACTTAATCATGAATGTTTTCCATTGGTATATATTTTCAATTAGCAGCATTCCTATTTTGAGGAACTATGCTCGATTCTCTTGAAGGGACCTGGCTTGTGCTATAAGGATTCTTAGAAATGCTTACTGTACTACATTGAAGTCTTAAGTGGAATGCTCATATGTTTTAGAACTACTGTATTATCAATTTCCTTTTGTGAATGAGAATGGTACTTCTTATCAGCTGCCCACTGTCATCTATAATTATTCTAGAAGGCCCTAAAATTCCTGAAATTGATTCTACCTTTTCCATTATCTCCTCATTTTCTATCTATTATGTCTCCTTGTGATATGCATCATATAAGTTATAAATACTTGATGTAATCATATCTTTTTCCATCTCCATTATTCTAGCCATGCCTTCTAACCAAATGAAAAGTAAGTAGAAGACCTAATGCTGTCTTATCCAAGAAGACCTAAGAGCTATAGCTTAAAGTCATCAAAACAAACAGAAAATAGGGAAAGATCCATAAGCATTGAGATTTGCACAACTTTTTTCATGACCCAAAGTAACTCTAGTAATTGTATCCCAGACTAAGGCTTCTATTCATTATTAATTCAATGAATATATTTAAAAATAATAACAAATGCAATTAATATATTCTAAAATAATAATAAAAATAAACAAATGGGGCTGTCCGATGGTGGCTCAGTGGCAGAATTCTCACTTGCCATGCCAGAGACCCAGGTTTGATTCCCGAAGCCTGCCATATCAAAAAATAAAATAAAATAAAATAAGCAAATGACTCAAAGTCAACCCAAGCCTGATTTGCTAAATGTGGATTGTAATCAAAGCAAAATCAATCATATTTTTCTGGTTCTGGGATAGGGCAACAAAAAAAGCTCATAGTGGACTTTATTTTTTAGGATTTGTAAAAGACAGACCAAAACTAGGTCTGAATTGAGTTCATGCCGTATTCAGTGCACATTTAAAAAGTTTAGGTGGTCACACCTTTTAAGACACTACTGTAATAGGACCTCTATCCACTTCCAAATGTAATGGCAGATACCTTCTAACCTAACCAAAGAAGTCTTCTCAACCCTCATTGCAAGAAGCCATCTCCAGAGGACAATGCCCCCAAATCTACTCCATCCCCATGAAGGCCCTGCCTAAAAAACTGTCATAAACCTATATAGTGATAGTATCTAGAACTTCTTTGGCATTTTCTCCATTTACTAAGTTCTTTTCTCTAGCTTTACAAATGAAAGCAAAACATACATCACCCGCAAACAATTATGAACCAATAAATCTGTTTTTCAGGAAGAAGTCCTTTGTACCTGTTTTCCTCTTGCTAGAATCTTCCTTCTTAATCCTTCCTGCTTTCTCCTCAAATTGCCAAGTAAAATCAAAACCTGCTTTGTTTGAGAATTGGTCATGTATACACATCTGCAGAAGAGAATGGAAACATTTTTAAGTACCAACTATCCTAGAGGTATTTGCACTTAATGCAATACAACTTCAGAGTTTACAAACTGCTTCATATATATGTTCATTGACTTTAGAAGTTCGTACAATCCCCTGGGATGGGTATTAGCAACTGCATTCTACAGATGTTTTAACCAGAGGATGCAAGTTTGGTGCATTGTTCTCAGTTAGCATGGCTAATAAGTGACAGAGCTTGGATTTAAATACAACTTTCATTCAAATTCTTTCTGAATGAAAGCCTATACTAAAGGGTACAACCCTTAAACTAAAGGGAGAGAATTTCAGGCCGGTCAGATTTGCTGAAAAGGGAAAGTTAAACCATTTTGGAATCTCTCAGACACAGGTATATTTTATTCAATTTGATTATAGGAATGTATCTTTAAAAATAATCAAATATACTTTTCTGAATCAAAAGATTCTGACACTGCATTTGATGGACGATTGATATTCTTTAGGGTGTCTGCTTGAAAGGACTGTTTAAGTCTGAACTTTTAGCCACCAAGTCAAATTAAAGCCTCCTGTATTTCTTAATGCACAAATATCTCTGTCCAATTTTGCTTTGCTCTTTCCTCTCACTCTCTCATTATAGCTTTTATCTCCTTGCCTACCCTTGTCCATGCTTAGTCTTTCAGTGGAATGATGAATGACCCTTAGCCCCCATATTAATTACCCTTCTACTGCCCAACATTTGTTAGAGAAAAAAAATTCAGGGCAAATTTACCTTTCAGCATGTGGTTTGTATTTGACCTGGCCAGTGCCTCTCAGAATCCATTAGTGATACTTTCTCTCTATACTGTCTTACAATGTTCAACGCACTTTTGCTAATGTGGGATGGCACTTTGGATATTGTAGTAACTATTTCATGTACTAAGCTACTGTTTACTGAATTATTGTTCTAATGATAACAAAGTATATTGAGTATTTCCTATGTCTCCCGATGCATAGTAATTGTATCAAATGCTCCATGTACATCATTTTATTTAAGTATTTTAAAAAATCTTAGGATTAGGAAGTCAGTAACATTAATATCTTGATTTTATAGGTGATGAAATACATTTTTGAAGGGTCAATTTCTTGTCTAAAATTTCATATGTAATATGTGGTAGAGCCAGGATTTGAAACTGAACACTCTAACTCTACTGTACAATTTAGTATAGTTCACTTTAGGATAACCCAGTGGCATGGAACACAACAACTTAGATAAAGAAATGACTTACCCTCAAGAATTAATTTGTTACCTTAAAAGATCCTAGCGTGCAGCCTGAACTATGCAATATTTCTTTAACACTGTGTCATTTCAAAATGCTGGATTTGCACTGTATTTTACCTATGTTTTCTGCCAAGTTGTCATCAGTGTGATTTAGGTAGCTGAATATTTTATTTGAGGCTTAAAGCTGAGAAGCAGCCTAGCCATACCCTCAGTGATAATCATAGGAAAAGGGCCATTTGCAGTGGAAAACTCAAAACCTTTATGCCATTGCATGAGATGTAGCCTGATCGTTGGCCTGCAGTTCTCACACCAGAGAAGGAAGCCCTGTCCATTCAGGCATTTGGCAGGGAGCCGAATGAAACTGCTTTTGTTTTGGTGAGAGCAACTGATCTGTGAGGAATGCTTGAATACAGAAGAAATAAATAGGATACGTTCTGAGGGCCAGGTAATTATAAGAACCTGTAAGGGCAGCATTTTTGGAATTTGTTTGCAGGACATCAGGGGACAGAAGCTGACTGTCTGAAGATTAATTTATAGATGCCTGTGGGTTTGACATGGAATCAAAAACGTAGTTTTAAGATTAGGGTAAAACCATGGAAATATATTGCTTTGAATACTGCTTACCAGCCTTCTTTCTCTTTGTACTGCTTCTTGTGCTGAAAGATTAAAATAAAATAGAAAAAGAATATGTATTGAACATCTACAATGGACCAAACATTTATTTAGACCATTTAATAGTTTCTATAATGAATTCCCCACAGAAACGCATCGATTCCTAAGCTGGTTTTATATATCTAACAGGAAACAGAGACTCAGAAAAGGTAAGTCATATAATGGCGATTCAAATTTACTCTAAAGGCCATTCCAAAAGGAGATATATTTGACAGTAACTAATATATTGCATTCTCTGTTCCCACATATAGTTCAGCCCCTGTAGTCATATGAAGCTTCTCAATAGATCAATTGCCTTCTTCTCACTAGGTCAACTTGTTGATTTGTTTTAAGTCCTGGGAGTAAGCCTGGAACTATTTTTATCACCTTCCATAATCAGAGAATGGAAACTTGCCATCTCTGCTATTATCATAGGCAATTGCGTACCTCCCTTATTCACACGAGAACTGGTTGAACGGTCTCGTTTGCAAGACAGTATTTATGTTCATTATCAATCAAAATATGTTAGATTATAAGTATACATATCAACAATGTTAGAAAAGTGCTTACATTCCATAGTGTTATTTTTTTAGGCTAGGGTCTATGTAAAGCAGTTGAGAGATCATTTTTTCATGATATCTCAAAGATCTAGTCAAATGTCAAATTTCTCTTTATTCCATTAATGCTTTGAGCTATAACTGCTAAAATGTTTTATATTTCAGGTTTTAATATCCACTTTCATTTATATATAATTTGACACTGCTTTAAACTCACATAGTGATACATACATTGAAGTGAAACCACTGGTATTTATGAAAATTGCATTCCTGGATTAGCTCATTCAAAACCTCTCAGGCCCGAGGGATACAATTTCTGTCTAAATAGGTTAGCTCCACTCAATTTATGAGTCCATAATCTTAGTTTTTGGCCAAAATCTCTTTAATGGGAACTCAGTAGCAAACCTTGTCCATAAGCCGGGCAGAGGATCCTTCTGTGTGGAGTACAAAGCAAGGTGTTCTCAAACATTATCATCTTTGCAGCCAGAGTCCACGTTTTGTGGCAATTCCAAAAAATACTGCCATCAAACCTCAAGCAACAGACACATGAACATGTCCTTCCATCCTTCGGTGGACAAAAGAGAATTTCACCTAATAGTTAAAGAAGCAGCAAATGTTACAGTCGAGCGAAGGAGCTGTAAATCATATCTACTGCTTTCTTTGATGATTTCTGGAATCAAAATTTCTTAGTTTTATCTTCAAATCTGCCAAGTTAAAGAAGTTAGGAGTGCCGTGAAATGCAGGCTATTTAAGGGAAGACTGGTATATTCTTCTTTATAGTATCCCATTTTTATTACTTTTTCATGAGAAGAACTAGTCTCTGAGGAAAGAGTCATAGCTAGTTCCTTTCTGTGGAAGGCATTGGCTAAGGTTGCCATAGAAAGTTCTCAGTAGACACAAAAAGAAGACTCTGGATTATGCAATGCATTACAGGTAAGACATTGTCTATTGCTAACAAGGAAAACATTTCAAGCCTCAGAGGCTGGATATGCAGCCTAGGTAGCATGTCAAGTAGTAGACCTGTTGCCTGATGAGTTATTTTTGACCATGTCTGGGTGATATAAGAAAGTGGTGCTGTTCTCTTCTGTCCTTTATCTAGGCTGTCAAGACCACTTGGTATACTCCTGAGAGAACAGAAAGGAAACAATAAGGTTCTTACCCACCCACTTAACATATTTACCTTGTGTAAATTCTTATTATCTGCTTTTGAAATATACAACAGTAAAAGAAACATTGAATTGAGTCCAAGTCGTCATTCTTGCCTGTCATAAAGCCATGAGCTGACTTTGAATCTGGTCTAACTCGTTTGTAATTAATAGAATCATTTAATCATATAAAAAAAGTCTCATGGAGCCCAATTTATTTAACTTTTAAGCAATTGACAAATGTCTAAATATGAAGATACCAAAAGAACTAAATGTATATTCTAAGTTCCTATTATTGTAACTACCTTCTGTTAGTACATTCAAAGGTTAAATTCTTTTTTTTTTTTTCCACATGGGCAGCCACCGGGAATTGAACCTGGGTCTCTAGCATGGCAGGCGAGAACTCTGCCTGCTGAGCCACCGTGGCCTGCCCCAAAGGTTAAATTCTGTATTTAAAATATATATACATGCTTTAGAAAAAAAAATGCCTTTTTTTTAGTCTATTGTGATGTGTTCCATAAATAAATAAATAAATAATCATACATACACGTATTTTATATACGTAAACATACGTTATACATATACAATATGGAAAGAACACTGTAGATAGTTTCAAATTTTTATTAATAGTTTCGCTCAATGAGATATTTTCTTACCAAATCCAACTTTTTAAAAATTCTTCTATTTTTCTTCCTTTCCACAAGGAAAGGAATATTAATTGTTATTAATATTAACAAATTGTTAATAATTGTTTTTAGTAATATTAATAAAATATTAATTGTTAATTTTTCCTTCTCCTTGAAACATTTTATCACCCTTGATTTCTGGGGCACTGTTTTCTTTTTCTTTTTTTTCTTGGCATGGGCAGGCACCAGGAATCGAACCTGGGTCTCCAGCTTGGCAGGTGAGAACGCTGCCACTGAGCCACCATCACACCACCCAGGACACTGTTTACTTTAATCTCTAAATGTCCTAAGTACAGTTCTTGTCTTTCTTTCTTTTCTCTCTCTCTCTCTATTACCTGGAGTAAGCATCTGCTCAGGCATCAGCTGATTTTGCTATCACTGATCATTGCAACATTGGTATTTCTAGTCAAATCCTCTCAGCTACTCTCTAGTCTTTCCTCTTCAGTGAACCGGGCCGTTATCACCAACTGAGGCTCAGTATAACTAATCTGGAATTCCTTAGGTAAGAAACAACTGTTTGCCCCCTGACTCTGACACTCTGGCATCCTGAGCGACCACATTGCTTCCAGTTTTCCAGCTTAAGGTGTGCTGGTCAAGTAGGAGAAAAAAATTCAAAGCATAAAATTCACAGAAAATATATTATTCGAATAAGAACAATAAAGACAAAATCTGTGAGTAAAACACAATTTAAATTTAGGGGGATTATTTTTCATGCTTTCAGAGAATCATTTGAGAAATACACGTGTAGCTCCTAAAAGGTAGAATGTATGTGGGGTAACTTCAGCATTTTTCACTGCTGAAAAAGAGCACTGCAAAAGTGCCTTAACTACTCCCTGGTTCCCAACTGTCATTCAATCCACAATTTAACTATAAACACATTGTCCACTGCAACAGGTTTCCCCAACTGTTTATATTATTGGAGTGCTTTCCATTTTTCTGAGGCTTTAAAGTCATCATGATTGTATTACTCAGGTCTCTCATGGTTGCAAGAGATAGCAACCCAACTCAAATTGTCTGAAGGCAAAAAGGGAATCACTGCACGTATTTGAAGAGTTAATAGCTCAATACGCAATCATGCTTTGGACTCTATGAGGTAACAGAGAAGATGATGTGTTTCCTACTGGCAAATATTTATGCAGTAGACTGGGATTTAGAATCAAGTAGGCGTAAGTTTAAATGCCAATTTTATCACATCAGTTTTGTGATCTTGGGACATGATGAAACTTCTCTGAGACCCAGTTTGCTCATGTGTAACATTTTAGCAGGAAAATTTCATGAGTGAAAGAGAGAAGCAGCACTACTGCCTTCTCTTCTGGAGATCCCATAAACATCTAAGAAGGGATAGGACAGATGGGAGAGATTGTGTGGGCAATTAGCTTAGCAGTATACCAAGTAAGGCACAGAATTACCTCAGATCATCCTTCTCTGAAGGTTGGCAGCCCTTTAGACATAAATATAGTCTGACTGAAAAATAAGAAATGACAGCTAAGAACATAAGCAAAAATGCTTCTAGTTCCAGCTATTGAAATCAAAAGCAACACCAATTCTATTCAGCGACAGCATCATTGATAAGTTCTACCCTCTCAAATCAATAAGCATTCTACGTAAAACAATGCTCATAAGTGCTATGAATAAATATTTACATGAATATTTGAGATATTTTTTAACTTAAATTGAGTTTTTAATTTTGATATATATTTTCCAAGTTTATGAATTAGCAAAAGGTGATGCTGAGCTTAATGTTTAAAATAAATAGGGAACTGAATTGAATTTTACAACATCCCAAGCTAGAGATTCAGATCTGCATTTAGGAAATTAAACGTGTAGAGTTTATTTAAGAACTCTCAAAGCCTAAAAAGTACAAGGTACAGGTTTACAGGAAGTACAAGAGCAAAGAGGATTCCTGCATATCATTACACACCAGGAAAAGTTCCAACCCAACTTCTCAGCATGTGGCTCTACTAGATGTCACACCAGAAGAAATTGTTGCATATATACATGACACTTTCACCTGCTAGTGAAAATCTGAAAACAAGTCACCTCTCACAGTATGCAAAGGCAATACTGAATGTTTTGGAAGAAAAAGCTCATATTGCTTCATGGTTAAAATATTGTGCGGCTCTTAAGATAAAGTGAAAAATCTTATTTCTTCCAATTTATTTTTGGTTTGTGCCCTTTGGTAGTGCCATAGATTAAAATCCATCATTAGAACTGTTGTCCTTCTTAAAATATTTTACCTAAACTCTTCCATTGCTAGTCAGATCAAAATTAATAGAGGAAATATTGATGTAAGAAGAATAATAGACAATAACAAAAGGGATCATTGATTAGGCATGGAAGTTCTTCAAGCTCTACATAAATGTTGGACCCATGACTCATCTTTCCATCTGCTCATTTATGGTATTGAATCAGTTCATTGTAATGATCTCAGCAGCATATCTATGCAAGGAAGCAGAGAAATGTTTCTCAGAGATGCTACTCATCTTATTATTTCAGTTACATATTGCTGGTGGAAGGCCATCCCCAAATTTAGGGGCTTAAAACAATAACCACTTTTTATTTTCTGCTTATCCTGTTTGGGGTACCTAATATGGTTACAGGATGGCAACTGAGCTTGGAAGGTCTAATTTCTGATGATTGGCAGGAGCATCTGGATGGCTAGAATCTCTCTTTCTCCACATGGTCTCTCCATATGTGTCTAGATTGGGCTTCTTTACATCATAGTCATATTTGTTATAGGGCTGGACAGAATTCAAGGGGAGAGGAATTAAATTCCTCCTCTTCATGGGAGAACTGACAAAGTTTGTGGCCATCTTTAATCTACCACATCTACACTTAAATGTTGTACTTTATGCATCATTTCCCTCTTCTTGTTAGCATCATTTTCCTCAAATCTCATCATCTGGATTCTGTCTTTAAGGAATCGAGATTTCATCTACAGCTGCTTTTTCCTTGTAATGTATCAGGACCTTGATATTCTAGAAAGCCTCTTGGAGGCTAGCAACATGATTTTAATGCTGGACTAAGTATCATCAAATAATGGTCAACTGAACAGACTGGCTGAGTCTGGGAAACTACTAAGAAGCAGTCTGGGAAAGCAGGTCCAGAGTATCCTCAAAATTTGGGCCAGGATCCAGCCTGAGTCCTGCATTTGTACTAGATGGCTGGGCCTGGCCAAGTACACAATGAAGATGTCCAACAAACAGACACACTACTGCTGACTCTGCTTGCCAGGGCAAGGTGACTCTGTTCTTCCCTGTCCACACCCATAGCACATCCCATTCTTGGATAATGACAGGGCTCATCTTTATTAACTAAACCGCATCAGCATTACAGCACTCCTATAAACTCCTTGACCCTGCCAACTTTGCAGAAACCAAAGCATTATGAGCACTTGGCCACTTAGTTTAAACCAATTGCTTTGGGTGGATTTGTAAATTGCTATATTGGTAGATAGAACCTGAACTTAACTGTTGCATAATAGATAATGTGAATTTTTATCAAAATGAAGCATTGATTTTTTGTCTCTTTGGAGATAGATATGTGGTAATGCTTTCTTCTTTAGTTCTAAAAGATCAAACAAACAAAGGACTCCTGGAAATTAAAGGTCCAATACTTCTTCCTTGATAAAGCACAAGTTCATTTGTAAAATTTTGACCTCAATCATTACCATCCCAATAGCAGATTTCTGGAAACTTGGGTGGCCTTTGTCTGGCCTTTTGATTATAAATGTATATGGAGCTTTCTAGTAGTAATTGTAATTGTTTTCAAGCCCTATCAGCATAAGTAAAACCAATTTTAGTAGAAAATTAGGTGGTAAAAAATGATGTAGAAATTATACAGATCATTTCATGTCTAATTGTCTAAGTGATACCCATGGTTAGAGACTTTAATGATCCTCTAAAAGAGAAGCAAAGTAGGAGGAATAAATAAATACATTCCTGCCCTTGCAGTGGAGGCAATAAGGTTCAATAGAAACAACCTGAACAAAATCATGTAGAAGTCCAAAAAGTCAAAGTAAGGGCAGGGTTCTGGTTGCAGAATATTGTTGACTAATCTATGACATTGAGATTACTAAATCAACTACTGGCAAAGAATGCTAAGTACCAAAATGAGTAGTATTTTTACCTGACAGGAGCATCTAAACAAAAGGTGAGAAATAACAGATCAATGACTGTATTGTCAAAAAAACACATTCTTTTCTTTCCTCATTTCTCATCTTTCCTCATCTGAGGAATTCTCATTCCTCAGCATGTTTTTATGACTACAAAATGGAAAGATTTTGTATTTTGGCATCTAAGAATAAGTACCATAGCTACTTGCAGAAATGGGAATTTGGGAGGAATTAAAATGGAAGTCAACAGGAGATAAAGGCTATCTTAGAAGAGACTTTATCAACCTTTTTTGATTTTTAGTCCCACTGATAATTTTCATAATTTCTTTCTTCATTAGCCTTGGTGTCTTGGTATTATTATTTTTTTTTTATTCTTATTTTTTACATGGGCAGGCACCAGGAACGGAACCTGGGTCCTCTGACATGGCAGGCAAGCATTCTTGCCTGCTGAGCCACCGTGGCCCACCCAGTGTCTTGGTATTCTTATATCGTATTTTTGTATTTCTTTCACTTGCACCTATGAGCATTTATTTTTACTGATCTTCAGTCCTTTCTCTAACTGTATAGTGAGCACTTGAAGAGCAAAGCCCCAACTTTCATTCCCATTTTAATTTTCTCCTGCCTAACACAATGCTCTGGGTTCCTTGAGACTTAGCACATGCTTGATGGGTTAATTGAAATGACCATGTTCTACAGTAACACCAGGGGTGCAGGCCTTTAATGCTTACATGGCTACCAAGGGCACTACAATTGCTGCCAATTTCTGTGCCTCAGTTTATATGTGATGGTTAAGCAAGGGCACTCAGATATGCTTTTTAGACCAGGTTTCCATGTAAATTACCAACTAACTAGCTAACTTACTAAATAATTAACTAAGGACAATCTAACCAACATCTTTAGGCTTAGTATCTTCACCTATACCATATGGAAAAGAATCGTAGTATATATCTAATTATGTTATTATAGTGTTCTCTCACATAGAACGTATCACCCATTTGCAGATGCCAACTTTCACACATTTCATTTTATAAATAACCATTTTACTCTCCCCATTGCACATTCGACACAAAACCTGCTTGGAATTTTATTTTACTGGGTAATATTTCTATTCTCTATTGTCCTTTTTAAGATCATTCTTAAAAACACCCAAGCCCCAAGGCCATTTGGTGGTGGCCTATTATAAAGAACATTATTAGCATAATTAAAAGGTCAGATCAGAGTGGCTCTTGAGGTAAATACGGTCACCTTTGACTTGCAGTCAAGCTTGGGTCATTGAGGTCATTAACTCTGTTTACTCTAGTTGCCTACATGCTGTTCTCTGGTTAAGGTGATGGCTTGCAAGGTGGGCATGCTTCATTCTTGACTGGTGAGATTTGACCTTATTCCAGGTAAATTTTTGTCCCTATAATATTCATTGAATGCCTACTGTACACTTTTATTGTGCTTGCATGCATATTCTTCAGTCTTTATAAGACTCTATTAGACTATATAGGTCCTCCAGCTCAAATCTAACCTTGCCAATTTGTAGGATGTGGTGTCACTTACTAGAAAAATAAGTCAATGTGATTATAATGATTATATAATTTAAATACTAGGTGATATACCATATTTGCGATTGGTAGATAATGTGATGATCATTTAATGACCATTACCCGGGATTTCTTTCCATCCTTCTTGCCCTATTAGAAGCTAAATTTCCATTGTTTAGGGCCAGAAGGTTCTGGGGGATGGGGGGTAGTGTTGTCCGAACTGGTCTCTATAATTTTACAAGACTGTCCGAGGAAATCTAGTGGCCAGCCTCCTTTCCTCCCAACTCCCTCTGAGAACCACAGAGGGCCTGTCTCTCCCCATTTCTTCTCATCTTTTTGTTAACTGGGTATGTTCTCCAGAGGAATAGAGACCACCGCATGAAAGAAAAAGTGGGATTTAAAGGTAAATTGCTCTTACATTCTTTTAAAACCTAATTTCTTAATTTTCACTTGACTTTTTAAATTATTTTTCCTTTTATTTTTCTAATGACTCAAAGAAAGAGAAGAATGGAATCCTGTAGTAAATACTAGTTTGCCATACAAAATGAGTAAAAGATTGTTTCTGCAAGGAAACTATTTAAAATGACCAAACTAAAGAAATATTTTGCCAGAGCCTGGAAGAGTTTTTATGGAAGAGGCAGTGAGTGCAGTGAGTGCAGTAAGTTCATAGTAAAAACATAAACAAGGGCCTGTCTGAGGACTTCTTGGTAATTATCATCTTCATATCTGTTTTTGGCAACCTGACTTCATTGACCTGGTTTAACTGTCTTTAAATAAGGGCACTTGATGTTTAATTTGTTGATGCTTTGAGAAATACTTTGAAGATAAATGTATACATATGTGATAGAGCATGTATTTGTTTGGTCAATCTTAGGTGAGCTAGTATATTTGTATATACTCAAAATAATTAATATCCCTCTCATTAACAATTTATGCAATACTGTGCTTTGAGAATATAAATTGTGAGAATGCAAATTTAACTATTGATGTTAAAATATCTACAGCACTAGGTTATTCCATTGATTATCAATTTAGATCATCAACGTGCATTAGAACTTTACATATTATATCTTAATAGGATTATTCTAGGACTATAAGCATTTCAAGTGAATTAATTATCTTCAGTTATTTATCAAAGCAGCTGAAAATTATCATATATGCCTTCTTGTTCAGAACTGGGTATGAATGAAGAGAACAATAAAAGATATAATCCAAAGACTGTCAAAAAAATTTGAGGGAAATTAAAGGGAAGTATTGTAATACATCATTGATCAAAACATTGTTACTTTATCTTATCAAACTTTAACATAACTTGATGACGATTCAGCAACCATATCCACATGCTTGGGATCTAAAACTTAATAGGCAATATTTAGTCAAAATTAAAGCAAATTACTTTATTACCATATTAAAGTTTTGGGTTTTATTTGTCTTTAAGATAATTCATTTCATGTCCAGTAAACATTTCAATTTTAGACTTACCAATTAAGATCAACTCCCCCAAAAGATTTCCTTTGTAAATACCACCATTTTAATGAGTCACCTTGGCTCTGATGCAAAACATTAATAAAGTAATATAATGTCAGATGAGCCACCAAAAATATTTGGAACTCAATTTGTATTTCAATTAATGCAGGCAATTTGATATCTCATTAACAAATTATACTATATTTCGCTCATAAGAATTTGGCCTGATGCCAATCTGGCAGAAAAAAGATCAAAGCTGCCCAATTACATTAATTCTGCATTGACATACTTGTCTTTGGCCATTGAAATCTGACTTCTTGACACTTCATTTATTTATTGTTCTTCATTGCATCTCAATGTGAATGAACTGAATGCTTCCAATGCAAAAAAAAAGAAAAGAAAAAAAAACCTCTCTGTATCTCTACCAGATGAATATTTAGAAATGTGAAAGAGATTTGGTATTTCTTCACAGCTCCATAATATATTGTTGTCTTTGTGTCTCTTACATTCTTTTGGCCTGGCAAAGAACAGGGCAGTGAAAGAAGGGGAATGGAAAATATTCTGGTGAGCCTTTTTCTGACTCCTCAGTAATGCAGGCTTGTAAAAGATCACAGCTCGGAAAGTGGTTTAAACTCTAGAGCATTTGAGCTTCCAGATTCTGCTTGAGCAGTGCGACATGAGTTTGAGCCGCCCTTCCAAATGTGCCCAGCTTCAGTTACAAAAGATGTTAATAGCTTTGACCTCTTAAACTATTATGTGAAGAAAGGCTTTACTCACTTAAGGACCACTCTATTGTAATCTGTATCTTTGAAGTGAGTCACGTACTAATTTCCTCTCAGGAAAGTTTAAACCAAAATATGTTTAGTCTGTAAAGATTACTCTTTACTTCAGGAACTCAAAACACCTTAGATTTAGGCAGTTTAATTAACAGGTAAAAATGTGTACAAGATGCTAAATGAAATAACTGCCAGTCCCTGAGACTTTCTGTTATTCCTTTATTTTTATGCAAATAGGCATTCTGTCAGTAAATGAATAAAAATAAATAAAATGAAGTTTTTTGCCTGGCACAGCCCCATGAGACAATGACTGATATCATAAAATAAGAGATCTCTACTAATAATTAAGTAAACCTATGTAGATCCCAGATACTATTAGACTGATAAGAAGTTTGTTTATTTTGAAATATAACATATATGCAAAAAGACCCAGTATATTTCAAAGCACATCCTAACAATTAGTTCTAGACAGATTTCCAGGTTTGGTAGGGGTTACAGTTCCATAATTTCAGATTTTTCCTTTTAGCTACTCTAAGACACTGGAGACTAAAGTGAAATATCAATATAATGATTCTGTAGTCATATTCATTTTTTAAAACCTCACTTCTCTGTTATAACTCTCCCTTCACCTTTGATCCTTCTCTCAATATTTAGGGATATTTGGGCTATGCCCATGATATGGCAACAATATGGGATAGGGGAATAGAACTGGTTGATATTCTTGGAGAGACTGGCACCACTGGGTTTCAGGATGTGTCAGGCCTAGGAACCATCTAAAGGTTTTAGGTGTCTGAAAAGTAAACTTTAGTGCATGTAACTTTTGTAGGAACTCAGATAGAGCCCTGAGTGTTCTTTAGGATTAATAGGAAAGATGTTGGTTGGGGTTTGGCAAACTGTGGCAACTAGCAATATCTGTTTGGAACTTGCATAAGAGTAGCCTCCAGAATAGCCTCTTGAATCTATTTGAACTCTCTTAGCCATTGATAGCTTATTTGGTTGTTTCTTTTCTCTCTTTTTGTCAGGAAGGCATTGTCAATCCCTTTGTGCCAGGGGCAGGCTCATCCCTGGAATCATGGAAGAGGCATTGGTACAGTAAATGTTTTGTAGATGTTACCAGGGAGTGCATATGCTTGGATGTCATAAACCACATGGGGGGGTGGGGGGATGGCTGATAATGAATTTACTTGAAGAGTTGCTAGGCCCTTCTTTTTAAATGAATAATAATAATAATACAGAAACACGTATTAAATCCTTACTCCATTAAGGAGTTTTGGTGAGCCTATGATTCAGCCATAGTTATTGTTATCTAAGAAATCTTAAACGCTGGCAGAATCAGTTTCTCTGAGGCTCTTCCAAAGCATGACCTGTGATGATAGATGACAATGGATGTTGGGTGACTGACGGAATATAAGTAAGAGACAAAGAAATTTATGCTTGCCTCTTTACTGTATTTAATCAACTCCCATTTTCATATCTCTAAAATCAATAGGCAACTTACATGTTGTTTCATAGTTTAATTGTAGTGTTTTTTTTCTTTTTGATGCATAATATGATGGTACATCTTGCAACTGACAGAGTGATAGAAACTATGTGATGTGCAAAACCAAACCTGCCCCAGCCCACATGTAGTAGCCTGAGTGTCCTTGCATCCCCTTCTGGCAGCTGCATTCCTGTGATAGCTCCTTGTATCCAACCACCCCCATCGGTAGTAGCAGCCCTGGCAGCTACAAATTTGTGACAACTCCCCGCTTAGCCTGCCAATTTCTCACTCCCAACCAGAAAATGAAAATCCACCTCCCTTACCCCACTGCTGCTAACCATCCTATGTAAACTGAACCTCTTCCCCTGCTCGGGGCTGTCTCCATCTTACGCGTCATTCCCCCTGCGCATAGCCCCATGATAAATCTCCTTTAATCGAATTTTGGTGTCTTCTCCTCCCTCCCAGGTTGAGAAACCTATCAGTTGTAACTCCTATTTTCTGATTTACTATCAAATGCCAAGGATACACGATATATTAAAAGTTGGTGAGAATCTATGCCTTACTATCAGTTTGTCAATGTGGCTAAAAAAATCTTACCACATTTCTCCATTTTTGGATTCTGAGCTAGTCACACTGTCTGTAATAAGATTAATTTGTGCATTTGTGCTTGCATGCGTGTGTTTTGTGTATGGTGATAAAACTCTTCATGGTTTGCTCTCAGTGGCAACAGTAAGCCTGTTTTTAGTGCAATTTTATTGCAACATAGGGAGCCTAATCAAGAGGACATTAGAGAGACTGGCCCAATTGATTCTATCAATATTGAATGCAAACCAATGAAAAGGTTTCCCAGAGAAGCTGAGAAGTAGTTCACATGAAAATCTGAAACCCTGAATTTCAGATTCTTAGTTGTTCGGCTAAAGGGGATTGGGTTTCATTGCCATTTTGTGAAAAATGGATGAGCTCTAGCATAGAGCTCGCTCTGAGTAGTTGACAAATTCTGTGTTCCTGCCACAAAGTGTTGAATTGGATGGAACGATGCTTAAGCAGATAGAACTGAGCATTCGTACAAAAAAAGATTTCAAATAATTTTGGAACACAGAGAGCTGAAATAAAAATATGACAAATAATAATTATTTTTAAGACTACTACAAGTCACTTACTCTGATCTAGTCCGGTCTAGTTTAGTCTAGTCTAGTTTAATTTATTCTATTCTATTCTACTTTCCTTTTATATATGACAAAGTTTATGCCTGACTTGATATGTTTAAAAGGATAAATATAGCCTAAGTATATTGTGAAACACACTAATATATTCCAATGAACCATTTTGAACATTACATCAAAGCCCTCTGAGTTCTTTTTTGGTATGAACCACTGCCTCACCTACAGAATTTACTACCCTACTGAATTTGTTTTAATGTTTTCTTGCTTTTCTTTGTAGATTTACCACATATATGTGCATTCTTAAACAATATGTTTATTTTGCATGATTTGAACTTT
Source organism: Tamandua tetradactyla (assembly GCF_023851605.1). Taxonomy (NCBI): domain Eukaryota; kingdom Metazoa; phylum Chordata; class Mammalia; order Pilosa; family Myrmecophagidae; genus Tamandua; species Tamandua tetradactyla. Next base: position 104,757,162 of record NC_135335.1, read on the forward strand.
ATTCTCCTTTGACTTGCTATTTTTATTCAATGTTGTACCAGTTTGAATCTGTTGTTTACCCCAGAAAAGCCAAGTTCGTTAATCCTCATTCAATATTGCTGGGTGATTATCTTTTTTATTGTTTCCATGGAGATGTGAACCATACAACTGTGGGTGGTAACTTTTGATTAGATGGTTTCTATGGAGATGTGTCTCCACCCATTCAAGGTAGGGTTGCTTACTGGACCCCTTTAAGAGGGAACCATTTTGGAAAAAGCTTTAGAGCCCAGGCAGCTGGAAACCTTTGGAGATGAAGAAGGAAACACCTCGGGGGGAGCTTCATGAAATAAGAAGCCGAGAGAGAAGCTTTGCCATGTGTCCTTCCAACTGAGAGATGAACCCTGAATTTCATTGGCCTTTCTTGAATGAAGGTAATCTCTTGGTGCCTTAATTTGGACATTTTTGTAGCCTTGGTTTGATTTGGACATCTTCATGGCCTTAGAGCTGTAAACTTGCAACTTAATACATTCCCCTTTTTAAAAGCCATTACATTTCTGGTATATTGTATTCTGGAAGCTTGCAAACTAAAACAAATGTTAGGTTTCTAAAATCAGTGCGCGTTTGTTGTTCATCCATTCAACAAATCTTTGAATGCATATGACAGCTCCTGGGTATGCATCAGTGACAAAACAGAGATGGATTCCTGCCCTCATGGAGGATACAGATGATAAACAATAGAATATATGATATTATTTTATATCATATATTAGAAGTTGAGACATATATGGAAACAATAGGGTAAGGTGAGCAATGGTGGCTCAGTGACAGAGTTCTCACCTGCCATGCTGGAGACCCGGGTTTGATTCCCAGTGACTGCCCATGTCAAAAAACAAAAACAAAAACAAAAACAAAAACAGTAGGGTAAAGTGAATCCAGAATGCTGGGTGAAAGTAGATGGCAATTTTAAACATGTGATAATGATGGGTCTGGCTGTGAAGATGGCATATGACCATAAAAACTCAGGTAGAGTGTATCTGTAGTTCATTCTCTTTTACTGTTGTATAGTGTAAAGATACTACACTTAAACAAGTCTCTTATTTGTTTAGTTATGTAATTATAAACATTCTTGTATATGTTTCCTGGGACACATGTATAAGGACTTCTCTAGAAATAGAATTTCTGAGACATAGGGTATAGAATAGTTAGCTTAAAAACATAGTGCCAGATTATTTTCCAAATAGTTAAACAATTTATACTTTTACCAATTGGATAAGGTTTTCTGTGGTATGCATATTTGACAACATTCAATATTATCAGATTTTTTATTTATGTCAACCTTGTGAGTATAAAATTCAACACCTTTATGGGCTTAAAATACATTCTTACATGAATATTGGCCTTACCTTTTTCTCTTCTGTAAAATGCCTGTCTGTGAGTATTGCATATTTTTCTGCCAAGTTATTTCTATTTTTTCTTGTTAGTTTAAAGGAGATCTGATAGCACTTAATCTTTCATCAGTTATACATGAGGTAAATATCTTCTCCCAATGCTGTCTTCTTTTACCTTTGTTATGATGTCTTTTGATAAATATAAGTTGTTAATTTTGATGTATTAGAATAAATCAATATTTATTTTATGGTTAGTGCTTTAGTCTTTTTATTTTTTTAATTCATACTAACCCAAGATCATAAATACTTTCCTTCCAAAAGTACTGTTATATCTGGAAATGATTTTTGGGTATGTAGCAAGTACAATTGCAGAATTCAACTTTTGGATACAGAGTCTAGTCATTAACTATGATACAGATAAAAATAGATCTATCACCATTTAATGACTAGTCCATTCTTACTGTACTCATCTTCAGTGGCATTCCTCTGTGATATCAATTTTTCATACATGCATGAATCTGTTTCTCGTTTTCTATTCCACTTAATTGGTCTATTTCTTTCTTTGTGCCAATTATGTTACTTAATTATGTTGTTAGCTGTATAATAAGTCTGGATATCTGGTAGAGAAAATATCCTTACATGACTCCTCTTTTTTAAAGTATATTTCGGCTATGTTTGGTCATTCCAAATAATTCTCAGGATCAACTTGTGAAGTTTTCTTGAGAAATTTTATTAGGATAGCTTTGAATTTATAGGTCAATTTGGGGAGAATTGCTGTATTTTGAAATTATTTCTTCCTATATTCATGAACATGGTGTATTAGTTAGCTAGGATTAACATAATAAAGTATCATAAGCTGAATGACTTAAACCAATAGTAGCTTATTGTTTCACAGCTTTGGAGTCTAGGAGTCTAAAATCAAGATATCAGCAGATCCATGCTTCCTCTGAAGTCATTTGGGTTCTGGCTATAGCTTGCCTGCACTCCATGGTATAACTCAATCTCTACCTCAATCACACAGCTGTCTTCTCATTCTATCTCCTGCTGATTGTGTCAAATTTCCTCTCCCTATAAAGATACCAGACTGTAGTCTGGATTAAGACCACTATAGTCCAGTTTTTCCTCATCTTAACCAATAACTTCTTCAAATCCTATTTCCCAATAGGCTCACATTCACAGGACTGAGGATTAGGGCATGCACATATTTTTTGGGGGGGACACAATTCACTCATAACACATGGCATCTTTCGCTCTCTCTTTTGAAATTTGTGATGCTGTTTCTCAACTCTAGGGTCCATTTGAAAATATTTAGAAACATATTTTCTTGTTACAGTGATGACATGGATAACATGGTGTCCTTGGCCTTTAAAGTATTAGTTTCCAGATATGCTAAATGTCCTGCAATGTACAGGACCCAATGAGAATCATCCTATCAAAAATTCCTATAATGTCCTTATTGAGAAACACTGACTTAGATTTTTGATACTGCCTTTCAATATGGTTTTATAATTTTCTCCATAAAATTATTCACTTATTTTATTAGATTTAGCCTAATCATCTTAAGTTTTTTTTTGGTATTGTAAATGTTACTTTCTTTACAAATCACAAGTTCAAAAGGTAACAAATCTTAGTACATAGAAATATTAATTTTATTGGGATTTTGATTTTATATACAGCTAGGCCTTCTATTACTTTCAATGTTTGAACCATAGATTATTTCAAATATTCACTGTGATCAATTATTTCTGAATATGAGCCATATTCTTTAAATATCAAATAGTCAACTAACCCTACAGAATAGTTATCAAAAATTTCAATCAACAACTGCAAGAACTATAGTAATTCAGTCAGTTCAATTCTGACCCCCAACCTGGCATTAGAACAGACCCCAGAGGTCAAGGGCAATCCTTTAACAGATTATCCTTCAGCACCAGTCACAAGTTAAGGGCTTAGGCCACTGATATTTCCGACCAACTGGCTACAAATCTGGGGGTTCCAATATCCTCTTGGGTTTGATAATTTGTTAGAATGTCTTAGAGAACTCTGAGAGGGCCCTATGCTTACAATTTTAGTTTTATAAATTACTGAAGAAAAAGAAGCTGAAAGAGAGATATATAGAGCAAAGTATGAGAGGATCTCAAACACAAGCTTCCACGTCCTCTCCCCAAGGAGTCAGAAAAATGACAAGGATATAGAACTTACTTCCCCCAAAACTGGGGACAAAGTCAAGTTTTCCATATACTATACCCACATACTTCAGATATTGATACCACCTAATATCTCACCTTCAAGTGTCCATTTTCTTTTGGAATTTTACACCTATATCGTGCCATGCTTATTCTGCCCTGACCCTAAATCCCACTGGGCCAAGTCTATCCACTGTACCTTCTACAATCCCTAAACCAGACACACTTCTCTGCTCTTTGATAGCTTTTCTGAATGTCCACTTTTCTGCCTTGACTTCTCTAGTTTAACTCAGAAAACCAATTTCCTTTGAAGAATTTTTAAATGGATGTTGTCGAAATTAGAAGGTAGACATATTAGTGTCTTGTGGTTGCTATAACAAATAATCACTATCAAATGATCAGAAAACCAATATTTATTCTCTCACAGTTCTGAAGGCCAGAAGTCCAAAATCCAGGTGTCGGTAAGACCACACCTCCTGCAGAGACTTTATGGATGATTCCGTTCCTTGTCTCTTCCAGCCTCTGGAGGCTGTCAGTATTTCTGACTGTTTTACATCACTCCATTCTCTACCTCTGTGATCATATTGCCTCCTCTACTTCTTTGTGGGTTCTCCTTCTCTGTCTTCTCCTCTTCATGTCTCTTATAAAGACACTTGTCATTAGATTTAGGGCCCACTTAAATAATTCATGATGAACTCCTTATCTCAAGATCTTTAACTTAATTACATCTACAAAGACTTTTTCAAATAAAGTTGCATATGGAGGTTCTGGAGAGTAGTATATAGACATGTCTTTTTTGGGGAATCACCACTCAGCTGACTTCAATAAGTCTGCTATGCTCCTAATTCCTTAACACTGTTCCAAGCCATTATGTTACTTTACTTCTGTACAAAAACTCTTATTCATTTAAAACTCATGCTATCTTGCCATAGCATTTTATGCAATCCCCTCACTTTAATATGCTTCTATTCTCACTTTTTATCTTCATGGATAATTCAATTAGTATCTAATTTCTCAGATCTCTCCTAGACATCTCTATGACTTCACTTTCTCTCCATTTGAGTCACCTCATCTTGTGGCTATCTCCTGGGCCTTGAGATAACTCCAATCTTCATTATCACTCACCTTTAAATTTGAAACATCTGGTGGTGCAAGAGTAGTTCAGGGGTAGAATTCTCTCCTGCCATGTGGGAGATCTAGGTTCAATTCCCAGCCCATGCTGTTTGTTCACTTCCTAAATGAACAAACAAAGAAATAACAAAATAAACAAACAAACAAAAATTCAACAAAGGGTCCTGCAATAATGGGATACTCACATGGAAAAAGAATAAAATGTGACCCCACTATGCAAAAAAATTTTTTGAAACATCTAAGTTGACTTCCATATCTATTATTTAGTTACCCCCCCATATATTTTCTTCAATATCATCCAGAACTAGGATCTCCTGATCCCTTTCCTTATAACCCTATTTATAAGCCCCCTTTTCTCTTTACTAGTAACTGGCTCATAGAAAGTGCTCGAAGTTTGCTGTCTAGTAATGGTGGCAGAAATATTAGTATTCAGGATCATATTTCATCAGCTTAACTTCCTCAATTCTTCTGTCCCATTGTCCTTCTGTTCTCTTACCTAGCCAGACTCCAAACCTGCATCAATTCAATAAAACAGACATAGTTCTTATCCTAATGGACCTTCAAACTGATTGCCGAGAGACACTAAATGATAATAAAGTGTCTTAGTGTTCGGAAAGGGAAAGTCCAAGAAACTAGACTAAGAGAGAAGCTAAGTATCCCTGAGGAAGTGACATTTAAATTAAAATCTGAATGAGGCTAAGAACTGGCTAAATGAAGTGTGAAGAGAAGAAAGTTCTGGCAGTGGAGAAATAGGTGTAAAAGGCCAGATTATCAGGTATCCCGGTTTTAATTTAGTCATTACTTTTCTATGAAGCCTTCTCTGACCGCCTATTTCCAAGTCAGGTGTCCTTTCTTTATGCTCCCTCAGGAATCTTTAGTTCTCCTTTATTTCTTTTGCTACATATTTGCCTATTTTATTTACTTTCTTCCCCATGAAACTCTGGAATGATGGTTTAGTTTTTGACTTGTTTCCTGTAATATCCCAATTCCTATGCAATATCTAATATATAACACAGACTTTATAAAAGTTGTCAATGAACATAATGAATCAATAGGAGAAAGGACCCTAAGGGCAACTATGGGTATAGATGGAGGCCAAGTGCCTTGCTTGACTATTGTGGTGATCATACTGCTGAGACTTAGTCAAACCGATTGAATTCAAAGCAAGGAGCATTTATTGCCTGGTGTGGGTATTATTCCAGGCACTGTTGAAATGTCCCCTATTTTTCCCGCTCACATTGTACATTGATATCACTGTAATCTATCTGAGGAAATTCTGTACAAAATGAATAATGTGAAGAGTGTATTTGGTCCAGTGGAACAAGAGTGTTCATTCTATATAAATGCAGAGTTTGAAGGATAATTTTTAGGACTGGCTGAGTCACTGCTTAGCTTTCAGGCTCTAAAGCCATGAGGGATTTGGAAATAGGCCCCCTGAATAGCAGTTCTTAGCAACTCCACAGTGTATCATAGTTGTGAGAATCACACAAAAAAAATGCTGCTTATAACCTTGAGGCATTGCAATTTGTGATATTTTCTTCATAAATGAAAGATGATTCATGACTTTCCTGCTAATAATATTAGTCTCATCTATTAAATTCTGCTTACTTTCTTGGAGGAGAGAATTACAAGTATTGAAGTGAAAGTAAGCCTAGCCCACAGCCTGATCAGGGCAGTGTGTGGACCTGAACATTCATCCCAGATGTCCCAGCCACTGCCCTGAAGTTTCCTCGAGTCCCTGTGTGGAGACTGTATCAGCATTTTCTAGCCTACAGGAGTGCTGTGTAGAGCCCCTGCTTGGAACTTTGTCATGGCTTCAGCAGGAAAGGAGGCCGTTGGCAGTCTGTCGGGATGGAAATAAACCGTTAACACGTCACCCCTGGGACTGTTGACAGATCAAGGGTTTTAGCCACTTGAGACAGATTAATGCCACTATAAGCTTAAACAGGCGCTCCTCAGAAGAAAGATGTTGGAAGTAGAGTGTTGGCAGACACCGTTTTCTTGTTTAGATATGATGAAAATCTTTACTTTGAAGTTGCAGCACTGGTTAAGAATTTCCCTTCCAAGAGTTAATATCCTTTAAGTGTTATCGAAGCAAATCTCTTAATTTTGCTATGAAAGCATCAAATTTTCAGTCACCTTGTCAGAGTGCAGAGGGGAGGTAAACCAGCCCACCGATTGCACTAAAAATAACCCAACTCTGAGATCTTCTCACTTTTAGACACTGTTGCATTCCTATCTATGTAGAAAGATTAGATGTAGGCCTCTTGACATGTTTTCTCTGCAGATTGAGTTTGTATAAGGTTATTTCCAGCATGGTGCTTTCATCTCAGCATTTATAATTTTGACTTTAATTATTTGCATCTATAATAATATCATTGTGGTAATTGGTAAATTATGACAGTGGTAAAACTGAGACTGCCATATTATTTTATTTCTATAAGGATTTAGGGGCAGTGAAGTAGAATGAGCATTGGACTGAGTTTGAAAATCAGGAGTCTTATGCAAGGTTTGGCCACTAATTACGCATAGATCTTGGATGAGTTACTATAGGCTCTATATATTTCAACTAGAAGATGAAAAGAATGGACTAGATCAGCTGACCTTGTTGTGTCCCTCAGAAAGCATAGGGCTTCCTAGAATCCCTCGACGACCACTAGGAAAAGGTACAGAGCAGAGAAAATGCATAAGTGGGACTTCATGCTCTATGTTCACTAGAAATTCCATTTTTAACTCCTTTATATAATGGGCTTTCTTAGAACATTTTCTTCGAAGAAAATATTTCTATGCTGTTTTGTTTTTTAAAGTAGACTAGATGATCTACAAGTTTTTCTCCAGCACTAGCATTCCACTATTCTGTTCTGGCTGAGGGTTAAAATTTAATAAATTTACACATTAAATATCTTAAAATTTTACTTTGAGATGTTTCCAGAAAAAGTGAAACTAAAAAAAAAATTGCTAGAAAAGACAATTTTAAATAACGTCATAAGTGCCCCGATCTTTCAGCTGAACTAAGAATAAGACTATGATGGTTTAGGCTGTTTTATAGCACATCATGAATATTCATCTGAAAATAGATTTTAGCCTTTGGTGATAGAACACTGAAATCATTAGAAATAATCTCTCCTTATTCTGGGATTAATTTCTTGGCTTCTAACTTTTTTTTCACTTTTTTTTAAAACAGACATTCTTTGAATATCTAGTAAGTATTCGTCAATAACTATGCTAGACTTTGGAGATACAAAAACAAAAAAGTTCCTGCCTTTGAAAGATATGGTCTAGGGGGCAAGACAGACATGTAAACAGCTAATTGCAAAGTAGTGAGCTATGTGTAGGAATAAAAGTCCTTAACATATAAATAAAACATGGTAGTAAGATATGGTGATTTAAAGCATAAGGTCTGTGTTCAAATTCTAGTTTCACTACTTAATAATATTATGTCTTCCAGTTTTAAGGCAACTAGTTTAAGGGCATATTAGTTTAACAGCTTCATTTTCTTCATTCATAAAATGAGGATATGAAAAGTAGCCACCTCATAGGGTATTATGTATCAATTAAATGAGATAATTAATGTTAAACATCTGGCACAATTTTGACATTTACTGATACTTAAATTATGCTCATAATTATTATGCCACTTAAATTATAGCTAATGCATGATAAAGCAGGAGCACTGAGTGATTTGTTCCAGGTTATATTTTTCATAGAAGTTTTATAAGCAA